>NC_091697.1:60462500-61712500 GCF_041296265.1 Equus caballus
TCATTAGGTTTATAGAAAAAATTCTATTTCACATAGAAATAAGGTTTGTAAATAATTATTTAGATGATAATATTAATTGTTAATGTTAGTTAATTTTTAATGTTTAACAATGTTCAGATATTTAAAACCAATCATCACAAATGCCATTATCTGAAAAGTAAGTGTTAAATTACTGGATAAAGTACAGACAGGACACTGGCTGGGCTTCTCTGATTACTCATATCAAAGTTAAGATAAGATTTTATTAGAAGACCATGGAATTTAATCAGTGGGGACACATTAGAATTTTCACTGAAAAAAAACCTGTAACAAACTATCATTTGTGCAGGAGGCTATTGTGTGTCTATGGAATATCTCTTTCTTAAGTTTTAATTTTTCTCAGTAAAATCTCTTATTAACATGTTTATCAACCAAAGTTGTGGCAAGAATTATATTCCTACAATAGGTAACAAAGGTGCTGGAACAAGACAATTTTTAATTGGATTATTCCTATCTCTGTTAAGCTTTCTTCAAAATAATTTAAAAATGTCGCATTCACCAGAGGATAAAACATTCAAGCAGAAATGGCGAGATGAATATATGCGAGAAAAGTGGGTGAACTGCTATTTGACTCGATGAATTGTCTGGCGTATTTATTTGTTTTCCATTATGTGTAAGGTGTTTCAAAGGATTATGAAAATGAGATGGAATCAAGATGAGTGCTCTCTTCTCATAGTAAATGACTTTTTAATCCAGCAGTTAATTGAACTGTTTTCCCCTAGAGAAGGTCACAGACAATATCAACTATCAGAACTTTTAGAGAAAAGTGCTGTATTCTTGGTAAAAATTAGGAAAAGTATCATCCCATTTAGTTCTATTAAGTTACAAGAGGAAACTAAACATAATTTAAAAACAAAGATAAACTATTGGTAGGTCTACATTTTCTTCATTTATTTTAAATAATTTGACCCATCATTCATTGTCTCAGTTAGGCAACCGTTACTGACTATTCTATTATGGAGAATACTATAATACCAATATTAGGACCTAGAAAAATATCTTTAAGAGTGAGGGTCTGCATTTACACTGATACTTCCCATAGCAGAGACAACATAGATGACTGCAGCCGGTACAATCCTTAAACCTAGGAAAGAGGGGGCCTTGGCTTAGACACTGTACTTCAGAGGGCCCTTCTCTGTTCTTCTTCTAACTATATCCTAAGGGCTATGAGTCTGGAAGCCAAGGAACAAACTCACTGGAATACTGTATGCCTCCCCTTTCCAAATCATGTTCACGGTACCTGAGACCCAAGGATTCCCTGCTCAAATGGTGACAAGCCCATATCCAAGGTCTGTACCAACCCCTTCCCCAGGTCCACCTTCCTGAATTTAGACCGCATCTCCAGTGTGATCATCCCTAGTTTATAAGAATGGCCAAGGAATAGAATTTGTATGAGAGAATGGAGCTGGAAAGGGTGTACAGCAGGGGGAGGGAAAAGAAGGAAGGTGGACCAGGGGCCAGCTTTTCCCCTGTGGCCACATCTGCACGTTTGCTTATGGTGTTCTCTCCGTATATTGTTCTCCTTATTCTCTTGGTGAATTCTGACTTGTGCTTCAAGGCTAGCTTCCTAGGCATATCACTGATTTCTCAAACAACTGATACATGTTACTATGATTGCACATATCATATGACATTATGGTTGCTTATCTATCTATTTCACCTTTGAGCTCATGAGTGCTGATAAAATATTTATTTATTTTTTTGTATCCCTTCCCCAGTGTAGGTACTAAATTATGAAGTAATGGACATTAGTGAATTCTTTTGAGCTAAATAATGATCACATATTATTTTTAAGCAAAATCTAATACTCTATTCCAGCTGTTCAGTGGGCAACCCAAAAGAATTTACTGTAATATCCTTGTCATTGTGGAATTGCTATTCTAAAAATGTCTCCTGGAGCAAGAGAGGTTTCTGTTAATATGATATTCTATTTGCTAAATTGGCATCTGAGTACAAGGGAAAATTAAAAATGGCTATAATTAAGATAAAATTAATAATTCCAAAAAATTCTGATTAATTGTTGAACTCAATAAGTACTGGGAAATCAAGGGGATGATTGCTAATAGAAACAAAAAGCAATGGTGCAATGGAAGTTTACCTTTTAGGCTATTCCATGGAGACTTTATACTTGTTAGCAAAATTTCACCATCCACAGTAAAAGGAGAAACTGCATTTCTGTGTGCCTTATACCACTTTGTGGCAAACTGTATCTTGCATTATGCTACATAATTCTGTGTAAAACTTTCCTTGTGAATCTGCTAAGTAAGTAACCACAAATATGATTTTATTGAAAGTGTCAAGAAGCCTATCAATCCCTAAATATTTATTCCCACCAATTACGACTTAAAATGTCTGCCTAAACATCACTCCACTGAATATTTCCAATAAGCACCTGTTAAAGTTCTCAGCTACCATTTGTTGAACATCTTTGTAATTTAGCACTGTGCTATACAGGTTTCAAGAGAAATAATAACAAGTTGTAAGTCATAATTCAAATCATAAGAGTTAGGAAATGAGATCAAATACATTTTGGAAAACAAAAAGGAGAGAGAATAAAATAAGTAAAGTACTCAGCAAGGACCTCAGAAAAGTTAGGAAGAATGATATCAGTGCAAGCTAAAGGTTTCAAGTTGGCTTCATGGAGGGTGAATGTTTACCTGGTTCTCAAAGGGTGGGTTAGAATGAAATAGTTAAAAGAGGAAGGGGAGCTTTGGGGACTGGGGACTAGAGGTGGATCACGGTCGTCTTTAAGAGGTAATGCTATAGAACCATGCGGATCACAGCAAGTAGATATCTGGTTTAAGATGACATTTCAACTCATTAGAACCAAACATTAACCAATTGCCTTATTAGATCAGTTCAAAATGGGACATTGGATACAATAATTTTGATTGGAAATAAAGACAAGTAATTTGGAAAAAACAACTTACTCATTATTATAACAAATATTTAACCCAAGGTAATAAAGAAAAGCAAGGGCTCTGTGACAGACCCTCCAAAAGCCTAATAGGGGCTGTCTGAATGGTGGCCTGAAACTTCTGGATATAGCTTTTACATGTATGGGTTTCAGGAATGTGAGGAAAGCTGATGACATTTAGGTGGCTAATAAAGGAAGCAAGGTGGACAGTGTATTATTCAATACTATAAAAAGACTGGTAAGGATGGCTATAGAAATTAGGAAGGAAACAAATGCTATGGGTGAAACAGGAGTTTATGCCTCATTTGCATTAGCTTTATTGGAGGTGGACTTAGTCTTGAACATATGCTCATATTATCAGTAGAAAGGAGAATTTCCCTAAATAAAATCTATATATTAATAATCTCTAAATATTTATTTGTAAACAAAATCACTCCTCTGAGTTCTAAACTTCCATTTTCCACATAAATTCTTAACATTTATGATTGAACACCTCAAACATGTCAAACTCAACCTGCAGAACAGAACCATTCATTTTCACTCAAATACTAGTTTCCAACATTTCAGTAAAAGGTCCACCATGTACCTAGTTTCTTAAGGCAGAAGTCTAGAAGTTATAATTTTCTTCTAGTTTGTTGTCAACCCCTGCTTACCACTACATTCAATTTGTCATCAAGTTTTAATGATTTAAGTTTTAATCAATCTACCTTTAAAATATATTATGACTATTTCTACCTTCCTACACCTAACACATTTGTCAATCATATCATCTCTCATCTGAACTTCTGCAGCCACCTCTCAACTGGTCCTGGTGCCAACTCTAATCTTTCCTTACACATCATCTTAAACGTAAAGCAGATCCTATCTCTTCCCTACTTAAAATTCCTGAAGGCTTCCCATTGCACGTGGAATAAAAATTCAAATGACTTCCCACATCTTCTGATCCTTGATCCTGATCTTCCTCTCTCCCTGGTCTATTGCTCCAACCTTATCGTATAACATACTTTGATCACTATGCTCCTGCCACATTTTTCTTTCCTGAGTTCTGTTTGTCATTCACTTCACTCCAGTTTTCACATGGGTTGCAACCTCTAATTATTCAATTCTCAATTTAAAAATCGATTCCTCAAAAAGGCCTTCCAACGTATAAAGTAGCTCCATTCTACCCCCACATATTCATTTTTCTCCATTCCTTTTCATTGTTTTTATAGCATTTGCCACAATTTATAAAGATTTGTTTTCACTTAGTAGCTTTTATGTCTGTGTCTTTTTTTCTGTGAGAGCAGTACCCACGTCTGCTTGATTCACTATTCTATTTCCATCATCTAGCATGGTTCCTGGTATATAATGTGCAAGTAATATTTGTGGACAAATACATAGATTTTGGGTAGATTTACCAATATATAGCTTTCTGAAGAACTCTGAAAAAATATTTTAATGTAAATCATACTGATATTTTCCTCTTAAAATTTTACCGAGTCAAGATAGGATATAAGTATATAAACAAAGAAACAAGCAACACAATTTTAGGTTCAATCAGTGGTAGTAAATTGGTACAGCCATAACAGAAAACAGTATGGAGATTCCTCAAAAAATTATGATATCATACCAGCAATCCCACTTCTGGGTACATAATGCAAAGGAAATTAAATCAGTATCTTGAAAAGATATCTGTACCCCATGTTCACTACAGCATTATTCACAATAGCCAAGATATGGAAACAACATAGGCATCCATCAATAGATGAGTGGATGAGGAAAATCTGTCACACACACAACGGAATATTATTCAGCCGTAAGAAAGAAGGAATCTTGTCATTTGCAACAACATGGACAAACCTGAAGGAGATTAGGCTAAGTGAAATAAGCCAGGAACAGAAAGACAAATACTGTATGATCTTGCTTATATGTGGAATCTAAAAAAATGGAACTTACAGACCCAGAGGATAGAACCGTGGTTGCCAGGAGCTGGGGGATGGGGCAAATGGGGAGATGTTGGTCAAAGGGTAGAAACTTCCAGTTTAAGATGAGTAAGTTCTGGGGATCTAATATACAGCGTGGTGAATATAGCTAACAATACTCGACTGTATACTTGAAATTTGCTAAGAGAGCAGATCTTAAGTATTCTCATCACACACACACACACACACACACACAAAACGGTAACTATATGAGGTGATGGACATGTTAATTGACTTGATTGTGGTAATTATTTCACAGTATATACATATATCAAATTGCCATGTCCAACACTTTAAATATTAACATTTTGCCAATTATAGCTCAATAAAAATGGGAAAAATGGTAAAAGTAATACTTAACTCAATATATCATTATCCTACGGTCCTCCATAATCTTTGATGTACCAATCAAGAACACACCAAGGCTTTCCAAAATATCTGTCCTTCGATAGTGAAAGGCATTTGCTATTTTCAAACTAGATTGATTCTTACAGTTATATTTGAGGAAGATGAACCTCTTAAAGTGTCAAATTTCATCTATTAATTTCACATTCCTCCTAATTTAACGGTGACTTCCATTTGTCAGGGTGGTATCTATCAAAACCATGTCTATAAATATCCTTTGCTAATTTTTGAAAGGAGGGAATTGAGGTGTGAAGGAATATTGCAAGTTTTTTCAATTTCATGAAAAAAATAGTCTTCCACGAATAGGAAAAGCTACTCTACACATGCTTGTTTTTCATAGTTTGGTTTTGGTTAAGTTAAACAACACAAGAGATCATATCAACTGTGTTGTGATGTAAAGTCAGTCAGTTTAATATTCTAATGATGTCCTAGGTTTTGTCACGTACATGTAAACAAAACCTGTGCCTAAATACACAAAATGAAATGGATTTTGAAATGACAACGATATATAGATAGATGGCCAGATCAAATGAGAGATAACTTGGATTTTAATAAAGTTCTCCTTTTGGCTGATACCACCAGATGGTTGAAATAGAAAAAGTTTTTTAAGCCCAATGGCCCCAAGATTGCATTTGTTTGCTTTGTTTTGGGGGTAGATTCAGTACGTATTTGATCATTATTATAAGATCCAAGAATCCATCCATCCTTAAGTTAAAATGGAAATTCATTCCAGTCAATTTAATCTCTACAATTCAATCTTTTGGGGAAAGAATGATAGCAAGAAGACCATATTAGTAATTTGAAAACAAACCATGTTAGATGAGGTATGAAATGGAATACATCTTAACATTTATAGGTTTATTTTTCTCTTTTCTGTGGAACCTTAGTGACAACTGTATTCTTATGAGACCGGGCAGTGTTTATAACAACAGAGTTACATTATTTAAAGACACACATTTTTAATTTCAATCTTTCTGTTTCCAAGCAGCTCCTCATTCCAGGACAAGCCTATTTGTTATTTTTCTACTTGCTATGAGTCAAAAGTTTCAGGACATTAACAGGGAGGAAACAGTTAAAAGATTTATATTTGTTTTTATTCCCAATTTAAAAGAATGTGTAAACCATATTGAGAGATTATTCATGATGCTCTCCACCATCTCTGCCTGGCAGTGGCAAATTCAACAGTCCATGCAGCCTTAGGTCCCAAGCTGTTGCTGTTTTGATACTTTGGGGGAAGACAAATTGGGAGAGGGGGGATTACAACCTCTGTCTGTCTGAATAATTGAACTTCATATGCCAATCTATATTTACAACATGTCTGTGGTCTAAGAGTACAGAGGTGAGGCAAGTTGTAAAATTCATACACTGCCACACTGTTGTTTACTGTAAGGTCCTAAGTAATTTCTTAAACAGAGAAATAGATATTTTCCCAAATAGGTTTAGATAAAGTAATCACGGGATTCCTGAACTAAAAAGTTAAAGCCAGGAAATACATACATAATAGTCAACATTTCTCAGTACAAACTTGTGCATATATTACAGAGAAAAAAGGGGAACTCTTTCTTAGAGTAATGTTTGTAATTTAAAAAAAAAAATCTCTTTTCCCATAAGAAGGGAAACATCATATGGCAATATAATAGAATAAGGTTTTCCCCTAAATTTCCCATAAAAAATCCCAAACTATAAAATTAAGACTGAGCCATGATATCAACTGGATCTCTATTAATCCTGGAATGAATTTTATTATATTTAGGAACCATCATAAATAGAAAAATCTCATGTAAGCCATCATATATAAACCATTATAATTTTAAAATCTTACATAAATTTCTAACTGATTTTGTGTATAAAGAGACACTACAGTTGGAGCGAAGAAAGAGGTACTCTTAAGGACCAAACAAGGGACTTCTCATGATTCAAGTGATTTATAGTTACAGAATTTGTAATAGCAAAGACAGCTCAAAAAACATTAAATTTATAAGACTAGATGCAGTTTACCAAATGGCATTATCATAAACAGCTAGTAATCCAAAGTAAGAAAGAAGGTAAGCTTTGAATTAAATCAGCATCTCTCTCTTGTGAACCTAATGAGCTTATGTTATAAGTATTCTTTGATTCACTCCAGAAATCCAAAATTGCTTAAGCATTCAGCTAAGCAATGATTTTATTTGAAATTACTTTGACTTTATATGTGCTCAATGGTCATGGCTTGTGTTTTTATTATGAATTAACAAAGATGACCTTCATAGATATACTAGAAGTTAGCACTCTATTTAAATGTTACTTTTTAATAAGAAATTCCAAATTTCTCTCTAAATAAACTGCAGATTCTTAGCATGTCTAAGTAATGTTCAGAGTCTCACCAGCTTCACTCAAGACAGGTCATTAGATAATCTAACCTTCCTACAGCCATATGACCTCCAACTCCTTCTTCTTACCCATAGAATTTTATATACTTTGTAGTGCCATTAGCACCTGAATAACACAGTGATTTGTGTGATGTTCAGATCCATCCTTTTGAGATCCAGAGCCATGAAGGGATTTGAAACTATGTAATCCTATGGAAGGTCCGATCTTGGCCACATCATCACAGAGGACACTTAACAAACGTTTGTAGTTTTGCCATGGCAAAGAAGAGGTGACCTGTGAAACTCCAGGCATGTTTCAGCACATTGTGAGGAAGAATTCTAAAATGTTAGCTATTCAAGATGCCTCTAGCCTTTGCTACAGTTTTCAAACAGAGAGTGAATGGCCATTTTGTCTTAGATGTCAAAGAGATTTTTATTCATCTCTTGAGGGTTACATAAGGTAACTGCTAGAATCTCTTGAAGTCTAAGATTATATTTCATAATATTTAGTCCTTTTGATTCTTGGAGGAGACAATCCTTACCCTTAGTTTTCACACAAAAAGTCATTTGAAAAATATGGATAGCAAGATAATCTGTTAGGATCTATATTTGGGCTGGAGTATAGAACAGAGTGCACTTTGGGTAAAGTCCTATGATGCAAAGTCATCAGACAGGTGGGAGTGCGTAAGCCCATGAACAAAAACTCAGCATTAAAGTCTTCATTCTAGATGCTCAACTTTGGGCAAAAATCTTATCTCCCAAGGTCATTTTTTTTCTTTTGAGGAAGATTAGCCCTGAGCTAACACCTGCCGCCAATCCTCTTTTTGCTGAGGAAGACTAGCCCTGAGCTAACATCTGTGCCCGTGTTCCTCTACTTTATATGTGGGACACCTGCCACAGCATGGCTTGATATGCAGTGTGTAGGTCTGCACCAGGGACCTGAACTGGTGAAACCCGGGCCGCTGAAGCGGGACGTGTGAACTGAACTGCTGTGCCAGTGGGCTGGTCCCTTATCTCCCATGGTCTTGATCAATCCATCTATAAAATTAAGCAGTTGGATTTTATTCATCAAATATCTCTTGAATGTTCACTGTATTCCAGACCTTGAATATACAAAACATAAAAATACATCTTCAAAGTACTTAAAGTCAAGTTACATGTGCTATGATAGAGCCCAATAAGGGATGGCATTTCATGGAAGCCTTCCCAGAGGAAGTGAACTCAGAGTCTGAAAAAGATGGGGATTGAGTCAGAGAGCATATTGAGAACATAAAAGGTACCAATCCGAGGCCTGGCACAGCTGTAAAGTATTGGTGGGTGAATGTGTGTGTGTGATGGGATTGGGGTAACAGAAATAACAAAGACTCCTTTTGAACTTTCAACTCCTCTGAACACTTGCTGCTCAATTAATTTTTTAAAAGTTTATTCGTTTCATTTTCCCACTTCATTGTTATTTCTTAAGGATAGAGGCCACATTTTAATCTTGTGTTGAGTTTTTCTTCTTCTTTTCCACTCTAGCTCTCTAAACCTCCACTCTATTTACCCCCACTTATAGTGATTGCTCATGGAAGACTTTCAATAAATAGGCAGATGAATGAATGCTATTCTCCTTTTCCCCAGGTAAGGATATAAAGTTAAAATTGAGACATAAGCCTCCAAGCAATTAAGCGTCCGCTGGCCTTTTGCATAAATAAGTATTGGCCTCTCGCCTCTACTCCTCCCTGCAAAGTTTCTGTAGCTTCCCTCTGCTCCCTCCCAACTTCCATACTTAAATTGGTCTAAACGGAGAACTGTCATTACGCTTAAGGGATATCAAGGTGAAATGGAGTCTTCAACTGTGAAAAATACTATTTAGCATCCCTTCGGCCTCCTTGGAGGTAGAACTGGTGCTCCAAGCAGCAATGAAGTTCTGAAATTCGGTGGCCTGAAAAACAAAGAATACAAGTGAAATCAAAGCTAGTTACTAAGTCTGTTTTATCAGGCAGTTCTGTGTCGTAGGGCTTTTTCTGAGAGCTCTCTACAGCTGCTTTATGTTGCCGCTTTGTTTTCAGACAGAATTATTCCTATGTTTACTCATTGCTCACTAAGTGGCTGGCACTAACTTCAGTAAAGCCATATATGGGAACTGTCTAGCAGTGTGGCTAAGGTAGGTATTAGTGCATGAAGCACAAGGTTTGGTACTGAGCATTTCTGTGCCAAGGGCACTAATGAGAGAGTTTCTTTAAATGGACACTTGACAAACCATCACAGGGACTTGATTCATTTCAGAGTCAGTAAGTACAAGTATCACTCAAAACTCAACATACGCTATGTTTTCATCCAGCATAAGGAGTAGCAAATTCTCCATGTGCCAAATGAAAAAGGAATCTTTCATCAGTCCTGCTAAGAGTTGTGTATTTGAGAACAGTCCTTTTCCCTTTGATTCCAATTTATCCTCATGGCTTAGATGTGCCTTAGGTCCAGAGTCTGAATCAGGTGAAGTGATTTCCTTTTAACAGAGGGAGGAGGAGAAAAGAGTCATTTGTCTCATCACTAGAATATATTGATTTGGCACTAGAAAGAAGAGAGGTAAAACAAATGGGCTATATGTCTAACTCCCATCAAGAAACGTTTACATAATTTGATCTAGGGAAAAAAATCGTCACTTATCATGATTGTTTTTAGACAAAGAAGAGAATGACATTGAGATCTTTCTTTACTTGAGACTTTTAAGTAAAATATGCCTCAAGTTTACAGAAAATTTATAATGGTATTTGTAATGGAAAATTCATCCATAATATAGGTTATCACTTTGAGAAAGATACTTAATACTTTTGCACTTCATCAATAAATGGTTACATCGGATGCATTTGAATTCATACAAGACAATTTTCTCATTATTAAAAGAGAAGGAAATTACAGAGTATGTTTTACTTGTAAGTCACTAGTTATTGGTGAAGATTTCCTTGAACTTCCTCTGTCCTCAGTATAACACCCATTGAGAAGCACTTTAGCTTATGGATTATAGCATAAACTTTGGGAGTCATGCAGAGCTGAGTTCAAATCCTGGCTCCAGTGTATCATTACAAGTGACAGGAAACATAGTTTAAACTAGTTTAAGCAATTAAAGGGAATTTGTTCATATAATTGAAAAATTCCAGTAAAACTGAAACTTTGTTCCCTTTGACCAACACCTCCCTATTCCCTCCACCCTCTAACCCCTGGCAACTATGATTCTACTTTCTGCTTCTATGAGTTAGACTTGTTTAGACTCCACATATAAGTCATACAATATTTGTCTTTCTATCACTTATTTTACTTAGCTAAATGTCCTCTAAGTCCATCCATGTGTTGCAAATGGCAGGATTTCCTGCTTTTTTAAGGTTTAGTACTATATTGTATACCATAGTTTCACAGTTTCAGTTACACCAGATGAGTAAGTTCAGGAGATCTAACGCACAGCGTGGTGACCACAGTTAATAATATTATATTGGATAACTGAAATTTGCTAAGAGAGTAGATCTTAAATGTTATCACCGTAAAAAAAGGTAACTATGTGAGGTGATGGATATGTTAATTAGTTTGAACGCAGAAATCATTTCACAGTGTATACATACATCAAAACATCACATTGTACATGTTAAATACATACAATTTTCCTTTGTCAATTATAACTCAATAAGGCTGGAAATGAAACACAGAAAAATTCTAGGGAAATCTGGATTCAGGCAGACCTGAATTCAGGAATCAAACGATGTTATTACGACTAAATTTCTCTCCACATTTTGGCATAGTTTTCTCTCTTCCATGCTGCGACTTTATTTGGTGGAAAATGGCTACAGCTCCACATTTTCTCCGGTTATATTCTAGCCGAGAAGACCACGGGCTTGTAGAGTAGATCTTGAAAAACACATAACTTGGAGCCGGCCCGGTGGCGCAGCAGTTAAGTTTGCAAGTTCTGCTTCTCAGTGGCCCGGGGTGCACCGGCCAGGATCCCGGGTGCGGACACAGCACTGCTTGACATACCATGCTGTGGTAGGCGTCCCACATATAAAGTGGAGGAAGGTGGGCGCTGATGTTAGCTCAGGGCCAGGCTTCCTCAGCAAAAAGAGGAGGACTGGCAGTAGTTAGCTCAGGGCTAGTCTTCCTCAAAAAAAAAAGAAAGAAAGAAAAGAAAAACACATAACCTGAAAATTGAGGGCCATCATTAGAAGTGAAGCAAATTGACTCTTGGTGACAAAAATACCATTTTCCCCCCTAAAATAATTTACTAACTGTGTGATATTGGGCAACTTATTTAATCAATCCAAGCCTCAATTTCAACTGTAAAATGGAGATTACAATATGGACTACTTTCTAAGGTGTCCTGTAGTTTAAAAAGCTCTTGACAGAATGCAGACAAGTAATAAGTGGGGAATAAAACTGATGAAAAATGCTCCAGACAGAGCTGGGAGTAGGAAAATGGGGTCTTGATCTCACCTTCTGATCACTGGGACTGATGGTCTCTCTAAAGCAAAACCACATTTCTGTAATAAAAATGCATTTGAGGGGCCAGCCCCCTAGCGTAGTGAAGTTTGGTGTGCTCCATTTCGGCGGCCCAGTTTCGTGGGTTTGTATCCTGGACATGGACCTACACCACTTGTCAGCCATGCTGTGGCAGCAACCCACATCCAAAAAAAAAAAAAAAAAAAAAAAGAGGAGGATTGGCACAGATGTTAGCTCAGGGCTAATATTCCTCAAGCAGAAAAAAAAACCATTTGAAAGTGTGTAACTAAGTGCATAGAATAGCTTAAGCTCGCCAGAGAAAATTACACCTATGTTTATGAAAGATGTAGTATGTTTGGCAGAGAAAAGAAAAAGAAAAAATATCCATATCCTTGTTACACAAAAAATATATCATTTGTTTTAATCCCTCCACCTATAAAGGAAGAGACTCAAGGACAAAAACATAGCTTCATGCATATATATCACTTGGATATAGAAAATTAGTGAGATTTCCCTGTGTCTGGCAGTGATCTTTAGACTGATGACTCAAAGTTTACCCACTGGACCAGAATGATCAGAGAGAGAAAGAGAAGCAGAGAGAGAGGGAGGGAGGAAAGTAAGGAGGGTGGGACGGGGAGGAGGGAGACGGAAGAAGGAAGAGAGGGTAAAACAGAAATACGCACATTACTCCACACTGGCAACTGAAGAAGGGGCTCCTGACTTCCTTGGAAACATGCTAATGACCTTATTCTGATTTCCTTGTAAGCAATACGGATTTCCAGGAGAACAAGAAGAGATAATTGCCTTAATTAAGGAAATGGTTGAAAGTGGAATACCGATTTCAAAAGCTCTCTTTCTAATAGTCCTGTGGTGAGAGAATGCAAGGCAGATTTTCTGGAGACAGAGAATAGATTATGAGACTGAAACACGGTGTTCCCCCATTACTTCTGTTGTACTCACATGGTAAAGAAAGTACAGAAAGTACAACAGGGCAAGTTAGTTGTTATGCTATGATAGGCTTGGCAATTGTCTTCTTTTCCATTTCAGTTTCAGCATCCCATCAGGCACAATATGCATTTTTATGGAATGACATTCAATATACATGTATGTTTTTGCCACAGGGAATATTTGAATTCATTAGCATGTTGCCATAATCAAGTATGGAACAACTTGGAATTGATAATTATCAGGAATAAGTCAACATACTATATTGAAAATATCCTAGTGACTGTATTTTTAGAGGAAGTACTGAAAAGAGTAGTTAAGGACAGTAACCATTCATATGACAAAGACTGGTTGATAAATCTACCTAAAATTCAAGGTCTGGCCCAGGATTTGAAATTTGGAGGAATTACATGGGATGGGGACACAGCAAATACATTTCACGTCTTACTAAGCTTGCCAGTAAACAAGAAATCCATCCATTGGTGTTATATAACCCTCAAATGTATTGTTCACATTTTTAATTTTTTTTTAAAGATTTTATTTTTTTTTCCTTTTTCTCTGCAAAGCCCCCTGGTATATAGGGGTATATAGTGTATATTCTTCATAGTGGGTCCTTCTAGTTGTGGCATGTGGGACGCTGCCTCAGCGTGGTTTGATGAGCAGTGCCATGTCCGCACCCAGGATTCGAACCAATGAAACACTGGGCCGCCTGCAGCAGAGGCCGCAAACTTAACCATTAGGCCATGGGGCCAGCCCCTATTGTTCACTTTAAATTTTATATTGTCAATTATATTTCAGAGTGATTAAAAATAAAAAATATCTTTTATATTTACCCTTAATTTTACCTTTCTCAGTGGTTTCTTATTCTTTACATAGACCCAAAATTCCATATGTTATAATATTCCCTATGTCTAAAGACATTCCTTTTATATTTCTTGGATTGCAGATGTGCTTGTAATGAGTTCTCTCAGCTTTGGTTTTTCTAAGAAAAGCTTTACTTTGCCTTTATCATTGAAGTAAATACGTGCTGAGTATTGAAATCTGGATAAGGTTTTTTAAATTTCAGAACAGAAAGATAATGTTCTATTTTTTTTCTGGCTTGCACAATTTCTGATGAAAAGTATGCTATAATTCTTATTTTTGATTCTCGGTATCTAATAATTCTTTTTTTTTCCTCTGTATGTTTTCAAGATATTTTATTTTTGGTGTTCAAACGTTTGACTGTAGCATATCTAGATGGTGCTTTTGTTTTTTGTTTTTTTAAATGTTTATTCTGCTATGGTTTTGTAAGCTTCTTCAATATTTTCTTTCACTAATTTTGGAAATTCTTAGCCATTACTTCTTCAAATATTCCTTCTGTCCTGTTCTTTCTGTCTTGTTCTTTTTGGATTCTAATGTCATGTGTGTTACACTCTTCAATATTGCCCCACAGCTATCTGTGCCTCCTGGGTTTCTATTTTCTCCAGCCATAGGCTTCTGTTACCTTGTGCTTAGTATATGGCCCGAGATGCCAGAGTATTTTTCCCAGTGTTCCTATTCCACCCTCAGCTTTCAGTAGTTCCTGAATTGTCAGAGAGAAGGCATTTTCTTGTTCTTCCTTCATTTATGGATTGCTGGCTTCATGATGGTTCAGCAAGAAAGTCCTCAGTCCTATTTGTTCAGGTTCAATATTATACAGGCCTGTCCTAGGCCTTGGACATGAGGCCTTTTAAGCACTCCTGCTCCTCTTCTTATTTGGCAGCTAAACTCTACCTGTCTCTATTTTGGGTCTGGAGCAGGAGGGAACTTCCTGCTTCTCCTCCAGTTGAGCAGACTTCTGTTTTGTATTGAAGCCAGAGCATGGGACCAAGTGATTTTCCTGCTTCTCCCCCAAAGCAGAAGGTCTTTGCTTCTACCCTTCCCTAGAAGCAGCAACCCTTTATCTGAGGTTTAAATCCTCTCCCAAGGCCCTTGTGCTTTTATGTCACATGCGAGTTGGGGCCGGAAAAGCAGGTGGTGTTTCATACCTGACTCAAGTGATAGCTGATAACCATTTGCACACCTGCATCATGGAGGGGGCACTTGCCGGCCTCCTGCTTTTCTCTGGGCACTGCGTGGAGGCCTACAGAAAAAAGCCTTCAAATCAGTATGGCCTCCCCTCTCGACTGCAGCCCTCAGTTATTCTAAAAGGATCTGCGAGCCCTGGTTGGCCATCCTATAAAGGATGGGAAGGGCTTTAGAGCTGTAGTCTATCACAGAGGACAGAACCATTACCGTGAATGCAAAGGGAATTAGGAGGAGAGGCTTTCTCATGCCCTTGAGCTTAAAGAGGAATAAATGGTTTACTCAAAATTAACATAGTTTAAGACATGAATTTTCAAAGTTTTCAGCAGCATAAATCCTTTTTCACAAGAAATGTTAAGTGGAATTCCAAAAATCAAGAGAAAAAGCAGAATTTTATTAACATTAACTATGTAGGATTAAATACATAATATTTACGTATTAGAAAGTAAATTAAACAAGTTTGGTTTTTGATGAACACAGTCATTTAAAATTTGGAGTCATGGGCAACGGTTAAATCTAACATGTATATGCAAACTTCATTTACATGGACAAGTGGGTGGTTATGGTAAAATGTTTTTAATAGTTTATCTTGAAATCTTAAAATATTCTTCAGTTAAATAGAATTGGCAAGAAAAGATTTTCTCCTTGAAAACTGCATAAATATGAAGAAATATGACATAAAATCAGCATACTGATCATCTTTAATATGCTAAACTATACTACATAACACATCTGTTTTTAATTACATTTTTAATAGTATTAACATTCTTAGTGAAATTTGAATTAAATTTTGTGAAATCTTGAACCACCTCTAGAAACAAAGCATCTACCTGAATCATTCATTTAAAAGTTATCCATAAAAATATTGAAATACATAGAATATATATAATTTCTAACTAGTCTGATGAGGGTATGTAGTTCCCACTCAGCTAGATATTTTGAATGAGGCTCAATACCTGGTTTGCTCTCACATTTTCCCCTAACTGAATACATTAGTTTCTATTTTAGGATATTCAAAGAGGTTTTCCAAGAAATTTACCTTCCTAATACCAAATCAAATAGTTATCTCTTGAAAGATTGAGCCATTAAATCACTTTGGTAAAAGCATGAAAGTTATTTTTTTGTACAATTAAATTTATCTAATGCATTTTTTTGGAGGAAACAAC
The DNA here is from genome assembly GCF_041296265.1 of Equus caballus. Taxonomy (NCBI): domain Eukaryota; kingdom Metazoa; phylum Chordata; class Mammalia; order Perissodactyla; family Equidae; genus Equus; species Equus caballus. The sequence continues at coordinate 60,478,789 of NC_091697.1, forward strand.
TCTCAGAATTAAGAAAAAAAAAAAAGAAATATGTTTTTAGTGCCATCAAAACCAATGTAAGATGTGACAAGTCAAGGCTTTAAAATGATCATGTTGATACCCAGGACATACTATTTCAATAGCAGCCGTATCCATAGGAGATTATATTTTACCTTTCCAAACACACTGCTGTAAATTCAGTCTCTACCAAATTAAGAACATTTTGATCTCTCCACAATACACTCTGGCTACTGATTTAGGCACCTTTCAACTATAAAGTGATTAACATTCAAACATTTTTGCCTTTCAAAAAAAGCTTCTGGACAAATTGATGTGTAAATTGAACAAACTATCAGTTCCATCTCATTATTAAAGAACAGCATTTTGGCACTTTCTCTGCCAGGTCCTTTGTTTTAATAAAAAACGGCTTACAATTTGTGATAGATGGAATCCACTAGCTTGTTTACAATGCTTTCATCAGGTCCCCTGCGTCTCTTGGAGACCAGCTGAATCTCATTTCCCTTCCATTTTGGATTATACATTTGGAGCACCATGTAATGGCCTTGGCTATATGAGCAGTAGCAGAATGATTCCAGAACTGTTCCAACCACTGCTTGCAGCTTTAATTCGCTTTCATTAGTCTTTGATTGTGTTGACAAGACCCAGCTGTGAATTTGATTGCTAATGCTTCTATCAAGTCTTGGTGCTTATGACACCATCAAAGCAGGAGAAATCAGGACTGGTATCTTAAATAAACAGACTGTAATTTAAAGTCATTTTAAATTATCTGATAATAATTTGACGCCACTTTTAGATCGATCAAAAGATGATTCTTCTACCACAGAAAATAAGAAGAAAAACTTAGTATATACTAACATCATGGCTTAGCTCATGAATCAATGGGAACTGTATGATTCAAAAGTTACTAGACTAAAACTAGGATTAAACAAAAAGGATTCCCACTGGCAAAAATTTTAAAAGCCAGTATTAAACAAATCCATATAGAAAATCCTATCACTGTTACCATGAGGTTCATTTTTGGCTTAAATGAACATTTAATTGAATGTTCAATAGAAATGTCATTCTATTAGGCACATGGAGAGATCATAGTGATGGCCATTGTTGAAGATTTTTTCTAGTTCTGGTGAATAAAATTTAAGGGTAAAACTTCTTTTTTTTTTTAATCATTTTTGTGGAACTCTGTTAGCTTTGTAATGTGTCATTTTGCTAGGGTGAAAACTACATTACCCAGAATTCTCTTTTTCTGTATGCTTCTAACTAGGGTGAGGCACGAGGGAGATTCTTGCAAGATTTGGAAGAGCTAGGAAAGGAAACAGCCAAGTTTTTGCTGACCCATTTTGTTCCTGATCAGCTGAATCATTTCAAAAGCATAAAACAGCATTTGGACCTGCAATTGCTATACCTTCTCTGGATTCACCTTCAGTTTTTCTGATTCCTGAGCCAAGTGTGTGTTTAACTCTGTAATAAAGGCTCTGCAGGATGACCTTTTCACCACGGTCAGAGGCATCAGACGTGGAGACAGACCCAACTTTAAAAACACTCATTAACCAGCCCTCATGATTGTATAAGCTACTTATCTGTGTACACAAATATGTGTATGTACATATAGGTATGTACATGTGTATACATTATATCTTACTGGTTCTGCTTTTCTGGTTGAATCCAGAATTTCTAACCAAGCACTGATCCTAGTTGAAGAATAGAGAATGGACCATATATTTCCTGTGGGAGGTGTGGTATTTTTGTACTGGAAGAAGGAGGGATGGCTATACCCAGAAAGGAAAAAGAAAAGAAGAGACTAATGTGAGTGTGGAAGGTAAAAAGTATGTGAAATCAGTATACAGTATCCTTCTGCTTCCATTTCTTTGGCATCCTTTTTGTCTCTCTCACCTTCCATGAAAATATATTTACCAACAAAAGAGTTGTATAATTGAAATTTCTCTTCACTTCTTTTTCTCACACCTAATAAAATACTATTTCTGCAGTTAAAACCAAAGCTTGAGAGCTAATACTGTTATTACCTAGTTAGATAGACAGGTTGACTCTAAAGAAATTAGAGCTATCATAACCCATATAATTACAATCAATACTCCAGCAACTGAGTGTTAGAAGAAAACAGACCAATATCTTCACAGTTCTGAGGAAAAATACTATTGAATCTAGAATTCTATACATAGCCAAAGTTTTAATCAAGTAAAAGAGAAAAATGAAATCATTTTCAGGCACGGAAGAACTCAGAAACTTTTCTTCCCATGCACTCTGAGAAAACTGAGTGCACTCTATAAAAACAGAAGAAATCCAAGAAAGAAGGCATATGGAATCCAAGAAATAGGGCAACGAAACCACAGAGCAAATGGAAGAAATCTGAGGAGAGACAGCTGGGTAGTAAGCATGAAAAATAACTAGTCCAAAATGAATGAGGGGAGTCTTAAAATTTCATGAAGAATATCCTTAAGAAGAAGGCAGACTAACTGCAACAAATAATATGATAAAGATAGTGAACAATGTTAGGAATAAAATTAATTTTTATCCTACTCTTTTCATCAAGAATAAAAGAAAGGTTACTACAACTCCAGAGGTGCAGAATGGGGAGAGTTGTACAAGGAAGTCATGATCAAAATATATAATTTTGACTAATTAATTTTGTGTTAGAAAATGGTACGTGCAAGAGACAAGTATTATACTTTTTGGCTGCCTTCAAACTTTTGCACATCCTTTCTATGTTGAAAGAGTTTTTGTCCCTAAATCTGTATCCGCAAGGCAGAAATCTCAAACTCACTTCTCCAGCCTCCCTTTAAGTCATATATGTGATCCAGGCTACACCATTAGATGCATCCCTGTAAGACTTTGATTCAAAAGTTGATAATGTGAAGAAGCAAGCACCACCTTCTAACAGGGGGTTGGCAGAGATTTCCAGCATTCATGCAAGAGGCAGAAATTTAAAGATCAAGTGCCCAGAATTCACAGATGTACTCTGGCAACTGTGTTTTTTGGGTGGTAGCAGTCGGACTGAACTGAATTGTTTCTATAACATTATTTGTTAATATTTCTCCTTACACTGCCTCCAAACCTGATTGTCTGGCCCTGACATAGAGTCAGTAAATGATTTTCTGTTTAAACTACCTCTAATTGGCCGTGCCATTTGAAATTAAGAAAATTCACTAATATAGCACTCAGTGCTAACAGGGGTTGCAAGAAACAGAATTTGAAGGAAATGAGAATTAACACTTGGTTATCTGACACCAACGAAAATCTCACTATTTGGGCATGTAACTCTGGCAACTCATAACTGGCAGAAATAAAATAGTTAATTGAATTATCAAGTGTAATTTCCTAGAATAAAGTATAGCTTGAAGGCAAGTCTTCTGAGACCTTGTAATCACTGCCTATGAACAATATAAAGGATATAAGAATCTTTCTCTCTATACTGGAGAGATTAAAGAAACAGATTGACAAACTCAATGTTCTAAATTACTGGCTTAAATTATGGATAAAGAACCAGGGACTTTCTATGACTTTACTAAAAACTAATCTCTTGCTTTCACAGTGTTGAAATAACTAAAAAAATCAATTATAATTTGATTTTGTAAATTGCTAAATTATATCATTTTAACTTGAAATATCATCTGGGCTCTTATGGGACAATTAGAACACTGGTTGGAAAAAAGTGGCACCCTGGGACACATGTAGGTGTTTTGGGATGACTCGGAGAGCTCCAAACTTCTGGCCTCTTCAGCCATCTGGACAAACTAGCAACCCCTTCTTTTCTGTCTGAGGAGGTTGTTCCTGCCTGACACAATTGTTCACAGCTTCTTCCTTCTCTTTTCATTGTTTTTTCTGGAACCTTAAATCGTGGTTAACAAATCTACCTTGTCAGGAGCTTACTCTATCAATCAATCCTTTCCAATAGGCTCCTGAATCTGAGAATTTAAAATATGAAATAGGCTGTGATTTTGCATGTCAGGAGCTTGGAAGTCACCACTACATCCTAACAACAAGTAAAAAGCTGAACAAACTGGAAAATTAACAATTCTTGTTAGAACTATAAGAGAAGTGAGGTTACAGGGCAAACTGCTGCTCCCAAAATTGGAGAGACCAACAGGCAAGTACAGAGAATCGCAACTTACCAGAACAGAAACTCATGAGATGAAACCTCTGTGGAAACCAGTTTCTGGTAGGAAAACCAGAATTGTAATTGACAAATTGCTGGAGGCTCAGAGCGGACGAGCCTGAGAGTTAAAAACTTCAGGGGGGGGGCTCAATAATTGAGGGGCCCCCATACTTTGTGAATTTTACCTCCAGAGGCTTTACCAGGTTCTCACAGTAAAGATCAGAGAAAAATCCCCTTGTGCTTCTAGCAGAGGAGAGGAAAAGCAACCATTTTGTAATATGCCAGAGCAACCTGTTCTTAATAAGGCCTGACCTCAGGAGAAACTAGTTAACCAAAGCCTAACATGCTAAGGTATTATCAGAGCCTAAATGGCCCGGGAGAAGGAGAATACTCAATTCTGGCCCACTCAAGTCATCCTCTCCCACCTAAGGAGGAAGAAAAAAACCTGGGAAACACTTGCCAAATTCAAAGTCCTGAGGCACAGGTTCACTAAAAGACTGAAACCTAATCATAGGACTATAGAACACTTCCCCTCCCCCTACACCTCGCCACCACATTACTAAAGGCCTATTTACAGCAGTGTCTTTTACATCATGTCCAGCAATAAAAAGAAATTATATGGCATACCAAAAGGCAAAAAACACAATTTGAAGAGATAGAGCAAACATCAGAACCAGGCATGGCAGGGATATTGGAATTCTCAGATTGGAAATTTGAAACAACTATGATTAATATGCTAAGGACTCTAATGGATAAAGTAGATAGTGTGCAAGAACAGATGGGCGATGTAAGCAGAGAGATGCAAACCTCAGAAAGAACCAAAAAGAAATGCTAGACATAAAAAATAAACTGCCACAGAAATAAAGAACACCTTTGCTGGGTTTATTAGTAGACTGGATACAGCTGAGGAAAGAGTCTCTGAGCTTGGGGATATCTCAATAGAAACCTCTAAAACTGAAAAGAAAAGAAAACAAAGATTGAAAAAACAGAACGTAATATCCAAGGAGTGTGGGACAACTACAAAAGGTGTGACATATGTGTAATGGCATTAACAGAAGGAGAAGAAAGAGAGAAAGGAACAGAAGAAATATCTGAAACAATAATGACTGAGAATTTCTCCAAATTGTCAGACACCAAACTACAGACCCGGGAAGCTCACAGAACACCAAACAGATAAATGCAAAAAAAAAAAAAATTACACCTAGACATATCATTTTCAAATTACCAAAAATTTAACGGTAAAAACATCCTGAAAGGGGCTGGCCCTGTGGCATAGTGGTTAGGTTTGGCGCACTCCACTTTGAGGGCCCGGGTTCGCAGGTTTGGATCCTGGGCATGGACTTGCACCATTTGTCAGCCATGCTGTGGCAGCAACCCACATATAAAGCGAAGGAAGATTGGCACCAGTGTTAGCTCAGAGCTAATCTTCCTCAGCAAAAAAAAAAAGATCCTGAAGGAAGTCAGAGGGAAAAAATCCCTTACCTAAAGAGTAACAAAGATAAGATCTACATCTGACTTCTAAGAAACTGTGCAAGGAGGAAAACAGTGGATTGAAATATTTAACGTGCTGAGAGAAAAAAAACACCAACCTACAATTCTGTATCCTGCAAAATTACTTTTCAAAAGTGAGAGAGAAATAGGGGCCGGCCTGGTGGCATAGCAGTTAAATTCACACGTTCCGATTCAGTGGCCTGGGCTTTGCCAGTTCAGATCCTGGGTGCAAACCTACACACTGCATATCAAGCCATGCTGTGGCAGGCATCCCACATATAAAGTGGAGGAAGATGGGCACAGATGTTAGCTGAGGGCCAGTCTTCCTCAGCAGCAAAGAGGAGGATTGGCAGCAGATGTTAGCTCAGGGCTAATCTTCCTCAAAAAAAACAAAAAAAGTGAAAGAGAAATAAAGACTTTCTCAAACAAACAAACATTTGGGGAAATTTTTTGCCTTGCGAAGAATATTAAAAGAAATTCTTTAGAAAGATAGAAAATAATATAGGTCAAAAACTCAGATCTACATAAAGAAAGGAAGAGCAGTGAGGAATAAATGAAGATAAAATGAAAACATTTTCTTATTCTTAATTGACCTAACCAATAACTATTTACTCAAAATAATAATAGCAATAATGTATTCAATTATGTATGCTTATGAATATATGTACACATATATGTGCATGTGTATATATATATATATAAGCTTATATATGTTTATATGTAAGTGGAATGAATGACAGCAATGATACAAGAGACAGAAGGGAGGAATTAGGATTATTTTCTTAACACAAGAAACTCATACTATCCATGAAGTGCTATAGTGTTATTTGAAAGTGGACTTGGCTTAGTTGTGTTAACTGCGATTTCTAGGGCAACCACTAAAAAAAGTAAAAAGTAGTATAACTGATACGCTAAGAAATATAACTGATAAGCAGCAGCCCTAGCAAACTAATATAGTAGGAATGTAAAGGATTTGATCATATTTACTATATATTAAATATTAGATGCACCATTTAGAATGCACAAAGGTTTTCTATTCATCATATATATATAATGTTTACACTTCAGTAAGCAAAAAGTAAACGAATTTATTAAAAATGGACAAAGACAAAGGTAACAATTCACAAAAGCAGCAAAAGTAGCCAATATTCATAAGAAAAGATTCTCTACTAGAAATCAGAGAAATACATATTAAAATGATATATTCTATCCCTTAGATTTATTCAAATTAGCATAACTATTGTGGGGATGGTATGTGGGAGTTAGGAACAAGAATTTAACAAAATTATTGATATCAATATACATTGATGCAATCTTTTTTGAAATTATGTATTGAAACAAACATGAGATTTATAGATTTTCAGGACACAGAGGTACAATTTTGGAATCTGCTTCACAAGAATATCTGCATATATCCATTTATATCCATATAAAATATCCTTAAAAATATCTACACATATGTATAAAGATATTCATTACCGCATTGATTATATTACTAAAGTATTAGTAACAACTTAAACAGTAACCAGTTGGGGGGGTTAAATGAATTAAGTTATCTCCACAGAAAGTCACACAGTAGTTAAACGAGGTCTGCATGCTCTGAAAATGGAAAGATCGCTAAGGCGCTGTTAGGAGGAGAAACAAAATTTAAGAAGCATACATAGCATGATTCTATTTAGGTAGAAATTTATATTTCTCTCCATATAAATTATATATTTGTGTAAATTCATAGAAAAGCCTGAAAGGTGGACATTAAACGTTTTAAAGTGGTTAAATGTCCATGGGATGGGACTGGAGAGGAGTTTGGTAAAGGAGAATCTCCACGTTTTGCTCTAAAGTCTATCCCATTATATTCATGTTATATACTATATTCACCTTTTAAAAGTCTATGAAAATCATTCAATTTTTGTACTATTTTTCCCATTACTAAATCCTTTCATCCAGGACAGAATATGACAAATACTAGGTACCCATTAAATATTTAGAATTCAACCAAGAGGAGAAAGAAGGAAGGAGGTAAACACAAATCTCAAGAGAAAATTATTTAAAATGAGTGTCAAAGGCAAAAAATGAAAAAATAACATAAAAATAAGATAGGAAAAGGCAAACAAAGTAAAACATGAACGTATCTTGGAAATTTACTTTATTGGTAAAGGAGGAGGGATACAAATCAGAAAAATCAGGTTGGGAATAAATCCTGCTTTTGCTATCCATATAATGGATGTGGGGCCAAGCAGCATGTGAGAGATATAACTATGGTAGAATTTTTATAGTTTGATTTAAAAAAATTTGTGTTCTTTCCATGTGAGTAATTTGAATTCCTTAAAATTCTCTTACTGTTTTTCTGGCCAATTGATTCATATACAAAGACTTTCTTTCTCTAATTGTATATTTTCTTCTTTATCTAACAGCAAGAAATTTTTTTTATGCAAATGAATGAAACAGAGAAAAATATGAAGATAGAAAGTAGACATTCTACACAGCAATTGGTAAAAATAAAGTCAACTATAATAAAGCAGTTCTGAAATGAAGACTATAAGAAAACAATATATCTCTTACACTTACTGAATACAGTGAACTCTTTCTATTCTTTACTTTTCTAATTCATGTTCAAATAGGCAGGTTAATAAAATCTTTAATGAGTTACATGTGGCATAAAAATCAAGCTAACACCCACGCCATGTTAGTATTTTTAAAAATTTTGTTATAAGATTTAATACTCTTTTCCTTTGAGAAACATCTAACATCCTACAACTGATATTTGAGTGTTCTTTTATTTATTGCTTTGAAAAGTATTTTAATAGAAATTTTAGTATGTGACTTAAATGATAACCTCACCAATCTTACCAACATCTTTTAACTGAATAAGAAGACAGGGTAAATGATAAAATGTCAGTTATTTATCCCATTTAATGAGAACTTGTATCTATTACATCTCTTATAAAGACTCCTGAAAACAATATGCTCCAACTTATTACTTATTATGATTATTTATTATTTAAATTAGCTTAAAATTTTCTGCTCTAGAAAAAATTTTTAACTAAATAAAATTTATCTTGGGATTTCTAACATTTAATTCTATATTCTTTCTTTCTTTTTCAGGGCAGTATAAAGTGAAAGATTTCAAATCACCCTATATAATTAAACAACTGCTCCATCTGCAACTAAGTTCAGCTTTCCTAATCTTATTTATAAGATCAAGTGTCTTCAATTTACAGCACCCAATCTGTTCCTAAACATCAAAGAATATAAATATCCCTTGTATTCATAGAATATATAGGAACAGATGCTACATTATTAAACTCTTCCAATGTAAGTCAATTTTAGAACACTTCAATGAGTTTTACCACTGGTTTGGTATGGTGTGATATTTTCTGCATTTGGAAATAAATTTGTTTACTTGTCATCTCCCAGGCAATACTTCGACCTTATGTATGAAATTAATGGATTATTATTTTCCCATTATCATATGTGACAGGGAATCCAAATTCCTAATGGTCAATATCTTCTGATATATTATAGGTTAATCTAATGTTGCTCATGAATTACAACCCAACGATGCCAGCTTCTATCATTTAGAGTTCATTGCAGGGAATAGATACCACCCAAGGTATTTAAGCAGGAAGGAATTAATACAAGGAATTTAATATAAGGAATTGCAATATCATTCAAAAAACTAAAGGAGCTTGCTCTAAGCTAGACCTCCATGAATGACTCCCTGAATAATAAAAATAATAATTTTAAAAATCTTATTTACAACAGCATTGGAAAGAACAAAAGACATAGGAATAAATTTTACAAAAGAAGTGCAAAACTTAAAAAATTTTAATTTGGCTAAGAAATGTACTGAATTTCTTGAAAACATCTAGATTGAGCTGCCTGCAATAAGGTAGACTAGGGCTTAACTATTAATTCCATTTTTAGACGTTGGATCTTGCAGGCCATTGAAACTGTGCAATTACATGAGTCTATACAGTATGAATTTCTGCAGACACAAAAAGAGCTGTGCCTTCATATTCAGAATACACTAACTTAACTGAATTCAACCCATTGACTTAAAAAAAAACTATTTAAAAATCTACTAGATAGTGAATAATTAATCTGACTAAATTTTTCACTTCCAAATGAGTTGGGTATTTTTCCTGCAGGATATATGGTAAACACTTATAAAATATAGATGTTGGCAAGTTTTTATTTAAAAAGAGAGATTTTATTCATTGTTTCTAGCTCATTTCTTTTAGCCCTCATTTAATTGCATTTAAACCCATAGGATGCTATATTACAGACAGTAGTTCAACAAAAATGTTTTTGTAATGGAAATCACAGTGTAAGTGCAACAAAAAATATATCAGATCCTAGCCCCAAATTCACCTAACTTCATAAGTCGACTACACTGAGTTTTAGCATCTAAAAATTTTGCAGCACATCCAAGTCTTTTTCTTCCATTATTCAGAGAATAAATTTAGAAAAAGCCACTAAAATAAAACTTATTCCTTTAACCTAATTAATTATGAAAAGCGACGTAGTATGGTACACTTAGTTGTATCTAAAATGAGTAAGACCATGGAGTACAGAGGAGAAGGTTAATATGGAGAAGCAGAAGAGAGCTGTAAAGCTGATATTAGTGTATCAAAGGAAATCATTTGAAAATGATTCATAAAGCTTTCAAAATATACAAATGGTCCCATATATGCCATTACCCATAAGAGCAACTATTTTCACTTCTGACAGCTTGGAGGTACAGGAAAGAGCTGACAGAGGTTTTCAGCAATTACTTGTTTGATTCTGTCTTACCTGCATCATTAACCCAACGAAAGAGAAACCCAAGGTAGCTGCAGCAAGAAATCAATTTTTCTGCTGCTTCATTTTAAACATGTTATTGGCTAAAGTGTCAATAGTGAATTACACTGAAGCTAGATTTTTTTACTGCATTTAGCAGATTCTTGAATTAAAATTCTGGTTCTAAAGGCTCTACAGTCAGATATCTTAATTTACTCATGTATTCTGAAATGTTAGGATCTGTTAGGAATCTGTCCCCCTAATCTGGGGCTTTCTTCAGACCTCACATTTTGCAAGTAGGGAAGTGAATTCTCTCTCTTACAGTTCAGCTCTTTGGGGGTAATGAAAGCTAAACAGAGAACCAGTATTTATAGGTAATTTATATCCAGGACATAATTGTTTGGCTGTAAGAGAATTATTTTCTATAGTGCTTACTTAACAATTAGCCAGCCCTGGTGGTCCAGTGGTTAAGAGTCGGGGCTTTCTCCACTGTGGCCTGAGTTCGTTTCCAGGTCAGGGAACAAAACCACCCATCTGTCAGTTGTCACACTGTGGTGGCTGCACATTATTGTAATGCTGAAAGCTATGCCACCGGTATTTCAAATACCAGCAGGGTCAACCATGGTGGACAGGTTTCAGCAGAGCTTCAAGACTAAGACAAACTAGGAAGAAGGACCTGGCACCCCCTTCTAAAAAACTTGCCAGGAAGACTCTGCTAATTGCAGTGGACCACTATCTGAGATAGCACCAGAAGGTGAGAGGATGGTGCAAAAAGATTGGGCATGGTTTTACTGCTCTGCTGTACACGGGGTCACTAGGAGTCAGAATCAACTCAACGGCACTAACAACAACAAAGGGTTTATGGTCAGGGACTAAAGTAGAAACTTGCCTACACTAGCATTATTCTCTTGATGCAACACTTTGCATGAAACAACCTCAAAAATCTAGGAAGACAAGTCAATCTCAACAAGTTTTAGAATGTAGGAGGAAAGGTTTGTTTTGGCTGCAATTCTCATAACTCTTATCAACCTATGTACCAACAATGAAAGAAAATACATATGTGTCAGTTCCATTAAGTTGATGAGGCAGAATTTCAAATAATATGACCTCTCCCTCCCCTAGGACATACAGTGAATGACTGACAACAGATGCAGATTAATTCTTGTCTTTTAGCCAAAAGAAAATTATTTCCTCTGAGAATTCTTATTTCATTTCAAGTACCATTTATTCAAATAACTCTTATAGAACTATAATCATAAACACTGAACACCAGAGTTAAAGAGTTTAAAACTGCATATTGGAGATTTACTCTCTACAGGACAGCTGAGAAGTTCTGCTGACCTGCTCCCCATTGAAACTGGTGAAAATTATAACAACAACAACAAGAAAAAATTTGGAAACAAACCCAACATCTGGAAATGGTCCCAAGGACAAAGAGCAAATGAAGAAACATCAACTAAAGAAAATCTATGAAAAGGTGGTTTAAAAAAAAGGGCAAGAGTCTTATATTTGGAGGAAGACTATTCCCTCATGACACCCCCCCAAACTCAGCAAAGTGAGGAGTCCACTTCAGGCTGCTGCAGCCAAAAACACTGGGCTCCTTCCCCTCAGCTCCCAGCCAGAAAGTGTTTTTCCCTTGGGAAGGAGTAGGACATCAGCATTTCTCATCCCACCCCAGTACCTGTTGCTGAGGCTAAATCCTGGGTGAATGCCATTGAGGGGTTACAGCCCTCACTCACAGTATGAAGACTTCACATAGGACACAGTGAGGTGAGAAGGTAAGTCCTGATCATCTTTGCCCTGGTTCACGAGGCAGTAGTTCCATGCCAGGAGAGGCAAGCACATGAGGACCTCTGGTTGATCCCATTTCCACTCCAGGAGCATTCAGAACTAGAGGGAGGAGGGTCTCTCAGAGAAGCTTGCCATTGTCCCCATTCTCAGCTCCAGAGCCCCCACACCCCCCGACCCCTCAAGTGAGATTGTCACTCAGCTAACATCTGTACCAATCTTCCTCTATTTTGTGCATGGGACACTGCCACAACATGGCTTGATGAGTGGTATGTGGGCCTGCACCTGGGATCTGAACCTGCAAACCTGGGGCCGCCAAAGTGGAGTGTGTGAACTTAACCACTATGCCACCAGGCCAGCGCCCTAATCTCTTAACTGACATTAAGTGTTTCTGAGTCTGAGATAGAATCCTATCTGAATTTCTGGTATCATCTTTTGTCGCTTTCCAATCTATTAACCACCTTGCAGACAGGATAATCTTTTCATAACTATAATCAAATAATGTCACCCTCCTACTTGGTACTGTTCAGTGGCTTCCCATTGCTCTTAGACAAATATCAAAATTGGTAATATGAGCTACAAGGCCACAGGTTGTCTTATCCTGTCTACTTCTCCAGTCTCATCTCACTATTTTCTCCTTCATGCTTCCAGTTCTGGCCATTTTGGCTTTCATTTAATTACTCATCCTATTCTGCTTTTTGCCTACCACAGAGGCAGTGTACGTACTTTTCCATTTGCCCGGAATGCCCTTCTTACTGCTCTTTACATACTTATGTTTCAGATCTCAATCAAGTGTTAAGTACTTTAGGAAAGTCTTGCTTGACCCACAGTCAAGGTCAGATTCTCAATCCTTGATTATCAGCAGGAACACTTTTGAAAAAAGAAGAAAAGACAAACTAGATGAGATGTTGGATCCATCCCAGGCTTCTTGGATCAGAACAACAAGGAGTCAGGTCCAGTGATTCATATTTTCTAAACAACCTCCCTATTTGTTTCTGATCTTAGATTATGAAACTCTGACTCTATAGGATCTCCAGCTACTGCTTAAAATACTCCAGGGATTGAGATTAAAATGCATCCCAAGACTGAGCACCCTACTGTGGATAGCTCCAGTTGATCATCAGAAAGTTTACTTTTGTGATTGAGCAAAAATTGGTTTTCCCCTACATTCTTCCAATTGATCCTCATTCTATACCTCTGACACATAGAAAAAACTAGTAATGAAGCTCAGGACCGCTTTGTTTTATTGAAAAGTGATTTTGTACTTTTGACTCATACTAACCTTTTTTTCAACTAGTACCTAAGCCTTTCTATCTACTAATATTAATTCCAAATAATGCCTCCCCTGCTAATGTACATGGACAGTTTTCTTTGTGCATTTGTTTTACATGAGTGTACTGTTCTTCAAACTAACCTCTCATATTTGATTTTATTTTATTCAGTCTATTGTTCTATAATGACAAAACCCTTAGAGTCCTAATTTGCCACTGTTCTATCTCATCTACTAATGAATAACTGTGCCTTCATGAAGCCTTTAATGAAAATGTTGAAGAAGGGTCTAGATCATAGACCTTTATTATGCCACTAAAGACATTTCTTCATGTTAAATCCTCTCAACATCATCACCCAGTTACAAATTCACCTAATTACAATAAAATCTGTCCAAAACTGTCCCATTTAATCAATTTAGACAAAATTAAGAACTTTTCCAAATTTTCTGATGACTCCCCAGTGTCTTAGTCTGTTTGGGCTGCTATAACAGAAATATCAGGAACTGGGTGGCTTATAAACAACAGAAACTTATTTCTCATAGTTCTGGAGGCTAGGAGGTCCAAGATCAGGGCACTGGCAGATTCTATGTCTGATGAAAGCCCCCTTGCAGTTTGTAGACTGCCAACTTTTCCTTCTGACCTCACACGGTGGAAGAGGCAAGGGAGTTCATTTTATAAGAGCATTAATCTCATTGATGAGGGATCTGCCCTCATGACCTAATCACTTCTCAAAGGCCCCACCCCTCAAAACTGTAACATTGGGCATTAGGATTTCAACATATGAATTTTGGGGGCACACAAACATTCAGCCTATAGCACCCAATATAATCTATCTAAAGTTTCTTAAAAAAATAATAGCAACAATAACAGCCATAAAAATAGCTTATATTTTTTAAGCTGTTATGTATCAAGTAGCATTCAAATGGCTTTACATCTATTAATTCATGCATGAAGAGCTCAACAGATGAAAGTAAATGTTATTGCCACTATTGTTGTTATCATTGCAATTATTATTTCTGTTACTATTGTCCTTAGCATTTCTATAACCAACCAACCTCATAACCTTGTCAGAAAAAAAACTGTAGTTATTCTCACATAATTTGTTTTAATGAGGCCATGCTGGCTTTAATGGTCACTGCTTCCTTTCCCAGTTGCTCACATGTCAACCTTTTAATAATGCATTTTAAATTTTAGCCTGTAATAAGGTCAAGTTTTCTGGTTTATAGTGTACATATTAGAACTACTTTTTCCTGTCTTTTTTGTTTCTGCATAGCCTCTTAGAGTTATCATTATCAATAGCATTATCAGTAGGAGAAATGTACAATTCCTATAATTCTTGGGTCGAATTATTAACTAAAGTTTATCTATTTATTTGAAAGACAGGAATGATTAATATTTCAGTGCTATATAGACCACCAAGGTGCTGATTAATTTGTCCAAATAATTCATTTTTCATATTCTGAGGATATATGTAGGCATATGTGATTACCACAGGGTTTTTAATCATTAAGTTAAAATTATCTTGATTATAGCAGAAAGCAGCATTTAGACATACACTCAGTCTGTAAAGAGGTTATATGTGATGACCAACATGCAATATTAGGGAGGAACTTCCATTCCTCTGGTTTCGTTTTGCCAGGCAGAATAACAAGATCCTGTAATACCCACTCCTCTTTCCTCATCCTTTCTTTACTCCATCCTGTATAGAAGCAGTGAAGTTATCTGTTGCTGATTGGCAGGATTCTGACAGGCATTGATCCATGTTTTTAAATTAGCAAAGCTCATCTATTAAACTTCTGTAAGCACTGGGGATTCATTTTCTTTTTTTCCTCTCTGTCTATTCAAAGCAGTTATCCCAGGCCAGTATTTCTGCTTAGCTGACCCAAAGCTTCCCTTAGGTGAGTTTTAGCCAGTCCTTTGGTCTGCAAACTAAAGTCATATTCTCTGATTAGCTTTATCAGTATTAAAGCCAATACTTGATCTCTATCGGCCTCTCTTCCAACTCTTTTTCTCAATTGGTTCTAAATTTAAGGTTTAAAAAAAGGTGTGATTTATTGGTTTCCTTGCACCTTAGCAGCTTCAATTCCTGCCTCTCCTCTTGTTCTCTTGAGGGTATCTCCATGTACCTGCCATCCTGCAGCCATGCATCCAAAGGAACCAACTTTACTACATTATTCTGTGAGCAAGCAGCACTGAGTTTTCCAAATGGTTGTTCTGGGCTTTGTTTGAAGGATCTACACATACATTGGTATCCAATTCTTATACTGGCCATCCTTATAAATGAATATGTCAAGATGGGTTCACATAATTTATTATCTTCAAATCATAACAAAAGTAGATCAAGTGTTACACACCAATATACAATCTTGTCTACAAATAGCAATTAAATATACCACGTTCCCTCTCTCCCCCTCCCTTCCTCCCTCTCTCTCTCTTACACACACACACACACACACACACACACGGAATGAACTACTTGAATATTGCACTCCCTAATAAAATGGACAGTGGGCAATGATTATTTTTCCAAGCTGAAAAAATAAAAAACAACTATGGACCCCTAATAGTTACTGATGGGGAGGAAATATGAGGGGAACTCCTGTGAACCTGATAATAATCTATTTCTTGATCTGGGTGGTAGTTACATTGGCATTGGTTACTGAGTGAAGTTTCCCTAAGCTGTGCAACTTATGATTTGTTCACTCTTCAGTATGTTTGTCTTACAAAAAGAATCTTACTTTAAAAAGCTGTACAAGAACCAAAGAAATTAAACAATGAGAGATAAAATGGTGTATAAAACTTAAATTTGAAATTTAATTGCACCTAGGAATATCCAGACTTGCGAAAAGAATGGGGCTCTTATTTTTATTGGATATATTTATATTCTCCACTGGAATTGAATTAAATTGAGAAGCCTTATATTCTTGCAGCACTTACATCTGACAAACAGTAAAAATAATCATAAATGGTGGCAAATTATTTGATGCTTTCTAAAAATATTTGTGTAAAATAGTAGTCTTAATGGAAACAAAAAGACTATACCTGTGACAATACTTCTGTTAAAATATTTACATATTTAATTAAGAAAAAAATTATAGTTGACTATATTTTCCATTTAGTAGAATTCACTCTGAGCCTATCAGGAATTTATTAGCCACAAAAATGCAACTTTAATAAGATTAGAGGAAATGTTATGAGAAAAAAGAAAGAATAAGCCTGTATAAAAAAAAAAAACATTCTTCAGAGGAACTCCAGTGGCCTGAAACTAGAGATATGGCTAAGCAAGGTTAAAATTGCAAATATGTACCCCAAAGAATTATTCTGCTAATGTCCTTTTTCATGAAGAGATAACCAATACAAAGAAGTTTTTGTTTTAATGTACACAGATATGTTATCCCTATTTTTCAAAAGAACTTAAAAAATAGTTTTGAATAGAAGTATATCATAGGTCCACCAGTACACTAAAAGCAATTTGTAAATACTCAAAAAATGTAAAAGTAAGCATGATGGTTAATTTTGTGTGTCAATTTACCTAAGCCATGGTATTTGACAATCCCGTAATCCATAGCAGCAGGCAAGAGAGCAGAGTGGTCTGTGGAGAGAGGTTTCCCAGAGCTCAGATTCCCAGGGCTGGGCTCTGGTGGTTTGGTTGTTGACAGAAGGGAAAGAGGAGACATCAAACCATTATCAAAATCCCTACTGTTAAAATCTTATATACTTTATTTAATCCTATATTTCTTACCTCTTAATTTATTCGTTTATAAATTTAATTCCATGTGATTCAGATCTGTAGCCTTACTAGCAGATATAGAAATGAAAACCTTGTTCTG
The DNA here is from genome assembly GCF_041296265.1 of Equus caballus. Classification (NCBI taxonomy): domain Eukaryota; kingdom Metazoa; phylum Chordata; class Mammalia; order Perissodactyla; family Equidae; genus Equus; species Equus caballus. The sequence continues at coordinate 60,496,059 of NC_091697.1, forward strand.
TTTAATCATGGAGACATTTCTCAAAGCAACTTTCCAAAACATCATTCCTTCCCCAGTCTACCCTTCCACTCTCATGAGATTAAAATCGTGCTTCATACTTGGTTAGTGACTCATTTCTTGAAGAGAAGCAAGAAGTTATATAGCAATGTGCTTTTTTTATTTATTTTTTTACTATAATGGACAATAGAACAGAAAATGTCCTAGTAAGAAACTAAGATTTGTTTAGTTTTAAGTGGTACAAACCCAGTTTCAACTAGTTTAAGCAAAACAAAACAAAATGAAATAAAACAACAAAAAGGAACTTAATGGCTCTATTAACTGGGAAAGGAGGAAGGGATGCTGTGCTATAAAAATGGCAGGCACCCACCACATACCACTAATAGGCTGCCTGACTTGCACATGCAAACCTCCATATATATATTTCTTCCCAGCATATGATTCATTTTCCAGTGTTTGTTCAATATTGTTTATACAATTACACAAGGAATACAGAATGCATACTCATTGTTTAAAAAGGAAATATTACAGATCAAGGTAAAACCCACTTCTACAACCACAGGCAATCCCTATTTTTATCCCAGATTATCAGATTAACAGTCTATCTCCAGGCTTTTTTATGCTTTAAATACATATACACATACACTCAAGTATTTAGAGAAATATATAGTGTTGATTTGTGTATGTATATATTTGTGTTTTTGACAGGAAAGACATACTACATGTATTATCATGAAAATTGCTTCCTTCCCTCTCCCCACCATCCCACCACAATAATTCCCTTGGGGAGTTTTCCATGTCATTTTCAAACCTAATATATAGCATGCCATAATGTATATATACCATGATTTATTTGTAGTTTTATTATTTTCCCACTAATGGAAATACAGCTTGTTTCTAACTTTTTTACAATAATAATATTGCAATGAAAATCTTTGTTTATTCTTTCTTGTTCTTAAGTCTGGTGTTGAAACTGGATATACAACAAGAAATCAAATTGTCATAAGCCACATAATTTCTAAATTTTTTGAGACTACCTATTTCCCATAACTCTACTACATTTGATATTAAACTTTTTTGCCAACGTAATATTGAACAAAATGTTTGACCATCCTTCATATGTTCCTTGACTATATGCATTTCCTGTTGTATAAATAGTGTTTGTATTCTCTGCCCTGTTTTCCATTAGTCTGTTAATTTCATTGTTTAGTAAACCCCTTACATATATTAATATCAGTCCAATGTCTATTATATGTGTACTCTTCCCCATTTGTCACTTACCTTATAATACTGTTTATGGTGGAGATTTTTGGTGGTAGAGACTTCTCAATTTTTATTTAGTCAAACATCAATCTAGCTTTATAGCTGATAATTTTCATTTACAGAGAGCTTCCATACCCACAGTCATAAATTATTCTCATTTATTTTATTTTAAAACTTTTATAATTTTGTTTATTGTGTTTTAGAACTTTAACCCAAACAGAATCTATTTTTGGGACTGAAGTGAAGAAGACAGGTAACTCTAGTTTTGCCAAATATTTGTGAATGTTTTCAATACCATTTTTAAGTAGTTTATAGGTCTTCTAATAATTCAAGAAAAGTTTAATTATTGGGTGCTAATTTTCCATTTACATAAAATTGATCAGTTTTTCAATTCTGAACCAAATAACCAGTGTTGTAAATATTTTCCAACAGAGCAAATTCTCTCATATTTTTACTCTAGATTGTCTTAGTTGCTTTCTACTTTCAACTGAGGTAAAACAACAGTGACCAGATTTACCCTCCAAGCAGAAACAACTAAAACACTGGACAAAATATATGAAACAATAGTTTCCAAGGCATTTAATTTCAGGCAAAAAAGGACAGTGATCACTGAGAGACAGGAAACAAACAAGGTTAGTGATACAGTTGCCACAGCTTACTGCCTTGAGCTTTTCAGGCAATGGAGCATGGGGTGGAAACCCAGGCAGAGCCTGGTAGACTTCCTGACTTGAGATGATGGAGCTGGGAATCCAAGGAAGGCAATGTGACCATATTTAGCCCTAAGCTAAACATTGCTCTGTTACTACCTAACAAATCTCACAAATAGGAACTGTGCCCAAGTAACTTAATTATATCTCAGAACAAATCTGTATCATACTTATATCAATGCAAAAATGTCCAGCACCTAAGAATATAAAATTCACAATGTCTGGCTTTTGATGAAAAAGGCATGGAAAGCCCAGGAAAATACAACCCAAAATTAGGAGAAAAATTAACAAATCAAAAGCAAACCAGAACTAACACAGATATTAATACTAATAGACAATGATATTAAATTGGTTAAAAAAGTTAAAGATTGAGCATGTTGAGTGAAGACATGGAAAATATAAAATAGATTCAAAAAAATCTAAATTGAAATTTCAGGTCTTAAAATTCTGATGTCAGAAACGAAAAATCTTCTGGATGGGATTGATGGCTGATTAGATATTAAAGCAGAAATAATTGACGAACTTGAAGAGAGAGCAACAGAGATTACAGAATACAAAACAGGGCACAAAAAGACTAAAAAAATTATGAAGAGAGAATTAGTGACCTATGTGACAACTTCAAGCTGCCTAATATATGTGTAATTAAAGTTCCAGAAGGAGAGGAGGAAGAGGGGTACAGAAAAAAATTTTGAAGAATAATGGCTAAAATTTTACAAATTTGCTAAAAACAAAATTGCACAGCATGAAGCACTTCCACAAACCCAAAAGGCAAAAGACACATAATTTTAAAACTGCACCAAAGCATATCATGATCAAACTACTCAAAATCAGTGATAACGACAAAATCTTAAAAGCAACCACAGAAAAAAGACACATTACATACAAAGGAATAAAGATAAGGAAGACAAATGATTTCTTATCAGAAACAATGTGAAGCTGATCATAGTGGAGTAACACTTTTAAATTGCTGAAAGAAAAATGTCAACTTAGAAATGGTTACCTAGCAAGGGGCAGAGTGGGTCAGGAGGGAGGTATTACTAAGGACAAAGGGAAACTTTTGGGGATGATGATTATGTTCATTGTCTTGATTGTGGTTGATTTCACAGGTTTATCCATGTCAAATTTTATCAAAATGTGCACTTACATATGTGCAGTTTATTGTACGTCATTTATATATCAATAAAGCTATTAATTTTTTTAATGGAGAAAAACTTGTTTTGATAATTCTTGCACATTTACTATTTTAAATTTTAAAATCAGCTGGTCACTGTAATCCCTATTGGAATTTAAATTTGAGTTCTACTGATTTACAATATAAGAAAAAAACCGATATACTTGTAATTTTGACTCTATGTTTTAGTGAGTGTGTGTGCATGTCCTGTTTGTTTCTGAAAATGTTGTTGGACTGTCTAAGATTGTGGCTTTTCAATTTCCTCTTTGTATTTTGTCTTTGAACTTTATAGCCATACCTATAATTTCAAAAATGCCCCAACTAACTCTTCAATGTATAAATGAAAGTGGAATTACTCCTTCACTAAAGGATAAGGTGTAGTTTCTCTATCCAATAACATCTAGTTAGTATCCAATAATATCTAGTTCCTCTATCCAATTCCAAATTCAGGATCTCTGATTGACCAGATTCAGAAATGTTTTCTCAGGATCCTACAAAGTGTGATTAAATGATCCAAAACACAATGGGATTAAAGACTAAATATTTCCCATTTAGAAATGGATGAAAAGGGACTGGTAGCAGTTAGTGATTATTGGTCCAGAATTTATATCCAACTGGGCAGAAGAAGCAAAATTTGCCCGCTCTGGACTTTGTGCAAGTTTCCTGTTCTGCCTATCAGGCTGCCCCTGACACTGCTCACTGTAGGATCTCCCTTCCTCACTGGGAAGATTTCCCCTGCTGGTGACTATACCAGTTTAGCCATCCAGTCACTCTTGGTGCCATTTTTATGGTTAAAAATTTAACAGAGGTATTGAGCAATCAGAGGCCCTTGATGCCATGCCCAGATTTCTCTGACAATTTAACTCTTAGAAAATTATAATTGGCTGCCTATCAATTTTGCTTTTATAGATTCCATTAACTAACAATCAAGGCCAAAATTTTTACTAGTCAGAGCTTTGAATTTAGGCACTGAGTGTCTAGGCGTCTGAGCACTTCCTGTTCCTTAGTAATTGGCATGTGGATTTTATCCTCGTCCCTAATTACCAACTTAAAAGTTAGTGTTGGCTTCTGCCTAACAGCAATATAAAATTATAAACTGAGATGTTGAAAGAGAGCTAATCTGTCCTTTTTCCCCAAGCTTCATCCTAGTGAAAAGCACATTTTAATGTAGGAAACTATTACTTCTGTCTCACAGCACAGGGAACTGAATCATCAGGTGGTTGTGAACAATGCTGCAATGAACATGGGAGTGTAGATACCTGTTCGATATCCTATTTTCATTTCTTTTTCATATATACCCAGCAGTGGGATTAGTTGTATCATACAGTTCTATTTTTAATTTTTGAGGAACCTTCATACTTTTTTCCATAGCAGCTGCACCAATGTATATTCCCCAAACAGTGCACAACAGTTCCTTCTTCTCCACATCCTTGCCAACACTTTTTATCTCTTGTCTCTGTGATGAGAGCCATTTCAACGGGTGTGAGGTGATAGTTCATTGTGGTTTTGATTTGCATTTGCATGATGATTAGTGATGCTGAGCACCTTTTCATGTACCTGTTGGCCATCTGTATGTCTTGTTTGGAAAAATGTCTATTCAGATCCTCTGCCCAATTTTTAATTAGATTGTTTGGTGTTTTTGCTATTGAGTTGTGTGAGTTCTTTATATATTTTGGATATTAACCCTTTATCAGATATATGATTTGCAAACATTTTCTCCCATTCTTTAAGTTGCCTTTTCATTTTGTTCATTGTCTCTTTTGCTGTGCGGAAGCTTTTTAGTTTGATGTAGTCCCATTTGTTTATTTTTGCTTTTATTGTCTTTGCTTTTCTTGTCAAATCCAAAAAATTACTGCCAAGACTGATGTCAAGGAACTTACTCTCTATATTTTCCTCTAGGAGTTTCATGGTTTCAGGTCTTACATTCAAGTCTTTAATCCATTTTGAGTTGATTTTTGTGTATGGTGTAAGATAGAGGTTCAGTTTCATCTTTTTTGCATGTGGCTATCCAGTTTTATCAACATCATTTATTGAAAAGACTCTCCTTTCCTCTGTATATTCTTGGCTCCTTTGTTGTAAATTAGTTGACCATACATGCATGGTCATATGCATGGGTTTATTTCTGGGCTCTCTATTCTATTCCATGGATCCATGTGTCTGTTTTTTATACCAACATCATACTGTTTTGATTATTGTACATAGCTTTGTAGTACAGTGTGAAATCAGGAAGTGTGATACCTCCAGCTCTGTTCTTCTTTCTCAAGATTGTTTTGCCTATTTGGAGTCTTTTGTGGTTCCATACAAATTTTAGGATTGTTCTATTTCTGTGAAAAACGCCGTTGGAATTTTGATAGGGATTGCATTGAATCTGTAGGTTGCTTTGGTAGTATGGAAAATTTTAAGAATATTAATTCTTCCTATCCATGAGTATGGAATATCTTTCCATTTATTTGGATCTTCTTCAATTTCTTCCATCAATGTCTTATAGTTCTCAGTGCATAGGTTTCACCTCCTTGGTTAAATTTATTCTTAGGTATTTTATTCTTCTAGATGCAATTGTAAATGTGATTCTTTTCTTAATTTCTCTGATAATTCATTGTTAATGTATAGAAATGCAACTGATTTTTGTATATCAATTTTGTATCCTGCAACTTTGTTGAATTAGTTTATTAGTTCTAACAGTTTTTTGATGGAGTCTTTAGGGTTTTCTATATATGATATCATGACATCTGCCAATAGACACAGGTTTACGTCTTCCTTTCTTGTTTGGATGCTTTTTCTTTTACTTGCTCTAGCTAGGACTTCCAATACTATGTTGAATAAAAGTAGTGAGAGTGGGCATCCTGCCTGTTCCTATCTTAGAGGAAAAGCTTTGCACTTTTCACTGTTGAGTATGATGTTAGCTGTGGGCTTGTCATAGATTGTTCTTATTATGTGTAGGCATGTCCCCTCTATAACCACTTTGTTAAGAGTTTCTATCATGAATGGATACTGAATTTTGTCAAATGCCTTTTCTGCATCTATTGAGATGATCACATGATTTTTTTTTTTGAGGAAGATTATCCCTGAGCTAACATCTGCTGCCAAACCTCCTCTTTTTGCTGAGGAAGACTAGCCCTAGGCTAACATCTGTGCCCATCTTCCTCTACTTTTATACATGGGACGGCTGCCACAGCATGGCGTGCCAAGCGGTGCCATGTCCGCACCCAGGATCCAAACTGGTGAACCCTGGGCTGCCGAAGAGGAACGTGCGCACTTAACTGCTGCGCCACCGGGCCGGCCCCTGATCACATGATTTTTATCCTTCATTTTGTTAATATGATGTGTCACATTGATCCACCTGTGGTAGCTGAACCATCCTTGCATCCCTTGAAGAAATTCCACTTGATTGTGGTGTATGATCCTCTTAAAGTATTGTTGCATATAGTTTGATAATATTTTGTTAAGAATACTTGCATCTGTGTTCATCAGGGATATTGGCCTGTAATTTTTTTTCCTTTTAGTTTCCTTGCCTGGTCTTGGTATCAGGGTAATACTGCCCTTATAAAATGAGTTTGGAGGTATTTCCTCTTCTTCTATTTTGGAAAAGTTTGAGAAAGATTGGTATTAATTCTCCTTTAAATGTTTGGTGGAAATTACCAGTGAAGCCATCTGGTCCTGGAGTTTACTCTGTTGGGAAGTTTTAAATTACTGATTTAGTCTCCTTACCAGTACTCAGTCTGTTCAGATTTTCTATATCTTCGTGATTCACTCTTGGTAGGTTGTATGTTTCAAAGAATTTATCCATTTCTGCTAGGTTGTCCAGTTTGTTGGTGTATAATTATTCATACTAGTCTCTGCATTTCTCTGCCTCTGGATTTCCAAGGTATATAAGATCTTCCTTCACTCCTCTGCTTCCCTTTATGTGTTGGCTTCATTCCCTCCAATGCAGGTAACCTTCCACCACATTAAGACAAAAGATGGGGAGGGCAAATTTTTAGATAGCCTCAGACCTACATGATTTCAGCTTACTGATTCCAAAGACAAGTATGCCTTTGTCATCCAGTATTTATATATTAACTCCCACATAAAAGATCAGCTAGTCCTTCTTTTGTAACATTCAACCAATACATTAGCTGCTTTACCAGGCCCAGATCACATTACCCTTGTCAGGTTTGGTGGAATATGAGTGGCATCATGGTGAGGGAGGGGCAGTTTTCAAAGGAAATTGTGTGCACTTACAAGAAGAAGGTGGAAATGATATTTGGCAGATAACAGTAAATGTTCCTGATGGGAAGAAAAAGAAAAAGAAAAACTCTAAAAGTGACTGAATCAAGGACTGACATCACCTGATGCAAGTCAGTTATTTCCTTTGAGCCTAAACTCTATTAGGTAACAAATAAAGATTATCTATTCTGTAATCTCTCACATTTGATAGATAGTCCACTGGATAAACTCAAATAGGTACTTGCTTAGAACATCAAGGATTCTTTGCTTTACTCGCGCAGTCTCTGATTACAGAAAATTCATGCTTATGAATAACAAAATATTAATAATAGTCAACATTTATATAGTTCTCATTATTTGCCCGATTCTGTTCCGAGTGTTTTACTTTATATTAACATATTTAATCCTCACAACAACCTTACAATGCAACTATTATATGTATTTCTGTTTAAGAGGTTAGTAAATGGCACAGCTGGAATTCAGACTCAGGCATCCTGTCTGCTGCTGAATGTATGATCTTCATTTCTCCACATGCTGCCTTTCCTTCAGTACACAGTAGACTTTCAATATGACTTTTCAGAATGGTGAGTACACCAGGGAATACAGACATGATAAAAGAAGGGCCTTGTATATTTTCTTAATCATGAAACATTAGATAGTATGGTATCCTTTTCTGAACAAATTTGAAGGAAGGATTTTAATTCCCTTTAAAAATTTCTTCACTAGCACATTTGGTTTCACAGGAGCTGTGTTTCTTATCTTCTGAGTATTCTTAAGATATTGCTCACTTCCTCTTTTTAATTTCACGTGCCATATGTACTCTGATATAATCAATATTTTGAAAGTATATTAAGAGCTACTTAAAAGCTGCTTAACATAGGAAGAATCTAAGTTCTATACTCATTCTCTAGAGATGAGAGTTTTTGAGGAGGTAACAATTTCTTTGCTGCTATCTTATACGAACAGTAATTTGGATGCCTATCCTGTGCAGGCACCAGGGTAAGTATTCTTCACCTCTATCACCTCCTTTAGTCAGAGGGATGGAGCTCAGTTCATAAGCAAAGGCTGTTCTGTGTGTAGTCACTTCCATTTGTCTAGTCATCAAAGGGATTCTCAGGCCTTCATCGTCATCATGGACATCCTTTTAATTATGCTCAAGTCATCTAAGCGGGTCTCTGAAATAGGCAGAAAGCAATTTTCTGCTGAATTAAGCAAGGTTGTAAACTCAAAGAAAATAGCATACTATAAAGGCTTATGGGATTGCAAATCAATGTAAACAATTTACTTCAAAGGCCTCTGCCTGGATCGACATTTAATGTTGAAATAAATGTACTTCAGTAGTGCCCTGAAAGCTTAAATAAAACTATCATGTAGATACTCCACATTTTCACACACTTCCAAGTATTATAATAACTTGACATATTTGAGAGTCACCAAGACATGTGGTTTAATTAAATATAAGTATAAAGTACATGGAATTCTCGTTACTTAAAAGGACTGACACGACCTTTGACAGAGCCATTTATATTGTACAAGAACAGAAGTAGTTGAGCTGCAAGTTTTACGGAAGCTACGATTTTTTCATTTTTAAATAATAAGGGGAAATTTTTTACCATGATGTCCATGTTTTCACTGTAAAACCGTGTAAAGTAGAATACCTCTAAGAATGAATAAAAGGTCAACCTTTTATTTGACCCTTGAGTGGGAATGTATTATATCAAAAAATTATCTAAATCAGGAAGAATAAATATAATAGTTTATAGAGAGTAGAGCTAGGCAATAAGATTATTAGAAAGTCACTCTCCTTTTCCCTCCTAACCTAAGAAACCATATTTCATCAGGAAAAGAGTTAAAAACACAGGGGACTTGGTAACATTACTCATTTTCTTTTTACTAAGTTACTCTAATATTGTCCTAAAGGATATGCGTGAACTTTTTCTGTTCTAAAGGAGAGATACTAAAGACCTGTTTCTACAAATAAAAAGTCCAGATTCTACTATATGGTATTTTGTAGGCTTAGATTAAAAAATAGATAGAGAAGTGTTTATTCTTTAAAATTATTTTCCAAATAATTTTCCAAACCAAAAATATTTGAAGTAGCCAATTTCTCAATGGATTTAGTGATGGTACCTACATTATATGTTAAAATAAAATTATACATACACAATCATACAAATCTGTTCACTTAAATACTTTCAGACAGGGAAATCTGTGTGATTTTTATTTTTTTTTATTGAGGTAACACTGGTTTATAACATATATAAATTTCAGGTGTACATCATGATATTTTGAATTCTGTGTAGACTACACCATGTTCACCACCCAAAGACTAATTACATCCATCCCCATGCACATGTGCCCTATCACCCCTTTTTGTCCTCCTCCCTCCCCACTTCCTCTCCGGTAACCACCAATCTAATCTCTGTATCTGTGTGTGTGTTTGTTGTCATTGTGTGATTTTTAAAAACTGTTATTGATCACAGCAGAAGCTAAATTAATGACCCTTTGAATCACCTACATGGCACCACCACCCATTCTTAAGAGTAATATACCAAAGCTATAAGTAAAGCTTTGACGAACCTGTAGGTTAGTCTTTGACCCTATCATTTAATAATTCTACAGAAGGAGTCTGCTTACCTAGAATTACATGACAACAATATTTGCCATTTGGAGGACTAACTAAAAAATAATAATGAGGGGCTGGCCCAGTGGCGCAGCAGTTAAGTGTGCATGTTCCGCTTCGGAGGCCTGGGGTTCCCCGGTTCAGATCCCGGGTGTGGACATGGCACTGCTTAGCAAGCCATGCTGTGGCAGGCATCCCACATATAAAGTAGAGGAAGATGGGCACGGATGTTAGCTCGGGGTGAGTCTTTCTCAGCAAAAAGAGGAGGATTGGCAGCAGATGTAGCTCAGGGCTAATCTTCCTCAAAAAAATAAAAAAAAATAATAATGAAAATAAACAAATAAAAATACTTCATACTACTACTAAACCAATATTATGAAGCCTGTAAAGAGCATGTCATAAAAACGTAGAATGCATAGTTTTTCTCATATATCTCAGCCAAAAGTCTACAAATTTGTGTTCATTATTGGTTGAATAATATGTGCTAATATGCTGGCACTTTGCAGTGTCATATTTATTACCTTGTGATACTGACTCTGTCGTTTAAAATCCACAATCTTATCTAATTTGGAACCAACAAACCCATGGTTTGTTCAGATGGTATCTGAAACACCATCCAAAGCTGAGAGAAATTTGGGGCATGAGCTCTGCCCTAAAGGATTGTAATTTTGTCCTAACATATGGCCTATAATGCCATGCAAATGTTCTCCTTAAAATCAATAACCTATGTTTTAAAATATTCATCCTATTTGCAAAACTGCATTCCTTAACTTTCCATGAAGAAGCTGGATATTCATCCTCAGGATGGTGAAAATTATATTTCTATAAATAGCAGGTGTGAATCTCTTACTCAATATGTGTGAAAAACAAAGAATTGGGGTTCAATTGCTTGACTATAGACCTATTTTCCCTAGTTTCATTTTCTTACTAAAATAATGAGTCATGTATATTTTAGAATTTTCACAGAGTTGATTTATTGATCTATTATATTATTTTTGACTACATTAAGAATTTTCACAGTCCAAGTTCTATAGAATTTCACTGTCAAGTAGACTGAAATAACCAAGAGACAAATTCTTAATGTAAATACGTTTGTAAAATTTCCTTTAAAAAGACTGTTCATACAATTTTAACAACATATTTTCTAATTCTAATAACATATTTTCAGAAGGTTGTACTTGAAAGGAAAACGCAAGAAAACTCCTATTTTAATTGTTTATTCCCCTCGTCCCCTATATGCCACTCCCTCCCCACCCCTGCTAACCAAGCAACCATTCTATACTATTAAGTGTTACGTTATTTTGTTCAGTGTGTATTTTATAAAACATGTATTGTTGTTTTGTGTATATTTTTAATTTATAGAAATGACATTGGAATATATAACTTATTCTGGTTTATTTTTAAACTTTTTCACATAAGCACTTAGTTTTTTGTTTTGTTTTGTGATTGAATTTTTTACCTGGGAATAATTTACAAGCAGGGAAATGCACAGATATTACGTGTAGATTTTGATGAGTTTTGATAAAAGCATTCATTTGTATAACCATTACCTCAATGAGATACAGAGTAATTCCATCACTCCAGAAAATTTCTTTTTGACTCCATTAGTCAATCCTCAAAGACAGTTTTGATTTCTACCAACACTGTGAAGACAAAATTTGCAAATCAGAAGATATGGAAAATTATTCCTACAAGAGCAAGTGAGGAATTGAACAAATTGAACGATGAAAGATCAAACAGTTCACAAGATTTAATTCTGAAATTCTGTAATTGCACCTTGTGATATCTTGACTTGTTGGAAGAATCTTTTGACAGAACTCCTATTTTTAATTGGAAAAATTTACATTCTATACCAGAGTGGAATTAAATTGAGAAGGCCTATGATTTGCATCTAAATTTGGTGACATATTCAAAAGGACCATAAATAGGGAGAATTTATGAGTTTCGGCTTGAAAAAATATTTATCAAAGAAATGTGTCCTATAGGAGGCAAAAAGGCAGTACCTGGAAAAATATGAGTTAAAATATTTACACATTTCAATGTGGAAAGAATAAAAGTTGGGACTATCCTCCATTTAGAAAAAGAAATTGCTTAGATATTACCAGTACCTCACCATGTGTAGAAAGAATATTTTCTCCATTAAAAATAGTGTAGTCTTCAGAGAAGAGTTGACTAAAAATGTCAAATGTTTCAAAATTACTAATAATAAAAGTTTTTAAAGTATTGGAATTATTTGGAAAAATAAAAATAAGACCGGGTGAAAAAAATATACGTCCATCAGAAAAATACCAGTGACCAAGTATTAGAGACTAATAAAGGGCTTTTCTTTTTTTGGTGAGGAAGATTCACTCAGAGCTAACATCCACTGCCAATCTTCCTCTTTTTTTTTTTTCTTTTTGCTTGAGGAAGATTGTCCATGAGTTAACATCTAGGCCAATCTTCCTCTATTTTGTATGTGGGTCGCCGCCAAAGTATGGCTTGATGAGTGGTGTAAATCTGCACCCAGGATCTGAACCTGCAAACACCAGGCCACCAAAGTGGAGTGTACCAGACTTAATCACTATGCCACAGCACCAGCCCCCTAATAAACTTTTAAAAATTATTAAAGTATGTAAATATGTACCAAGAATAAGTATCTAAATTATTCTATTTTTAATAGTAGATAATCAATGATTTCTAAAAAATTGCTGCTTTACTGTACACAGATGCATGTTATTTCATTTTAAGAAAATCATATTTAAAAATAATTTTTAGTGAAAGTATTTTATAGATCCACACATATAATAAAAGTAATTTCTCAGTCAATAAATATTTTAAATTAAATTATTTCAATTATTTTAGCACCCTCTTTTACTCTCTGAAGTCCCCTGGTGTAGACAATAAATTAGATAGTCATTATTATAAGTGGGGAATATCCTTGAGACTTTTTTTTTTAAAGATTTTATCTTTTTCCTTTTTCTCCCCAAAGCCCCCCAGTACGTAGTTGTATATTCTTCGTTGTGGGTCCTTCTAGTTGTGGCATGTGGGACGCTACCTCAGCATGGTTTGATGAGCAGTGCCATGTCCGCGCCCAGGATTCAAACCAACGAAACACTGGGCCGCCTGCAGCGGAGTGCGCGGACCCAACCACTCGGCCAAGGGACCAGCCCCTCCTTGAGACTTTTTGTATATGACATTTGCATTAGAAGAAAGTAAAAGTACAATCTCTAACAACGGGTTATCGTTTTTGATCCTTGTTTGGATATCTCTTACTCCCTGGAATAGTAGCTCTCTATGGGAGCACAGCTATTCTGTGTCTTGTTCATTTAGGTTGAGCATTTAGAATAGTGCCAAAATGCAGTAAAGCTGACTAACAGATTCTCAAAAAAACAGTTTTTTGTTATGGGATAGGTGCATTTTCATCACAACTAATGGGAATTTGCATTCCCACTACACCCATTTATATGAAATCATTAATGAAATTATTTTTACTTGTGTTTGGTCATGGCGATAAAATGAATTTCACCACATATTGTTACAACATTTTAAAAAGCTATTTTTGTGTTACATATTTATCATAGAAGAAATATTTACACTCAAGAGTTTTAAAACTTCAATATTAAAAGATTCTTTATTTTTAAATACAGCCAGAATTTCCCCTAGAACAATGGTGCTACAATTTTATGTCTTTAAAATTTATTGCAACATCCAGTGTGAAATACAAAATATCCCAAGTATCAAGAGCATTTATGTTCAAGTAAGGTCACATTAACATAAAAGTGACATTCACTGTTACCACCACCTTGCTTCCAAACTACATAGTATAGGATTTTTATCCCTACAATTTAAACAACGATATATCACTTACTAGATAAACAGGACTTTTAGCTCCATCTCTTTCACATAGCTTTTATTTTATTTTATTGTGTTTTCTTTCCAAAATGCAAATTCTTCAAGTTTTGCTTGGTGTGCCTAACATAATCTATTGTTCTCCATTAATATATATTTACCTCATCAGTCAGCAGTATTAGAAACCTGTGAATTAGTTATTAGCATATTACAATGATTTGTGTTTTCAATGAGTGGCCAGAAGCACAAGCAGTCAAAGATCACCTAATTCTTTTCCCAAGAAATGGAATTTTTTTGAACCTGGATTTCAGTCCCTATAAGTACTGAATTATGAGGCCAATATCCAATAAAAGATAGAAGCCCCATAAATTGATCCCAAGATTTGGGTCCACTTTTCGCCTGCTGACATCTGATAATTCTAGAAGAGGAAGCCAAGAGATTAAGAAGCTGAGTAGTGCTTTTGATAGCATTTTGGGGCCAGGGAGACAGAGAATAAGAATAGTAAAAATAATGATATTATTATTATTAGTTTCCCTAAGAAGTTTTACTGTCCAGCAGATGATAGATTGACCTATACATTTATCTCATCTCTTAAGAATATTTATCAATCATTTTGTATTACAATTATGCATTTATAGACATCCTATCAACTTTTCCCTTTTGACTATCATTCAGAAGTGGTAGATTTTCACAGTCTCAATTTGTTCCAATTAGTCATAATTATTATTCTCTTTTTGAGTCTCATTTTTTACCAATTTAGCTACTGGAAATGCCTTAAAGCTGGTTTCTTCCAACACAACCACCAGACATTTTAAAAGCATCTTTGCTTTCTGGCAGTAAGATACTTCAAACACTTTTTATTTTTAATGTTTCCCTGGCCAAAGACATGAAGTCAACCATTCTTCAAATAATACTTTTAATGTAGAGTGAAATAGAGTCTAAAATATGAATATTATATTTTTTCCTCCAATATTAACTGCTGGTATTGACACCCTGTTGGGTCTCTTTGGTGACAGTGCTGAAAAATACACTTCTTACTAAAACAGTGAGCTCACATAGAAATTTCCTAATTAACTCTAACTACTAAAATACTTAATTTTTTCTGATATAAAATTTTAAGTAATTTTTCTAGATTATATCTTTTTAATTTTGACCACTCTCTCAAGCTTTAATTTCTCCCAGTTCTCCTTATTAGAGTTTACACTAACCACACATATACACACACAAATAACTTTCCACTACATTGGATTCAGCCCAGGGTCAAACTGCTATATCTGCTAAAAGCATAGGAACAGAAGATCTGTGAATAATTAACTGGGACATTAACTTAATTTTACTATTAGGTCAAAACCAGGTTTACTAATATAATGATTGTTATAAAAAGTTTAGTGCCACTCAAAATTAGGAACATCTATGACCAATTATCATTTTAAACATCTCTAATTTTGTTCATTTCTCAAATAATATTTTCTTCATGTCCCTACCTTGAACTAGAATTTTTAGTGGTTTTTTACTTTTGGTCAAATAAAATTTAACTATTTCAGCAAGTACTTAATTCTAAATTCACTTTATTTTCATCAAAGGGATACATGTACTTATATAAAAAGGTGAGAATGAGAATGAAAATTCCTTTTCCAATAATCATAAACAAGGTAATTCAGACCAACAGTTCCAGTGAGAAAAATTATTAGCTGGACAAAGTATTAAAAATGTCTGCTTGACATTTCGCTAAAGAAGATATACAGATGGCAAAGAGGCACATGAAAAAATGTTCAACATCATTAACAGGGAAATGCAAATCAAAACTACAGTGAGATATCACCTCACTCCCATCAAAATGGCTATAATTAACAAAACAGGAAACAACAAGTGTTGGAAAGGATGTGGAGAGAAGGAAATCCTCATACACTGCTGGTGGGAGTGAAATTGCCACAGCCACTATAGGAAACAGTATGGAGATTCCTCAAAAAATTAAGAATAGAAGAACCATACGATCCAGCTATTCCACTGCTCAGTATTTATGCAAAGAACATGAAAACACGAATGAATAAAGATACATTCACCCCTATGTTCACTGAAGCATTGTTCACAATAGCCAAGACGTGGAAGCAACCTAGGTGCCCATCAAGGGATGAATGGATAAAGCAGATGTGGTATATATACACAATGGAATACTACCCCTCCATAAGAAACGATGAAATCCAGCCATCTATGACAACATGGATGGACCTTGAGGGTATTATGCTAAGTGATATAAGTCAGAGAGAGAAAGTCAAATACCATATGATCTCACTCATAAGGAGAAGATAAAAACAAGAACAAACAAACACATAGAAAAAGAGATTGGATTGGTGGTTACCAGAGGGGAACGGTGAAGGAGGAGGATGAAAGGGGTGATGAGGCACATGTGTGTGGTGATGGATTGTAATTAGCCTTTGGGTGGTGAACATGATGTAATCTACACAGAAGTCAAAATATATAACGATGTACACCTGAAATTTATATAATGTTATAAACCAATGTTACCACAATTAAAAAAAACAATGATATAGAAAAGAATTAGTAGTAATCATTGACTCCAACTAGATATAGGATTAATGCTAAACAATGCGGGTAGGGAGGCACAAGATGTGGAGATGGCTGTAGATCCGGGAAAAAAAAAAATGTCTGCTTGAAGATATTGGAGAGCTAACAAGGGCTGAAGAATTTTGAAGCCAAAATCTAAAAGAATGCAGAACCTCAGTGGGTGAGTCCAGCATTTGGAGCTGCATTTCTCCAAATAGTGTTTGCAGAATTGAAAAGAGGAGTTGAGAAGCTAAACAGTTGAGACATAATTTTGACAACCTTTGTGGTAGTGAAAAAAAAGAGAGTCAGAACATACCCAAAGGAGGCACCTAGTGTCTCTCTATTCTCTGTTCTGGGATTCCAAGGGATAGTATCTTGAGAATAAGAGTAAATTTGGAAGAATACCGGCTCTATGATTTTGACTTGCTGGTACCCTTAGCCACCTGACAGAAGCAAAT
Source organism: Equus caballus (assembly GCF_041296265.1). Taxonomy (NCBI): domain Eukaryota; kingdom Metazoa; phylum Chordata; class Mammalia; order Perissodactyla; family Equidae; genus Equus; species Equus caballus. The sequence continues at coordinate 60,512,877 of NC_091697.1, forward strand.
AAATTCCTCTCGGAAAGAAGAATATCATCCAAAGCTTAAAATTATTTCTATATTTGGATTTCATATTTGATGTCTGACTATTATTCAAAACTAAAGTGGCATATGAAGAATAAAACAGCATAAATATAAACCAAGAGAAAAAACAAATAAAAATCAATGCTCAGGGAATTCAGATAATGAGAATAAAAGACATACAATTAAAATAAATGTATTTCCTATGTTCAAGGAGACAAAAAGAAAACAAAAGACTTACAAGAGATAACTAAAAAAAAATCTAAATTCTATAACTGAAAAACACAAACTCAAAAATAAGTACTCTAAATTTTGGTTTAACAGCATTTTAGAAAAATAATTAGTCACTCACTGGAAGATATGTCAGAAGAAAATTTCCAGAAGTAAGCATGGAGAGATTTTTTAAAAAAGAAGAAGAACAATACAGAAGGAAGAGTAAAAGACCCAGGGGATACAGAGCAAATGTACAATATATGTCTATGTGCAATTGGAGTGGCAGAAGGAGAGGAGATAGAAGATGAGTAGGAACAAGATTGGAAAAGAAATGGCAGAGAATTTTCAAAATTGATGAAAAGAAAATTAAGCCATGTTTGCAGAGAGCAATATGCACTAAACAAGCCAAATCAAAAGAAAAACACATTGGACTTCCATTTCCAGCCAGATTCACCAAATAGTGCGAAAGACGTTAAAAATTAAACACTATGTAAAAGAATTGTTTTCAATGTATTAGACATTAGGAAATGAAGGACAACGATTCTTGAGAGGCAGGAAACAAAAGAGCTGAGGCCTACGACTGCCAGAGTTTATTTTCTGAAGAGAGTTTTCCAGACCATGCACAGCGAGTGGGAATTAAGAAGGATCTTGGTTCCCTGAGGTGAGTAGACAGAGCTGCCAGTCCAGAGAGTCCTAGACCGCTGTAGCATATAGGGCAGAATCTCAGAGATGAGAGGGCCACACCAAAAGAGACTCTGGAGACCTGCAGAGGTTCCCCCTCAAGTCTTCAGCTGAGGATTGATGAGCACATGCGTGTGAGGTAAACATCTGAACACAGAGAAAGAACCACTGGGAAAAAAGTAGAGAGAATAAGCACTGGGCTTACTCTAGCCAAAGATAAGCCTCATATACAAAAATATACAACATATAAAAATATGTAGCAGCAAACAAGATAAAGTTCACAATGTCTAGCATCCAATAAGAAATTACCAGATAGGCAAAGAAAAAGGAAAATATGGTTCATGACAAGGAGAAACATCAATTAAAAGAAACTGACAGAGAAATAAGACAGATGATAGAACGAGTAGACAAGAACACTAAGACAATTTTATAACTGTACTCCATATCTTCAAAAAACTATAGGAAACACTGACATTAAAAAGAGATAAGAAAAAGACTCAAGTTGTACTTTTAGAGATGAAAATGATAACATCAAAGATAATTAAAATACAATGGCTGTGATTAATGGCATATTAAACGTTGAAGCTGAAAAGATTAGTGAACTTGAAAACTGATAACTATACAAAACAAGACATAAGGAGAAAACTAAAGAGATGAACAGTGTGAGTGAGCTGTTGGATAACTCCAAGGTGCCCAATATACACGTGCCTGGAGTTCATGAAGACGAGGTGAGAAATAGGTTAAAAAACATGCAGTTGAAAAAATAATGGTTGAAAAATTTTCAAATTTGAAAAAAACTGCAAACCCCACAGATCCAAAAAGTTCAAACAATCACAAGCACAAGAAACAAACAAAACTACACCAAGGCACATCCTAAACAAATTGTTTAAAACTAGTGGTTTCGAAATAATCTTAAAATCAACCAGAGGAAAAAAATACACTACGTACAGATGAAAAGAAATACAGATGATAGCATATTTCTCATTGGAAACAATGCAAGTCAAAAAACAGTAGGATAACATGTTTAAAGTATTGCAGGGACTTGTCAACCTAGACTTGTAATTCCAGCAAGTATTTTTTAAAATAAAGGAAAACTAAGGTTTTTTCATCATACAGAATTCCCCACGGATTATCACCAGAAGACCTGCACTTCAAGAAATATTTAAAGATGTCCTTCAGGCAGAAGGAAAATGATACCAGATGAAAATATGAATTTACACAAAGTAAGAGTGAACACTGGAAATGGTAACGCCATGGGTATAAATAAAATATATTTTTCTTATTACTTAAAAATTTTTAACAGATAACTCAGAGTTTAAGGTAAAAGGAATAACAATGCACTGTGATGTTCACCACACATGGATGAGTAAAATACATGACAATAATAGTGCAAAAAACAGGCAAGGAGAAATGGATATACTCAGTTGTAGGGTCCTTATATGTGAAGTGACATAATATGACTTGAAGGTTGATTGTGACAAATTAATGATATATACCATATAACCCCAAAACAATGACCAGCATAATACCAAAAAGAGTCAGTCACTAATAAGATAACAAAGGAGAAATGGAATAATAAAAAAAGTACTCAATTAATTCAAAAAAAGGCAGAGAACAACAAAAAGGAAAAAGAATAGTTGGGAAATAGAAAATTAACGGCAAGATTGTGGATTTAAACCCAACCATATCAATAATCATATTAAATGTGAATAGTCTAACCACTCCAATTAAAAAGCAAGGATTGTCAGATTGGATAGAAAGGTGACAAACTCAACCATATGCTGCCCAAGAAACACTCTTTAAATATAAAACCACAAAGGAGTTTAAAAAATGGATGGAAAAAGACATTCAATGCTAACAATAATCAACGTAGACTAGAGAGGCTATATTAATATCAGACAAAGTAGATTTAGAGCAAAATATTACCTGAAAAAAGGTCATTTCATAATGATAAAGGTGTTAATTTATCAAGAGGATATAATTTTAAACATTTATGTATCTGATAACAGAACTTCAAAATACATGAAGCGGAAATTGATAGAACTGCAGGGGGAAATAGATAAATCCACATTTATAAGTCAGAGATTTTAATAGCCCTCTTTCAATAATCGATTGAATAAATGGACAGAAAGTCAGTGAAGCTCAATGGCACCATCAACTAACTTGGACTACTTAATATGTATAAAATACTCCCCCAAGAATAGAATATACTTTATTTTCAACTATACATGGAATATTTACCAAACCATAACCAGTCTCAATAAATTTTAAATAATTCAGGTCATACAACATATGTCCACTGACCAAAGTAGAATTAAATAAGATACCATAACAAAAAGATATGCCCAGATATTCAGAAACTAAATTACTTCTCAATAACCCATGGGTCAGAGAAGCTATCAAAAGTGAAAGGAGAAAGTATTTTGAAATAAATGAAAATAAAAACAGAACACATCAAAATTTGCATAATGCAGCTAAAACAGCATTTACATGGAAATTTATAGGATGAAACACCTATTGATATATAAAGAGATATTTAAAACTATGACTTTCAGCTTCTTTCTTAATAAACAAAAAAAAGAAATACAAATGAAATCCAAAATAAGTATAAAAAAGGACAGGATAAATATTAGACCAGAAATCAATAAAAAAGAAAACAGAAAATCAACAAAGAAAGTAAGCAAAGACAAAACTTGTTTGTTTTAAAGAACAATGTAATTGATATGGCTGTCATACCTAAAATTGTATATACATTTTGACATGCAATCCCACTGCTAGAAATTGCCCTATGACATACTCATGAATTTTTGCCAGGATTTATATGACCATTTTAGCGTTGTGCATAACAGCAAATAATTGTAAATAACCAAAGTAATCACATATATTATGATTATTGAGATGTTTGGATATATTCTGAAACTTTATGTTTATAATGTGATTTTATTTTTCCTTGTTGTCTTCTACTTCCCTGTTGTTTGTTACACCCATAAGGTTTTCTTAACTCTTTTCTTCTGGTTACCTTAAAATTGTAAGTTCTATTTCTGAAGGTTTATTGATTACTCTGGAATTTTCAGTAAACTTATTTAAGCATATTTTTTAATCACTGTAGCCAAATATTGACCTCCCATTGAAACAGACAAGATCTTTAGCATCTTCAAAGATAAAATGTTACACACCTCAAACATAACGTTAAATACTAAACTATGGGTTACCTCCCACTTCAACCTGCTCCTCCCTGGTATTCCCCATCTAAGTAAATACCACCACTATCCAGCTTGTTCCTCAAACTAAAAATCCAGGTATTCCCAAAGCCACTACCTTGGTCCAAGATATCATCACTCTTGCCTAAGTCTACTGTCATAGACCATTCATTGGTCTTCCTTCTTCCACTTTGCCCTTCTTCAATTCATTTTCCACAGAGCTCATATAGGGATCTTGTAAAAACTAAAAACCAGATGATGCCACCTTCTGGGTAAAACCTTTAATGACATCTCACTGATCAGAAAAATAATCCAGACTATATTGTTCTACAAGGCACTTCTTGAAATGGACCCTGCCTCACATTACATCATTCTTTTCCTTTCTCATTATGCTCCAGGCACACTGGCCTCCTTTGGATTCCTCAAAGATTACTCTCCATCCCCCCATATACCAGGTCCCTTTTCTTACTATTCCTCTGCTCAGAATACTCTTCCTTATAACTTTTCATATGTCTGGTTCATTCTCCTCCTACAGGTTTCAACTCAAAATTCACATTATCACAGGGACCTTCTTGATCACCCTAAAGTGATTTCCTTGTTACTTTATAGTTTCTCACTCATGTTTTAATCTTTCGTAGCACTTGCTATAATCCGTATTTTACTTTGTTTGCTTGCTTACTGTTTGTTTCCTCTACAAGAATTTTAACTCTTTGATGCCAAAGACCTTGTTTGGTTTGTTCACCTTTGCATATCTTATGCCTAGATCAGTGCTTGTCATATCATATAGACTCACTAATGTATATATTACCTGAACAAATTGATTTATACAGAGAGAATAATAATAATTAATATATACATAGCTGCCTTGAATTGCTTAAACAATTGTGAGACTAGTTTCCACAATAGGCTTTTTTTGAATGAGAAAGATGACTTTTGACTGTAATTGAGCTTTCTTTTACGTAAGCAGATGAGGAGTAGGCACTCAGGATGGAGCCTTTAAGACTGCTAAAGGGGTGACTTACACTGCTAGGGTCACCAAAGGCACCTAACTTTTCTTTCTATTTTCTCTATTTTCATTTTGGTATTACCTTAGGCTTTGACTTTTTTCTTCTTTCTACCTCAATGCCCAATGAAGCAGATGTCCACCTTGCTTAGTTTACTGTCTTCTCATTTGAGCTTGAGTCTCCCAAAGCCAAACAAGGACACTACAAAAAAATAAAACCATGGGCCAACATCTCTAACAAATATAGATGCAAAAATTCTCAAAAACATATTAGCACACCGAATTCAACACATATTAAAAGGATCATGTACATTACCAAGTGGGATTTATCCCTGGGATAAAAGGATGGTTCAACGTATACAAATCAATAAATGTGATATACCACATTAATAGAATGAAAAATAAAAATCGTATGATCATCTAAACAGAAGTGGAAAAAGCATTGGACAAAATACAACATTCCTTCATGATAAAAACTCTCAACAAATTGGGTATATAGAGAACATACCTCAACATAATAAAGGCCAAATTCAACACACCCACAGTCAACATCACACTCAACAGTGAAAGACTGAAAGCTTTCCTCTAAGATCAGGAACAAGAAGATAAGGGTATCCACTCTCATCACTCTTATTCAATAAAGTACTAGAAATCCTAGCTTGAGCAATTAGGTGAGACAAAGAAATAAAAGACATCCAAATCATAAAGGAAGAAGTAAAATTGCTATTTGCACATGATATGATTTTATATAGAGAAAATTCTAAAGCTTGAGTGAAATGTCCTATCCTGAGGGTTTCTATACTCTGAGAACGTGATTGGCATTTCTGGCCCAATATCTGACAGAAAGATCTACGATAACATCCACCCACATCCAGATTGGGAGTTTCTCCAGGGTCCTACTGAAGAAGATAAGAGACCAGTTATCATTTCTGCAGGAGGTATGTGAATTGTGTTTATGCTTTTAGGCGACTTTGTTTTAAATTTACCTATTAATCCCAAACCATCCTTTTACTATTTTCCAAAAGTTCCTCAAATGGCAACTATTCCTGTTTTGCTTTTTTTTTTTCGGTCATGGGTTTTCTTTTCTTTTTTTTTAGTAACCTTGTTATTTCAAAAGGAAGTTGGAGACAGGGAGAAATGGTAATTTCATACATTTTCAGTATGCCATCTTGATCAGATAATCATTAAATACAATTCTGAGTAATTCCCATTGTACATTTAAAAGAAAATTAGCCATCGGTGTTGGGTTCAGGAGAAGACCATTATAACACTTATTTGTCTGAAGAACATTTAGTGAAATCAATTTAATTTGTGCTTTATAGGAAGCAAAATTGAAGTTATGCACATAAAAGGGACTATAAGAGTGTTGTACCTAATTTCTAACTTAGACTGAAACTAAGATTGATATTTCCATATATTCACACTGAGCTCTTCAAGAATGGAAGCCGTGACTTATTCATTTCTCTAATCCCAATGTACGCACAGTGCCAGGATCTTTCTACATGTTCAGGGAATGTTTGTTGAATGACTGAAAACAAAGCTTAACATTTCTATCATTTGCACTGAATTTTAAGTAGCTGGGGCACAATTTTATTTACCTTTTTGGCATTGATTTAACATTTCTATCAGTTTGGAGGCCCTACCAATTAATCCATATTTTCAAAATGTCCAGGGGCTGGCCCAGTGGAGCAGCAGTTAAGTACACATGTTCCACTTCTCAGCGGCCAGGGGTTTGCTGGTTCGGATCCCTGGTGCGGACATGACACCACTTGGCAAAAGCCACGCTGTGGTAGGCCTCCCATGTATAAAGTAGAGGAAGATGGGCATGGATGTTAGCTCAGGACCGGTCTTCCTCAGCAAAAAGAGGAGGATTGGCAGTAGTTAGCTCAGAGCTAATCTTCCTCAAAAAAAAAAGTCCAGGTATGATTTTACAGAACTTGGATAATTTTTTAAGTCACATTTGTTTACCTTATACTTCCTTGATAATTACGAATGACTGTAACAAGAAGTGAAGGAGCAGGGGCCAGCCAGTTGCATCGGGGTTAAGTTCGCACATGCTGCATCAGCAGCCTGAGGTTCACAGGTTCACTTTGGTGGCATCCCATGTAAAACAGAGGAAGATTGGTACAGATGTTAGCTCAGGGCTAATCTTCCTCACACAGACACACAAAAGAAGTGAAGGAGCATGGACACCAAGAAAATAATATTCCTGCTAGAAGCAGAAGCCTGGCATCATGTACCAATTTTTTAAAAATTATAGAAGCATGATTTTATTGGGTGAATATATAAAGATCAAAAAAAAATCTGAAAAACATTACTATGCTGACTAAATGGTCACAATGTTTTTGTAGAAATTCCCAAAACAAGTTTGTGAGAAAGCGTTACCCTTCTTGTCCCTTTTTTGGCTTGGGTTTGACTTTAGTTATTTTAAATCAGTGTTTTTTCCAAGCCTAATGATGTTGTTTGCTAATCTCCCCATGTTACATCAAATGAATTTGAATACCCTCTGAGACATCTAAATAGCAATTGCCGCAAATATTCATCATGCGGAATTAACAACAGCATCTTGAAATGTTCTATTTTTTTTCATGGGCTCTTTTTACCACAAAGAACCATCACCCAATATGGTATTAAAAACAAATGAGGGCCATGGCTGGATTTTATATTACACTGACAGGAGGAAAAGCAGAACTGTGAGATCACCCTGGTGACAAGCTCTGAATAACTCACTTGCAAAGCTTAAAGCCTTATCAAGTATGTTGGGAATAGTAGAACCTGGGTTTATGATTACTCAGACAATATTTCTAACATGAAATGAACCAAATAATTATGTATTGATGGGATAAATGAATATGTTAATTGCTAATTTCTGATGCAATAAAATTTCAAAGTGAATAGTTTTCTACTGATCCCAAGTATTTATCAGACTATATTATAAGGTAAAAATGGAATGTCCCAGTCAGATGTTAATTATATAGAGCAAATGAAGGAGCTTTGCAGAATATGTGATTTCTGATTTATGAAAAAAAGTGCATTGTGAGTCACATTCAGTTAGCATATCTTGTTTATTTGTTATTATCAAGTGTAATAGAGAAAGAAAAAGGGGAAAAGATGAATAAAATCAAATAACAGAAGGCTTGAGGTAAGGGAGATTTTTTTAAATGTGCTTTATTAGTTGGGTGGTGCTTGTTTTGGCCTGTATTTTTGCCTTTCATGTTTAAAGTAAACTTTAAAAGCTAGAAAAATAACTAGATCTGCCAATTGTTGTGGTCACTTTTCTTCCTGCTACTCTTCTCATTAAGATTTACTTGGAAAAATAATAGACTCCAAGAATTGGTGACAGTAATTTTCATTCTACATGTTAAATTTATTTTATTGAACTGTTTGGAAATTTCAAAATTTTAGGCTAGAGTGATACAAAAATTAATATATTTAAAATTTGTCTCCAGTAACCACTAAAAGATCTCTTAAATGCATAATTTCCAAACAACTAGAATAAAGACAAAAGAACAAAGAAAACTCAAAGAGTTAGTGAAAGGCAAGAAAGATAAAACAAACCCCCCCAAATCCCCAAAACTTCAAAAAAACAATAATGTAGGTCTTGACAAACCCAGAGTGTCTGTTAGTTAGACTTTACAGACTACTTGGGGCACAATTCACATATTCTCTCCTTTATAGCCTTTTCTTAAAATGCCATTAAATATTGAAATTAAAGGGTCTACTGGCTCCATTTTCCTGGCAAATAGAAGAGTTTCCATTTTGTCAAACATTTGGAAATCAAATGTTAGTATTTTTCTTATAATTATTGTCAAGAAACATTTCCTTAGGGATAGCAAACTGGCTGCCACTAGCAGGGACTCAAAAACACATTTCTGCATTTGTTCTGCCTCCAGAGACTGTTTCCCTTGCCACCTCTGTACCAATTGGCAATAAAAACACATTTGAACAAATTAAAACTAACAATCTGCTCAACAGACACCAACTGCCTTTCAGAACAGGCCAAAGAAATGTCACTGGTGCCACTGGTACAATTTGAATTCAGATGCAATTAGACTTTGACCCCCACTTCATTTGCTGAAATTTGATCTTTTTGCTGGTATTTGTTGAATATCTTCTAATTCACCAAAATATTTATTTCAAAGGCACCATAAAAATTGTTCTTATAAGAACACATCACTTTTCAGAGAATCTTCACAAGCAAACATCCTAATGATGTTTACGAGTAAATATACACATATAAGGGGGCCAAACTAAAGTTTCCAAAGACTGCAATGGGGAAATTAAAATTTTAAAAAGAAGTTCAAGTAAAAATATTATTTCTACTAGTAATTATAGGTGGGTGTTTTCTAAAAGGAGTTGAATGAAACACAAAGCTAAAGTGAGATGAAGATCAAAACAGATGGTTTCCTTTTTTTTTTTTTTTTGCCTTGGTGAAAGAAAATAGTAAGATTTAACTATATACATTAGAATTTGTAGAAGTCCCAGTTCATGCTGATTAAGAAGAATTTATCTGAATGGACTTTATAGGCCCTGAGCCAGAATTGGAAGCTCAATAAATACCAACTATTGTTGTGACCTACCGGCAATTGGAAAAGAGATTGGAAGTCAAAGTTAGTCAAATTAGATAAGCTCAGGCATCCCAGGGAAAAGTCTCAAAACACAGGTGCCTGAGAACTATAAAGGTAGAAATAAAGAGACTTCCTTTATGGATTGATGAAGAAAACAAAGAACAGACTACTTATAATGATGAAATTTAAGAGGATAAGAAATATGTAGGGACAGAAAATGTGCCTGGTAATCTAATAATAAAACGAATCATCGATGCTTTAGTCTTTTGTACGAATAAGCAAAAATTAAAAGTCATAATATTAAATGATGGCGTCAATATAGGTACTTTTATTCACTACTGATTATAGTGCACATCTTACAATATTGTCAAGAACAAGTGTATGAAGAAATTTTTGGTATCTACCCCAACGAATTCACCCCTATACTATTTATCATTATTTATTTTTGTGAAAGGGGAAAACATCTAAACAAAAAGGGAATAACAAGTTACCCTTGTGGATATGCCCAGGGAAATACTGTACAGGAATTAAAGATGTTTATTAAATTTATAGTATCATGAAAATCTTACACTGTTATAATGATAAACTAAGAAAACTTAACAAAGAAATTTGCATATAGAGTTTGATCAAAACTATATAAAGTAAACCAGTCTATGCATATAAATACACCAAAATAGTCAACCAAAGTTTTCTTCAGGAGCTGATACCATCAATGATACATATTTCTCTTCTTTTTACTTTCCTATATCTTGTAAATTATAAATCTTACAGTACACTTTATTTTTATAAGATGTAAGGTTTTTTTAGGATCACTTACGCTATGCAAAGTGATCTTTCCCTTTTCAGACACTATTTAACGTTTCTGCATTTACTTACCTTTTCTCTTGAGGTAGAACTTTTTGCATAGCCCTCTCAGTTTCTACCTCATTTACTACTTCTTTAGCTTAGATTTAAATGAGCCAAATACAATCAATTGATAAACAATTAACAACACGGAATAATCATTTTGCTTTTTTCCCATTAGACAGGTCAGATCTTTTTCATTAATTAATTGAATAATTTAACATTGTATTGCTTCCCCCAATAGGTGCAGTCCATCTTTTTAATATTTTCTTCAACCAAAATACAATTAAAGTAAACACACTACCACCAAATATGATAATAGAAGCAAGAGTGTCATGGATGTACCAGCTTATAGAAAACTCACACAAAACTCAAATTTAGTGTTTTGGACTACCAACAACAGAAACAACCCCAAAGCAGTTTATCCCATTACACCTAGAATTTAGTTTGCTCCTTTCTTAATTTTCTAAAGTATTCCATCTCATTTAAAGCTTTGTGTAGGTCTCCTCAGCTTTTATATAATTTTTATTTTATTTTAAAGATTGGCACCTGAGCTAACAACTGTTGCCAATCTTTTTTTTTTTTTTTTTTTGCTTTTTCTCCCCAAATCCCCCAAGTACATAGTTGTATATTTTAATTGTGGGTCCTTCTAGTTCTGCTATGTGGGACGCCGCCTCAACGTGACCTAATGAGCAGTGCCAAGTCTGCGCACAGGATCCAAACCGCTGAAACCCTGGGCCGCTGAAGCAGAGCAGGCGAACTTAACCACTCGGCCACGGGGCCGGCCCCCTATAATTTTTATTTTAATGGAGAGTCTTTCCTCAGGTAAAAAACAAAGGTCACCACAATAAAATGATGCCATCTATTTCTACTGTCTTTAATGCATGCACATAGCAAGGTGTCTGGTCAAAGTAAACACAGCCAGGGTCTACTGGATTCCTTACATTTTGTACAAAAAATCACAGGTTTTATATGATTTTATTAATTATGCTAATTAAGATGCATAAAAACCAAAGGTTTAGTACATCCCTAAATCCTAATTATTTATAATCTGTGTCTAAATTTTCTTAGCTCTTCTGTGCTTAGTTCAAATAAAAACATAGAAAACAAATAATAGCCCCTTGTTGATCTATTGTGACAGGTGAAAATATTTCAATGTTCATTAAGACATTTGAAAATAAGAAAAAATTTTCTTTTCACACAAATTCTAATTATACATAATTAAGAACCAAAACCAAAATATTCCAACAGGAGAAAGGAAAAAAAGGAGAGAACATAACAAGAAAAATTGTGACTGATTGGTATAATTGCTCCTATTTGCTTAATGACAATCCTAGTTTTGCTTATATATAGCAGGTATTTCAATTTATACAAGTCCGAAGGCCACATGGAAATCAAAAATTATAAAGGCAAATGGAAACCAAAATGCAAACATATAGTGTAATTTGTGTAACAAGCCATAATGCAATTTCTCATGGTTACGATTTTGGTTTTTTGAGGATTTGTTTTTATTTTTATTGCACTAAAATTGGATTATAACATGATATCACTTTCAGGTATACATTGTAATATATTTCAACTTCTGTGTAGATTACATCATGTTCACCACCCAAAGGCTAATTATAATCCATCACCACACATGTGTGCCTAATCACCCCTTCTGCCCTTCTCCCTCCCCGCTTCCACTCTGGTAACCACCAATCCAAATTCTGTTGCTATGTGTTTGCTTGCTGTTGTTTTTATCTGCTACTTATGAGTGAGATCATATGGTATTTGACTTTCTCCCTCTGACTTATTTCACTTAGAATAATATCCTCAAGGTCCATCTATGTTGTCACAAATGGCTGGATTTCAGCATTTCTTACGGCTGAGTAGTAGTCCACTGTGTATATATACCACATCTTCCTTATCTGTTCATCCCTTGGTACCCAGGTTGCTTCCAAGTCTTGGCTATTGTGTATAATGCTGCAATGAACATAGGGGTGCACATATCTTTGTGCATTTGCATTTTCAAGTTCTTTGGATAAATACTCAGCAGTGGAATCGCTGGATCATATGGTAGATCTTTTCTTAATTTTCTGAGGAATCTCCATACTGCTTTCCATAGTGGTTGCACCAGTTTGCACTCCCACCAGCAGTGTACAAAGGTTCCCTTCTCTCCACATCCTCTCCAACACTTGCTGTTTCCTATCTTGTTAATCCTGTTAATTATAGCCATTTTGAAGGGAGTGAGGTGATATCTCACTGTAGTTTTGATTTGCATTTCCTTGGTAGGTAATGATACTGAGCATCTTTTCATACGCCTGTTGGCCATACTGAGCATCTTTTCATATGCCTGTTAGCCATCCGTATATCTTCTCTGGAGAAATCTCTGTTCAGATCTTTTGCCCATTTCCTAATTGGATTGTTGGGTTTTTTGTTGTTGAGCTGTATTAGTTCTTTGTATATTTTGGATACTAACCCCTTATCTGATATATGGTTTGCAAATATCTTCTCCCAGTTGTTAGGTTGTCTTTTCACTTTGTTGATGGTTTCCTTTGCTGTGAGGAAGGTTTTTAGTTTGATGTAATCCCATTTGTTTACTTTTTCTTTTGTTTCCCTTGCCCAGTCAGACATGGTACTTGAAAATATGCTACTAAGACTGATGTCAAAGAGCGTACTGCCTATGTTTTCTTTTAGACGTTTCATGGTTTCAGGTCTTATATTCCAGTCTTTAATCCATTTTGAGTTGATTTGTCTGCACGCTGTAAGATAGCGGTCTACTTCCATTCTTTTACATGTGGCTGTCCAGTTTTCCCAACACCATTTACTGAAGAGACTCTCCTTTTTCCATTGTATGCTTTTGGCTCCCTTGTAGAAAATTAGCTGTCCATTTATGTGGAGGTTTATTTCTGGGCTCTTGATTCTGTTCCATTGATCTGTGAGTCTGTTTTTGTGCCAGTACCAGGCTATTTTGGTTACTATAGCTTTGCAGTATATTTTGAAATCAGGGATTGTGATACCTCCAGCTTTGTTCTTTTTTCTCAGGATTCCTTTGGCTATTCAGGGTCTTTTGTTGTTCCCTATAAATTCTAGGATTTTTTGTTCTATTTCTGTGAAAAATGTTGTTGGAGCTTTCCTAGGGACTGCATTGAATCTATAGATTGCTTTAAGAAGAATGGACATTTTAACTATGTTAATTCTTCCAATCCAAGAGCACAGAATATCTTTCCATTTCTTTGCATCGTCTTCAATTTCTTTCAACAATGTTTTATAGTTCTTGCTGTACAGATCTTTCACCTCTTTGGTTAAGTTTATGCCTAGGTATTTTATTCTTTTTGTTGCAATTGTAAATGGGATCATATTCTTAATTTCTCTTTCTGCTACTTCATTGTTAGTGTATAGAAACGCAACTGATTTTTGTATGTTGATTTCGTATCCTGTGACTTGACTGCATTCATTTATTATTTAAAAAAATTTTTTTTTAATTTTTACTTTTTTCAGATGTACATCATATTTCAAATTCTGGATACATTACATCATGTTCACCACCTGAACACTAATTATAGTGCATCCCCTCACATGTGACCCTAATCACCCCTTTTGCCGCTCCCCTCCCCCCTTCCCCAGTGGTAACCACCAGTCCAATCTCCAATGCTATGTTTTTTTTTTTTTGTCGTTTTTATCTTCTACTTATGAGTGAGATCATATGGTATTTGACTTTCTCCCTCTGACTTATTTCACTCAGCATAATACCCTCAAGGTCCATCCATGTTGTCACAAATGGCCGGATTTCGTCATTTCTTATGGCTGAGTAGTAGTCCATCATGTATAAATACCACATCTTCTTTATCCATTCGTCCCTTGATGGGCACCTAGGTTGCTTCCATGTCTTGGCTATTGTGTATAATGCCGCAATGAACATAGAGATGCAAGTATCTTTATGCCTTTGTGTTTTCAAGTTCTTTGGATAAATACCCAGCAGTGGAATAGCTGGATCATATGGTAGATCTATCCTTAATTTTCTGAGGATACTCCAAACTGTTTTCCATAGTGGCTGCACCAGTTGGCACTGCCACCAGCAGTGAACAAGGATTCCCTTCTCTCCACACCCTCTCCAACATTTGTTGTTTCCTGTCTTGTTAATTATAGCCATTCTGACCAGAGTGAGGTGATACCTCATTGTAGCTTTGATTTGCATTTCCCTGATAGCTAATGATATTGAGCATCTTTTCATATGCCTGTTGGCCATATGTATTTCTTCTTTGGAGAAATCTCTGTTCAGATCTTTTGCCCATTTTCTAATTGGATTGTTGGGGGGTTTTTTTGTTGAGCTGTATGACTTCTTTGTATATTTTGGATATTAATCCCTTATCTGATATGTGGTTTGCAAATATCTTCTCTCAATTGTTAGGTTGTCTTTCGTTTAATACCTATCCTTATCAAACTCTTCCAAAAAATTGAAGAGGAGGGGAGGCTTCCTAACTCCTTCTACAAGGCAAACATTATCCTGATACCAAAACCAGACAAGGACAAGACAAAAAAAGAAAATTACAGGCCAATATCACTGATGAACATCGATGCAAAAATCCTCAACAAAATACTCGCAAATCAAATACAACAATACGTTTAAAAGATCATACATCATGATCAAGTGGGTTTCATTCCGGGGACGCAGGGATGGTTCAACATCTGCAAACCTATCAACGTGATACACCACATTAACAAAATGAAGAATAAAAATCACATGATCATCTCAATAGATGCAGAGAAAGCATTTGACAAGATACAGCATCAATTTATGATAAAAACTCTAAATAAATTGGGTATAGAAGGAAAATACCTTAACATAATAAAGGCCACATATGACAAACTGACAGCAAATATCATTCTCAATGGAGAAAAACTGAAAGCTATCCCTCTAAGAACAGGAACCAGACAAGCATGCCCACTGTCACCACTCTTATTTAACATAGTATTGGAAGTCCTAGCCAGAGCAATCAGGCAAGAAAAAGAAATAAAAGGGATCCACATTGGAAAAGAAGAAGTGAAACTGTCACTCTTTGCAGACGACATGATTTTACATCTAGAAAACCCTAAATAGTCCACTAAAAAACTTTTAGAAATAAAAAAGGAATACAGTCAAGTTGCAGGATACAAAATCAATGTACAAAAATCTGTTGCATTTCTATACACTAACAATGAAGTAGCAGAAAGAGAAATTAAGTATACAATCCCATTTACAATTCCAAAAAAAAGAATAAAATACCTAGGAATAAACTTAACGAAAGAGGTGAAAGATCTGTATGCTGAAAACTATAAAACATTGCTGAAAGAAATCGAAGAAGACACAAATAAATGGAAAGATATTCCATGCTCTTGGATTGGAAGAATTAACATTGTTAAAATGTCCATACTTCCTGGGCTGGCCCCGTGGCCGAGTGGTTAAGTTCGCACGCTCCGCTGCAGGCGGCCCAGTGTTTCGTTGGTTTGAATCCTGGGCGCCAACATGGCACTGCTCATCAAACCACGCTGACACAGCGTCCCACATACCACAACTAGAAGAACCCACAACGAAGAATATACAACTATGTACCGGGGGGCTTTGGGGAGAAAAAGGAAAAAAATAAATAAAATAAATAAACCAGATCTTAGTTTAAAAAAAAAAAAAAGTCCATACTTCCTAAAGCAATCTATGGATTCAACGCAATCCCTATCAAAGTTCCAACAACATTTTTTACAGAAATAGAACAAACAATCCTAAAATTTATATGGAACAACAAAAGACCCTGAATAGCCAAAGGATTCCTGAGAAAAAAGAACAAAGCTGGAGGTATCACACTCCCGATTTCAAATTATACTACAAAGCCATAGGAACCAAAACAGCATGGTACTGGCACAAAAACAGACTCACAGATCAATGGAACAAAATGGAGAGCCCAGAAGTAAACCCACACATTTATGGACAGCTAATATTTGACAAGGGAGCCAAGAGCATACGATGGAGACAGGAGAATCTCTTCAATAAATGGTGTTGGGAAACCTGGACAGCCACATGCAAAAGAATGAAAGTAGACCATTCCCTTACACCATGCACAAAAATCAACTCAAAATGGATTAAAGACTTGAATGTAAGAACCGAAACCATGAGACTTCTAGAAGAAAACATAGGCAGTACGCTCTATGACATTGGTCTGAGCAGCATATTTTCAAGTCCCATGTCTGACCGGGCAAGGGAAACAAAAGAAAAAATGAACAAATGAGACTACATCAAACTAAAAAGTTTCTGCACAGCAAAGGAAACCATCAACAAAACGAAAAGACAACCTAACAATTGGGAGAAGATATTTGCAAACCACATATCAGATAAAAGTTTTTAGTGGATTATTTAGGGTTTTCTATACGTCATCTGCAAATAGTGACAGTTCCACTTCTTCTTTTCCAATATGGATCCCTTTTATTTCTCTTTCTTGCCTGATGGCTCTGGCTAGGACTTCCAATCTATGTTAAATAAGAGTGGTGAAAGTGGGCATGCTTGTCTGGTTCCTGTTCTTAGAGTGATAGCTTTCAGTTTTTCTCCACTGAGAATGATATTAGCTGTAGGTTTGTCATATATAGCCTTTATTAAATTGAGGTATTTTCCTTCTATATCCATTTTATGTAGAGTTTTTATGATAAATGGATGCTATATCTTGTCAAATGCTTTCTCTACATCTATTGAGATGATAATGTGATTTTTTTTTTTGAGGAAGATTAGCCCTGAGCTAACTGCTGCCAATCCTCCTCTACTTTTTGCTGAGGAAGACTGGCCCTGAGCTATCATCCATGCCCATCTTCCTCTACTTTATATGTGGGATGCCCACCACAGCATGGCTTGCCAAGCCATGCCATGTCTGCACCCGGGATCCAAACTAGCAAATCCCAGGCTGCCAAAGCAGAACATGCACACTTAACTGCAGCACCACCAGGCCAGCCCCAATAACGTGATTTTAATTCTTCATTTTGTTAATGTGGTGTATCACATTGAGTGATTTGTGGATGTTGAACCATCCCTGCATCCCTGAAATAAAACCCACTTGATCATGATGTATGATCTTTTTAACATATTGTTGTAGTCAATTTGCTAGTTATTTTATTGTGGATTTTGGCACTGATGTTCATCAGTGATACTGGCCTGGAATTTTCTTTTTTTGTGTTGTTCTTGTCTGGTTTTCATATCAGGATAATGTTGGCTTCATAGAATGAGTTAGGAACCCTCCCCTCCTCTTCAATTTTTGGAAGAGTTTGAGAAGGATATGTATTAAGTCCTCTTTGAATTTTGGGGAGAATTCACCAGGGAAGCCAGCTGGTCCTGGGCTTTTATTTTTGGGGAGGTTTTGGATTACTGTTTCAATCTCTTTACTGGTGATTTGTCTATTCAAATTCTCTACTTCTTCTTGATCCAGTTTTGGAAGTTTGTATGATTCTAAGAATTATCCATTACTTCTAGATTATCCAATTTGTTGGCATATAGCTTTTCATAGTATTCTCTTATAATCTTTTGTATTTCTGAGGTGTCCATTGTAATTTCTCCTCTTTCATTTCTGATTTTATTTATTTCAGCCTTCTCTCTTTTTTCCTTGGTGAGTCTAGCTAAGGGTTTGTCAATTTAGCTTATGTTTTCAAAAAACCAGCTCTTGGTTTCATTAATTTTTTCTAGTGTTTTTTCAGTCTCTTATTTCATTTATTTCTGCTCTTATTTTTATTATTTCCTTCCTTTTGCTGATTTGGAGCTTTGTTTGTTCTTCTTTTTCCAGTTCCTTTAAGTGCACTGTTAGATTGTTTATTCGTGATTTTTCTTATTTGTTGAGGTAGACCTCAATTGCTATAAACTTCCCTCTTAGAACCACTTTTGCTGTATCCCATAGATTTTGGCATGCTGTACTGTCATTTTCATTTGTCTCCAGGTAATTTTTGATTTCTCCTTTGACCCAATCATTCTTCAGGAGCATTTTGTGTAATCTCCACATATTTGTGGCTTTTCTGATTTTCTTCCTGTAGTTGATTTCTAGCTTCATACCTAGGTGGTCCGAAAAGATGCTTGGCATTATTTCGATCTTCTAAAATTTATTGAGACTTGTTTTGTGGCCTAATATGTGATCAATCCTGGAGAATGTTCCATGGGCATTTGAAAAGAATGTGTATTCTGTGGTTTTGGGATGGAATGTTCTATACCTGTTTACTAAGACCATCTGGTCTAATGTGTCATTTAATGCCAGTGTTTCCTTATTGATCTTCTGTTAGGATGATCTATCCGTTGGTGTAAGTGGAGTGTTAAAGTCCCCTACTATTATTGCTACTGTCTATTTCTCCTTTTATGTCCGTTAATAACTGCTTTGTATATTTGGGTGCTCCTATGTTGGGTGCATAGATATTTACAAGTGTTATATCTTCTTGTTGGATTGTTCCCTTTATCATTAAGTAGTGCCCTTGTCTCTTGTTACAGTTTTTGTTTTAAAGTCTATTTTGTTTGATACAAGCATTGCTAATCCTGCTTTCTCTTCTCTGCCATTTGCATGTAGTATCTTTTTCCATCCTTTCACTTTCAGTTTGTGAGAATCTTTAGGTCTGAAGTGTGTCTCTTGTATGCAGCATATATATGGGTCTTGTTTTTTTATCCAATCAGCCACTTTGTGCCTTTTGATTGCAGCATTTAGTCCATTGACATTTAAAGTAGCTATTGATAAATATGCATTTATTGCCATTTTGTTACTTTTTTTTTCTGGGTGTTTTAGTAGTTCTTCTCTGTTTCTTTCTTCCTCTCTTGCTCTCTTCCCTTGTGGTTTGACGGCTTTCTTTAGGAATATGTTTGATTTTCCTCCTTTTACTTACTTGTTTATTTATTATAGGTTTCTGGTTTGTGATTACCATGACATTCCTATATGATATTCTACATATATCGCAATCTATATTGAGTTGATAGCCTCTTCAGCTTGACCTTTTTCTAAAAGCTCTACTCTTTTACTCCTCTCTTCCCACATTTTATGTTTTTGAAATCATACCTAATCTCTTGTTTTGTGTGTATCTAACCATTACCCTCTTATCATTGAAATAGGTAACTTTAGTACTTTCATCTTTTAACCTTCACAGGTGGTTGATCTGCTACCTTTACTACATTTTTGCCTTTACCAGTGATTTTATTGCCTGTTTTGTTTTGTTTTGTTTTGTTTTTTTGGATCCTTTTCTTATTCTTATTTGTGGTCTTCTCTTTCCCACTTAAGTAAGTCCATCCAGCATTTCTTGTAGAACTGGTTTCTTGGTGATAAACTCCTCTAATTTTTGCATGTCTGGGAAGCTCTTTATCCTTCCTTCCATTCTGAATGACAACCTTGCTGGACAGAGTATTCTTGGCTGTAGGTTTTTTCCTTTCAGCACTTTAAATATATCATGCCACTCTCTTCTGGCCTGTAGGATTTCAGCTGAGAACTCTGCCAATAAACTTATGGGCTTTCCTTTGTATGTCACTTGTTGCCTTTCTCTTGCCGCTTTTAGGATTCTCTCATTATCTTTAATTTTGGGCATTTTAATTATAATGTGTCTCAGTGTGGGCCTCTTTGGGCTTGTTTGGTGTTCTCTGTGCTTCCTATACTTGGATGTCTGTTTCCTTCCTTAGGTTAGGAAAGTTTTCAACTATTATTTCTTATAGATTCTCTGCCCTTTTGTCTCTCTCTTCTCCTTCTGGGACACCTTTAATACAAACGTTAGTGTGCTTAATATTGTTCCAGCGGTCCCTTAGGTTGTTCTCATTCTTTTTAATTCTTTTTTCTTTGAGCTGTTCAGCTTGGGTAATTTCCTCTTATCTTTTGTCCAGCACTCTAATCGATTCTTCTGTGTCATATACTCTTCTATTGAGTTCCTCTAGTGAATTTTTCATTTCCAATATTGTTCTTGATTTCTGATTGGTTCTTTTTCACATTTTTGAATTCTTTGTTCATGTTCTCACTGTGTTCATCCAGTCTTCTCCCAATATCACTGAGAATCCTTATGAGTTTTTGTTTAAACTCTTTGCCAGGTAGATTGAGTATTTCTGTTTCATTTAGTGCTTTTTCTGGGGTTTTGTCCTGTTCCCTTGCTTTGAATGTATTCTTTTGCCTCCTCATTATGCCTCTTTGTCTGTGCTTATATTTATGTATTGGGTGAGTCAGCTATGTCCCCTGATCTTGGAGAAATGGCCTTATGTAGGCAATGCCTTTTGAGGCCCAGCAGTGTGCTTCTCTCTCATCATCAGTCCAAATGATCCAGGATTGACCAATGTGGGCTACCTGTGTCCTTCGGCTGTGGCAGGGTTGCTCTTACTGCAGGTATCCAGGGAGTCTAGTCTTCCCCTCCCTGGCCAGCTGTTTGTAAATCAGGTGTGGGGAGCTCCAACACCATTGGCTACAAGGTCTGATAGCACACTCCTCTTGTAGTTTTCCTATTAATTGGGTAGGTACCCAGTGTAGCTGGTTGCTAGGCTCAGGGGCTTACAGCTGCTGTAGGCCTCAGGCACGCAAGGCTACTTTTAGCTCTCTTAGGACTGCAGCTGAGTGGGACTGGCCCTAAGTATGGGAGCACCCAATTGTTTCAGGCTTTGGAACATTGGGCCAATCCTCTTTGTGGCTGTTACTGAAACACAGGTCTTCGGCTGCTGCTAAGCCCCACCCCCCCCAGTTTCATACACACAGTCAACACAGTCCTGGCCCATGCACACTTCTCGACCCCCTAGAGCATACCCAGCTGCCCCTCTGCAGAGGCCCTAACCCCTCCACAAATGCCCCCCACAGTTCACCTGGTCCTCACACAGGCCCTGCCCCACAGAGGCAGGCACACTTACCTGTGTGTAGAGGATCAAGTCATCCAGTCTATGCAGGCCAACAAGTAGCCTGAGAGCTTGCTGTTGGCTGGGGCCAGTCCCTAGGGTGGGCTGCATGACCTGCCTGAATGAGATTAAATATGCACTCTAGTGGGTATGGCAGACCCCTAGGCTAACAGGCCTGGGGAAGAACTTCAATGGCGTCTGCCAGCATCTGTGTTAGTACGCCTGTACTAGGTCACAACAATGGCCACCACCAATGTCTCAGTCTCTGGAGAGGTCTCTCCTCTCACTGAGATGCACCCAGAACTTACCAGGTGAGTCTCTTTTCACCAAAGGACTGTGCAGCTTTCTTTCTGTTGATTTTATGTTGCTCTATGAGACTGGTGAATTTGTGCATGGGCCCTTTAAGAGCCAGGTTTTTCCAGCTTTTGTACCATAGCTTTTCTGGGGGTATTCCTTGTTGCAGTTAATAGCCAGCAAAGCCAGACAGTAGGACATTCATCTCAGTTGTGCTGAGTTTGAAGGATGCTTACAGCAGTAACGGGCACCTACTCAGGGCCCCAACTCTCCAGGTAGGGCTGCCTACCTTAGGGTGCCTCCCACTCAGCTGACTGTGAAGCTCCGCCACTGGCAAAGGTGGCTTTTTTTCTCTCCAGAAGGAATTTCTGCCTCTTCTGCCTCAGTCAGAACTGTCCCTTATTGTGGGGGTTCTTTTCATCCAGTTTTTAGTTTTCTCTCCAGGGTAATTTTTCCAAAAATAGTCGTAACCTGGTTGTGTTCGTGGGAGGAGGTGAATTCAGAGTCTGTCTACACCACCATCTTGATGAGATCTATCTTCTCTTGTTTTAAGTGTAGGGTTGCTCAGAGCCTCATGGTTAGGATTTTGTACTGAGAGCTTCTGATCTTTAGCTCAGCCATCTACAATTATTGAGCAAATAATCATATGGAAAGGGAAGAGGAAAGGAATTCTGTTCTAATTAAAGAGCTTATGAATAGAACCAAAGGATCTATATATGTTCTGTATACCTTGTGTTGGTAGTGTGGCTCATAGTTTTATTGATAACACTTTTATACAAAATGTTATCCACTCCCTGTTTTTTTTTTTCTTTCTCAAAGAATTTCACTCTCTTGCCATAGTTGTCTTCCAAGGATAAAGAAGCTGACAATGGGGAATGGAGCAGAATAAGAGCTTTGGACATGGAGACAGTTGGTCAGCTTTGCTGCTTACTTCTCGGGTAACCTAGACCAGTTGTTCTTTTTCTAAATCTCAGGGTCTTCATCTAAAAAAAAGGAATAATATTATCTATCCACATCTCAGCAGTTTTGAGTCTCAATGAAATTATGTTAGTACAATCACACTGGTAAAGTATAGCAATTTTGTTACCATTTGATTATATCTTTGCTTGTAGTATTCACACTCAGCACGTAGTAGCTTATTAATAATTATTTCAAGTATTTTAATGATATCGATATGTAGGGTAGTCATATAAATTATTGCCCAAAATATATAATAATTACTCCAGACAGCAGGTGTATGGTTAACCAACTTGTAACTACTGAGATGGATGAGTTTTCAGCTTATCATTAGTCACAAATGAATTCCAGCAAGTAATTTAACAATTTAAAATTGCCCACTTGCCGAAAGCCATGCATATGTAAAAGAACTAAAATGGAAGATCAGTATCATTATTTGAACAATTCAAGGCAAAACATCATTTTTGTCCCTTTCACAAGCAACGGGTTTTGAACTTAATTTCACCTTTTAACAAAAAATGTAGACAGTCTGTTTTTCACTAATTTCATTTCCTAAAAACTCCACTTAGTTCTGTGCATAAATTCTCTACCATAGTAACAATCCTATGTTGTAAGTGTTATCATCTCCATTTTTCAGACAGAGAAACTGAGTTCCAAGCGATTACACAAGACTTTCTCTGAAACAGTCATGAATAAGCTACGTTCTGGTGACTGTGTACTGAAATAAAGATGTACTCCTTAAAGTCGTAATGAAAACAGGGTTTGTGTGAATCCAAAGCTAATGTACCTAAATATTATTCCATATCAATTACTAAATACAGTACCTGGCATATAGCAATTGCTCAAAAATGGTCACCATCATTGTCATTAATAACATTTATAATAATCCCAGATAAAATCATAAGGAACACTGAGTTGTACTAAGGATCCATAAAGATCTTTTCATTTTATATTATTATCAAGAATATTTAAATGATCTTTTGAACAGAATAATGAAAATCCAATCACACTGCAAATTAGAGTGCTTTTTTTCTCATAATTTTACAGGTCACTTACATGAACACTGTAAATTAATCAAATTTCCTGGGCTCTAGCAGCATATCAGAATAACAACTGCCTAGAGTGCTCTTTCAAGGGAGACCATTACATTGCAGCACTATTAGATTAACTACTTCACTGTGTGAGAGAAAAGGGAAAGTCACTTAATTTATAAAAGTGATAAATTACTTCAATTCAAAATTGAATTAATCAGTAAGTACACATTTCAGAAAGAATGAAGCTCAAATCTTCAACAGACTTACAACCCTTTTTAAAAACAAGGATGTCCGTTATTTTCAATTTAATGGAACATCAACTATTACCAATAGCAGAATATTTCTGTTAAAGTCATATTCATTTTTAAAATAGCTTTAGAAAGCAATTAGCTATTAAATATCCCACGTATTTATTTTTTAGTACTCTACTGATAACTGTAGCAAAAGACCAATTTGTTTGACTTTATAGACAATTTGGATAGCTAATCACAATGACCAGAAATTTCCAAACACAGGAAAAAGACCAAGTTTTCCCTTTTAACAAAATAAAAGATAGTACACTTTCATACAGGAACTATGCTAAGGTTCCACACAATGTTTACTATTTAAAATTGCTACTCCAAGTTTTCTAGTTGGTTGTTCCAAACACCAACTTCATCTTGCTTGTGTTTGGAGCAGTTACTGATCAACCTGATGAACCTGGGGCCACATACTCAGCTGTGCCCATGGTCTGTCCTATGACTTAACTGGTGGCACAAAGGTAACAAGCAGACATGAACCCAAGATGTTGAGAGTAGAAAGGGAGACAAGGCATCAGCCAAGTGCAAATCTTCCTGGCAGCACTATGAAGTTCTTGAACTTGCATAGCTTGTTTATTACACTATAGACTCAATTAGAGACAATTAATACACATGTGGGTTTTTTTTCATAGTGCTCTTGGTTGCTCCTCAGATGAAATGACTGCTCACATGGCATCAGCCTCATGAGAGACCCCGCCTGGCTTACTGCAGGATCAGGAAATGAAGGAACTTTCACCAAAGGAGGCACCTAGAAAAAAATTTTCATGATACAGCCCTGGGCCAAATCCTGTTATGGCATTTTCCCAGCTGCCCCGTTTGCTAGCACTCCTCCCTTCCCTGTGAGTATCCCATTTCCTCAAACTCTCTCCTCACCCACTTAGCTGGCTGCCTCTGCCTATTCTTGCTTTTTGCTGACTATCAATAATTCTTCCTAAGGTGTTCATTGCAGTCAACCGAGTAAGGTGACAACCTATACAGAAACTCTTCTGATTTTTCCATCCACTGAAAAAAGTCTCCTGGCTCAGGGTTGCCGAATAAGCTTGTGCTATCTCTGCCACTGGGTCAGCTTGGCCCCCTTGTCTTTTTGAGAGGGGATTCTAATATAAGGGCTACCTTCCTCTTGATCACAAAAGAGAAATTCTCCTTTCTCCTACTCACATGGAACAAAATAAATGAAGGAGCGCATTGCCACTGAGTTTTTATGAACCCACTAACTACCTTAGTCTTGTGTAAGGAAGAAATCTGCCACCTACTTTGGCAGTTCACTGCACTAACCCACAGCATTCCTTAGAACGATAGTCACTGCTCTGAACAACCACTGAAGCTAAATTTGGAAATTCATTCATTTGTCTAGTTCTCCTTGGGTTGTTTTAGCAACTCTGGAGCAGTGAAGCCAGTGATTTGGGGTTTCGACGTAATTGTGCTCTGGGGAATAACATGGGTGATCTGGACTATGTCAGATTTACTGGCTTGGTCCAACAGGAATATAGAAAGGGATCTGCACTGCAGCACACATACCCATGGACGTGTGCACATGTGCAGGCAATGGAGTTGGCCTACAATGGGTTTGGATGACAATTAGCACATTTTTTATTTTAAACTATCTTTTAAAATATTTTTTTTCCAGCCCAAAGTCTGTTGAAGAATGTAGAACAGTATAGCTCACATCTTGCTCTATGGATATTAAGAGTATAAATTTATAGGACATCAATTCAGGCTAAGGAAAAAAAATCAGGTTCAGTATGAGGAATTAAAAATTGTAAGTATTTTTAGCATTTAAGAAATTATGATAATAACTAAACTTTATTTAGTTTTCTTATGTGCCAGGCACTACGCTAAGTGCCACAGATGAAATATCTCATTTGTTGCTTTTCGCAACTTTGTGAAGCAGATTCTATTATCATCTCTATTTCTAAAAGAAAGAAAGAGGCCCAGAGAGGTAAAGTCCTTTGCCCAAAGTACACAGCCAAAAAGTGGCAAAGCTGGGATTTTAACAGAGATCTGCCTCTGCCTGAGGCCAAAGAGGGGACTTACAGGATCTAAAAGCCTTACCTCTCTGGCAATACTTTGTACCATTTCTCCTCTAGTTCTCTGTGTCCCAGTCACTCTGGCCTTCATTCAACTTCTCATACTCATCATGTTCCTTCATACATCAGGATCCCTCTATATAATGTTCCTACTCCTGGACATGCCCTATTATAATATTTTATAATCATATATTTATTGTGATTATTTGATTAACTTCTTTCTCCATCATTAGTGAAGGCCAAGTACTATGTCTGAAAAGAAACCATATGGAGTGTTGTTCAAAGGCCTGGGTTTGGAGCCAGACTGCCTGGGTTCTGGCTTCCCTAGTTTATGCTACCATGGGTGAGTTATTTAACTTCTCTCTGTCTCAATTTTCTTATCTATAAAATGGGGTAGCAATAATATTACTTCTTGAGAAGTATTGAGGAGTAAATGGGTAAAAAAATAATAATAAGTACTTAAACCATATCCTGGTACCAGTAGGACTTAATAAGAACCAGCTATTGTTATTTTTGTTTATTCCCAACACCTGTCACAGTGGTTAGCTAGTAGGCATTCAACACATATTTTTTTTTTTTTAATAAATGCATGCATGCATGAATGAATGACTAAATCTTCTGGAGTTATCCCACTATCTTCCCTGGTTTCACTACACTGCGGCTACTGCCTAAGCTTTGACACTACCTACCAAAAATTTAGCCAAGGATTAGTGTTACTTAATCCTGCAGACAAGAACAGACATCTCTTGGGATGCTTTTGAAAAAGTTCTGGTTTTAGAGTCCAGATTCTAGGGGTCTGATCCCACCACTCATAAAAGAATACCTTAGTGTTACGATTTGATACTAGCATCTTCAAAACATTTTTTTTCTTCTAAGAAAGTGAGAAAGAATACAGAAAATTACTCGACTACGTCTGGGCTCAGAAAACTTGTGGGTATATTTGAAATTGCCTTACAGGTATATAACAGCATCTCCTTCTGATAACCACATGGTATATGAAGCTTTCATATAAATAATATATTAATGGGCACTTATCATGTTCCAAGAACTTAACATATATAATCTCTAATCATCATAACCACCCTGCAGGGGAACTGCCATTATTTCAATTTTATCAGGGAGAAAACGGAACTTCATAGAAGTTAAGGAACTTGAGCAACTGACACAGCAAGACAAAGGAGTGTGACTGGAATAGTACATCACCTCATTTATTCTTGTATATTTTACTCCTTATTCAGTAATTAAATTAGCACAAAATACCTTCTAAAGGAATGTCAACTGTTAAACTGTTACATTTTGAATGTATTGGAGGAAATTAGGAAAGATGATAAAGAAATAGCATCAGCAAATGTGGTTTGCTTTCAAATGTCAAAGATAAAAATAATACTAAAATATTTTTGGCATCACTATTGGACATCCCATCTTTTGGGAACAAGCTAAGGCAATGGTTTTAGCCATGCTTCCTCAGGAACATGGCTAAGATTTCGTATGTAAATTAAATTTAGTGTGGAGCTACTGTATGCAACTGTCTCTTATAAAGCAGACTCAAGATCCTGTCATTGTCATAACTGCAGAAAAGTACACTTTGATTGGCTTTAATGTGTGAAAAAGTAAGATCTTTCCTAATAGAGGAACCCTGGAAGCCACCCGTCCAAGTGGAAGAGCCTATTCCCAAACTGATTGCAACAGCACGAAAAGTATTTATTTATTCAAACTGAATCTTAAAGTCCCATGACCAAACTTTAAATGGCCAAACAAACCCCATCAGGATTCTATCCTGTCAGATGAGATTAAAGTGCCCCAGCTAGGAAAAGCAGTGAGGAGAGAATCCAGATAAGTAAGCTTTCCTTATGTTCCTTTAAGTTGGAGTCAGATAGACAGTGATGCTCATAGATCCACTGACCAAGACAGCCTTAACATTCCCCTCAGTTTGACCAAACTTTAGACAAGTTTATTCCTGACTATGAGACCCTGACCTCCCTTTTCCTAGAGTATTTACTTTAGAAAACTTGCAATTGTAAATTCTTTCTCTGTCCTTCTGAGATGTAAATCTTGTCCCAGCTTCTTGCCAGTTTTACAACCCAGGAACGTCTTTCTCAAGGACTTGGGAGCCATAGCTTTGAAAGGTAATCATTAAGAAAGATAGCACCCCAGCCCCTATCACCCAGTCTCTGTGGGAGGGGAGGAGCCTAACTTCCATTAGCGCCCATTAGCAAACACAGATGGCCTAATCACTTGACCAGCATCCCTCCTAACACTCTAGTACTTTTCCACTAGTTTACCTCAGTGTTTAAAAACTCTCCACCTATTTTTCAGCAGAATTTGAGTTTAATCTCTCTCCTCTCTTGCAATAGTCTTGAACAAAGTTTTCCTTGTGTGTTTAACTCTGTCCAGTGCAATTTTTCTTTGACACCACACAACAACTTCTTTCAGAAATACACTGCTAGATGGTCAACTTTCTAAAAGCTCTACATACCACTCCACAATCAAATTGCCAAAATATTTGTCATACTCACTCCAGCCATTACACGCCCTCTTACCAGCTTTGTCTGTGTCTCCACCATAGAACCAATAACGCTAAGCAATGAATATTTTTTGTTCCACAGGACTGTGAGCTACTAGGAGGAAGACAGAGTTTTCATTCACTTTTCTATTCCCAGTGCCTAAGCCAGTGCCTACAAGACACGCTCACATCACCCTACGGGGAGCACCCAGGCAACCTTCTAGCACCTTATAGATGGGGTGACTATATAATTTATCATTTATATCAGAATAGTTTTGAGGGTGAAAGGAGGCACCAAAATAATTTTATATAATTTTTGAGATATTTTTATTCCCAGATAAATTAGTTTTATGGAATTATTGTCAAGAAAAACTCCCCCACAAATCTATTTTTTTAATATTTCAGCAAATTTAGATGCTAAAAAAATCATAGGCCTTCTAAATTTCAACCCATTCCAAAACAGAATATCAATTTATACAGCTACAAATAGAAGTGCAATCAAATATTCTTCTCTAAGTGGAGACATTCCAAAGCACAGTTATAGAACTTTAAAACTCATCCAATACATCATTTGAATTCTCATCATTTAATTTCTTTAGATCTACTCTTGCTTTTGCAGGGATAAATTTCAATGCCTGTTTGCAAGCTTTGTTTTCAAAAATTCAATTTGACAAAGTTTTTTTGGTGCTCCATTTGTCGAATACTTTTATTAAGATTTTTAACTGATTAAAAAAATAGAACCAAAATTTATTTTCCAGTAATAGTCTGTACTGTTTGCAGAACATTTAGACTGAAATTGTTCTCCAAAGGCTCAGCATTTCTAAAATCTGCCCGGTGATGAGTAGCAGACAGACAAACAGTTATGCTGAAGTACTTGTTTCTGTGCAACACGGTTTCCTTAGGAAACAATCTGAAGTTCAGTTACCATATATAATGTTACTTGTATATTTTAATTTTTTTGCTTCTATGTAGACTGGCAGTGCATTTCAGCTTGTCTGGATGCATTATGCACCTCAATCAATTTCAAGCTCATTTCTGCTCCACAAATACCTTAATTTATTAAGAACATTGTTTTTTACTATGATGCTCTGAACTACCAAAAACCGTATTTATATTATCAGCACAAAATAAATTATTTAACTTCATTTTAACTATTGAATGAATTGATATCTCTTCCAATAATGTCACTTTTGACAGAATTAACTTCCAAAAGCTTTACTTTCTTCCATGAATTAGATGAAAAAAAGGCAATCATTGTTAGAATTAACTGGTTTCTATTTCAAGCAACTGACAATACTGAGGTAAATTTGACATCACTGAGCAATTTCCCTTTTGCTAATGAATTGATAGCCATCAATTCACTCTATGAAGACAGACGAGAAAATCTGAAGTCATTATATAACAAGCAAAATTAACCTTGATGAAGAAGAGTTACTTAATCTAAAGGAAAAGTCATGTTTCTGGAGTGATATGCGAATTGACCTTTGTAGCTACGTGTGTTAACTCATCGTCTTTGGTCACAGCCCTAAAATAACTAATACGTTTTAAAACGGTGAAGCTTCTTAAGCAGATATGTGTTCTCTGGTTTTTATACTGTCAGTGTTATCACATTGCGCCCCTGGAGGATGGTAACTGTCCACAAACATTTTCAGTTAAATATATAACATCAACATTCTGGAGTAACAAAAGTGATGTATTCATTTTTTCATTGAATATGTGCTTTCGTTTTTTAAACACTGCTATCAAAATGATTTAATTCAAAACTGAAAACATTACAAAGCAATAAAATAAACAGTTGTAGATTTACAGCACAGAACAAGTGGCCGAATCACTGCAGCGAGAAGATGCTGCAGGACCGCCAGTCTCTGTTTCACAGACTCCTGCCTCAAACGCCCACCGCGACCCCTCACCCTCCGCGGCTGGCCTAGCTTCTCACCTCTTAGTAGGCTGAGGCACCAAGTGGTCAGCAGGAAAAGTGTTGTCAGACAGTTTCCTCACCAAGTCTTGGAATCTCCCTCGGGAAAAAGAAGACAAAATTATAAATACAAAATTATACACAATTCATTGAAGGAAGTCTGTGCCTGTGTGGGGCCCTGAGTCTTATGCATCATTAGCTTCTCGGTAAATCCGCCCCTGGGAGCTGGGCAAGCAAAGGCTAGGGCTGGGAGTGGACTGCAGGCAGAGGAAACAGCAATACCAGCACTCCGACGCCCGACACAGAGCGAAATGGGAGAGGAGGATGCTGAGGAGAGCACGAACCAGATTATGCAAAAATTTATAATCCATGGTAAAGAACTGAATAGGATGAAAGAAGAAATAAGTGAAGGAAGGACTGAATTAATAGGAAACTAATCCTTCCCCAACCCCAGGGAGAAGATGGGCTGTGACTTACCGGGCGTCAGAAGCCTCTCAGAGAAGCACGGCATCAAGCCTGAGGCACTGCAGCTGAAGCCCAGTGTCGCGAGATATCGGTAGATCTACAGGGACTGGCAGGGGAGTCCCCGAGGAGAAACACCCTTGGTACCCAGTGCTGAAGGCCCTTGCTCCTCAATTTATTTGTACGGAGTTTGACCCAGACCACCTATCATGAAACGCCCGAGGCTTGTGGACTCCCCCACGACCACCCCACTCCGTACCCCAGGCACAGCGCAGCGGCGCCTCGCGCCAGCGGTGCGGCGACGTGCGCGGGGAACGTGCTCTGGCCCAAACGCTGTGCGTGGGAGGGACCGCAGGAAACCAGACCGGGGGATTTCACTGCGCACGCGCGGGCCGAAAATCTTTAGCCTTCCAGAAGCCTGAGGGATCTGGGGTAGTGACCCGAACTTGCGCACAATCCTGGAGCCGCAGTCTGGCACCTGCCAAGGGTCCAAGACCTCGGCAACCTGAACATGCTGTTCCATTGCACATCCTCGGGGCAGTTCCTCCCAGCGGCTGCGAGGTGTCCAGCATTTTTCCCAGGAGACCATCTCTGCCTGTTCCTCGAGCATTTGCCTTGAAGAGCAGCCTCAGGGCGGCTTTACTCTGTTTCTGACCTAGCCTATCTGTGAGCACTCTGCAGTGGGGGAGCTGGCGCCTTCACCTAACCCCTTCTATCAGGAAACATTCTCTCCTTTTGAATATCGTGGGGATATCGTGGGTCGGGTCGGGTGGGTGGAGTGTGGGGTTTCCCAGGAACAACTCGGCAGTTAAAAAAAAAAGAGAGAAAGATTTCTTCTTTCATCCAAAGGCAGCCATCGAATTGCACCCAGCTATAGAAATCTAAGCTGTTGGATGGATGAGGGTCCTGCCCAGCCGTGACTGCTCTTACTCTCCATTTTCTCACCTGCAGAGGGCGATAATTAGACTAAGATTGCTTATGCCTCTAAAATTTAATTCCAAAATTCTTTGAAAACGTTCTCCTTTCTTTATATTGACTTTTTTGAGATTAGTGGGAAGAAGTTTTCCGTAGCTCTCGAAATCCAGGGTGAATTTTAGCTTGTATTACTGTGATATATTTTCTAGTGTTAGGATGCAGTGTTATTCAATCATTTGTTTTTATGACATATTTGTATCTTGACTTCCTTTTTTAACTACAACCTCCATAAGGGTAGTAACAAGGCCTTACTCATCTCTGAACTCGCCAAAGTGACAAGCAAAGTGCCCAGCACACGTCTATTGTAGCAGAAAGCCTTTGCTGCATGACAAACCACCGGAAAACTTAGTGGCTAAAACAACAAGCATTTACCGTTTCTCACAAGTCAATGAGCTGACTTGGCATTTCCTCCAGTGTGGACTGGCTTGGTCTAGAATGGCCTTACATGTTTGGGGGTTGGCACGTTGCTTAGTCTGTGAGACTTCAGCTGGAATGGCTAGAACAGCCTCCTTTCTTCTGGTCTTTCAACCTTCAGGAGGCTAGTCCAGGCTTGTGCACATAGTGGAAGAAATGTTCCCAGAAGCAAGAGAGGTGAAGCTCCAATCTACAGACACTTTTCACTCCTTTGCCTGAATCATGTTTACTGATATTGATCACAACCAGCCACATGACCACACCCAGATTCACAGGATGGAGAAAGACTCTACCTCATGATGAGATGAATTTCTTTCAGTCTACCCTATCCACTACAGCAACAATTCTGTATTCCTATTTCTACTTAACCCTGTAGGTGACATTAAAGCAGGAATGCAAGGATTGTCCACTATACCTCTCTGTCCCTGACCTGGTTGGAACTATAGGTTTGAGATAAAGTAAAAGTGAAAAACTGATGCTGGCCAGGTGGCGCAGGGGTTAAGTTTGCAGTTCTGCTTCAGAGTCCCGGAGTTCGCTGGCCCGGATCCCGGGTGCAGACATGACACCACTTGGCAAGCCATGCTGTGGCAGGCATCCCACATATAAAGTAAAGGAAGATGGGCATGGACGTTAGCTCAGGGCCAGTCTTCCTCAGAAAAAGGAGGAAGATTGGCAGTAGTTAGCTCAGGGCTAATCTTCCTCAAAAAAAGAAAAAAACTATGAAGAATATGTCTCTATTTGTAGGTTAACTGGAGACTAGGAAAGAAACATTTCCTCCTTGTGAATATCTCTAGTATTATAAACACCATTTTAAATGTTCCATTTTATGCAACCAAGGTTTGTTAATGTAGAGTAGTACGAAGAGTATACATTTTAGTGTTTTTCAGGTCTTGATTTGAATTTTACCTAGGCCACTTACTAGTCTGCGACCTTGAAAAAAATATTTAAACATTTCCCCTCAGTTTTCTAATTTGTTGAATGAGAAGACTGCTCTGAGTGTTAAACAGGTAACATATTATGCTTCACACATGTTCAGCACTCAAACATTGATTTCTTTCTTATATTTATACTTATTTTCTTTGATTTATACAGTCTTATGTACTTTTTGGAAAGACATGAGTTTTGGGGGTTTTTTTTTTGAGCGAGGATGATTGGCCCTGAGCTAACAACATCTGTTGCCAATCTTCCTTTTGCTTGAGGAAGTTTGTTGCTGAGCTGATACCTTTGGCAACCTTCCTCTATTTTTCATGTGGGACACTGCCACAGCATGGCTTGATGAGTGGTGTGTAGGTCCGTGCCCAGGGTCTGAACTCACAAACCCTGGGCCGCTGAAGTGCAGCACACGAAATTAACCCCTATGCCACCATGCCGGCCCCAAGAAATGAGGTTTTAATTCCTAAAGTTTTAAAACACTTAGTATGTTAATAGCTAGACATGCATATGTATGGGTATATGTATATAGTAGCATTGTTATGGCTCTTACTAGGTTCCATGTGCTAATCTAAATGTTCCATTAAAAGTAATTCACTTAAACCTCACAAAAGATCCGTAAGGTTGGTACTAGTACCACAATTTAACACAGAAGAAAACTGGAGTAGAGATGTTTCTTACACTTGATAAGAAATACAGCTGAGGGGGGAGATCCAAGATGGCACCGTGAGTAGTCCTCTTTGTCTCTCACCCTTCGAGTCTACAATTATTTGGACACTTATCGCTTGACAAAGGATATCCAGACAGCATCTCAGGACGTCTGAGACACCCACGCGACTATACATCGGAAGACGGACGGACTTTCCTCCGGGAGGATGTGGAAATAGGTGAAAACTCTCCGACCCCGATGGGCAGCCTAGTACCCGCAAGCGGCTTTCTTCCAACGGACGCCCCCAGAGGATCCACACACATCTAGGGCAGGAGCGAGAACACAACAGAGGAGCGACGGTGGAAACAGGTGACCAGAACGCTACCTAAACCCCCCGCAATTACTCCTAAACGCAGAGGGAAACTTTGGAGTTGCACACCTGAGCCCGCGGGGAGAGTCTCTCCCCACCATTGGCGGGGAGACCCAGCCTGGTGCTCGGGGCGCCCGGAGGGTCCCAGAGAGAGTCACGGAGGGTACGGAGGTCTCCCAGCTGCCGTTGCCTGCCCTGTGGGACTAGGGATTGCCGGAGATCTCGGAGAGGACCGGGGCTGGGGGAACTTTCAAAGGCCGGTTCTGCGACCCGGAGGGGAAGCGCTGGAGCACCGCCCAGGCAACAGACAAAACTCTCTGTCTGCCATTAGCAGAGGGGCTACGCCCAGCATTCAGAGCTCCCGGGAGAGGCCCAGAGAGAAGCCCAGAGGGCGGGGCGACCCCCAGCTGCCGTTGCCCGCCCCGTGGGACTAGGGATTGCCGGAGATCTCGGAGAGGACCAGGGTGGGGGGAACTTTCAAAGGCCGGTCCTGCGACCCGGAGGGGAAGCGCCACAGTTCCGCCAGGCAGCAGTCAAAACTCTCTGTCTGCCATTAGCAGAGGGGCCACGCCCAGCATTCAGGGCTCCTGGGAGAGGCCTGGAGAGAATCCCAGAGGGCGGGGAGACCCCCAGCTGCCGTTGCCCACCCCGTGAGACTAGGGATTGCCAGAGATCTCGGAGAGGACTGGGGCTGGAGAGAGTTCCAGAGACCCAGCTTAGTAGCCTAGGGGGAAACCCTACAGGCTCACAGCAGCCTTAGGGAAAGCCTCTGCACAGCACCAGTAGAAGGCACCCAGCCGCCAGCCACAAGGCTGGAAGACCCCAGGGCAAAAGCAGCATAGCTAGGTGTACTAACCACAGACTGTAGAAGACGCCAATAGCTCTCCTGCGACCCATAGAGGACAAGTGAGATTCGGTGGGTGCCGACAGCAACGGAGCGACAAATATAAGTGATCCCACCCCTGGCCACTGGAAAAGCCCATAACACCGTTGCAGACCCCAAGGAGAGCACATCTAGGTGGGCTGCAACAGTAGGCATCTGCAGCCTGAAGCCCCCCTGTGACGGCCCCCACAGCAGAGGAGGGAATCCAAAGGGCCACTGTGGCTACGAGGAGGGGCCCAGGCCCAGTTAGCAACTGCGGACAGGGTTCCTGGTTGGTGCAGTATAAACAGCTGCTCCCCCACCGCAGCAGCTGAAACAAGTGAAAGGAGCAACTAAACTCTATCTCCATGCAGAGGCACAAATCAACAACATCAAGCAATATGAAAAAATACATTAAATCTCCAGAACAGAAAGAAAGTAACAAATACACAGAAAACAATCCCAAAGAAAATGAGATATATAACCTAAATGATGATGACTTCAAAACAGCCATCATTAAGATTCTCAATGAGTTAAGAGAGAATTCTGA
The DNA here is from genome assembly GCF_041296265.1 of Equus caballus. Classification (NCBI taxonomy): domain Eukaryota; kingdom Metazoa; phylum Chordata; class Mammalia; order Perissodactyla; family Equidae; genus Equus; species Equus caballus. The sequence goes on from NC_091697.1 coordinate 60,548,454, forward strand.
CCGTCAACTCAACGAGTTCAGGAGCTATGTCACAAAAGAGTTTGATACGATAAAGAAGAACCAAACAGAAATATTGGAAATGAAGAACACAATAGAGGAGATTAAGAAAAATCTAGATGCTCTGAACAGTAGGGCCGATAATATGGAGGAAAGAATTAGCAATTTGGAAGATGGCAATATAGAATTGTTGCAGGCAGAGGAGGAGAGAGAAGCAAGACTTAAAAGAAATGAAGAAACTCTCCGAGAATTATCAGACACAATTAGGAGATGCAACGTAAGGACTATAGGTATATCAGAGGGAGAAGAGAAGGAGAAAGGGGCAGAAAACCTATTCAAAGAAATAATGGCTGAGAACTTCCCAAATCTGGTGAGGGAGATGGATCTTCAGGTGACAGAAGCCAATAGATCTCCAAACTTTATCAATGCAAGAAGACCAACTCCACGGCATATAGTAGTGAAGCTAGCAGAAGTCAACGACAAGGAGAAAATATTAAGGACAGCCAGGCAAAAGAAACTAACCTACAAAGGAACCCCCATCAGGCTATCAGCAGATTTCTCAGCAGAAACTTTACAGGCTAGAAGAGAGTGGAATGATATATTTAAAAATCTGAAGGACAAAAATCTACAGCCGAGAATTCTGTACCCAGCGAAAATATCCTTCAAATACGATGGAGAAATAAAAACTTTCCCAGATAAACAAAAATTAAGGGAGTTCATTGCCACAAAACCTCCTCTTCAGGAAATCCTCAGGAAAACCCTCATTCCTGAAAAATCCAAAAAAGGAAAGGGGCTACAAAACCAAGAGCAGAGGAGATAAGTAGAAGGACAACAACAGAGAGTAGCAGCTCTACATCAGAACAGATTAAACCATGGGACGAGAAACAAAGGAAACTGAAGAAAACCGGAAAACAAGACACAAAATGGTAGTGGTAGGCCCCCACGTCTCAATAATCACTCTAAATGTAAATGGATTGAACTCCCCAATCAAAAGACACAGAGTGGCAGGATGGATCAAAGAACAAGATCCAACAATATGCTGCCTCCAGGAAACACACCTCAGCCCCAAAGACAAACACAGACTCAGAGTGAAGGGATGGAGAACAATACTCCAAGCTAATAATGAACAAAAGAAAGCAGGTGTCGCTATACTAATATCAGACAAGGTAGATTTCAAAGCAAAACAGATAAAGAAAGATAAAGAGGGACAGTATATAATGATAAAAGGGACTCTCCACCAAGAAGACATAACACTTATAAATATATACGCACCCAACACAGGAGCACCAAAATTTGTAAAGCAACTCTTAATAGAACTAAAAGAAGACATCAACAACAATACAATAATAGTAGGGGACCTCAACACACCATTAACACCAATGGACAGAACATCCAGACAGAAAATCAACAAGGAAATAATAGAATTAAATGAAAAATTAGACCAGATGGACTTAATAGGTATATATAGAACACTTCATCCAAAAACAGCAGGTTACACATTCTTCTCAAGTGCACATGGAACATTCTCAAGGATTGACCATATTTTGGGAACCAAAGCAAACATCAATAAATACAAGAGAGTTGAAATAATATCAAGCATCTTTTCTGATCATAACGCTATTAAACTAGAAATCAACTACAAGAAAAAAGCAGAGAAAGGTGCAAAAATGTGGAGACTAAACAACACACTTCTCAACAAACAATGGATCATTGAAGAAATTAAAGAAGAAATCAAATATTATCTGGAGACAAATGAAAATGAGAACACGACATACCAAATCATTTGGGATGCAGCAAAAGCAGTCCTAAGAGGGAAATTCATCGCAATACAGGCTCACCTCACTAAACAAGAAAAAGCTCACGTAAGCAACCTCAAACGACACCTAACAGAACTAGAAAAAGAAGAACAAACAAAGCCCAGAGTCAGTAGAAGGAGGGAAATAATAACAATAAGAGCAGAAATAAATGATATTGAAACAAAAAAGACAATAGAAAGGATCAATGAAACAAAGAGTTGGTTCTTCAAAAGAATTAACAAAATTGACAAACCCCTAGCCAGACTCACCAAGAAAAGAAGAGAGAAATCGCAAATTAATAAAATCAGGAATGACAGAGGAGAAATCACAACAGACACCAATGAAATACAAGAGATCATAAGAGAATACTATGAAAAACTATATGCCAACAAATTGAACAACCTGGAAGAAATGGACAAATTCCTAGACTCCTACAATCTCCCCAAACTGAAACAGGAAGAAATGGAGAATCTGAATAGACCAATCACAAGTAAGGAAATAGAAACGGTAATCAAAAACCTCCCCAAAAACAAGAGTCCAGGACCAGATGGCTTCTCTGGAGAATTCTACCAAACATTCAAAGAAGACTTAATACCTATTCTCCTCAAACTGTTCCAGAAAATTGAGAAAGATGGAGAACTCCCTAACACATTCTATGAAGCCAACATCACTCTGATCCCCAAACCTGACAAGGACAACACAAAGAAGGAGAACTACAGGCCGATATCACTGATGAACATAGATGCAAAAATCCTCAACAAAATTTTGGCAAACCGATTACAGCAATACATCAAAAAGATTATACACCATGATCAAGTGGGATTTATACCAGGGACACAGGGATGGTTCAACATCCGCAAGTCAATCAACGTGATACACTACATCAACAAAATGAAAAACAAAAACCACATGATCATCTCAATAGATGCAGAGAAAGCATTCGACAAGATCCAACACCCATTTATGATAAAAACCCTCAGTAAAATGGGTATAGAAGGAAAGTACCTCAACATAATAAAGGCCATATATGATAGACCCACAGCCAACATCATACTCAATGGACAAAAGCTGAAAGCCATCCCTCTGAGGACAGGAACAAGACAAGGGTGCCCACTTTCACCACTCCTATTCAACATAGTACTGGAGGTGCTGGCCAGAGCAATTCGGCAGGAAAAAGAAATAAAAGGAATCCAAATAGGGAACAAAGAAGTAAAACTCTCGTTGTTTGCAGACGACATGATCTTATACATAGAAAACCCCAAAGAATCCACAGAAAAACTATTAGAAATAATCAACAACTACAGCAAAGTAGCAGGGTATAAAATTAACGTGCATAAATCAGTAGCATTTCTATACACTAACAATAAACTAACAGAAAAAGAACTCAAGAACTCTATCCCATTCACAATCGCAACGAAAAGAATAAAATACCTTGGGATAAACTTAACCAAGGAAGTGAAGGATCTATACAATGAAAACTACAAGACTTTCTTGAAAGAAATAGGCGATGACATAAAGAGATGGAAAAACATTCCTTGCACATGGATTGGAAGAATAAACATAGTTAAAATGTCCATACTACCTAAAGCAATATACAGATTCAATGCTATCCCAATCAGAATCCCAAGAACATTCTTCACAGAAATTGAACAAACAATCCTAAAATTCATATGGGGGAACAAAAGACCGCGAATTGCTAAAGCAATCCTGAGCAAGAAAAACAAAGCCGGCGGAATCACAATCCCCGATTTCAAAACATACTACAAAGCTACAGTGATCAAAACAGCATGGTACTGGTACAAAAACAGGTCCACAGATCAATGGAACAGAATTGAAAGCCCAGAGATAAAACCACACATCTAGGTACAGCTAATCTTCGACAAAGGAGCAGAGGGCCTACAATGGAGAAAAGAAAGTCTCTTCAACAAATGGTGCTGGGAAAACTGGACAGCCACATGCAAAAGATTGAAAATTGACCATTCTTTTTCACCACACACCAAAATAAACTCAAAATGGATCAAAGACCTAAAGATTAGGCCTGAGACAATAAGTCTTTTGGAAGAGAATATAGGCAGTACACTCTTTGACATCAGTTTCAAAAGAATCTTTTCGGACGCTGTAACTCCTCAGTTGAGGGAAACAATATAAAGAATAAACAAATGGGACTTCATCAGACTAAAGAGCTTCTTCAAGGCAAGGGAAAACAGGATTGAAACAAAAAAACAGCTCACTAATTGGGAAAAAATATTTACAAGCCACTTATCCGACAAAGGGTTAATCTCCATAATATACAAAGAACTCACACTGCTTAACAACAAAAAAACAAACAACCCGATCAAAAAATGGGCAGAGGACATGAACAGACATTTCTCAAAAGAAGATATGAATATGGCCAATAGACACATGAAAAGATGTTCATCATCGCTAATCATCAGGGAAATGCAAATCAAAACTACACTAAGATATCACCTTACCCCCGTTAGATTGGCAAAAACATCCAAAACCAAGAACGACAAATGTTGGAGAGGTTGTGGAGAAAGAGGAACCCTCATACACTGTTGGTGGGAATGCAAACTGGTACAGCCACTATGGAGAACAGTATGGAGATTTCTCAAAAAGTTAAAAATAGAAATACTCTATGACCCAGCCATCCCATTACTGGGTATCTATCCTAAGAACCTGATATCAGATATCTCAAGAGTCCGTTGCACTCCTATGTTCATCGCAGCATTATTTACAATAGCCAAGACGTGGAACCAGCCTACATGCCCAGAAACTGATGATTGGATAAAGAAGATGTGGTATATATACACAATGGAATACTACTCAGCCATAAAAAAAGATGAAATTGGCCCATTCACAACAACGTGGATGGACCTCGAGGGCATTATGTTAAGTGAAATAAGTCAGTCAGAGAAAGACGAACTCTATATGACTCCACTCATAGGTGGAAATTAGTATATTGAGAAGGAGATCTGATCGGTGGTTACCAGGGAAAAGGGGGGGTGGGGGGAGGGTGTGGAGGGGGAAGTGGTGTACCCACAACATGACTAACAAAAATGTACAACTGAAATCTCACAAGGTTGTAATCTATCATAACATTAATAAAAAATAAAAATTAAAAAATTAAAAAATTAAAAAAAAGGTTGCAACTCTAAAAAAAAAAAAAAAGAAAAGAAATAAAGCTGAGGGGCTGGCCTCGTGGCAGCCCAGGGTTTTGCCAGTTCGGATCCCGGGCGCAGACCTAGCTTCACTCATCAGGCCATGCTGAGGCGGTGTCCCACACTGCAGAACTAGAAGGACCTACAAATAGAATATACTACTGTGTACTAGGGGATTTGGGGAGGACAAGAAGAAGAAGAAGAAAAAAAAAAAGGATTGGCAACAGATGTTAGCTCAGGACCAATCTTTAAAAAAAAAAAAAGGAAAGAAAGAAACCTGAAATTCTAACCCACAGCAGTGTGTCTCCTGATAGGTCCTCCTAACCACTGTACTAAGCTGCCACTTTATGACAAAGATTCACTGCAGCTTTAATTTACAAATTAATCTATTATATCGGGATGGCCCGGTGATACAGTGATTAAGTTCATGCGCTCAGCTTCAGCAGCCTGGGGTTCGCTGGTTTGGATCCTGGGCACAGACCTATGCACTGTTTATCAAACTATGCTGTGGCTGGCATCCCATATATAAAATAGAGGAAGATGGGCACAGATGTTAGCTCAGGGCCAGTCTTCCTCAGCAAAAAAAAGAGCAGGATTGGCAGAGGATGTTAACTCAGGGTTAATCTTCCTCAAAAAAAATTATTATATTAATTGAACTAAAATGTGATTGTGTTAAACAAACATAAATAAGGAGAACAGATTGGTGTTTATGAGAGGGGAAGGGGGTGTGGGGATGGTAAAAGGGGTAAAAGGGCACATATGTATTGTGACGGATGGAAACTAGACTTTCGGGGGTGAACATGATGCAGAAGCTGTACAGAAGATGCAGAAGCTATACAGAAGCTGAAATATAATAATGTATACCTGAAATTTACACGATGTTATAAACCAATGAGACCTCAATAAAATAATTTAAATGTTATTGTGCTTAATTTTAAATAATTAGCAGATATTTTCCCATATACTTGAACTTATTCCCCCCTAACAAAATAGCTTTGTTTTAGAAGAAAAATCTAGAAAAGGAAATACCATCCACATTGAACGGTTTGTTTTCCTAAAATTGTTTTAGGAGATTGCCTAAATTTGAGAAAAATTTCACAGTATTATAGTTTTAGTCGGTTCTATAGTGTCTTACAGTTTAGTACACATAGTGTTCTAAGCTTGCTCTAACAATGATGAGTTGAATATACAAGAATATAGCTCAACCCCAGCAAACTTTTGAAATTAAAAATAGGTAGTCATTTTGAGAAGAACAAGGACACAGTAAAGTATTCAAAAGGTCAAAGGCAAATTTTGTTATACCTAAAATAGTCATGCTTTATCACACAGTTCCAAATATTACCTAGCATCCAAAATTGTACAGCCCTTTTAATTCTATTTGCAGTTGTAAAATGCTAAGAACACACCCCATAGGCATTTTGGCAGAGATATAGGATACTTTTTTTTTTAGGAAAGAAGTTCTTTTTTACAGAGAATTCAATTCGGCATTAACTAACAAAACTGAGTGAACTAGGTATATTCAGGTAGTTCAATACTGAAAATATATGATAATGGGAAAAATCCAACATCTCTCACTTTATGGAGGACAGGGCACATTGTCTTTCTCTAGGCTGCTTCCTACTTTCCCAAGATTTCGTTTTCTGACATCTTTGTTCATTTCACTGAATGTTTCCTGCCTTTTCCTGGCTTAACTGAACACTACACACTCTGCAACTCTATACCCTAGTTACCTCAAGGGTCAAGTTGAGACGAGACTGGTAGTCTTCTTGCTTAGCTTTGCTGTTTCTTTCTAGATTACGGCCCATACCTCATGCTAGAATCCCTGCATTCCTGAGCTTCTATTACTTGGCTACACAGTATAATACCCTCCCATATTTCTGTCCTGGACATACTCTATATTTTGGGCAGTTGGCTCAACACCCCCCTCTTTATTCTCTGTTACTGTTCTATGCATTGGATGACTTACACAACATCCACTCTCTAATTTATTCACTTCTTCACTTCTGGGAATTTTCAGTTCCACCCTACTGTAACTACTCACAAATAGATCCTCACTTTCAACCTAGTTATTATCCAGAATACCCGACAGAATAAGCTCCTTGAGGACAGGGACAGTATCTCTAGGGTTGAACACTGTGTCATCAACAATTAGCATAGTATCTGGTGCATACTAGGTGCTTAACTAAATAGTTATTAAATAAATGAACACATTAATCTCATCATGTCAGGAAATCTTAAACTCCAACATATCATTCTTTCATCTCTTCTCCTCTTTCCAGCTCTCTTAGAACCCAAATTCCACTATCCATTTTATATCACAAAGACCACTATCCCCATCCTTTCTGTTTCCTCCTAATCTATCAGCCATCATCTAAGTTTCACATATTTTACCCACCGCTACCAATAAGATGAACTTCTTCTCACCAAACTCTCTTCTTTATTACGTGCTCATTCCTACACAGTACATAGACATAAAGCAGAACTCTGAATCAATTGGTGTTAATGCTACTGCTTCTTCCACTGATGCTGTATGAGAACAAGGAAATTTTAAGATGTGGTCCTAGAAGTTAGAATTGAGAGTTGGGGCAGAATTTAAAAATCCACAAAAATGTGCACTTCTGATCAAGTGCATGTATAAAATAAAATGACAATAGAAATAATTAGTTGTATCTTCATTCATAAGACTCTTAATTAGAGCCTACTCAGTGCTAGAAATTCAACCAAATCTTGAGGAGATAAAGGAATATATGTTCTTCTGCTCTTAAAGAATTTGCTTATAGTCTGTTAATGAGGTAGACATTTAGACTTGGTTGTCTCACTCACATTGTCCTATAATCCAACATGTGAAGATGGACATTTTAACAGGAGTGTAAATATGGTGTAAATTATAGGACATCATAGAGATTATGAAATACATTTTATCCTGTGTAAATAAATTTGTGTTTAGAAGTAAGGCTGAGAATGAATGACATACTAAATTGCCAACATGCTTTTTTATTAAGAGATAATTATAAATATTTAAAAACCAATAACATGAAGAGTTAATATCAATCTAAAGTTACTAAATATTATTTACTATCAAATCCTGTTCATTCATTATCAAATCCTAGGAGCTGAGGTCTATATTCACCTTACAAAGACCCTTCTAAAACTCTGTGCCCAGACTACAGCCTAGAGTAAGTTAGAAACTAAATAAATACTTGTTCCTGTTACACTTCCTGTTTGATATCTGGTGCTGTCACAGGGTGCCTCGGGCAATGCAACTTGGCTTAGAAAGAAAAACAATAATCGGAATTTGAAGTTAACAAAAATTTTGAGTAGTGAAAAGTTGAGAACTTATGGCTGTAGGTTAGGAATCTCACCAGGATCAGTAAGAGTTCTTTGGTTGAAATGAAGCGGGCTCATTGAGCTGGGGAGTCAAAAGAAAGATTTCTTGGACTCTCAAGGTCTGGTAGTAGTGCTCTTTTATTCAGAGAATAGCATGGAGACAGGGCCTATGAGCAGTGAAGAGCTGTAGCATGGGGACAGGAGCCATGGGCAGTGAAGAGCTGCAAACATGGGTTGAGGGTAGAGCTAAATTTATAAGGCGTGGGTATGTGAGTTATTTCTTTACAAGACAAAGGAAAGACTATGTAAAAAAGTTGTTAAAATGGTATCAGTGCAAGTGGGGTCTGGTTATCAGATGGTCCTATAACTCTGGATAAGAATCAGATTGGATCAAGTCAGGACGTCCTATGCTTCCCGAAGGATGAGATAGATCGGTATGTAGGGCAGGATGCCTTGGAGTTCTCTCCTTGGGGCAGCCTTGATCCTCATCAAATAGGTGCTTAATTATAGGAGACATTAAACCCCCTTAGTAGCTTCTCCCTGAGATTTTATTATTTAACTGTAACCTGATATCCATATGCATCATGCTCACAAAATGCTCTATTATTCTTCGGCTTTTTGAATCAGTGATTTTGAAGCCACTGATACTCTCCAACACATTCACTGTACCAAACTTTTCTTTTTCTAGAAATTTGAACAAAACATGTCTCCTTTAATATATTAAAAAATGGTTAGTAACATGGTCTCATCAAATCTGTCACAGCTTAGTGAAGTTAAATATCCCTGAGGTATTTAACATGTTTCTTCAGGAAGTTGGAGGAAGTGGGGTTGATATTATCAGCAAGAAACTTAAACCAAAAAAAAGAGGGTAAAAATTGAGCCTGCCTCAACAGAATTCATTCTAGGACTAATTCTCAATGGGAGAGTTGCCTGAAGGAGAAATCAGCACCTCCAAATAAAATAGTCTTAGAAATACCTTCTTTAATGTAATTAAACTCTGCTTATGCCCCATTGGCTGAAAAATTTGGCTTAACAGAATTTTTTTCAGAATTTTTCTCAGTTCTACACTAGACTAGAACCAAACAAAGGCTCACCAGGATGCTCCTTACATGATTAAGCCAACTCTTGGATACCACGTATAGAATCTAACAGACAGGTAAGGTCCAGCAAACCTAGATGGTATTCGCGATATTGTGATTTTTTTATAAGAAATACATAGTTAGTCTTTGTCCCTGTTTCTGGTACAGAGCTCTTAAAACTCTTGGAATGTCCTAAGTGATGAGAGCCATAAAGGTGTCTTTTATTATGTTAATGAGGTGACATTTGAACCACAGCTATGGATGGGGCTGGTTGCCACTGGAGCCAACCATGTGATTAAAGGGTTGGAATTTTCAGTCCAATCAACCCCATCCCAACCTCAGAGGAGGAAAGAGGGGGCTGGAAGTGGAAACAATCACCAATGGCCAATGATTTAATCAACTATGACTACGTAATGAAGACTCCATAAAAACCCAAAAAGATCCAGTTTGGAGAACTTCCAGGTTGATGAACACCTGGAGCTGCTGGGAGAGTGGAGCATGGAAGCTCTGAGCCCTTTCACCATTGCCCTATGCATCTCTTCCATCTGGTTGTTCTTGAGTTATATCTTTTTATAATAAACCAGTAATCTAGTAAGTAAAATGATTCTCTGAGTCCTGTGAGCTGCTCTAGCAAGTTAATTGAACCTACAGAGGGACTTGTTGGGACCTCCAATCTATAGCAGGTCAGTTAGCAGAATAGGTAACAACTTGGACTTGCCATTAGAGTCTAAAGGTGGGGTGGCAGTCTTGTAGGACAGAGCCCCTAACCTGTGGGGTCTGAGGCTATCTCCAGGTAGATAGTGTCAGAAGCTGAGCTGAACTGTAGGACACCCAGCTGGCACTGAAGAATTGCTTGGTGGTATAGGAAAATCCTTCCAAACACCCATTGGCACTGGAGACCAGAGTTGTTAGTATTTAAAACAAAACTTAGAATGACTCATTGATTTTAGACTCTGTGAAGACTTAATTAGATGGATAAAACCCATTTTATATAAGAAGAGCTATACATATGTTATTATACATACTAATAAACTCACGTTACAAAGAATACCCAATGGATTCTGTTATCAGTGTCAAGGCATTCTATACCAAGGCATCAATGACAATCCTTAATTGAAATGGCTAGCTGAAGAGTCTCTGGATTCTCTTCTGGGAAATTGTAGGGGGTTCCACAATGAACTTGATCTATATAGACTCTAGACTTGACTGAAATAGATACTTCCTTCTTCACAGCCGTTATTACTGTGGCAGATAATTCTCAGGATTTGCTTAACGACAGGTTTATCGAACTAAAGTTTTACTTGTTTGTTCCAGAAATGACTATACCATATTTCAGCTCTGCCTCTCTGATCTCAGTCTTTTATCATGAGCAATCTTTGCTACAATTAAAGCATTTTCTCTGTATGGTTACAATAGAAGATATCCTTTTGGAGAGAACGATCTCTTCTTATTTGTAGTCTGAACTGACAATAGATTCCTCATTTTTACAGTATTATGACATTTCACATACAACATCATTGAGCATTCTCCAGTAGTAGCCAAAACAGATTAATCCTTTCATTAGCATTTACAGTCATAGCATACTTAGAGGGTACCCAGGCAAAGTTCTCAGCCAATGTAAAACATCCCATGCAGCTCTTTCTGGAAGACCCATTGAGGAATAAATCTGGAGAGCATGAGGAAGCTCTTCTGATCTTTTTAATTACTGTCTTTTTCTTTAAAATTTGGCATATTTTAACATTTTTTTAAGCCTGAATTTCTCCACTTCTCTAACTGGGAGTTGCATCTTTTGGTTCTTTTCTTTATATATATGTATGTATGTATGTGTATATATATATACACACATACATATATATATTCTGGAGCAACACGTGAAAGCATTTTAGCCATAAGAGTACAGTTTTCACACTCTCTCCCCTCTTCTTGCCCTCTGACTTATACACCTTTCCTTGTTTGGGAGATAAATGAATTATTCCATTTTTCCCTTTTTAGATAGTAAATTTTAGTAGCAAAGAATAAAATGAAATCTAATTAAACAAAAAACGGGGAGACTTTTTAGAAAGTTACAGGGATATGTCAAGGACTCCAAGGGAAGGGCAGACAAGTTCCCCAAGAGATTAACAGGAAGTAAAAGCCGCCAGGAATAGAGACATCTATGCCCTCTGTCTTTACCTCACTACTGGGATTTTTTTCATCCCTGCTTCTCTCTTGGATTGAATTCAGACTCCTTTTTCTCTGAAGAGCTGATTTCTCTGGTTCTCATGCTTATGGATCAGCCCAGTTCACTCAGACTCTTGCTTTACATTACTTTCTCATTGAACTGACCAACAAAAATACTAGTCTTTGTGTCCTAGTACCAAATTCCCAGAGGAAGCATATAATTATCTTAGCCTAGACTATGAATTGATGTCTACTGACTCAGTCAATTAGCTTGACAATAAGAATTCACCTACGGTTTGTGGGTGAGGATGTGTGTTTTCAGAAAAACGAGAGTGTGGACTGAACAGAAGTTTAACAATCACTTTATTGTGATTATCTCTCATAGTGATCAAAAACCATAACATGATATTTTAGATGTGATCTGAATAAAGCAGAGTGTGTTGACAGACTATGACTTCTGATTTCCAGCACACATTCTAGTCCATTTAGTGAAGCACTAGATTGCATTATAGTATTATTTTTGGAATTTTAATATTTTACTTATCAAAGAGATGAATGATTGCAAAACTTCTGGAAGTTTTCTCTTTAATATTTGTATTTTACTTGATTAAGGATGCTATTGATATATATTTGAACAGTTGCAATTCAATGCTGTGAACAAGTCTTACTTGTCAAACTATAGAAATGAATGAGATCTATTATTAGTCACATGTTATTATTGAGATCAGTTAGGTCATCATATTCCTTTTGTGATGCTACTAGAATCCTGAGTAAAGAAATCTTACAGATCATGAATGCATCTTACTCAATTCTATTAACCAATTATTTTAATCACAGATTTAATTTAAACAAAGTTTTAATTAACAAATCATGAAAATGGAATACAATATCAAATAATTAAACTAATGAGTTATCACTAGTCCATCCTATATAATAAATCACCTTTGGATGATTTATGTTTGAAAAATACATGTGATAACGTCCATAAAATTTTAGTAATTTTCTCTACCATATTCTCAGAAATTTACCAGGAGTATTGAGGAAGCAAACTTAGCCACGAAAGTATCTTGCATAGGACTTTCAAATTTATAAATATACAGTTTTTTGTTCTTGAAGCATCTATTCCAATAAATAAAATATACATATTCTTTTACAGTACAGAAAGCTCTTCTATTTAACTTTTTCATTTCCTCCCCAGATAGATTTATTTACTGCACTGTTCACTGCACTGGCCTAGTAGTGCCCCAAGTGAATGAATGAATGATAAAATTATTCATTTACTTATTTTACTGGTTGACAGGCACCCTGTTAGATAGGGATGCTGAATGTTTAATCCTAGAACTCTTCAGAGTTTCTGACTTACTGGCAAACTCATCAGAAGAGAGATAAAAACCTGAGAAATTAACCACAAAGAGAAGTCATACAACTGAAATTCTAGCTCTTCCTTGCTTTTGCAAAACATCTTAACTTTCAAGAATTTTCAATGTGTCTTTGCTCTCCATTTTCATATGAAGTTGATAGCGAGTATACTGAAATTTCTGCCCAATATTAGTGAAGTTCTTTGAATATTCAAGATGCTCATATTTAAAATATGTTTTATAGGTTGGAATTAATGATTTGCTTCCAAGAAACAGAGTTTGAAAAGGGAAAATAGTAACTTCACACTGGAGAAAACTAGCATACACTACCTTAGCCAAAGCATAACATTGTCAGCAATGTCATGTGTCCCCTAATATGATGTGAGAAGAAGAACACTTATAAACCCAGTCCAATCATGAGAAAGACACAAGACAATTCCAAATTAAGGCACATTCTACAAACCTGACTCTTCAAACTGTTATGCCCATAAAAAACAAGGACAGTCTGAGACACTGTCACTAAACAGAGGAGACTAAGGAGACATGATAACTAAGTGCAGTGTGGTACCCTGGATTGGATCCTGGAACTGAGAACGGATGTTGGTGGAAAACTGTTGAAATCCAAATACAGGAGGCCCCTCCTTATCCACAATTTTGCTTTATGCAGTTTCAGTTACCCTCAGTCAACAGCGGTCCGAAAATGTTAAATGTAAAATTCCAGACAACAACTTCCAATTACAATGTTCTTCCACAAGGTTTTGGCAAAAAAAATTTCAATTATTTAGGATCCCCAACCATTGACATCGCCTACTACTGACATCCAACCATCAACATTGTCATGGCTGAATGATCCAGGATCACTCAAAGCAGATGTCCCTTCTTCTAACATATCTTCAGAAGGTCAATGGTAGCCTAATGCTGCCTCACAATGCCTATGTCATTCACCTTACTCCATCTCATTGTGTAGGCATAGTCTCATCTCACATCATCCCAAGAAGAAGAGTGAGTACCACACAATAAAATATTTTGAGAGAGACCATCTCCACATAACTTTTATTACAGTATATTGTTATAACTGTTCTATTTTATTATTATTGTTGTTAATCTATGTACTTAATTCAAATTAAACTTTATCATAGGTATGTATGCATAGGAAAAAACATAGTACATAAAGAGTTTCATACTAGCCACAGTTTCAGGCATCCACTGAGGATCTTGGAACACATTCCCTGCAGATGAGGGATGACTACTGTAATGTCTTTAGATTAGTTAATAGGAATGTACCGATATTAATTTCTTAATCTAGACAAATGTCCCATGGCTGTATAAGATGGTAACATGAGGGGAAACTAGTTGAAGGGTATGCAGAACCTCTCTGTACTATGTTTGCAAATTTCTGTAAATTTAAAATTATTCCAAAATAAAGAGTTTATTTTAAAATATAAGTTTTAAATAAAGATGGACTCGTGCATGAGCAACAAGTCAAGTCTCTGGTTTTCAATTTTTCCATTTTACTTTCTTTATCATTTTTCCATTTTGTTTTACTTTTGGGGGAAATAAATGTGTGGATGTTTGATAATGCTTAAAGCATTTTGGCCCTCAATTTGTATATGAATAGCAGGACAAAAGAATAAATAGCTATATAAAAGGTCTGTTGTGCAATTCTTTAGAAGCTTGGAGCAATAACTAATATGCTAATAATATTTTAGGGTAGTTTTAAGTGTATTTGATAATATACATTATAAAAAGGCCTATAATTGTTCGGCACTCTTAAAAGCCTTTTAGACACACAGTACAAAGCGTCTTTGAATGCTCTGTCATTATTTTTCTTTTACTAAATTTATTTCAATGTCACACAGTGATGTCGCTGAAGGCAAAATATTGACAGTTCCCATTCATGGAGGGCTTGCCCTTGCCAGTGCGCTGACAGACTATTTTCCTCACAGAATGCATTTCAATGTTATTTCAAATATAAACATTTGGGGGTAATATTCCAATTGTTTCTTCTTTGTACAAAAGGTTAAAATAAGTGGCTAAATCTCCCTGCCTTGAACAGAAACGAATGAGTAGGGTTGGTACCTCTGGTGTTTATTAATTCCAAATATAAACTGTCGTGTTTTGCTTCTAAGAAACTTTTGCTGCATTTTCCAAGATCTCTGTCCGGCCTTTGTGAATAGCAAGATCACAGGAAGTGGGTAGAAGGAATAAACAAGTTTGATGGGCACACATAATGTGTTAAGTACTTCCCTAAAAAGAGCCTGCCATCAAAAGATATCTGAAATTGAGTCTGTGTTTGAACAGAAAACCCAGTGCACCAAGTTATAAATATATATTCTTTTTTTCTTTTTAGATTGGCCCTGAGTGAACATCTGTTGCCAATCACTTTTTGTTCATCTCTCCAAAGCCCCCCAGTACGTAGTTGTATATTCTAGTTGTAGGTCCTTCCAGTTCTGCTATGTGGGAGGCCACCTCAGCATGGCTTGATGAGGGGTGCTATGTCTGCACCTGAGATCTGAACTGGTGAAACCCTGGGCCGCTAAAGCAGAGCGCACAAACATAGCCACTTGGCCATGAGACTGGCCCTTAAATGTATATTCTTAATCATCAATAAAACTCACTTTGGATGCTCTATGTTCTTTTTAGACCTCTTTGCCCTTCCAGCTGGAGATAATCTCTCCACTGTAGTTTTATAACATTTTATGTGCACCTTGATGACTGTAGTGTCAGTTTCTATATTTTCATAAAGGCATGCATATTAAGTAGGCCTAGTATGGTGATTCTCATATAGAAATAATTAATAAATATTCATTAAATGGAGAAAACAATGCTGTTTGGAAGTTTTCCTTAATATTCCCTAGATTACCTCCCCCAGGGCAGTGTTCCCCACTGAAATTAAAATAGAACAAAGCAAAACAAAATCCAAAATTGAGAATCATAAGACAATAATGTCAATCTTGGATAATCCAATAACTTTCAGTAGACATCAAGCAACTTATAAAAATGACCTTAAAGTAATGAAAATTAAACCAAAAGCCATATATGACACATGCCTGTCCTCCTATCTTCTTTATGGATATTTATCCATCTGTGGAATTGAGATAACAATTCCAGTGCTATTCCAAACTATTGTCCTCTATCATTTCATTCATTCCTTTATGAAGTACTTGCTGATTGCTTACAAAGTAAATCACTTAAAAATGAGACACGAAAATGACAATATGATAATTAATGTTAATGACAGTTCTTACTAATGATCAAACGTGAACACATAAAACAATTCATTCTTCTCTTTTTATTAAGCTTTTCAAGCTTTGGATAAGGTAAAAATATTCCACTGCAGAAAAATAAAACTGACTTTCTTAATAGATATATATATATTATAATAAAATTTAGACTTGTCCTACAGCATTCAAACAGATGAAGGCTGAAAATAAAATAAGATTAAAGAACAGTGATAGGAAGAAATGTTATTTTGTGTCCATATTCCCATGTTTTAACTTTCACATTGCACATACAAGATTTTTCATAAGAATATACACAGCTGAGTAGTGTTACACAACTCAAAGAAAAATACTCAAATGATAATCATAATCATAATTATCATCAGCATTATCTTGGATTATTGGAACAAAGCATTCTTCTTGAAATACAAAAAGATGGACATATCAATTATTGCATATAATACATGTTTCTCCCAGTTGGAACCAAAAGTAAAAATATCTGCAGATTCTAAAAGGATTCAGAGAATATACTCAATGAATTGGAAATGTTTTCCTTTCCTTTGAGTTTGGTGTCAGAAAATCAGGAGAATTCAACATGAACATTAGTTATAAATATCCTTTTATTGTCTGAATGATTCCGTGTGTATTGGCATATGTATGTTTTCCTGAGCAGAGAGTCAATCAGTGGTTTTCTTCAGATGCTCTGAATTCCATTACCAAATAAGACAAGATACATGGTTATAAAGGAGTTTCTGTAAAACTTATTTTAAAACCACTTACAAAAGCTAAATAATGAGTTAAATAAAAAATTGATCTGATCCAGAATAATATATGTTTGCATATCAATTTTTCATGTTTCTAACAACTATGTACAAGATATTTTTACATAGCTTATGGTACAAGTTATGAGCAATTCCAACTTAAATAGTTTACCATTTCCACAAAGATATTGACTATTAACATTTATAAGTACATGGCATGTTAAAAAATATTACTATATCCTGCAAAAATTTTCATTCAGGAGTTCCAATGAACGTTTAACTCAAAATCTAAGTCCATATTCCATTACTACATTTACAGTATAAAGCAGAATTCTGTAGCAGATAGCCAGATACTTGAAATAAAAGTCCTTTTAAAAGATACTCATATTGGGGCCGGCCCCATGGCCAAGTGGTTGAGTTTGCCCGCTCTGCTTTGGTGGCCCAGGGCTACACTGGTTCGGATCCTGGGCGTGGACCTGACACTGCTCTTCAGGCCATGCTGAGGTGGTGTCCCACATGCCACAACTAGAAGGACCCACAATTAAAATATACAACTAGGTACTGGGGGGCTTTGGGGAGAAGAAGGAAAAATAAAATCTTAAAAAAAAAAAATACTCATATTACCTGCATTTTTAAGGCAAAAGTGATATTTTTATGCATTTGTATTTTTTAGATAATTGTCATAGTTTTCCAATTAGCATATACAAATGAAATCATATACTTCAAAAAACTATAAGTATCTATTGTAATACTAAAAATATATTGTTTGAAGCCATTATGAGACAAAAGGTAATATTTTCACCCATAATGTCACTGTTCAAACATTCATTATGATAATTTAGTGTCACAAAATTTTTCTACTTACCTTTTCCAATGGATGGAGAAACCCATATAAGAAAACTTTCAAGTTTTTTCTCCTCTTTTATGTTAATTATGAGTTTAGAAATACTGTGATCTGTAGCCCCTGGTTCATAACGGGACCAAGCTTACACATTTATCTTTTCACTGAGGCCTCATTAAAGAAGATAGTTAAGGAATTAACAATATATAAGACCATCACAAAGAAGCAGTAGGAGGGAGATCCATCAGAAAACTTAAAATGTCAAAAAGAGCAGATGGGGAGTGACGGAGCACAGGAAAGAGGGACCTAGAACTGTATGAGGAGAGGGTAGCAGGTGAGGCGGGAGTTAGTCTGTCCAGAAAAATCTATGCAGAGACCCTGGAGTTAGACAGCAGGTATCGTAGAGGCCCACAGTGAGTCATGGGCTGAAAACAGTGAGTGTTTGCAAGTCTCTATATGAAAGCCAGGTACAATTCTTCCCCTACACCATGCAGAATGTACGACAGTCATTCATTTAGAACCCAAGCAAAATAAATACGGCATTTTTCTTTAAAGAGATATAATTCACTATCTGGAGAATCCAGGGCAACTAGAACGAGTGTTCAAGCTCAAGAGCAAAATCCTCCATAGCCTGGTATTGAAGGGTTTCAAGTAAAATGGCCAGTATTGCCTATCTACACTGGCCTCCTTGTCGGTTTCCATTGACACATTTTTATCTATGAAGGGACAATATAGAATAAAAGAAAATTAGTTCCATAAATGAAAAAACCCAAGACAAACAAACAAACAAAACAGTCCCCAAAGAAAGTATAGATAATATAGGAAAAAGAAGAAAAAGTTAAAGGAAAAAAAGTCATAAAAAAAAATCTGTGGAAGATCAAAGATAGGACTGTCAAAGTAAGAAAATGAATAGGAAGTTTAGAACATAATGCTGAAAAAGTATACTGATATCAAAATCAAACACAAAGAAAACAGTAAAAGGTAAGTGAAAAACAAAGAGATGTAAAGAATCATGCCAAGAACACACCTGCCTGTATGATAGACATTACTAAAAAGAAGACCAGAAATAAAAGGGAAGAAATTATCAAAGAAATAATATAAGATTGGGCCATTAAAGCTATTGCAAGTTAGATTATAATAAAATTTTCTAATTGTTGCTTGTATGTTGATGTTTGAGTATTGATCTTGTATCTTGCCCATACTCACCACTTCTATTCAACATTTTACTAGAGGGCCTACTCAATGCAAAGAGGCATGGAAAAAAGGAATAAAGGGTAGAAATAAAACTACCTCTACTGACAGATGATATGACTGCCTATGTAGAGAATCCCAGTAAGTCTACACAAAAGATGATAGAATTAATTACTGGTTTTAGCAAGGTAGTAAAATACAAAATTAACATATAAAATCAATGTATTTTTATGTACTAGCAAAGAACAACTGGAAATTGAAAATTGAAAAAAAATCACTTTTTACAATAGCATAGAAAAATGTGAAATACTTAGGTATTAATCTAACAAATCCTTTGTAAAATGTATATGCTTTTCATTGCAAAATATTGGTGTAAGAAAGCAAAGGAGACCTAAATATGTGATGTACTATGCTTATGTGTAGAGGACCCAATATTATAATTTCTTCTCAAACTGATCAATAAGTGCAATGTAATCTTAGACAAAAAATTTTTTGCAGAAATTGGAAAGTGGACACTAAAATTTATGTGAAAAAAATTATCTAGAATTGCCAAAAACAATTTTGAGAAAGAATAAAGGTGGAGATCAACAGATATCAGTAAACCAATAGATATCAATACATACCCTAAAGCTATAGTAATCAAGACAGGGTGATATTGGCAAAAGGAAGGACAAATAGATAAATATAACAGAACAGAGTTCAAAATAAATACCTCGTGAATGGGGTCAATCAGTTTTTGACAAACGTCAATCTTTGACAAAGGCAATTCAAAGGATAAAAATACTTTTTAACAGATGGTGCTGGACACTGGACATTCACATGCAAAAATAATGAAACTCTATCCTTGGATCATAGACCTAAATTTAAACACGAACTGCATAACCTCTAAAGAAAATGAAGGAAAAAATTTGTTTCTTAGATATGACACCAAAAGAACAATCCATAAAAGAAGAAAACATGATAAATTTACAAAATGGACTTCATGGAAACTTCAAAAATTCTCTTTGAAAGACAATGGTAAAAAAGTGAACATATAAGGCGCAGAATCTGAGAAAATATTTGCAAAGTACGTATTTGGAAAAAAGTACATATATATTCAGAAAATATAAAAAATTCTCAAAATCTCTTGAGAAAACGAACAACTCAATAAATGGACAAGAGACGTGAACAGACAAAAAGACATGCGAATTGCAAATAAGCACTAGAACAGATACTGGACAGTGTTAAACATTAAGAAAATATAAACTAAAATCAGTGAGAGGCCACTACCCACATATTAGAATAATTATAATAAAATTAATAAAAGAAAAATCTGACAATACCTTGCGCTGGTGAGGTTGCTGTGCAACTAGAATTTTCCAATTGAACAACTACAATTCTTAAACATTGCTGATGGAAATGCAAAATGGAAAACAGTTGGCATTTCTTGTAAAATTAAATGTCCACTTACACAACCCATCAATACTACTCCTCGGGATTTATCGAAGTGAAATGAAATATGTTCAGAGAAAAACCTATGTGTGGAATAAAGTGTTATTCATAATAACCAAAAATTGGAAATAATTCATATTTCCTTTGGCTGGTAAATTAATAAACTAACCATAGCATAGTCATACATGGAATGCTACCCAACAATAGGATGATACAAATTACTGACAGAGGGAACAAGATGGATGAATTTCAAATATATTATGCTAAGAAAGAAGCCAAACTCAAAGGGCTAAATCCTGTATAATTCCAATTAAACGCCATTTGGAAACAGACAAAACTGTAGGAAGACAAAACTGATCAATAGTTACCAGGACTTGTGGATCAAAGGAGGGTTTGGTTTGAGGGGGAGCAGAATACATGACCCCAAAATATGTCACTTAGGCATGTGGATTATTTTTCATTATTATTTATTTATTTATTTGAGGAAGATTAAGCCTGAGCTAACTACTGCCAATCCTCCTCTTTTTGCTGAGGAAGACTGGTCCTGAGCTAACATCCATGCCCGTCTTCCTCTCCTTTATATGTGGGACACCTACCACAGCATGGCTTTTGCCAAGTGTTGCCATGTCCGCACCCGGGATCTGAACCAGCAAACCCCAGGCTGCTAAGAAGCAGAACGTGTGAACTTCAACCACTGCTCCACCAGGCCGGCCTGGCATGTGGATTCTTTTGAGCTGGACAATCAAGCCCTAACAGGCTCAGGAAGATTTTTTTTCTTTTAACCTCTCCCTTAACTGTATAAAAGAATTTAGATAGGAGGCAAAGAAGAGAGCTATTACCAGAGATAACTTCTTATATCAGAAAGACTTATCTTCACAGTGTGGCTAACATTTGTTTGCAAACATTTGCTCTTCCCATCTTCCCTTGAATTGTCTTCTTCCCCTTTCAAGTCCCACACCCTTATCTCCTTCTCCCTAGCTCAGTATGACATATAAGCCTCAATTGCCAGACTGTCTGGGAGCCTGATATCTTTTTGTTTCCCACATGTACAAAATTAAATTTGGGTTTTTTTCTTCTGTTAATCTGTCTCACGTCAACTTAATTATTAGACTAGCCAAAGGATATAGAAGGGAAGAAAGGAAAAGTTTTTCCTCCCTGCAGTTCCAAAAGGCACTAACATTTTAATTTAAAGGGCTTCAAGACAGGCACAGATGATGCAGTTAAGATGTGATAGTATTTTAAGCAATAAGTAACATTAGTTCAATGTTTGTCATTTGGTCATATAATAGAATTAATAAGTCAAAATTGCAGAGGCCATGTAACCAGTATGTTTTAGGCTGATCATTTCATATCAAAGTAATGTTTTCAATTCTTGCGTCGTATTTCAAAAGAGCTATTTGAAAAAAGACATAGAAGCAGTTGCCCAGAATTGTTAACCATGTCATATTTGAAATAAATAAGAAGATTTAACTTAAAATAATTGTTTTCAGAAAAGGATAGAAGGGGCCAGCTGGGTGGTGTAGTGGTTGGGTTTGCATACTCTGCTTGGGAAGCCCAGGATTTGAGGGTTTGGATCCTGGGTGTGGACCTACACATCACTCATCATGCCATGTTGTGGCAGCATCCCACATACTCTGAGTTCTGCAAGCCATTTCAGCAAATTAATCAGCTCCAAGGAGGGGGTCATGGGAACATCTTATTTATAGCCAATTATAACTTCTGATTTATAGCTGGCTTCTGAAGTACAAGAAGTGGGTGGTGGGAACCTTCAGTCTGTAGCTGGCTGGTCAGAAGCATAGGTAACAAACTGAGCTTGCAGTTGGAATCTGAAGTGCTGAAGCTGGGGGGATGGAGGGAGGGTGTCTTGTAAGACTGAGCCCTCAGCCTGTGGAATGTGATGCTATCTCTGGATAGACAGTGTCAGAATTGAGTTGAATTGTAGGACACCCAGCTGGTGTCTGGAGAATTGCTTGGTGGCGTGTGGGGGAAACATTTCCCCAACCACAGTGGAATTGAGTCCAGACCTAATTTAGAGACATATATACAAATGATTATAGTATAGTAATGGTAACACATATAAATTTATGTGCAAAGAATATTGATAACACTGAGGAAGATGAAATTGACTAACACTCCCACTCCTCTTGCCCCAGGATAAGAGACTGTTTCCACACAGAGAAGAAATGTGAGCTAAAAGGGTAAAGCGATTGGTTTTCTCAGCACAGAGAACAGCTTGTGCTTTATATAGTCATGGGAGAGAGAGGGCCATGTTCATAAACCATAAGCAGTATACTAGAACAGTGGTCTGCAAACCTGATTTGCATATTGCTGGCAGAATATTTAGACTTTGAAAGCATATGAACACATGGTAAATATTAAGGGTTTTATTTTAAAATCCTCAATTCTCTAAATTTGTTTTCATAAAACTGATGCACTTGAGAAAGAGCCTTTTTTTGTGGCCCCATGGTGGGTGGAGAACCGGGGCATTATGGCCTACTTTGGGGTGTTCTAGATTTCAATGTATTGTGTAGTGTGGTAAAAGGAATGATGACAATTATCATACAAAGACCTTGCTGCTTCCCTGATTAGACTTTCTAATAAAGCTATTACTCCTGAGGGAGAGAGTTAGTAAGAAGCCAGCAGGACCTTGTTTTCTGCTGGTGACAAACCCATATAATTAAGGGATGCGTTTCTAATAAATTATTATTTTTTAAGTTGGATATGTACTATCAAAATGGCTAATATATGTTGTTTTGATTGAGTATTTACTACTGATGGCTGTGTCACTAGTTCAATTTAGAATAAATACTTTAACTCTTAAAACCTTTGGTCACAGGAAACTCAAAAATCAATTTCAATGTTTAAAGATATTTTTGTTGGAAAGCCTCAAAAATGGATGTAGTCATCTGGCCATGTAGAGGGTGAGAGCTTTACGAACGACAGTAAGGAGAGAAGGCCAAGAAGGAAAAGAGCCAGAAAACTTAATGGTGACAGAAGCCAGAGAGGTAGGAGGCAAATTACAACTGAGAGCTCAAGATCTGGGTATTTTAAGAAGGGGAAAAAAACAACCCATCAAATACTGCTGTTGAGCAAAGTCCTATAAGAACTCAGCCTTATCTATTGGATTTAGTAACAAGGAGGTCATGGGTGATTTTTTAGTGCCTTATAAGGCCTCTGAAATTGCTAAGAAATTTAACAGATATTATCTTGAGGTAAGGAAAAAATGATACTTTAGCATTAGTGCTCCAAAACACAAAGAATCTTGTCCTATATAAGCATTAATAGGGGTTTATTTTTACATAGGACTTACCTTATTATTTCTGCCTATCCTCTGCAGCTCCTATAGCAGAAAATGTTGTTTTATCCCAAAGGAATCTAGCCAATGAATTTTCTTAGCTTTTGAATATTTTTGTATTAAGCCACGACTGGAAGTCTTAATTCTAATCTTCCCTAGTAGTGGTATATATTTAGCTCATCTATTGCACTTGACTAATTTTAATAATAGAATTTCTCTTAGAGAAAAACAATACATGTGTGCTTGGGCAGTAAGGAAATAGTAGATTCATTATTTTTAAGACTTTCTGGCAAAAGAAACTCTTATGAGTGTATTATTTGAAGATATAGTCTCAAAAGAGCTCTGAACTAAAAAAGAAAAACAGGAAAACTATTGATTTTCTAATAATATGAAGCAGAAAATATCCTAAATTTTCGTAATGAATTTTTAAAAATATATACTATAGAGATAGAATTTGACAAAGATACTAGAAAGTGGCTTATTTCCTTTTTGCCAAGTTGGTGTAAAACATACATTACTTATCAACACATTCAACAAAGTTTATTTTTAAATTAGAGAAATTTACTAGTACGTATGAAAATTTCTCAGGATCTACATTTCTATACAGACTATGAAGAAAATAAAACATAGCAACTTCACTCAAGACTATCAAAAGAGTTCCGTTGGAATTTAATTGACAATTTAGAGCAGAGGTTCCTTCCAAAACAGACAAATTTTGCTTGGCCTGTAAAGTGATTTTAACAAATATTTGACTTGAATGCTTTGAGGTTGAACATGTGCTCTCAAGTCTGACGAAAGGCTCCACCATGCCCTATTATCTTTCACACCAGTCAATCCACTCACTTGCTAGTCTAACCCTGAAGGTTTTGAGTCTGCGCCCCTGGTTTAGAACTCCATTCTTGCCATATTAAGCAAAATGTAGGTCAAAGGCAGGGAATTTTAATCTGTACATCCAAATAGATGTACTACAAATCTGTTTCTTATTTGCTGTCCTGGGCTTACATATTCCAGATTAATAGTGATTTGACAAGAATTCAAACCACAGGATGTGGTGTGTAATTTGTTTAACAGAAATTATTAAAAATTATTGCCTGGTTCGTCAACATTCCTTTTTGTCCTCCCAGCATGAGACACTTGAGGGATAAGCCAGTGTCCAGAGGCATATCAACAAAATGGCTTGATGTGGCCGGAGTTACTGATCTGTTAGCATGGGTAGAACTTCACTAGGTGATATCTAGGGTAGAACCTAGATCAGTAATCTAGGTAGATCAGTTGTGTTAGTAAATGTCTCTTGTTTTAAATATACATTTTATTTTGGAATGATTTTAGATTTACAGAAAAATTGTGGAGAGAGTTCCCATATACTACATACTCAGTTTCCCCATTAATAATATCTTACCTTAGTATGATGCATTTGTCACAATGAATGAATCAATATTGACAGATTCTTATTAACTACAATTCATACTTTACCTAGATTTTCTTAGTCTTTACCTAATGTCCTTTTCCTCCTCCGAGATCCCATCCAGGAAATTACTTTACCTTTGGTCACCGTGTCCCCTTAGGCTCCTCTTGGTGTGACAGTTTCTCACTTTCCTTGTTTTTGATAACCTTGACAGTTATGAGGAGTACTGGTCAGATATTTTATGGAATGTCCTTCAGTTGGGATTTGTCTGACGTTTTCTCGTCATTAGACTGAGGTTACTGGATTTGGGAGGAAGACCTCAGAAGTAAAGGGCCACTTTCAACACATCATATCAAGTGTATGTCCTACAGATGTGACTTATCGTGGTTGATGCTGACCTTGATCACCTGGTTGAGGTACCGTTTGTCAGGTTTTTCTACTTTAGACTTATTCTTTTTCTTCCCCTTTTTATCTTGCCTTCTTACTAAGGAAGTCACCATACACAGTCCACAGTTAAGGAGTGGGGAATTCTGCTTCACCTCCTTAAGGGCGGAGTGTCTACATAAGCTATTTGGAATCCTTCTATAGGTGAGCTTTGTCTATTCTCCCCCAATGATTTGCTTATTCAATCATTTCTTTATATCAGTATGAACTCATGAATATTTATTACATACTTTGTATTATAATACAATACTATCTTATTTATTTCGTCACTCAGATTGTTCCAGCTTTGGCCATTGGGAGCTCTTTCAGTTGATGCCTGTGTCACTTTGACACACCTCCATCATTGTGGGGGGTTTTCTTTTTTTCTTTTTTTTAGCACTTTTTTACTTTCTGGCACTGCAAGATGCTTGTATATTTCCTGTCCCAGGAAAAATTTTTAACAAATGACCCTCTAGCAGGGGAAAAGCTTTAATTCGTGGTGTTTGCTGATTTCTGTGCTGTAAATACTCTACTACGGCCAGTTTCAGGTTATCAACATGATGTCGCTGAATGCATAGTTGGGAAGAGAAGTGTAGTAGCACACCGTTACATCATATTTCTACCACACAATATGCCCTGCACATTTAACCTCAAGAGCATAGAGAACATAAAATGCAGTAAAATAATTAGGAAGAGAGATCTTTTTAGTACTTATTACATTTTTTTTTTTTTGAGGAAGATTAGCCCTGAGTTAACATCCACCACCAATCCTCCTATTTTTGCTGAGGAAGACTGGCCCTGAGCTAACATCTGCGTGCCCATCTTTCCCTATTTTATATGTGGGACACCTGCCACAGCATGGCTTGACAAGCGATGCATATGTCTGCACCTGGGATCTGAACTGGCTAACCCTGGGCTGCTGAAGTGGAGCGTGGGAACTTAACTACTATGCCACCGGGCCAGCCCCTATATTTGTATTTTATATAATTTGTTTAATTATAAATTTTTAAAGTTTAATTTTTAATAATGGCTTTGTTTAATAACAGACTCACACAATTCCTGAAAATTTAACAGTTGGCTCTTGCAAGTCAGTTGTGGCATGCTAGTGAACCTGATCTTAAGAAGATCGGCAGAATTCATTATAATTATTACGACAATTATGAAGAAAGAGGAGAAAGAGGATAGGGAGGAAGAGAAGGAGGTGAAATCAATTTGAGACATGCTTGTGTTATCAGAAATGTGCAGCCACTTTATGTACATTGTTTTGTTTAATTTTACAGATAATCCTATGTGATAAGTGGATGTAAGGAAAAGTTGAAGAGTTCTAAGGCCAGAGAGTGAGTACCATAAAGTGTAAGATAATCTTCATAAATCAGATGTTTTTTCTTTTTAAAAAATTCCCTTTCATATTCTCACCTTACATTGCAAATTTATAATACATGAAAGCAAGGAAAATATATCTTCACTCTAACATTTTTAAAATTCATTCGTTCCACTTGCACATTTTCCTTTTATTTAAGCCAGAGAGGGGCAAATAACTGATTATTGACTTTTACAGATTAAGGAGGGAGGTGAGGGATACGGAAAACATGCAAGTTGGCATAGAAAATAAATATGATGTAGTAATTATATTCAATGTAATTCAATTTTAAGTAGTTACAACCAATAATAGACCATAATAATAAATGCCATTTAGGGCACTGAAATTAAAGCAGTCCTTAATAATTTAAAAGTATAAAATTTCATGCAGCATTTCACTAAAAGCTTTGGTGAATTATGTTGGAACTGGCATTTGGATAGGGTTAATAAAAGCCACATATCAAAAGGATAAACTAAAGATGGTGAAACTGTCTGAAGTTTTTTTACTTTTTAAATTATATAAGATGTTTTTGCAATATTGCTGGCATATGAATGATCAAACTGTTACTCTCCATATAAAACACTCTCTGAAAACAAATACCTTCCTAGTAATACTTTTACCCCAACACTGACTGTGCTAATTGCACAAAAAGTCACTTCTGAAGATAACCAAACAAGAAAGTCTTGAGCTGTAAATGTGGCAAAGCCAATGGTGTAACCCCCAATGACAGTGATGCCACTTATTGTGCTTCAGGCTCCAATGCAGTGTAACCTGAAGATGCGTAAAAATATAGTGAGCTTTCATAGCTCGCCGTTCCAAGATGCCACCCTGATTTTTAGCCTCAGTGATCAGCATTTATTTGGATAGATGATTTCCTATTTTCATTAATGGATTTTATAATAAAATACTGATTAAAAGATTCTTTATGAAAATTAATGGATTTTTAAACATATTAGTGATTTAAAATGTGGTGCTAACTTAGACTCTTTAATCTGTAATAAAGTAATTTATATTATACTGACACTCCCTTAGATAGTCTAATTTGAAGAAGGCTGCACCTTCCAAGGTGGTAGTCCCCAGACACGTGGCTATTCAGTACATGAAATGTGGCTAGTGACACATGCTGAAATAATAATATTTTGAATATATTAGATTAAAATATATTATTAACATTTATTTTGCATGTTTCTTTTTTTTTTTAACGTGGCTACGAAAACATTTAGAATTACACATGTGGCATGCTTTATATTTTCATCAGACAGTGCCAGTAAGCAATGCCCACTCAAATCACAGGCCAGAAGGAAGAGACAGGCTTCCAATATTAAGAACAAATAAGTAGTGAATGTTACCTCTTGGAAGTGGGCTCCTGGAGAGTAGGATGCTTTCCCGGAAGAGGGAAGCCATTTGGCTGATGGTTGAGGGAAGAGATTTTGGCATTAAAAGGGCTGGGGCTTGAATTTTGTCTTCCACTTAAGACTGGTATGGCTTTAGATAAGTTATTTAATCTCTCTAATTCCTCACCTTTCTCTTTGGTAAAAAAATGGTGATATTATTTTTATACTAGGAGTGTTCTAAGAAATAAATGAAATAATAGCTACATAAAGCACTTGGGCTGTTGCCTTGGTATACAGTGACCACAAAATAAATGCTAGCTATGTTATTGGTATTCTGATTATTATGATTATTGACATATATAAACTAGACACCTAAAGCGATTAGATAGTGATAAATGATGATAAATATCTAGGATGAAAACTATGCAGTATACAACAAACAACAGCCATGTTCTAGGCACTGTGCTGGGTACATTACAAATTTAATAGTTTAACAAGCTGCGAATATGATCCCTGAGAGAAGTTTGGTGTAGAACAAAGTGTAAGGATGTTTACTCATTAAGATATGAGACAGGAACTTGTCTTCTTTAAAAGTATGTAGTTTATAAGAGTTTAAATTATATAGGCTATGACCAACAAGAAAGTAAAGATCGTTTTGCTAAAAGTTGAGTTCTTTTGACTTTAATCAACTATTTGAAGTTAATAAACATTTAACAAGCCAAATGTTACTCATTTTTTTCATTTCAGTGAGTAAAATAGCTGTATAGACACTTCTCATTTTTTAATAACAGGTATAAAGAACTTCTTACTAAAAAATCTTCATATTTTTACCAATTAGATGGGAAGAAATGTGGCTTTCTATGTATTTTACTCAGTGAGAGCTCCTGTAAATTAGTGCACTAAAACTATAATTATTTGAACTAGCCATTATATTTTAATAAACTAAAATTGTAACAAAGTTAATAAGACAGGTGGAAGTCTGCTAAACCCTTTGCTAAAAGAACAAAATGGAAACATTTTATCATTGCTTAATTTTGAAAAATATCAGATCCCCTTCAACAGTCAGAGATGTTGTGTCCTTTAAGAAGGGAATATAATTTTCTTATAAATGGAAAAAGTCCATTTCGGATTTCCTTGCAGACCACTAACATCACATTACTGGACAATTTTGCTTTTACTCTGGCTAAAAGGTAAAAGGAAGAAACAGATCTTGGAAATGCCAATAGAGTCTTTTCAGCTTCTAAAGTTGCAAGCAGGTAGTAATCAATTCTCTCCTGATGGAATGAAGATTAAAGGCTTTTAAGAGAGCCATTTTTTTTTGCTATAAAAGATGTACTATCAACACAGCTTTAAAGGAAGATACAAGTGCTCCAAAAGTTAAAGATGATTTATTTTAAATCAGGATAAACTAGAATGGAGGAAGAGGATTTTCTCGTGGCTACTCTGATCAGTGACTCCTAGGATTAAAAATTATTGAGAAACATACTTGATTGGATCCTGTGTTAGTATTTCTTTAATCAGATGCAACTATCACAGTCCTTTTAAATGAATTGTTTTTAAAATATTGAATGTGTATAGCCCTGTCTTTTTTCAAAGAATTTTTAAAGCTCACAGATCTTTAAGGTTAACATAAGCACTTACGGTGTGGCCAACACTCTAAGTACTTGATGTATAGTATTCCATTTACTGTTCAATATAACCCCAGGAAGTAGGTGCTATTGTTATATCCGACTTAACAGTGAGATAGTTGGGACCTAACAAAGTGCAGTGATGAGTCCGAGGGCTAGAGCTGGCAGATGTCACCTGTAACCCAAACATGCTAACTCCAGAGCCCAGCTGGAGCAATTAGAAAACTTACTGTAAATTAGCTTCACAGAATCCTAGATTCCTGCCCAAGAAAGCCGATTCAGGAGGTCTGGAAAGGAACCCAGGAACTTGCCTTTTTTACAGGTAGAATCTAGTGTTGGTTTTGTTTTTCCCGATGCTGTCTTGACCCAGTTTTGAGGCCCTGCTCCTTCTTGAGCAGCTTCTTGAGCAGCTGATTAAGTCAATACCCCAATCTCTTCCCTTATTGGAGCTCACACTCTGGGCCACTGAACTCTGGGCCACCCTGATTGCCCCAGGGCCAGGTACCAGTCTACTAGAGGCAGCCTCAATGCCCTGGAGGCCCCGAAATTATTCAAATTAGCCAATCCACAAGGAGCGGCAAAACCCACTTGCCATCAGCGAGTTGCCCTCTACTGCTGCAGCTTGCTCTCACCCTGCCCCAGTGTATAACTGCCTGTGGGCCCTGTCCTGCAGCTTTCTCTCCTTTGGAGCTGCAAGTGACAAAAGAGTTCTGCCTTTCATCTATCTATCAGTGTGTTGTGTATCACTATCAAAAGAATCTTTCGGTCTGATAAAACAATTGGCACTGTCAGCAGGATGGCCTGGCCACGACTGCTGACTCTTGAATAGCTTCCTGGGGTCTGCTCTTGGTTTGCTAATTGCTTCCAAAGCACCCCAAGAGCGGCTTGGGCCAGAACTTGAGCTTCCCTTTAGCCTTGTTGCCTACTGCTGTGTCTGCCGGTGGTGGTTGCCATGTCTCTCTGTTGGAATACTCAAAATGAGCAGTGCTAACTGGCTAAACTCCAGGGACTAGAGACTAGTCCAGGTGGGGCCCACCTTAGGGTAATAGGAGGATAACCCTCTTGAGCCTCACTTTCCTGGGTCGGGACCTTTTACATAGGACCTAATTAACAAACAGGTCGTTAACCCCACTCCTTTTGCATTTGACAGCCCAATTTCACCTCATCTTAAATCTGAAAAAATAAGTGGTGCCTCATGATGAATTACTGCAAACTTAATGCTATGGTCTCATGCAGTAAGGCTGCAAACCCCATATCCAATATTAAAATTACTAAGCCCCTTCAATCAACAACTGGTAAATATGTTGCTATTACAGATTTGGCTAATATGTTCTGTTCAGCGCCTATTTCAACAGACTCTTAGTCACAGGTCCCCTTCATCTCTGAAGGGACACAATGTCCCTTTACTGGGCTACCATGGAGTATCTCAGCAGTTTTGTCATCACATACAATCTTCACAGACAAGACCTTAAGTGCATCCATTTTTCTCCAGGAGCACAGGTACGACATTATATTGAGGACACACTCCTCTGAGGAATTTTCTTTCACACACTCATTAAGGACATAAAAGTGCACCATCTTTTAGTCCTTTTTAAGTCCTAGAGGCAATATATTCCTCATTTACAAATTTTACTTAATCTCGCTGATGCTGCTACTTATGGTCAGTCCACTTCAAATAGGTTCCACTCTAGCAAAAGGCTCTAGACTCTGTCTCAATTGAAATCAACAGGCACTCCCGATAGTGCCCTCAGAGACTCCTTCACTGTGGTGGCTTTAGCAGCCATCCTCTCACGCCTTCTGGAGTCTCTGGACATAAGATCAAATCTTTAATTAGCCGTGGCCCCCAGGACCCTGGGAAACAGGAGTGCACCAGGTTCCTGACCCATAGTTAGATAGATGAGATCAAGGAAAAGTCATAAGAGGGCATTTGAAGCCTGAAGTCTGAGGCAAAAAGTGGAGGAACAGTCCAATTTACTTTGTTAGTAGCAGAATTTGAGGAGCTAAAGATAAACTCAAACTTTTATTTTTTAAGTATAGTTCTGTGTGAAGAGATAATATAGATCAGAGAGAATAGGTACAAATATACTACTGGAAGGACTTTGAAGCAGTAAAAGATGAGAAGGGCCTAAATCAAGAAAACAATAGTGGGCTAGAAAGTTCAGTAAACAGTTTTGAAATAGACTCTAATTAATTGAATGTGAGAATTAAGTAGAAGAAATATCTGAGGATATTAGATACCAGGCATGAGAAATGGTGTGCATGCTGATAACTGTCAATCACAGGGGAAGAGCAAAGGCCTTCTTCTAAGTTTCTTGGATTGTTTAAACTCCAAGATTCTGTCCTGTCCAAAAAGAGTGGGAAGAGCACCTTAAATAATTAATAAGATGGGCTCTTCTGTCAAAGTTGGCCTTGTGGAGGCCAAACAACGTTTGATATATTTAGAAAAGAAAAAAAGGGTGATGATTCATATGCCTCATTATATTACTTATTTGAGAAAAACTTACATTAAGCACAGGATTTCTCAATTAGGAGGTCTTTGCTAACATGGTAAAATTTAATGTAACATGGTAAAATTAGTTTCAATATAATTTGCTTCTCTGGTGGCAGGTGGGGGAAGTTTACACTAGGCTTTTTTTAATTTTATTTTTTTGAGGAAGATTAGCCTTGAGCTAACATCTGCTGTCAATCCTCCTCTTTTTGCTGAGGAAGACTGGCCCTGAGCTAACATCTGTGCCCATCTTCCTCTATTTTTTATGTGGGACACCTACCACACTATGGCTTGCCAAGAGGTGCCATGTCTGCACCCGGGATCTGAACTGGCGAACCCTGTGCCGCTGAAGCGGAATGTACGTAAATAACCGCTGCGCCACGGGGATGGCCCTATGCTAGGCATTTTGTAGTGAAGAGTAGATTGCCTTTTAATACAGGTTGATGGTACAAGGAAAGTGAGGGGATAAAATGTGAGATAAGAGAAGTGTTATCTTTGATTGTTTGCTTAGGACTTAACTTGAAAATGGAGATAAAGAAGCCATGAGAGGTAGGCACGCTAAATATAGAGGAAAATTCGTGTATCCCAGGAGAAAGCATCTGGTACAAGGGATTTTTAATCCATTTATCAAATTTTACTCTTCAGCACAGAATCTTACTAGAACTATATGAAATAATTTTAGAGAAAATGCCAGACAGTTATGTCTGGCTCTTTTGTCAAATTTCAAAAAATTGTAATGCAGATAGGATAATATATAAAAGCAGAAAGAAATATTCTGGTGAATAATCATTTTGATTGCTCTGAAGTAATTCAGGTTACTAATAAAAGATTCAACTGCTGTATGTAAGAATCACTAGCAAAGAAAAAATCATTAAGTATTTTTTATAAAGTAAGCATAATGGTAGAAACTAAGTCATCAGCCTGAGTTATTAACTAAAGGGACAGATTTATTGAAGTTGGTGAAGCAAAATGAACTATTTTAAAATGCATTAATTCATTGCTGATGATGAAAGAACTGCATTTGTAAGTAAGGGCCATGAAATGCTTTTCTGAAATCAGTGCTACCATTTAATCAGAAGAAAATAAAAGATGAATAGTATTTGCACATATGTGGAAGGAAGAGAGGAGAACTTTGCAAGATGGAGAAAGGAACCAACTGAACCAACTTTGGAATGAGCATAGGATATTAGTAGAAAAGCAAAGAGACTAGGCAGTGAGAAATCGAGTTTAATAAATAGGATAAGGTTAGATCAGTGGTTCTCAACCAGGTGGAATTTTGCCCTCTAAGCGATATTTGTTGATGTTTGGAGACATTTCTAGATGTCACAACTGCATAGTACTACAGGAATTTAGTGGGTAGAGGTCAGATTTGCTGCTAAATGTCCCACAACGCCCAGGACAGCTCCCACAACTAAGAATTATCCAATCCAAAATGTCAATAGTGCCAAGGTTGAGAAACCTTGGCCTAGATAAATTAGTTTGGTTTGTTGTAGAAGGAAACAAAGAACCACCCATGAGAGGTGTTTGATCAACTGGTGACACAATGAAATCGTGCCAACAATGACTGGATTAGAAGTGAGATGTAGGATGGCAAGTGAGGACATGGAAATGGGGACCAGGGAATATGGGTGTAATAAAATGCAGGAAAAATCTGGAGTGGTACCCTGAGGAATGAAGAGGAAGACCTCAACAAGAGCAATGCCCTGAGGAAAAAAAAAAAATCTCATAGGAGTTTAAAATAACTGGCTGTATTCTAGAGACGGAAAGAGAATATTTCTTAGTCTGAATATCTGGAGAACTTTTCTGAAACCCGAGTCCATGTATGATTGATTTACCTCCAATGTTATCGTATATCACTGTTAAGACTCTAAACTTCCCTCAATCTTCCTAACCTAGTTCTTTTATTATGTCATTTTAAGAGCTTAGACAAAGGTATTTTAAACTATGTATTTCTTGGCTTCTTTCTCTTTTTAATTTTTGAATATGTAATATCTTCATGTGGTTCTTAAAATCAAAAATTCACAGAAAAGTACACAGCAAAAAGTGTCTCTCTCAGCTTTGTTCTGCATCTGATGGTTCCCACTGCCCACTTTCTTTGAGGTTTCTTATATATCCTTGCTGGGTTTTTTCCTCTTTGTTAATTTAACTGAGAGACTCCTGTATTTTTAAATCAGTAATAATATATCAATTCTAAGATGGTGCTTATAAAAATAAATGAAGAAAAAGTATTTACAGGAAAAAGAGCACATTTCAACTTGTTTGAGTGTTAAGGAAAGAAAATAAAATTATGAAATAAAAACGGGCTTACATAAACACTACTCTTCCCCCTGTTTCTATGTGTGAAGAAATGGAGGGCAAGGGAAAAAGCACCATTGGATTTGCAGAGTGAAACTGAAATTTCTTTTGATAAGAAATCTAGATCATTGAAAATATTTCCGGCACCACTGAATTGCTCTCAAAAAGATGTCAGAAAAGATGTGACAAGACAAGCAGCTCAAAAGAGTTAATATTATCTGAGTTAGAAGTCAAATTGACAATCCTCAGAGAACTTTGACCAATGACTCTCCACATATTAGACTCTAAGGTAGAAATGAAACTCACTGAGGGTAATCTAGGAATTGTTTAGCAATCTAAACAATGTTGTCATTGTGAATTCATTTTTAGGGTTACATGTTCAAAATATGGTCTTTAAGAGAAGACTCACCTGTAAGAGTTATGATATGGAACTATTAGAAATGGCAGTACAGAGTTCCAAGATTTATTCTCAACACAGAGGAAGTAGGAGATTTTATTGCAAAGTTTCTCTGATATATATCTAAAATAAATTTTTTTAAAGCATAACCAAAAGGCTACTAAAAGCAGTTCATTCCTTCAACAAATATTCTTTGAACTCCTA
The DNA here is from genome assembly GCF_041296265.1 of Equus caballus. NCBI lineage: Eukaryota > Metazoa > Chordata > Mammalia > Perissodactyla > Equidae > Equus > Equus caballus. Next base: position 60,583,606 of record NC_091697.1, read on the forward strand.
CTGGCGTTTGGACTGATCCAGGTACTGAGAATACAGCAAGGGGTAAAGCAAGTTCCTGCACTCATGATGCTTATATTGAATGAGGGGAAAGGGAGATGGGAGGTGAGCAAAGCGGGACTACAAACAAACACATACATAAAAGGTAATTCCCAGGCTGGCCCAGTGGCCAAGTGGTTAAGTTCGGGTGCTCTGCTTCGGCGGCCCAGGGTTTCCCCGCTTCTGATCCGGGGCTCGGACCTGGCACCACTCATCAAGCCGTGCTGAGGCAGCGTCCCACATAGAAGAACTAGAAGAACCTACAACTAGAATTTACAGCTGTGTACTGGGGGGCTTTGGGGAGAAGAAGAAAAAAAGTATTGGCAACAGATGTTAGCTCAGGGCCAATCATAAGAACAAAAAGGTAATTCCCTACATTAGAACTTGGGTAGATGGACAAGGAAGAGTACTACTCAGTTCCTATTTTGTTTCCTTCTTTTTCCTACAGAGAAAATCATATTCAAACTGTAGAGGCTAGTGAACACATTATAAAGAGCAAATTGGATTAGAAAACATGAAGTTAAGGATTAGAAGTGAATTTTCCCCAAAATCATCTGTCAGAGTAGTGGAAAAATTTGCTGATGTAATCTAAAACATTGCTATTTTTTGAATTTTTATAGAGATAAAGGAAATTCCAGAAAACTGATGAAAAATTTCTAGATTAGATTGAAAAACTGATTTTATGAAATTTTAGACCAATGTGTTAATCGTTGATCCCTACTAGAACTCTAGAACTGAATATTAAATAGGCTGGTTCTAAATCATTTTGAAAAAAATGCATTGATTAGTCAACAACATCGTGAATTAACTGTGGCTAGGATATCTACATCAGGGGAAATGTTTTTAAATACTTTATCTTGGTTTATCAAAGCATTTGTAAAAATTTCTCTGGAGACTTTGAGACAAAATAGAGAAATGCGGCTTATTGCTGTACACAAAATGTCAGCTGAGTGACAAAGCAGAACTAAGAAAATAGAATTTAGTAGGTGTGCATATAAAATTTAGCATTACAATGAAACAATTGGATATATTCAAACCATGGGAATAAAACATAATGACAACTCAAATCCAACATTTTTCTGCTACAATTTGGAAATAAGAAATAACCAAATAGCATACACTTCCTGGAAGAAGTACACATCTTCTATGATGTAACCTTGCAGAAAAAAAAAAAAAGGAAAACAATAACTGAACTGAAGCTAGTTTTCTAGTTTTTATGAAAACTGACATAAAAATTTTTTGGAAAATATTGTATTTCAGCTAACTTTTACGAAAACTAATATTTATAACTAGTCAGCAGAGAACAGATAAGGAGGCTGAATCGACAGCCCATTTAGGAAATTGTTCCTGGGAACATGCCCATTAGCCATCTGGAAAGCTTCAGAAACAGCTGGTCAGACAATTTGAAAGGAGTTAACGTGTGGAAATGAAACTGGTGGGTATGTGTTTCAATAACAATTTGGTTTGCAATAGTGATTGTGATAAGAGTTGTCTTCATTCACAGTTTTACCTCAGCTCACATTTTCTCTTGAAGTTCCACTGAGACTGTTCATGCCACGTCACCAATGACCTCCCAATGGTCAATTCTCTATCCTTGTGGTACTCGACACATCAGTAGCATTTGCACATTTGACCACACTCTCTTTCTGAAGACAATTTCTTTATTTGGCTTTTGGACCTCACTCTTGGTTTTTCTTCTACCCTATGGGCCATTTCTTCTCAACATACTTTATGGAGTTCTCTTTTTTCTTCTATACGTCTAAGTATTAGAGGTTTATCTAACATTTATGTTTTCTCCTCACTGACTCTAATCTATCAGCAAATCCTGAAGGCCTATTTCTTCAAAATGCATCCCAAATCTGACTTCTTTATTACCACTATAGCTGTCACATTAGTCCATGTTACCATTATCTCTCACCTGCACTACTGTAAATGGCTCTAAAACAGGGGTCTTGGCTTTCTCGTCTATTCTACAACAGCCTATTCTCAATACAGCAGCCAGAATAGTCCTAGAAAATATATCATATCATTTGACTCAGAAGCTTAAAACCCTTCAGCAAAACTCACCTCTAGGATAAAATCTGCTGTCCTGCCTCCTAGGTCCACCTTTCTGTCCTCCTTCATGTCACTCCTTCATATTCTCCAGCCACCCCGGCCTCCCTGTTCTACCTTCAATTCCCCGTGCACACCACACTGCCACCTCAGGGCCTTTTTACTCACTCTCTCAAAGACAATCCTTTCTCAAATAAGACTCATTATTACTTCTCTTCAATTATCCTGTTCTGTTTTTCTTCACAGCACAGAGATAATTGAAATCCGAGCATACATCTATGTGCTTATTGTCTACCTCCACTAATTAGAATACGGGGTCCAAAAATATAGCAACTTTGTCTCTTTTCCACTCTGGTTCATCCTCGGGAAAGCAGAATGTCAGGCATGGAATAGCAGCTCAATGAATATTTGTTGAATAAATGAAATAATGAAGTAATTAGCAGAATAAAGTAACTCCACTGTATTCTGCTCTGATCAAAAGTTATTCAGAGTATATTGTTTAACGTTCAGCACCATATTTTAAGGACATTGGCAAAGTAGAACCAGAGGAGGCTGACAATGATGGCATTAAGGGTTGAATTGTGCCCCCCTCCCCAAAAAAGATATACTGCCCCCCTCAGAAGGTACCTTGCTTGGAAATAGAGTTGTGGTAGATGCCATTAGTTACCATGAGATCATACTGGAGTAGACGGGCCACTACTCCAGGCTGACTGGTATCCTTATAAGAAGACAGCTACATGAAGACACACATGCACAGGAGGAAAGGCATGTGATGATGAGAGTAGAGACTGGAGTTACACAGCTGCAAGCCAAAGAATGCCAAAGGTTGCAAGCAAACCACCATAAGCTAAGAAGAGGGAAGGAAGGATTCCCCTACAGGTGGCAGAGGGAGGATGGCTCTACTGACACCTTGATTTTGGACTTCTAGGCTCTAGAACTGAGAGACAATAAATTTCTCTTATTTTAAGCCACCAGTTTGCAGTACTTTGTGTGGCAGCTCTAGGAAATTAATACAGATGGTAAGTCTATAAAAGCATATATTTTTGAGGAATAGATCTTTCTCCTAGAAAAAAGAATGCTTGTATGAGAAGTATGATTGTAAGCAAATATTAAAAAACAACTTCCAGCTCCTTTGTGGGGCAATACAAAGAAGAGAATGTCTACTTATTTGAGCAGCTTTGGAGGACATATCCTAGGTTATATTAATTGGGGTTGCATTTCAAGGAGTTGTAAAATATTAGGTAATTTAAGGTTTACATCTTGAGAAACAGAAAGCCAGATATGTGTAGTCACATCTGGTGAACAGTCAGAGAGGATCTGCCAGCAGCTTATGTAAATTGGGGCTGAAAATTCTGCTGGCAAATAACTCAAGCGGTATATGCTGCTGAAGTTTGAACAGTTCTGTACGTTTCTGGCAAGCTATCAGGGTGGAACCAAAAAATTCTATATTCAGAGAATACTGAAGAACTTCCACGGGAAAAAAAATCTAAGGAAAAAGCAACCAGGCACTCTGAGGGTGCATTAGGGAGGGTGCAAGCAGAACTGCTAGGAGTGATACAAAATAAGGGGTTTACTGTAGGGATTAGACCTCACATAACTGTACGAGCTGGTGAAAAAAATCTGTGACAAGCTGTTGCTTCGAGTCTAGTGGTGGGCCTGAATGTACTGTAGGTCAGCAGGGCCAGAAGGTGGGATGAAACGCACAAAGTAAAGCCGGGGAGAGTGAGGATAAACTAGAACCTGAAACCCATAGTAACAAACTGGAATCACAAGGTCAAAATTTAACCCATGTCTACCTCTCACCACCTCCAACCTCAACCACGTGCGAGATCTTCAGAAGAAACTGGTGTCCTTTATTCCAGAAGTGCATATTCATCTGTCCAAGAATCAGAGAAGCTGGAAGAGCTGGATACAAGGCTGGGAATTGAGTGAAACACTAATGCCTGGCACAAAATTTTATGGCATGCCAAAAAACTTAGTAATCAAGATACACGATATTTTAATGAAATATTTTAAAAGTGAAAATTAGTGCAAAAATGTGTGATTGACAAAATAGCAATATTTTATATAAAGTATCCAACAGGGGTTATGGTAAGGCTAGTTGAGGGCGAGTCATGCAAGGGCAGGGTCAGATCCAGTCTTTGTTTTATCAGTACAAATGTTAACAATGTACATTTTGGGTGACACAGCAGGAAGCTTCTTCGAGGAAACCCAGCCTCTCTTTCATTCAAAGGTCTGTGTGTTGTTGAATTGGCCTAAGTTTGGGGATTGATTGAAGGGATTTAATTCAGACGTCTGTTTACCAAATTGGATATTGTTTGGTTATTCAAATCAAGTAATACTTTAACAAGTGGCTTCATATATTTCGGTTCTAGGGACCGTTGAATTAATTAGCCAACACCAGCAACCACTGTAGATCCAACCACTCTACTTACTCCCTCTCTGCTGCCTGTTACAATAACCATGCCCAACTTGTTTCTGGCAATTTTGTGCCACCATTTGGCTTCTAGTACTCTGGGATCCTGTCATCTCCACTGAAATCATGCCTTAAGTTTGATGACAGCAGTCCCCACTGTCATTTCTCACCCAGCAACAAAAGCTACAACAGAGCCCTTCAAGGATGCTGAAGTTTATTTCTCACAACCTTGGTGGAGGGACTGTTCTCTGGACCTTTCAGGAAGAAATAGTTAGGAGTTGGGTACATGACTTTCATGATAAATCCACTTTAGCATTCTGATGCCCCTAAACCTTTAGATACCTTCCTCTATGGTATATTAAGGGAGTTTGGGCAATTCAACTTTTTTCAGTGTGGGCCAACTTTGGGTTCAAGTTTTAGTCAACAACCAAGGAAATTGTTAGAGCCACCCTAAGCTGCCCAAGTGAACACGCTGAATCCAGAATCTCTGCTCAGTGCATTCATATTAACAAATTCAGCCCAGTCCAACTTTACATTCCTTCCACCCAATTCAATATTCCTTGGGATCCACTTTCATATATGTTCCATACATTTGTATCAATATGAATTGGCAAAATCTTAGAATTTTTGGTGGTGTTTGAGATTCCTCACGGGTTCTCTTTTTTACCTTATTCTCTGAGGACTTCTGGAACTTGAGCCTAATTATAGGCATAGGAGGAATGAGACATGTTGGAGTTAAGTCCTTAGGAAGATCAGCAGTCCCTTCTAAGGAAACAATCACCAGGGAAGGAGGTAAAGGAAGCCTAGCCCTCTCTGATAGAGAAGGAAGGACTATGTATACTGGCAAAGAAAGTTTGGCAAAATTTAGTGGTCAAGGTTATCAGCTTCATCGGTTGCTGCCCCATCCCAAGAAGATGAGCCAGCAGATAAAGGCAGCATGTGCTAGCTACAGTGGCACCCGGTACCCTACAATGACCTAATGGCGTTAATGGAGCTAATGACAGCTGATCCACTTCTGCCCTCTAAATCTCAGTTTCTCCTGTGGCCAAACCTCATTCAAACGCATAGGTAGAAGAGAATTCTTGGAAAAGTAGTTTGAGCTTGGTGAAATGATTTTTTGTGTTTGCCTGTCTGTTTGTAATTTTGTACATCAAAAGAGAGTGCACTAGATCTGAAACTTATGTTTACTGTTTTCTTGTGAAATAGAAACATGTTTTTGCAAATATGCTTGTGTGGGGGGTACATGTGGTTAGAGTGAAATAGAAACATTTACATCATTTATTTTATTTTTATATTAAGGCTCAATATGTTTGGTCATTTTCGCATTAACCTAAACCTTGGAGATACTTTCATTTTGACTCTTTACAAAGGACTCACTTTAATTTTCATTAATCATTGAATAGTGGAAATTGGTCATCTTTCTACCCTCACCATCTCCTCTTAATAATGGAATGAGAAAGGAAAATTACGGAGGCAATTCAATTTCATGTGCTCCAGTCTAGGCTATTGTCAAAGCTATTTTCTAATATATCAATCACTGTTTCCTGAGACAAGACAATAACTGGCAAAAACATCTGCATACCATGTATAAAATGAGGATAGGAGCATTGCTCACTTTTAGAAAAATGTATCAATTTCTACCTGTTTAGATAAAATATTTAGCTTTTGCCAAAAATCACATGGCTCTTCAGGCTGCAAAGGCTAAATAAAAGCCATTCGTGGAACTGTTGCAGGCTAAGTAAAAGAATCTAACTAAAAGCTGGTTTAAATGAAGAAAGAAGCTCTGAGTAAATCATTAGGGTTAATTAGAAAGGATCGGGTCAGAAGTTTGAGAAAGTATCTAGGGACAGTCATTGTTGGGCTTTACAGCGTGTTTTCCCTGTGAGAAGCCATCTGATCTTCCAGCTCTTTTCCACGTTAGCCCTGTGTTGATTGCCCCCATGTTCCTAAATGTTTGCTTTGACACAGAAAGTTGTATCCCATTCCTTTCGCTCATAGGCATGTCAATCTTTGACAGCGACATCTACTGGATCTTCTGCCTCAGCTTTGGACCCATCCTCACAGATGGCATAAGTGGGACAATCTTTCCCTGTATTCTCTTCCTGGTGTGTTAAGGGGCAAAAGTACAAAGCAAAAATCCTTCTTTAAAGTGATCCTTCACCTTTCTTTAAAAAGTTCCTCTAGAATCCATTCACCCACTCCATGCCCAGGTACTTGATATTTTCAAGCTACTATTTCAACACTTGATGTTGTTGTTACCCTTTCACCAGCACGTCGTGGTCTTGACTACTTGCTGGGTGACCTTTAATTAGATTCTTCCAAGGTCACAGCATTGTTGAACTAGGAAACAATTCTATTAAGGTCCCTAAAACAGTTCATTGTTAAACTGTTAAATTCTCCTATTTTGCTATACATTGTGCTATAATTGAAACACTATTTCGTAACCTAAAGTATACACGTAAACTTTGATCTGCTTAAGGTTTATCATCATAAATTGTGAATTAACGGGATCTCAATTAATGAGTATTATTATACTTAATATTTTTCTATCTAGAATTCAAAATACAGTGAAATATACATATGTAGTTTATCTTTCTCTTTTTCTATATATTTTTTCAAATTAATATTTGAGAAATAACAAAATAATATATGTAACATATATGTAAGTTAGAAAGCATCAAATGAAAAGGACACTTAGAATCCCACTAACCAATTGAAGACCCATAACATGACCAGCGCCTTGCATGTATCTGTGTGTTCCTCTCCTACTTCATCTCATTCCTCCATCCCCTCAACAATATCCTAAATATATTTATCTCTTGTTTTTCCTCTATAAAGTTTTATCACATTTATATGTTTTCCTTAAAAATATACTCTTTAGTTTTTATTTGTATAAAAGGAATCTCCTTAAGGAATTGCTTTTTTAGTGCAAAATTATGTTTGTATGTAATTTCTTGTAGCCCTTCTCTGTATAGTACTCCACTGTTTCCTATAGTACAATTTATTTATTCATTCTCTTGCCAGTGTGCATTTAGGGTCTTTCTGGTTTGTTGCTACTATCAATAGCGCTGTGAATGTTCTTGTATAGGTTTAGTGCCATCCAGTCTTTATGGTGTATGCATAGGAGCAGAATTGCTGTATTACAAGAAATGGAAATGTTCAAACACACAATAATGTTAAAATTATTTCCAAAGTGGTTGTATCAATAATCTCTCTCTCCAGCAGCATAGGTTTTCATTTATCGATATATCCTTCTCCACTTTTTATTCTCAATTTAATAGATATTAATCTTCATCTCCCAAATTTCTAATGAGGTCGAGCACATTTTTAGAATGTTTATTCACCATTCACCTGTCTATGTTTATGCCCATTTTTACTACATAATTATTTGTCTTTTTCTTATTGATTTTTAGCCATTCATTATATATTCTGGATATTAATCCTTTGTTGGTTTTATGTTTTGAAAATAGTTCTTCAAGTTTGTCACTTGCCTTTTGACTTTTTAATTCTGTTTTTTGATTAACATAAGTTGTTAATTTTAATACAGTGAACTTTATTAATCTTTTGTTTTTATGGTCTTTTCTATTTTTTTTTTTTTAAAGATTTTATTTTTTCCTTTTTCTCCCCAAAGCCCCCCTGGTACATAGTTGTGTATTCTCTGTTGTGGGTTCTTCTAGTTGTGGCATGTGGGACGCTGCCTCAGCGTGGTCTGATGAGCAGTGCCATGTCCGCGCCCAGGATTCGAACCAACGACACACTGGGCCGCCTGCAGCGGAGCGCGCGAACTTAACCACTCGGCCACGGGGCCAGCCCCTGGTCTTTTCTATTTTAATGATAAGAAGATATTATTAAATATATTCTCTTAAGATATGCGAGGTATTTTATTTCACTTTTATGTACTTAATCAACTGGAATTGAATTTTTTGTTATTTCTTAATATTGAAAAATACTCATTCCCCATCTCATTTATTAAAAGCTATTCTTTTCCCAGTGATCAAGATGGCACCTCTACCATACATAGTTTCCATATAAGATTGGGTCTTTTTCTAGGCACTCCCTTCTATTTTCTTGTCAATTTGTTGATCCTTGTGTTCAGACCTGATATTCAGCCAATACACACCAGTACAGTGTATCTACTTTTTATTTGTTCTGATTTGTTAGACCTGTGTTCTGATTGGTCAGAAGTCTATTCTGATTGCTTAGTATCAGTATCACATGGATCATTAAAATGTTTCAATATGTCAAGGGCCAGCCCAGTGGTGTAACGGTTAAGTTTGTGTGCTCCACTTTGGTGGCCCAGGGTTCGTGGGCCCAGGGATCCGCGAACCTACACACTCATCAAGCCTTTCTATGGTGGCATCCCACATACAAAACAGAGGATGTTTGGCACAGATGTTAGCTCAGTGACAATCTTCCTCAAGCAAAAAGAGGATTGGCAACAGAATTTTGCTCAGGGCCTATCTTCCTCACTAAAAAAAAAAAAAAAAAGTGTTTCAACATGTCATTCCAGACTGAACCGATATACATTATCTCAATTATTATAGATATACTTGTTTTATTGTAATTCACAGATACTGTGTTTTATCTAATTGAAGTTTTGTGGTAACCCTGCCTCAAGCAAGTCTATCAGCACCATTTTTCTGACAGCATTTGCTCACTTTGTGTCTCTGTGGCACATTTTGGTAATTCTCACAATATTTCAAACTTTTTCATTATTATTATATTTGTTATGGTGATTTGGGATCGGAGATCTTTGATGTTACTGTTGTATTTGTTTTGGGGCGCCATGAACCGCACCCATACAAGACGGCAAACTTAATTGATAAATGTTGTGCGTGTTCTGATTACTGCACTGACTGGCCATTTCCCCTTCTCTCTCCCTCCCCTGGGCCTACCTATTACCTGAGACACAATAATATTGAAATTAGGCCAATTAATAACCCTACAATGCCATCTAAGTGTTCAAGTGAAAGGAAGAGTCACATGTCTCTCACTTTAAATCAAAAGGTACAAATGATTAAGCTTAGTGAGGAAGGCGTGTCGAAAGCTGAGACAGGCTGAAAGCTAGGCCTCTTGCACTGAACAGTTAGTCAAATTGTGAATGCAAAGGAAAAGTTCTTGAAGGAAATTAAAAGTGCTACTCCAGGGAACACACAAATGGTAGGACAGCAAAAAAGCCTCATAGCTGATATAAAGTTTTAGCGTCTGGATAGAAGATCAAACCAGCCACAACATTCCTTTAAACCACAGCCTAATCTGGAACATGGCTCTCACCCTCTTCAATTCTGTGAAGGCTGAGAGAGGTGAGGAATCTGCAGAAGAAAAGTTTGAAGCTAGCAGAGGTTGGTTCGTGAGTTTTAAAGAAAGAAGCCATCTCCATAACATAAAAATGCAAGGGGAAACAGCAAACGCTGGTGTAGAAGTTGCAGCAAGTTATCCAGAAGATCCAGCTAAGATAATTAATGAAGGGGCTACACTAAACAACAGATTTTCAGTGTAGACAAAACAGCCTTTTATTGGAAGAAGATGCCATCTAGGACTTTCATAGCTGGAGAGAAGTCAATGCCTGGCCTCAAAGCTTCAAAGGACAGGATGACTCTCTTGTTAGGGCTAATGCAGCTAGTTACTTTAAGGTGAAGCCAGTGGTCATTTACCATTCTGAAAATCCTCGGGTCCTTAAGAATTATGCTACGTTTACTCCGTCTGTGCTCTATAAATGGAACAACAAAGAGTGGATGACAGCACGTCTGTTTACAACATGGTTTACTGAATTTTTTAAGCCCACTGTTGAGACCTACTGCTCAGAAAAAAAGATTCCTTTCAAAATATTACTGTTCATTAACAATGCACCTGGTTATCCAAGAGCTCTGATGGAGATGTACAACGAGATCAATGTTGTTTTCATGCCTGCTAACACAATATCCATTCTGCAGCCCATGGATCAAGGAGTCATTTTGACTTTCAAATCTTATTATTTAAGAAATACATTTTGTAAGGGTATAGCTGCCATAAACAGCAATTCCTCTGATGAATCTGGGGAAAGTAAATTGAAAACCATTCACCATTCTAGATGCCATTAAGAACATTCATAGTTTCATGGGAAGAGGTCAAAATATCAACATTAACGGGAGTTTGGAAAAAGTTGATTCCAACATTCACGGATGACTTTGAGAAGTTCAAGACTTCAGTGAAGCAGATGCGGTGGAAGTAGCAAGAGAACTAGAATTAAAAGTGGAGCCTGAAGATGCAACGGAATTGCTGCAAGTTCATGGTAAAACTTTAGTGGATGAGGAGTTGCTTCTTATGGATGAACAGAGAAAGTGGTTTCTTGAGATGGAATCCACTCCTGAGGAAGATGCTCAGGAAATTACAACAAAGGATTTAGGATGTTACATAAACTTAGTTGATAAAGTAGAGGCAGGGCTTGAGAGAACTGACTCCAATCTTGAAAGAAGTTCTACTGTGGGTAAAATGCTATCAAACAGCATCATTGCTACAGAGAAATTGTCCTTGAAAGGAAGAGTCAATTGATGCAGCAAACTTCATTGTTGTCTTATTTCGAGAGATTGCCACAGCCACTTCAACCTTCTGCAACCACCATCCTGATCAGTCAGCAGCCATCAACAAGGCAAGACCCTCCACCAGCAAAAAGATTATGACTCACTGAAGGCTTGGATGATGGTTAGCATTTTTAGCAATAAAGTATTTTTAAATTGAGGTATGTACATTGTTTTTTAAGACATAATGCTATCACACACCTAATAGACTGCAGTATAGTGTAAACATAACTTTTATATGCACTGGGAAACCCAAAGATTTGTGTGACTTGTTTTATTGCAATATTTGCTTTATTGCAGTGGTCTGGAACCAACCCTGCAATGTCTCTGAAGTATGCCTGTGTAATTTAATAGTGTTGTGATAACTTATAGGGCAAGTTCTCACATCATGCTCTTCCTTTAGGAGGTCTCAGCTACTCTTTGGGCTTTGCAGTTCTGTGTAAATTTTAGAAGAGATTTTCAAATTCCATATAAAACTTTCTGGAATTCTGATAAAATTGCCTTGAATTTAAAAATTTGGGAGGAGAATTTAATTATTTATGATTTTGTGTTTTTCTTTCCCTAAATAAGGAATATTAATCTATTAACTTAAAGCTTCTTTAATATCTTTCAAAAATATACGTTTTGACAAGTCTTCCTCATCTGAGTACTAATAGTTTTATTTTATTATTATTATTGCGTATAGTAAATGGTAGTTTTCCTAATTACATTTCTAACCTCCAATTAATTTCTACTCTTCTCTTGTTTCTGATTTATTTATTATCCACTCATTTTTACTGTGGTTGTTAGTCCATTCAAACTTACTGTATTATCTGAAGTTCTTTCCTATTTTTCTATATTATTGCTTTTGTTTTTCCTTATAACTATTTTAGAAATGTGTATCCATTGTCTCTTTTAGCTTTTAGCCTTGAATTTTACCCCCCAAAAATCTATTATTGAAGAACTTATTAACCCTTCTCTAAAATAATACATGACTCTTCAAACACTTTAACTCTAATCACACCCCACCTAACATACATGCTACTGTTGTTTTATATGTTAGTTCTTTGGTCTGTCTATATAAAATATTTTTTTAGGTGTACATACATTTTCTATTTCATTTCTCACTAGTTCTTTTACATTTCAGATTTTCCTCTTAAAAGTACACTGTTCTGTTATGAGAATTTCCTGAGACAACCAAGTTTGCTGTTCTGTCAGAAGTAGATCATGTGATTAGTTTTCAAAAGTCCTGATAGAATAAAGCTCATATACTTTCTCTCCCCAGGATGAACACTAAATTCAAATGATTGAGGGTTTTTTCCCATAAAGTTAGAACTCTCCATTTTTTAAGCAAATTCTGAAGTCAGCAGCAATATTCTCCCAGCTGGTATATGTGACAGTACTGTCAGCACTTCTAATTCCATAGAGTTTATTTTATAGAACTTCGTGTCTTTATTTCATAGGTTTTTCAAAAAGTTATGATCTGTTCTTGAAGATAGTGCTCCATTCTATATCAAGTAATGGATGCTTGTTGTCTGTCTCACTGCATTACATCATTTATTTGATTTCTGAGAGATCTCTTGTGGACTGCGATTAGTCTGAAATATTACAGAAGCACAATGAAAATCCAACTCTGAAGTCTTAACTTTCCTTCGAAATCACAAATGAATGTGATTGTTTTTTAAAAACTGTGGGGCTGGTCTATTAAGAACCCATAGACTACACAAAAATTATATTCAGCCCGATGCCTTATAAATATTAAAACGACACAGGCTTTAGCTAGATTGAATGTGTTATTAGTGTGATCCTTTCTGCCTTTCAGTTTGGTCATTTACTTATCAAAGAAAACCTCAAGGTTAGCATCTGCGTTCTTCACGACCTACACTGATGTGCGAAACTTCTATAACTATCTACCCAGCAAATTATGAGCTCCATGTCTAAAAGGTCTTTCAGCATTCTTAAATAAAAGATTTTTAAAATACTTTTATTTGCTGTATAGCGCTAAGCAAAAACTTCTGTTGGAGAAGTCACAAACGTTTGTGGAATCTCTGTTGGAGATCAGTTTTGATAATTTTCTTTAAAGGTATGATAGTTATTCTATGAGTATGGTATGTTTTCCTAACAAGATCTGTTTTTATAAGCTATCATTAGGTGGAACTAGATGGTTCTGAAAAATATGATCTCATTTAAGATAATTTGTGTTGAGATGTAAAGATGCAATTCTGTAGACAGACTATAGAAAGTGAGCCTTAATATATTGCCAAAGTCTAAGGGTAAGTCAGATGTTTGTGAAAATGAAATCCTCAAACATCTTACTATTCAAAGAACGGTCCTGGGATTAGCAGCACTGATATCAGCTGAAAGCTCACTAGAAATGCGGAAATTAACGCCCTGTTCCAGACACAATACTAGAACTGCATTTTAACAAGGTCCCCGACTTCGAGAAGAAAGGCTCTAGTAGACTATAAATGAAATATTGGGTCCAAGTAAAGTCAAAAGAAGAAGCATGAAACCATTTAATTTTGACTGAAATGAAGAGGATAAGAAAAATGGGTTTTTAGTGTGTTAGGGTTCTCCATAGAAATAAAATCAAGAGGATATCAATCTATCTATATTATATGTGTACTGACATATTATATACATAGATACATATATATGATATATAAACATATATCTCTTTATATATATATATATATATATACCTCTCTCTATATGTATATTTATATAGATAGCTATATATCTCTATGGAGGCTGACAAGACCCATGATCTGCATTTGGCAGGCTGGAGACCCAGAAGAGCCAGTGGTTTAGTTCCAATCTAAGTCTGAAGGACTGAGAGCCAGGAGAGCCAGTGGTATCATTTCAGTCTGAAAGCCAGCAGGCTCAAGACGCCTGAGAGACAAGGTTTCAGTTCAAGTCCAAAAGCCAGACAACACCAAGGGCCCTGCTCCAGGGAGCCAGGCAGGAGAAAATTCCTTCTTCTCAGGCTTTTTGTTCTATTCAGGCCTTCACTGGATTGGACGAGGCCCACCCACAAGAGAGAAGACAATCTGCTAAGCTGAGTCTACCAATTTAAATGTTCATTTCATCCAGAAACACCCTCACAGACACACCCAGAATAATGTTTGACCAAATATCTTGGCACTTCTAGCCAGGCACATAAAACTAACACATAAAATTAACTACCAAATCTGCGGAAGATCTAGAACTAAATGATGGCAGCTTCATCAGCAAATGTAACTGCAAATCAGTAAAGAAGCAGCCTCAGTACAGCCCTGGGATTAAGAAAGCAGTCCTCACAGGGCCAGGACAAAACCATTTCCTAGGCCTTCCCGTAATTTTCAGCGAGTTTTAAGATAAAATAACTCATTCAGATCTAAAACACGTTGCAAATTAAATGCCTACAGGCAGGTAATTCAAATGCAAAAAGAAGAGCATGTATCAAAAAAACCCCAACTACCAGAAATATAACCTCAGTGTAAGCATTTTAGTAAAATAAAATGTAGCTAATACTGGACATTACAGTTTTAATTACAGTAATATTTAATTCTTAAAGTTTTTCTTTCATGACCTGTTACTGCTTTGATTTGCAATCTGAAACTTGACATATTTCTATGGCACAAAAATATAAAAATGAGATATTATTTAAGTTTTGATACTTTAACTTGGAGCAATATTCATTTTTAAGCAGTTTCTTAGTTGAAAAGTACACAAATATAGGCATTTATGAACATGGATAATATTTTGCAGCATGATTTGTATTTTTAGGGAAACAACTCCTAAGATATTTATGGAATTCTGGTTTCTAATATTATCTCATTTATTTTAGTTTTATGTAGTCTTATGTAGATGCAGATAATCCATAATCCATCTATAAATCAAAATTGAGGAGAGTTTATTATGAGTCAATCTGAAGACTAGCTCGGTGGCTGAAGTGTTGCCAGAGTATCTGATTTTCATTAGAAACTGGAAATCATATTTTTATGTGAAACCTCCAATTTTAGATGATGGCAACAAATTCAAACTTGAAAAGCCCTCTTTGGACCAACATTCTGCAAACTACAAAAACCATCTGCAGACCAGGTATAAACTTTAAGCTACCAGTATGAAACCACTGGTCTAAACGTTCATAAGTGAGCATGAAAGCTCACCAGGGACATGTCACCGGGAATCACCACAGGCTGTTAGCTGAGAGGCTTCAGGCTGGGACCTCTTTTTAAAATGTAAACTTATCTTTTATAAAAGATATTCATGCACGCAGTTTGAAGGGTAAAATGGTAACGAAAGGTTTACTGTGAAAAACAGTAGTCCTCTCTCCCACCCCACCCTCATTTCTTGCTGCTTATAGGAAACTTCTTTCAACTAGTTTAGTCACTCCTTTTTGGTATTTGCCTTTTGATCTATAGAACACGGCTTTTAATGTCATTTCTAAAATTTTCAGTTTTAGGCATCATCTGTCGACTTCCCCCTGTGGAAGTCACTAACCCCTATACACATCACATTCTTGCAAAAACACACCTGTAGCCACACACTTTTCTTCCGCCCATACTTTCATTATATTTAGAATACCAGAATTATATTCAGACTATTGAGAATATATAAGTACTATTAATGGCTGAGCCCTTTATTATACTATAATATAAAAACTTAATTCCTTTCTTTTATAAGCTTGTGTTTTTCCTTGAATTCATATTTTAAGTTTTTCATTTGGTTTAGTTTTCTGTTTACTTATCACCAACTCATCCTCAGAGCCTCCTTCAGTTTTCTCAACATCTCAAAGCACATTGCCATCTATCAATTTTACATTCTCGGAAGTAACTTTCCCAGAGCTTTCGGACCTTCCTCAACTCAGTGAGTTTCTCTCTAGGCCCTTTCATGGCTGTCATTCTAGAGTAACCCTTTACCATCATCCTGGGAACGCTCTCAGTTTCTAGGGTGGAAGCCCCTGCTTCCACAGTCCCATGTCGTCTTCTTTCTCCAATTACACTCTCGCTTTGTTTAGCACCCTCTTTTAGCATCTTCCTAAGAATGAGTGGGAGACGATTTTTGAGACTTTATGTATATGAAAATGTCTTAAGAATATCCTTATGCTTGCTAATAACTTGACTGAGTATGGAAATTTTTGGATGAAATTAATTGTCCCTCAGATTGAGACGTTATTGCTTCATTCTGCTATCTTCCGGGATTTGGAATTGTGAAGCCATTCACTTTCTTATTCTTTGTAAGCTCTGCCTGGAGAGTAAAGACCTGGATTCCAGCTGAAGGAGGCAAGAGGTTTTATGGTCTCTGCACGTGGTATGCATACATTGAGTTAACCCCCTGTTGTTAGTAAACATCCCCAATCTGAATAGTGCCTGATGGTCTCTCCCAAGTAAATTTCTCTCACAAGTAAAAAATCTCCAGCATCTTTTGGTGAGGAATGGGGAGAAGACGGGAGATAGTGGCAAAGGTTTACCTATGTGATGTGGGGCTGAGAATTTATAAATTTTACCTCTTAAAAAGACTGCTAACCACATCTCCTTCCCTCAGTCCTATCCTCTCATACCCTCTTCTAGAGGGTCCTAGGACCAACAACTCCCAAATCTCTGTGGGAATTTTCTGTTCTGCTTAAACATTTATGGCTGATCCAAGTAATTTCCAGCTTCCAAAATTTCACAACTTTGTCTTTTCCCCCATTCTCCAAGTCCGGTTAAAGATGGATATGTTTAATCTCTGCCTTTACCTAGAAGTTGCAGATCAGCCCTCTTAAATATGTTGAAATTATCATGGTTTTGGTTGGGCCTTTAACCTTGCAGGGAGTAAATGGTGATGATGATGATGATGATGATGGTGACGATGGGTACTTGAGTACTTACTCTGTGTAAAACCTCTGCTAAATGCTTTACAGGGAAAACCATCTTCAAGTGTATTTAAAAACAGTATAAGGTTGGTATTAATATCCATACTTTCATAATTTACCTTTGGGGAAATTGTAGATCAGATACCAACTTTAAAAACTTTCAGCAGTAAAATATTTTCTTACCAATATTTTTACCTCATCATTTTCTCGTCCTGCTGCAGTGGCTAGAATGCGATAGGATGTTATACAGTAATATTCACTGCTTATACCTAGTTTTGATGGCAATGTTTCTAAGGTTTGACCTCAAATTATCTCTAATTATGGAGTTTCTTGTAGGTTTTTGACAGAACACCATTTACAAAAGCAGTTTCCTCCTACTTTTAGCTTGCTAAATGTTTTGGGTTTTTATTCATTCATCAAATTAGGAATTATTACATTTTATCAGTTTTTATTAATCAAATTGTACATTGGTAATGTACAACATAAAATCAAGTTTTACATAGGTAATATTGTCAATTATATCAACAAACTTCCTAATGCTCAGTCATCTTTGAGTTTCTACAATAAAATTTATTTGCTCCAAATACGCAGTGATTTTAATTGCTTGAATTTAGGATATTTGCAACTGTTTTCATACCTGATATTTAAACGACAATTTTCAGTTTGTGTGATATCCTTGCCTGATTTTGGTCTACTTTATAAAATAAGTTGAAAATATTTCAGTTGTTTTCTTTATCAGAGCTGTCTGAATCAGGGATTATCTGTTCTTTTGAGATTGAGTAAAACTCACTCCTCTGGGTCTAGTTAAAAGTTGGGAGATAGATCTTTGACAAGCTTTCTAAATTCTCATACCACATTTATCAATCCAGAAAATCTAGATATTTTTATGCCAATTTTGGTAGAAAATCATCTGCTTTTTCTGTATTTCATAATTCATTGACATATAAAATTGAAAATAGTGTTGTGAAGAGGTTTAAATAATAAAAAGCATATAAAAACACTTATAACAGTTCTGTCATATAGAAAGTTCTCAATAAAAATGATAATATAATTATTAGTTGGATGTGCTAGGATTTATTTTTATAATTATTTTACCTATTCAATATAATTATATATGTATACACAGACACACAAGCTCACACATATACATGTGTATATGTGTATTTAATCAAGTCATTTTAAACTTATGCAGACCAAGATGCCTTTTGCCTCCTTAAAGCAATTTTACTTTTTCGTTCATTGAAAGCTTAACTCTTTATGGAAACTCTTCTCTCATTCAAAACTTTTGGGGAAATCAAACCTATAAACCCTCCATAATGACAGCAATGAGCAGTCGATGCAGTTTTTTATCCAATTAAGGGTGGATAACTAGTTTTAGAGGATGATTTTTTAAAAATTCAAGCTAGCAGGAAAAAGTTATATTTACTTGCTTCCTTCTTCTTAGAAATAGCTTTCAATTACTATTTGTTCAGTAACTCCTACATGCCAAATGACACACTAGTGACTATCAGATGCAAAGATGAATGAGACATGGTTCCTAGTATCTAATTGCTCAAAATTTAGTGAGGAAGACTGACATATCAATAAATGACTGTAATGCAATGTGGAAAAGTACATAGAGTACATAAAAGAGATACGCAGAAATGTCGTCAAAATGCAAATATGGAACAAAATTATTCCACAAGTTATATATGATGTGGGGATGTTGAGGAAAGTCACAGAGAGGAGATGTCCACAGCCCAACATTGGTTGATAGCTTTAATAGGATAAGGCTCCTTTATTTTCCTGAATCTCATCAGATGCGGATAATAAACTGACATTTGGCTCCAACACCTACCCAATTTTGTGTTTGAAATTAGTCCTCTATCTGCTCATGCATGTTGGTGAGTGACTGACTAACTCTTTATTGGAAGTGTTAGGAAGGAGAATGCCCTGATTACCCACTCTGGGGATCTCAGGCTAGAGCTGCCTTTAATACAATAATTACCACAAGATCCATTTCTGTAATTCTGATTTTAAGCCCTAGAACCAGGACTTTGGTTACTGCCCCCACTTTTTATTCTTTCTTATTGGTTCCATTCAACAGCTATTGAGCTCACATTATTTCCATTAGTCACTGCTTTTTCTCTTCATTGTAGATGCTTCCATTCACTGTGGACAGGTTTCACGCAAATTGGAGTATCTGTCCATTCTCCCGCATATTTGAGCTTCCCTGTAGTCTTTTGCAATATTAGATCACATCACTTCTCCGCTTACGATCTCCAAAAAGCTTCCCATCTCATTAAGAGTTAAAGCCAAAGTCATTACATCTTCCAATGCCCTATGTGACCTGGCTCTCATCTCTCAGCACCTTCCACCCCTACCACCGCTTTATAACCACATGTGCCTCTTTGCTGTTCCTCCAGCCTCAAGTTCAGCCCCAGCTTAAGAAATTGCACTTGCTATTCCCTTTGCTGAGGAAACTCTTACCTCAGATATCAGTTTATCCTTACTTAATTCAAATCTCTACTCAATTGTCACCTTATTAGAGACGCCTTCCCAGACTACTATGCGTAAAATAACAACCTCTGCTCAATCTGGCACTACCTATCTTCCTTACCCTGCTTTACTTTGCTTCATAGCACATAATATACTCTGAGATATTTGCCTGTTTTCCTTGTTTTCTGCTTCCTCCTGCCAAATGTGGAACTTTGTTTTGCCCACTGCTTTATCTCCAGTACCTGGAATGGTACCTAACACATAGTAGGTCCCCACTAAATATTCACTGAGAGATTGAATTCCTAAGGCATTTGGTACTATTACTGTGCTGCTCATTTTACTCAGATTTGTACTGTAGTTCACATTCTCACCTGGTTTGTTTTGTATATTACACTGTCAGATCTTTGAGTTAATGAGTTTATGCAAAAACCCAATATGAGCACATAAGAACTGAATGAGATAAACAAATGTATATTGTTCAACAGAAACAAGATCCATTTCTAGATAAACCACAGTACGTTTAGAGGAATAAAGTATATACATTTTGTGGAGGAATCAAATACATACAGAGACATCTTCTGTCCACTTAGTTCATCCAGAATGTTGAGAGTGATCAATAACTTTTTAAATATATTGAAATTTTAGGGACCTGAGTAGACTCTTCTTTCTTTTATGTGATTCACCTTACTCAGTAGCCAGGATGCTCCACCTTTTGAGGCCTGTTTAATTTAGTCTAGGATACTCTGAGACCTGGTTTATAACGAATCAAATAATTTAGAAGCAAAATAGGATGAAGTAATAATTTTTCCAAATATCTTTCCCCAGGAAAGTTCTGCTTGTTAGTACCAGCCTGAGTTGATACGAAGGCTTATTAAGAGAAAATGAAAGATTTGTAAATGGTGCTGTTTGTTTTAAGCAAGAGTAGGAATGCATTATTTTTATTCCCTAGGGGAAAAATATGCAGCGACTTGATTCTGCTCTTTCCACTGCAGAAGCCAGAAGCAATTTCCTCATAAGCATTTCCATTCTTTTTCTCCAAGTCCTCTGTTAAGTATTTTAACAGCAAAATATTCACGAAAAGAAACAGGAGTTACGTGACTATAAAACAAAAGAGAATATTTAGGTTATTTAGGTTAAAAAGTAAATCAATATGATCTACTTGATTCTTACTTTTTCAATTTATTGAGGTTTTCTTGGTGGCCTAATAAATAATCAGTTGTTGTAAGAGTTTCGTGGGACTACAAAAGGAAAAAGTATTCTCTCTTGTCAGAGTACTGTGTATGAGATATATTGATTAGGTCAACCATATGATTTATTATATTACGTGCACTCTTACATATTTTGGTCTACCTTATCAATCATGAGCTGACAGAATTTACTGAAATTCACCTATAACCATTGTGAATTTCTACTAGCATTTTTGCTTTATGTGTTTTTGCGGTATGATAGTTGGTGAATAAAGATGTTTGAAAGTTATATCCTTATTTTGGATTGCATGCTTCATCACTTAAAGGTGTCCTCTTTTTCTTATTTAACATTTTGCCTTGAATAACTCTCATCCACCAAGTCCACTACTTTGTTAAATATCCAAATACATCCTTCATTCCATTAGTAACTATTTCCATATCTGGGTATTTTTTATTTTTCTAAATTTAGTCAAGGTGCTACTCTGAAAACTGAAAACTCAGGACTAAATTATAAATCTAACCACTACCAACACACTTTGGATGAAATAGCAAGGGAAAAGAAAAAAAGGAGACACTTATTAAATACGTAAATTTACAATATCAAAAACAAGCAAGCAAACGAACAAAAAAACCATGGGTCATTGTTGTAGTTGCTTCCTCAACTGGTCTTGAGGTCATAGCTGGTATTTATAACTTCCCCGTTCCTCTGCTGGTAGAGTTGAGTGATACAAACCTTTCTTCCTGTGGTGGCTGAGCCTTGGTAGTCTATTATTGTTATTGGTTTCTTTGAAATTGCCATGAACATTTTCAACTGGATTCAGAAGTGCTAACAGCCATCCCAGAGAAACTCCTGGGTTTCAGACACACTTCTCCCTTCCCCTATTGTGTAATAACATCAATCGTGTTCACTCTGGGACCAAGCACCTCAGACAGTCCATCAATTCCTGTCATTCCTCATTGCTTCAAGGACAGAGGAGCCCCAATAGTCAACTGGCACTGAGATCGATTGAACCATTATTTTCTGCCCTTGTGAAAGCATTCCTGCATTGGAAACCAAAAATTCTAAATCAGCCAAAATCATAGCTAAAGAGAATGAAAGCAAAATCTTTACGAGGGGGTCATTAAGAGAAATAATGAAAAGTACCATGCTCTAGGTGGCTATATGCTGGCTATGGAAAAAAAGAATCGGATACTGGTTACTGGTTCAGAACACATAGCATCCTGTAGGATCACACCTCAAATTTGCAAGTTATTGTCACCCAGCTGGTGTCATATTGAAGTAATTTATTGACCATTGCACCATTTTGTAATGAATTCCTTGAGTACCAATCTATTTTCTCACTTTTTTATCATAAAATAGTTTCTTTGTTACTAGCAATGTATAAGAGATAGAAGGACGGCAATAAGGTATTCAGGATTGTCTAAGAAAGACAAATCTGCATCTAGAATAAATGTTTACTCCAGTGGGGAGAAATTTCTGTCTCATCCATGCCCACATGGTAGGCTGTTCAACCCTCCCCTCCCTTCTCCTGAGGAAAGAGGGTCGGTTTTTTCTCTTCCGTTAGTAGATGAGACACTTAGCAGTGGAGTTAGCCAGATGAACTTCAGTGGGAGAAAGCCAAGGTTGCTGAGAATACATATAACTTCTATCCTTGCCACTGTGGCCACTTTTCTCATTGACCCATTGAGCAAACAAGCACCGAGGTAACAGGAAAGAGTCATAGAGACATCCACAGAATGTGTCATATTGTTCACCTAATTACTGAAAGCTTGGTCTGCAATGGGTGCTCTTAATGAATACTCATATGGGACACATATATTCTTATACTCTGGGCCTATTCTGAGACAACCATACTTAAAATGGACTAAAATCTTGTTCCTAGTCCTCAAATCCTGTTCATTTCAATTATCTGACCATTCCATCCAAACTTTAGCCACCATTCATGAATCAGTATACTTTCCTATTTCTTGTCATCTCTTTTTCCAGGCCCTCCAGATATATCATTTGAAGACATAGCCAACAGGATACTATTGCTTCTTCACTATACTTCAAGGGTACCGCTGAGATACTGCAACAGTTCTTTTCTGGCTAGTCCCATCATATTGTGCATACTTACCTGCAAGCCAGGCTCAACTACTTCCTTCCTCAGCTGACTCTCTCAGGGTTCTTGACATGTAGACATAGATTTATGTTGAGGAAGAGGTAGCAGTGCCACAGGAGTAAATGTACTAAGAGTAGATGCACTAACTACTAACGGCAGGCACAGGCCTTGGCCTACAGGGCCATCCAGGCCTGTGGGGCCATGGCCTGTCCAATCCACCTGAATATTATCCTAGGTAGAGGGAACTCCCTCACAATACAATCTGATATTGGGGCTGCAAAAAGATGCCATTTAGTCCTCATTTTGTTGTGCTGCTGATGGGGTTGCGGACCTCTCCTTGAATCCCAGATGTCTCTCATTTCATGAGAGGTTGGCCTCACCAATCAAGGCCTCAGTGTTCCTACCATGTTTAGCTTCAGGATGAATAAGAGTCTGTGCAGATGCAAGCTTAGACATTAGCAGATGCCTGGTTTCCCCCAAGAATCCCTGAGAGTGACCTGGCCTCTTCTGAACTGGGTCTGACCTGGACTGCTTCCAGGCTGGGTCTCATTTCCCCTTGCTCCAGAGAGCTGCCCCGACCTGCATGCTCACTTTCCGGCCCTCCAGCCATGACCACCCTAGCAACCAGGATTCCTAGGTGTCTCTTATTGGAGGATTCCCCAAGCAGCCCTTTCCTACCCTACCCTGGCAAGACTTTTGAGTTCCCTCCAACTCAGCTTTCATGGGGAATAGGCGAGGGATTGGAATTAGGTAGACACCTTGGGTCCCCTAAAAACCCACTGCAGTGCTCTGGCCCCTCACAACCTTGAACTCTTCCAGATCTCTGGCTTCCCTGAACCTCAAGGCATATGCATGAACAGAACACACCCATTAAATAGGCCTTGGGCTACTGGGCCCTTCAGGCTTTAGGGCCTTGGCCGATCCAAACCCCTTGGATATTGTTCTGAGTGGAGAGGTTCCCTCCTCACCCCATCCCCCAACCCACCCACAATGCGATCTGAAACTGGAGCTTCAAAAGTGGCAACAATCTGTCCCTATTGAAACCTTTATGCAAACTACAAAAGAAAATACAAAATAAAACGGGTACAGGTGCAAGCCCCGTGGCTGAATGGTTAAGTCTGTGCACTCCACTTGGGAGGCCCCCTGTTTCACCAGTACAGATCCTAGGTGGGGACCTGGCACCACTCATCAAGCCATGCTGAAGACGCGTCCCACATAGCAGAGTTAGAAGGACCTACAACTAGAATATACAGCTATGTACTGGGGGGCTTTGGGGAGAAGAAGGGAAAAAAAGAAGAAGACTGGCAACAGATGTTAGCTCAGGGCCAGTCTTTAAAAAAATAAAACAAAACAAAAAATAAGATGCAAACATCTGAGACAGCAGTAAGGGCTATAAAAGCAGGAAGAAAAATACCTAGGTTGGTGACATTTGTCCGTCTGACTACATGTGTCTCCAGAGTGGTAAGAAAATATAGGAGGTGATATCACATAGTGATTAAGATTGTGAGCTCCAGAGACTGAGAATACCAGCTCAGCCACTTAATAACTGAGAGATTAGGTCTGTTACCTCTTTTGGCTTCATATTTGCTAACTGTGAAAATGGGAATACTCATGGTATGTACCTCATAGAGTCGTGCAAAGGATTACATGGCATGATATATATAAAACATTTGAATAGTACATTGCATGTGAAAGAGTGGAGCAAATGTTAGCTATTGTGATTTAGATTACAAGAAGAACCTTCTTAGAGATGTATGAAAATCAAGAATATAAAATATAGTGTAGAATGGAGATGGTCTGGAGGAAGCAGGGAGGTGATAAACGATATACTTGTAAGGTTGAACAAGCTCTACAATAATTATATAGAAAGTATTAAACAGTTCTTATGGAGGCAAGAAGAAAAGGCTCCAGATGAGAGGTAATCTTGTTTGAGAACAGCAAAAGAGGAAAAAGGTATATGAAGGATGGGACTGGCATCCAAAGAAATTAAGGGAGGGAAAGCACAAAATGCAATAATTTTTTTTTATAGAAAAAGAAAACACTCAAGAGAGTAAGAGGGATGAGGAAGAAATGGGAGAATTGACTGACAATTTAAAGATTGAGAAGGAATATGTAGCATTTACATTCAGCTGAAAGTGGGGATGTTGGGAATGGGGAAGTGAATAGCAGGATATAGACATGTTGCTGACAAACTGGATGTTGATCACTGGAGCAGATATAACAAGCCTATAATCTATAAATTATTTATTAGGGATAAAATAGGCCTCATGAGGACAGGGAAGAATTCATTACTTCAATAAACTTTCAATTAGTACATACTATGTGCTAGGCCCTATGCTAAATCTCAAGACTCAAGAAATAAAACGCTGTCCCTGTTTCCCAGAGTTCAAAACATAGGGGAGGAAAGACAAGAAAAAGCAACAATTATAATGCAGAAGGATAAGTATATAGGTAAAAACATGGTTCTTTAAGAGAATAAAAGAAGACCACATGGGAAGGAAAATTGGTTGAATTGGAAAGACTGAATATAGCTTCCAAGAGACGTTTTTTTCCCCTCATTCATTCATTCATTTAAATATTTAGTAATCCTAAGCAATAATTCCTGATAGTGTCTTGAAGAATGAATAGTGGTTGGTCAGGAAGACAAAGAAGGGAAGAAAAAAGCACAAAGGTAATGGAGTCAGTTGGTACAGACCTGGAATACAAGATGGATTGCATTCACTCCCCACCTCACCTCCTCAAAAATAAAGAGAGGAATTGCTTGAGGGAAAAACATGGAAAGGGAAAATCATACATATAATAAAGCAGGAATTATGCTGTCCTTAAATTCACATGAAAAATCATTGAGAAGGAAGTTGGGAACAATGTAGTGGTATATTTGCTGTATACTCTCCCCTTGCCTCTCTAGGACGCCACTCCTCCCCCTGCTCTTTCCCCAAAAGCTGATGTTTATGAACTGCATCAAATATACTTCTTGCTCTCTGGCTTTTGGAAGGTTTCAGCCAATAGCAATCAGTAACCTTAGACTGGGGATGGGAAGAAATAAAGACAGGGATATTCATTCCTCCCATTCCCTCCCTGTCAGGCCTTGGTTTAACAATTGCTACGTTCCTCTACCTAAGGCCACAGCTGGTTGTTACCGGTTCTCTTCCTCAGGATGATACATTTTTAGAAAGTTTGATAAGAGAAGTGGCAAGGTCTTTAAATGAAAGTGGCATCATTTTCTCTGCCCCACTACACAATACATTAGAATTTAGAACATTCTAACACAGACCATACACCATGAACATCTATCTACCACAAGGAGTTGAAAGAAGGTACTGTCTCAGGCACATCAAATTTGGAAAATTTGAGGAAGTTGAAATAAATCCCTTAATATTTACTATGCGCTCATACTCAAAGTATTAATATGATGCCAGTAGTTCACAAATCCAATTTGAAGACTGCTTTTTAACTATGGGTTTATGAATAGGATTATTTATTTCCTACAGCTATACAAAAAAGCACAGCTGTTTCTTCTTCTTTAAAAACCATTCACTTCCCCCTTTACCTAGAGATAATTCCTCCTTGCTTCATAATCTCTAGTGGGCTTCCCTCAACCATGTCCATGTCTAGTAAACAGTTCCTTCCTTAAACTTTTTTCATTCTTGCATTTTGAGCATGCCATCTCTTTCCTGACAGAAACTTGACCAATAGAGGCAATAGGCTGAGATTTTATGAATAGTGTTCTCATGCTTCTTTGCACCATTAACCTACCCCACTATTCAGGTAGCAGAATAGCTTCGTATATCCATTGATTAATGTGAAAAGCAAATATAAGTAGAAAAAAGAAGTTAAGTTCTTGACAGAAATGAGAACCTTAAAAACCACAACTCTTAATCTCAAGAGCTAGAGAAAAGAGTTTCTTGAATTCCAAATGACTGACTCCTCATATCGAGAGCCAAAGCCAAGAGAACTATAAATACTGGTTAATAAAATAAACCATAAAATAGGAAAAGATTCCAGATGATAATTTGAGAAGAGTTTTTCTGCCAATCTGGAGGTGGGAGATTTTTGTCAAATTATAGGAGTTAGGAGGTGGTATTTTGGAGAGACAGAGATCTGAAAGATGGAGAAAAGAGCACAGATGCAAATGTGAAATCCTGTCTTCGGCTCTCCATTGGGCTGAGGTCTCCAGGGCTCAAAGAAATTCCACATAGGTTTGGGTGAATCTGAGGACAGATAGACTTATTCTTCACTTTGGGTAGTCTAAGAAGGTTCTTGTGCCTTAGAGGTATATGCATCTAAACAGTACCCAAGCAATGGCTGAGTGAGTGATCTAGGCAGATGGTCCAGAGGGCAAATTCCCAGAATCCTTTATACCCCACAGCAGTGAAGGAAAGCATTAGACAAGAGCCCCAAGAAGAAAAGAGATATGACTAAGAGAGAGTAAGGAGGGCAAAGAAGATACACATTACAAGGACCTGATGTCTGTAAATCATTAGCATTATCTGGTAGCTTAGGATGACAGGAATCAGGTAAGATGCTCCTCCTCAATAAAAGCTAGAACCAAGACCAGAACGGTAGGATGATATGATAGCTATCTCCTAGTGCCAGGATGGTAATTGGCATATTAGTTGCTGGGTGTGTAACCAAGGAGATGAGAATGAGAAGCAGGAGGGTGGGGCCCTGAATTGGACTGGTTATTTACCCAACATATTAAATTCTGAAGCAGATGTGACTGAGTTACCTGAATTGGCATATTTAAATTTTTTATCATCAGCAAAAATAGTAGTGATGATCTTTATAATTGATGTATACAGAAATAAATTTCATCTTTGTACTTCTAAATATTGTGAATTGTTGTAACTGGCAAGGAGTTAGTAAGGGACTAAATTCCAGAGTAAAGCAAGCCCTTTATAGGTAAGCAGAGCCTAAATTGGATATGGGTGGGGATGCAATGGACTTTGGAGAAACTTTGCATGCAGAAGGGGAAATCATCTGGGCTTTTCACAGAAGCATGGGTGGGAGAATGGATTACATCTGGAAGAGAGTCAAATATAAGGGCAAACAACTGAATCATTAATTCTCTGTCATCATTTAGTTTTGCTCAGAAAACAGCATCAGACGAGAGGCTGATGAGGAGAAAGAAATCACGTAGTGCATTATGAAGGTAAGTGGATTCTGCAGCCCACTTAGGGTTGAATCTATAGGTGAACTAAAAATATTTAAAATTTCTGCCAGTCCTGTCCCTCCGCAAACAATGAATATATCAAAAAGGTGGCACGCCAGGGAATTGGGGCTTGAGTTAATCACAGGTGAACTCAATCTATTTACAGCTTCAACCTAGTTCCAGCTCAACATATGCTGGGAGGAATCGGGATGATCAGCCCTCAACCAAGCCGCTCGATGCAGACAAGGGCTTGCACTCTCTGGGAAATAAACAAAACACATATATTGAGTCTCCAATATTCTTTTATACATAATTCTCAACATACAATAAAATACATTACAAACATATGAAGAAGGAGGAAAATGTGTCTCAGACTCAAGAGGAACAGTCAACAGAAGCAAACTTGCAGACAGGCGAGTTATTCAAATTAGCATGTAAGGACTTTAATACAATTATTAACAATTTGTTAAATAACTTAATGGAAAAGATGGATATAGTTTTTGAAGACATAGGAAACTTCAAGAAAAAACAGAAACTATAAAATAGCACAAAGTAGAAATTTTAGATCTCGAAAATTCAATAAGTGAAATCAAAATTCTAATGGATTGATTTTTTTCTTGCAGTACCCAGAGAAAGCTCCATGAAATGGAAGTTAAAACCAAAATGAAATATCAGAAAAACTAAAATTAGAAAGACTTATATGTACTGGAAAAGAGGAAAAAGAGTTCTCATACATTGCTGGTGGTTGTGTAAATAAAATAGTAAACCACTGTGAACAACCCTCTGCACATGCTTGTAAAATTAAACATATACCTATTTTACATTCTAGCAATTCTACTCTTTGGATTACATGGCCAAGAGAAACAAGAGCATGTATACACAAACAAAGAAGGCATAAGACTTATTCATGATAGTCCCAAACTGGAAACAATTCAAGTGTCTACCCGTAGCACGATCAACTAAAAAATTATGATATATTCATATTATGAGGTACTATCCAGTAGAGAAAAAAGAAATATTACTGCTGTGTGTAACTACATGGATAAATCACAAAAACATTGTGTTGAGTTAAAGAAATAGAATGTACCTACTGTATGATTGTGTTTACATGAAATTCAGAAAGAGAATGAAACTAATTTATGGTGATGGAATTCAGGATGGTGGTTATCTCTGGGTGCGTAGTTGGATATTTACTACAAAGCGTCATAGAGATACTACTGGGGAAAAGGGAAATGTCTTGATCTGGGTGGAGTTAACGTAAGTGCGTTCATTTACAAAAATTCATCAAACTGTACACTAAGATTTGTGCATTTTACTGAATTCAAATTATATTGTAATAAATAAAAGGAGGCATTTTGACATGGGCTATTAGAGAGAAATAAGATGTTTAGGAATTTTCTGGATTACACAGCTAAATAAAAATTAATACTAGTAACAAAATAGTAAATATGTGTTTAGAAATTATCAGCATATAGGATAATATCTATTAAGTGGCTTCTGGTACCATAGTTTTGGGATCTCTCATCTGAAATAGTTTAAACACTCTAGAATCCTGGTGCCTTTATTAGAATCTGATTGTGTGCCTCCTGGCTGTGGGAACTGGATCCAGTAACTTAATCTCGTGTTTCTGTGTTCTTATTTGTAAAATAGAGATAATAATAATACCTACCTTATAGGATTATTGTAGAACTAAGTGAGAAAATATATATAATTAGTAGAGTGCTTGGAAAATGACTAGGTATCGATAATTGTTTATTATTATTCTTTGTAGTATTCAAACCTATATCTTTTTCAGATATAAATATTAGCTAAAAATAGTCCATGCATCTTTTTTAAGGAAGGACAGAAAAACCAAATAAAGACATTTCATAGTAAAATATTTCTGAGAATTTATTCTAAAACATAATAAAAGATATTTAGGGAAGCAAAAACATTCAGATTTCTCATGTGGAAAGATTTGGGGATAAGAGAGCACTTTATACACACATATGTGTGCATGGATAGACAATTTTATAAATGATGTTGAAAATTTTCACAAAATTGGAGATAAAGGTCATGGACTTTAACATTTGATTACGGGAAAAAAATATTCTAAATGCATGCTTGTCCTTGTCATTTTCCATCTAGTCCTTGTTTACAGAATAAATTCCAAAGTCCTTAGTATGACAGAAAACATCTTTATTTGACCTTTTGTGGAGAAGACAATCCCCGCCTGTTCTGTTTTGTCCCTAGAAAAATCTACTGCAACTCCACTGAACCTCCGCTGGGGTATTTCACGGGTTCTGCAATGGCTCTTTGCTCTTCTTCTTTTGCTAGACTATGAATTCCTTGAGTGCAACAGCCTGTTTAATCAACTTTGTATGACTAGAAATTAGTGCCATGAGGGGAGGAATACAGTAGGCACACAAACCATTTACTGAATGAATAACTATTTAATAGAAAGTAGGAAAAAAGTCAGAACAAACACACACCTGTCTAAAATTATCAAAAACATTCATTCTTTAGATCAATGTAAAACATGAAGAGCAGGGGAGCCAGCATGTGTCTAAGGGGAAAATCCTGAAAATAAAGAGAGAGCAACAGCTTTTCACTGATCATTTTTGGGGCAATAGGCAGCTATGTACAGCCATTCATCAAAAATTACTTAAGAATAAAAAGAGATGATGATGATGATGAAGTGTGATGAGCTTTAGGTAAAAAAGAGATTATTACTATTATTTTTATTATTTACTATAATGGAAAGGAGAAAGGAAAAAAATTTCTAAAATCCATTCTTGAAAATTAAAACTGTTGGACACTAGGTGTATTGAAACACATATAAACCAGAGCTGTTCTGAATTATACAAACCAAACAAACCCAGAAAAACAGGAAGAGAAGAAGGTGACACAAATATCAAGGAAACAATGACTGGTGAAAAATGGCTAGATTTACAAAAAGTTTATTGGGGTATTAATGATCATGTTTGGTTGTAGGAAAACTTTAAACATGTATTATATCTACAACACTTTTACATAAAAAATTATTTTCTTTCTATCTTTTAGGTTGTTTTATGAGCTGTTGGTAAACAAAAATGCTGAGTTTACCTGTGTGAAAGTGCTAAATTCTTCAGAGCACTTGAAAGTTGCCAGAGAGGTAAAGCAACCAATTAAACATAGTCTTTTGAGATTTAAGTTTCCTGTGTCAATTTAACACTTCTGCCTAATCAAAACTCTTGATTGACACATCCTCATATCATAGCATTTGCAGCCTGCCAGAAATTCTTTGTCTCTGTGAGAGATTGACAGGCAACCTTAATAAAAAGTGTTTCATGAGTCCCTTTTAAACCTCCTTTCTATGAATACACCTACCTTCTTCTTGGGGAAAAAAATAATAGTTCAACTCTTGGTCCTTTTCTTTATGGTTAAATGCGTCATTTTGTTTGTTTCAATTTGTCTAATATTGAGACTGAAGTTTTAAGCTCTGATGGGAGGCCGTTTTTCTTTCTCTAGATTTAATTCCCAGTTTTCAGGAAACAAAGAGATGAAACAATTTTCTAAGTGTATTGAATGTATGATAGATTTAAAAGGGCCATAAATTTTTTGTAATTATTCCCATCGAGAGGTAGAGTGGAACTCCCCCTCCTTCAGGACTTGCTTGATGGCTAAAATGTGGCAGACGTCTGGAGTTAGGTTATACGAGGCTTTCCAGACTCTGCCTTGGTCTCTTGGAACTCTTGCTCTTAGAGCCATGAGCTGCCTTGGAGGAAGCCCAGGCCACGTGAAGAGAATGAGGAGGATGAGGATGCTAAGACACCTTGTGAAGAGAGAAAGGACCAAGAGCACCAAAGCTCCAGACATGTGAGTGAAGACACCATCTTGGAAGTGGATACTCCAGCCCTAGCCAGCCCAGCAGGTACTGTGTGGACCAGCTAAGCCCTAACCCCACAGAATCATGAACAATAAAAAAAATGTTTGTTTTAAGCCGCTAAGTTTTGAAGGTAGCTGGTTACGCCACAGTAGTTAACCGTAACAAATGGGAATCTACTGACAACTTCTTGAGATATATTTGTAAGATCAACTTTGCTTTCTCCTTTAGCAATTTTATCATGGAGATGCTTCAGTAGATCATTTGGATAAATAATAAAATAATTATTAAATTATAAAGGGAAGAAAAGTTATCCAATTCACATGTGATAAGGTCACTCAGAGAATGTTCAACCAAAATAGAACTTTTGATTACAGAAATAATAATAATAATAACAAAAAATTAATCTTCACACCCATCCTTAATTTTCCTCCAAGCAATGATAAAGTGTCAGCCATTTCTAACTGCCCAAACATTTCTGCAGAACAGTTTGTGCCTTTTTGACCTGGCTGAGAATTGATGAAAGAAGAGGATGTCAAGTTCATAAAAATGACAATGCTTCTGTCATTAAGGGATACATTAATCTCTGTCAGGTGAAGACCTTTCATTTGAGGGATAAGATAAAATTTGAATGCTGAAATTTGATTCCAATTGAAAACAAACCTTTAATAACTAAACTTCATTTGGGATGCAATAGGTTCATTTTTTCTTACTTGTAAGGGTGGACATTTAACATAAAAATGTCACATTTCTACCTAAACAAGAAAATTCCAAAGTGAGCTTTAATTTTTAGGAGAAAGTTTCTAAGATTTTTCTAGACAAAAATATTGAGTTAGACTTTATTTTTACCCCCTTTTAAAGTATTATATTGCTGCTTTTCAATATAAAAGTGGGCCTTCAAAACCCTAATTTCATGAGTTTTTGACAGGTAAGAAAATTGTGAGAGACGGAGAAGCACACTCACCCTGATAACCAAGGATTAAAAGAAAACAAAGTGTTTTGAAATAGAGACTGACAGAAAGTATGGTTTCTTCCCAGCCTTGATAGAAAACCAGTTTCATGCTCCAGACACTGCCATAGCTTGTCATATCTTGTCAAATCACTAAGAGGCCATCTTAAGAGGGAGGTCACTGGAGTTTCAGGAGACAATGTTCCACGAATATTTTCATGTTTCTTCAGAGTCAGGGCTTTCTGAGAAGAGAGTGCTAGCAATCTGGGTTAAAAGATGAATGGAAGGCAAGCACATCTTGGAAGTTAAATTCATATACCTCAGGGAGAGATTTACAGATTTATCTCCCCTGGAACCATCTGTTGAGATTACAAGGGTAATGGTTCTAGAGACCTTGTCCCCCTCTCCTCAGGGAGAATTTGTTCATTTGAAAGATGAGGTCTCTCTTCTGAGGGGAGGAGGAGCAAGTATGCCAGGTATTGTATGAAAGCTCTGAGCTTCCTAATTTCGGAGTTCCTCTCCTGTGACACAGACCCCACCCCTTGCATACACAGGTACACCTGGCTGTCATCATATCACCCTGTAGGGGTTGGGGTATGGGAAACTAAGGCAAGACGTTCCGTAAATAATCAGTCTATTCTTTAAGCCAGAAACCTCATGTCTTCTGTCAGGACACAATAAATACAGGTATGAAAACTTAACAGGACTGTGGTCTGTGGCAGAGAAGCCCCCATCCTCGCGGGGAAAGCTTTGATGTTGTGGGTTTGGGGCTCCTTGGGCCCGCTAATCAGGTTTCTATCCTTATTCTTTCTTTGTAATCTCTGAAAAATAAAGTATTTTAATAAAGGTCCCACTATTTGTTGGAAAGTATTATTAAAGATAAAAATTAAGCATTTATTTTTTAAATAGAATTACATAAAAATTGTAGCCGGTCCCCAAACTCTGTGCATCACCAGAATTTGTGAGCAAGGGCAGAAATGGTCACTAGTGAAGTGGAGAATCATTTCTCCAACTAACATGAAAGGTGTGGGGTTATTGGGGAAGGGGGGCAGGTTTTGCCAGCTTTACATCTCCAGTCTTGGCACAGTGCCTGTGTTAGCTAGTTCTCAGTAAACTTTAATGGAGGTAAATCGTAGGAGTAGTTTGTCCTAAGAAACAGTTTGTATGTTTATGGCTCCTGGCATCACAGACCCATTCCCAAATCCCATCAATTCAATGAAATGATGAAACTAATCTAAAACAGTCTATAATCTGATCACATTTAATATGTACATCATGAAGTCATCTCGTCATGATAGAAGAATAATGGTCTGTACAGAGGCTAGAATAGGAAGACAAGAAGAGGCACCTCCATCATTTTGGGGTGACTGGCAGACTGGAGTTTTCCAGGCTGCTTGATAGTTACATGCTTATAGTGAAAAAGCCAGAGCTGGTCTGGAGTTAACAAAGGTTAAAGTGAAAGCCATACATCAAACAATTTGCTTTTTGTATAATCCAATTCTCTTCGTTTATATATATATTTGTGATGGATAGAACATCAATCAGCCGTTAGTCATTACCTGTGGCTAGTCACTTTTTCAGTTGATTACTTAAAGGATGGCGCCTTCATGTACTACATCTCCAGTGTAGTTGCAAAGTACAAAGATAATTGCAAAGTTCTAGTAGTTGACATAAAAAAACCCTGTCTATGTAACTGGAGTGAGATCAAGACATTGCAGACTTCTGATTATTTTTATTATCTTTTGCATTTTACCCTGACCATTAGTCACTGATGCCCATTCATAAGAACGCAGTTTTTCATAACTGCTTTGGCATAGAATGCAAGTTTTTAAATTTTCCATAGTTGATATTTTATAAAATATAGTTTAATAAATTCTTTAGGTGAAATGGGACAAAACATTTCACCATCTAAAAAATGGCAGATACATGTCCACTAACACTAGACAGTTTATTCAAATGGCACTTATGACTGAAGCAGTAATATAGTAACATACATTGGGTGAGTGGCCTGCAATTTCCTCGAGTGATGGAAGGGTGACTACTGCCATCTAGGATAAAGGCTTATGGTCCAGGGAGGTCCTTGCCCTTGGGAAATAGCCATCTACTTTCCTGCTGGGTAAAGACTCCTCTCACTCTCAGGCCCTCTGAGCTTGATGACAATATGGATTAAAGTCATCATATATTTTCCTTAACTCCAAACCTATGCTTAACAGACAACATTTTTTCCTGAATTTTGCTTCTAAGAAAATGTTGGATATTGGAAAGAAAATAATATGGGGCCAAGCAATATGCCCTTGTGTTCTCTGCATTGAGGAGCCAGTTGGAATTCTGTGCCTTGTAAGATTTGCTAACGCAGATCAACCAATCTCAAAATCTGCTCTAAAACCCTTGATACTGTGGAGCCCCGAGCCCACAGGGTCAGTGATAGACCCCAGAGCTGTTCAGATTCCAAAGAAGTGTAGACCCTCTTAAGTCAGTCTTTGATCTGAAACTTGAAACATAAGAGAGATTTGAGAGCAGGGGTTAGGTGATAGTACAATGACTCCCAGGGACACGGTTTATTTTCATACTGTATTCTGGAAGAAGAAAACAACTTTTAAAAGGAGCCCCTGCCACAAATGTGAAGAATAGAGAGAAGAAAGAACGAAGTAATAGTATCCTTGCTGATATCCTGAAGGACACTTTTAATTTGAGGTTTGGTTTTTCATGTTCTGCTGTTATTATATGGAGGCGGGTATTTTTTTTCTGCATTGCTTAGTATTTAAAAAATATTCAGCTGAGACTAAAAGATGGAAAATTACTGACAAATGGGTGGAGGAGTAAAAGGGATAAAATGATGCATGACACTGAATACTGAAGCTAGAAATCCACAAAGCTAAATAAATGGAAAACCTGAAGAAAGGAGATTGAAGAAGATAGGGGTTAGAGAAGAGCAAAGTGGAGAGGAAGTAAGCCAAGCTGAGGCTGAGCAGTCAAAGTGAGTGATGCCCTATCGAAGTCAGGTTCCTGCTTCTGGCATGGAGATCCCTGAGCCAGTGCCTGAGTTCAGCGGGGCGCTCTTCTAGAGCCTGAGGGCACATCACTGAGCAAGACAGTTATTGTCCCGATTCTCATGGAGCATATTATTTTAGAGAGGATGGAGACAAGGAGATAGATATAAAACAGTAAACAATGAAAATACCAGTTTCATTGCAAACAGAATATACCAGACAGAGGTACATGATACGCTGTATTAGAGTGATAATGATTATCCGATGGTGATAAACACAGAGGTCAAGGGAGGCGGTGACAGAGGGAGTTTTTTGAGATTGGGTGGTTAGGAAAGCTGTGCTCATGAGGTGACAGTTGTGGTGAGATCTGAACTACAAAACGGAGCCAACCACGAGAAGACCCCAAGGACAAACTTTCCAGGTTAAGAGAGGGTGCAGGGCAGAGGCCTAAAGGTGGGAGCAAGCTTGGCCTGCTTAAAAGTCTACGTGGAGGCCGGTGTGATGGGAGCAGAATGACGCAGGATGTGAGTACAGGGAGAAGGGGACAGGGAGGAGGCAGGGGCAGATTACGCGGGGCAGGGGTTACCTGCCAGGGTACCGAGTTTAGGTTTTATTCTAAGTAAATTTAGAAAACTTCAGAGAATTTTGGGAAGAGATTTAACAATGAAACTATACATAATCAAAATCCTGCTTATTTTCAGTTTTGTAACATGTGAATTCAAACAACAAGGTGGGTCTTCAAAAGTCAGTGTAGATTCTTAGGGAAATAGACACTAAATATCCTTAGACTTTATTTTAAAACAAGAATGAATCTGGTAATTTCTAAGGCAATTTCCAATTTTTTAAGCTACTTCTAAAAAAACCTACATTTGGCTTCAGTGGAAAGCAAAAAGAGATTATTATTATGCATCTTTGATCTATTTTGAGATGAAATGTGTTTTTTTCCAAAAAAAAATTAATGTTTAAAAAAACATTTTATTAAATATCCATTAAAAGAATTTTAAAATGTGTGATATAAAATTACAGTTTCTGAAGATGCTGCAGAAATCAATTAGAATGAGAAATGAATTCATCTGTTCTGCCCACGTGAAGGAGAGACTGACACTGAGAACACGAGAAATAAAGAGCCACAGGTTAGAGTCCCTGGTTTAGAAACAATTCCCACCTAAAGAAAGAGGTACTTGTAACAAAAAGGTCAAGGAATAAAGAGAATACAGAAAAATATATAAAAGCACAGAAAGAGGAAGAGACTAAGTTCTATGCACTTTTCTCCTAAAAGGCCTTCAATTTCCTCGTAGTCAATTTTTTGTAAAGGAATTTAAAGCTCCAATTCCTTTTCTGAGAATGCCCAGAAAAATAATACCTACAACTGACTCAAAATAGGATTTTTTAAAACCAAAAATGTGCTGTTATGAATTGTCTCAGAATATCTATTGTTTCAAAATTGACTTTGACATTTTCCCATATGATTCAGAGACAAAAGTTATTTCATTTAATAATAATAATAGAAGAATACTCAGGAGCTATGAGTAGAAACGATAAATTTTGCATCTTAGAAGCATAAACTAATGTTTGCTAAACTTACCTATATTTATTTAGGAAGCATGGTGAATTATGCATATATAAAAGTGTGTGAATTCATTCCAAAAGACATGCATTCAGCGGAGTTTTAAAGTCTTTCTCTTAGAAATATGTCCTTCTGTGAGTTTCTTTTTCCTAATATACTAAATCTCCCCTTAAGATGTTTTGATGTGATCAAATCATGAATTGTGGCATTATAGACAATCAGCCATTTGGTGTATATTGATGCTATCAAGGCAGGGTTTGAACAATGTTTCCTGGGACATTATCTTAAATGAGGCATCAGTGTATGTTTGCTAAGTGAACGAACTAAGGAAGGAAAGAGGGAGGGAGGGTAGGAGTGAAGGAGGAAGGAAGAAAACTTTTCTGCCAGAACCATTGTGCCATCACGGTCATTGCACCAGTATAAATGCACCTCAATCTGTTCAAAGAGCACCCTAGGAGGTCTTTAAAGATAGAAAGGTAGACACACACTCCATCCTGCCTAACTTACTGTCTCTGGGGGGAAGTATGTGTCTGAACTCAGATGGACCTGTGTTTGACTCCTAGCTCAAACCCAGACATTTTCATTTCGGAGAACAAAATGAATCTCTCTGAAATCCATTTTGCTCATCTGTAAAATGGGGATAATGGTATCTACTTCAGAGCGATGAAGCTCAAAGGAGATACTGTTTCTTGAGTAACATAGCAGAGTAACTAAGAACTTATGAACAATAGCTGTTTTGCTGTTACAAGGATGAGTCAAATAACACAGACAAATCACTTTGCCTTTTCTTCTTCCTTATTAAAACAGCTTCCTGTATGAGTGACAAATGGGACAAGTGTTTGGAGGTAAAGGGTCTTTTCCTTCAATTAACTGCATGCTGCCTAAGGGGCAGGTGTAAAAGAAGAGATTGATGAATATAATCAATAATGGTTCCTTTCCCTTCTGAGCCCTTTTTGAGTTCTTAGCCTTCTTAAAAGAATTCTGCCTGTCTTATGTAGAATATGAAAATATTAACATTATTGACATTGGAAAAACACAATGATATACAACTGTATAAATCATATAATTATTTGATATTAAGCTACAAATAATAATGGCTTACCAAAAAAATATAACAAAATATATGTAAACTGATATCTTTGTTATAAATTTAGTTTGTAAAAGCAAAATAATTTCTAAAAATACACATTAAGATTTATTCATGAAATCTCTTTTCCTTTAAATGAACGGATAATTAATTCAGTAACTATTTTGATGCAATGCTTTTTCCATTAAAGTACAAACCCGACTTTAATGTTGAACAGATTAATTGAGAAGTGGGAAGCTGCTGGAGGGAATCAAAGTTCTCTGCCTTCAGTTTCTAGTCTACATACTCAAGAGGCTGTGTAAGATCTGTTCCCTGGGAATGCTAGTCGGCTAACAAGGAGGAGAAATAAATCCCGGCATATTTTAAATAGAGCAGGGTTGCTTATGAAAAAGAGTTGAAAAACTTATGTTAACTTCAGCCTTCATGATTTATACAATAGCAACCTCTCAAAACCAATACCAGAAACTTGTAGTCTAAACCTCATATAGCTTGTATTAAGAAGTGTGGGAGACAGGGAAGAATCCACTGGCAGAGAAAAGAAAAGAAAATATTGAAAGTAAAAGTAGGTCATCAGCATGTTAGAAGGACATAAAAACTTGGAGGCAAGTGAAAAAGAAGAAAATAATGCAAGGATCCACAACACACTGCCTTTTTTCTTTTATTTTCTTAGTATTATGCCTTTAACATTTTATTTATCACCTATTAAAGACTTTCCTTTTAGAAATAGGTATGGAGTCATTTTGGTATGTATGGAAAGAAAAGGGAAATAAACTTGAGGCCAATTGTGGTGACAGAATATTTAATAAGTTAGATACATAGAGTTATTAATTCTAAGGTTGTGGTATTTGTTTTCATTTTTACATGAACTTTTGGCCTGGAGTTATTTCTGACTGAGGTCAGATTGGTCACTTGATACCAGAATCAAGACATAAGAGTCAAGGCAGGTTCCTATTTCTGTATTGGAAATTCACCTACAGATCTTACATTCTATTTGGCTTATACACATCTCCTCACTTGGATAGAACAAGAAAATGTGACGTGTGTGAGACTTTAGGGGATAGGAGTTGGGGAAGAACTGAGATAAAGATGAAGAACGGCCCCTCAGAAGGAGGCCTGGGAGTAGGGGGAGGTCTGCTTTCAGGTGATGCGTGTTCTCGCAGTCTTAGAGTTTCTACCTGAGTATTGTCCCCAAACAAGTTCTCAGTAAATATTTGCTAATTGGTTAGCATTACAGATAAGAGCAAGTATTCTAGGGGGAAAGAAAAGCTTTTTTAAAAAATTCTGTTGAAGTCTTTCTTTTATATAATAGGTCCATTTTAAGTAAAATTTTATCCTTCTAATCTTATACACACCAGTTCCTTCAGAACTGATCCTATAAATAAAGACTGAAGTTGGCTGGTAATGGAATAGCAAGAATGTATACCTGGGCATGATGGATAATCAAAACTCAATGATCTTGGCTTTTATGCCAACCTATGGACTAATACATAGTGATTGACTTCAATTGAAATAAAATCCTGCATGGACTAGAATCCCAAATATGGTGCAGACCGTGGCAGCTTCTGACATGAGAAAGAAGGAGGGAAACAGACAATTGGATGTCAAATTGTAGGCAATACTAGAATATCCCGGCATCTTTGTGCCTGCGCCAGGTGGTTTGCTGCTTGCTGCAGATGTGCCTGTATTGCCACCTGGGAGCATGAATCACTGCTGATGTCTCATCATCCCCACCGTCTGTCTTGTCAACCACGGCAGCATGGCTGGCGGCTGAGTGAGGCTGTGGGGCACACAGGCAGAGCTTCACTGGCACATTCCAGGATTCCATCCTGCCTCTACTGTTCTACCGCTTGAAAACTAAAGGCCTAGGAGACTTCAGGACTCAGCACAGACAGACTACCTTTACTGTATGTTTGACAATGATTACGATGCTAATAAAAGTGCAGATAGGGAAGGTAAGGGCAAGTCAGCAGTACTAAGAACTGATAACAGCTCCTTTTATGGTCCCTTAGGACAATATTTTGCCCATTTGTGTGGTAATATCCATATCACAGGCTACTTCCTGAAGAGATATGCCTTCATTAATAAGCCCAAATGAGAGTTTAAGTAGACAATTCCCTGCCTTACTAGCAGGCCACTTTTAGACAGAGATATCCCTAGGGTAAGGCACACTAAGTTCCTATGACTTGCCAGGCTACAGATGCAGTGACTCAGAAAGGAGCAGGTGGTAGGGAGAGCAAGGTAGCCTGGTCATATAATGTGAAGTGTTTCAATGCCTTCATTCTCCCATATGAATCTCATCATCATGGCCAATGTAGAGTCACAGACATTGTACTGGCTGTTTGAGACTCATCTTGACATATTTTACCTGCTTAAACATATTTTCTGTTAGGTGGAGAGTGGTAAAGAGGGGAGATACCAACTCTCTCTAGGCCCAAATCTAGCCTAGGCTATTCTCTCTGGGACAGGGCAGGCCTGGCTCAAAAGGCCTGGCAGCACTATAGCCAGGGCAACCCAAGCTGCTAGAAAGGGGCCTCATTTTCTGGGCCCTCCTTGTGGAAGAAGGAACTGCCTAGGGCTAATCGGAAAATGCAACCATGGGAAATCAGAGGGGCCCAGCCGTGGGGCTGCTGACAAGAGTTGGGCATCAGCTTTCTCACGGTAAAAACACAGGGATTTTCTAGTTTACACTTCCAGTGGGCGTTTTTTCTCTTGGTTGGACTGTGACTTCACACACTTGGGTATTTCATTCCTGTAGTTCCCCTTCTATAAACTATGCACAATGGGCTCAACTCTTAGATTCCGAAATATCTCAGCTCTGACGAAGCTGCTTTATGCTAAGTCTGTATGATTAAAGTGACATAAATAGTCCAGCAGTGACGTGGTGGTGTTCACTGCAGATGGCTTCTGCACTCAGCTGGCTGAGAACATATAGAAGAACTGTTTCTGGTGTCAGGAATTCTGAGCCTTGTTTCCTCCTGGCCGAGGTCCAGAGACTTGTGAGCAAGTAGACCGAAGAAACCCTTTCCCAACACAGTGCTACTCAGAGGGAGCTAGCAAAGTGGTGGAAGACTGAGATGGAAAGCCCGAGGAGGCTCCAACTGAGCAAAGCATCACCAAACTTAGCTCTGTCCAGAATGAGCATACAGCAGAAGTGAGCTGCATGGTGGATCAGACGCGTTCATGGTGTCAGCTAGACCTCTGCTCCCCCTCGTCTTCTACAGCACCCCAACAACTGAGAAGCCGTGGGTGAGAGTGGAAAGACAGGTGCTTCAGATTCAGACAGCAATACATGTAAATCTTAACTCTACAGTATGCCATATATGGTACGACCTCAGGGCAAGTTACTTAATCATTCATGGCCTCAGTTTCCCTAGCTGTTGAATGAAGAAAATAACACCTCAGAGCTGTAGTGAGGATTACATTTAAAAGGACAACGCAAGTAAAATGCACAGTGTGCTGCTAAGTGGACAGCAGATGATCAATAAGATGATGTTGAAGCTTGATGGAATTGTTATTGGGGTGGCATTTAAACAGAACATCCATAGCTGTCCAAATAAGGGTAATGCCAATAGTGTACATATATTGTGCTTTAGGTTGCATTCACATTGTGTTGCCCTTCAACCTTAAAGAGATTTTAAGTAGTATCTACTACACAGAGAGAAAAACACTCTTAATTTTACTAGGATAATTCCAATAAATTTTCAGTCAGCAAATATTGCGGTGCCTTAAAAAGAAATAGGAAAGCTCAATGCAAAATTATAAAATAGAATTTAAATGCACTTACGTTAATTTCAATATAGTGTGCACATGAATAATTAAGTTCAAATGAGATCTCTGCCTTCCCTTGTTTCATCAGTATAATGGAGAATGCCACTTCAACCCTGGGCAGCTGCCTCAGGACTCTTGAAGACTCGGGGTGTTTGAAATGAGGCCTTTACCTTTCTTCCTCAGTAAAACTCTCCGTTACTTCAATTGTCTAAGTTAAAGAAAAGAGCAGACCCTGATTTCTTTTCTTCATTAATAAAATCATTAATAATTACTATTTAGTAATAGATCTTCCCAAATGACTATCTTTACTGCATGTTAATACCTTCACTCTTCAGGAAAATAAAACCTGCAAGAGCTAACTGACGTAATGTAGGAAAATAAGTTATTAAAGTAAGGGTTTGTGAAGGCCAGAGACAATATTAGAGCAGAGATCAATTGTAAATTGTTGGCCCTGTCAAGATTTTTAATGTCTAAAAGTGCCATGAATTCCTTTCTAATGAATCTGACATTATTAAAATTATATGTTATAGTCAAGGAGAGTGCCATGATGTTTGTCCCAATATTAAGCAATGTTATTTTTTTGAGGGCCCCTAGAATATCTTCACTAAAAGACATTGTTACTATGTGAGGAATCCATCACTAAGGCAAATGCCATATGGCCTCCTGGCAATCAGTTCCAAATAATGGTAAAAATTTACAACAATCGCTTTCAAATAAATTTTGATGCAGATTTTAGTCTTATTGTGTGAAAAAAGAGTACATCTGAAAGTTACATAATGTGATAATCCAATGTCACTGTTATAAAAACAAAAATTAAAATTAAAAAAAGGATAAATAAATGATGTCAAAAAAATAAAGAAAATCAAAGTGCAGAACAGTATGTACAACATGCTACATTTTGTGCATAAAGGACGAAAAAATAAAGTATCCTTTTTGCTTAAGAAACTGGAAAGACATGCACGCAAATGTACATCCACCCAAAACAGTGGTTATGTGTGGTCAGGGGCAGATCGAGTGGATGGGGCATGGGACTGATAGCTGTAGACATTTAAAAATTTCATTTGATTTTGGAACCATGCAAATGTGTTACCTATATACAAAACAAAATTTAAAAAATATGCCTGCATGAGTTCCTCTTGCATGAATTTCCATTTCCTCCTTTTTTGTTTTTTGAGGAAGATTAGCCCTGAGCCAACACCCATGCCCATCTTCCTCTACTTTATCTGTGGGACACCTGCCATAGCACGGCTTGACAAGTGGTGCTAGGTCTTCACCCAGGATCCAAACTGGCAAATCCCGGGCTGCTGAAGTGGAATGTGTGAACTGAACTGCT
Organism: Equus caballus; assembly: GCF_041296265.1. Classification (NCBI taxonomy): domain Eukaryota; kingdom Metazoa; phylum Chordata; class Mammalia; order Perissodactyla; family Equidae; genus Equus; species Equus caballus. The sequence goes on from NC_091697.1 coordinate 60,626,942, forward strand.
GCGCCACTGGGCCGGCCCCTGCATTTCCTCTTAAATTTCTTGAATGAGATTATGTTTTTCTACAAACTGGAAACCACTGATTAGGTTTTAAGAAAGAACGATAAATGAAATTAAATGAGATAATTTCCTATGTATATATGATTGCAAAATTATAATTGCAAAATTAATTTTATAGTCATAATTTCCCCACTGATTTTTTTTATCTTTGAGCCATCTACCAACCCATATTAAAAGCTATTTCTGACCTGTTCTTGGTTCAGTTTGATCAGAAAGTTGAAGAGATTGAGGAGGATTACATGCCTGGATTGTAAATTATTGAATAAGGAAACTGCCCAATTTAACCACTTATGAAGACTAGAATTTAAAGCATGATAATACACATAGCACGCCCATAATCCCTTATTAACCTTACCAGTCTGTGTAGCAAGCACATTTTGGTGAGTATGACCACTAAGAAATATATCAAATGTGACTAAAAGGAAACAACACAACTTTTTCAGTGTTTTTGAAAAAGAATACTGTTATACCTGTGTTTTATTATAAATAACCAGGTTCTGTCATATTTTATCTTCTTGCCAGCAAATGAAGGACATTGTTTCATAAAGCTATTTCTAAAATGTTTCATTTCTAAAATGTACATGAATATTTAATTAAATCATATTTCCTTGAGAAAATAAAGTTCATTCGCATTTATAGCAGACAGTTGTGAGGAGTACATAATTGTCATAAGACCAGGGTAGCCAGTACCGGTTGCTTGTGGAACAAAACTCCTCAAATTTTAAAACTTTTTTTTAAAAAATAAACATACAATCATAAGTGTTCATTTACTTTAAAAATTCTAAAGATGAAGAAAATTATTGTCTATAGATTTAAGTCCTTGTATAAATTACAAAACTCAAGTTTATGTTACAGAGTCCCTTCCCCATAGGAAGCATAAAGCACTTTTGTGGTACCTTTCACCAGTAAATATTTGTATCACATTGAATTTGACAAACAAAATAAAAATTGATATTGCATCTTTAAGCTCCAAGAGGACATTCTTCTAAGCTGTCTCTCATGATGAATGAGCTTCAAAAGTCATCTGATTGCCACAATTTAACTCAATCTCAAATAAAGATATAGAAAAGTAATACATATGTTGACTTCAGTAGAAATCTGAAATATCAGTGAACTGCAGACTCTTCTTGCTTGAGGTCAACAAACACCCTTTGGAAGACAACCAAGAGTAGTTTCAGACCAGTACAACACAATAAAATTATAACAATAATAATTATAATAAAAATAACAATAATAAAATAAAAATAACAACAACCAACAATGAGGTAAACTCCCCTTTAAAAAGGCAACATGTGTTGCCTGGACTGTCAGGAGAGAGTTCGATTGTACCTGACACCCAAATGTTTTTCCAACCAAAGTTCAGCCAGTTGCATGGTTGAGGCAAAAGTACTTGCCTTGGATCCTAAGCACATCTTATACTGCTTAGGGTCCAAGTTAGGGTCGCAATGAACTGGATGAAAAATATGCACCACTCCTACTTCTTGACTTCTGAAGGGCCTTAAGCCAGATAGAATAACTTTATTATAGAGATCTACATCTTCCAGTCCCCAGCCTTGTATTGAGGTATCAAATCCACCTGCACCCAGAAGATCACTTTTATAAATACAGGTAATTCCATATCCATAGTCTCTCCAAAATCCAGACTTCTTTGAGAAGACAAAGTCATCATCAGTGGGAGGATTTCCCCCATTGGTTACCTTTGGGTCATACTGGCTAAAGATGATGGGGTAGTACACCTGTTGTCCCTGAATTGTATTGTCTCTACATCGTTGGAGAAAGTCTCCTCTGAAGATCAAGTCAACATCACAAAATAGCAGCAAAGTATCATTGTCAAACTGGGAAGAAGCCATTTCAAGACCAAGACCTCTGGAAAACTCGCCCTTCATGGGGATCAGGGTCATTTCTGTTTTAGGGTACTTGTTCTGATATTCTTTTATCAGCTCAATATGCTTCTCAGAATCTTGGCCAGAATCCCTACTGAAAAGGACGATGACCAGCTTTACATTCTGCTTTGGGATAAGACAAGTATTTTCAAAGTTCTCCATGAATCTCAAGAAAATGTCATACCTGCCAATGAGAGGAACAAGAATGTGTATTTTCTTTTCATTGTGCCCTCCCATTTCTTTGGCACCTTGAAAAGGAGACAATATATTTAAAGAATTAGACATAAAGGAGAATGACTGAGTCTCGCTGTTAATACTCTCCACAAGACTGTTGACATCTAGCTCCTCAGTTTCTCTAAAGAAAGGCTTGCTGAACAACTGCTGAAGGTAGGCATGACGTCTCACTGGCACAGTCAGTTTCCTCCCCTTGTGTCTTTTGTACAAGAGGAGTAAATCCAAAATGTACTCCACCCCATGCATGGGATCAACCCTGCGGTAGCCATACTGAATTTCCTTGAAGTCAATGAGCCGTCCCCTGCTCTTGGCATTCTCATTGATCATCTCCATCACCTGTAGCACAGTGTCATCCAGTGCTGTTCTCAGGATGCTGTTGATGCTCTGTCGAGGAGGCTGGTTCTCAGATGCCGAGTAAAGGAGCTTCCCTGTCAGGAACTCCCATTCTATCACTTCATCTCTCTCTCGAGGCTGGAAGTGATTGAAAGAAGGCATTACTCCCAGCTGCTGGTCCTCTTTGCTCACCTCACTGTTACTGAGCTTGCTCATCAGAGCGCTCTCCCGGTGGAGCTGGATGGTACGGTAACGAAGTTCAGAAATTTTGCGACTGAGCATGTAATTATGAAGCCTGTATTGGTAGGCAGGCCTTTTGTTGGGATGAAGTGTTATGGCTGCATGGATTTTGCTATTGTGAAGGTCTTGGATATAACCCTTCCGATTGTGTTCGTAATTTTCATGGAACAGTTGCTGCATCTGAAAAGTAAAAAGAAATCAGGAGGTTAGAATAAATTTAGAAAGAAATAAAGCAAAATCTAAAACATTTAATTAAAATATTTAATAAAAATCTGGGGCCGACCCGGTGGCACAGCAGTTAAGTTCGCACGTTCCGCTTCGGCGGCCTGGGGTTCACTGGTTTGGATCCCGGGTGTGGACATGGCACCGCATGGTAAGCCATGCTGTGGTAGGTGTCCCACATACAAAGTGGAGGAAGATGGGCACGGATGTTAGCTCAGGGCCAGTCTTCCTCAGCAAAAAGAGGAGGATTGGCAGCAGTTAGCTCAAAGCTAAGCTTCCCCCCCCCAAAAAAAAATTAATAAAAATTAGTTACATGGTATTTCATAACAAAAATGACTTGTAAAATTTATATTTAAAAGAAATGAAAATGGGGACTGGCCCCATGGCCGAATGGTTAAGTTCGTGCGCTCCATTTCAGTGGCCCAGGGTTTCGCCGGTTCAGATCCTGGGTGCAGACATGGCACTGCTCCTCAGGCCATGCTGAGGCAGTGTCCTACATGCCACAACCAGAGGCACTCACAACTAGAACATACAACTATGCCCTGCGGGGGGAGTGTTTTGGGGAGAATAAAAAAGATTGGCAACAGTTGTTAGCTCTGGTGCTAATCTTTTTTTTAAAAAAAAAAAAGAAATGAAAATGGTTTTAAAATGTCAAATTCATATGCTCAAATACGACAAACTAACCACCTGTCAATTCATATGCAAATACTGCATACTAACCACCAGGTATATGTTTTGAAGAAAAGAATCTTTGTCCCTCTATTTATTCTAAAATCAACCCCAAATATCAAAGAAAACAAGACTGGAATATACCCATAGCCCCATAATAAATCATTGTGATGGAGAGGAAGAGCGGGTAGAGCATGGACTTTTCAAAATAGGGAGGTTCTCTGAGGAGTAAACCCAATTCCTGTTGCTTGGAAGGCCAAATCAGCCCCATAGGAGATGTAAATTTTATTCAGTATCCTGATATATCATCTTTACAGAGTAAGTTCTTGGTAAGGTAAGATGGAACAGAAACTAGATTGATCTACACTACTGACCTGAAGGATCATATCCAAAATTAGACATGCTTGACATCCTTCTGAACCAGAAAGGCTCTCTGCTAGTCTAGAAGAAGCTCACTACCTCAGGCAGAAACGAAAATGAGGAAAACTCGAGTTATAAGATCAGACTTCAAAGTGCTAGCTGACTCCTCTTCCTCTTCCAGGCAGTAAAGAAACCTCCATCGCACCCTCTAAGATAAGGGAGAATGGAGGAGGAGGAGGAGGGGGAGGAGGAGGAGGACAATTGCCAGCGGCAGCAGCAGCATGAGATATCCGCAAATATATTGATGCACAAGGAGGAAAGGAATATGGCAAACTTAAGCATATATATCCAAAACAGGCAAAAATTATAAACAAATCAAATAAATTAAAATACAATCTCCAAAAAAATGACTCAAGGAAAAGATAAATAAGCTTAAAGATAAATAAAACCACTGATAGTCACATTACAAGAAGCATGAAGTGAGATTTGTGGAAAACGTAGGAAAAAGAGACTTGAAAAAATTTAGCAGAATACTAGAAATATAAAAAAGAGAATAAAAGTTTGGAAAGATATATATATCCATATGCATACATATATAAAAATGTATATATGTAACATTTAAAAATTTAAATACATATTTAATATGTACGGATATATATTAAAGGAGATAAAAAACATGTATATTTCCTTAAAATAAAGGTAGATATACATCTATGTGCTATTAGGTGAAGAGAAACAAAGGAAAATAAACAAACAAAACCCACTTTGGCTGTAAGAAGAAAAAGAATGAATCTTGCCACAACATTCTCCATAGCAACATCAATGCTGAAAAGTAGCAGAGCACAGCCTAGGAAGACCCCAGGAAGGCAAATTAATGACTCATAATTTTATATTCAATCCAGCTAGAGCTCATGTTTATCCCACCAAGGCTAGATATCAAATTTTATTGCAAAAAATAAATAGCTCCTACATGTAAGAACTTGTGGCAGATTTGTGGTGATAAATTCCGGCTCTCCTCCCATTGAGAGGTGAGGTCTATGTCTCTTCTCTTGAATCTGCGTGACTCTGTGACTACTTTAACAGACCACAGTAGAAGTGACGCTGCCAGTTTCTAGATTGGCAGCTGCTGCTTCTTGTCTTTTGGAACTCTCGCCCTACAGAAGCCAGCTATTAAGAAAAAAGTCTGAGTTAGTTTTCTTGTTGCTGTCAGCACCTTCAATAAAATGTGGAATAGCAGAATCAGAATCCTTGTTCCAATCCCAGAGTCAGGGAAGAAGCTGGCAATATTCCTCTTTAACACATTAAAGAAGTTCCTTTCTATTTCTAGTTTGCTAAGAGTTTTTATCATGAAAGAATTTTGAAGTTGATCAAATGTTTTTTCTGTATCCATTAAGATTATGCGATGTCACTTCTTTTTTCTGTTATGGTGAATTGCACTGATTGATTTTCTAATATTAAACCACTACTGTACTCTTTGACTGAACTCATAAGGATCCTGACATATTATCCTCTTTATATATGACTGGAATACATTTACAAATACTTTCTTTGGAATACACTGTGAGATACCAACTCTCCCCAATTGGATATATAGATTCAACGCAATTCCAATACAAATCCTACCATTTTTTGAAAAGAAAATATTACTGTTGATATTAATAAGTTGATTCTAAAATTTATATAGAAATGAAAAGTCAAGGATATTCAAGATAATCTTAAAAAAGATATACTATGGATAAAAAGTTACAGAAATTTAGACAGTAAGATATTGGTACAAGGGTTAACAAATAGAACAAAGGACCAAAATAATCCATAAATGAACCTACTCATGACTTAAGACTTATCAGGTGACTTATGACAAACACGACACTTGAGAGTGGAGAAAGGGAAGTCTTTTCAGTAAATAATACAAGGTCAGTTGGATATTCATATGGAAAAAAGTAAAAACTGAGCCCCTACATCCCACAATAAAAAAAAAAAAAACCTGTACAAATTAGTAAGGAATAAGGAAAACCCAGCTGAAAAATGGGAAAAAAAACCTGAATGGGCACTTCACAAAGGAGAATATGCAAATACCTGATAAACATACAAAAACATTCTCTAGCTCATTCATCACCAGGGTAATGCGATTTAAAGTCAAAATGTGACAACATTATGAACCTACAAGAATGGCTAAAACTAAACCAACTGCTAATGCATTGCCAAGATTTGGAACTCTCATACCTGGTTGGTGAGAATGTAACTTGGTTCAATCATTGTGGAAAACTGTATCAACTAAAATGACTATACATTCTCTGTGACTCAGTGATTCTACTCTTAGATACATGCCCAATACAAACACAAACACACACCTAAAAATATATGTAAGAATTTTATAGCAGCATTATTCAAAATACTCCAAAACTGAAAGCAACCCAAATGTACATCAAGAGTAGAATAGAAAACTAAGTATGGGAAAATTTATATAATGGAAAACAACACATCAATTAAAATAAATGAAATACTACTACTCACAACAATGTGGACAAATCTTACAAACAAGTGAGAGAAGCCATATACAAAAGAATACATTTTATTTGATTCTATTTATAGGAAATTCAGAAGCAGGTAAGGCTAACTATGCTGTTAGCTATTAGAGCAGTGATCAAGTCAAGAAAAGGGGCAGGAAGCTCTAGTGTGCTGGTAGTGTTCTGTTTGTTGATCCAGGTCATGGTTACATGTATGCATTCAACTTGTGAACATTCATTGAACTGCTGCTTAAGATATGTTGGTCTATTATACTCCAATTAATAAAATATTTTAAAAGTATGCATACACATGCATTAGAATTAGGTAGGTTTTTCTGATGTGTATGTACATAAACGTGTACGGCTATGTGGGTGGAAGAGAGAGAGAGAGCATCATGGAAGTTTTCCTAGAGAAGATGACCTAACAGGAGTAAGACCAACACCATAGCAGATTCTTTATCTCTAGTGTTTCAGCTGGTTCCTTTTCTACACTCAAAAGGACTTTCAAATCAACATCATTTGACTTTGAAGAATATAACAGTAGATATTTTGAGAAGGATTTTAGACTTGATTCAAGACACAGCAGTTCAGTTGCATCCAATATTTTTTTCTGAAAACATATGCCAATTTATTTTTTAACTTGGATCAATATGAAATCAAATTAAGTCCATAATTTGCAGTGGGCTGTTATAGCTCCATTTTTGTAGTGTCATTATTTTTTACCTGAGACTGCTTCAATATTTTACTTTATGTAATTTTCCATGGATCTTTTTTGTTTGTATGCAAGAAGGTAAAAAAAAATATATTTCTGATTACATATAGACTACTAATTATACCACCTCTAAAAAGTATTGGCTATTTGAAACTATTCTTTTTTAAGGCATGCTTTACATTAGTAAGAAAAAGGGAACATGCTAAGCTAAATAGGAAACCGTGCTCAGAGGCAAGCTGTTAAACGGCAGGATTATCTGGCTCCTTTGGTGATACTGAAGTGACTAATACAGCACAATTTGATAAAGGTGACTTTTTGTTATAGAACAAATAATATCTTAGTATTGAAATGTTTAACTAACTTGCATCACTCACTTCATTATAACCCAAGCTGTCCTATAGTGCTTGTCCTTCTAATGTAGCCCTTTGCAGAAATATTACATGCAAAGACAGTGATGGGGACAATCCTTAAAAATAGCACATTCATGCATACTCCACGTAATGCAGCAATGATGAGAACACCTTGAATTTATGTCATATTTTCCATCAAGAAGAATACAGCATATCCAAATTTTCTACATTTTTATGCAGAGAGGTTCAAGCTATATAGGACAGACATGAGAATATTTAAGAGCCTGGCTATGATGTCAGCCAGATCTGGATCTGAGTACTTGCTTTAGCACTTCCAAGCCATTTCCTATCCAATCTGTCTAAATCTCAGTCTCCTTATCTATAAAAGGGAAAATACTAACTACCTCAATGTATATTGAAACATTGATCAATAAGAAAAAATATATACAATGCTTAGCATTATGTCTGTCACATAGAAAACAATAGGGGCTGGCCCCATGGTCTAGTGGTTAAGTCTGGTGCGCTCCACTTCGCCAGCCCAGGTTCACAGGTTTGGATCCTGGGAATGGACCTACACCACTTGTGAGCCATGCTGTGGCAGAGACACACATACAAAATAGAGGAAGACTGGCACAGATGTTAGCTCAGGGCAAATCCTCCTCAAGCAAAAAAAAAAAAAGAAAACACTCAGTAAATGATAACTATGTATAAATAACAGTTCAAGGATTTCTCAACCTCCTCTTGAGACTGCTCTTTTAGCTAGGATTTTTCAGAGAACGAGAGCAGCATGCTTTAGTTGGCTTGCTTATCTTTGTTCATTTCTCAAAATGCTTGGGAACAGTTATAATTTGGCCACATACTCTCAGGGCTTCAATGTGTCTAACACGCCAATGAGGCACCTCCTCCTCACTGAAGTCCTCAACATTTCACTACAAGAAAGATGAATTACTGTGAGGATTTCAGGAAACCAAGGTTCAAGAGGGTTAAGGGACCTAAACAAGGCTCTACTGAGAGTAATGAGATTACAACGGAAACTAGAATAAGCAGCCAGTTTTGCTACTTATCACACTAAATTCTGAACGTCGCAAAACTGTTTTAAGGGAAGGTGTAAAATTTACTTTTAAAGTTATATTAGCTCGTTTGAAATCATTCAGGGACTCTAATTTAAATTGGCTTCCTCTCCGTTTCAGAATTTTCAATTGATTTCGTGGTACCTCCAGATCCTTCCACTGAAAGGAGGGAGATAATTTTATGCTAACAAAATTACAGCAGCAGTTAAGATCAGCGTGTCCTGACCGACACCGGGGCTGTAAGTGTGTCACCCAAAATCTCACCTCCTGAGAAGGAAATCATCTGAGAAGCTATAGAAAAATCTATTATGAAAATCAGAGAGTGGGAGAATAAATGTCAAGATATGAATGTATGTTATTATTAATATTCTACTATATTAGACTTCCGTTTCCCCCTTAGATTTATCAATAATGAAAACATAGTGTAGGTAACTTTTGGAAAGATCACAGCTACGTAAATAAAGGAATTCCATTTCAACAATTAAAATCTTCAAGGAAACAGTAAGGAGCTGACTGCGAATAGGCACAGGGTAACTTTTGGAACGATGCAAAGTTTGTAAAACTAGATTGTGGTAATGGTTCCACAACTAAACAAATTTATTAAACATTATTATTTTTTTTTTTGAGGAAGATTAGCACTGAGCTAACATCTGTCACTAATCCTCCTCTGTTTGCTGAGGAAGATTGGCCCTGAGCTACCATCCATGCCCATTTGCCTCTACTCTATCTGTGAGACGCCTGCCACAGCATAGCTTGACAAGTGGTGCGTAGGTCTGCACCCGGGATCTGAACCGGCGAACCCTGGGCCGCTGAAGTGGAATGTGTGAACTTAACCACTGCACCACCAGGCTGGCCCCTACTAAATATTATTAAACTGGACACTTACAAGGGGAGACTTTTGCAGATTGTAAATTATACCTCAATAAGGCTATTTTTAAAAAGACATAGGGAATGTTAAAAACAAAATACAGCAAACTCCAGTTTTAAAAATGAAGAGACTGGAACAATACATAGTCACAAAATATGTGTAGGATTTCCAAAAGCTGATGGGGTTGAACAGAATCATCTGGAAGCGAGTGGAGACGAAAGGCCAAGGAGAACAATGTCAGTGACAAAAGGTTGGAGGATAGTAGGTCTCAGAAGTAACCAGGAAAAATATACTGCCTGACAATGCAGGGCACAGAACCTATTCTGTGTGTAAAGCTGTGTGTGCAGTAACCGAGGTGGCCTGAGCTGGCAGAATAAGTCCCTAATGGAAATGTTCTGTTTCCAACAAGTAGAAGAGACGGAGCTACAGAAAGCAAAGCATTAAACAGTTAAGCCATGTTTTCAAGTAGGTTTAGTCTGAGGCAGCAGAGAGGACTGATGCCTTTTCTTTCTGGAAATCAGCAAGCCCAGGACTGTAACAAACACCTCTGCCAAAACAAATCTATGGTGAAGGGCTTGTCCAGGGACAAGTAATTTTTTCAGAGGTACGTATGTTTTCTAAAAAAGGAAAAATAGTACAGCAGTAACACAGAGTTTCTATAAGAAAAAAAGCCTAGACGAAAAACTAGCCCCCCCACGACTCCAAAAAATAAGCCATAGAACTGAGGAAAACATGAAGCAACTGTTTTTAAAAACATAAGAAACATTTTTCTCGATCTTTGAAAACAGCAAAATAGAAATATAAGACCTCAGGGACGTGATGGTAAGATGAAATGTCAGCTCACAGAACTAAGAAATGAAAAATAAACTATCACAGACATGAAAACAAAATCAGAAGGAAAGGAAAAGAATAGACACTATGGAAAGTTCAGTAAGGGATAGAAAAGATGGAAATTAGGAAAGCTAAAAAAATGGAATAGAAATAAGAGTTACAATGAACTAGAGAGAAACAATTCAGGACTTAGAAGAGGACTTGGTACATAGTAACTGCTATTAATAGGAATTATAATAAGAATTAGCTATTATTATTGTATGGGTACTTGTTTTTACTATTATTATTATTATTATTAGTGTAGATATTGAATAAATGAGTAAATGAGTAAATGAGAACGGCCTTGGTTAAGTTTTCCTTAGAAAGTAATTCAAATACGCTCAGCATAGCCATCATTTGATTTCAGATTATCATCTAAAAACTAAAAAACTCAATTGTCTTCATGAGGTCCTTATTGAAACAAAGGGGAAATAGGAGGCCATGCCATTATTGGAAAGCTGTTCATGAACATCTTTTGAACTCTCTACTAAGAAAATAATTGCATTAATTTTTCTCTATGAAGGAGAAAATTTCCTTCATTTATTTGTGTAAAGAAGCTATTTCAGTTTAGTGCAAGTTCTTTTGTTCCCATTATGCCACTCCATTTTTCTTAAAAAGAAAGGATCCTCTAACTTAGAAAATTCTCTTTGAATCTCTTCTTATATATAAGATTAAGGAGGGTTTGGGAAAAGGAGGTATTCTTGTTCTAGGAAGTACAGACTCTGCAAATTAGAATAATTTATGCAGGTGAATAGGAAATACTAAACCACTGAAGTGGTGTAAATATTATGCTGATGATGTACCTAAGGGTTGGGTAAGGTGTCTCACAAATATTTAACTCATTCTATTCTCTTTGACTTAGTTATGCAACACTACACAACTAAATGGAGGGTCTTACTGCCCTTAATACAAATGCCTAATGAGCTTTTTAAAAAAATTTTCTAAGAGTAATAGTAATATAAAGGTTCCAAGCAGAATAGTGAATTTTCAAATTAACATACTATTTTCCCCCAATTACTGTCTTCAGATGTTAACAGTAAATTTCTTAAAGTGTGTCCTACTTGTCTGGTAATAATGACACAACGAAAATAGTACCTAATTTTAAATATTAAGAGAAGATATGAGTTTGGGAAAAAAAATACATATATCATTCTATAATTATAAAGAGAATGAAAAAATGTTAAAAGGTATAGCATGAATAAGCTGTTGAAAGCAAAGAGCTAGTTTAAGATAAGACATGCCCTTTTTCACATCATGTATGTATGTTTGTTACATACAATTAAGAGCACTATTTTGCTATTGAGATATATAAAAATAATAGCACCTTGGAAATAAGCACATTTAATCCACAAACTCTACTTTAAAAATTCACTGTATAACATGTAATAAAATTGCATGGAACTAAATACACATGTGTGCACATACACATGCACATAAATGCAAACAAAAATGGAGAAATTCGAGTAAGATCAGTGGATATATCAATGTCAATCTCTTGGTTAAGATATTTAGCTATACAGTTTTACAAGATTTTGCCATTGGGGGAAACTGGTTAAGGGGTACATGGAATTTCTTTGCATTACTTTTCACAAATGTATGTGAACCAATAATTATTTCGAAATAAAAGTTTTAATTAAAAAATACATGCAAAGAAATAAAAGAGGAAATTTCTCTCATTTCCTTTTTGTTTTTTAAAGAAATCACCCCAAAGCATACTTAAAGCAGCAGTGTTGAAAGTAGTCCAAAGGCTGCAGATCTGATGTTGCTTTTTTTTTCTTGGTAAGCCCAGTGTTTTGAATGAATTTGAATTTGAAAAATGTTAAGTGAACAATTCCATTTATTTTTAGTCCCATAAACTTTCTTTATGTTTGTTTCATGAATTTAAATTGGCTGAGGGCATTTGTGTTCTTGGATATCTTTTTAAAGTAAAGAAATCTTAAAATGTCCCTTTCCTTTTGAAATCCTGTCATATGCTACAATATATATGAGCCTTAAGGACATCTAAGTGAAAGAAGCCAGTCACAAAAAAGACAAATACTGTATGATTCCACTTATATGAAGTATCCAAAGTAGTCAAACTCATAGACAGAAAGCAGAATGGTAGTTTCCAGGGGCTGGGAGAAGGGGAAATGGAGAGTTGTTCAATGGGTATAGAGTTTCAGTTTTGAAAGATGCAAAAGTTCTAGAGATTTGTTGCACAACAATGTGAGTATAGCTGACACTACTGAGCTGCACACTTAAAAATGATTAAAATGGGGCCAGCCCCAGTGGTCTAGTGGTTAAGTTTGGCAGACTTGGCTTTGGCAGCCTGGGTTCAGTTACCGGGAGTGGACCTATACCACTTGTCAGTGGCCATGCTGTGGCGGTGGCTCATATACAAAAAGAGGAAGACTGGCAACAGATGTTAGCTCAGGGTGAATCTTCTTCAGGAAAAAAAAAAAAGATTAAAATGATAAAAAAATTTCTTTTCCTTTTATTTCACATGATCATCACCTTTTCTAGATGGAAATACAAATCACAGTCTGGCCAATTAATATACTTTGTTATAAATGGTTTATTCCTGATTAGCTTCATTCATGGGCAAGATCTCTCTCATTGTAGTAAAAAATGGTTCACTTTATCTACAGGCTCACATTTTGTACATTCTAATCTCACAGAAAGAAAAGCAGACCTTGCCACCCAGACAAGGGCAGAGAAATGATACAAGAAAGACTGAGTGCTGTTAAGAGCACTAAACAGAGCACTGAGCTGTGCCTCAGGGCAGACCACCCTCAGACTTTCTAGTTTCCTAGGACAGTAGTTTCTTCTCCATTTCAGGCAGTTTACCTGTGATTCTGTCACTTGCAATCAAAGGAATCCTGTCAGAAACGATTTGACAAATTGATACGTTTTAATTTCAGCTCTGCACCAACGCTCTGTAGGATGTGCCTCTGTTTAACTAGCTAGTTTAATCTTGGTTGAAATCCAAACAACAATCTCATATGGGCAATGTGTACCTTGAAAACTGGTACTTTTCTTCCTGTTACATTTCATTTCGCTAGCTATTCTAGTTTAAAAAAAATAAAAACCTGCCAGACAACACAGAAAATAGCTTCCAGATACTAACTCTTACATGCGATGAAGTTTTCTTAGTATATATTCTCTACAGTTTAAAAATACTTTCAGACAACATAGAAAATAAGCATGTGATATAGATCTCCCAGCTGGGTATATTCTGGACACACACTATCTTAGGCAAATATCAAAGAGATTTAAAATCAGAAAGAAATCACTAAGCTCATCAGACTTCAGTTTATAACGGTATCATGGCACATAATCATTTGTTAGTTTAAATAAACCCAAATACTTCAAAGTTACCCTGTTAGAAATAAAATCATACTCCAATAAAAAAACACTAATCATTGAACTTGACGGCTCATAAATTTGCCTGATTCAGCCTGACACAGCTACATTCAAGCAGTGACCATATAGACGCTTCCTGATGTATAACTAAGATAACAGTGAATGATTGTGGAAACCTACACAATTCACTCCTCCTGTAGATGTTTTTAAATTTTTGGTAAATTGTCAAGTAGCTTTTTGTATTCACTATTTCCTTAAACCTTTTTTTCTACTCACAATTTATTACAGAGAACAGGCAAAGAAGAATTTCAAGAGGTTTTCAAGTTGCCACTTTGCAAACCTGCACACAGCCTTTATTCATGCAATACTTGACTACCCCCTTCACTGGTGATTTAATTACCACACCATAATTGAGAGACAATGAGAAGGAGGGCGGTTATCGCTTCCAAACTAGGCTTTCAAGACTTTGAAAAACAAAATGTAAAGATAGTGGTTGCCACACAATTTTGAAAGACATTAATACAATTAATGAATGTACTGTATCCATTGGAGGAAGTGTCTCGACTATATGATGGCACTGATCATGCATAAAATTACACCTCACTTTCCAAGTAAAAAAAGAGACAAAGACCTTTCTAATTCATAGGTTTTATTCCGGTTAGGAGAGCTTTCAAATTCCAAGTCGATTCCTATTTAACTAAAGGTGCTAAAGCTAAAGTTAAAGATTTTCTGGGGCTGATTTTTCATTTCCATTCTCCCCAAATTCAAGCAACCAGTCATTTAACCTCATGAAAGACTTATCATAAGTTTATCTAATTCTGTATGACCATCAGGTCATCCACTAATCCAGAAGGTATAAGAATGGGGCAGATAAGGATTGGGGCAAATTTAAGATATTCTGTTTAAAGAATGACATATACTTCTGCAATTATGGACTTTGGCTACATGACAATTTTTAGTGATTATCAGTAACGTGCCCATAGTAACCTTCCGGGCAATTTGGAGTGCTCTTTGCAAGAAGCTAAAATTTGATGACCTTCCAACAAACAGAAGGAGCCTTTGGCCATTATGTGGTGTTCAATGTTAATTGGTTTACGTGCAGTTTCTTACATCAGTAGATAATCTATGTTCAAACATACTTTGAAATGAAAAGACATTATATTCTCAATATTTAAGAGTGAAAATTCCATATTCATTACGTAGAAAATGGACTTACAGCTGTCAGTACATTATAGAGTAGTTTTATTTTCCCCCTCCCCAAAGCCCTAGTACATGGTTGTATATCCTAGTTGGAAGTCCTTCTAGTTCTTCTATGTGAGCTGCCCCCATAGCATGGCAACTGACAGATGGCTGGTGTGGCTCCATGACTGGGAAATGAACTCAGCTGCCAAAGCAGTGAGGGCGTTGAACTTTAACCACTAGGCCATCAGGGCTGGCTCTACAGAGTACGGTCTTATTGGATAAGTTGGGGAGGAGAACATAGCGCAGTGCCATGTGCATAGTAGATGCTCAAGAAAGCTAGTGGAATTCAATTAATATAAACATCGAAAACATGAGAAAGATAACATAATAGATTCTATGACAATATGACAATTTCTGTCAATAACTCTCCCTGACCAAAGCTTTCCTGACCCAATCCTCCCCAACGTTTTGGCTGCCTCTTTTATTTGAAGAATGAATGACATTCATTCATTTCAAACTATCAGAGAGCTTCTAAAATGTGTCAGTTGCTATGGATAGAGCAACAAAAGAAACAGGATCCCTGCCCTCCTGGAGTTAACTGCCTAATGGAAGAGACAGGCACTAAATACACACATTTATAAAGAGCTGTATAATTCCAACAAGTGCTCATTGCACTAATGATTCCACATTATACTTGCTGCTTTACTGGAGCATATGCCTTTCTAGGTGGCCTGCTCCCAGAGAGTAGCCTGGGCCTAACACTTAATAAAATATTGATAAGTAACTTTTAATAAATTAACATATTTCCCCTAAAACTAGTTGGTAACCAAAACAGAGATCAAACCATTTACTGTAAGAACTTTAATTCCCGAATAGAAAATTCTCAGCATTCTGCATTCTTTCCCAGGCTTCTAAATGTCTCTTTAAGTTAAACAGTAAAATGTAACAGAAGACTTTACCCATCTGTGTTGTACAAGATTTGGCACATATCTTAAAGCTGTTATATCTTACTTAAGTAGTGACCTGCAGTTGTACCATGACTGATGGTGGTCATACATCTCTTTACTATTTTCATAATTGATGTAGTCATCCAAGCAGGGAGAAAGGTTGAGGACACCCATCATCACTCCTGCTTTGTGCCACTGGAATGTGAAATGATTGTAGGAGTCTAAGCTGATTCTAAATCAGGCTGGGCTCTGTCACACTAATAATTTCTGCACAAATAAATGAAGTGCTGCTGAGAGACCATGGTGAAAGAGAATGAAAGCAAAGCTACCAACGAGGCCTTTGCCACCTGCATGGAGGCAAGAGAGTCTTTCACTCAAGAAACAGGAAAAACTAAGGCTAATGTAGGAATTGTTAAAGTGGTGTGGAGTTAGGCCTGGCTTTGGGGGGACATTTCAATTACTTAAAGGAAAGAAAAACGAACCTCTCCTGCATGTTCCTCTGTCATTCTTTCAGCTTGTGCTCATGTGTGTCTATTTTGGGCTAAGATCCTGGCTCTGGAGTCACAGAGTCATAGGCCTTGTTTTGAGATCTGCTCTTTCATTCCCAGGCTGACCTTGGACAAATCACAACTTCTGGGAAAAGAAGAGCTCCTGGACTGTTCTCTACATTATATAAAACATACTTAAAACAGTGTCTGGCATAGATTAAATACTCAATAGATGTCACCATCATTATTGTTTAGTAAACTTTGATGGTGAAATTTCTTGCACTCTAAGGCAGATTGCAAAGACATTCCAGCTATACACGAATACCTAATTTAGTAGGTTAATAATGAGTAACCTTCAGTTATACATAATGTTTAAAGATTTTAAGATTGTATATCATTTGCCTCTTAGAAAAGACTTGTACTTTTAGATCAGTTCCAGATCATCAGGTAAAATCTCATAGTCCACCAATGGGTGACCAAGATGACCTTGACGTTCTCTTCTGCTTGACTAAACTTTAGACAGGTTTCTTCCTGACTATAGGTCCTTGACCTCCCTTTTCTTAGAGCATCTACTTTAGAAAACCTATAATTGTAAATTCTTCCTCTGCTCCTCCGAGATGTAAATCTCCTTCCAGCCTCTTGCCAGTTTTACAATCCAGGAATGTCTTTCTCAGGAACCTGGGAGCCATCCCTTTGAAATGTAATCACCAAGAAAGACAGAGCACCTATCTCTCAGTCTCTGGGAGGGCAGGAACCTAACTTCCAGAAGCTCTGATTAGCCTAGTCACATTGACCAAGGTCCCTGCTGAAGTCCTCTAGTACTTTTTCACTAGCTCACCCCAGCGCTTAAAAACTCTCTTGCCTTTTATTACAGCGATAATTGAGTTCAGTGTCTCTCCTCTGCTGCAATGGTTTTGAATAAAGTCTTCCTTGCCTGTTTAACTCTGTCCTGTGTAATTTTTCTTTCACATGGGTCACAGGAAACACTTGGTGAAGCACTGTGTTACAGTGCTTAGATCTCTTGCTCCACTTTAAATTCTTTGCTCTCATTAGCTTAAAAAAAGAGATGAAATCGGGACTGGCCCTGTGGCTGGAGTGGTTAAAGTTCCACATGCTTCGTTTTGGCGGCCTGGGTTAGCGGGTTTGGACCCCAGGCACGGACTTACACCGCTTATCAGTCAGGCTGTGGAGGCATCCCGCATACAAAATAGAGGAAGATTGGCACAGACATTAGCTCAGGGCTGATATTCTTCAAGCCGAAAAAAAAAAAAGAGGAAGATTGGAAGAATGGCTCAAATTAAGATCCTACTCCTTATGGTGTAATCAAGGAGATAAGTAGTGCTTCCCTCCAGCTGATTTTATTAACATTAAAGTTTTATGATAAATTATGAAGATCCCTAGAGCTAACCACCCAATTAAAATAACATAAGCATGGCAGGATGTCTATTATAATGTTTTTCTTAGAAGAAAATTCCTAATTATAGTGCTGTAGACTTCTGCATGGGCACAGCACTGCTGTGGGAATGGACGGAATCACAGCTCTAATTAACAGGTACGTGTTTCCAAGATGTCGCTAACTAAAAATAAGTGAAGCTTAATCTTTTAAAAGTCAAGTTTTCTGGAAATGAAAATACAATGGCTCCAGTCATTTTGACCTTTCTAATTACACTGACATTTCCTTCGTGGAGACTGGTATAGCTCATTTTTGTTTCTCATATACAAAGTCATCACAAGAGAAAGGGGTAATTTATATTAAGAATTAATAAAATATTTCATGAGAACCAGTTAAGTTTCACAGTGCACGCATTAGCTTTAGTAAAAGAGTAAAGGATAATCTGGGTTTCAAGTCTGCACAGTTATCTTTCAAAATGAATTAAAAGGAGTTTTTAAAATTTTTCTATCTGAGCAGATAAAATAAATGACTTATTTTAGTCCTAAAAGGCAAAGGTGTGTTGAGGAATACAACTATGAATAGTACAATTAAGGAATTAAAAAGTCGTATTTTACAAACAAGGAAAACTATACATTGCAAATCATACTAGCTTCTGGATTTGTTTTCAAGAGTCTGTTTTCAACACTATTGCTCCCAATACTGGAGGGCATTTAAAATTTATTTTACATAATATTTACAGCGTTAATTTTTTTTAACAGATCACTTAAAATCTTCACATGAATATCATGTCTAATTTTTTATACTTTGTAGGGCTAATCTCAGTGGCACATCATTGTGAAAAATACTTGACAAAAAGGCAAATAACTGGAATCACAATTTAAAATATGAGTTATAGGACAATTAGCAATTTACAAGGAAAAAAATAAATTTAGATCCTTACCTTCTTCACATCTTATACTGAATAAATTATATTCATGTATGTATACATGTATGTTTATATGTATATATATATGCATATATGTATATACATATATATGCATTAAAGACTTAAATCCTACTAGTGCCACCCCCTACAAAAAGAAAAAATACTATGAAAGAATGGGAAGAAAATGTAGGTAAATATTTACATTTTCTAAGCATGTGAAGAAGTCTTTTCTACGGAAAAACAAAAGTATAAACAAAAAATATAAATAAAAAAATAATAGATTTGAATAGTACATTAACATTAAAATATTTCCATATCAAAAGCACCATACATAATATTAAAAAGCAAACAATAAATTGGGAAAGTGCTTTTTGTAATAATGAGGCCACATCAAGAGTTACTATCCTTAATATACCATTAAGGTCATTGCTCTCCTTTCACCCTCATCACCAATTCCAATCTATTTTACTTAGTAACTACCTCGTGAATCTAGATTCTCTTCTTGTATCTTCAGGGAAGTCACTCTGTCCAAGATACCAAGAACTTTCTCTGTATTTCTGCAATAGTCACCTGTCTGACCACATCTCATCTGGCCAGTTTCCAAACAGTTCTCCATGATGCAACATGAGTCATCTTTCCAAGACCCAAATACGATCATGTGACTCTCCTTTTCCACAATAACAACCAATGCTCTTAGAATAATGACAATCTTAGAATAACGCATTCCTCTCCAGCTTTCTCTCTTATCTCTCACCCTCTATACTCCAGCCATATTGGCCTCCTCTCTCCTTAGTGCCTTTGCACATGCCTTTCCCTCTACATGGAATGTCCTCCCATCTCTGAATCACATTTCTTTTCCTATTGAACTATTACTCGGCTTAAATGTCACTGCTTCATGGATACTTCTCTGACTAAATCAGGACTGGTATACATTCTCTTCACACTAGGTGCCATTCTTCCCCACTATTTAACCCAGCTTTAATTTTACATATGTTTATTCATCTAAATACACCTGTCGCCCCAACAAATTTGGGAATTTTCTGAAGACTACAACTGTGTCTTCTTTTCACTCTATCTCCAGTGCCTCGTATGCCATAAATGATGCAGGGCCAGGGCTGTCTGGGGATAGGAGCCTATCTGGACATATAATGCCTCTCACATGTCTATGAGTAGATTCTAGATTTTCAGGGGCTGGCCCAGTGGTGTAGTGGTTAAGTTTGTGTGCTCCACTTCGGTGGCCTGGGGTTCGCTGGTTCAGATCCCAGGTATGGACCTATGTACCACTTATCAAAGCCATGCTGTGGCAGGCAACCCACACAGAAAAAAATAGAGGAAGATGAGCACAGATGTTAGCTCAGGGCCAATCTTCCTCAGCAAAAGAGGAGGACTGGCAGTGGATGTTAGCTCAGGGCTATTCTTTCTCAAAAAAAAAAAGACCAGAGACTTAAAGACCCAACTAGAATAAATCTGGTCCTGAAGTCCCTGCTTTAAAGCCCATCTCAGTACAGGGATATACTGAAAACATATACATACCAAAACAAAGAAACAAATAGGTCCTGGCTCCGTGGCCAAGTGGTTAAGTTAGCGCGCTCTGCTGCGGCGGCCCAGGGTTCGGATCCTGGGCGCGGATGTGGCACTGCTCGTCAGGCCACGTCGAGGCGGTGTCCCAAATCCCACAACTAGAAGGACCTGCAACTAAGATATACAACTGTGTACAGGGGGTGTTTGGGGAGATAAAGCAGAAAAAAAAAAAAAAAAAAGATGGGCAACAGTTGATAGCCCAGGTGCGAATCCTTAAACAAAAAAAAAAGGAAGATTGGCAACAGTTGTTAGCCCAGGTGCCAATCTTTAAAAAAAAAAAAAAGAAAAGAAACAAATATAGTTTCTACTCCTGACTTCCCAGTTCTCTACCTAGTACAATTGCTTTTCTTCCTGATCCATAGACACATCACTTAAGCACCATCTCAGACTCCTCCTTTCATCCTCTTCTCAGCATCCCTGTCAACAAACTGTATTTCTTTTTTACAAGTGCTTCCTAATTATCCTTTTGTTCTCTTCCCCTCTTACTGCTTGGACCCTGGTTCAAGTCTGAATTATTGCAAATGCCCATTATGGGACTTAGATATTAGTGCTCAAAGAAGCCACAGCAGATATAGATACAAATGAAATATAAATGGATGATTTTGAACATGCTAAATCAGAGGCCCAGGGGAAACCAGGAAGACATATTAACAGGACTTTGAAGCCCATTTCCCTCCTTCAATCAGAGCAGCTCTGCTTTAAGCTGTTATATATCAGGTTTCAAAATAACAGTTCATGTGAAGAAAAATTTCTGCAAAAAGGAAAAAAATGTTTGAAAAATCACTATTCTCAATCACCTGAGGTTGACATTTCCACACAGTCCTGCCAATTCGAATGCTACTCACCCCTTTAAATGCAGCTAAATTCCTACCACACCGACGCTTCTTCTATCTATTCCAGGACAGCTTGACTCTTCTTTGCAAGGTATTACAGAGCTTGCTGTATCACACGGTTTGGTGTTTAGTATATTACTCAGCTTTCTAATTTATTCTTTTATCAGTTGGGGTTATTTATTTATTTAGTCAATTAGCCAATTAGTTACGTAGTTATTTTCTCTCCTCCCCTATCCACAGGTAGACTGTAAGTTTATTTTGGCAAAGGTACTACCTAACGGATTTTTCCTTTAGCTCACTATGACTAGTGTGGGGATAATTAAGAATGACAAAATCTGATTAAATGATTTTAATGAGGAAGAAAAAGAAATATGTTGTCTTAGGAAAAACAAATAGATTTTTCTTGGAGCAGAATTTAGAACGAGTTGGAGCAGCTCTTTGGAACCCTAAGTTGAGAAAGATCCAGAAGCTGAAGGGAAGGAGTGCCATGATAAGTTGGGATTGAATCCCATGCGCCTGGCATTTGGTCATTTGTGTAAGGAAATGAAAGGTGAGGGCACCTTCTTTCTGCTTAAATGTCTTCTTCGTCAAAACAAACAGTTCCTATGTATGTTTTTGTACTTTATCTAAAAAGATGGAAAAGTTATCCAAGTGTAAAATATACCTTATGTTCTTTTTTGACAACTATTTTGTTTCTCTATTAAATAAAATTGTGTATCTCGCTAATAGCATTATTCTACTCTTCTCACATATATTTCTTTTTCTGAGAATGAGAACTAACTCAGATATTACCTTTATCCTCCACATGTTTGCCTTCCATGTAATCTTTCCTTAAACTTCTTGACTTTATTATTTTTTTGTGGGGGGGGGAAGAAAGGGTGAGGGTTGGGCATTAAGAAGTGCATGATAAATGAATTAAATAATTCATATACCAGAGTGCTGATTTGCACAAGCTGCACTGATTGAAAAATTGCCTGTTTGATGACAAAATAAACTTGAAAGTAATTGCAATTACATAGAGAAGGCACAATATTGCTACATTCACATCACCTGAGTTTAGATTTAAGTTGATTGAGGCTGTGTAATTTATTCTCTCTGTATTATTGTGAGCTGCATACTACAACTGGTATGTGGCTTTTCATCACCCCTTAAGATTCCTTTCTAAGATGTCCTCATAGCTCTACTCCAAAACCGCCACTTGCTGAAAGTGGAATGAGAAATAACATACAAACTAAAAGAACAAAGATAGGAATCTTGAGAGCTGGTTTTATGGCTTTTTAAAAAGGGATATTACGAAGGAGTTGATTTTACAAGGAAGATCATTGGACTGGTTGTTTACTGATCAGCTATGTGATAGTGGGCAAACCACACTATATGCCTGTGTCAATCTTCTCACCTATTAAATGGAGAGAATGCCTTTCAAATGTACAATGTTGGTGTGAAGGTCAAAAAAGAATAGTTATGTGAAAGCATTACAAATATATTTATATATACGATATATTATTTAAATGACCAGTTTAAAAAAAGAGATGTAGAAAAAAAGTATCTCTAGTTAACCGCTATTCTTTTTACAAATGTCCCAAGAAATCAAGGAATGACATTTAATACACATAGAAGTGTCTATAGATAAAAGATCTATTGAGAAGTAAAATCAATTGACAAAATAACAGTTAAATAAAAAGTCCTTTCTGGCATTAATTTGAAACATTATCCAAGGATACTTTTAATTTTTCAAGTAAAAAAAATCCAATGTTCTTCACTTGAGATCAGTGACTGTCAGTGGGGTGATGGTGTATCAGGATCTTGGGTAGGATATATAGATATTATAGTTTGAACAAAACACATTCTAAAATTATCATTGTTTTTATTTATTTTTACCACATTTTCTCAATCTAATTTAAAGTTAAATAACAGCAAAGAAGAGCGTTAGTCAGTTAATTAAAAGAGACCAGGAAACTCAGTTTTCAATAATTTACTTTAGAACTTAGGATTTCTTATAACTCTCCTTTATCAGGAAAATTAAGGATGGTTTCAAACTAAATGTTATCTTATTTCCGAATTCCTGAAATAATTTGTTTGGATTTTTTTGTAAGACAAAATAGTCAAACTACATTTTAATTATTGAAATCAATCAATTCTAAATCAGAAACATTATGCCAAGTTCAAAGTGGTGAAAAGATAAAATAAGCATTCTTTTATTGTAACAAGTTTGTAATGGTTGTATAATTGACTGATACCTTTTGCAAACTAACCATGCCAACTTTATAATATACACTATAATAAATCTTCATAAATTCTAAGAAATATATAGCAACTATTAAAGAGAATTTAAGAAGGTAAGAGCAAATTCTGAATATATTGCAAAATTTACTATAATCTTGAATGAGGAAGCAATTCTTTAAAAATTAATTTCTAAATTAGTTCAAATTTAGAATTTATTAAAATGATTTTTTAAATACAATATAATTTCAGAAATATACCAACTTTTAAGAAATGAAACTTGATAGGCTTATCCTAAAATATTTCTGGTGGTTGAATAAAAGTAGTCAAAGAAGTCTTGAAAAGGAAGACATTAAATTTCTTTGAGTAATTTAAACAGTATGGTACTAGTACAAGAATGGACAAACAGATCAATAGAATAGAATGAACAATCCAGAAAGAATCCTACATATATATAGAAATTTAATAAACTAAATGGTAGTATTTCTAATAGGTAAATAAAGGATAAATTACTCAACAAAGGCTATTAGAATAATTGTTTATACTTTTTATACATTTGATTCCTAATTTAGAATATACTCACAAATATAAATTTTAAATGACTAATCATCTATATATGTATAGAAGTATTAGAGGAGGAAAATTATTTTTTCTCTCTCTTTTTTTAAGATGGAATACTCTAGAGCCTACTTTGAATAATGAGGGAAAGGATTTTCATAGAGGAAAAGAATGCACATGTTATGGGATACACACAAGAAAAAGCCCCAAATGGACCACAAGAATTCTCTGTTTCTGTCACTTTGGGACTTTATTTTCATAGGAAAAGACTCAGATCAAGAGATTTTACGCTTTGTTCTTTTAAATAAGATGTAACAAAGTCATTGAGTTTGTTTGCCTCAGGAACGCAGGAAATTTTTTGTTCACATGTTTTTATACCGTCTTGCTAAAGAGATTATCGATTCTTAGGGAGATCAGAGAGGTCTGGCTCTGCTGTCAGACTACCTGGCTTTGAATCCTGCTCTATCAAATATGATCTAGCACAAATCATTTAATATTTCCTTATCCCAGTTTTCTTACCAATAAAAAGTGGAAAATATCATGAAGATTAAGTTAATTAGTATACATGTGTTTTTTCGGTGAAGAAGATTGCCCCTGAGCTAACATCTGTTGCCAATCTTCCTCTTTTTTTTTTTTCTCCCCAAAGCCCCAGTACATAGCTGTATATCCTAGTTGTAGGTCATTCTAGTTCTTCTACGTGGAATGCCACAGCACAGCTTGATGAGCGGTACATAGGTCCCTACCCAGCAGCTGAACTGGAAAACCCAGGCCTCTGCAGAGGAGTGTGTGAACTTAACCACTACGCCACAGGGCCAGCCCCCATAATGTGTTTTGAAGAATGTCTGGTATACAGTAATACTCAATAAGCATAAGCATTTCGCTATGAATAGAAGTGGTAATTGAATATAGCATCACTGAGAGCCCACAGCCTATGCTCCCTGGAAAGTAACAAAAAGACCAGAATTTTGCTTCACTTTCTGGAGCTGTCTCCTGGTAGACCTCAAATGTTTAGTTGTAGCTGGGGTGAAACCCCTCTAATGGTCCTCTCGTTCGTCCTCTACCCCTATCCTCATCTGCCCAGTGAACAGCACCATGTAGATTAGAACCTTCCTAACAACTGAAGATTCCTTTCTGGAGGCAGAGTTGAAAATGGTGTGGTCCCTTCTAGCTACTGTTAGGATACTGCATTTAATGACGGAGAAAGAAGGAGGTTTCCATCAATCTTCCCTTCTGTGAGAACAAAAGAATCAAAACTCTATTTAGCCCAGAAACAGGAAGTATCTCCAAATGCAGAAGACACCAGAACAGTACAGAGTATGTACTCAGCAAACTGTTTCATGGATTTTGAAAGGAAAGAATGAAGCAAGAGGCAAAAGGAAGGACATCTAAAGGGGAGACAAGGGTCTGAGAAAGAAATGAGGCTGAAAGCACCAGAAACGGATGGACCTTTGACAGGAGAAAAGACATCTCTTGTGTTACAATAAGAGAGAATGAGGAGAAAAGGGGATGCAGACGCAGGCAGGACTGAGGGTTGGGTGGTGGGCAGATGAGGGGCTGCTTAATAGTATCACCCCTAAGCAACTACTTCTAAGTAAGGCAAGTACTGGGAGCAAGACGGTCAGGAAACTTGCTTATTCTCAATATAACTCTGCTTGGTTGAAATGAGTAAATCTGTGGTTCTAATTTACATAATCTTTCCATGAATAAAAATAGGATGTAAAACTCAATCTGTTCCAGATTTAGATCCAAACTGGAATGCAAGATTTGACAGAAATCATCTCCTAAGATGGAACTGTCTTTAAATGGTGCTAACGAATCTCAAAATAGAATATTTCCAAAAACATATTCCTCCTTTTTCTGTAACCACAGTGACAACTTCAAAATCTTTTTTTTTTTTTGACACCTTCAAACTCTTTTCAAACCACTGTGCTACCTTTGATGCTCTTTGAAAAAAAAATACTACTATTAGAGATTTTTAGTTGGAAATGTTCCATGTCGCATTAGGTAGGCACTTCTACCTTGAAGCTGTTCCGTGGTAAGTATTGCCAGTAACTCATTACCTCGGATGCATTTCTTGGCTGACTTGCAGCAATCACTGATGCCCATCTCTGCTCTTACTTGCCCTTTCGATTACTACCAATAGCCTACGTCTCACCACTCACACCTCTAGTCATGTGTACAAAATTTCTATGATAAGTATAATTGACATATGCTAATTCAGTTGTTTAAAGTTATTAGACTTAATTTGCATTCTTGCAGAGAAAACTCATATCACATAATTCAGATACTGCATTCAAGCTTTTATTTCATTTATGATGCCTCAGTTGAAAGGGTTGAAAAGGATAAAGGAGAGGAGATAACAATACATAAAAGTGCTTATAACTAAATTTAAAGTTGTCTCAAGTACAACTTGCAAATAAAACATGCATTAAAACACCTTAATACAGAACTAAGGAATAAATGGTTTTTTAAATATACCGAAAATCTCTCTGACTACAATTTTCTCTTTCCCTCTTTACATTTAAGTAATACTTTTCAGAGACATGCTGCAAAAACTTTCAGACAAACTTTCAACTCATCTGTGCTTTCCTTTATGAAACATCACTGTTTACAAAATTCACTCTTCTGTTTAATGGTGGTCCATTATTTACAAATCAAACGCCATCCAGGGCAGAATGCTGAGTTCTTTAAGGCACATCTTGTCTAAGCTCCCACATGATGTTAAACAAATTCTATTAGATCTCTCTAAACTAAGAAACTGACATTAAATATTTATGAGGTGCTCTTGTTGGCAATGAAGTACTCTAGGAATTTTAACATAGAGTGGACCCTAATGTTACTTGATTCTTTAAGAACAAGATAGCATCAGAGCAAATAGTAGAGCTGGGATTCAAACTCTGCCATGTCAGGCTCTCTAAAGGCGTGTTCCTGCTCCTCACTACACCAGTCAATCGCCTTTAATGATTGGGATCCAGTACCTCCCCGGTTAACTGATTTATTGCTTGGATAGATCTGACTCTCAGAAAATTTTTCTCTACTAAAGTCTTTGGCCCTTTAACTTAACCACCAGTGTCAATTCTACCATCTAGTGTTCTAGTGCCAAACCCAGATTCTATTCCTTCTTCCATGTGACATCCATTCACGTGAAAGATGGCTATGATCTCTTCGGTCTGCTGCTAGGAGCTAATAGTTGTATTAGCATCTAGTCACTCACTTCTAAGCATGTTTCCGCTGGATTGTAGTCCTCTTAAGTATAATAACCCAAACTAAACACTCAACAGCCTTCCGAGTGTGGCCTGATCAGCAGAGCATTTGATTTGGCTCAATGTCTTAGCCTTTTGAAAATTTAGTATATCCTTATTCTCTTATCTAACATCTATGTTATTAATCTTCACAGGGTTCTTAGACATGACGTGCTTGTTGTCTATAACTTCACCTGAGTCACTGATAAGAACAAGAGAAAGAGAAGTCAACGCTTGGTAGCTTGCCAATAAAAGTCTCTCTCTCCAGACTGACACTCAACCTTATCATCTGCACGTTTGGGGACCACATATAAATCATTCATGAACTTGCGTTTGAAGCTAAGCCTTACCTCGAATCAGCCAACTGATCTGGAAAGGAATTTAACTCATAAAGCTTAGTTTCTTATATCTGCAAATTGGGAATGGCCATACTTCCTCATAGATGTCACAGCAATGACATTTGTAGATTCTACGATTATCTGCATTCAGAGTAAATACTCAATGAAAAGTATCTCCTTGCTGTTAAGAAACATTTCCTGGGACTGGCCTGGTGGTGTAGTGGTTAAGTTCCTGCACTCTGCTTCAGTGGCCCGGGGTTTGCGGGTTCACATCCTGGGCACAGACCTACACACTGCTCATCAAGCCGTGCTGTAGTGGCACCCCACATACAAAAAACAGAGGAAGATTGTCACAGATGTTAGGTCAGGGACAATTTTCCTCAGGCAAAAAGAGGAATATTGGCAACAGATGTTAGCTCAGGGACAATCTTCCTCACTAAGGAAAAAAAAAAGTTTCCATAATCTTGTCACATGCAGCTGTCAAAAAGCCTGTTCCTATGTTAGCTCAGGGCCAATCTTCCTCACACACAGACACACACACAAATCCTATTCCTATTCCAGTCAGTAGCTCTCCATGCGATGCAGCTTGCTTACGTGTCGCAGACCTAGTTCATGCAGTAATCAACTAAACTCTCTAATAATTTGTCCCTTTGCTGTTTAAGCAAAACAATCTTTGCATTTATGAATATTAAGCCCCCTCTGCGCACTGGGTGGAAGGGCACTGACGTTCAGAGAGTGCAATACGTTTGATTTCTCAGGCTGGTGCTATGAATCCATTTCTGTCTTTGACTTGTTATATTTCCTGATTCAAATAACTCAGCTTTTGCCATTCCACTTCTCTGATCTGTAAAATGGTGATAATGATATTGACCCATCTCACAGGCGTGCTGTGAAGAAATGCTAATTAACGTTCACAGAAGACTTTGAAAACGCAAATTGCTATTTAAATGCTAAAAATGTACATTCAACAGAGGACAAGTGTACCTTGGGATTAACATGTCCCAGGTGCTGAAATGGTGTCACCTTGCTCAAAGTGGGAAACCAAATAAACAGCCTGAGACCTGCTCAAGATCCATACTCTTTCTCTCATTCTATTTTGAAGCAACATGATTTTTATAGATTCTGTGACTGAAAACTAGAAATAAGTAATAACTTGAATGTCTCTTTTTAAAAGGTGGAG
This sequence comes from Equus caballus, assembly GCF_041296265.1. Lineage (NCBI taxonomy): Eukaryota > Metazoa > Chordata > Mammalia > Perissodactyla > Equidae > Equus > Equus caballus. Next base: position 60,655,546 of record NC_091697.1, read on the forward strand.
GATATACTTTAAAGGATTGTCAGAAAGAGAAGTGACTAAATTGCTCAGGGGGAAAAAAATGCTTCCAGGTAGTAATGATAGGGTAAGAAATCTGACAGTTCAAGACTCTTTTCTGTAAAAACTCAATCTTACTAATAAAGGTAAAACTGCACTCTTCTCATACAATAAGATCCATTGATTTGGATTAACAGATACAGCTTGTTCTCAAAATCTAAACTGTCAGGTTAAGAAAACATTTTGAGATCGTAAAATAGATTAGAAGTGTAAATGATTCACAAACAAGAGACTACACAAGCCATGTCAGCCTTCTGCTAAGGCAGCTCTTCCCCAGGCTGAACAGCTGCTTAGCAGAATCTCACTAATGTATGGCACCCCAGGAACGATGCAGCGGCCTACAAGGCTTCTGAAAAGAAAGCTGCTAAATATTCCTCAAAATGACTTTTGACTAACTCGTCCAGCTTAGGATCCCTCCCTTGCTTTGAGGAGGTAAAGAACACAATGCTTAAACCATCTGGAAACGTTTTATTTGAGTGGTCTTTCTACCCCACCGGGGCCTGTGGCAGGATTTGCATTTTTAGGGCTTTTCAATTTTCAACAGTTAATCATCTTAGAGGATAGGGATGTGCAAAGCTGGCAGTGTTTCTTGGGAGACTTGATAGAAACTCAGCAGAGGAAAAGAAACGTTTTTAGTTTGAAGTGGAAGGTTGCATTAAACATGAAATAAACACTCCTTCCTGTGCTGCCAGAGTCTAAAAATAGGCCCCTGAACAGATTTTAAAGCGCCATTCTATGCTTTCTCCAATGAAGCCACTGGCACTATTAGCCTGATTACTACGCAAGGAGAGGGCCAGATGGCTTGCCCTTGAACTGAAATCAAAGGGCCTTCTTTTATGTGAACATGCTTTTCAAAGTGAGGGCTTTCAAAGTAAAGGCCCCATGTTTACTACACAAAGGGAATGTGCTGGCCCACTGCAAACTCCCTATCCAGAGTCCAGTAGTCAGTTTTCTTGGCACAATGAATAATTACAACCAAAGCTAAGTAGACTCATGGAAATGCCTTCTACAGCTCCCGTCTTGAGATTACAATGTGTCCCAGAGAGGTGGCCTACCACTTAACCAACATCAAATTCTCTATTAAAGAGTCAAGTACATTGGACTTGCTATTCAAGGCATCATCATGGGCATCACCCCGGAGCTTTTTAGAAATGCAGACTCTCAGGCCCCACCTTGGACTGACTGACTCAGAAGCTGTAGCTTAACAAGATCTCCAAGTGATTTGGATGCACATTAAATATTTAGTTGCATAGGCTTAGTCGGTTTCCATCCAATTCTCTGTTTCCCCAGGAAGATCTCCAACTCCCTTAGTAGTTCTATTCTATCATCTCACATTCCTAACAATAACTTTATTTCCCTCTGCTATAATATAATATTGAAGAGAAAAGAATTTAATCTGAGTTACACAGCAATACCACCACATAGACACCTCATGCCAAAGCTAATCAACACATTACTATTTATTGAACATCTATGTGCTACATAACATTCAGAAATGAAAAAGACACACTCTCAACCCAAAGAGCTAACAATGTCTAGACACATATGAATAATCCGATGCTGGATGGATAGACATAGAGAAAGATGGCATTTAAGAAAGCCCTCAGACAATCTGAAGGGACGAAACTAAGAGCATCTGAGGGTTCATTGAGAGAGAGATTAAGATACCCTTGGACTAGATATGATGATGTTTTGCACTCCATCCTAAGGCATTTGGAATTTAAGTCAGTGGGTGGCACACAAATTCTAATACCTACCAGGGTCAGGAGACAATGGATGAAGGGGATTAAGTGACAAGGTATTTGTCATATGGTAAAGGACAATTATTCCTTAAACTCCAGTCTGCTGGGCCCGATGTTGCCATATTTTCTGGTTTTTAAAACAGCCAGAAATCCAGATTTGTATGATGTGCAATCTCCTAATGTTTAAATACTGGCTACAAAAAAATTAAAGAACACAAACAACAACAATGAATGGGAAAAACAAAACACCTCTGTGGGCTGAAGTTTGCAACCTCAAACTCTAGGTTATCTTTGTCACGCAGGGAAGGCCCTAAAACATTTTCCATGGCTAATGCTCTGTTCTTAAGTTGTGCTTGCTTATAGGAACCAAGGCAGAATACTGCCAGATGGCCAAATAGCAGAACTGGTCCAAACCAGAAAGGTCCAAGATGGTGATGGGGTGCTGTGCACAAAGGGAAATATGTGCAAAAGGTGCTGTGTTCATTTTCCCTTCGGGGAGAAGGTGTTTTAGAGCACGAGTTCTCCCTTTTCTCTATTCTCTGATCAACGAATAAAGTTTCTGCTCTGCTATTCCGAACCCCGTCTTGTTCTGTGGCACGAGCCACCTGGGGCAAAAGGACCCACTTGTGGGTCTCTGGTCCCTTAGGACTTGGTAACATTTTCACCCACCAGAGGCTTGGCAGCAGCCTTGCAGTGGGGTTTCCATGATTAATAAGACTGGCCATGGTATTTCCAGAGGTAGACAGTGGAAGGAAGCACAATGTGATGTGTGCTGAAGTAGAATCTTTCATGCACGGAGCTGTGGGTAAAAAATGGACTAACTTTCCAGAGCAATGAGGAAAGGCTTCCCAGATTGGGGATCATGAGCTGAGGTTTCAAGGATCAAAAGGTGTGAAGTAGAGAAGGTGAAAGGGGTAAAGAGGCACATGTGTATGCTGATGGAAGGCAACTAGACTAGACTTTTGGTGGTGAACAGGATGCAGCCTATACAGAAGTCAAAATATAATGATGGACACCTGAAATTTATATAATGTTATAAACCAATGTGACCTCAATAAAAAAAAAGAAGGAAAAGGTATGAAGTAAAAGGGAGGAGAAATAATGGGAGAAAATATTCAGGTGAAAAAACTGAACATGCAAAACTTAAAGGCTTGAGAGAGAATGATGTTTTGATGAAATAGAGTTCAGAATGGCTAGGGGAGTATACAAAGGCAACAAATTTGCTTAATTTTAAGCAGTTGATGAATAATATCACATGATTTCCTCTTAAGAATGCCCATTCTCCAGGCTGGGGCAAAATAGGGAGCTTTCTTTTATCAGTAGTTTCTTTTATTTGTTGTGTCTTTGATTTGATGGGCTATAGAGAAAATGCATACAGAAAGTAAGAATTTTATAATATTTCACCAGATATGAACTCATATTGCTTAGGCCAGCAAGCAGTCGGCAATAATTCCTTCAGTTTTTAGGTATTACTGAAGAAGGGCAGAACTTGCCACCCTAAAATATGTCTCTTTGGCATGAGGATTATTTTGAGCTGGTTATTTTTAAGAAACAGCAGATATAGGAGAAGCTCTGAAAACCAAGTTATCTTTCATAAGAGATGTTTACATTTATAGAGGAAATCTCCATTTGTAAAGGTGTCTCCCTCTCTCCTACTGGGAATAGGAGGATGACTAAATCTCTAGAAACTCTTATCAATGGAGAAGGCAGCAACTTAAATCTGCATAACAACTTTACCTTTATTTACTGTGCTTTTCATGGTAACTTCCCATAACTGGATACCCTGCTCCCCAACAACTTTTGTCTTTAGCTGGAGATGGCATTTAACGGCAGGTGGCTTGGGTCATTTTGAGGAGTTATTCAGTTTTCCTGGGTATCTCCCATGTATACAGGAGGTTTACACGTTATTAAACTTCTGTTTGTTTTTCTCCTGTTAATCTGTCTTTCATTACGGGGGGGGGGGGGGGGTCTCATTCAAGAACCTAGAAGGGTAGAAGGGAAATTATTTTTCCTCTCTTATATTACTGAAAAATGAATGAAGGGCTTTTAACAGATGTTCAAAGGGCACTGAACATTATCAATCAAGCTAACTCATATTTCTTCCCAAAACAGCTTTTAACAACAGCTGTGACTCTTTTATTTGCTGCTTTTAAAGGAAATTTTTATGTCTATGGCTATATCTGTAATTTTAACTGTAAGTATTCCATCTGTGATTTTAAATTATTTATTTATCTTCAATGTTAGCAAAAGAGCATTGATTAGAAACTTAAATAACTCTCCTCCTCTTACTCACTATCAGTGAGCTGATAGGAAAAACTTTAAAAGCTCTTTGGTGAAGAAAAAAATGAAACACAAAAATATCTACGAAAATTACAGGAAGAAGAGAAATGATGAAATTTATTAGACTACTAAAACATGCTGTTAAGCATATTTTATTTAATTTTTCAATGTGTTCTGGAAATCATTAATATAGTCAGTCTGCAGCTGCTTCTTTCTGAATACAGAGTGTTGGAATGAGCAGACCACAACTTTCATAACAAGTCAATAATTTTGGTTATGGTCGTAAGGTTTGCAAATTAACCAGGCCTTAAATATTTTGCTCTCTATGATTCCTTCATAATAAATATTACAAATAAATGCCTAGACCAGTGGTTTCTATTCATTTTTATTTTTTAAATTTTTAAAAATCTGAACTACTTAATTGAAGCATGATTACTATGTAAAAAACTGGACAAATTTAATGTATACAATCTGATGAGTTTGCAGATAAATATACACCCATGAAACCATCACTACCATCAAGGCTACAGAAATATCCATCATCTCCTAAAGTTTCCTCTCATCCTTGTTATTATTATTGTTATTATTCGTGTGTGTGTGTGTGTGTGTGTGTGTATGAGTATTAAGAACTCATAACAGAAGATCTACCCTCTTGGATCATTGGTTTTTAAACTTCAGAGCAAAGAGGCAGCTGGGGGTGCTTGTTAATATGCAGATCTCCAGGCCTGTGTGAAGAAAGTCTAACTCTGATTTTTTTAAAGGTGCCCTAAGTGATTCTGATGCAAACAGTCCCAGAATTATATTTTAAATGATGCTGGGTTGGTGATGCACTGAGTGCTGGCCCAGTGAAATCTTTAAGGAAATAATGAAAAACTTCTGAGATGTATCTAGAGTGATAATGCCAGTGAACGCAACTCCATGAGGCGATGGACTTTGCCTGTTTTGTTCACAGCTACATTTCCGGCATGTGGCACAGAGTGGGTACTGCATAACCACTTGTTGAATGAATATGTGAAAGAATGAATTGAGCATGTCAGCACTTACTCTCTGAACTTTATGCCCTTCCCTTGGTCCTGTCTTACCACTAACCATCAGTCAGATAAAGGACTCATGTCTCAACCTGCTCATCAAAAGAGGCATTTGCAGGCTCAGAATGATGACATTTTGCAAAGTCATCAGCAGTCTTGAAACTATAACGTTGATGAGTTTTCCTCTCTGACCACTTCCAAAACTGAGAATGTACTTGAAAGAGTTGCAACATCTTGCTGGATCATGATGAATCAGCATCCACGTTCCAAATATGTTCTCTAATATATCACACAAAATATGGCACCCATAGTCCCAGCAAAACGTCATGTGGGTCTGAATGATACTGAATTACAGAGTTCCGTTTTTTTTTCAGACCTGTGAGCTTGTGAAATGTTTCTGTATTAGTTGTCATGCTCTGAAACCAATATGGTGGGGTGTTGCAACTAGATTTAGAGGTGATGAGGGAGGCAGAACCACATACACACACGATTTCTTTTAAAAAATCTTTTATTATTTCTCTAGGGTACATGGAAATGCTTTTATGAAATCTGAAAGTTACATAAAACCAGAGAGAAACCAATATAGCTGCAAGTTTCATTCCTCTTAGGGATTCAGAAGACATAGAAAAGCCATGGAGCAGATCCAGTGCTACTTCAAATGTGCTTTTCATTAGTAAGGACATGAGCACTAATGCAGTTTATAGTTCTGACTGAGGTCCTAATTTATCCTGTAAGTTAGCACATTTAGCATGAAAGTTCACAAAGCTTGGGCTGGCCCTGTGGCCGAATGGTTAAGTCCACACACTCTGCTTCAGTGGCTTGGGGTTCGCTGGTTCGGATCCTGGGTACAGACCAATGTACCACTCATCAAGCCATGTTGTGGTGGCATTCCACATAGAAGAACTAGAATGATCTACAACTAGGATATAGAACTATATACTGGGGCTTTGGGGAGAGGAAAAAAGGGGAAGATTGGCAACAGATGTTAGCTGAGGGCCAATCTTCCTCACCAAAAAAAAATGAAAGAAAGAAAAAGAAAGTTCAGAAAGCTCTTTAACACCATGGCTAAAAGCAATTCTTCTGAGACTGCTTTAGCCCTAAATATCATGTAATCATTAGAATTCTATTGACAGTATATATTCAAGTATCAAGTTATTAATCAATACTGGTTGACTGAACACTTCTCTGCTTATCAATAGTATTTCCAATGGTTTCTCTAGCACAACATTATTTCTGTTAATTTTTCTCATTTTCAAATAATAAATACTTAAACCAAATAAAGCTAGAGTAGCTATACTTATATTAGTCAATATGGACTTTAAAACAAAGACTGTAATAAGAGACTAAGAAGGGCATTATATAATGATAATGGGGTCAATCCAACAAGAGGATATAACATTTGTAAATATTTAGGCACCTACCACAGGAACACCTGAATATATAAAGCAAATACTAACAGGACTAAAGAGAGAAATAGGCAGCAATATAATAATAGTAAGGGAGTTTATTACTCCTCTTACATCAATGGATAAATCATCCAGACAGAAAATCAATAAGGAAACATCAGCCTTAACAGACACATTGGACCAGGTTGATAGATATTTGCAGAACATTCCAACCAAAAGCAACAGAATACACATTCGTCTCAAGACATTTTCCAAGGTAGATCATATTTTAGGCCACAAAACAAGTCTTAATAAATTTAAGAGAACTGAAATCATATCAAGCATCTTTTCCGACCACCATGGTATGAAACTAGAAATTAATTACATGAAGAAAAGTAGAAAATTCACAAATATGTGGAGATTAAACAACATGCTGCTAAGTAGCCAATGGGACAAAGAAGAAATCAAAAAACACCTTGAGACAAAGGAAAATGGAAATGTAGCATACTGCAATTTACGAGATGTAGCAAAAGCAGTTCTAAGAGGGAACTTCATAGCAATAAATGTCTACCTCAAGAAACAAGAGGTCTTAAACAACCTAACTTTACACCTCAAAGAACTAGAAAAAGAAGAAAAAACAAAGCCCAAAGTTAGTAGAATAAAGGAAATAACAAAGATCAGAGCAGAAAAATAAAGAAATAGAGACTAAAACACAATAGAAAAGATCAATGAAACTAAGAGCTAGTTCTTTGAAAAGATAAACAAAATTGACAAACCTTTAGCTAGACTCACCAAGAAAAAAGAGAGAACACTCAAATAAACAAAATCAGAAATGAAAGAGTTGATGTTACAACTGACACCACAGAAATACAAAAGATCATAAGAGACTACTATGAACAATTATATACCAACAAATTGGACAACTTAGAAGAAATGGATAAATTCCTAGAAACATACCACCTACCATGACTGAATTATGATGAAACAGAAAATCTGAACAGACTGACTACTTGCAAGGAGATTGAATCAGTAATCAAAAACCTTCCAATAAAAAAAAAGTCCAGGACCAGATGGCTTCACTGATGAATTCTATCAAACATTCAAAGAAGAATTAATACTAATCCTTCTCAAACTCTTCCAAAAATAGAAGAGAGGAGAACTCTTCTAAACACATTTTATAAGGCCAGCATTACCATGATATGAAAACCAGACAAACATGCCACATAATAAGAAAATTACAGGCCAATATCCCTGGTGAACATAGATGTGAAAATCCTCAACAAAATATTAGCGAACTGAATTCGATAATACAAAGGATCATACACAATGATCAAGTGGGATTTATTCCAGGGATGCAAGATGGTTCAACATACACAAATCAGTCAATGAGATATACCACATTAACAAAACAAAGGATAAAAATCATATGATCATCTCAATAGATGCAGAAAAAGATATACGCCCCCCCGCCATGTTCATTACAGCATTATTTACAATAGCCAAGATATGGAAACAAACTAAGCATCCATCTGTGGATGAATAGATAAATAAATTGTGGAATACATATACAATGGATTATTATTCAGCCATAAAATAGAATGAAATCTTGCCATTTGAGATGACATGGATGGACCTTGAGGACATTATACTAACTGAAATAAGTCAGACACAGAGAAAGACAAATACTGTATGATCGTTCTTACTCTCTTGTATGTGGAATCTGAAAAAGGAAAGGAAACCAAGCTCGCAGATACAGAGAACAGAGTGGTGAATGCAAGAGGCAGGTGGTCGGGGTGGGGGTGTCTGTGTGTGTGTGTGCGTGTGTGTGTGTGAGAAATGGGTGAACTGTGTTTTCCTTTTTTCAGTTTAAATAAATTGAATTTAAAAAGCTGTCAAAAGATATCCATGTTTCCAAAATCACATGAGAGTCACCATTAATATTTTTATATACTTACTTTCAATCTTCTTCTATATATTTGTACATAGTTGTGATCATAAGACATATGCAATTAAAGCTAGTTATTTCAAGCAGTTCATAAACATCATTTTAATGGCTCCATAAAATTTCCGATCATAATTTATATTTTAAAAGTCACTGTAATGTCCCACTTCATTAAAGAAACTTGGACACAGATACTGATGTTTTTACCAATAAATGCATAGCAGCAACTCTGTCCAATTCTGGGAAATAGATGTGACCCTTAACACACCAGGCTTTTTGTCCGTAATGCAGTTCTCATTTTTCATATGCTCAATCAGTCCCATTTAACATAATAATCTGTCATAATGAGGTGCCATTACATGTGCAGTTAAAATGCTTGATGTTTTAGAAGTAAAGACATTTTAAAGGTTTTATTTTTCCTTTTTCTCCCCAAAGCCCCCTGGTACATAGTTGTATATCTTTAGTTGTGGGTCCTTCTAGTTGTGGCATGTGGGATGCCGCCTCAGCATGGCCTGATGAGCGGTGCCATGTCTGTGCCCAGGATCCAAACCGGGCAAACCCTGGGCTGCCGAAGTGGAGCGCGAGAGCTTAACCACTCGGCCACGGGGCCAGACCCAAGAAGTAAAGACACTTTAAACGAAACTTCAGAAATGGAATATCACCGTCAATAATGTTAAGCAAAGCACTTAATGTTTCTATGACAATTTATAATTTTTTAAAAAAGGAAACTAACGTATAAATTAAGATAAAGCAATTATGCAAATTAGCAGTGGTATGGACTACCTGCAATAAAGCTCAGCTAATACAATCAACAATTCACACATACTTCAAAGACTGGCTCGCAGAACTATGTGTGCATCTTGGAGGAATGGGGTCTCAGCCTGCACTCTGAAGATCTAAATCATAGGCCAAGATTTGATGTAGAGTGATGCTCTCCAAACAAAGGTTTTTACCTTTTAACTTTTCTGGATCTCACCTGTATCATGTGAAAAGGAGGCAAGCAGTACTATCATTAGATAAGAGTAGGGAAAACCCTTTGAGGTTTTAGGAAGATATTTCCATGTTCTAAAGTACCATTATTTATATCAAAAGTCATTAAAAGTTTTGCCATGAGTAAACATGGAAGTACTTCAAAATATTTTTCAGCTTCGAAAAAATATCTTTATGGAAGAAACACCTCTTGAACCTTTCAAGCACAGTGACCTAAGGCCACTTGTAAATCATTCCACCAACATCTAGACATGCTCAGACTGAATGACTTAAAAAAAGAAGGCACAGCAACATAAAGGTGCCCCTCTCATGTTTATTTTGTGATGTTACTTTTTCCTGACTATAAAAGTAATACTTACTTTTACACACTATTGGAGGGAGTGTAAAATTGGTCCAAATACTTTGGAAAATTGTTTGGCAGCATCCAATATAGCTAAATACATGTATATCTCATGGCCATTAATTCTACTCCTTGGTATACTACAAAAAAATGTACATATGTTCACCAAAAGGCACGAATAAAAATTTTCATAGTAGTAATAGTATATAACAGCCCCCAATAGTAGCAATAGCTCCAAATTGCAAACAGTCTAAATATTTATCAACTAGTAGAATGAATGCATTTTTCTTGAGAATGAACAAACCCTAACTCCATGCAACAATATAGGTGACTCTCACAAACGTAATGCTGAGTGACAGAAGCCAGATACAAAAGAATATATACTATACGAATTCATACATTTAAAGTTCAACAGCATAGATTAATTTGGTCTGTCTTAGAACTCTGATAACTTAGTGGGTCTTTAAGATTCCTTAGTTTCATGTTCTGCTTATTTTTCCTAATAAATTCAGTATTAGGTCTTGCTATTACAACCATTCTCATACTCATCTATCTCTGGAGGAGTGTTCCCTTTGTGTTTCAATTGATGAACTGAAACTAGTATCATCAGGCCAGCTGTGACAATAATCAAAGGAAAGAGAGTCTGAAGGAAGAACTAGCTAGCTCTTTATGCTGCTAAGCTCTTTATGCTAAACACTGTCATCTACAAAAAATTTTCTCTCTGTTGTAATTAAGGATTTTTTTTTCCAAGTAGACACATGGAAATCATAGCAATGCACATTAGTGAGAAAACAGCATTAACAAGTGATAGATCGCATGCTAAGGCCTTAACATATTTCCATACTTTTATAGAAGACAGAATGCAGGGCTAGTTCCAGGTATAGTTTCTGTCTCTTTACAGGTGGCTCCCTTTCCTCTTTCTGTGCCTCCCTTCCCACAATTTCCTATGTTCTGATTGATGGGAAATCCTAAACTCCACCCACACAGGTTCATCTGATTCTGCCCTATTTCCTGCAGCTTGGCCCTTCCAGTAAACAGCTGAAAACTCGTCAAAGCAGCTATCAGGGTGAAGGTCACTGATTCTCCAACTTTGGAAGGTGGAGATTTGGGATGTGATCAGGTGGCCTACGAGCTCCCGACACATTTAATAGCAGCAGCAACTGCCAGGATAATTCTTCCACAGAAATAGCCCCAAAAGTAAGGTTCTGACGATCTTGAGTTTATGTTCTCATTTGTCTTTTGATTATTTCGTAATTAATTCCTACAACAACAACAAAAACTCCTTAAAAAGAGATCGATGTTGACGCCTTCAAAATAATTTCCTCAAACATAATCCCGTTGGAATATTTTATTTCCTCTTTAGCTAAAAGTAACATTTCAGAAAAATGCCGTTTCAATTTTCCAATTGGAAAAGAAAAATTGTAAACAAAAGGCCAAGATTCTCACATTAGAGAATAAATGTTTGAGAATCACTAAATGAAATTATAGCTACAGAATGAAGACATGATTTATTTTAAATAAATGAAATCACTGCATATATATATTTGTGAGCGTGAAATAGTCTAAGATCCCCATCTCCTCAGTTTGTAGCTTTAAGGGTTGCCCATATGAGCCAGAGTCGAAATAAAATTCAGAGAATGCTGATTGCTAGTATGGTGATGTGACAATCATATTACTATTGAAATTGTTTTTAAAAAAAGCTTCAAAACCCTATCCCTACACCTGACTTGATAGCGAAATTTTGTTAGACATAGTTACACTTTTGAGGTAAGGTCTATTGTAAATACAATCATTGGCTAAAAATTTATTTTTAAATCATACTATTAAGCAATCTAGTAATATAGAAGCCCTAAAAATATTAGCTCTGCTTCCGCTTTCTCCACAATAGTCAACATCTATTGTAACGGCGCCCCTAATGATCACTGTGAGTATTCTTTGCCATATTTTAAATACAGAATACACAGAGAGGAACTGCATGGTTTTGATACTCTGTGGTAAAAACTCGGAGGGCAGCCCCACGTTCCCATTAGCAGGACAGAAGAAAAACTCTTGAACTTAAAATAAAGCAGCTCCTATTCCAAAAATTTGCTTTTGCTTAGATCTTCTAACAAAGTGCTGCTCTCACTGGGTATGGCTGACAGCTTTTTGCCTCACCAGCTACCTAGGCCTCCGTTTCAGGATGTGAGGTTATCACATTCATCCTAACCTGGAGCTCACACTAAGACTTCAGTGAACTGCTTGAAGCATGGCAGAGCCCACACAGCTTGCTCTGAGCTTTTGAACTTCAGAAAACGGGAAAAATCATCACCTGCTGTTATCTCTACTTCTCTCTTCAAGGTTGTTTCCCATGTGTCTTGCCAAAGGGAACTCTTTCAGCCAATCAATTACTAGCCTTGGCTGAATCCCTGTTTTCGATAGATTTCTTTTAATAGTCTCATCATTGCTCTACTTGAACAAAAGAGATTCAGGCCCAACCTACAGAAACTGCGTGAGCTCTTGAGTTAATATATCCTTATCTCATAATTCATCACTATTTTAGCAATGTCTTGCTCATTGCTACATCAGATTAAGGGTGTATTCTCTGTGTGGCCTCTATATCTCTCTGTTATCTTTGCCAATGATTACGAAATGGAGCCAAATTGGCTACAATGATCCCTTTTATATATTACATATGGTTACTCCCCAAAAGATAGTTTTTTAAAAAGAAGATATTGATTTATGACTATGATTTAATAGTTTATTTTTTAATACGGATTAGTCTAGCCTTTTAGGATCTGCAAGTAGAAATAACATAAACACTGACCTTGGAAAGTTTTTTCACCATAAAACAAAATCTTCTAACCTGTTATTTATCATCATTCTTATGAAAAATGCATTTTCCACAAGCACAAATTAAGAGGGAACTTTTATTTCTCTCTCTCTTAGAAGACTTAAACCACTTTCCATACTATGAAACATTCATTCACTGGACAAATATTAATTAAATATGAAACATTCATTCATTGGACAAATATTAATTAAACACCAATATACACCATGTACTATAGCAGACTAGGTATACAGAAGCAAACTCAATGATGTGGTACTGCTCTCCAGACTTCCCACCAGGCTATTTTCTTGTTCTTTCCATGCAGTTGATTTCAGAATCTTATGAGGATTATCAATATCGTAATTATAAAATCAGTTAACTCTTCTGGTTCTCATCCGCATGGGCAGATTAAAGTGATTATTAAATGCTGGAAAAGTTCTCAGGACCTCTTTCATGTCTATCTCTGGAGAACAGATAATTGCACATAATTAACCCTGTAGAGTTTTTGAAGCATATTCTGTTCAAAATAGCTACAGTGATGGCCCTGCTGATTTGACTTCTTACAGAAAGGGTTAATAGCCGTTTGAGAAAAATTCTGGAATGACAGCTGCAGTAGAGACCTTTGATCTAGGACTCCTTCCCTAAACACCCATCCCTCTCCAAGGCCTCTGTTTTCCTTACGGAATCCTCACTTGTAAATTTTTGAGGATTAGTTAGGAGAGAAAGAATAAGAAGGTGTTCCGGAAATTTTGTGTACAAAGATTTCTCTTCAAGAAATTCTGCCTTAATAATACTTTATATACATAGGCTATTTTACATATAACATATATTTATAGATCTTACTTTTTATATATATATAAAATCTCTAGCCTTGGCTGAATCAAGTTTTTGGATGTTTTCCTTTGATAGTTTCGTCATTGCTCTGCTTTAACAAAAGAGAAGATATATACCTACATATACACTTATTTGTACATCTCAAACAATCTTTAGTCCATAGGGTTTCTAGGTAAATAAAATTGCCTCTGTGATAATGTACCTGCTTTTTCCCACACTCCTGCTTCTCCTCCCTCCCACTCAGTCCCTCTTATACCATCCCTCATCTCCTGCCCACCACAGGTTCAGCCTCATTCTCAGCTCTGGAACCAATTCTATTTCTGGGCATAAAGAACACAAGGGACTCTAGGCTAATAGTTCAGCATCAAGTCAGCCTTGCTGCCTGCTCTTATTCTAATATCTGTCCTCTGTACACCTTCTTCCCTACAGCCTGCCTTCTGCCATGTAAATTGGTTCCAGTTTCAGAACCTTTGCCTGGCTGGCTGCCTCTGAATTCCCTACCGCTAAGCCATGCCCACTATCAGTGCCCCTGTGGGCACAGGGTCCTCCCTTGCTTACTTTACCAGTCTTTCAGGTAAAGCCAGCCTACCTTTAGGTAGGTGTGAGACCTCCTCGCTGCTGCTGACATCCTATGTCTACCTCTGGCCACAGCCTGCTGCCAGATTCCTAAGGAGATGCTGCCCTTGGCTCATCTAGCTATGCCCTGGCACCTGGTGCTGGCTCAGCCCCCACGTGGCCTCCTCAGCCCAGCTGCGCCTCTTTGGCCACACACTTCTGTCAAATGAGCTTCAATTCTAAAACAACATCTGTAGCAGTGATGGGTAAGCAGGAGTTACAAACATGCCACGTCTGGCCTACAGATGTATTTATGTATTTTGTTTGGCCAGCACAGTGTTGATACACAAAGATTGTTTTTTCTTTTCTTTTTCTGAATTCATTACTAACATTTGAAAATTAGAAAATTTCACATAAACAAAACAAAACAAAACACCAAAAACTGGATTTCTAGGCTGGCTTGAAGGTGGAAGCTGTAATGTTGCCATATGGCAACCCTCTAGCCGAGGTGAGTAGCCCTTGATTCTTCAGGTTGTGTGTGATTTTAATGTCTAGTTACCATTGTTGTGTAACCTACCGTCTCCCTCAGCTGTAGCCAAACGGCAATAACCCTGGTCATCATGTTTGTACAGTTGTTTTTTCTTGTATGGAAGATTTAAGTAGAGAGTTAATATATTCTTCTACCTTTGTCTCTACAGAAAGTGGGAAAACAAATAACTGATCTAGTTATATGCTAAAAAAAGGAGAGAGCATCATTCTTAACAGAATAGGGGAGAAATAAATAGATAGATCCGCTTACTGACAATGATCAGATTCTTGGATGATGAGTTCAAAAATGTTTGTTGCTATTATGCTTTATATTTTAAATAAATGTTATATACATTTATAGTGCAAACAACCATATAATAATAGAAAACATGTTCCAAATAAAATTTAATCTCTTTTGGAAAAGAACTGTCAAAAATTTGGGAGCTCAAGTGTTGCAAATAATGAGATTCTCACTCAAGTCAAAAGATAATTAAAATCTCTACTTAGATTATGAAATCTAACTATAAAAATATTTGAAGTTAGGTACTGTAGTAATACATGCTCTTAAGACAGAAAGATACATAGGATATATGAACATAAACAAACCATTATGGTCTTTCTGTAAATGCATATGTAATTGAAAATAGGAATAAAGCCAACAATTATATATCCCCGGGATATAAATAAAATCACATCTGGTGTAAGGAATTTGACATTCTTTCATAGTTCAAATATCTCTCAAGTACCTACTACATCTTGGGCACAAATCTGGGGCTGGAAGTACATTGGCAAAACCAATAGGCAAGATCCTATTTCATGGTGCTTCAAGATGGAAGGAATTAGGAGATTGGATACTAAGTAAGTGATCCATCAAAATTATGGTGCTATGTGCTATGAAGATAAGAAAACAGGGGTAACGTGATAAGATGACAGGAATGTGAATGGGGAGCCTAATACAGGCTGGTCGGAGATGTCCTCTCCAAGGAAGTGGCCATTAAGCAAAGCATTTTCTGTAGAAAAAACTGCTAGTTCAGTGGCCCTAAATGGCAACAAGTTTGGAGTATTAGAAAAACAGAACAAGATCTGTAAGGCTGAAGCCATGAAGTTGGAGAGGTTTGCAGGGGGAAGTCATGTGGCCTTGCCCATCACAGGGACCAGTTTCTCAGAAGTTTGTTCATCAACTTCTTTTGGGTTCAATCAACAGACTCTTCCTGCACATCCTGATCCATCTTCATACAAGCGACTGCCAACTATACACAGTAATTCTCAGCTCTTTTTTGGATCTTTTGCCAGACAACACTGCTGACGCTCAGCTGCATATATTCAGCCACCAACTGGACTTCTCCACTTGGTTCCTAAAACTCAACAGAACCAGAATCTAACACATTGTATTTCCCACTAATATAGCCGCTTCTGTGGTGTTCCTGTCTCTTTTCATCCTGTTGGCCATTCCAGAACTTGTGAGTCATCCTCAACTCTGTTGTTCCACTCAGTCCTCTAATCCATGACTAAGTATTATTGATACTAACTCATAACATCCGTCTTATTTGTGTCTTTCCCTCCATTCCTACCACTTGAGTAATTATCACCTCACCTATATTATTAAACTGGCCTTTTTATTGTTCTTCCTGCCTCACGTCTTGCCCCACCTCCAATCTGTCTTCCACATGATTTCACGGTAAACTTTTAAAAAGGCATATCTGGCTTAAAACCTGCCAATTCCTTTCCTTGCCTAGTGGACAAAGTCCAAACTCTTAATGAGGTATGTTAGGCTTCTAGGATCTGTTCCCTGACTCCTTTCCACACCATTCACATGCAAGGCTCTAGCAGGATTGAGACCAGCAGTTCCCCAGATAGAGATGATTACTCTCTCCTTTGGTCCTCCTTGCATCTACTATAAACTTTCAGTGTGGTACAGAGAACATAATTGCTCCTATTTGATAACTAGCCTCTTTTCTTCATATGCTCCATGGATCCTCAGTACTTAGGGCAGAGCCTACTAGTCAGTAGGTCCTGAGTACCTTCTTATTGAATGACTCAGGAATGAATTAAGTTCTGTTTAATTTCCAGATAAATCTCAAACTTTTATTTTCTTTCCATCATCCTTGCCAATGCTTGGGTCTGTGTCTCATCAGCTCTTGCCTGGACTATTTTAGTAGCTTCTGAAATGGCCCACTCTCATCTTTTTCAACTCTATCTGCCACAGAGCTGCCAGAGTTAGAATCTGTTCCTATTGCTCCCTGCCTTGAAACTTCAGCTGCTCAAAGCTCCTTGGCTGAGGCTTCTCAACTGTCCCCGGGATTTCTCTGCAGCCATCACATGTGCAGTACACTCCAGTTATGCCAAACCACTTACTGCTCCCCAAATACATTACGCTGTTTCTTGCCTTGAATTAACCCCTTCTGCCTGAACCTATCCCCACCTTTCTTCTTCTCCCATCTCTCCTCCCCCAATCCCTTTTCTATCTGGCTTAATATCCTCAACCATTAAGATTCAAATAAAGTATTACCTTCTTAGCGAAACTTTCCTCTGGCCCCTACCTGGCTACATTAGATAACCTGTTCAGATTCCCACAATATCCAAATGTAATAACCATACATATATACAAGTATGTATAACCATACCTTGGTTATACAACATCATCTCCTATTATTTTTCACCCACTTGCTGAACTCCTTTATTAGCTTTATTCAAGGCAGGGGTCTGGAATCCTGAACACATGGCATAATGCTGAGAACATGGAAGGCCTTCAATAAATGTTTGGAAGAACAAAAGAAAAATTAACATTCTTAATTTTGATCTATTGGTAATATACAGTCTATAAACAATTATAAGCAAAATAACAGTGGATTTTTCTGATTTCTTCTCAGTCTGAAGATTAACGAGGGAAGCAAAATAATCTTCTATCTTTTTTACCTTTATTAGGAAATATATAATCAAGACATGCTGTCTCTGGAGAAACACTAGCTTATTTCCAGAGAAATGAGTAATGAGTTCAACACTACTTGCAAAGCCTGAGAGCTTTCTGAACAGTGTTTCAGTGACAGTTTTGACATGCAGGGAAACCAATTCATTGTGATATGAGGAGGGGGAGAAAAATGAGGGTAACAAACAGCAAATAAAATTGAATTTGAAAGTGTGAAAAGTAGTGAAAGAACATGACTGGCATGAGCTCCAAAGTTGAGTTAAACAAGTGAAAATATGTGAAAAAGGAATTAAAAGTTTATTTCAGGCAGTTAAAATGCTTCATAGTCTGATTTTTCAAAGACAAACCTCAACATCTCTTCAGTAATTCACTTTGCTGTCCTTAAAAGAAATAATCTGTATTTGTTAGTCTGCGATGTTTTAAGACATTATTGAGTAAAAAAAACCTAAAGTACAGAAGAGTATTTATATAATATACCCACATTTATAGCCAAAAAGAAGAGACCATATACATACAAATGTATGTATGTGTATGTATATAAATATAACTGTATGTATAGCTATACTCATCTATATCTACATGCAAAGAATAGTTCTGGAAAGATAAGATTCACAAATGGGTCACTCTGGGGAATGGGCTTTAGGGTCTGATGTTGGAGAGAAATATACTTTTCATTAATTACCCTTTTGTAGCTTGTGAATTTTTAGCCACATGCCACAAAATAATCAGGGAAAAAAACATAAAATGTGAAAGAACACTTAAGTCAATAAAACCAGAGATGATTATGCAATTATTCACTGTTTTAAGAAAACGCTATGCTACAGTTATCCTTACCATTAAAACACTGAAATATGACACTTTAACTATGTATAGACAAGTGTTGCAAGCAAAAAACAGAATTACATTTTTTTTAGTTAAGACCTTCAATCCCAAGATCTTAAATAAATCAGTGTAGTAGTATTAATAGTGATTTCAGGATGATTCAATGATTTTTAGGAACAGCATTTTTAAACTCAGCCAAGTTTTTCCTCTTAGCAGATGAAGGCCCTCTTCAAGAGAGTAAATATCTTCAACATATATAAATGCGATAGCACGTAAACTCATAATTATAAACTATAACTGGTGAATGTCAACAGGATTCAGAACAATGCTACATGTTCTTGACTGTTACCTGCCAGTGTCAAAGTAATGATCCTAAACCTTTTTGTGCCTTACCAAAATATATAGATTGTATATTATATTTCGATTTCTAAGTCTCCTCTTTTAAAGTTATCATTAAACTGTTGACTTTTCTAATGGAAACAAAGAATAAAACAAATTCAATCGTTTAAATGTTAAAATAAATCACCACGCAGGCTAGTATAATGATAACTTGGAGATTAGGACCATAGCCAATGTACAGAATTAGACAAACCTGCGTTTGAATCCAAATCTGCCACTTACAAGCTCTGTGACCCCGGGAAAGCAATACAGCTCCTTTAAGCCTCATTGTCCCCTTCAATAACAAAAAGAACATACCTCACTGGGTTGTCTAAAAGATTAGTGGGGAAATATAAATAAAACATTAAGTAAATGGCACTTAGATGCTCAAATGTTATTAAGATAGTAACACTAATACTTAATAATACTTGTTAATCATTATAATCCGGTATTTTTATGAAACAATTGGAAATCAAGAATTAGTATTAAGCATCAGGGAAAAGCAGGTAATTGAAATAAAGGGAGTATAGTTTGTGAGCAAACCTGCAGCGGCTTTCTCCACTGCTGCTCTCCCTCAGGTTGGCAGTCCATTATAAGAGATCTTTTCACTGTGTTCTTACCTTATAAACTTATCTCTATGCTTAACCTCGTCTGAAACCTACTTCTTGAGATATAGTAAAAATCATAATATTCCATTAATTCCAAGTTCCTGACAGCTAAAAGTATAAATTATGTGTCCCAGATGG
This sequence comes from Equus caballus, assembly GCF_041296265.1. Classification (NCBI taxonomy): domain Eukaryota; kingdom Metazoa; phylum Chordata; class Mammalia; order Perissodactyla; family Equidae; genus Equus; species Equus caballus. The sequence continues at coordinate 60,674,905 of NC_091697.1, forward strand.
CAACCAAGGCCCCGAAACAGTCACACATGTCTATGCACAGCAAGGGGTCAATTCCAAGACTGACTAGGAGGAGAAAAAAATATATTACAAGTAATCTGCACAATTATCTCACAGACGATTGAGAGTTTAATGGAAGCAAAATTATTAAAACTTTCTGACTCTTGCCCTTGTTATAGCGCTGAGACTATGAGTCCTTCTTATGTTTATCAAGAGGAACTTTTGGTAAATTGGTAAATGACTATATAATCTTTTACACAAAAATCCCAGGACTCAGTGCTAATAACACATCTCTCCAACATGTCCAATTATATTACAGAAAAAGTCAAGAAGGGGCATATCTTATAGGCCCATAGTAATTTCTAATAAAGATTTTCCCAGTGAATTGTACCTAGTAAAGGGGCTTAGAAAATATTAACTGTAACTTTTATGATGTCTTTGGGGAAAAACTATGGAAGTCTGATTCAGAGGCCTGTAATTAGGCTATCGTAGGGCTTTCTAACCTTGGTTTTATTCACATCTGGGGCTAGAAAATTATTTGGCGTGTGTGAGTAGAGGGGCATACTGAGCTTTGTAGGATGTTTGGCAGCATCCTGGTTTCTACTGATTAGACTCACCCTCCACTTGTGACAACCGTAAATGTCTCCAGACATTGCCAAGTGTCTCCTGGGGTGGGAGGTAAAACTGCCCCAGCTGAGAACCACTGGGTTATCTGTATTAACCAAATCAATTCTCACTACCCTGAGCCCATTTATTTTCTGACAGAATGTACATATCACATGTGTAATTTACTTCAAGAGCCAGGGAAGGGAAGAGGTCCAAGTCTTTCAAACTGATAAGTAACATCATTGCTCTGTCAATAGTTTATTTATCCTATTTCTAAATAAATGATCATTAGCTATAAATACTATTTTAGGAGCCTTTAATGATATTTATGAGGCTAGGCTGCCACCTGCTATCCAAGAAGGACGAAAACTTTGATTAACAAAATTTTTGTTCGTTTTGTTTTGCTTTCATTTCCTACTGACTCTTCTTGGTGTAAACAACTAAGACAATGCATTGGTTATCATCATCATAATAACTATTCCCCTTCATATTTAATTTTTCATTGTGGACATAAGTCCATGGTAAATCTTATCTACTGTGTCGGCTATTTAGATATTTTCATGGGGAGACACACATGTGGTTTACACTCCCCTCCCCCCATATGCATGCATGCACCCATGTGAAAGTATATGATGCAGAGTGGAGGTAGATAGGATGTGGCATTAGTTCCTGGGGAAGGATTTTCTAAGGCTGATATCTGCAGCCATCCCTCACTGGAGATTTGGTGCTCAATTTTTAAGACAGATTATTGAAGAATTCAACAAAAGTGGGTAAAGATAAGAAAAGTTAATTATAGTGGGAGTCTGAGATCCTGCAGACAGAGGGTGAAACTGGACCTTTGGAGAATTAGGGACCAACGTTGTATGAACAAAATAGAATTAGATACAGTTACCAGAAAGTATGGAGAACAAGAACACGGCTGGGGAATAGAAGAAATGCGAGAAAGTGTGCCTTCTTGAAAAGTTCAGTCAGTTGTGAGGTCATTTCTACTGAGGCAGAAGCCAGAGCTTGAGAAAGCGCTCACAACAGCAGGATCACTAGGCAATACTGTGCGCAAAGCAAGTTGCTACTTGTCCTGTGAGAAGGTCAAAATCAAAGCAAAGGGCAACTTCCTGTTGAAAGATTTAGGGGAGACTATGGTTTAGCCCCAACAAAGTCAGTTAAGAGAATAGCTGCCTTTCTGAAAGATGTGTGTGTGTGTGTGTAGCAGGCCCAATGGAAAAGGAAAGGTCTAGCTACTTATTTCAACTTGGATTTGGGCACTGTGGCTTAAATACCAAGAATAATGGGCTATTCGATAATAACAACACATCATATTACATTATAATAATTTATTGTTGTTATGTGGTTTTATAATTCTCCTTGTTCTAGACTGTGAGCTCTTTGAGGTTCAAGACCAAGTTTAACTTGCTCACTGGGGCATCTCCAGTTTCTAGCATAGAATTAGCTCCATGATAAATGACTTAATACTCTATATGACTGCACCAGGAATAACTATGCTTTTTTGAGGTTTTCTCTGAGCTTAAAGAGAGTTTAAAGTTTAAAATGGAAAGTTGATTCACTCACAAATATTTCTTGAATGCCTGCTATTTACAGCAGTACCAATGTCCATGCCCTTGTTGAGTTTACATTCCGACAGGTAGGTGGAAAGGGAAAAGAATATATTGATTAACAATAAGTTCAAATTGGGATAAATGATATGAAGGAAATTAATTGATGAGGTAAGAATAGTCAGATAGGACGTGCTGTAATAGGGTGACCAAAGAAGAAGGCCTTTTTTGGGGGGTTGGGAGTAGAAATCACAGTCTAGGTAAGACCTTAAAGACAAGGAGGAAGTTTCCATAGTAAGATTTAGAAGTGTGTCCAGGTAGAAGGACCAGAATGTGCAAAAACCACAAGTGGATAAGAGCTTGCCTCTCAGGTGCACACGTTGTTCCAGGTTCAGGGGACACAGCAGTGAACTGAGCAGACTAACACCTCTGTCCTTATAGAGTTTATGTTCTAGTTGATACAAGTCAGGCTGAATGGGAAGACAATGGGCAACTCTGCAGGGCCTTTGAGTAGCGACCTGCTCTGGTTCATGATACAGACTCTGGAGGCAAGCTATTACCTGTTACAACCTTGCACAGGATTCTTGTCTTCTCTGTGCCTCAGATTCCTTGTCTATTCAATTAGGATATTAATAGGACTTACCCCATAGGGTGGTTGTGATAATAAATAAAAAGACACATTTAAATACTGGTTAGTATCATTGGGCATATAAAGATATTGGGTTTTATTTTAAGTGCAAATTTAAGCCATTCCAGGGCGTTAAGTAGGCAAGAGGCATGATCTGATTTACAATTTCAGAGGTGCTTTCTTGCTGCTGTGTGGAAAGTTGAGTGGAAACAGCAGAGATAGGGTAGGAGTCTATTGCAGAGGCCCAAGTAAGAGGCAACAGTGGTGTGGAGACATTGAAAAGTGCACAAAATGAGGATATGTTTGGGGACATTGAATGTGGAAAGTGAGAGAAGGGGAGGAATCCAAGAATACTTGGGAGTTTCCAACTTGACCCATTCATTGATTTTCTAAGGTGGAGACTCTAAGGAAATAGATTTGGGGGAGATATTCTAGAATGTAATCTACACTGCGTTAGTTTGGTCCTGCCTAAGGATATCTGAGTAGATGATGAGTGGGCAGCAGGCTAAACAAGTAGTGAGAGTAATTGATCTTCCTTAGGGAGATGTGTGGAGATAAAAACAGAAGAATGATGGGGGCTGGCCCCGTGGCCGAGTGGTTAAGTTCGCGCGTCCCGCTGCAGGCGGCCCAGTGTTTTGTTAGTTCGAATCCTGGGCGCGGACATGGCACTGCTCATCAGACCACGCTGAGGCAGCGTCCCGCATGCCACAACTAGAAGAACCCACAACGAAGAATACACAACTATGTACCTGGGGGGCTTTGGGGAGAAAAAGGAAAAAATAAAATCTTAAAAAAAAAAAACAAAAAAACAGAAGAATGATGAAGAGAAGGCTCTGTGAAACCCTCAGGGAGCAGTCAGCAATACTGAGGATATGGAGAATCAGGAAAACAGACCCTGTCTGTGAGATATGCACAGGGAGAGCAAGAAACATGATATGAAAGCAAGCATCATTTCTTAGAAGCAATTTCTGGTAGAAGTGGGGCAGAGAAGTATTTCTTAAGAGAAAGTGATACCTGTGTGGAGGTTTGTGGACTTGAGGGAGTGAAAGGACTGGGGAACATGCAACTGAAGACAAAGAGAAAGGGAACAGACTTACGACCACAGTGGAAGAAGCTACACTTGTCTGGGCTGATCAGAGAAAAGCATGTGCACACGTGATGTCTCTCACCAAATGAAATGCAGGAAGTAAGTGCTGAGAGTAAACTTCAACAATTGGGGTATCTTCTGTAAGTTTCTGTCAAAGATTAAAAAGAGGCTTAGTGTCCCAAGGAGGAGATGTGACTGGAGGATGGGCTCCTGTAGACCCAATTCTGGCTAATGAGGAGGAATGGGTTAGTGAAACAACGAGAAACTCAAAGTCATCGTAGCACCTCAGAGACTGTGAAAGCTGGGGAGCGAACGTGAGAGCAGAATTTCAGGTCTAAACCACAGATTTAAAAATACAGATTTCTAAATGGTCACACGTCATGGAATTCTGGGAGATGATGGTTCAGAAGAATTGGGAAGTCAGAAATGCATAAACCAGTCAAGCCTGTCATGAGCATAAAAGCCGCTATGGAAAGCAGTATGGAGCATCCTCAGGACGTTAAGAACAGATCTACCATATGATCCAGCTATTTCACTGCTGGCTATTTATCCAAAGAACTTGAAAACACAAATGCATAAAGATATATGCACCCTATGTTCACTGCTGCATTATTCGTAATAGCCAAGACTCGGAAGCAACCTAGGTGCCCATCAAAGGACAAGTGGATAAAGAAGATGTGGTATATAGACATAATGGAGTACTACTCAGCCATAAGAAATGATGAAATCTGGCCATTTGTGACAACATGGATGGACCTTGAAGGTATTATGCTGAGTGAAATAAGTCAGAGGGAGAAAGTCAAATATCATATGATCTCATTCATAAGCAGAAGATAAAAACAACGACAAACAAACACATAGCAACAGAGATTGCATCTATGTGTATTTACATCATTGCATCTCTAAAGAAGGATAAAGGCATAACCATTTTATTAGTTTTGTAAATAGCACATCTATAACTGCATAAGGGAAGATTATCATTCTACTTTGTGATTTGGAAAGATAAACTAAATTCTTGCATGTTATGAATTAATTAGTGCCATGTAAAGAGGGAATATTTCTGATAGAGCCAAGTGATTCCATTGCTCACCTAAAGGCTCAGGACCCTTAGCTACATGCAACTAGTGGCATACCATGAGCAGAGAGTTTGCAAGGCCTTGTTTAACCAACTGTTTTAAGCGATCCCATGTTTCAGATTGGTCAAACACTGGTCCAACCAATCTTAATGGGCCCTTCTGTCAAGGGAAGACCTGACCTAAATTGATAATATCTTTTATATTATCAATTAATGTTATATTCTAGGCATACCAAATAGTGGAGAATAACACAACAAACACTCGTGGACTGTCCACATAATTGACACTGATCATCTTGAGGAAACTTGGCACAGAGGGCTTTCTGTGTCCTAAACACCAGTTTAGATGTGCCTCAGAAGTGAGCAGATAACTGTTTGCTGTGCACGTTTCCCTAGAGTACCGGCCACTAGAATAGCCATAACTTTGCTTGAACATTCTCTAGGCAGAGGTGTTGGAAAAAAAACTCACTGTTTCATCAACACACACACGCCCATGCCCTTCCTTTAATAAGAAATAAAGGTTGTTAGGGAAATATCTTTTAAACTTGCTCACCTCTGAGAGCAGAATTTTTGAAAGAGATTCGTTTTCTTTTTCTTTTTTTTTCAACTCTGTGGGATTTTGCTATTTACATTCCTCTGTATGTGTTCATTGTTAGAACTGGAAACATTTTCCTGGAACAAGCTAAAAACATTACTTTTTGTATTAAATTCTCCATAAAGATAAAGTTGGGATATACTTCTTTCAAACTTTGTAAATAATTTAAAGTTGCAAATTGTCAGTGTGGAGGTAACAATTTAGGTACATACTTCCTTTCTTGGTTGATAAGGTGCTGAAATTGTACCTGACTGCTTTGTTTCAAAGCATGTATTTATAGAATTGTGAACACCAACAGTGTAGAATCATAATAAAGCATCCTACGCTCTAAAATAATGTTTAGAATAGAACAAAACCTTGTTAGTTCATCTTCACGGAGAAAAAGCACAAGAAACAGGTTAACACTTAAACAGCTGCTGCTGTGTTAATTTCAGCACTGGCACTTTCTCAATCATTTACCCTAAATTTGAGTACTTCTTAATTTTGTGACCGGTTTTCCTAATTTATGACTTAGTGGTCATGAGTAACAGGAAAATAAAATAAAACAAAATACTTTTATTCATAGATTTATAGAAAGTAACTGCTATCAGATAATAACTGAGAGCAAAACATAATGATGTTCTAGAGAGCTGATGGGAATTATTAATTAAAGAGACATCAGGGTTTAGTAGACAGAACACGGGCTTAGAGTCAGACAGATCTAGGATGCAACCGAGAATTTACAGCTTATGGACTGGGCAAGTTTCTTAATCTCTCTCCTCTTCTTTTTCTTCATATTTCACACAGGAATATGACACAGCTTGCAGAGTTGTTTTAATGATTAGAGATAACATAGCAAAGTGGCACAGTGTATGGCATAACTTAAGGGCTTACTTTGGAAATATTAACATTATTGGTATAATTACTCACAAGTTGAGATTTAGAAAAAGGTTAAGTTCAAGATGATTGGCTCTAGAGAAAAATGTGGCATGAGTTACACTGGTTTATTTTTTCTATTACAGTACGTTGATAATATATGCTTGGAGAACGAAGATGCTGCTTCATTGTGATTAGACTCCCTGATAGTGTCTGCAGATATATCAGAGAAAAACAGATATAGCCTTTTCTGGGAGATGCCAACATCTTTCGTGTGTCTTTGAAAGATGTTCCAGTTGGTGCAAAGCCAGAAAATATTAGCAGAGCCACACAGGCAAGGAGCAACAGAATTGTAGCAAGGCCCTTTTTTGCATCTGTTGAAGTCAGACAGCGGAGGTTCGAAAGTGAAGTAAGAGCTTGGAGGAAAAAAGACAATACTGGGGCCGACCCCGTGGCTGAGTGTTTGGGTTCATGTGCTCTGCTTTGGTGGCCCAGGGTTTCATGGGTTCAGATCCTGGGCACCAAAACGGCACCGCTCATCAAGCCATGTTGAGGAGGCATCCCACATGGCACAACCACAAGGACTGACAACTAGAATATACAACTATGTACTGGGGGGCTTTGGGGAGAAGAAGAAGAAAAAAAAGAAGACTGGAAACAGATGTTAGCTCAGGTGCCAATCTTTAAAAAAAAAAAAGACAATACTGACAAGGTGACCCTACCATTCTCAATGGTACTTTTCATTCCTAGATAATTACAAAAAGTGTCCCTTTTATTCTCAAAGTGCCCTGGTTTGTATGATCTATTATAGAGTCATACTACTATTAAATCATATGACAAAAAAAGCTAAGAAATAAAATGTGAACGATCTGACCATTCAAGTTCTGGCTTACGAGGGCAAAAACATAAAGTCATAAATTCATAAGATCAACATACACTCCTCAATTTAAGACAGAACAGGGTCTCTCTCTCTTGCTCTCTCACTTTCTCACTCTCTCCCTATAACAAAATTATATGTCAATCTTATCACTACAGGAAAAAAAGCCAGACAGATGGACACCACTCTTCCTAGGAAGTTCTGCGTAATATTACAAACGTAATTATGTCTTCACTGATTCAGAGTCGGTACCTTAATGACTATAAACACAAGCCGAACATGTTGCATAAGGATTTAGAAGCAGAGCAGCAAGATCATCTAACGTTACAGCCTAAGACTGAATGTTTTTACTAAACCTGTATAACAAATAGTCATCGGTCTTTTTCCTCAGGTGAGGTTAGTGGGCCCAGTAGAGGTCATTCAGCAAGAAATCAATATGATATTTATTAAGTACCCACAATGTGTTAGGGACTCTGTATTGATAAGAAAACTATACTGGGGGCAGACATGAAATCAGTTCTCATGCAACCTCAAAATGTGATTATTAATTAGAACAGCGTTCATCAAAGAACCGTGAGAAAACAAGTATATAAAAAGGTATTGCAAAAGCTAAGTCCAAGGTATTACTATAATAACCAATATCAAACATATCAAAAAAAATGTGTGAGGGAGGTACCTTGAGAGTTGGGAGGTTACCGTCAGCTAAAAGCTCTAATTAATCGTGCCCATTTTATTAGCTACACTGTGGGAAGAATGACATTCCTGGGACCAGTTTGCACAACCATAGGAGAGAGATTCATGAAATCTAAAATTCAGGCTTGCTAGCCAAGGAACCCTTAGACAGCAGTGCACCCTTACAAGAGCAGCTCTCTGGGATCACGTATCTCTTTTGTTTTTGGTTTTGCCTTCATGGATTCAACAGATTCGAAGGCAAACAAGACTGTTCCCAAGTGGCCACCACAGTCATGTCCAGCTTTGGGATCAGAATGAAGATCAAGAGGCTAAATTCTGACCCCCTTATTCCTATCTTAAATCAGATATTTACTTGGAGTTCATCACTATCTCTATATTGAAATTTTATTATTTACAGCTCAGGATTTCATTTCTAATCCTTATTCTCTTTTGTTCCCTAGGGATGAAGTGAAAAAGAAGAAAAACGCAGCATGACTGATAGTGAATCCATTTATTTTGCAACAAGCATCTTCTCTGCTAGAAGTTTTACTGACATTGAGAGCAAAATGTGAGAGGTGCTTTAAGAGTGAGGAGTGAGAAATCACACAGAGTCAAATTTAAAGAGCTGCATTTTTGAAGAGTGAAAGTTCAACATGCATGTTTTTGGTATGCTTACTGAAATAACTTTCCAGCAAATTGAAGCACAAACATTGCTTCCCCTATTTTATAGACCTGATTATGAGGGTTACTACTGTGGGTTCATTCTCATTAGGGTGCTCCCATGAAGCAGACTTAGGGGAAGAGAATATGGAAGGAAGATAAGACAGGCTCGTTGACCCCTGCAGGCTGAGGATGGCTTCGAGAGGCAATTTCAGCCCTTGAGACACTGTCTTGCCACCAGAGCTCACATCCTGTTGACACCACTTATAAAACATCCAGCAAATTCTGTCTTCTATTTTTATCATGTGACTTTTCTGAATCTTTTTTTAATCCATTCTACGCTTTTCCTCCATTGCTCTTAGAACTGTTTATCTTAACTTGTTTATATTAATTTTTTCATCACTGTGCTACAAACTATTTTCAGGCACTGTGTCTGTCTGTGAGTTTGTGTGTGTGTATGTGTGTATTGGCACTTAAGAACTTGAGAGAGAGAAAGAGCAGTAATCGATGCACCTTAAATTGAAAAATCAACATAATCATTAGATTGAAAATGGTGAATTTAAAACCTGCTCTTTTTCTGAAACAATTTCCCTATTTAGTGCTCAGGAGAAATATTTTCAAATCAGTGTAATTTTATTTTTAAATACAGTGACAACTCTATAAAATTACTTTTATTTTATAAATATCTAATGAAAATGTTTTTAGTTAATGGCTCTCTTTGTTCTTAAGCTTTTAACTAACCCTTTTTTCTGCACTTTATGGGGGGGTGGGTTACACCTACGACTTCAAGAAAGTGCCAGCAGAATGGATTCCAAAATGTTTGTTCCAAGTACATAAAATCTAAAGGTGGAATAGCATCTAATCCCACAGAAATATCGCCATGTGGTCAGTCAACATCACCTCTCCCGACCACTGAAGTGAGAGCAAATAGACACCAGAAACGTACTCCCTTTGTGAGTAATTTTCTCACGTTATATACTGCTTCTAATATGTGTTGGTATGAAAGAACATTTATAAATTATATGAAACGAAAGCACACTATATTTTAATAAACCTATTCCTGGCTGGAAACAATCTTCTTTTTCTTTGATTGTTAAATATTTAGGTAGGCCAAAATATTTATCAGTTTCCCCAGAAAACACTGTTCTATTTTGGAAGTGACATAAGCAACACTACCCTCAACCTAATAGCAAACACTGGCTGCTGCATATCCATGACTGTGGAACTCTCTGAAGGCCTCTCTTTGAAAACTGACACAAATACTTCCTTCAAGACAGTGTTGTTAGAAAGCTGAGTGCTGCTTTTATGCTACTTGCCACAGGCTGTTAGCGAACAAAATGCCTCCTTTTTTCCCCCTTTCCAGAAAGGCTTCAAGAAAAAGCTGAAGTGTGGAAAGACATTCATCATTAAGAGGTGAAGAGCCACACAAAGCGAGAGTTCTGCTTAGATTAGACCAATCTTTTGCTTTGCCCAAATCTTATCTTAAAATCTAAAAAAATATCTAATTCAGCTCCAAGAAGAAATGTGATCTAATAATTATATAGAGAGAGTAAACAACAAAAATAGCAACAGATTGAAGAGTGCCTAAATCTGCTATTACCACAGATTGATTTTATGTATGTATTCATTCATTCATTTAGTTATTCATTCATGTATTCTTGTGTATATTGGCAAGTCGTATATATTACTGACTTTAGGGCTAAAAACGGAGCTTGGAGTCACCTAATTCAATGTACTCATTTATACCACCTTGGGTACAGGGCCTTTACACACAGTAAGCACTCAATAAATACATGCTGGACCAATGAACTGTGCAGCGAAGGGCACTGAGGCCCAGAGAGACTTTCTAGGGTCACTCAGCCATGCAGTGGCAGGGCCGGTCTCTTGTTTTCAGCCCACCGCCCGCTCCATTACACGCAGCCTCATTCCTCCCAGCAGCCTCACTTTCTCCATTTCTAAAATGAGATAAGCAATTTGGAGATGTATGTGGCCCAATAAAACAAAATGTGTTTGCCCTTACTGCTTGTCCATCACCAATGACAAAGTATGTGCTCTTTGTTATTTCTTAGGAGAAAACAAGTAAACATTGAAATGAATGGTTTCAAGTCTATTCAACAAGATTACTGCCCTAAATTCCTCAAAAATTACAAACACGTCACAGCACACAAATATTTGACAGCAGTTATTTAACGTGGGATGCAGCCCCTGTGTGTATGTCTATGCTACTGTGGAGGCCAAGCTTTATGACTGGGGCTACAGGAAAGTTCTGAGAGAAAATACAGAGAGCTCCTCTAATAGATTTATAGTCTGGCCCAAAATTGTGAAAAATGTTTACCTAAGGAAAAAAAATTCACAATTCTCCTCTATCACTTTACCTTTACTTGGCATCTTCTCTCTAAAAACATTAGAAAAATGGATCTCTAGGTCCCTGGTATGTATGAAATACGGCTTCATCCCTCAATCCCTCTCTCTCTCCCTTCCTTCCATCTACCCGTCTAGTCACCATTTATTTAGAGCCTCTAATATATGCTAAGAACACTACTAGATTTTAGGACCTTGCTCTTCAAAGTGTGGATCAGCAGCACCAGCACCAAGAACTACTGAATCAGAATCTGCATTTTAACAGGATCTTCAGGTGATTTACATTAGCATTAAAGTTGGGGAAACACCATTAAGACATGCCCCCACTCTTGAGATTTACAAAGTCTATTGGAGGAAACAGCCAGGGCCACACATAGCCCACAGAGAGCAGCTGGCACATTTCTAAATCATGCCGATCCCTAGATGGATGAAGCCCTGTGGGCACATGGCTTGGCCAGTAGAGGAGTTTTCGTGTAAATTAGAAAAAGGAGCCTCCTCTTCCAGGCAGTCGCATCCACGTGCCTGGAATCAGGGCTACAGAAGGCAGCACGCAGGCCAGATTCAAGCAACTGCGTGACTTAGGCAATCAGCAGTGTGGTACAGTGCATGCCTGACACAGTCATATTTTTTTTCTTCCTCCTTCCCTCCCTCCCTTCTTGCTCTCTCTTTTTGTCTCTCTCTCTTTCAAGAGAGATTGATGTTTTCCCCTCTAAGGAATAGCTTGTATATTATTTTGGGAAGACTGAATGTTATCTACAGGCAACAGAGAACACCACAGAGCACTTCAGTTGTGCTATGATCATGACTGTTTTTCAGGAAGACGATGACCCTGGTGGCAACGTAAGAAAAAAACAGCAGAGATATTTGAGAGAAGTCCCTAAAATGATCTAGGCAAGAGGTAATGAGGTCTTGGAGGAGGTGAAGGTCACCAAGGATCAAGGCTGGAAGACTCTCCATATGAATGGGTAGGTAGGGGTAGGAAGGGGCAGAGGGGAGGTTTTTAATTTAGGAAATGACATGGATGATGAGTCAAGAATACAAGCAATGAACCCCCACCAGGGGAAGATAATCCCTTCTGTTGGGAACATCTGGTTGAATACGTCAAGCAGAAGCCTAGAATAAAGACAGAAATTCAGAAGCCAGTGCTGCTCCAGGCAGGAAAGGACATATGAGTAGACACGAGGAAGCTCCTTCCTGAGGTCTGAGGTCCTTCAAAGGCAGTTCACACACTAAACATCCACATAAAAAATCAGCCACAAAAAGAAATAGCTAGGGTGTTAGCATAGCTCCATTTTCCTGAAGCATTCAACCCTTACTCTTGCAATCATGGCCACAAAATAACATGTTTGTGTAAAGAATCTGGGAACTGCTGAACCGCATGGAAAGAAAGGATAGAGGAAACAGCATCTGCTTTGGGGTCAGAAAGTCCAGAGTTACACTCCTGGATGTTCCACTTTCTAACTACAATGACCTTGGGCAAATTATCCTCTCTAAACTTCTGTTGTTCTACCTGTACAATGGGAGGGTCTGATGCTCTTGGTCTAGGGGTCAAAGACAGGATGACCACATTTCCTGATGTTCCCAGGATGGTCTTTGTTTATACCTGTTGCCCCTGAGTAATTATTAAGTGTCCCCTTTCATTCTAAGATGTGTCCAGTTTGAAAGAAAATTGCATGTTTCTTCCAGTCATAGGGACATTAATTCACATGATGTATGTAAAACCAGCACTGGGCTTCTAGGCATCATTCTCCTTCCTCCTATCCGCACATGAAAGAAGAAGGGAAATTTGGCAGGATCTTCATTACCACAGCCTCGCCTAATGACACACCTGGAATACAAAAGCATCACAGCACTCCTATTTCATGGACACTTAGCTAAAGAATCACTTTAGCAAAGTGCTTTACCCAGAGTAATTTAGGGAAGAAAATTTCACCTCCATTAGAAGAAAAGGCACAATTCTTCATTTTAAGGTTACATGTGGAGAAAGGAAATTGATGGTAATTTGCAAAATACTGCTGAAAAGTATCATACTCTGCAGCACAAGCTCACATGCTCCAATTTATCCTCTCCACATACACAGAAATAGCCTAAAATCAATGAGGATCACTATTATTAATATATATAGTAATCCTAGGTGTGCTGTCAATTGTCTGCTTAGAATAACCTGGTTTATTGATAAAACAACTTGGCAAATTCCAATTGTTTTGGTAAGTCTATCTGCATTTAAAACACTATGAGTGCCCTAGTTTATATATGTTGAAAACAAAATAGCTATTAATGCTGAGAATTTCATGAAAATGCAGTGTTACTCTCAGCACCAAGAAAAGTGATCTGGAAACTCAGTATTCAACAGATGTAAGGTATGTTTGATCTTAGATGGATTGTTTACTTTTAGCGGTGCCACTGTCTAGCCATGAGATCTCAAGGGGACTTCTTTGGGCTTCAGTTTCATTGTCCATAAACTAAATGGTTTGGAAGCATTTGTTTCCAACATTCTTTTCATCACCAGAGTTCCATGATTGCACCGTTCCTTAGTGTAGAGATTACTAACATGACACATCTTCTGGGCTCCTCTGTATTGTGGAGGCACGTCAACACCATCACTCTCCCACTCCCACCAATTCCTGTGCTCTCCCAGGATGATGCCCTTACAGACATCTCCTTGCTTCCTTATCACACCACTGTGGTGGTTTCTGTGTTCTCCTTGATATGCTGTCATTCAGCTCCACTTGAGTGACAAAAGGTTGCTAGGTAGGGGAGTGACACACTGTAAGAATTAGGATGCTCTCCATTCCCATCTGGACTCCCTCCTCCATCCTCCAAAAGGTAGCCCGTCTCCCCGTGAAGTGCTGCCAAACTGTCTATATAAGCCGCAAAAATATAACACTTACCATCCAGCCAATAATTCTGTTTTTACTGAAACAGCTTCTTTAGCCAAATGATTTAAGCTAAAGCTGAAAGGTGATTTCTAATTGGAGCAAGTTGGTCAAGTCTCTTATTATACTGCTGACTGAGCTTTCAGGAGAATCAGTTCTGAATGAGCTTGGCTTGGAGAGCCACAATGGCGTCTCTGACCTTTACTTGCTGGTGCTGCCTTCAAGCTAGCATTCCTAAGAGCAGAGCGCACAGCTGGACTCTGTGTGATCTTAGGAGATCCATACAGGTAGAGACCTCTGCATTTCAGGAGGAGCAACAGACTACTAAATGAGGGAGAATCACTCCACTTGGCACCAGCCAACTGCCCACAGAAGTGGAATAATTCATCACAACCATCTACAGCGGCCATTATGTCAGGAATAAAGAAAAGCACATGCCAATTAAGCTTCTTACCCAGAGTGTTAAGGTTACAGGATTAATACTGTCCAGGAATCTTCCTCTTCCCTGATTCATATGAACTCTTGTTTAGTCCATAGGAACAAACATGCCAGAAGAATTAAATATTGGATATAAAAAGTGACAAACTTATTTCAAGAACATATTTAAAAGCATGGTGCTTATTCTGATCTAGAAGACAGTACTTATAGCCTGATGGTATCAGAGAGTGAACATTACAATTAGCACTCTGTCCTTGTCACATTTTTGTGAACTATTCTAAGATAATTAGCATGACTGCTTAAGGCTGTGGGAGTATAACCCTCCTCTTTTTACTGCTGGAAATGTTGTTGTTGCTATTTGGGTCAAATATCTTTAAACTTCCCAGAAAGGTTTTTCAAAAATAATTCCGGGAGGCAAACGAAGGAATCACCAGGGAGATTACGGAGAAGAAAGGGGCACTGATGCACTTAAGCTGGGTCACTTTGGGATAGATAATGAACAGAGGATTAAAAGCCTCCTCTACGCAAGAAATGAGAGCCTCTTGTGGGATCATTGAGGGGAGACAACTTGGGAAGAGGCTGAGTCTTTGAGCCATTGTAAGAGGAGGCTGACATGAGGCTGGAACAGACCCCGCAGATGTTGGGCCAGTCTGGGCTTCCCTGGGTTGCTCGTCTGGAAGACGAATCCAGGACACTGCGATCCCAAAGAGCAGCTCTGTCTTGAGCATCATCTTGTAGCCCCACTGAGCTCAGATCAAATGTTGTTTAGCACTAACGATTAGGTGCACTTCTTTCTTGGTTGTTCAAAAGCACTAACGATTACGTGCACTTCGTTCTTGGTTGTTCGAAATTCCCTAATATAGCTAGGCACAGACAAGAAGTCAGCAGAGATAATGCTACAATAACCTAGGTGAGAAATGGATAATTGGGCTCTAAATTAATAAAATGTCGACAGATTAGGACAGAAGATCTTGAGGAAGTAAAAGATACTATAGGTACAAAGAGAACAGCTGAATCACTGGTTTAAGAACTGTGAGGGAAAAAGGAGAGTAAAGCGTCAAATTCCGGCTTGGGCAGAATGATCAGGGCTTTCATCTTCAAGGAGCATCATAAGTAGAAAAGGAACTGGCGTTTTAAGCTATGGTAAACTGGAGACATAAAACATAAGTAAAAACGTTAAAACATGTTTACTAGAGAAACACTTTACGGAAATTGGGAAAATCTGAAATTCCTGCATTGCTTCGAAGTGACTTTTTCTAATATTGCAATTTAGGAATATAAACATTACTACCAAAACATTAAACCTGATTATTTGCTCACAAAATGATTTTGTTCTCTGTAGTTATGGAAGTAAAGACATAGAAGATAAAAGGAAAACTTAAAACTTTTCTTTTTGAAGTGTGTATGGAGGTGAGATTTGAAAAAAGAATCTTCTCTGCAATCATTCATATAATAATCTTTCAATCTCATTGTGGAAGATTTGTAAAAAGTCAAGAAAAGAAATAAAATCACTTAAATCCAATAATATTTGCTTAAATTTTTTCTGCACATAAATATGCATTTTTTTATAGAGCTGTGATCTTACTCTACACACAGTGTTGTTGTCTTTGAGTTTTAATATGTCAATTGCACATTCCATAGTGATAACTACAGACCCCACCGATAGTTGATAGATCTAGGATGAATTTAGGGAGAAGTGTTCCATGCTAGAGTGACATCTTTAGGAGTCAGCTAAGGACACATGTTCCTGCAGGCAACAGGCAGGAAGAGAAACAGGTACAAGGAAAGGGAGCAGGAGGCTCGTGTCACTCAGCCTGGGACTGCTAGATGATTTCCTAAAGGACAGCTAGAAAGGGACACAACAGTACCTGCAGATATTTTGAAAATGGCAAGGATAATTGAAAGGATAAACCTTTTTGCTTCAGGAACATCACATAAAGAAGCTTTCAATGTAGCTGTTTCTGGTTAATTCAGTACTCTATTTATCAAGCATTTTCATGGCACTACGCATTCATGACACTTCTGTGAGGTAGATGCTATTATTATTCTCAGTATGCAAAGATTAAAAGGTATGACATGTTTTCACAGGTGTAGACTCCTGGGATGCATCAGACTGAAGATTACAAATGAGGGACCAAGCTGTGTGCCGGACAAAGGAATCATGCAATAGGAGCAGAATGCATTAGACATCAGATGCCTAGAGTACTCTCACTTAGGGGCTTTGGGATCTTAAGAAGCCAGAAGAACCACAATGTCCAGCAGGCCTTCACCATATTATTCACTTATTATACAACTTCCCATGCCTTCTCTTCTGTATCAACCATCATCACATGAACAACTTTATTCCTAATTCTCCAGACTTCTATTTGTTTTGCTGTCCTTACACACCAATATCAAGAACCACAACTAAATAACTGCATTTGGGATAAAGTATTATCTGATGTTTTCAAACCTACAATCACGTTTTCTTAGCGTGTTTTCAGACAAATTATTCATGGCAACAATGAAGAAAAAGAATATGAACAAAAACTGAGTCTCACAGAATGATATAAAACAGTAGGGGTAGTGTCATATCCCCACATCCAAAAACATAATGCACTTCTCGTGGTGGCAATGACAAAAAGACAGTATCATTGCAGAAATTATAGATCTATCTTGTTGACCCCATTATCATGGAGAGAATTTTTAGAACTTTCTTGCTTTGTAACAGTATTCTTGGATAGAGCGTATTTTTATAGAAAATAGTTGATTTTTAAGTACCTGTTAAAAGAAGCTCTAAAAAAAATGACTCCGTTTGGTGATAGATTTGGTTAGTGAAACAGCTTGGGATGGCGTGGTCCCTCCTATAGGCCTCTCTCTCCTACAACTCCTGGGATGCATCAGACTGAAGATTACAAATGAGGGACCAAGCTGTGTGCCGGACAAAGGAATCATGCAATAGGAGCAGAACGCATTAGACATCAGATGCCTAGTCTGTGCCATGTCATGGAATAAAAGTGAATCCACAATCCCCAACTGCTAGGTCTGTATTTTTTTCTTTTTAATTCTGGATTATTAGTTATAATAGAAAACATGATTTTGTTGAATGAATTAAAAATGTTCTTTTAATAGCTCTATTTTGCTTCTGAGTTTATATACATTGTGACATTTATTACTGAGAGATAATGAAGTGCACAGAATTGTACTGAAAATACATTCCTGCAGAGATCGAAGCTCGCACTTGTACTTGATGAGGGCATACGAAAGATCTAAGTTCTGACGAAAATATATTGGGATATTACACATGATTTACACAAACACTAAAGTTTTGGGGCTGAAATATTACCAGAATATAATCTATGAATTCATCATTTGTTATCTTCCCTGCTATGAACACTGGCTGATATTCTCTCATATTCTTAACAGAAATTCTCTCTCTCTCATGTATATATATATATATATATGAGATATGTATGTGTGTATATATGTGTGTGTATATATATATATATATACACACACACATACACTTATATGACTTTTACAGCACGACTCATGACTATAAAATTCCAAATATAATACATCTCATTCCAACACAGTTATGCAAAAGATTAATACCACTAGCTTAATATGCGACTTCTAATTGCCTGTAAATATCAGCTGCAAATGAGTCCATAATAGTAATTTTCTGCATTATATTGCTAACCACTGAATTATTTAGCCAAAGGAAAATGGAGTAAGGATGGCATGGGACAAAGTACCTAAAAGGGGAAATACTTGGATGGTGGTCAAAGAAATAGTTAAACGGGGAGACTCTGTATCCACAATCTCATTTCTCTTTTCACTGCCTTTTTGTCTAATCTCACTTTCCCAACCTCTAATCAAGAACTCAGTGCAGTTTGTGCAATTCACACACTGATTCATCAACTCTAAACAATGCCAGCCACACCACTTCAAATAAATACAGGTGACTCTGAGTAACAAAAGTATTTTATGTTTATTGAGACTTGGACATTTACACTTACATTGTTCTCATAACTAAGAAGACTAAGGGGCCGGCCCCGTGGCTGAGTGGTTAAGTTGGCGCACTCCACTTGGATGGCCGAGGGTTTCGCTGGTTCAGATCCTGGGCAGGGACATGGCACAGCTTGTCAGGTCATGCTGAGGCGGCGTCCCACATGCCACAACTAGAAGGACCCACAACTAAAAAAAAATATACAACTATATACTGGGGGGATTTGGGGAGGAAAAAAAAATAGAAGATTGGAAATAGTTGTTAGCTCAGGTGCCAATCTTTAAAAATAAAAAGATTATTCTATAGTGGTACGTAACTGGGCAATGCAGAGGCAGTACAGTATTAGTGCAATGGTTCTCTGGGTGATTTCCAGAGCAGTAGCAGCAGCATCACCCTGAAACTTAAAAATGTAAATTCTCAGGCTCCACACTGGTTTACTGAATAAGAAACTCTAGAAATGAGGTCTGATCATTCGCATTTCTAACAAGTTTCCAGCCCTAACAGATGCAGCTCATTGTGGGACCACACTTTGAGAACCAAGGGACTGGAACAGATTCCGAAGCCAGGCTCTGCCCCTCGCTAGCTGAGTAAGCTTGAGGAAGTTTAACCTGATTTTCTCATCTGTAAATGGGGCTGAGTTAGTGCACACCTCATAGAACTGCTATAAGGGTTAACTACTTAAAACTCTGCCTGACACCTAGTAAGCCCTGTATATGAGTTTTTAAAAACAAAATGTATAAAATCAATTGCATCTGTTATATTTTACCCACACAGTCAACTCGTTTTATCTGCTTATACTCTGCCAGCATTTTATTTCCAGATGGCTGAATGAAATCAACTGAACCCAGTGGTTCCCAGTCCCTGCTGAGGATTAGAACCACCTGGGAAGCTTTTTAAAAAATTACTGATTTCATGATTTTGATTTACTTGATCTAGGCTGAAGCCCAGGTATTAGAATACTTTACATGCTCCCAGGAAATTCTAACGTTCAGCCGGGATTGGAAACTATTGCCTTAACTTATAAACAAACAGTATGTTTCTAAAATACAAGGGTCGTATTTGAGATTCTTTGTTAATCAACATAAAGAACCTTGTACTGAACAGAGTACCTCTGCCATACACTGAGCTGTTTAACAACTTGGGCTGATTGTATAAAATGCTGGATCTTGATGTTTCTGAGGACTTAGGATGAAATAAACCATATATATATTAAGGGTTATAACTGTAAACTTTCAGACAATCCACTTTAGTGTGTGCAGAATTTTAAACACCTGACTGATTGAAGAGGCAATCCTTCAATTCTGGCAATACTAGTGAAAGCACAGTATAGCAGATTCTTGGCATTTGAGGGTTTAACATTATCAGTTTTTCATCCTGAAGGTCCATAGCCATGGGGATTTGCACTTTACTGAAAGAGATTTGCAGGATTCATGCCATGGGGCTGGCAAATTGGATTCGAACTGCTGCGCTATTGACTGAGCCTAGCCCACCGGGCAGCAGACTTCCCCACTGTCCCGTATCACGTTTTCAATGATAAAAACATGGAGGTTTGTGTATGGATAACAGGCAACATGTAAGAAAATGTCAGTGAAAGTTGACAAGGTAGCTATAAAGAGCTACTCCCAGCAAAAATTCACTACTAAAAACAGCAGCAGACTATCCAAACATTTTCAGGTTCCCAAGCCTGGAGATTTCTAAAGATCTTACAAATATGCCTCTTGAAGATATCAAGGATATACTCTACACGGAGTTTAAAGATCTCCTACAATGCTACATATTTTATTTAGATTGAATAAATCCCCAAGTTAATGAAATGTAAGGAAGCAATGCTTCTTACATGAAGTAGAAAATAAGTTGGATGCATTTTTCATCCAAGTTAAGAAGAAACTTCACGCAAGGGTCCATCCACCATGAAGATTCTCTCTCTAAGCCTCAAGACAGATGTTGTGAGGTCTGAGCTTCAAGTACTGTCAGCATAGAACCCTCTGGGCAGAATGAAAGCCACAGATGAGATAGTGGTTTACCTGAGCTCTCCCTTGAGAAATGTTAGAACCAATTTCTTATGAATTATAAAAGCTAAAGAAGCAACAGCTCTCAACAGTGGCTCCCTCTCTGTGTTATTACGGGCATGGTAGCAAGATGAAGAAAATCTGATGGAGATATAGTTCGTCTTAATCCTGAGTTTAGGTATCTATTGCATTTAAAACACAACTCTTTATGGTGGAAAAGGCAAAACTTTAGTCAAATTTTTGTCAGGAAATTAAACCGTAAACAATGGTGACTATATCCAACTCATGTTCACTAGAAGCCAAGGCTAATTTTTGAAGTGACTACAAAAACAAGGTTCTAAAGCATTTCTTTTAGAAAAACCCCAGGAAAAAAATTCAGAAGCAGCCAGGTTTGCTCTTGATACTTCTGATCGCTCAAAGTTTCTCTTTATCAGGGCAGTTGCAGGTTGTTTGGTGTCTCCAACTTCAGTACTTAAAAGCCTTTTTCTTTAATAAATTAGAAGTGATAGTTTTCCAAGCAATCTGAACTTCCCATTCTCCGTCCCACCTCCTTCTACTGCCTAATATCCAATCTCTAGGCCCCCTCCCCTTTTGGAGCCCTGCAGAGTTTTCAAGTCACATACGGGTCAAACAAGAAGACTGACAAGACTAAATGAGATGATGTATCAAACCTGACTACTGCAGCGCCTAGCTCTGAGTAGGTGCTAAGTAATTGTTAGATTCCAACCTCTTCTCAAGTCTCCAGCCAGGATTTTCTAATAGTCATCTGAACATTGTTTTACAAAGTATTATATATGCAAAAACCTGTTTTGGAAAAGTACTCTCTCCAGAATAAGAAACTTTGTTCTTTAAAGAAGCAAAGAGGGGCAAGCCTGGTGGCATAGGGGTTGGGTTCATGGTCTCTACTTCAGCTCCCAGGGTTCCGCATGTTTGGATCCCAGGCACAGACCTAGCACTGCTCGTCAAGCCATGCTGAGACAGCACCCCACATAAAATAGAGGAAGCTTGGCATACGTGTTAGCTCAGTGACAATCTTCCTCAAGCAAAAAGAGGAAGATTGGCAACAGATGTTAGCTCAGGGCCTATCTTCCTCAGAATAAATAAATACATAAATAAATAAGAAGAAAAGGTAAAGTCCTCTTTGACAGAAATGCTCCTTATATTCTACATTAATGAGAAAAAAACTTGAATTCCTGAAATTTGGAAACTGAGAAAAAATGCTTGACCAACATGTTTACCTTTAAGTCTCAAAATTGTGTGTTTTGTATATGTGTAATAAAGACTTTAGAGTTCACTTTGCTGGAGCCAACGTCAAAGGTATTAGTTTTATTTTCTCTTACTTTTACTTAAAATATTTTATTTGAGAGCTTTCTACCGAGAATTTCCATCTTGCATTGGTAGGCCCACAGTGTTTTCAAATCTTCTCTTCTTACTACTTTCAATAGGAGATCACCCCCTAGTGGAAATGCAGTATATAATATGATATTACTGTGCTTCACTGGTGAAAATTTAAAGGAAATCCATGACACTTAAAATGATGTTTATATTCCTAAGCAAAGCCTGAAGAGGGACTTTTTGTAAGCAATGAAGATTTCTAAATTGTAGTGAGTCCATATTTGCATAAGAATAGATTAACAGTTTTAAAGTTTCTTAGCTTTCTATCCCAATTCACAAATTAATGCCTATTTCCATTAGAACATTTATTTTACTTTCTTGTTTTCAAAGAATGGTATAACTATGAAGGTAAGCAATAGAATATAACTGTAGTAGACTGCACTATTCTTTCTGACCAAGAAACTTGAGAGCTAAGACAGTCAAATGAGTAATACCCATGCTTTTGATTATTTGGGCCCATTTGTAGAAGAAATTCTCTACAAAATATGAAACTAATATTTAGCTTATATTGAATAGCTGCTTTATATTCAGGACTATTCTTGGTGCTTGACAGATGTTATTCCATTAATAAACCTTTAAAAACACTTCTGGATAGGGGCTGGCCCAGAGGCCGAGTGATTAAGTTCACACGCTCTGCTTTGGCGGCCCAGGATTTCACGGGTTTGGATCCTGGGCGGGGACATGGCACCACTCATCAAGCCATACTGAGGCGGCATCCCACACGCCCCAACTAGACGGACCCACAACTAAAAAAATATATCCAACAACGTACTGGGGGGCTTTGGGGAGAAAAAGGAAAAATAAAATATTAAAAAAAACCACTTCTGGATAAAAATGCTTAATTATTATCTCTGTTTGTGAATCTGCTTCTGAGTTAATAACGTAGCATGTCAACATTCTAATGAAAAGCCGAAGTATCAATGCAGTTATGCTTTTAAACGTCATAAAAGCTTTATCACATTTATAGAGCAAGACCAATACATTCCATCTCACTGTTGATCAAACCTTAACACATCACAGCCTCATATACATATGATTGTATTTTTATGATAAGATAACTTTGGTGATGCATTACAACCTAGATTAATTGTTAGTTTTATATTTTTCTATCATTCTATGGAATACTGATTAGAAGTACAATTCCTGAAAAAATAAAACTCCAATCTCAGGTAAATGGGAAATTATCACTCAAAACAAATTAGCCAAAGGAAAGTATTTATTTGTATTAAGGTACTTTACAAAGACTTTGCATTGCCCTATAAAATGTGTAATAGGTAATATATACACTAATATAAAGATATAAAACATTAATGCAGGAGAAAATTTTTTTAAAAGATTCTCTGGAATTATGCATGGAAATTCCAATATGAGCATGATGTTTACAGATGACTTCAAACATATCACTAACATTTAAACACATATGTATCTGTATGTATTTTCATTATGTAAAAAGTTTTTGCAAGCATAAAATTAAATGTCCAACAACTAGAGTATATAAATTATAAAATTAGGCAGGGATATTAGTTCTTGTCCCACTGAAATTACAAGGCTTTTGGGAGTACCAAAAAAAAAAATGTATCTGAAAGTCCTTTACAAATGATAAGGAATTATAAAATTGTCAGCTGTTGTTATGCTTGTAGTCAGATGAATTGCTTTGATAATAAAAAATATTTCTCATTGTAAGTATTGAAGGAATCTACCAGCCTTATAGAAGAGTGTGCTAAACAATTAAACAAACATAACCCCGTGGCTCTTCCGATTCTGGCAAAAGGAAGTCAGTGAGAAGAGAGAAGAGTTAAGTAGTCAATTGATTTGGGTAATTGTGGGGAGGCTGCTTTGCATGCATGATTCCAATAATTCGACCTACTTATTAAACTGAACTGACTTGATTGATCAAATATCACTAAGTTTTACAATGTATCTGTTCCAGGCTAGTCTTTGACTTCTAAGTCCTGCCAGGGTCTGTTGTACCTATTGGCAAAACATATTTTGACAACACATATGTAATACTATAGGAGTGAAGTTAGGCCTTCCTAAGCTGAGAGTACATTTGCAAAAGTGATATATGTGTGTATAACACAGAAGGAAAACAACTTATTTTCAAATTTATTTTAGTATCAGTACCTTTTCATTTCTATAGACATACAGCCCTCTAAAGAATCCTTAATTATTCAGGAAAAGGGACTCAGAGCAAGTCACCTTCATTTTTAAATATACACTACTCACTTTGCTGAGCCAGCGGGAACTCTACATTACTATCAACATTAGCTATCGTAACATTGTGAAGAAGGTGAGGAGAATTTACCCTGTATAGAATGCTTGGATGGCAAAACTGCAATTCAGATCAGTTTTATCTGTTTTTACAGATGAAGACTCAAGAATTAAGGCTCTGATCCAGAAAATATACAAGTAAAAATCCTTTTTCTTTGGAAAAGCACAACATTAACTGAAGCAACCATTATCAATGTTATGCTATATTAAGCATGTTAATAACTTGAGTTACTCATATTTTAGTAAAAGACTTAAGATCCCTCAATGGTAAAGCCAGAAATGAACCCTTGTGGGTACAAAATGACAATAATTAATAAATGCCATTCAATCTCAACTCTTCAAAGCATAACCAAAGTATAAACTAAAAAGGTCACATAATAACTGCTTAGATTAAAATTATCAACTTTCCTTAGTATTCATGAAGAGCTGGATTGATTGTTACTGTAATTTTTCTAATCAGGCTAACTTCCAGGTTTCCTTGCCCATGCAAGTAATAAACATACCAAAAGGTGCAGTTTGGGGTAGGTAGCACGACTCCTAGAACAGTGGTCGCTGAGATTATAAATCTGTGTTTGGGGACAAACATAACTACACCAATGTGTCTTGCAATTAAGAGTATTTATAATAGACGATGCCACGTCACATCAAGAAGAGGTTACATTGTGTTCAACTTCTTCCTGCCAACAATCCCTTCTCACTCTGATCCCACTTTGTTTTCCTTCATAAAACTTGAGCACCACCTAAAATCTATGTCTTCGTTTATGGGCTTACTGTCTATCTCCGTGCAGGAGAATAAGATCTGCTCAAAGGCAGGGACTCCATCTATTTCATTCCCGCTGTATCCCCCGCCCCCCAGTCCTTTGAACAGAGTCTTGCACATACATGGTAGCATTCTAAGTAACTGGTCAGCCCATGGGGTGTGGATTTCCTCCTATACTCTGTGGGGCAAAATGCCCTAAACAAAAAAGTAAAGGATTTTGTGATAAGGTTTATCATTTACATTATTCAAAAGCACTAAAATCATGTGAATAATGAAAAAGCACAAGGGCATGACAGTGTAATACACACACTTCAGCCATTGCAAAGCTAAGCATGTCTCGTCACATGACTAACAAAATAAAATTCTCTTACAATTAATATGGCTAATTAAATGAATTATGTGGTGCAGTAATGTAATTGGCAGCTATTTTTCTGAAACTAGCCTGAGACTCTGATCCTCATATCTAAATCCACTTGGGCTTGTTTGCTTTTAGAGACTAAACGAGAGTCTCAATCAGTGTGAAACATTTTCACATATTCACAATGAAAAATATCTAAAACCAAAAATAAGACTCAAAAACTCTGTTCTTAGAAAGAAAAAACCATCTTAGTTTTCTGGGGAATGTTGGGGAAAGACATTTTGATACAATTATAACTGGACATAAGTAGGCCAATTATTGGGATTTTGAGAACAGAATACTTGAATTTCTACATCACACCACATTTCCAAGAATAATCTGATGTGCACGTTTGCTTTACATTTGATGTTTCCATAAGATAATCTGGAGATAATTCAATGCTTATGGCAATGGCATGAATACAATTGAAAAGTAATGACTGAGGATGGAGACTTCAGTGAACTCTGACAGAATTTCAACCAGAGTCAGGAGGCTATAAATGTAACTATAATTCAAAAATATCTAGTTAGTTGCCACCGTCTAGGAATGTGCATAATATGACAGCATAACCACAACTATTTTCAGAATGAAACAGTGCCTATGATTAAAAGTTATGCTTAATTCCCTGCCACTTTGTTCTGAGAATGTGTTACTTCATGCAGGCCTTTCTTGAGGTTAGTAATAAATCTGTCTGTCATCTTTGGATACAGTTGGATCTGGACTGACTCCGAGAATTATAAACTATGCTACAGTGCAAATGTCAACATGATGCATTAAATGAATGGCAAACGCTATAGACCTAGGGACCATTTCTATCTCAATGAACCTCTCTGGTAGTGAAACTGAATCATTTCGTCTAAACATCAGATATTTGAAATAAAACAGTACCTTGCAGTTCTGAAATGCTTTTGTTCAAATTATTTTTAAGAGAAGAGTGAAAAGGGAGCCAAAGAAAAAGAGGAAAAGAGAGAAAGGATGTGCATAGGGCTGTATTGCTGAAAGACCTCACACTCTGTTCTCCTTAATCTTGTAAACATAGTTTCCACTTCCAGACGATCACCACATTGTTGTCACATTAATCATCCCTAAAAACTACTCAGGCCACTGCTCAAACACCAAGAGTGGTTGCTTGAGTGACCAATGCATCTACCCCAAATTTGCCTATCAATTGAGACCTTTGATAGCCTGGCCTTATCCCATTTGTCTCACATTAGCACCTATGGTAGCACCTTAAAAAAATGTCCTAGAAAACCCAATGCCCTAATCACTTCACCCCACGCCTTTGCTTATGGCACTTCTCCTTCATTGATTTTCCTTCTCTCTGGTTACCTGACATCTCACACTCTGAGACCAGCAGCCTTGGACCTCTGCGGCACCTTTTGCTGTGAAGTCTCTCCTGAAAAGAGGTAATCTCTTCCTCCAGCCCTCAAGCCCCCAATCTTTCTTTCTGAGTCTCATTATGTTTCACCAACAAAGCATATTACCATGATGGAAAGGTGGTATGTGAAAACACGTTTAGCTAATTTGATCAAGAGTGTTAATTCCTTCCTGAAACCACATACGTATGTGTGAGAGAGCTCTTTGGTGAGAAAAGATTCCCGTAAGGAAACATCACAGCTGAGATGTGCAGAAATACGTGTTTAATCAACAGCTTCAATTTTAATCTGCTGGCAAATATCGTAGAAGCAGTTTTTTATTAATGTGAATAATCAAGTTATTTATGCCTCTGCTGAGTTTTATGGATTGGTGATATCAACAGTAAAAAGTAAGCCTCCTAAGGCAAAAATCAACTGAAAAAAACCCACTAAAGTTAACATAAAAATGTGCTTTCAGGTTTAACTACCAAAATAGCAGATGCATTTGGCCCTTTATGAAACAGAATGCTTAAAAGTAAAGTCCATCAATACATATTTACTCTCTGCCTAGAACAAGCTGCTGCTTTTAAGATATGAGACACTTTTAAGATATGAGACTCCTGGCAACCCCATTATCAATGAATTATCACAGAGCAAACAATGTATCTTCACCAGGCTCAAGAAAGGTGGCATCGTGGCATGTACAAAGGAAGGGATAGAATTAGGGTGGTATTTTACAAACAATGAAATGCAAATACAAAAGCAAGGCTTGCTTAGATGTAAGATGCCAATGCCCTCAGGTAAACTTACGCATAACATTAAGAATTTCCCATTTGTAGTAGTAAATTTTTATGTACTTTAAGACTGTTCACACAGAAAAATATTTCATTTTCAATAAAAAACATTTTATACACAAATACACAGACATACATCTCTGTTTTTTTTCTTCCTACAGTGAGATTTTTCTCTCTTAATATATCTGATAATACAATGCTACGTAATTTTCTTGGTCTAGAGTATGCTCAGCAAAAAGGTAGAACTTGAATGGACCAAAATATAAAAAGAAGATAATTATAATAATAATGAAATTGCAGCTCATAAAGAGAACATTTATGCAAGACTTATAAGACACATTTAGCCATCATACACTTGTCTTACTTTCTGCTCTCGGTGTGGTACAATACCACAGAAGCAAAAGACTCATTGGAGTAATCCTAATATAATCTTCATTATATATTCATTTCAGAATTCCCCAGATCCAATCACTTCTGGATTGTGTACAACCCATCTCCTGCATAAGCAGGTTTGTCACACAACTTGCAAATGTGGCCAGAAGGCTAAATAAGACCACAGAGTACGCTGTTGCTAGAAATTCTCAGCATTCTAGAAATGGCTCTGAAAGTGCATGGCTTCTTCCCAGTAGGAGTCTTAATTAGTCTCTGCCATATGTTCATCTGGCTGAAACCATAGTCGCATGTAGGCATAAGTAAGCTAAGCAGTCCTATTTTTCTAGGAGGGCATGTGATTCATGTTTTTGTTAGGCAAATAAATGACCCTTTGGCTGCCTTTTGAGTTATTTGGTAAACGCTTTCATCCTCAACCGGAACACTCTGATAGAGTCATTATATCTTTTTTTTCTCAGGGAACAAACCGCTAGGAAAATACTAAGGTAAGAAGGTCCATAAAAAAGGGAGCAAAATAAAGTTCTGAAATAACATGGGCCAGAAGATTCCTGGCACCTCTTTTCTATATTCCTTCTCCATAAGCAGGCCAATATGTAGAAGCTTAAATTCCAATTAAACCAGGTTTATAACTTATGGTTTGTTTGGCTTTAGATTTGCGGATTATTTGTAGTCACCAACATTATCTCATCCCTACGAATTGTGCTCTTATACCTAGCAGATAAAATATAATGATGTGCTTACATGCCAGCAAGGTAACGAGCCCCACGTGAAAGTGAAATTATTGTCTTGCTCCTGCTCTAGACCATAAAGCAAATGTGGTTACTGATAAAACGACTGAAAATATTATTGCTCACTAGGTTGGATTTTTGGTGGGTTTTTTTGTAGGAGAGAGTGGTTAAGAAATAAAAGAAGAATCTTTCTCAATAGTTAATGCCCAGTAAGCTTTTCATATTATAGTGATTAAAGGATTTCAAATTGAATTGATTTATGAAATAGTAAACATTTTAATGTTGTTTAATTACAACAGTATTCACAATTGATGATAAAAGGTACATTTTGAAAGATTTTAAAGTCCATGTATCAAGGATAAGTTAAGATATAAGGAAAATATGTTGGAATTCAAATTTGTGATAGATTTTGAGCTCAATTATTTGTGTGTATGTATGTTTCTGTTTTGTTTACAGCTTTACTGAGATATAATTGACATATAACATTTTGTAAGTTTAAGGTGTACAATGTGATGAGATTTGATACATCTATATAATGTGAAATGATTACACAATTGGGTTAGTTAACACCTCCATCACCTCACATAATTAACTTTGTGTGTGTGTATGTGCATGTGCATGTTTGCATGCATGTGGTGAGAACACTTAAGATCTACTCTCTTAGCAAATTTCAAGTATATAATACAGTGTTGTTAACTATGGTCACTATGCTCTACATTGGAGGCCCAGAACTAATTCATATTATAACTGGAAGTTTGTACCCTTTGACCAATATCTTGGTGGAAAAACAATGCTGTTTTTCTTAGTACAGTCTTTTTTTCAACATTCATTACAAGCTGCAAAAAGCCAAGCAAAATAATACTTGGAAATATTCTGATCCTTTAAAATTAATGCAGAGGGAGCAACTGAATCTTGAGAAGGCTCATTAAAAATTGAAGAATGATATAGAGTTAACATGGCTTAATTTTCAACCAATGGCAGATTTCAAATACTTCCTAAATCAAGATGCTGAAAGTAATTGTAATTAAGTGATTTCCCAGTGTCTTTTTATTATATAGGACAGAACTATATACCTACACTTGAATTTCTAAATATAATGGCTTACTTGAGCTATCTTGAGATACATAGTCAGTATCTCCTTTAAGAATGATAAAATTTGAAAAATACTTTGTAGATTTGATTGACATGGCCATGTCTTTTTGGTGATCTTTTTCCAGGAAAAACTTTCACGCTGTGTAGTGTTTCCCAGAACTTTATCCTAATTGTTGAATTGATGGTAATGATGAGTAATATATGCTATATCATTCTATGGGTGAAGTGATAAAGTAAAAGATGGCATTTATTTGGTCATTAATCTGGTTAGAATCACTCTTTGACAATGTTACATTGACAAACAAAACAAAACAAAACCATGGATAAGTTTTTCAAGATTTTGCAGCAGTGTGATCACTAGTGAGAAAATGGGACTACGAGGAAATAGTCCACTGAATGCCAGCTCTATCAGAGATGCTCCAGCTGTCAGACAATTGCTAGCAGTCTTAGTTTTCAATTAAAGAGCACTTTTGGGACTGTGTAATAAATTTAGATTTGAAGAGATAGTTTACACCTCTGGGGCAACTCAACTTGAAAAATTTAGACCAGATAAGATAAGTGAAACATTTATATTTCAAGGCAAAGTTGAGGTGAGCCTTTTCATTACTGATACAGTTGGTCTTTGATTAAATTAATGTCAACAAATTGTTCCTTTTCTAAGATTTATTTAAGAGTGTTGAGATAGTAATTACAAATTTACAAAGTATACATTTCCAAAATATTTACAACTTGGGTAAGTTACTTATCTTCTTTAAGTCTCAGGTTACTTTACTGTAATATTTATAATAAAATATCAACTTCACGAGGTTAGTTTGAGGATTAAATGATAGAATTCATGCAAAGCACTTAACCCACTGCTTGGAGCACGCTATGCACTCAATTAATAGCAGCTACTTTATTTAACTATTATCACTAAGGGACCTAAAATTTGACTCTTCTGTTCAAGCTTTAGGTGGAATCTAGAGAAAAATCAATAATCAATTGACAATTAGATACTTTAATAAATAGGCATATATAAGCATAAAACATATAAATGGATTAGAAGTCCAAATCTTCAAATAGAGTATACTGAAAGCCTCATTTTTATCTCTGTCCTTCTATGAATATTCCAATCCCTTGTGCCTGTGCTCATAAAAAATTCTCCCACCAATCTGTGATTTCCAAATACAGTATGTATTTTCCAAGTTTCTCCCTGCAAAACTTTCTCTGTTTCTTGTGATCACATTTCAAATAAAGTGAAGAATAAATGGTAGATGCCCAGGGACTCATGAGAGGTCTGGGCAGAGTCTATGACTGAGCATGACTAAGCCTGCCCAGATCTTCTGCTGTATTCACTAGTCAGCTCTGAACGCCTGGCAGAGACCGGCTGTAAGAGATTGACATGGCTCTTATGGGCCTTGGCTTACCTCACGATTTTAGCCTGAGAATCTGTGCAAAGAGGAGCCCCTAAAAATGTTTCATCATTTGCTTCTGACCCAATTCTAGGCTCACAAATGCAATTTATAATAACAGACATCTCCTCACACAGGTAAAAAAGAATAGATAAGAACGCTCAACGTAAGTTTTATAGGTAATACTTGCATATAAAAAATAAATCACCTTCAAAATAGAATCATTCTCACATATTTATGTATGAATCAATGTGTTAATTCACTTATAAAGGCAGAGGAAATTCCTATTTCATTGTCATTGTTAAACCATGTAATATCTGAGAACTCTATAAGACTTATGCAGCCATTACATCCTTGGCATCTGTGGTAAAATGTGGTCCAGTTTTAGTTAAAGAAAATATTACTAACAATGAACACATCTACTTGAGTCCAAATTGCCACCAGCATGCCAAAGGAGGTGTGGAGAAATGGAAAGCATTGCCTTTCAAATATTTTCTCAAAGAGACCTGTTTGGAAAGGAGAATTGGATACTCCAGAAAGAAAAACAAATTCAATATAATTATTCCATTTTTATCAACTGCCAAAGAAACATTAACAGAGAGTCTTCAAACCGGTTTGTGGGCGGTAGAATTAAGGTTTATTTTAGATGTATACTGCGCTCTGACTCACTGGGGGGAAAGTAAGTGTATAACCAATATGCTATATCAATTACAGACACTGCTCTGCCCAGCTGCTCTTGAGATCTACATGCTTAGTAGATACTGAATTTAAATCTGTGCAGGTGTGCATTTAGGGTTGTGCTGCAAAATAAACTCAAGCCCACACTGTAAAATAAAGGCATATTTTAAGGAGAAATTCTAATACAGTTAAAAAACTTCAAAGACATTAATGGATAGGTTCTGACTGTAGAAAATGAGAAGTAAATGTCACTACTGACTGTTATTCAAAGTTAAAATATTGATCAGCATTCTTTCTAATTTGAATTCTAACTTCATACTTTCTAAATATCTTGATGATTCCTTTTGGTGAATAACCTTGTATAAATTTGCTTCTTTGTTTTCCCTCCAGGGCCTGAGAAATTAGAGTTATGAATTTTGGTTTTCAGATGTCACTTGCTTTTTCCACACTTTCTGAACTCTGCCAGAGCCACCTCCACAGTTCCAGAACTACTACGGAGAGCCACCTCCATAATAGTTCTAGAAAGCTTAGTAGGCACCCATTGCTATGCTGAGTAATTTACTTAAATCATCTCATGTAGTTCTCTCCCCAATACTTGAAGGTAAATGTCATTATTGTTCTCTTGTTTTCTCCCCTGGGTGAGAAAACTTTGTTTCGGAGAAGTCTCCCAATTTGTCCAAGGTCACGCAGCCAATAACAGGTGGAGCCCTAATTTGATCCCTGGTAGTTTGGTGTTGAGAGCCGTGAATTTACCACCAAACCATGACTGCACCAACTCTCACAAACACCCAACTCCACAGATTAACGTTCTGCAGATAGTCTATAGGCATGGCAGTATCTACCCCCCAAGTTATAGGAGAAAGACTGCCTTTCGTTGGGAAGTAGGCAAATCAATCTCTCTATGAACTATTTTTTTTTAAAGTGCATATAGAAATAGAGAACTGATTGATGGTTGCTAGGGAATAAGGATGGGGTGGAGTAGGAGGGAAATGGGTGTGGCTACAAAAGGACAACGTGAGGGATCCTTTAGGGGATGAAAATGCTCTGTATCTTGACTGTGCCAATCCCCTGAATGTTTGTGTCCCCACCCCCAAATCCATATGTTGAAATCTAATCCCCAATGTGATGGTATTTGGAGGTAGGACCTTTAGGAAGTGCTTAGGTCATTAGGGCAGTGTCCTCATGAATGGGATTAATGACCTTATAAAAGAGACCCCAGAGAGCTCCCTTGTCCCTTCCACTATGTAAGGACACAGCAAGAAGATGGTCTCTTATGAACCAGGAAGCAGGTCCTCACCAAACACCAAATCTGCTGATGCCTCACTTTTGGTCTTCTTGGCCTCTAGAACTATGAAAGATGAATGTTTGTTATTTAAGCCACTCGATCTATGGTATTTTTGTTATAGCAGCCTGAATGGACTAAGATTTCCTGATTGTGCTGTTGTATTATAATTTTATAAGATATTTATATGTATTATAGTTTTGTAAGAGGGAAAATTGAGTAACGGAAACACAGGATCTGTGTTATTTCTTACAACCACAAGTGAAATCTCAAAATAAAACATTTAATTAAAAATAATGCAGGCATTTTAACATATAGTTACACGAAATGAATCTGAAATACAAGCTAGGCAAAGCTAAAAAGCTAAGCCAGTGTTTTGAAAATCCAAACACACGAGAGAAGCCCATAAGGCAGCCAGGGGCAGGTAGTGGAATCCTTCAGGAGCATTTTCTCAACTAAGTCATTCTCACAGGCAACAGGAGACTCCTAGTCTCTCCTAGAGGCTCGTCTGCCTCTAGGAGAGGCTCAATATGCTCAGAGGAGAAAAAGAAGCCACGGCAGCTAGTCTTTGGACTGTTCCTCCTGGGGCTGCTCACAGAGGGAGATACAGAAGGAGGTAGGAGCCTTTCTCCAAGTCTTCTCTGGCCACATCGGCTGACTGGCTGCTCCCGTCAGCCTAATATTAGATATACCTAATAGCTGGTGGCAGAGTTAAGAGGGACCACTCAGAAGATGTATAGTACATTTTATAAAGTATAGTTGGTGACCTAGGAGCCACTGTGCAAGCAGAGAATGGACTGCATACTTTACTATAATTTAGATACCATCCAGCAGCTTATGGCTCCTTGAATAATCAAGAATTCCAAATTTCTTAGCAAATTTACAGCTAAGACACAAAGTTATCAAAGAAAACTTTCCTACTTTATGTGTGTGTGTCCAAAAGGGAAGGAAAAAGCCAAATTGGGCCATTGAAAGCAGTACACTAAAATATTATATTTAAGTATCAAAATACCATATACCACAAATTATAACAGGAGAAAGAGAGAGAGCAACACAACATTTTAGCACTCTAAGAAGAAAAGAATGAAAATCATGAATTATAGACAACTCGGGTCTTAGTCAAGGCACTTCTTCCAGGCACTTCTCCCCGTTAAGACCATTTGGAAGCAACCAGCTCCACACTTGGGATGAAGAGGCTGAATTTTTGAAAGATGGCACAACTGCTTCTAATTGCAGGTGGCGGTCATTCATTTAAAAAGATATTTAAAAAAATGATTGGCAAAAGTTTTATATTATATTATGGAAAGAATAGTTGGTAGAAGAAAATCAAACTTTTTAAAACTTTTATTTTGAGATAACTTTAGACTTACGAAGAGTTGCAAAAATAGTACGGAGAATTCCCATCCACCCTTCATCTAGCTTCCCCTCTGGTAACATCTTACACAACCATAGGGAATTTATAAAAAGTAAGAGCTTTGATACAATCTTATTAACTGAAGTACAGAACAGAATTTATTTGGATTTCTCTAGTTTTTCGAGGAAAGTAATTTTTCTGTTCCAGGATCCAATTTAGGATCCTATATTGCATTTAGTTATCATACCTCCTTAGTCACCTCAACCTTCCTGTCTTTCATGACCTTGAGACCTTTGAAGAGCACCGGTCAGTTATTTTGTAGATTGTTCCTCAATTTTGCTTTGTCTGATGTTTTCTCATGATAATGTTGAGACTATGCATTATCTAGAGTGATATCGCACAGATGTGTCCTTCTCCATGCATCATATCAGTGTTCATGACGACAATACGGATTACTGGCAATGTTAATCTTGGCTAAGATGGTGGCTGCCAAGATTGCCAAAAAAGATATTATTTTTCCATCTGTAATACTAAATATTTTGGAAGAGATACTTTGAGATTATGCAAATCTGCTATTTTTGCCTACTAATTTTAGCATCCATTGGTGGATCTTGCCTCTAGCAATTATTACTGTGGTATTCTAATAGTGATTTTCTATTTATAATTTTATTTTTCTAATGTAGTCCTTTCTTCTACATTTATAATTGGAATTATTCTGTATGGGAGAGTTGTTTAATTCCTTTAATTATTTATTTAATTATTTATTTATTTATTTACATAAGTATGGGCCTCAATTACCCTGGTATATGGTTTGGAATTAATTAGAATTAAATAGAGCATTCATACCATGTTATAATAACAATGCATCTGAAACTCAGTACAGTGAAAAAGCCTAATCTACAGGCTACAAACTGCTGTTATTCTAAACTACATTAGTGCTTAGATTTGGCCTTTAATTGGATCTAAATAGCTCAAAAAATTACACCATGAATTTTGTGTTGTTGTTAATTTTTCCTTCTTTGAATGCTTACATTTGGAATCTCCTAAGTAGTCCATAGATCAGCATCACTATCTACAGAAAAGGAATGGGAATACCTGCCTATTCTCTTACTCTCTACATGCGGGAGACCGTGTTTCCAGAAAGCAGTCGGGTACCTGCCAAGATTCCCAGAAGGGCTGCCATATCTATCAGCAGCAGTCCTTGAAAGAGGGTGCTGACACGAAATGGTCATGTAGAAAGTTCTAGTGTATTTTTGTATGTATTATATTATTTTGTTATTATTGCAAGCAATAGCGGATAACGGTGAAATGGGATGGAAGACAAGTGATTGGCAGGGTGTGAAGAGAGGGCAATAAAAGAGATATGTAGTGCTTTTTAGTCAGCAGAAGAAAATGAAAAACCACCTCTGATTATCATCATGTGGACTTTTTCTATGCCTACACAGCAATTTCTCAAAGTCTATTTCCTGGTGGTTACTGCCAGTGGCTACAAAAATACACAAGGATGAAAATAAACCCTCTCTTTTGAGGAGATGCTGTCTCCTTGAGGCGTAATCAAGCAGAGGAGGTAATGCCCAACGCACAAACTTTACAGTTGCCCTGGGCCAGCTGTTGTGTGATTCAGTGCGAGCTACTATATCTCTCTTAGTTTCCTTCTATGTAAAATAAGCCACATAATACATAACTATCAAGGCTGTTGCAGTAACTAAGCAAGTTAAAGCATATGAAGCACCTAGTACAATTAAGTACACAGTAATAATAATAATAGCTATCATTAGTAGTATTTGTGCATATTTTCTTAGGTGATAAGGAAATCTAATTTCATGGGAGTAGTAATGCTTAACATTTACAAGCAAACAATATGTTTTTTAAAAATAACCATGATTCCTAAGAACCTCAATGTGGTTAGGTCATTCAAATAAACTAAATAGTGCTCGTGTTTCAAAAATGATGCAATAACATGCACTGATTTGTCTAAATTTTTCTCTGTGGCTAACTCTCTTACAGGCTGTGGAAGTTTCTGGAAGACTGACCCATGCCTTTTTCATATTTGTGTTTCTGAGGCCTTCCAAGAGTAGACATAAGAAAACACTCTAAATTCTACTGAATAATAACTGTTCAGACCATAGTAAAGGCCAATATATAAAGCAAAAGATAGTCAGGAAATGTCCTGGGTACATTAAAAATGTCCACATTTACTACTTTGAGGAATCAGAAGAACATTCCATCTTAGGAACAGAGAATAAGTAGCTCCTCTGAGTCTATGTGTTACAGTAAACAGAGCTCTACGTATGTTATATAGAGGCACAAACCTAAACATCATCATAATAGAGGTCCCAGCTCAAGACTATACTGACATCATGATGGGTTTGGGCCAATTTATGCAAGTCTGGTTTACTAGTAGTGTAGGCCTGCTAGTACCTTCTATATTATGGCATTTGTAACTCAGATTTACCCCCCAAACTAACGTCTTCTTCACGGTGTGATAAAATGTAGCAGGATGGCGAGAAAAGCATTCTCCCATATCATACGCAAGGAACCATGTTGTGAGGGTTTCAAAGGGTACAGGCCCTCTCTGCCTCCTTGAGGGTCTGCAGCAGTGGAGTCCTGCAGTGGAGGAGCCCAAGGGAGGATCAGAAACACCTTGGGGCTTTCACATGGCTCAGCAACACACCACACTCAAAGCGGCAGGAAGAGAGAGGAAGAAACTGACAGACTCTAAATAGCCACTGACTGGGTTTATTCATGAGAACACAGCAGAGCAGAGTCCGTCTCTGGGGATTCCCAAATACTACTGTGTGTGATCTGACATGGACAAGAGTCAATAAAATAGGGATCTTCACCATTAATTGGATCCCATTTTAAACCCCAGGCTAGTTAACTTTATGAAGTGTGGAGTACCTAAAAATAACAATTAACTTTGCAAAAAGGACAGTAAAATTGGAATTTTTAGAAAATTTCCTGAGGTACCCTTTCTTTAAGTGCAGTTTTAAAAGTACTATTTTTTCATCTAAATATTATGCATTATTAGAGAAAACAAGCATTTATTTCATGTCTCTTGTTTCAGGCACTGTTATATCATACAATGTCCTTATGAACTTTACGAAGTATAACTACCTGAATCTTACAGATAAAGAACCCGGAAATGAAAGAAGTGAAAAAAAATTTTTTTTAGCAGTTCATGTTCTTGTCCTACATTACAGTACTTAGACCTAGAAGGATCTTCAAAAGATCATTTGGCCTGGTCCATCCAACGTTTAAGCTACACACATATCTGCTTTGCAGATACGGCAATGGATGCTTAGAATTTTCCTCATTTTTTTTTTTGCTTAATTTATTTCAAGATTAATTCTCTTTACCAAGTAGGAATTCAAATTCATGTGTTTACATTCAGGATCACAAAAGCACAACTGGAAACAAAATGCTGCAAAAGATTTCCAAAGCTGAGCAACACTCTGTTTTCTGACAAAAATATACAGATTCTCACTTTAGCAAATCGAGGACACTTGGGATAATTACACACTAAAAGGACTGAATCACAGTCCTGATAAGAGGAAAGCAAAAGACTACATAATTAAACAGAACAAAAGCAAAGAATTTTTTTTTTTTAAGTTCAGAAACAGCAGACCTGGTGCTTTTGGCAGTGGTCCAAATTCATTTCTGGTAAACAGGAATTAGAAATACCTCATATACAGAACATCCCAAATGAAAACAACAGATCTGAAAAGGAAGAAAGCACCCATGTGTCAGACAGATAGCTTCTAGCAGGCTACACCAACAACATGCTTTAAACAGTAGATTCATTCACCTGTTTCATAGGCAAAAACAAAGTCCTCCTTTATCCTCAGAAAAGACTTATAAAGTCCCCATGCTGGGAAGTATCAATCTGAGAGGAGGCACTATTCGTTAAGGGATTGCTTCCTTCTCTCCTACTGATGATATCACATGCATGGCACTCCTCAGTGGAAATAATGCCATGTTAACTGTGTGTATCCTGAGTAAATAAATTATGTGCATTAAAATCCATGGACAATGAAAGTAACCACCAGGGAGAGAAAGGGGTGGGTATTGCAATGTGACACATGTTCTCCAGAGTCTGGAGGATGCAGGGATTGGTATAAGCTCACAGCTAAAAACGTCTGAATGGTCAATGGAACTCCTAGAGCCTGGGCAGTGAGAAGAGTAGCAGTGGTGAGAGGAGAGACAGACCAGAGGTGGACCCTTGAGGAAGGGAGTCAACGTTGCATTTTCCTGAAAGTGACTCCACCCAAGTAGACACATGGAGGGAAGTGACCAGAAAGGAAGCACCAGCAGTGAGGCACTGTGGGAGAGTTTGTTGTAAAGGGCTAACTGGAGGGGCTTCAGCATGCCAGGGAATTGGAAGACTCCAGTGAAGGGCTCTTGGAGGAACCCATAAAAACACCTTATAAGGAAAAGAGTCTGTTTTTGGATATCCAACTCTCTCAGAAGCCACCAACACCACAGGAGACATTTCTACCCCCTTACCTCTCCTCCCTGCTTTCACCCAACTCTGCACAGCAGAGACTGCCTGGTGAGTGGAAGAGGAGGGCAAAGAATGAAGAAGCTAAGGCAGGTTTGATCAGGGAAGACAGAACTTTCAAACTAGTCAGAGATTGAAGCTTTGATACTAGATTGGAGGGAACTCTTTAGTGCCTGAAAAACAAAACCACTTCTTAGTACCTGGAGTGAATGCAAAAGCCATGGGAACTGCAAGCAATTTTAGCCAGGAGGATGAAGGAAAGATGGTGGCATGAAAGAATAAAGATGCATGCCCCCTACTGTGTTCAGTTAGTTCAATAAATCAGTTTCAACTGCATTTTCACATTGAAGTGTAAATATTGGATGAAAAACCTTGTTAGTCCACAGTTGTTATATGGACACATGCTGACAATAATAAGCTTCCATTTCCCTCATCACCAGGATTTCATGGATGCCGATTTACACAGCTCTGCATTTCCTTTACCCATCTGCCTACGAATACCAGACAGAGAGAAATGTATGTAATTATATACATGCAAATAAATAACAGGAATCCAGTTTTCTAAACAGATGAGAAGAAATCAAACAGGCATGTCAAGTCAGGCAATGCCTATTCCCCTAGCATCAATTCAGCAAATATTTTTAAAATATTTTCCACTGTTACAAATAGATCAGATATTGGAAACTTAAGTCAAGGTTATACAATTGAACACATTTTGTACTATATGCAAATTGAAACTACTGATAAGCAAAAGTTTAATACCCACTTGAAGGCAGCATGTTTTCTTTTCGTTGCTTGATGCTTAATTAATTTATTAAAAAAACGAATTCTCTGTTGTTGAATAAAGTAACTCTATATGATCCAAGATAGAAAATGCTCTGATTTAAAAATCATCATAACCATAGACAAATTTTATGACACTAAGCTGACTCATTTAATTTTTCAAGGCTGCTTTAAGTATCACCTATCCATATCATTATTTGATTAACAATATGTACTACATTTTCCTATTTAAAAACCTGATACAAAAATTTCCCACTTGTTAAAGAGAGTAAGTTTTCAGCAATTTCGGACATGTGCAACACAGTCATAAACACAGAAGTAAGTAGAGAAAGGGCCTCTTTAAAGGCATC
The DNA here is from genome assembly GCF_041296265.1 of Equus caballus. Classification (NCBI taxonomy): domain Eukaryota; kingdom Metazoa; phylum Chordata; class Mammalia; order Perissodactyla; family Equidae; genus Equus; species Equus caballus. The sequence continues at coordinate 60,714,703 of NC_091697.1, forward strand.
ATATACTGTTAACATAAATTACACTAAGGAGACTATAAAACATCCTTAGACCACAGGAAACTTCAGTTGTGGCTAAATTACATTAATTGGTTTAAGACAATTAGTTATTTGGTTAGATTAAAGGGAAGAGAGGTAAATATGAGAGGTGGGCAGTAGGACTGTTTGATAAAAATGCACATTTCACATTTAGAGGCAGGAAAATACTGGAATACAATCTGCAACTTACAAAGAAAAAAGTAAAAAGAAAACAGCACAAACCTATTCATAAAAACGCCAAAGAAATGTACACTCCTTAAAGACTTCTGAGGTACTTCAAAACAAAAAAACAACAAAAAATATTTTTTGTGACAATGATCTTGAATCATCGTAAAAATGTTTGCTGGTAATTAGAATAATATATTTCAAGAATTCATAGAAATATAAATGCATTTTAGAAAGAAGCATTGGAGAAAACTTGCTAAAATGAAAAAGCACATAAGGAAATAAGCCTTTATTATCTAAAACATTAATTTAAATTTATCATCTAATTTCTTAATAATGCCAGATAAATTAGATGTTACCACATGTGATTATTCAAATTGGTTTTAATATTTTTCTTGTCATATTTATGCTAAGTAATAATACTTGCTTATAACATGGAATTGTTAGCCTTAGGGCAGTGGAAATGAGTTTTGAGAAAAGAGTAAGATGGGATGTATTTTCCTATGCATACATTTTCATAAAATGCTAACACAGCAGAGACACATTTTTAAAATAATAGAACAGGATCCAGTGAAAAAAGATGCTTTGCTAGCTCAGTACTTGCTCTGATCTCACATAAGTACACATGTAGGAAGATGAAGGACTGAGAAATGAACTAGCATTACTGATGATCACATGTATAATCTCTAAATATAAAATAAAAATATTTGAATGAGACCAACTAGTGCTTTTGAATACAGTAATCACTTGTTATATTAGGAAAGAAACAGACAAATATTCAGGTCTTGGGCAAGTTGTTTCCACACTGTATTCAATAGGAACTTGCAATATTGAAAATAATTAAAGCTCCTTATTTCTGTCACCTCTGTTTTTATAACTAAAACAATTCCTTCTTTTAAAAAAAGGTTCTCAAAGATCAGTGGTTCTCAAGTTTGCAGGGCCTGGGGGAATCAATACGTGGAGCACAGAGAATTTTCAGGGCAGTGAAAACATTCTATGTGATACTACAATGATGGATATATGTCATTACAGTCATGTGCCACATAACCATGTTTTGGTCAATGATGGACCACATATATGATGGTGGTCACCATATAGCCTCGACACATAGTAGGCTATTCCATCTAGGTTTGTGTAAGTACCCTCTATGATGTTCACTCAACGACAAAATTGCCTAATAATACATTTCTCAGAATGTATCCCCCTTGTGAAGTGACGCATGGCTGTATACATTTGTCCAAACCCATAGCATACACATAGGCAAGAGTGAATTGTAATGTAAACTATGGACTTTAAGTGATTATGATGTGTCAGTGTAGGTCCATCAGCTTTAACAAATGCACCACCCTCGGGGGATGTAGATAAGGAGGAAGCCATGCGTGTGTCCGGGCAGACCATATATGAGAAGTCTCTGTTCCTTCCTCTCAATTTTGCGGTGATTCCCAAACTGCTCTAAAAAACTAACGTTTTAAAAAAGAGAGTTCTCCAGCCTCTCAGGAGAACGCCTGTCATCTAAACATGTGCAATTAATTAAATACAGTCCATTTCTGTAATGGAGAAACGAATATTTATCACGTGTTTCTTGAAGACTTTTTATAATCACCGCCAAAACCATGTAAACACACCTTCTTGTCCCTGCTCCAGCCCTACTCAACTACCCCCTGCACCATGGTCTTTGGGGATAAAACACAATATGCTCAATAGGAAATAGCCACTTTTTAAAAATCAGTAGACAAGGAATTTGGTCAGATTCTTTAATTAGGGATTAGCACTAATGAGATTTATTCAGATAAGATCTCATAACAATAGAAAAGGAGAGAGTCCTTTGACAATATTCAGTACCAAAGACAAGCACTACGAGAAAACATTTTATTAGATTAAACACATGATTTGAAACAAACTCCACTATGATTTGGATTTCTTATTTTTGAATAAAATATACTAGCAACTGCTTCTCAAATGTGACATATCCTGGATCTCTTGCAGTAATTTTTCTACAGAGAATTCATGTTTTAAAAAATGTAATGAATTATATATTGCAATTATCAATAACTTGTTACTTTTTAAAATCAAAGCTCTTTTTCATATAACACATAAGCTAAAACTCAGCAATATACTCTAAATGTCATTTCCGCTGGGCTTTTGAAATAGTGACCATCATCACTGCAACTCCATGAATCTCCAATGGAGATGACTAACGCTAACACTTAGGTTTGCATTAGCCTGGACTCAGGTGAGAAACACAATTTTTCATTATATTCCTATAATGTGCACACCAGTCTGTGGGTATTCCCAGGAGAAAGATTTTGTTCAATGTAGAATGTCTTTAGGGTTTACTTTTGATTAAAGACACATAGTAGAGAGAATTTCTAGTTTTAGCAATAACTTGGGATTTTTTTCTTTAATTCCTCTGTTAAACCCTTGCGGCAAATATTTAAAAAGGGAGGAAAAGAGTATAGGTTGGGTGCAAGGGTATGTTTTGAGATAGTACACAACGTATCTAATTTAATCCCCACACTATGCCTGTGGGGTCTATAATCTTCAATTCAGAAACAAGGGCTTAGAGAGTCCAAAAGACTGACCAAGATCACACAGTAAGTGAAACATCTAGGATCCACTCAGCTCTTTTCTGCCTGCATGCTGCCCATAATTTTTAGGTATTAATGGAATGAAACAATACAGATGGTCTTTTCTGTTTTGTTTTGTTTTTTTGGTGAGGAAGATTGGCACTGAGCTAACATCTGTTGCCATCTTCATCTTTTTGCTTGAGGAAGATTGTTGCTGAGCTAACATCTGTACCAATCTTCCTCTACTTTGTATGTGAGACGCGACCACAGCATGGCTTGATGAGCAGTGTGTCAGTCCGTTCCTGGGATCTGAACCTGTGAACCCTGGGCCACTGAAGCAGAGTACATGGACTTAACCACTGTGCAACCAGGCCAGCCCCCAGATGGTCTTTTTATGTTTATTTTTATGTATTTATTTATTTTTTTTTTAAAGATTTTATTTTTTCCTTTTTCTCCCCAAAGCCCCCCGGTACACAGTTGTGCATTCTCCGTTGTGGGCTCTTCCAGCTGTGGCATGCGGGACGCTGCCCCAGCATGGCCTGATGAACAGTGCCATGTCCGCGCCCAGGATTCGAACCCACGAAACACTGGGCCGCCTGCAGCGGAGCGCACGAACTTAACCACTCGGCCACGGGGCCAGCCCCCCAGATGGTCTTTTTAAAGAGAAGCCAGTCTGGTCAGCTCAGCACACACTGACTTCTAGTCTTGATTATTTTCCAGGGATTACATTAAATAATTGCTAAAAGTGTGTTTACAATCTGAGATTTTACCTAATATCTTAAGAACAAGGCCAATACATTATAAACTAAATAATAAGCTCATTACAAAGTACCCTGCTTGCAGAAACAAATTGTGAGAAGAAACAGATTCTAGTGGGTTTCAATTGACAACTTGCAGAAATCAGCCCAATTATAAAATAGTCCTACAATCGATATGGACAGAGTGACTACTATGTACAGGCACTGTGCTGGTAGTGGGCAGGATAGAGATTACAAAAATTATACACCACTGGAGAAACCCTGGTCACACAGAGGGATGGGTACATGGTACAATGAAAGTGCGTAATGGAAGTTTGATCTAGTTAGAGGGTAAGGAAATACTTCATTGGTGAAGCATTCATATTTATATAACTATATTATATACAACTATATTTGGAGATAAAAAGAAAGGACAAATTTTTAAATTTTAAAGATTTAAAATTGGGAGCTCATCTACTTCAAACTCTCCATTTCATAGATCGAAAAACTGAGGGCTAATCAATTCATCTTGCCCACAGAGCCATGAAATAGATCAAATTCTTTGTGGCTTGTGGTGCCAGCCTCATGATTGATAGATAGGTAGGTAGAAGTGTGTATCTCTATATAAATTTTATGTATATGTTTAAGTGTATGTGTATGTATATAAATGTTCAGGGGTATTTCTTTAGGTGGAAAATATTTCCCTGAGTATGGCCAACTATGAGCTTGTCAAAAACCAAACAACAGAAAAATGTAATGGCTTAATAACACCACTTGGATCACTAGAATGAAGCCAGGCTTTCTAATTCTCATATGTTGCACCCACAAACTTCTTTGCTTCTGATACGTGTTTAAAAAGAACATAAGCACCACCAGTAACAATCGTTCATTTAAAACTTGTGCCAAGTACTTCGTATAATATCTGGTTTCTTCATAATACCGCTAGCAACAAGTATGATTATTATCCAATTTTTTATGGAAAAAAGAACAAAGCTATACAAAGGTGGAGCTGTTTGCCTGAAGTCACGCAGCTAGGGTCAGATCCAGTTTTTGAACCCAAGTCTGTAATGTTCATATCTGTGTTCTTAACTGTGATCTTCTTTCTGCCTCTCTGTGAAATGATTTTTTTATAGAACCTGGAGAAGACTTCATTCAACATATGAGAACAATCACTGAAATCATAAATGCAAGTAGCAAAAATATTTGCTTTTAAACCTAGTAAGACAACATTCTGTTTCCCACATACAGCCTAAAATCTCTCCCAATGTCAAAAATAAAAAACACCACAGCCAGAAAAAAGTCTTCCCTGTGAGATTTGGCTTCAAATCTTTCAAAAAGAAGCTTCTACTTATTTAAATACATCTGTAGCTGCAAAAAAGTATATTTGAAAGGAAACAGTGTTCTTAGAAGAGATGATAGCAATACAAGTCAGACCTAACGTCTAAGGAAAGCAGCTCTGGCCTCAGCTTTGAGCTCTGTCCTCTTTACAATCTACATCCTGGCTGGGAAAATGGGAGAATGAACGTTGGCATGGGTCTCAGAGGCAGACAGGAGAAAAAAGCAGAGAAGAAGGGTGTTTTGCTTCAAATACAGCAGCTCTTGATAAGCAGGCAGTGCTTTTCATTTGATGTTTGCTGGAATCTTTCACAAATGTAATCTCATCAATCCTCAGAATGCCTTTGGAGGAAAAGGAATCTCAGTACTTAATGTCCTGCTTTGATGACTGTAGCATATTAGACAAGTGAGCCCAGAGGGGCAGGTGATTAAAGAAGCTCAGCATGAGAGACAGGGCTGGGCTCAGGTACCCGTGGATCTGTCTTATCCTCCACTGCTCTGCATGGCCTCCGCAATGGGCATGGCTGTTTTCTAGCCTATCTTCCCCTCCTCTCCTCTGGATCCCAGCTGTGCCTCAGCAAAGGTTCAAGCATTGAGCAAAACAATCAGGCTTGCTTTGATGAAATCAACAGGAATTTACTTTGGGGTTTTGTAATTTGTGTTTTGAAGGACCAGCTACGCATCCTATGTCCAAATGGTCTTCGAAACATTGTTCCTAAAATAGTGACGAGGAGAGCAATCTGGCTTAGTAGTGACAGGTTAGAGCAATAAGTACAAATAATAGCTATGGATTTTGAGTATCTGATAAAAATTTGAAGCATCAGCTCCCATTGGTGATAAAACTGGTTCGAACCTTTAAAAAACTTTGAAAATGATCTCAGAAATTAATCCCTTTTTAACCCCAGGGTGATTATATCATTGAGATGGGGTGGTTTTGTGGGGACCACAACATGTCTTTCTTTATGTGGAAGCTCTATAGCCAAGTGCTCACTGTTCTCTTCCTGAAACAACATGCAGGCCCACGGAGCAAGAGCATCACAGCATCATGAGCACGTAAAATTTGTGGAAACGATGCTTGGTGTTTCTGAAGCCCGAGTTGGTGGGCTGGCAAGGAGGCATTTATGTTTCGGGTAAGGGGGATATATAGCAGGTGAAGTTGTATGGCTGGCCCCTCGATGTGGGGTATTTGGGATCTGGAGTCAGACAGCCTGATTTAAAATCCTATCACAACTACTTATAAGCTATCTCACCTTGGATGAGTTATTTAAGCTCTCTATATCTCAGCTTCCTCATCTATAAAATGGAAATAATACTTCAAAGTGTTGTGGTATAGTTAAACAAAGAAAACAAACAAATTACTTAGACAGCGACAGGCAAATATTAAGTCCTCAATAGATGTTAGCTGTTCTGACTACACATTCATTTTTAACTTTCCTTAGAAATAGTCTACCAGGTGGTTTCTATTTGGTATATACAATAAAACATATAACATTTTTCTTCAACGTACATTCTAGCTAAAAAAAGGATACATATACGTACATATATACGTGTGTGTATATATACATATATATGTCAAAACTACTATTAGATTAATAAAAAAGACACAATAATTAGGCATTGTGAATATAAAGGTTACGGGATCTTTTAGTAGGTAATATAGGTGATACTTCTGAATTATCCTTGTGGATTTTCAGATTTCTCTGATATTCTCAAATTTCATTTACCAGTATAGAACACCTGCTGGTAGACAAAATATAACACACAGTAAGAAAGAATTTCCCAATTCCTCTTCTCGCCTACTTGGCTAAACCAAACACACTGCCCTGAATAGTGGAGAATATTAATTCTGTTTCATAAATCCTTTGTATATAGCATATACAGATGTCGCTGGACCAAGCAATATATCCACAATGAGAACACCCCCATGTTTATTCTACTAGCCTCCTTTAAAATTTCTCTCGGCTTTTGCCACACTCTAGCCATGTTATGATATCTAGCTACTTCAAATTAGAAGGAAGGGGCATTTCCAATATACTTTCCTACTGTTTGTTTGGTTGAAACTAAACAAATTCCAGAATCACTGGGGAGATGGAAGATGAGTGGAACTTTGAAAATTTTGTGAAGCAGGCCTTAAGTCTCTTCCTGCCAGATGTGGGCACCGTTTATGTGTCTCTTCCAACTATATTTGTCATTATTTTTCCTAGTCTACAATCTTTAACTCCAAGGAAAGACTAAAGACCACCCAAAAAAGTTACATTCAAATCCTAGTGGGAGTAACGTAGCACCCTTAGGAAGAAGACATACTTCTTTTTATCCTGAGAATAAAAAAGTAAAATTCTATGTGTGGATCTAAATATATATGTATATTTTTTCTTTAGAGAACTGGTAAAGTGTGCATGTAGGAATATTTCTAAAAACATTAGTCTCAAGGAAATGTTAAATCATTTAAGTCTGAAACTATCTACGGTTATATATTCACGTATTCATTCATTCATACACAAACATTTATTTCTATGTTACTCCACAAGACTTAGGATAACAATATGAAAAGAAACAGTCCTTTTGCTTCAGGGCCTTTAAAGCAAGATAAGCAATAAAGAATGCTCTCAAATAATTATGGGGTGCAGCATGGGATGGAGCCACAAAAGAGATAGAAACTGAGGGTCATGGGATTTTGAAAAAAGAGATTCACTTTTAGCTGGGAGGGTGAGATGTTCTGAAGACAGATGGGAAGGTACGTCGTGAAAAAGAGGACAGGCAAGGTTCATGGACAAGGCTGCTTCTGAGTCAGCTGTTTACAGCCCTCAGAAAATAATTGTAGAAGAAGGGAATTCTAGGGGGAGGAAAATAGATATGCAAGGGTGCAGAAGAGCAATGGCACAGGGTGTGTTCACAAAGTGGTAAGCAGTTAGTTCAAAGAAGGCTGGAACTAGGAAGGCAGTAGACAGAAAATGTATAATTTCAAAAAGACATGGATCCTGTCCTTACAGAGTCTGGATGTGGAGAATGAGGAAGGATTAAAGATTACAAAGACTTTAAGCCTCCATTGCTGAAGTGGGGGTGATACTCTTAAAAGAAACAGGAAAACCAGGTTAAACAAAAATAGTATTTTGGAAACCATGAGTAATTCAGGCTATATATCATTGAATTTGAGGTAGTGGGATAGCAATGGAAACGATCACAAGTAGTAATACGGATAAATTATATTGGCCTATATGAAAAGGACCTCAGACGGCACATGCTTTACTTAACCTCATGCCACTGACATGGCTCTCTCCTCCTCAGGGGTGGCATAGCAAGCACTGCTTCATTTTTCCCAAGGCACTTCTGTCTTTGCATTTTGTATTTTAATATGTATCTCTAACTAATTTACCTTTAGCCTACTAGATGCTAAGCAATTTGAGGTCAAGATTTATACATGTTTAGTCATTGTATTCTTCATGGTGCTTAGCAAAATGTCTTCTCTATGTAAGAGCCACTTGAAAAATGAAAAGTTTGAATGAATGGGGAAAGGAAACAAGTCTCCCTGGAGAACTAAATAAAATCAAGAGAAACAGAATAGAGAGGCACTTTGGTATATTCAGAAAGGAATGTTTTTCCATAGGGTGAAGACTATTGCATTAGCTGAAGTAATTAAAGTAAATGGTATATGAATACAGCTATCTCTTTCAATTTTATATAGTCATGCATTGCTTAACAACGGGGATACATTCTGAGAAATGTGTCCTTAGGCCATTTTGTCATTGTGCAAACATCATACAGTGTATTTACACAACCCTAGATGGCATAACCTACTACACACCTGGGCAATACGATACTAATCTTATGGGACCACTGTCATATATGTGGCACATCATTGACCGAAATGTTGTTATGTGGCACATGACTGTATTGCTTTATTGTATTAACACTGTAATTCAATTTGTTTTAAGGTATCCTGAGTACTAGAATGTTCAAAAAAGCAGGGTGTTTGGGTCTTTTTAAATTTTATGTCCAAGGTTACAAACAAAGAAAAGTGTTTGAGTTTTTTCCTGTAAAGCAGGGAAAGAATAATGAGTTGGATGCATCACCGGGCCTGAAATATTTTATAGACATTTAAAGTAGGTATACTACAATATCCTCTTGCTGTTGCTGAAAAAAAGTAACAGTGGTTTTAAAACAAATGGTACAGCACGTCAATGTGCCTAAGACTTTATAGTGTTAAAGTCCTTTATTCCATTTCATCCTGACAACATTCCCGCAAGAGAAGAATTCATTTCACTTACAAATGATGAAACTGAAGCTCAGGGTAACTTGTCTGAAGTTATGTGGCTATTAAGTCAAAAAGCTTGACAAGTGATCCCCGTCTTCTGACTTTTTCTCCTTTATTATTATTGTTATGTGTTTGTTTATTTAACTCCAACTGATTACTCTCAGCTCTCCTCTTTATTTAGTATAAAAGCAAAGCTTCACATTGCATTCAATAACTATTGAATCCTAAATGTGGAAGCAATATCTTTGTGAGGTGGTACTGAACATTTATGACACTACTAGGTTAATGTAAAAATCAGAGGAATGAACAGGCTTATAATCTTTAATAAATTATTTCTTCTCCCAAGAGCATTTACCAGAACAAATTGTTTCCTATTTTCAGGGCCAAAAAATAGGAGTATTCCAAATATTTTCCACACACATATAGTTGGATATTTTATATATACTCTTGGGGAAATTATGTAGCAATTCCATATGCTATCAAGATTTTATTTTCAGCAGTTCCTATATTTTAAGAGAGCTAATTTGGTTATATCCAAATCAATCTTCTTATTTGCCTGTATAGTTACAGTTTTATTCTATTGTGTTGCTGTATCTTTTAGAAATGTGTACCGTATCTTCTATTAGGCAGTGCACTATTAAAGAAGAGAGCTGACAGTTGAATTCTAGCTGAAAGAAAACTGTTAAGAGTGTCCAATGTGCTATCGTTTCACTAGGACACAGACAAGGAAAACAAAAAGCCAAATGAACTAAGAAAGTCTGATTCCCACTTGAAGAATACTGCTCTAAAATTTACTTAGTAGTTCTGTGCACTTGGGTTTGCTACTTTGAATCTCTATATCTCATTTCTCCTATCTGTGAGATTTATTATGAGAATAAGATAGAAACAAATGTGAATATGCTTTGACAACTATATACGATATATTCTCTAACATGAAACTTTGGGGGACTACTATTACAGTCATGCGCCGCATAGTGACGTTTCATTCAATGACGAACCACACGTGATGGTGGAGCCATAACTTTAGTACCATATAGCCTAGGTGTGTAGTGGGCTATATACCATGTAGGTTTCAATAAGTAGACTCTACGATGTTCGCACAATGACAAAATCACTTAAGCACACTTTCCTCAGAACGTATCCCTGTTGCTAAGCAACTCATGACTGTATAGTTGATTTCAATACAATTTTGCCAATGGTGAAATTTTTCTACTCAACTGTAGTTTGTCTCATACTATGAGGTGAAATAAACTGATTAGTTTTCTCACACATACTTGGTGGCTGTTTTCACTCATTTATTTATACTGTCCAAACTATTCAGAGGATGGGCTCAACTCTTCTCCTCACAATATGCAAACATCAAGTTCGAAAATTAATTTTGAATGGAAACTTTCACTCATTTCCATGCAAATATCTAACTTTAAAAGACTAGACCATAAAGAAACTAGCTAATATTTCTTTTAACAAGTGTTACTTCTGGTATACAGTTAGGATAATGTGCCTTTACTGATTTTTAGTTAAAAAATAGTAGATGTGCTTACGAGCCTTCTGTATCTCAATGGTGTGATTACCAAGAGAACATTGCATTGATTTATTGTTAATTTTGGGCATCAAGTTGGACTCCATACTGTTAAGCTGATATCATCTTGAAAAAAACATATATATAGTTAAAAGGCATAAACATATAGATATATGAACACATTGACATATGACATATGTCTAGGAAACCTCCAAACCCTTCCCCCTGCAAATGAAAAGAAACCAAATAAAAGTGACTTCCAGTCTCTTACCAAAGCACCAATAAAACAGATTTGAGTTTAAAGCAATCAAAATCTAATGGTTCTTACTGTGTTTACTCCTAGCCAGTTTTATTTTGGCTGCTGAAGACAGCTTTAACACTACTGAGATTTATCTTACTTTTATTAACACTTCAACAGTATTGAAGATCTGTATATTCTACCAAAGTAGTAAAAGTTGAATTTATTTTTATAAAACTGTAATAAATATGTCAACAGTACAGCCTTTAGCCAAATAAATGAGTACTGATCTTAAAATTATTTTCCAGTTTCACCTTTCAATAAAATCAATTCCATTTAATCACTTCAAAACTGCATTATGACTTCTATAATTAATTGCATATTTATACTTAGGGGATTTTTCTTACTTGATGATTTTAAGACAGCAAAGTAAATGGAAAACATACTGTGAGAAACCGGGGAAATCTCAATTTGGAGGATTCATTCATCCAAGTCTTTGCTTTTCAATCATTATGCCCTAATCTTGGCTCATTTTTGGCTGAAAACTGGATATCCCAGCCTTCACCAGCAAGTAGCTTGATAATCCAATCAATATAATCAATTCTAGGAACTACTCAAATTGTAGACCAATAACAGACTCTGGTACTAGATTCTGTGGATGCTAAAATGAATAAAACTGAACCAACAAGTTTCTTTTTCTCAACAAGTTTGCTTCATAGCGGTTATTGAACTATCCATATAAATTATTCTTTTTCTCTACTTTGAACTTTGATTTTTCTTTCAGAAAGTATAAAACATCAGCGTGAACTGCTTATATAAATAATCAAAAAATGTCTCACAAGCTTTGTTTCTGTGCAAGTGATAGTTTCAAGTTCTGGATTAACAAAATCAACAAAATGTAGAAATCATTGTAGTACAGAAATGTTACTAAAACTTTACAAAGGTTTACACTATATAAGTTATCCAAAACAGAGTGAACATATGCTCTCATTGGGGTGTGTGTGTGCGCACGTGTGTGTGTGTGTGTGTGTGTATGTAAATGTTTTACGTGGGGTATAATTTCTCATTTCCTTTCTAGGGGAGCCAGTATGAACAATTATTGCAGATGCCCTTAGAGATGGCTGCCCACTCACAGTCACTGCCCTTTCGGTAGAAATGGCCCTTGATGCCTACTGGTATATATGTGCTCCAAAAACCTGCTCCCTGACCAGAGCTTACCAACTCAGGGTAAAGACCCATATTCAAGCTGAAGCATTTAGATTCTCTTTCCCAAGAATCTCAAATATGGATGGAGAAGCCCAGTAATAGGAAGTCATCGGCAGTCAACTATTGTAAATGGCCAGCAACTCTTACTGCTGTGGCATTCAGAATTATCCTTGTTATTGCCTTACCCAGGCCTGCTGTTTGGCTCTTCCTTCAACTAAGCAAACCATCTAGTCTTTTCTCAATAAATCCTCTAATGCTGAAGTGGGCTAGGGTCAATTTACCACTTGCAAGACATTTAACTGATAGACATATAAGTAACGGGGTTGGGAGACATGGAGGAACACAATAAAATTAGTCCCTGGTCTTGTGTTCATTACAGATGATATCACCAAATGTGAGATGACAATTACCTTCTTAAAGAGCCTAGCTGTTCAGAAAATATGAAAATACTACCAGGACTGAGAGCACTAATATAAAAAAGAAGCGAGGTACAAAGCGTCTTTCCTTTTTTTTTTTTACTTTACAAAAAATAAAGTAATTCTCAGTCTATCTAATTTAAAACCTTAAGGCTTTAAATATTTATGAATATTTTAGACTTAAGGGCTTAGACTATGGCATCAAATAATCTACTACTTCTATATAAAATGCTTGTGTAACTTTTACTTAAATACTATTTAAGTATTTAAAAAGAATTCTTTCTCATTTAAGCTACATTTTAAGACTTTTTTTAGTGGCTACAGACTATATAGAGAAAAATAAATGAAATATATAAATCAATATATACCCAACTGTAGAAAAAGAATATTGTGACTGAAGGTAGGAGGGAGGTCTGGAAAGAAAGGGGAAAAATACCTCCTTATGAATAAGGGAAAAAGTTCCCGGATTTTACATAATCAAATCTCTAATATATCTTCTTGCCATTACCATCATTTAGGTTGGCTTGAAAAGGTTAACTTGGACAGCTTGTCACGCTGTAGGGGCAGTGTGTGTGTGAGACAAAGAGGTGTCCAAATGACCTGCAGATAAACAAGCATCTTCGGAGTCTTTGAAACTGAGTAAGAAGAAAATTTAGAACAAATCACAGAAAAGGATTTCAAGGCCAAGGTAGAATTCACGGTAAGTCCCCAAAATTAAAAAAATTAAATATTGCTTAGACATGTATCAAACTGTACCTTATTTTTTACAAAGCCTGCTCCAAAATAAGTGTGTACTTGCTGTTCTGTCAATGTTTATTGAAATTTAGATGCGGTAGGAATAGTTGCGTTTTTACAGGCACTGTTCCTTATCATGTGCACAGATTGCAAGAAGCCACTTTAGATTATTTCTGGTCTGACCTTTGTTAGAGGGCACCACAATGCAGAGTGTTCATTTGTCCATTTTTGTACTGAAGATTTCTTGGAGGCCTTGTTTGGGAGTTACACAGTACTAGTTTCAGTTCCAGTTTTGCTAGTAACTACTTTCATGCATTTGAGCATTTTCATTAGCCTGAAATATCTCCATTTCATTCATTTAGCATGTACTTTTAATGAATTCCTACTGAAAACAAAAGATTTCATTAAGTTGAAATGTGCACTCCTATGACAAATCTATATAACAAGATTTCTACCCACTTTTCCAACATAAAACTCTTTGTGGAGAAGTCACTTAACATCCCTGCATGTGTGTTAGGAGTGTAGCGGGGCAAGAGAGCTCAAGGATAGTTGGGCTACTTTTCAAGGTCATTTCTGGTAGCGACATAATGAGCACTCAATAAGATATTTCTAATTAGTAAACAAATGGATGAATGAATATATATAATACTTTTAGAAACAGCTTTAGCAAATCATTAAGTTAACATAGGCCTTATTCTCGAACAGTTTGTTTATGAGGAACGACGTCTCTCGGGGACAGTTCAGTATGGGCTCTCAGGTCAAATGGCCTGCTCTGCCAGTTCTGACACCTCCAGCTCTGTGACCTCAGGAAAGTTACTTCTGGATTCTGGTTTCTTTATCTGTAAAATGGATTCAATAATAGTTCCCACCTCAGAGGGTTGTTGTGAAGATTCAACGAAATAATACATAGAAAGTGCTTAGCACAGTACCTGGCACTTAGAGAGTGGCCGGTATGTGTTAGTTATTTTCAATACACTCTATCAGCTCACCTAAAGCAAAAGAACAGCTCTTTGAGCTAGACCCTGAAAATAGCAGATTATAAATAAACTGGCTGTAAACATCACATATCACCATAACTGACAGAAGATTTTAGAAAATGTTTTTATAGAATTATACTATTTAAGAATGTGTTCTTCATAAAGAAATGTAATATGGTGTAATCTTGCTCCCCTTTTTCTACCCAGATTTTGTGCTTGGCATCCCTTTTGCTCTGCTCTGTCCCTCCCAATGCACACCCAGGGATCTTAAGTGAATTCCCCACAGTCCAAGATTTTTATGTAAGGAAAAGGAGTAGAAATTTTGTTTTAGAGGAGTAGTATTTTTGTCACTGTGTTTTCCTACTAACAAATAGGAAATTGGCACAACTGAAGACAGCCCATCCTGTGAGCACCTGGACCACAATTTACAGTCAGAGGCATCAATTCAAAGCAGCAGAGAGATGCTTCAGTAATTATGAAATCTTCTGAAAGTGAAATAGGCAATTAGTGTATTTCCATCTTATTTTTTAATTTTCATAGGAAACTCAAGTGTATTCAATTCTTTCACTTGCAATTATAGGGCTAATTAACAGGAATTGGTGGTGCTCTCTGTATGATAATGACACTTAGCTGTTGGCTGGAAAACCGATCAAGAATTACAAATGAAATTAAATTCAGTATGAAAACAGGCCACACTGAAGAAGGGGTGAGAAGAGGTGCTGGCAGCTTAAATATTAAACAGTTACACATAATATATGTTTATAGTTGCCTGGACATTTATGAACCAAGTACCCAGTTATTCATTGGGACAGTTATATATAGACTGACAAACATTAAACTTTCACAAACCCAAACTATGGCTGAAATTTATTTTCTGAAAAGTTCTAGATCATTTTTTGGAAACTACACAACATTAAATCACTCAACCATGCTTTTTTTTGATAGATGAAATAATAATCTTGGAACCCAAAGATGAACAAAATACAGTCCATGTCTGTAATATCACAATCAAGTAAAAAAAGCAGATATGCCAACATCCATAATCACTCATATTCTCAACCTCTACCTTGAACATTCCTTTCATCTTCTTGCTCTAACCTCTCTCCCATGAGCATACCACTTTCCCTGGAACCTTCTTGAGGAGGTATTTTTCTCTAAAAGCTCAGTACCATCAAGTATAGAAGTTTGGTAGGTATCTTAACTGCCTCTGCACATATTCCCCCCCTCCCCTCCACGAAAATACCCAGTTTTGAATTTCCTGTCATCACATTATATCTACTATTATTCCTTGTCATAGTCAATTATGGCAACTTTGGACCACTGTCCCTCAGTCCTTGAAAATTTTAGCTTCTGAGTTTCTGTAAATACTGTCAATGCTGGTATAATTCTTTGTAACATCAACATCCAAAATAACCAACCTCTCAATACTCTGGCCTCACAAATCCTTAACCTCTTCTTTAATAATATGACGATCATATCACTACTCTACCTCAGCCCTTCACTCCCAAGCCATACTCTCTCCCTCTTATTACCAATAAACACAACCCATCCATAATCTCAATGTCCATTATCCAATCCCATGACCACCATCTTCTATCATTCCAATTCACTCTTTTAGTACCACTACAATTATTCAACCCCTCTAGGACCAAAAATTGATTGGTTTGATCATTATTTTACTTATGTCCTCACTTCCCTCCTTACTTAGCTTAAAATCCACGGTCCATTATTATAATCTTTATAAGAACATACATCCTCAACTACTGCCACTGTCTTGATTCACTTATTAGTTTTTTGAAAACATATCTGTGAAATACATCCAGCTCTGCACTTACTCTCTACCTGCACAGCTGAACAAGATAGGAGAAAAAACTGCTTTCCACATGATCCTTCTCATTTCAACGGCAACACTATCTTTCCAGCTGGAATCATCTTTGACTCCTAGCTTTCTCTCATACCCCCACATCCAATTCATCAGCAAATCCTGTTGACTCTCTTTAAAACATATCTAGCATCTAACCACTTCTTACCACTTGTACTGTTGCCACTATATAATTGAAACCATCATCATCTCCTCCATGGATTAATGGATTCCCTGCTTCCTGCATTGTCCCACTATGGTATTTTTAACACATCATCTCCTTCTACTCTCCTTCTTGCTCACTGCCTAGTAACCATACCAATCTTTTCATTATTCTCAGAATAATCCAGGCACAAACCAGGACCTTTATGCTGATTCTTTCTTCTGCTTGGAATATCCTTCCCCTAGAGAGCCTCATGGATCACACCCTCACGTTGGATAGTATTTATATGATCATAATATAGAAAGTGGGGCCCAATAAACTGTTCAAAGAAAAGATGGCAAGAACATCAGGATGGCCAATTTAGCTAGGAGGAGTGAAAAGTAAAGCCAAAAGAATCAAACATGGGGTGAGAAGCTATGAAAAAAAAATCCAGGAAAAAGAATTTCCTGTCAAGCTCCTGTCAAGATCTCTCTAAGTGGCAGGTATATCTTAAAAATATGGATGGATCCAGGGGAGTTTCACAGTCTGATCTTGATGGTATTAAATATTTGAGTAATACAACTTATTACCTTCATCTTTTATGCTCTCCATAAAAATATCTAATAGTTTGGATTTTCATGCAGCTTTCCATTCAGATACAGAATGGACTAGTCACTTTAATGTCAATGTCCCTCTATTAAGCGTTCCTTTTATTCATTGTTTCAATAAGTCACCATTGTTGTTATAACTTAGCATCCCAGGCATTTGCTTACAGGCAAAGAATGTAGTGATAATTAACGTAAAAATATTGGACTTGATGTTGTACATATTATTTTTAATTAATAAGCAGCCATTTTGGCATCAGCCTCAGTGAGTTAATTTTGTTCCAAGAAAAGATTCCTCATCAATGTATCGACTCAATGTTGATGTTAACTGACATAATCTGGCCCAGCCACAGTAAGTCCCAAAGTAAAGCCCCTTTGTGCAGGTACCCATCAGTGCCTTCTGCCTCACTACTGCCCATAATGTGTTTCCATTTCAAAACGACAAGGAATGTGAGAAAAATCTCAAGAAGGAGTTTCTACTCTCATCATGGGATGTCAGGCTGCAACATACTCTACTGAATTTATGGTTTGTTCCAGCAGAAAATAATCACATAGCAAAGGGACACTTTGAAATAACACATTTGGCCTTACTTAGAATGCCACAGTTTTTTGCACAGAAGATAACAAGGTTAAGGGGGAGATCAAAGCTGAAGAACACAAATAATTCCAAATTTATACCCAAGAATAACAATTATTTCATCTAGCTACTCAGACATTGGTTTCCTTCCTATCTCTATCCTAGTCATATACTATGAACAACTTTAACTCTTTTTTTGTTTGTTTGTTTTTTTGAGGAAGATTAGCCCTGAGCTAACTGCTTCCAATCCTCCTCTTTTTGCTGAGGAAGGCTTGCCCTGAGCTATCTTCCATGCCCATTTTCCTCCACTTTATATGTGGGACACCTACCACAGTATGGCTTGCCAAGTGGTGCCATGTTCGCACCCGGGATCTGAACCAGCAAACCCCGGGCCGCCAAAGCAGAACATGCGCACATAACCTCTGAGCCACCGGGCCGCCCCCTACTTTAACTCTTCTAAATGAACATTTCTACCCTCAAAAAAGTCTGTTTTATAGAAATACTCTAGTTTCATGCTTTTTTTTTTTACAGCTATTTGAGAAGCTGGGAGAGAGAACAAAATTTCATTATCTCAAAGAGTCATCCAATTAGAAAATATGAATGCCCACTGTGTGCAAACCATTCTAATAAGTTTGTAAAGGATACGCCAATTTTTCAAATGGTGTCTGCACTCAAACCATATTACAAAACAGAAGTATAGAGATATATCTAATAAAATACAGAAAGTGGCAAAATCATAGAGAAATTTACAGGATACAAAATAATTGTAATACATAAGAGGAAGAGAACTATTTGGTCAGTGGAATTAGAAAAGGCTTTAGGAAGAGGTGTATTTTACTGTTACTAGAAAGTCCTAGTTGTGAGTTTTAGCAATCTATAAAGTGACAGCTTTAGTAAAGAATCATTTCCCACCCCAAGTCACTACAACTTGTGTTGTACAAAATATATATTAAAACAATAAAAATGAAATACAAGCAGGAAGAGAAATGTAAGTATTGACTCACAAAATTCTCACGCACTATTGTGAAACACATTTCTTACATGAGCAGGTCACTGAAAAGGAATCTAGCACCCCGTCCTGGCTGGCCGTTGCCCAGGCATAGGATGAAACAACATCCTTGCTGAAGTGGCCACTATAAGCTACGACAGACCCTGGATCCTCAGCGGTGCTGTGAAGTGTCAGAACTGTAAAGGCTGCTCCTGTGCTCACTGGCTAGCCTGCATTTTAGGCCTTGTCCTGGCCTGAAGGTAAGCCAGCACATCCAGAGAAGATGACTATTTTCTTCATTGAAAGTTAGATTACATAATGAAAATCATCTGAAAATATCAAAGTGCTTATGCAAGTTAAATACAGATTGTAAAAACAAAGAAGGGGACTAAATAAAGCTTTACCTACCTGAAGACTGGGTGAAACTCTTAGAGTTGTGAGGAAAGCTATGCTTTGGGTTTTCCTCACATTCTTTTTGGGGTAGTCAAGCCCTGCTGTATCAAACACCCAAGTTCCATTTTGTTTTGAGAGTGGAGCAGTATAGAAATAATACTAGACTTATACTGAGGGGCCCTAAGTTCAAATGTCATCTCTGTAACTAATTAGTTGTGGATCTTCGGATAAGTCACTTAACTTTTATGCTCCTTATTTCTCTCATTATTCAAAAGGAAAGAGGTTGACCAAGTGCTTTCTCAGGCCCCATCATGTTCTATCATTTTTGGGGTAACAAAAGATTATACTCACAGTGTTCTGGCATACCATCCAGCATAACTGTGTATGAAATCAATAGGAATAGAAGATTTTGGTCAGGATAATAATTACCTATGTATCCTCTAGAATATTATAAGTGACTTTTATTTATTTTGTTTCTAGGAAAATTAGCCCTGAGCTAACTGCTGCCAATCCTCCTCTTTTTGCTGAGGAAGACTGGCCCTGAGCTAGCATCCATGCCCGTCTTCCTCTATTTTATATGTGGGATGCCTGCCACAGCATGGCTTGCCAAGAGGTGCCATGTCCGCACCCAGAATCTGAACCAGCGAACCCCAGGCCATCGAAGTGGAACATGTGAACTTAACCACTGTGCCACCAGGCTGGCCCTAGAATATTATAAATGAAAGAAAAATATGAATAGGGATATTTAAAAAGAAGTAATGATTATCAGAAACCTGTGATAGAAGTGGTAGAAAAGGCTGGTTTGAAGAAGTATGGAGTAACGAGGGCAAAGATTCATGACTTATTGTGTTAGTGCAGTCCCAGGACAATAGTATGACCAATTTTTGGTTTATTTTCCATGCTAGAAGCCAGTATGTGTTTGGGAACAATGAGTTAATGCAACATAACTGAAAGCACATTGGGGAGATCTTAACGCACTATAAAGCAGCATGAAAAATAAAATTGTTTAGAACTAGGAAGACTGTGGGCCCTGAACCAATATGACAAGAGAGGGTACTCCATGTGAACCAGACATTTCAGTTTAGTAAGCTGGAATCTCACCAAACTGGAAAAGTCGATGAATAGTTGTGATTAAACAATGATGTTAGACAATAAATTTAGGAACATATTAACAAATTGGATCAAACGTCAGACTAGAAGTATCTGTTTCTCCTATCCTTTTCCACTGTGGTAAAACAGTAGTGATAGCTTAGATATCTTACACTTAACCAGTTTTTTTCTTGACTTATGAAGTGAACCAGCAAGGTTCTCAGGACAGTCTCTGGTAGCCTGATCTCCATCGGTTTCTCAGATGCACCCAAGAATAAGAAGCTGCCCCAGGGACTAGGAAAGAGTCACATAAGAATGGACCTTAGTGAACTCCACACAACCACCAACAAGCAACCTTATTTTACATGAAGTGCCTTGAAATTCCCCATAATCAGAATTTTCTACAGAAAAGAACAGATGAAAGGCCACTGACCAACATGGCTTGTTTCTTTGTGTTTATTTTTTATAAGCATTAGACAGAGGCTGAGAGCTACTACTAATTCTTCAATGAATATTCAAACATTGTTAAGAGAGGACTTTACAAGCCAGTTCTAAATGTCACAGTTGTTATTAGCCAGCAACAATGCTTCTCTTCCTTTAAAGTGAATTTATTCTTTCAAAATAATGAACACTAAGTTCATATTTTAAAGGTAAACCCAAACAAGCAACACAAAAAATCAAAAGATTTTTAAATAAATTCAGTCGTTCTGAGGTATTTGCATCTGTTGACTCAGTAGTAGCAAAAAAATGGACTTCTTCCAGATGAATGAGTTACAGAAAGCACTTTCTTTTTACCACATATACAGGAAATCATTGCACACAGAGTAAAGAAAAGAAGAAATAAAACTCCTCTTGCAAACTGATGTATGTAAAGTAGAAACTATACGTGGATCTCTGACTGTTCAAAATAAAAATATTCCCCCTAGGCAGCTACTCAGAGAGGCACCTCGTTAAACTTAAACGCAGAATCAGAAGAAGGGAGAACAGTGTTTCATGTGCAGCACGATGATTCTGTAACCAATCCAGCTTCTCTCTTTTCTCATGGTGAATGACTTTGTTTGGACTTAACTTTCTAGACCCTGCAAATTATTTGGAATAATTCTGGGAGCAGCCCTTGCCCTTGGGAACTCTCTCAGATTCGATTATAGATGAGGATTCAGGCATACGCTGATTTAAACGTCACACATTCATTATGTAAAACAACGTCAAGTCAATGAACAGCAGACAACACTTTCATCCGTTTCCCGAATTAAGTAAAATTATCTGAACTGTTTCCTAAATTCTTAACATGTGTCACAGAAGTAGGTTTGCTACTAGAGCCTAGAGCAAGTAACGACCATTTCAAAACCACCTCCTTTATTCCAAATAGGAAACAGATGGCCAGTGAAGAACTGAAGCAATCCAGAGACCTCGCCTCCGGTCCCGACCCTGCCACTGAATAGCCGTGCAAATTCCTTAGCCTCGGTCAGCCTCGATTTCTCCATGTAAAATGGACTTTAAACCTACATTGACAGGCCTGCTGTGGGGACTGGACAGAACATGTGTGAAACACCTGGCACGTTCCTGACAGAGTATGCATACCTAAAAATGACTACTACTAATAAAATTAGATGGGAATATCTACCGGTTTATGGGCTAATGATGGAGATAGTTTAAATGCAAAATTGTCTTCAGCCCAAATGCCAAGTTAGTCACTTTCTAAGTCTTCCTTAGCACATCTGCATGTTAATTTTCCAAGCCTCCTGAAGCTCCCCTTTCTTTAGAGTCTGAACAGAGAGGTAAACTTAGTCAGAGTGACTTTTCCTAACCGTCTTCAAAGAGTTTACTGTTAGAAACTCTCTTAGTCAGTCCTCACTTCCCTAATTATCCAGGAAATGAAAATACTAATTTTACGAAACGATGCGACACCCTCTTCAGATATTTAATAACAATAACAATAACAATGACACATTCTCAGGAACAAAGATAGAAATTTAGGGGAAAAAAGTAGAGAAGAGAGATACAAAACTATTACACAAATGTATGACTGAGATGTCCCAACAATAATAGCTCAGATGAAGAACATTTTAGTACAGAAGAAATTGTACTACTGAAACACATCCAAGTTCATGAACATTTTGACGATTGGTGTATTAAGTACAAATGAAAGTTGAGCTCCAAAGGCTATTTTGAAAGTCATAGAACTTACTAATTTATGCTAAGAATCTTCTCTTTTTTTCTTCATTTTCAGCTCTTCTCTCCACCCCTAAATCAAATACCAGATGAAATTCAGGCCAGTAGACATATATTGACAAAATTATTGCTCAGATTATTTGAATACAATAAGAAAATCTTTAAAATTTATGCTGTTTCAAAAAAAGTGAGAAATAAATTAAAAAACAAAAAAACAGATGTAGTTAATAAATAAGACCAAGTTCTGTTGAATCTTAAAAGAGATTTTGAAATGCAAGAAAGAAAAAAACGCTAAAGGAAGCCACACTCAACAAAATCTTGGAGCCATTTATTATCCACTGAATGCAAAATTATTTTTAAATCAAAATCTGTTTTTTATTTGGGCACCAACTCCTACCCGAAAAAATCTATTTTCTCAACATGCTTTAAAAAAAATTGGCCAGGCAGAGGGCAGTTGATACATACCTTAAAAATATGGTCATTATTTATTTCAGTCTGATATATAAGAGCTTGAATAACTTATTCACTGGTAAAAACTCATCATAAACTCTGGCAAATATGCAAATTAATAAAACATAAAATGTGTGCTAATGTCTAGGCCTAATATTTAGAAATTGGGTTTCTGGTTTGTAAAAAGATGGATCTCCTTGTAAATTACTTTCATTTCATTCCTTTCCTTTTTTTAAAGTGTGGCTCAGACTCTAGATTTAATTAACAAAAATAGCTATATGTATAAATTTTAAAGTTACAATTCATTATACTATTTTTTAATCCACCTTAAGACATTCTTCTCTCTTATAAATTCCATCTGGCATACATGTTCATTGTCTGATGCGAACAAAATTAATTTTGTGTTGATAACTGTTTTGAGAATCATTTCACCTCTTGAAAAACTTGTTAACATTCCATGGTACTCCTAAGTTAGAATCAGGAATTCCTGATTTATAGAGTAGTTGTGGTAGGCAGAAAAATGGCCCCTAAAGACATTCACATCAACTTCCTGAAACTTGTGAATGTTACCTTATTTGGATAAAGGATCTTTGCAGATGAAGTAAATTAAGCTTTTGGAGATGAGATCATCCTGAATTATCTGTTTAGGTCTTGTATTAGGGTTCTCCAGTGAAATAGAACCAGTAGGATATATATGTGTGCGTGTGTGTATGTGCACAGAGAGAGAGACAGACAGAGTGATTATAAGGAATTGACTCATGCAAGTGTCAGAGCTGGCAAGTCCAAAATCTATATGGCAGGCTGGAAATTCAAGAAATGCAGTCTCGAGTCTTGAATTTGTAGGGCAGGGCAGCAGGCTGGAAACTCAGGCAGGTTTTTTATGTTACTGTTTTGAGGCAGAATTCCCTCTTCACCAGGAAACTTCAGCTTTTGCTCTTGAGGCCTTCGACTAATTGCATAAGGCCCATCCACATTACTGAGGACAATCTTAAAGTAAACTGATTGTAAATACTAATCATATTTACAAAATACCTGTACAGAAACATCTAGACTAGCATTTGACCCAACAACAGCATCACAGCCTAGCCAAGTTGATACACAAAATTAACTCTCACAGGCCCTAAATCTAGACAAGTGTCACTATAAGAGACACACAGAAAAGAACAGATATAGAGAAGAAGTCCACATGAAGATAACGCAGAGACAGACGTCCAAAGAAGCCAGCAACAAGCAGACACGTTCTCCCCTAGAGCCCCAGAGGAAGTACAGCCCTATCGACACCTTGATTTTGGAAGTCTGGCCTCCAGAGCTGAGATAACAAGTTTCTGTTGTTTTAAGGCACCCAGTTTATGGTAATATATTATGAGAGCCATAGAAAACTAATGCATAAAACTATAAATAGAAAATTAATATCTATTTCATCTCAGACAATTACTTTTACCCAATTAATCTAAACTTACCTTATGTTACGATATGATACGATTTTTCTCATTCCATGCCCATTTTTCATCTACTCACATCTAAAGATAACTAACCAATGGAACATTTTTTTTTTAATTAATGTTATGATAGATTACAACCTTGTGAGATTTCAGTTGTACATTATTGTTAGTCATGTTGTGGGTACACCACTTCCCCCTTTGTGCCCTCCCCCCACCCCCCCCTTTTCCCTGGTAACCACCGATCAGATCTCCTTGTCAATATGTTAAATTCCACCTATGAGTGGAGTCATATAGAGTTCTCTTTCTCTGACTGGCTTATTTCGCTTAACAGAATACTCTCGAGGTCCATCCACATTGCTGCGAATGGGCCAATTTTGTCTTTTTTTATGGCTGAGTAGTATTCCATTGTGTATATATACCATATCTTCTTTATCCAATCATCAGTTTCTGGGCATGTAGGTTGGTTCCACGTCTTGGCTATTGTAAATAATGCTGCGATGAACATAGCGGTGCAAGGGACTCTTGGGATTTCTGATTTCAGGTTCTTAGGATAGATACCTAGTAATGGGATGGCTGGGTCATAGGGTATTTCTATTTTGCACTTTTTGAGAAATCTCCATACTGTTTTCCATAGTGGCTGTATCAGTTTGCATTCCCACCAACAGTGTATGAGGGTTCCTTTTTCTCCACAACCTCTCCAACATTTGTCGCTCTTGGTTTTGGATGTTTTTGCCAATCTAACGGGTGTAAGGTGATATCTTAGCGTAGCTTTGATTTGCATTTCCCTGATGATTAGCGATGATGAACCCAATGGAACATTTTTAAGCAATGAATATCCTGCATCTAGATTTGACAATAAAAAGTAATTTGATCAACAAATGCAGATTGATAAGTATAGCAATAATATGGAAAGAAGAAAATGAGAAATTGAGGGTTTTATCTTGAGACATGGCAGGTGGTAGAAAAGAAAGGATTAAAGAAGAATCATTCCATCGTGGTAGAATAGAAGGAATATAAACAAGAGCTATTTTAAAGGAAGATTCAGTTACCTGCTGAGCAAATGGAATAAAGAGAAATTATGAATCAAATGTAACTAAATCTTCAAGATTGGGTGATTAGGAAAACAAAGGTGCATCTGACAAGGGATATGAGTAGAGGTGTTGTGTGTGTATTTGTGCTGATGTAGGCAGAGTAAGGGGGGGGTTCGGGAGATAGGTAAAGAGGGAAGTAAGCATAAACAATGAGGACCTAAGTATTCAGTATGTTGAATTTGAGGGGTCGGATAAACATTTTGGTCTGAATGTTTTCATCAACAGAGAGCTAACACTGAAGAAGATACAAAAAGAAAGCAAGCCAAGAATTATAGACGATTACACCGTAAGTCTTTTTACATTTACACTGAGGCATTGTCATTCAACAACTGCAAAAGTTTAACGTGATTTTTTGCTATCAGCTCTGAAAATGAATAAAAATGCTACAACTAGTAATGATATTATTGAGCTATGCTATTAGTGACAAATATTATTATTATGGGATTATTGACATATTTTCCTTCCAAAAGCAGCTCATGATGTTTTCTGTATTTTTTTATACTGAGCCATCCAAAGGAAAGAAAAACATTTTAATTTCAGGAAACAATGACACTGGTAAAAACAATTATTGTTTAATTACCAGGCTTCCTAATAGTAATTGGGAAAGTTATTTAGTAACAATTTACTATACATGATGTCATAACTGTAAAATATTTTTAAAAATAGCTTCAGAAATAGTTTCATTTTATCTAGTCCAAGAACTTAAGCTTTCCCATAATTTCAGGTGGTTTCCCTTAAAGGAAGTACTAATAGCAAACACACACATATATATATATGTATAGCTTTCATGTAGTAGACACTGTTCTATGTGCTTTCTGTGTATTGATGATGCATGAGGTCCTCTTCACAATCCTATGAAGCAGATACAATTATTATTCCTAATTTACATAGGAGGACATTGAATCACAGAGTGGTTAAGAATCTTGCCCAAGACTACACAGCTAGTAATGGGCCGAGCCAAGATTTTACCCATGATCCAAATCACTAAGCTATTCTGCTCTATGCGCTACTTGCTATAAAGGCCGATATTCACTTCAGAAGAACGTGACAAGTGTGTACACTTAGATTCTTTTTTTTAAATTGAAGTGGGAACTAGCTATAAAACAAAAAGATCAATTATGAAAGTCAAGCTTCCATTTATCCTTTGCTTTTCCACTGAGATTGGTGGTGATTCACTTTTGGTTCCTTTTGAAATTCCTTTTCTTTCTTTCAAAGGAAATTTTGAAATTTCCCTTTTTTCTTACACCGTGCTATAACCCAGCTCTTCCAAAGCTCTTTAAGCAAAAGAAAGAAAAAAAAAAAGCCTAAAGATGGGAACCGCAATAAATGGAAAGCTATCATGTTAACAAAAGGGCAGTACATTTTAAACTGAACCGAACAATGAGCTGTCAAATGAATTGCTCAAGTTTCTTAGTTGGGTTTTTTTTTTTAACTTTTGTTTCTGATGAACCAGAACTTTCTTTACCCAGCTGAGTCAGAGAGTTTGTTTAAGTGCCAAATTGATGTCATAAGATACTTTCTGGGTCAATGAATGAATTGCATCCAACCCAGAGTAGTTAGGATGTACAGAGGAAAGAAATTACAGTGTGAGGTTTTTAAGGCATGTCACAAAAGCCTCAGTCCTTAGGTAGGGCAGTATAGGCATTCCTTTCTTCTACCAAGGACAATCTTAATAAGTAGTAAATTCTAGGCGACACTAATACTTATGAGCTCAAAAGGGAAAGAGAATTAGCATCAATTCTCATCACCTTTCCAAATCTTTCTGCTGGCATCATTTTTACCATGTCATTTTTTAATGTTGGTGACTAGTTGCCACAATGACAGCTCTGCAGGGAAGGGACGAAAGTGCCTCTGCCATTGCCTTGCATGAGCTCAGACGCTGAATACATCATCTCTTCAAAATGCCCAGACCTCACTGGCACCCCGCTTGGAAAATTGAGTCCATTCCCACCACAGTGCTGCTGGCTGCTGCTACTGCTGCTGCTATTGCTGAGCTACCGATTTCCTATCCAAAATACCCTTTGGGATGTGGAGGGAACAGAAAGATAGTCCTGGGTACTTGTGTCTTCTCATTTTCTTATTTTCATTTTCTGCCCTTAAAGACATCACTTGATTCCATGAAAATAATTTAGACAGCTCATCTAAGTAACAGCTGAAGAAATTCTCCTGTCTCTTCTAATATTTCACCAGTACAAAAAAGCCAAGGACTTAAGATGCTTTTCACTTATTCCAAACTCTTCTTTCTAAATCTATTAGTGAGAACCTCAGCTCACAAGGAAAAATCTGTACTCTGTGGTATTAATGGATATATTTAGACATTTTAGCCAAATATAATAAATTATAGAATGGAAACAAAGATCTTATCTTTATAATACTTCTGTAGATTGCCATATCTGTAGCTAAAAGTGACCGTTTTGACAAAGGGCAAATACTAAGACCTACTGGGAGAAAAGAGGGCATGTTACAATACACAACTATTTTTCAAATAGTATTACGCAACTCACGTTCAATCACTGAGGATGTGCTCAAGATGGGGGTCAGAGCACAGGCTGCACTTCACTTTCTTGTCATAAACCCCTAAAAATGACAGAATATAGAGACCCATGGTAGGGATGGGGTGTGTGGTAGGCTGCCTTCCAAAAGTTTTGCATATATTGATCATTTAAATCT
Organism: Equus caballus; assembly: GCF_041296265.1. Lineage (NCBI taxonomy): Eukaryota > Metazoa > Chordata > Mammalia > Perissodactyla > Equidae > Equus > Equus caballus. The sequence goes on from NC_091697.1 coordinate 60,742,366, forward strand.
CAGAAAAACCCTGTGAGGTAGGAGTTATAACTGCCTTCATTTGATAGGTGAGGAAACTGAGGCAACGTGAAGTCATTAATCACATCCCAGCCATCGGGCTCTGGACCTCATACTCTTAACTACCTCGCTAAACTTTTTCCTGAGCTGACAAGGAATCTCAATTACAAAAGTGAGTGCACACACATTTGAGGAAAGCCAGTGACATGAAAAATGGGTAATAAATATTAACAGATACACAAACAAAGTTAACAGAACAAACTGCTCAAGAATTTAGATGAAGTATAATTAATATCATCAGGGAAATAAGAGGCTATATCACCCATAACAAAGAATCAATTAGTTTTCAGAGAAATGACAAAAGTGATCACTGACATTTAAATCTCAATAGAGAGAACTCGTACAGCTGAAGAGCAAACTAGAAGAATGAGCCAAGGAATTCTCACAGAAGCAGTTAAAAATACAAAGACATAGAAAGAATGAAAGAAAACCCAAAGGATGTGGAGGACTGATTCCAATACTTCACAATAGGCTTTCCAGAAAGGGAGAATAAGAAAATAAAGCAAGAGAACATGTAAAGCAATCATAGAACAAAATGTCCCAAAACTGAGGAAAGTTTTAGGTTCTCAGACTTAGAAGTCCCAAAGAATGCTGGGTAAAATGAGTAAAATAGACACATCTTGACAAATCATGATAAACTTTCCAGATTCACTAAGCATTTATATTTCACTGTTTTTGGTCACCTCAAAGTTAACATAACTAAAACTTATATCTAAAACTGAGCTCACCAAATCTAAATAGGCTCATTTTAATTACCTTATTTCTATCATCAATATTACTAGTCTTCCAATCACCCTGGCTCCAAATGCAATGCCTCCTTTAACTTTTCTCTTTTCTGACAGTTAGAGACTGAAATATGTCCCCCACAAATTTATGTTGAAGTCAAATCCCCAAGGGGGTGGTATTTGGAGATGGGCCTTTGGGAAGTAATTAGGGTTAAATGAGGTCATGAGAGTAGGGTCCTCATGATGAGACTAAGTGCCCTTATAAGCAGAGACAGCAGACAGCTTGCTCTCCCTCTCCACTATGTGAGGCCACAGTGAGAATGCAGCTGTCTGCAAGCCAGGAAGAGTTCTCACCAAAACCTGACCGTGTTGGCACCCTGATCTCAGACTTCCAGCCTCCAGAACTGTGAGAAAATAAATCTCTGTTGTTTAAGTCACCCAGTCTATGGTATTTTGCTATGGCAGGCCAATCTGACTAAGACATTGACTATACTTATTCTACTGCTCTTCCAGTCATAAAGAACAGAGACTCACTCAGGTCAGTACAGGAGTCATTGTAAAGATACATGTGAGGTAATAAAGGTGATGGAATCATATGGCAGTTCACAATCAAGAGATGTCATAAACCTGGTCTCAAAATTAGGAACTGGAAGATAGTTCTGGAACCAAGGCAGTATCTATGGATCTGAGAATCATAAACATGAGGAATGACTGTCATTATTAACAGATTCAATACTACGCTGTGGAGTCCTTCTATAGGTCTGCCAATTTGGGCTTCCCACCCCCAATTCACTAATTCTTACCTTTCACTCTTAAAGCATCTCCTTAATTATACTTCTTGCTTCTTTATAACTTCGGGTTACTGTGACCCATTTTGGTCCTGACTTTGTCTATGCCCTCATTGTCTATACCATCCATTTGTTACTTAAAATTGATTACATCTTAGTATTGCTTTTATTTACTTAGTCTTCCAGTGATTCTATTCTTTTGTGACATGGAGTCTATAAATAGTAGCTATTTTTCTTTTTGCAACAAACTCTTTCTTAATTGCTCAATTTAGTGAGAATGTCTCCATAAAGGAATACATAAATTGTTAGCATGTCCAATCTTTAGGGTATTGCCTTCCTCTGAATTTATAATATCTATCATTCTACAATGAACTCGACAGCTAATCATGGGTTTGTTTTCAAATTCACCCCTTGTTCACTGTCTTTCATAATTATTAAATTTTTATATTGTTTACTTATCATGGTTTATAGCTTCTTGTCTCTTCTAGGCATTCTTCCTAGTATTGGAGCCTTTTCCAGTACTTACAGTGATGTGTTTATTGATTTGAGTCCATTTTTCTCAGTCTTACATAGCTTTGAGAGAATTTAAGTGCTTCAGCTTTCCCATTTGTAACATAAGGGCAGACAGGAGTATTCAAGGCCTGTAGATACTAGCTGATTACAACATCCTCGCAGTATTAAGATGCAGAAAGCCATGGCTAAAGACATAGCCTCCATTAGAAGACTAGAAAAAACAATTTCCCAAAACTGGTTTCAGCACTTCTTGATTAGACAGAAATCTCTCTGTTTTTCCCTTTGGCTAAAATCCCTGCTTATTTTCTTGCAGAGCAGGAGTCTGTAAAATAAAAATTGTTATTACCAATGATGAACTGGTGTCACCAATGCCATGGAACCAATGCCTTGTCACAAAATATTTCTCAGCAATATTTTTACTGATGATAGTTCCAAAAGGAAAATCTCCACAATGGCTATTATATAGTTAATAGTTATACAGCTAAGAGATGGAGGAGGTATCTGGTTCATGACCCACCCACCCCATTCTCTGGGAACTACACCCACACACTGGGGTGAACCCACAGGAGTCCTGATTACTCTATGCAGCTGCTCACGACTCCTCACTGATAGATTATTGGATGAGTTCTAGAGCTAAGCTTGGCTAATCAGATTCATCTCTCCCTTTAATGAGAGATTTGGGTGACAGGGAGTCTCGTACCTCTGTCTATGGGGCTACACCATGCAAAGTGGGAGCTGTGGGAGTGACGGTTTATGGCAGTGTGGACTGAGAGTCTGTGAAAGCTCATCAGCAGAGAAAAAGGAAAGAATGACACAGATACACCCAGAAAAGCAGAGAGGGGGAAAGTATAATTCTTGGTTTTCTCTGTACTAATCCTTTTTGTACATTCCACTTTTGTTTTCAAATCTTAATGCACATAGTTGCCCTTCCCAATTCTACCCCCAAACTTGCTCTGTCACTTCAGTGTACTGCATCTATCTTTTTTGAAGATTTGCCGTGAGCTAACATTTGTGCCAATCTTCCTCTATTTTGTATGTGGGTCACCACCACAGCATGGTCACTGATGAGTGGTATAGGTCCGCACCTGGGAACTGAACCCCAGCCACTAAAACGGAGTGTACTGAACTTAACCACTAGGTCACAGGGCTGGCCCTACACTGCATCTATTTTTATGCCACTTGTTCACCTCCTCTGGCAACTCTAACTCTACATCTGGGTTACAAGCCTATTCATGATTTACAACTTGCTTTTCTCCTCTAAGTTTCTTCAAAATGCCTCATCAATTTTGCATTTCATCTGTCTTCATCTCTGTCCCCTGAATATACCTTAAATGTTATCTCTATCTTTGCCCTAAGTTTGCCTCTTTTTTCAAATTCCTGATTCTGGCTTATCACTCCAAGTAGTCAAGCTTGTCCTCCCCACAGAAAATGTCCCTGTCCCATCCCCCAGGCATTTATGACATCCTATGGTAATTTTCTAGATCATTCTTTTGGGACTTATTATATACTACATTCACGTGGTGTCAGTTTTCTTTCCTGGTATGCAATAACTTGATTACATTGTGAGAAGTGCAGGTGCACTGTGGACTCCCAATCAGTGGATGCAGTAAGATATGTTCCCTTTCTTCTCAAAAACATGTCTTTCTGGGATTAGGAAAATAAACAGACTAGAATCAAAATTTAGTAGGACACTGTAGATAGACGCACAGTCTCTAAAGAACTTTAGTTCCTTTTTAAAAGTTTGATAGTGATTTAATAATTAAACTCACTGTTTTGGTGACTTTCAATTATATTCCTTACATTTTACTTACAGAAGCAACATATGAATATATCTTTACCCTAAAAACAAATCCAAAGAATATAAAATTACATAGAATATAACATGAAGTCTCTCTTCATGCAGCACCCCATGCACACCCCCATCCCCTTCTGCCCCTCTCCACAGAGGTGCTCACTGTTAACAGTTGATATACACTGTTCCCGATCTTTTACTGAGTATTTACTTGTGAATAAGAATGCTCTTATTTTGTAAACAAAAATAAGATCATACTTTATAGTATTCTAAAATCTATTTCTTCTGTTTAATATATTATGTCTATCTTTCTATGATAATAAATATAAATATACCAAATTCTTCATAATAGCTGCATTAATAGCCCAAAGACAGATTTATGCCAATTAATGCAACCACTAAATTATTGATGGGCATATGCTGCTACTGCAAAAGTTCTACAGTGAAAAAAGATAAATAAATTATCATGGTTTCATTTGTCAGCTGAATTTGGTAACAATACTACCAGTTGGTTTTCCTCAAACCTTGATGAGTCTTGCTTGCTCATCTGTATCTATAGATGAGTGTCTACAGTTGAAATGAGTCTCTTTACATAGGCCAAGTCCAAATTCTCATTACCTTAACAGTGGATACAGGTTTGAATTCAACTGTGTGTGATTCCAGTGCCTATGTTGATTTCATTCTATCGTGTTTTTAGTTTTAAAACATAATTTGTTTGCTCCTAAATGTCAGTGCTTATTAAATCTTCTGTAAAGGGTAAAATTGTAAATACAACTAGTCATTGTGAAATAGTCATTAAAATTATTATTTCTTTAGAAACTGTTGGTTTCTCAAGAAAGCAGTTAGCTAAATCAGGATTTTGCAACATGATGAATTGGTATTCTTTGTGTAGACATAGCACTATGCTTTCCTCTAGTTGGCAGATGGTGTCATTTATAATGCCCCCTTTTAACCATAATATATTGTTTGAAGATCGGACAAATGAAATCTAAATTACTTTTTAGACAGGAAAACATACTAAATGGAGGCTAATTTGAATTATTCTCACAAAATGTTTAACAAGAGATTATAGAAGATAACTGACATACAACAGGAGCACTTGTATAACACTGAGAGGGAATGTACTAGCTCCAAGAGCAGCACGTATGTACAACCCTGCTAGAGCTGCATGTGCATTCACCTTCATGGAGCAGCTAAACAAAGTTCTACAACACCAGGTGGCTTAGGAGTAATACGTGGTTCTTAGTGTTCGAATATTAAGGAGACACAGCTTGCACATCCTACCCACAAAAGGTGCTCCTAGAGGCCTCTAAAGGGTTGAAGAAGTAGTCTTAAACCACCGAGTTCTACTTTGAACTTCCTTGGCAAGGCATTCAAATAAATACAAACCATAGAGAAATTCTGCTATCCAACCAAGAAAGCAAAATGAGGACCAGTTTATTCTCCCTTTGTGCTGACTTTATGGGCAGAAGAACTTTATTTCCTCCTATCTGTGAACTGCTAGGGAAGAGGCATGGTTATTGACAATCTCAATTAAGCATGCGGAAAGATACGTAGGAAATGTTTTATCATTGATTGATTGTTGGCCATGGAAGAGAACCATGCAATTATGCACTAATTAATGAGTGCATCAAACAGCATCTTATCTTGACATTGACAAAGCACATCCTAGTGGAGGAGTTTATCTTCATACTTTATGTTTCATACTTCAAGCTTATCCTGTTACTAGAGTACTTGATGGCTCCTCTCTCAATTAAAAAATATATTTGCAGGGGCCGGCCTGGTGGTGTAGTGGTTAAGTTCACACACTCCTGCTTCCGCAGCCTGGGGTTCGCAGGTTTGGATCCTGGGTGCGGACCTGTGGACTGCTTATTAAGCCATGCTGTGGCCGGCGTCCCACATATAAAATAGAGGGAAATGGGCACAGATGTTAGCTCAGGGCTAATCTTCCTCAGCAAAAAGAGGAGATTGGTGGTGGATGTTAGCTCAGGGCTAATCATCCACACCAAAAAATATATATATATATTTTCAATGTCAAATAAAGCATCTTGAAAGTTTTTTCCCAGGAATCTAGTCAGATTTCCTAAGTTTGAGGAGCTGCTACATGGTGGCCTTTGGCTTTGGACAACATCTAAGGGAACATCTGAGAATTATTTCTTGTTCTTTTTCATGACATGTGCCAGCTATCTGTAGGCAAAACTAAGGGGACACAGCTTTAAAAAATTATTTTCTTTCATAAGAGAAACCTCATACTACGCAAGCATGTTCCCAGCTGACATAAAGAGAAGCTCCAGTCTCTGTCAATGAAAGAATTTTTAAAAATATCTTCTTGGAGTAATAATTTCTTCCTAACCATGAAAACCAAAATTCTCAACTCTGGCCAAATAAACATCAAACTTCATTTTTTATTTAGAAACTCTACATCCAGTTCTAAAGTGGAAGTGTGGAGATATATTAATACATTTCATGACTTAGGGCCAAATTATAAATATTGTCAATTCTGTAACCACTATCCCATCTCTCTTCCAGGAAACTTTGGTGAAGGGGAAGATCTGGGGCTGGAAAGTGGGTTTCACTCACAATCCAAACCTTAATATCCATCCTCATCATTTCACTCATTCATTGGAAGAGAATTGGGGAAAAAGAAGAACTTGGAGAAAAGGTAAATAACAGGAGCAAAGAAGAAGAAGAAGAAAAATAGAAGAGAAAAAAGAAAGAAAGGGGGAAAAAAATGGAGAAATGTGCCACAGAAATTCGCCCAGATTTGGACGTGGTGTGTTCCCTAACTGAAGACAGGAGTCTACTTAGAGACCTGCAAAGACATGGCTTTATCCACCCAGTTCTGCCTCTACCTCAAGCTGTGCTGCATACATTCAAGAGGACACAAAAAGAATTGCATCTGCTGAAATAATTATACAGAGATTGATCATTTTACAGAGATGCACATTGAAAATCATAAACTATAAGATAAAATAAAGAGAAGAAATTACAAAGCACACAGAAATATTCATTGAACAGTTGGAATATATTTCAGGGAGTAGCTATATATTTCACATTATATTAGAAAAAACAAACAACTACTGGGCCAGCCCTGATGGCCTAGTGGTTAAAGTCTGGCGTACTCCACTTCAGTGGCCCGGGTTTGGTTCCTGGGTGTAGAACCACATCATTCATCTGTCAGTGGCCATGCTGTGGCAGTGGCTCACATAGAAGAACTAGAAGCACTTAAAACTAGAACATACAACTATGTACTGGGGCTCTCGGGAGGAAGAAAAACAAAAGAGAGGAAGATTGGCAACAGATGTTAGCTCAGGGTGGACCTTTCCCAAAAAAAAGAAAAAAAAAATCTGCATTGTTTTTCTTTGCTTCTTTCTTTTTTAAAGCCACATATTTGCAAAGGAGATAAGGTTATACTTTATTTTTACTTAAAAAAAGAAAAAGTGGACACGCCCTAAGATTTGCAAGTTAAAACAAAAACGTGACAATATACTCTGTTCAGTAACTACAAAAAGTGAAATGTTACATTAAAAATTGAATTTACAAAAGTAGTTAAAACGTATATACATAAAATGCAATAGTAGCATTCTATTTGATTAGATTAGATAATGACAAAAGGGAAAAGTGATGAAAATGTAAAGTATTGGTCTTTATTTCCAGGTTTTTGTAGTTCAAATGGAATTAGATATTGTTGTTGCTTTGGCAGTAGTGAGGGTTCAGAATGTTTCTACTGAGGCTTTTTAGAATATATTATGTAAGACGTATGTCTGCTTTGAACTTTATCTCAGCTAGTGAATTGCTCCCAACAGGCATTTTCCTATAATATAGAAGCGGAATCTGCTCCAGGAAAAAATCTGGATGATGAACAAAGGATCATGATTGGTCTCCACGTGGCCAATGAATTACCATCTCGAATATTTTGGAAAACACTTTTTTCCTATAATGTAGTATTTAACTTGTGTGTAATTGGTCAGGGTGTATTTCTAAGATCCTTGTGGCTGGAGGCCCCTGTCTGGTTTATCTTGAAATCACACTCAGAGAACATATGGTACTTTATACAGAGTAGGTGAAAAATAAATATGGATAAATGAGTCATTACTATTTCTAAAAGTAGTTAAATCCTAAGGGAGAAATATCAGATCAAAGGTGAGGTGAACTAAAATAATTTCCATGTATTTTTGACTATGAACACAGTTTACGTTGGTCAAAGACAAAACTGAAAATATTTTCTCTTTTATGTTTATTATTTCAAAGTTTTTGCAGAACCAGATCCAGCAACTTCTCAAATACACTTTTAAATTTGACTTATTTATTTTTCCTGTATTTACAGAAGAGATGAGAATACATGTATCCACGGAAATAGGGTAGGAAAAACAATATCAAGTTTTAAATTTCAATTAATTTTAGTAAATTTTATAATTTATTAGTTTAATAATTAATTAATTAAAATCTAATCTCTTCCAAGCACATAACTAAATACATTGAACTTATTTACAATTAACTTGCTGCCCATGAAGAGGTCAAAAAAATCTGATTTTCTAGACAGACACTTCAATAGTAAATTAAAAAACTGAAATTCTGATTTCATGCTGAGGTCTCCGTGAAAATTATTTAATGATGCTTAGATCTCCATTCATTTGAGAGGTCTGCCCTGACACCCTGCCCCTGGTTCCCTGTTCTCCCAACGTAGATGGTTAGGGTGTTAGAATTGCAAACTGATTGTATCTTTCACTAGATGGTAAACTCATTCAAGTCATGAAACCCGTCATATTTAACACTGTATCTTCAGGTACAGTTTCCCTCAAATTAGTTGTATTCGAGATATTGGGGATAATAGATATTTGGGATAACCACAAGATCAAATCTATTAACCTGTAAGTTTAAGGTCATAGTGAAAACATCAGATTTGATGCACCTTAATAACTAGCCGTTTTTTTTTTTTTTCATGATAACATCCTTCTCAGCATCTCCTCTAACTTTAACCATTTACTTTAGCATAAACTAAAAGAACAGCATAGCACACATGGCATTTAATTATTAACCAATTTAATTTTTGTCATGAATAATGTAGTTCACCTTCATTTGTATGCTACATTGTTTCCTAACCTTCAAAAAGATTAGGATGCAAGAAATCTGTGTTCCAAATGCACTTATCATTTCTACTTAAAGGTAATGTGATAAGAACAAAGTGACCTCCCTGGGCCAGAAGTTTTTTCCCCTTAACAAGGTAGTTTTAAAGATGTTAGTATAATGATATGAGTTGTAACAGTTGTTTCTCACTTTCTAGCTTTATTAGCCTTAGTAGAGTTGAGACTATTGCTCACAAAATGGGAAGAAAAGTGGACTGAAGTCACAAGAAATGGGACAAGGTTGACAAGACCCCAGCACAGCTAGATGACAATCAAAGTTCATTCCTTTCATTCCTTACCCTGCCAATGAGCATAGGGAATTTTCCATATCAATCAGGTGTGAAGCACATCTTGGCAGGGTTGGAAACCTTTACCCACTCTGAGCATGCATAGGGTATTTGTATTTGCTGACATGACAGACACGTTTTCCATCTCAGAAGACTCACCAGATTTAGCAGGACCTAGACCGAGGCAAATTAAAGGAGGAATGCGCAAGGCTTCCACATCATTAGCCAGCAGCAGTGGTTCTACAGCCACGGCATCACCATACACACCCACGGAGAGCACCAAATCTTCTACATCACATAAATTTTCAAACACACAGACAGAACCGATTAGTCTTCCTTCTGCTCTGATGCTCTCAGGACTAATTGCATCTTGCCCGCATCCCTGGCCACTAGCAGAAAGCAAACCTCCCACATCATATCACTCACAATCACTCACATTTTCACCCCCAGTTTGTTCTTCACATGTTTTTAATTCTCCACTTCTCTACTCCCTTCTAAACACTTAAATGTGTCCTCTGAAACCCCATGTCTATGATACTAAACTTTCACCTACTCTCAATCTCTTCTTTAAAGATTTCCTTCATCTTGTCATAGTCCAAATTTGAATGTACCCCGAGCCCAGTGTCTTCTTCAACCAGCCCTCCCTAGTAAATGCTTTTTTATTTTCTTTTACACTATATGTGCCTCGGTGCCAGGAGGTAGAGATGAGTGTTCTTGATCTGTTTTCCCATTTGTAATTCACTCAGTCCCATTAAAAACCTTATGTCTTTATGCCACCCAAATACGCCATTTACCAAACCTTCTCACTAGCATTATTTACCAAACTTGGGTCATTCATTGATGACATTAGTATCTTCTTCTCTGTCTTCCTTCTGGGTGACATCAACATCCAGGGAATGACCCTCCAATACTCTGATGTCTTAATTCTTTGATTTCATCACCTCTAATAATAACCTTTTCCTATTCCCCTACTCAGCCTCCCACTCCTATAATATCTTAGTGCTAGTTTTCACCTGGAAATATTCTACCTCCTTCATCTTGTATACAAGTATCTGACTTTGACTGCATCCTCTAATCCTATTCATTTACTCAAATACATAATTCATAAATTCTACTACCTCATAATGACTTTCTCTGACCCTTCTACTTTTTCACTGCCCATCACCATCCTCTTAGCTTCACTTATTTTGTTACAAGGTTTTAATTCCATGATCCATGATTACAGTCACTGCCTTATAAATATTTCCAACATCATGGCCACCCCAGAAAAATCCTGATCCAGTTTCAACACACTTTTCTGCCATTATCTGCATCTGCATCTGAGTATCTAACGTCACTGGAAGAAATCACACAATGGGCTGACTGGTTCCACATTAGTTTCTCAACAACCATCACATGGCCCTCAAAATTGCCAGGAAATTCTTTTATGTTTCCTAATAACTCAATTTCCTACTCTCCAAAATGGTTGTTTAACACATTTTCTTCTCTCCTAAACTGTCCCAATTCCCTTCCCTACTCATTCTTAGCTAATGGTTATACTTTTTACTTTACTGAGAAAATAGAAGCTATCAGATGAGGATTCCCAATCTTTCTATCATTGAATCTATAAATGTGCCTGCATCTGTACGCATCCCCCTGGCTTCCCTCCTGTCACCATGGAGGAGGAGTTCCTTCTTTTACGAAAGCCCAATTTCTTTACTTGTGCTCTGTATCCCACCTCCCCTTGACTCCTCTGGAATTTTGCTCTTGCAAGATAATATCTTTTCCTTCATGAATTTTTCCTTTCTATTAGGTCATTCTAATCAGCATGCAAAAACACAGTTAAGAGTTTTGTATCTTAAAAAAAATATATATATATATATCTCCTTTGCCCTCATAATCTTTCCTGCAACAAGTTTTCTTCTCTCTGCTTCAAAGCAAAAGCCCTTAAAATATTTGACTTAGCTTTCTTTCTGTCCTCTTTTTCTCCTACCAACCACGCTTCAGTACACTCCAATGTGATGTCTGTCTACCATGCTTCTGAAACTTCTCATCAAGGTCACCTAACAAAACCCTATGTTGCTAAATTCACTGACAACGTCTCCAGCTTCATTTTTCAGCTATAGCTGACGTAGCTGACCTCCTCTCCCCTTCCTGAAACATTCTATTCTGTTGTTCTCCACGGCACTACACTCTGCTAGTTTTTATCCTACTTCTTAGTGATTCCTTGGTCTTATTTCACCATTCTTTCTCCTCTACTTAACCTGCAAACCATGAAGTTCCTTAATAATCAGTTCTGGACCTTTTCGATTTTTCTTAATCTACACTGTCTTCTTAAAGTAAACTTACCTGATCCTGGTGCTTTAATTAATTGCCATCTATATACACTGAGGATTTATATATTTCAGCATACGTATTTCCAACTCTGATCTATTCTCTAAGTTATAGACTCAATTCAGCTGTGTACCTGACATCTCTATATTGATGTCTAACATGCATTTTAACCTCAGCATGGCCAAATCTAAGTCTTGATTCCCACTTTGATACTCTCTCCCCACTCTAGTCTCTACTACCTTAATATACGAGGTAACAGAGACTAGTTTACTCAAATGAAAAAAACAAATATATCCTTGATTACTCTTTTTCCTCTCTTTTTAAGTCAGCAAGCCCTACTGGTTCTATCTCCAAAATTTCCCATCGAGCTATCAATTTTTATTTATTTCCACTGTTACTACCCTCATCTGTATCTCCCAGCTTCTACCCTTGTTTCCCTATTCTAATTCTCCAGAGGAACCCAGAGAGATCTCTTAAAAACAGTAATTAGATCATACTGCTTCCCTGCTTAAAAACTACAAAAGACTCTCTACTCTTCTTACAATAAAACTCTCACATTAGTCTACAAGGCCTTGTGAGATGTGGGCCCTGCCTTTTTTCTGGCCTTGTGCTCCAGTGCCCTCAGTATTGCTCTGTGCACATCAGTGACCTTGGCTTTCCTCAAACACACCAACCATTACCCCTGGCCTGCCAGTTTCCTTACTAACCAACCTACTTAAAGTAGCTTTCTCCCATTACCACCTATCATATCACCTCATTAGTTCCGCTCACTGCATTTTTCAGGATTTATGCTCATCTTCCTTGTTTTCCTGTTTATTCAACTCCCCCAATAAGACTTAAGTTTCACAAGGGCTGGGATCTGCTCGCCTGTTCACTTCAGCGTTCCCAGCACTTAACACAGTGAAGAGCACTGAGAAGGCGCTCAATAAATATTTGCTTAATGAACAAAATGAATGAAGAAATGTATGAGATCACCAAATTCCTGTTCAAAGTTCTCATTTATAGTACACTCATTTGTTATAGAAGCACAAAGCTGACAACAGAGGTTTTGCATGGTGAAATGGTGTTTTTCAACATAAAAATAGACTGATCTTGAATCTAGAACTAAACTGTAATTAAATTCAGAAGCCAATATTTTTCTTCAAAGAAGTTTTAAAGACTGCTCTGTTTCCATGATCTCTAGCACAACCATAAACATCAAAAAACTTGCGCATACTTCAGGGTGCTTTTCCAATGATTTCTTAAACTAATTCTGCTATGTGACATTAAATACAATAAATGAGTAACCAGCATTATATGTGACTTACTTCCAGATTATAAGGCAAAACACTGTGCAGTTGTACTGCAAAGGATAATTGTGCTGTCAAGGCCCTTCATTTAGGATCATAGACGGCTAATGTTCCAACACTTGATTTAGACGATGTACGCATTATTCCTCTCTGCCAAAACAGACAATGCAAACAGACCTATGTAGGCAAAATTGGAAAACAGGGGAAATATCTCAAGTAACTTGCCATCTACCTCCAATTTCTAGGTCCTCTCCTCTCCAGACATCCAAATCCATGCAAAACCCTCCTTTAGATCTCTTATTCCTTGATTAAAATCTATCCTTGGGGAAAGATCTGATGCATCACCCATGTGCCATTATAAATTATAGGATAGGCAAAGAGGTGACTTCTTCCTATTGGAACACTTAACATAATATGAACATTTAACAATAAATAAAGTTCCAATTAAGCACAGCAAACAGAACAAAACTAACTACAAAAAAAAAACAACAGAAAGTAATTTCTAAAATGGGAGATTTTGCATTTCTGACCTAGGTCGTGGAGGCAGTCTTGAAGACAAGAGGACAGCTTGTTAAAATAAAACCTATATCAAGATTAAGGAACACATCTCAGCTTGCTCACTGGGTCAACAATAGTTCCACAGAAGTTTCAGGTTTTAGGACAACTATCTCAGGTCAGTTACTTAACTCCCTATAATCAAAGTTGGCTACGTCACTTCTTGAGAGAGCACTCTGTAAGTTCCTATCATGAGCCTGTTGAGGAAGCAGAAAATCAAACTCCTTTTCTCTTTTCTTGGTGAGGAAGATTCGCCCTGAGGTAACATCTGTTGCCACTTTTTCTCTTTCTGCATGTGAGCCACTGTGACAGCATGGCCACTGACAGACGAGTAGTGCATGTCAGCACCCGGGAACCAAACCCGGGCCACTGAAGCACAGCACAATGAACTTAAACGCTAGGCCACTGGGGCTGGCCCTCAAACTCCTTTTGTGAACACATTTTTCTGTTTCTACTAATGAGGGTTAGATAATATGGGCCATTTTAACAAGCAGAAACTACTCTAGGGTACTCCACACAAGATAGAAAAAATAAATTAATTTTTTTTTTCCTATACTACAGAGTGAGGAAGATTAAAGACAGCAATGCACCACTTTGCCGCATAATAACTCTGTCCTGCTAACTGTAACCATTATATATTTCCCTATAAGGTAAAAAAGTGATTGATTTTATCTTTAAAGCACCATCATTTAAAAAATTAAAAACAAAATCTTGTAGACTACCTTTATCAAACTTAGAACATAAACACTATATATCTTAACCAAAAACAAATAAATATTGAAACCCTGTCTCACATATACAGGGAGCTGATCAAACAAAATGATGAGCTGGGTAGACAAAAAGGATTGATATTATAGTGGGAATTTATCATTTTAAAATTGTAATAGGAGGTGCAAATCATTCAAAATTAGAGTGTATGAATATTTATTTTGTCTTGATCTAATTAAAGATTTGCCTGAATAATTACCGTCTGGGGGAAAATGCATATTAGTTAGATGCTATGCTACAATAAAGTTATATGCAAATTAAAATCTAGAAGGTAGCAATGATATCTGGTAACAAAGGAGATTCTTGAATCTTAATTTCAAGCTTCCTTAAAATTTCTCTGAAAGCTTTTATCACCTCTGCTAGTGTTACCCTTTCTGTACTCTTTCCAATTTATAATTTATAAAGACACAACCATCCCTAAAAGGTGTAAGAAATCCTTTTACACTTCTTAAAATTTAGAATCCAATGACTATGCACTGTTTATCTATACCTATGTTAAAGTATAGCTTTATAACTTTCAAAAAGTAAAATTAAAAAAATTGCCCAAAAAGGAAAATTTAATGACCCATACATGAGTATTTTAAAGTCACTCTCTGCACCTTTCTCTTTCAATGAGCTTCACCTTGACAGAATTAGGATATATTTTTTGAGAAAACACTCATTATTTTTGTCATTCTGTCCATTTAGTGTGATGACTAGAGCGAAGTAACAGATGGCTTTCTAGTCACTTCCGGCGTCTCTCACATTTGATACTAGTAATGTAATAGTAGAGTTGAAGAAACGCAGCATTCACCGTTGTCGTGGGGTGGGTTGCCCAGAGGCAGGTTCAGGTGAACATGTCTTGTTGAGGAAGCACTCTTGGCGAGAAGGGAGTGAGAGAAGCAGTTAGAGCAGAAGGAGCTAAGCCTGCTGTGGTCTCAGCTGGAGTCTAGCTGCAGTCTGACTGCTTGGGGAGCAATAGTTGTCAATTGCACAGCAAAGTGTATTTCACCTGGAAGCAAAGGGGCCACCTTCCATATCCTCTTATCAGTCAGTCATTGGGTGGAGAAGGGAGGCATAACCTCCTTGCAGGAAGATAACTCCTACTGTGCCAAGGACAATTCTGCCGAGAGGGAGACAGCTTGAGTTGTTAGCAGTCAGTCTTTAGAGCAGCTTCCTGACGGACTCATGGATAGTCTAGGTGGGGATCTGAGAAGCATCCCAACAGCTGAGACAGCTAGGATCTTCCTTAGTCACCATATCTGTTCATTAGTCCTAATTTGCTTTTATTAAAGAAATAGGGAAACGATTTTTCTGCTTGAGCTTACTATCTATTATTTTCTCTTCTGAAAATAAATAGACCACTTAGTGCATTTAATCATATAGGTGACCTCCCAAAGTGATCTGTATGGAACACACACTGAAGAAGTTTAGGAAGAGACTTGAAAGAACCACTTTTCCTCTTTCCTCAAGAAATACTGTCAACATAGTATGAAAACTATTCATTTAGGTGTCTGATATAAGAATCAGTTTCTCTGAAACTTAACCATTTGCTCATTTTGAATCCCCATGAAATTTCAAGTTGTTTGTCTTTCTAATTTCCATCGTCAGAGTTGCATGTTATGATTTATAGCTTTCCATGATATTGAAAACACAAGAGCCATAGAAGATTTATTAGAGACCATTGAGTAAATTCCCTGCTGGTCTGAGACTTCCCCATCTCCTCAAAATTAAATACGGGCAAAGAAAGGCAGTTTTGACAGTTCAAATCTTTTCACAGTCTCAAACACGTATAATTATATGTCTGAACAATTTGGGGGAGCAAATTTTAGAATGAATATCTCATCACACAATATGGAAATTGGTACTCTGGAAGTCTGATGACAATCTAATGCTGACAGTGGACAAAGAGAGCTTTCCCTGTGACTTGATTTCACAAGGTGTACTCTAAATGCAAGACAATTACTCAGTGTTTCCATGAAAATGGTCACTGATTAGAGGTTGAAAATTCAATTTATTTTGCAAGCAGCTTTATCTCAAGTTTAATGAAAAGACATCCAAAGACCTCAATTAGAGCTCCTGAGCCAGGGCTTCCAAGCATCTAGATGCTTAGCAATCACGAATGTGGTCAACAGAGCACAAAACTCTGGACTAAAGTTCAAAATGTTTACAGTCACATTCTTTACTTTCCACATGGAAGAAATGGATTAATTTCACCTTAGCCAACCTCCCGAAAACTACCAAAATTAAAAGAATTTGAACAATTTAGACTAATATCCAGAACCTTTCAAAAGGGAACCCTGGAAAATCAAACATCACAAAGAGATTGGGGCACCAGAACAAGTTCTTACAGGGCAAATCCCTTTGCCACAATTGCTGTTTAGGAAAAAAACTGTTTATACCAAGGAGAAAAATTCCAAATCTCAGACAATGCAACAAATTCCGGTATATTAAACAATCCTGTAAAATTCTCCAGAATTCAATAAAATAACTTCAGGAATATTATGAAATAATGACAAAGCTCTCACCCCCCCACACACAGTAATATACTAATCTATCATCTATTTTAATTCTATAAACTGTCCTGCTGCTGGAATTCTATCCCTGTAGATACTGTAACATCCAGGAAAGGAAATCTGCCACACAATTGCCATCTTGTTCTCGGTGAATCTTTAATTAGAGGTAAATCAAAATCAGAAAAGTGTTTTGAAAATACTATAAATCTCTTAATTCTTCAAAGTTTTTCTTCCGTTTCTGGTAATTTCTTAGGAACCATGATGTTGTAGAAATATTCACCCGAATTTCAGCATTTCTTGTAGCGGTGCTTCTGTTTCTTTTTCTTCTGATCATTTCAAGTAAGTTGAAGTATAATAGGTGGAAAAGGAGAAAAGATTGGGAAGTTAAAATAATCCAGTGACTACGCTTGCTTCTTCTTTCCTAATGACTTCTGTTATAATTCTACTGAAAACCAGGCATTCACTCTTAACCACAATAATGGCGCACATCTTGTAGAGTGCAGTGCAGATAAAGGTTCCCTGTCCAGCCTGCAGCATGTTCATTGTCTTCTACTGCAGACATAGCGGGGACTAAAATCTTGTGGCAAAGGAATAAAAGACAGAAATAGTCCAACAATGCACTACGGAGAGGAAGGTAGAGAGTCCCTACTAAAGAATTAGCTGCCTCACAGCATCACAAAGGCTTTGACGTACTTCAGTCTTTCCCAAACTCTGCACACATGTGAATCTATACATGCAGAATCTCTACAGTTCCTGCTGTTTTTGGTTAAATACAAATTCATGGTCCTATATAAGAGAAAGTTTATCAAGCTTTTTTTTCAGTCATAATTATGACCAAGAATAGTACAGTCATCCTGTAAGTTAAGAACTATATTTTCAAGTTTAATAACAATTGGCTGTATTATTATTAGAAGGTAATAGAGCAATACTGCCTTATAACTTTCCAGGGAGATAAATGTAAAGAGGTGCTTTTTTCACTATTACCGAATCCTTTGCAGGGACAAATGTTCTGGGGACAGAAAGGAAAGGATAATTACACAATATTAATACACTGCCCTTTTCCTAGGCAGAAGTATCTAAAGTCATTTCCTACAGACAGTTAAATACAAAGCAAATGGAAATTTCAGCAACTCCCTCTTGGACAGAAATTAACCTACCAAAACAGGTATCTTTTGTGTTCCGTAGCACTGCATATCACAGAGGCTAATGAAAGATCAAGTTCAGGTTAATAATATTTATCTCACTTACTGTCCTCTCACAGCCATTTCTTAACAGTCAAATAGCACCACAAATTAAGGGTCAAGAGGATAAGAGATTCTAAAAATAAATATCTCATTACCAATACTAACGACCCTTGGATTAAAAAACAACCTGCATTCTTTTTCTATACATGATCAGACAACTGCTTTTAAGTGAAGGTAGAATTCAAACAACTTAACTACTGAAGTCCCAAAAGGCAGGTTCTCTGTCCTAGCGGATCAGGCTCTGGGATGCTTTCTGCTGCCTTATATGAATCCAGTACTGTGCTTGACACTTTGCAGAATATTGTCTTTTTTCCTTCATTTAAAACACTTTAAATAATCCAAGAGAATAAATCATATTCTTAATAAAGAATTTAAACAAAATAGGAGATTATGAAGCGAAAAGGAAAAGTCCCTTCTCCATCTTACCCTTGAAAGGTAGCCACTGTTAAAAAGTTTTATTATATGTATCATAGAAGTGGGACAGCTAGGCCCAAGAACATGCAAACTGCCTTTGCCTACACTCTCCCACCCCCTACGGTCTTTCTTGTTGTTTTAAAAGTCGTTGAGTGGCTTTTTTTAAAAGAAATTGAGCCTTTTGCTGACTTATGCTTTACAAATAATGTTCCCAATTTGTCTCTTTCTTTTGATTCACCAACTCCAGCAGCCTTTGCCCTGTGGGCACAACACAACTCAGCTTTCTGCACCTTCCTTGGCAAGAAGGGGGTGAAGGTGGGAAGAGTGTAGGACTCCAAGATCTGAGTTCCAACAGCCTGCTCACAGTTTTCAACTTTTTCTGCACTCTTTTAGCACTTTAACAAGTTAAATCATTAAGCAATGAACAAATCAACTTTATATTCAAAAAGGAGAGCAGCTCTTTATTTTTGCTTTCGTTGCTTGTGCTTAAGGTGTTTTCCTCTAGGAGTTTTATGATTTCAGGTCCTACATATCAGTACATTTTAAATAAATACTTGTGAGTGGTACAAGGTATGGGTGTAGTTTCACGTGAATATACAATTTTCCCAGCACCATTTATTGAAAAGACTGTCTTTTCTCCCTTGAGTAGTCTTGGCTCCACTGTGAAACATTAGTTGACCATATATGCATGGGTTTATTTCTGAGGTCTTCATTCTGTTCCATTGGTCTATGTGTCTGTTTTTATGCCAGCATCACACTGTTTTTATTACTATAGCTTTCTAGCATAGTTGGAAATTAGGAAGTGTGATGCCTCCAGCTTTGTTCTCCTTTTTTAGGATTGCTTTGGCTATTTCGGGTCCTTTGTGGTTATAAACAAATTTTAGGGTTGTTTTTTCCATTTCTGTAAAAAAATGCCATTGGAATCTTGAGAGAGATTGCCTTGAATCTATAGACGGCATTGAGTGGTATGGACATTTTAACAATATTAATACTTCCAATCCATGAACATGAATATCTTTCTATTTATTTCCATTCTTCAATTTCTTTCATCAATGTCTTATAGTTTTGTGTATAGATCTTTCACCTCCTTGGTTAGGTTCATTCCTAAGTATTTTAGTGTTTTTGACGCTATCGTAAATAAGGTTGTTTTCTTTATTTTTCAAATGATTCATTGTTAATGTATAGAAATAAACAAGTGGGACTATATCAAACTAAAAAGCTTCTGCACAGCAAAAGAAACCATCAGCAAAATGAAAAGGCAATCCATAGAATAGGAGAAAATATTTGCAAACCACATATCTGATAAGTGGTTAATATCCAAAACATATAAGGAACTCATACAACTCAACAGCCAAAAGCTAAACAATCCAATTAAAAAATTGGGCAAAGGCCCAGAATAGACATTTTTCCCAAGAAAATATTCAAATGGCCAACAGGTACATGAAAAGATGTCCAACATCACTAATCATCAGGGAAATGCAAATCAAATCCACAATGAAACATCATCTCACAACTGTTAGAATGGCTATTATCAAAAGACAAGAGATAAGTGCTGGCAAGGATATAAAGAAAAGGGAACCCTTGTACACTGTTGGTGGGAATGTAAATTGGTGAAGCCACTATGGAAAAGAGTATTGAGGTTCCTCAAAAAATTACAACTAGAAGTACCATATGATCCAGCAATTTCATTTCTGGATATATATCTGAAGGAAATTTCTATCTCAAAGAGATATCTGTACACCCATGTTCATCATTATTTATAACAGCCAAGAAATGGAAACAATCTAAGTGTCCACTGATGGATGAATGGATAAAGAAAATGTGGTATATATAAAATGGAATATTATTCATCTGTACAAAACAAGGAAATTCTGCCATTAGCGACAACATGAATGAATCTTGAGGGTATTATGCTAAGTAAAATAAGTCAGACAGAGAAAGACAAGTGCTGTACGATCTCATTTACACGTGGAATCTAAAAAACATGAACTCAAAGAAATAGCAGATTGCAGTTGCCAGAGGGAGAGAGTGGCAGATAGGGGAAATGGGTGAAGGGGGTCAAAAGGTACAAACTTCCAGTTATAAGATGACTAAGTTCTGAGGATAATGTACAGCATAGTGAGTATAGTTAACAATACCCTATTGTGTATTTGAAAGTGGCTAAGAGAGTAGATCTTAAAAGTTCTCATCACAATGAAAAAAATTTTATAACTATGTGAGGCGATGGATGTTATATAAACTTATTGTGCTAATCACTTTGCTATATATATATATATATATTTGATGTACACATATCAAATCACTCTGTTGTATACTTTAAACTTATACAATGTTATATGTCAATTATATCTCAATAAAACAGGAAAAAAATATACCAAAACAGTTAACAAACAAACAAAAAAGAAATAAAGGAGAGCATCTATAGCATACCAGCCCAAAGTCATTGTAATTATTACCTGTTTCAAAAGCAATCTTTGTGCATTTTAGATACTTTTTAAAAATGGTGCTCTGGATAAGTTATGACATAATATAATCAGAGAAATGGAAGAGCTACATTAGGAAAATAACACCTAGAGAATTTCAGAATACACACAAATTTTAAATTTAGTCATCTCAAATAGACAAAATGAGAAGATACAGAAGATATAATTAACGGAGGTATGGGAAGGCTGTTGCTACTGTTTTTGCTCAGTATATTCCCCAAAGAGTGCACACTACTTGGGCATGACTTAATTCATTCTCCATAACATCGTGGAGACAGTGCAAGAGAAGTGTGCACACATTATTATGTTACATTAGAGTGGGACAACACTGAGATGCTAAAGCCATCTTCCTGCATTTTGTTAAGACAGCCAGTGCATCTGGAACTAAGTTACTCTCTTCACTGGCCAAGATCAAGCAAAGTGACTTGTAACGTTTTTAGCAACTACAACTTTTTAATTCAGGATGATCACGCCTGACGCAGTGATGTTCGTGAACTATTTGCTAAGCAGTAGTAAACGACCAGCTAAATGAATGACCAAACTTGGGAAGGTGCTCTAGAATTACCCTGGGGATAGCAGTATTCTGATCAACCACACACCTTATTCTTAATTTCAATGTCATAGCAATTAACTGCACAGATTTTAAGATGTCATTTAATTTGAAAAGAAAGGAATTTAGCTAGAAGCAGTCATTTTTAAAGTGACTGAAGATTTGATCTAACAGAATTCTCATGAACAGAACTGATTACCCCCTTCACACAGTAATCTTTACCCACTGCTACTGACCTTGGCTCATTTTCTGCTTTCTGTATCTTGAGGCATATGTGCCATATGACTCATTTCTCTTCACAGCCTGAGGTGATCTATGGGCCTCATGTTGCTTTACTTTACCTATAGCCAATTTAGTTTGTTTTTCTCTCTCTTGTCCAGCAATACATTGTACTATGACTAGTAAACCCCAAATGCACACACGATTATGACTGGATGACAAATATTCACATATTGTAGCAACTCCATTTTTTTGATTGTTCATACCAAAAATCTTGAAGGCAGGCTGGATTTATCTCTCTGTTTCATTTCCACTGTTAATCCATCAGGAAATCCCATTGGCTCTAGCCTCAAAATATACCCAGAAAACTGCCTCTTCTCCCCATCTCCTCCACTACTTGGTTGATCCAGGTCATTATCATCTCTCACTTGGATTATTACCACCGCCTCTTACCCAATCTCTCTGCTTCTACCTTTGCTTTGATAGTATATTTTCAATATATGTTGAAATGGAAGTGACCATTGTCACTCCAATGATCAAAATATTTCTGTGCATTCCCACCTCACTCAGCATAAAAGTCCTAGTTCCTAAAATGACTTACAAGACCTTATCCACTATGTCCCTATTACTTCTTTATCCTCATCTCTGCTCACTCCTCTGTCTACTCCGTACTAGCCATACTGACCTGTCTGCTCTTTCTTTAATAAGCCAAGAGAGTTCTTGTTTCAAGACCTTTGCCCTTGCTGTTCTCCCTGCCTGGGATGTTCATCCTTTAGACTTTTGTCTGATTCTTTCTTGACCGCCATTGTGTCTTTACTCAAATGTAATTTTCTCAGTGTCTACTTCTCCATTTAAAATTACAACCCACTGTCCACTCCCACCTTGTCAGCACTCTCTGTCCTGACATTGCACTTCATTTTTCTTCACCATAGCACTTATTACCATCAGGTATGCTAAATATTTTTCTTGTTTATTTTAAATTATTTATCTCACCTTTCTAGAATGTGAGCGCTGTGAAATGAAGGGCTTTGTCTGTTTGGTTCATGGTTTTATCCACAGACCCTCAAATTGTGCCTGTATCATAAACACCTGTTGAATGGATCCTTTCTTGGTTTTGAAAAGAAAGCAATTAAATGTCAATGATGAGAATGGTGACAAGTGCTCGTAATAAAATGTTGCTAAAATTGTCAGTGGTCAGATTTCTCTTTGGGGAAATGAACCATTCTTTTAAAAAATGTAAAACTGTCCCTCATAAATATGGAAGAGATGAATTCTGAATAAAAAGGAAGTTAATAATGATAGAGACTCCTATAGGAGAATCATACAAGATTAAAAGTGAAAACCTATCAGAATATTCATTATAAAAGAAAGTAAAATTTGCTTCCATTTCATTTATGTTCTTTGTAAACAATAATAGCAAAAAAAAAAAAAACCCAACAAATCTTGACTTCTGTATTATTCTAACATAAGAAAAAGTAGAACCAGCCATAATTGACGTATGTTCTATTTCAAGTGATAAACACCAAAACAATTTGCAAACAAGTATCTGGGAAACCTTACCGTATAGACATACTTGAGCAATAGCCAGAGGCAAGATTTAGTTGAACTAGATTCTGTTATTCTCCTCAGCAACTTCTTCTTCCCTAACAAATTCACTCTTTTTGCAACTTGCTAAAATGTGTCTTCCTAAGTCAAAAAATACATTTTTACATTTAAAACTACCTTCCAAACATGTAGGGAATTGCAAGTTAAACTTCTTGAGTTTGTTCTGAGCTAATTAATTTTATTTACTCACTTGACTTGCACTAATAATAAGACCAGTAATTGATAAATATAATCAAACTCAAGAGTTTTATTGGGGTAAAATAAAAAAGAAAATATAAAGTAAAGAATGTAGAAAACATTAAAAATCTACCCTACCTTTGGGCAGCCTAGGAATAAGAACTCTGGGATCCTCAGACACACAGATTCCAGCTCCTCCATTTACCAGTGAGGTTTGTTTCTCATACATAAGGATTAAAATTTGATAGGGTTTGTAAATAAAGTGCTTGGTAGAGCATCTGCCAACTCAGTGGTAGTTATTATGATTAATGAAAACACATCAAAAGCATCTAGTACTTTCATCATTCAATAAAGGTGCATTTATCACAAGAGAAAGTTTCATGAGAGAGAATCAATAATCGCACATTTGTGGGTCAAGGAGACCCCAAAAGTATCTCCTCTTTCCACTAATGCTTCTTCTCTCTGGGTCTAATCTAAAGGGTGAGAAACTACCTCTGGCAAGTGGGAGAAAGAAGAGTTAAAGAGCAAGGGGAGGAAGGAGAGTAGTCACATATGTGCTTGGGTTGGACAGAGAAGAAAAATTTTGAAGAAAATTCAGAATTTTGAATTATTACAATAGATTGGAAAATTTTAATTACTTAAATGAGACTGTTTCATGACGAAAGGTACACAAAGGACTTTTACTTTATGAGTATAAACAGAAATGCTAGGGGATTTGTTACAAATGGAGATGCCCCACCCAGATTCCCCTCCAAGAAAGCACTGGATGCCCATCTTCGAGGAGTGTGGTTAGCTGTCAGCTGGAAGCTGTCAGCTTCTTCTAGGTCTGCCTCTGCGTTTAAGGCAAGGGCGCAGTCTTCTCAGGGTGGCCCCCAGCCCACGACTGAGCAAGACTCTGGTACAAGGGCCTGGCCATTTCCACCCAACATCAGACTCCTCTAAAGAGCACCCTGCTCAGAGCTCCCTACTGGGCTGTCAGAGACTTTGTCAGGTTTGCAGGGCTAACTGATGGCTTCCCCAGCCCAATCAATCTGCCTCTCTTGTTTTCCTTTCACAGGTGTTAACTCTGCAATAAACTTTTTGCACTAACTCCACCTCAGTGTCTGCTTCCTGGAGAATCCAACCTGTGACAGGACTTGTTTGAGACTCATCTTGGGAACTTCCAACAATATCTGGGAGTGCAGGTTTATCCCAAAGCACCTACCTCTCTCCCCTTCAACTTTGTATTCTCACACATGTTTTAGACAGTAATCTACTGTACCTCTAAACTTCAGGGGACTCATTTTATGCCCTCAGAATAGTCCCCTTAAATCCTCTCTATCTTAACCTGAGGTGAAGGGGGTAGCACTCCTCGGAAGGTAGGCGGATCAGAACACCCAGCAGAGTTCTCCCTGAAGACTCTGTCCCTAGGCTTGGGGTAGGAGATTGCATCCTGCACTCTTCTCATTCTGAAACAGGGGCTGTTGAGTCACAGCAGAGTTCTCTCTGAAGGAAGCCTAGGCAAGATCTGCCTTGATAATAAGTCTCAGCCAAGTTCTATTTTAGTACTCTATGATACAAATAAGCATAGTCTAACAAAATATTATTACATTATTAGAAATATAATACATATAATCTAGGTGCTATAAATACCATCATCCAAACAATAACTATTTTAGGAGGAAACACTTGCTCATTATTTAAAGTTGTCAAGCATTTCTAATACATGGGGAAAAATGACTTGCAAATGGCTCTCATAAGAGACCATAACTACAGGGAATAGAACACAATACAGAGAGATGCAACAGATAGACTCCAAACTCATCCATATGTAATTATATAGTTGGATTTATGGACAATAGCTAGTGGAGGAATAGGGATCAACCATAAGTGAAATACAAGTTTGGTTTTACTTGCAATTTGCTTAACGTTTCATTGAATGCCTATAGTATCTTACCAAGTTACATCTGAGTTGAAGACCATTTTTTCCTCCTAAGAGTTTCTAGCCTGCCTCTGTGAAATATCAAAATGTTTGGCTTGTGCATATTTCTGTCAGAACAAGTTTATTTCAATAGAGATAATTTATTTTTAAAACTGAGGACAGTAGATTGTTAGATATTTACTCAAAAGTCACTTAGGAACACTACTTTGCATGCTTCACGAGGGAAGATATTCTATCTATTTGGTTCACTTTTGTGTTCCCAGTATCTTATACCATTCAGGTACACTGTTGAATGAATAAGTCACATTTTTTCAAACCGCGCATGGTATTAAAAAAATTTATAGAACAATATACATGATATTTGCATTTTGTGGAAGATATGAACCCCTGCAGACCTCAACCAATTCAAAACTTGTGTAATTCACATGAATCCTGATCTCCAATGACAGTTTTATTGGTTTACTAGCCAAAGCAATGTTGCAACATGGAATAATATAAACAAAGTATACACATAACCACCTATCTGAAATTGTGCAATTCCTTAGCAAGTAAAAAGTTGATCTTGGGTGTCATTCTATTAAAAATTGTGTGTACACAGTGAGACAAAAATATTGTGTATTACACTATTTCAAATTTACATAAAATCCATTAAAGGAGGCGACAGCAGCAAACAAGTAAGTATATCTTGGATGAATAAAAACAATTAGAGTCTAATAACATCTGTCTTTGAACAGACCTTCAGCTCCCTCGTGTCAATAAAGGCACAGAAGTTAAGAATCCACTGGACACTTAAGGAGCAGTGGAGTCCAGGTCTTCTTTTTTTTTTTTTTGAAGGGAGATTAGCCCTGAGCTACCTGTTGCCAATTCTCCTCTTTTTGCTGAGGAAGAATGGCCCTGAGCTAACATCTGTGCCCATCTCCCTCTACTTTATATGTGGGATGCCTACCACAGCATGACGTGCCAAGCGGTGCCATGTCCGCAGCCGGGATCCAAACCGACAAACCTCGGACCCGCCAAAGCAGAACGTGCTCATTTAACCTCTGCGCCACTGGGCCAGCCCCTGAACTTTTGAGTTAAAAGTCACACCCTGACACAACAATCCAGATTCCAGGAAACTATTGCTGCCATTCATAATTCTGGAAACCATGCTGCATTCACTGCTAGAAGAAATTTTAAAAATCAATAAAACAAAAAAACAAGCAAAAAACCAGAAAATAAACCTCTTCTAAAAACTATGGAGACAGTAAAAAGGTCAGTGGTTGCCAGGGGTTGGGAGGGTGGGGAGCGATGACAATGAATAGGAGGAGCACAGATGATTTCAGGGCACTGAAAATACTTTGTATGATACTATAACAGTGGATACATGTCATTGGGCCAAACTCATAGAATGTACAACACCAAGAGTGAACCTAATGTAAACTATGGACTTTGGGTAATTATGATGTGTCAGCGCAGGTTCATCAATTGTAACAAATGTACCACTCTGGTGGGGGGAAGTTGTGGGTGTGTGGGAGCAGGAGGTATCTGGGAAATCTCTGTACCTTCCCCTCCCTTTTGCTAAGAATATTAAACTGCTCTAAAAAAACAGTCAAAAAAATACTCTTCTAAAACTGCACTGCACAAAATTGGCTAAATGTCACATAACTGGAAAACTATGACATTTAAAACTTCCCCTTTCAATTCATTAGAACAAAATATCAGCAACGATAAAGATATTTTAAGAGAGAAAATTAAAATTATTGTTCAAGAACATAAAATAATAAAAACTATAGATCAACCTAGAGAATAAATTAGAGGTTCTCCCAAAAGGAAATGGAAAAATAATGATAAGTAAAAATCAGAAAATTTAGAAAAAAAATTAAGTACAGGACAGATGCAAATATTTGTGCCTGTAGTAACTTTCCTTTATAATATCCAAAGGAAAAAGGGCTAATCCACTATTTCTTATGGTTTTCAACTGTACAACAAAGATTCAATTTGGCATGGTGTTGAGAATGACAAGTCTTTGGACTTTAACCCCCATTTCTGAAGGAAAGATATGATGGGCCTGGGATCTGATTGGAGGAGCCAACACCTTCTCTGTGTGCACAGTGGGAACCAATGCCAATTTTCTCTCAGATGGCAAGAAGAGGCTATGTCACTGGGAGCTCTGGTAGATCTGAAATAATGCCTTAAATAAAATCTTATGCATTGTTATAAAAAAACAAAAGAGAACTGACAGTTACTGGGGAGGAGCAAAGGATGCTTAAACACATTTATAATATATTGCAGATTGGCTGCAAAATTAGTATTAGAGGACTAAATAGTATATATATCTAAATCAAACACTTCATTTTATAGTTGAAGAAAGGAGACTCAGAGAATTTAAATCCCTTATGACACCTGGCATATGTGGAATTAAGAGCACAAGCCTTGGGCCAGACAGTCCATTTTCTTTTTTTTTTTCTTTTTTTTTGATGAGGAAGACTGTTCCTGAGCTAACACCCATGCCAATGTTCCTCTATTTCATATGAGGGATGCCTCCACAGCATGGCTGGATAAGTGGTTTGTAGCTCCACACCTGGGATCTGAACCCATGAAGCCCACACCGCCCAAGTGGAGTGTGTGAACTTAATCACTATGCCACGAGGCCAGCCCCACAGACAGTCTATTTTCTAATGCCAGCTCAGTTGCTTATTTGATAAACATTGGGAAGATACTTAATTTTTCTGAACCTCAATTTCCTCATTTTTTGAGGAGGGATAGTATAGTTCTAAGTACTCAAAGATGTTATGAGGATGTAATAAGATTACAAAAATGTGGGGGTCGGACCCGTGGCCAAGCGGTTAAGTTTTCACGCTCCACTGGGGCAGCCCAGGGCTTCGCTGGTTCGGATCCTGGGCGTGGACATGGTACCACTTGTCAGGTCATGCTGAGGCGGCGTCACAAGTGCCACAACTAGAAGGACTCACAACTAAAATATACAACTATGTACTGGGTGGATTTGGGGAGAAAAAGTAGAAAGAGAAAAAAAATTACAAAAATGTGTAGCATAGGGCCTGTTACACAGTAAATACCTAATAAGCCACATGTTTATTATTGTCACACACAGTCTACTTTGATTTCCAAAAGATTTGAGTGGAACAAGCTCCTGGCTCCAGACCTGGGCAAACACAGTACTTCACTCACTCCTGGAGGGATTGGGGTAAATGGGCTTTTGCTGGAGGTATGGAAGAAGCAGTACTCTCTTTTCTTTGGGATCACAAACACTGATTTCCATATAAACTGCCAGAGGCCTTCCTGATATCAGAGTCTGCTGAGAATTATAACCAATATAAAGGAAAGTAAGACAGAGGGAAACGGAATAGAAGAAGTGACAAAGCCAAAGGGACAGAGAGAAGGAGGGAAAGAGAAGAGACACAGGGCAGAGGTGGAGACGAGAGAAGGAGGGCTAGAGAAGAGAGAAAAAAGAGAGAGATGCAAAGAGGCACAGAAATAGAGGCAGGAAGAAAGTGACAACGAGAGAAAAGGTAGAGTTTTAGAGAGGGACAAAAGACAGAGAAATAGAGAGGCAGAGACAAAAGTAGGGACAAAAACAGCAAGTAACTGAGAGACAGAATGACAGAAAGCGTAAGAGAGAGAGACAGAGAGCACGAGCGAAGTTGAAATTTTTCCCAGTACCCTCTCCAGGTGAACTCGGAACTAGGAACACCCCTAACTTTTCAGTGATATGAGACAAAAAATTCTCATTCTCACCATAGCAATTTAAGTTGGGTTTCACTTCAACCAAAATAATTAAACAGCTCTTATGTACCAGGCAACATGTTGGATGCTTGACCAAATAATAATAATAATAAATTTAAAAAATAATAATAATTACTATTATTGAAAATTACTGTGCACCTGGTATTTTGCTGCATACCTTGTTTAACCTAATCCTCACAGTAATCCTTTACTACAATTTTTTTTACAGATAAAATAAATGCTCAGGAGCTCTCCGAGGATCACACTCATTTTAATGACCAGCTAACAACCAGCAAAGTCATGGCTATTCTTCCTAATTCATTATGTTCTCCTTTGACAAAGTTGTCCAGGGTTTGGACTTTTCTAGATATCAAGTGAAAAACTACATCTTTTATCTGCTGTGGGTTCTTTAGACTCAGATTATAAAATTTGCTAAGTTCAGGGTAAAGCAGAGTTTCTTAATGCCAATATAAAACTCCTTCCCCAAGCCTCAGGAAGGACCAAGGTGCTAAGAACCAGAAAAGCTGAATTTACTATGGTGCCCTGGGGCATGCTGTCAGAGTCCTTATGGGGCTACAAAGGTAAGTCACGTGGGGTAGTAACCCTCGGTATCAGGGCAATAAATGCAGGAAAAGAGAGCATGAAGCACCCTTGTGTCCATTATTTTAAATTAGATTTACACACATATGTGCACATGCACACACGCACACACACGGCCCTTGAGAAAAATAATTTTTTTCTCACAAATTACAAAAAAAGTGAAATAGCTAGTATTTTAAAAAATGTTATAACAGAATAAAATGTGATAAGCATTTTGGATCACTACATGCTGTTATTTAATTCAAATTTAAATAGACTAATCTGCCAAGCATTCTGAAGGAAGGCAATTTTTATTATAATTTGTTTATAATAACTTAATTTGTAAAAGACAACCTAACATAAAATACCCAAAAAAAGTTACATACAATTTTAAGGGCAGCAAAATCCCATTTTCAGAGAATTGTTTTGGGACTATGGTTATTAAACACGATTTCCCTGTAAGAATGCAAATTGGCAAATTAGGCTCAGAAATTACAAGGCATAAATCCATTTACATCAATACCACTAAAATATATCACCACTATTTATAGATCCCACCTGACAGTCCATAATAACATTTTTTTGCCGACGTGAAGCAATAAATGAATTCTATTGAAGGAAATCCTGCTTACCAGTGTTTTCAACAGGCAGTCAGTTTATTTAAAAAATGATTATCTTTCTTTACTATAGTATTTAACTATAGTGAAAGCAGTTTATATTTTAATAACTTCATTACTTACATTTTAATACTTTTCCAAATAAAACGTGATGTTTTCAAAATGTCGGACTGGTAATTGAGAGGAGATACTACGGATAAACAGTAAGTCCTATCCGTGGACACCAGAGGAAACTGCTAAGGAATCCACAATGGTGCAGATATGTCAAGCAAAGGAAGGCTGGGCTGCAGAGATCAGAGATATCAGAAAACAAGCTGAACAGTAACTCTCCCTGGTTTGAGGAGATTTCCTTCACATTCGTTCATTTCTCTTCTTCACTATTCTGGTCCTCGGAGCCATCACCATCTCTCACCTGGATGCCTACCACGGGCTGTGGATGTTAGTGACGCTGATCCCTCCCTGCTTCCTTCTTGGCCCCTCAGTAGACTGTCAACATAACGGCCAAAATGATTATAAATCAGATGACATCACTTTTCTCCTTTAAATAAGTCCTCAGCTTCTTTTGTTAAATAACAAATCTTGTTGGTGACCCAACAAGGGCCCGCATGATCTGGCTCCTGTTGGCTCCTCAGCTTGTGTGAGTCCTCCTCTTCCTTGTTTTCTTCACTCTAGGCACACTGGCCACCTTCCTTAAGCAGGTTCCCAGTACTGTGCCTTTTGCATGTTGCTTCTTTTGCCTGGAACACCCTTGGCTGCATTATTCACACGGTTAACTTCAGTTCTCAACCTCAAGGTTACTTCTTTAGAAAGGAGTTCACTGATCCATCTATCAAATCCGAACTGAGACCCTTCTGTTATTTTCTCTCATGCAAAGCGAAATCAAGGGGCCTGCCAACCAGAAGGATGCGCAGGGCACTATTCCATAAAAGTCCCTAATATGACACTGGAAATGAGTGTTACGTGGTGGAGAAAATGTGTATTTATCAAAACTCTTCTCAAGGGAAGAACTCTCTGGTTTATTTTCCACTGTATAACCTGCTCCAGGCCATAAATTAATCACTCATCAAACATTTGCTGAATCAATTAATGAATATAGAGTTATAAACAGAATTCAGTCCCAGTGCGGCCATTCTCAGTTTTGATTCTGAGCAACTCTGAAACTCAAATAACCTATTTGTGAAATTGGAATTAAAATAATAGCTGTCCAGCCTATTTTGTGGTGTTTTTCAAAGGATTAATTGAAATGGTAAATGCAAAAATGAGTCTTAACTCTGTAAAACACTTTTGAATATTTGTTAATATCATTAATCTGCCCAGTTAATTCCTACCAAGGTCTCATACAAATTCTTTTGCAGAGAGGACTGGAGCTGGGGTTGGTGGCCTACATCTGTGCTCAGTAATATCAGTTACCTTTTGAATCGCTCTATTACTCACTTAATTTTATACATGGTAATTCACAAAGCAATGTTAGGGACCAGTCAGAATTTGCCAGTCTCAAAATGTAGATTCTTTATGTGCATGGTTTCAATGTTTTGTCTAATTTCTTTTCATGCTATCCGTGGTTACAGAGGACTTCTAATCTCTCACTGCTTCTCTAGGCATGTAGAAGAAAACTAACTCCCCATATTGTCAATATGAAATCAGCAAAAGTACATTTTGTTAAGTACATTTGATTGTAAAAGTACATTTGATTAAGACTATCTTATATTGTGTCGCTAAGTGAGGTTGAAACAGAGACTACATGGTGCCTTGCGACCACTGCAGAATGCAGGAAGCCTGCTTCAGGATTATTATTTTCTTTCCTACAAAGAATCCCTTCCTAAACTAACTGCTCACAAACTCAAAGCCCTCAAAACATTTTCCTTATATTAACCAAGTAAAGGTGCAATAAAATAGAGATCACTGCAAAGGGCTTTCATATTTAAAAGATTTAGATGAACCATCGCCATTTTGAAATCTTATCAAACTCACTTAAATTGGATTTGATCTCTAGTGGAAAAGCTGGGGAAAAAACCTTGAAGATATTTTATTCCTAAAATGGAAAGAAGTTAGATCCCCTCAGGGGTGGGGGTTACAGAATTACACAATTACGAGACAGGCAAGCAGAGAGCCCTACATGGAGCAAGAGCACTTTTGAGTGTCTTTTGGCATCTATTACAGGGAAGGATGGGGACAGCACTGCATTAATAAATAGCAGGTAAAGTAGGACTCAGAAGAAGCATCTTGTTGGTTGTATATTTTATCTGGAATAAAGTGGGGCTGGTCCCACGGCCTAGTGGTTAAATTCAGCACGCTCTTCTTTGGCGGCCAGGGTTTGCAGGTTTAGATCCCAGGCGTGGACCTGCACCACTCATGAGCCATGCTGTGGCAGCAACCACATACAAAGTAGAGGAAGACTGGCACAGATGTTAGCTCAGCACTAACCTTCCTCAAGCAAAAAAAGAAGAAAAAAACTTTGAGAGGTACTTAACAATACCTGGTGTTAGGAAAATGTGATACTATGAATCATCACGGTAGTTCATGCCTTCATGCCATAAACCTTGCAATCCCCTTTAAACAGCTATTTTGTAAAAAAAAAAAAAAGAAACGGTTTTGCTGTATTATGTCTAAATAACGTGTACTTTACTGTAAAGTATTTAGAGAACAAGTGTTTCCTCCTATGTTAGGTTAAATTGCCTGACTCATTTTCCCTCTCTGCACACTTTATTAGGAGGAGACCAATAATGGAGAAAAAAGTGGAGGGTGTTACATTAAGGCCTGGGTGTTAATTTCTACAGCACTGTTCTCAGGATGGTCTTTAATACCCTGTAATGATGGTTTTAGACTTCACTGTCCTTTATTCACTGCTTACATACATTGCAGAGAAAATCTGTAAATCCTATAAATCTGAATGCATACAGCACAATGTCTAGCTCTCACTTAACCTTGGTTGGGCTCTTCCCCTTTATATGTTAAACACACTAGTTTTAAATTTAATTGATAAAATTCTCATAAACACTCTTTATTCACTTCCAAAACTTACTTCCCATTATATTGTTTATATGTTATTTTTGCTTATTGCATTATAATTAGCTTCATGATAGCTATTGTGAGACAGTTTGGGAAATAGACCTCTGGAGGAGTTAAATTACAGCATAATCAGAATTAAAGGCCAGATTATGCTCCCCTCTGCCTTCTATAATTTCTATAGAAGAAATGTATACCAAAAAAACGAAAACTGGTGGCCAGATAGCCATTAATGATTATTCTTAAAAGTCACATAGATAAGCAATATATTATCAGACTTTCACTAGCTTCCTTACAGACAACATCTCTGACACTTGGGTCACCATGGTAACAAATGGGTAAGTTGTTTTCCAGGAAGTGAGAATTGACTCTTTGTCCAGTTCAGGACGGTTGAGACCACAGACTCATCAACTGGGCCTGTGAGAATGATCAATAGGTGACCTTTGATGTCAATGGGCCAAAAACTCCACCCTCAGATCATGCCAACACCACTATTTTGTGAACATGCATCCTATGAAGAGCCATGAGGCTTGACTATGTTTGCACAGATCACTTTTCCTTACCTCCAATCATCCAACCCCACACTTCAGACTACCCTGCCCCTTTATCCCATAAATATCCCTAATCCTCATTTTTAAGGAGGCGGATTTGAGACTTGTTCTCCTGTCTCCTCACTTGGCTGCCTTATGAATGAACCCTTTTTCTGCTGCAGACTCATCATTCAGTGATTGGCCTACTGTGCAGCAGGCAAAAAGAACATGGTTCATTAACAAAACTTCTTAATAGTTATTAAATTCCTTAAAGTTGCATTCACTAGCCTACAGTTCAGTAGCATCTACAACCTCTTTTTTTCTGCATAGGATGGGGAAAAAAAATTTAAAAAACAAAAACTGAGCAATTCATATATAGAGGTTTCCCCACTTCTAAAGGGGAAGTTGAGGGCCTCATTATCTAAGAGTTTACCGTGGAAATCACTATTAACCTGGAACATTCTAGAAGGTATTATGAAGTCTTTCAAGAATTTTGAGAGATCTTCTGTAGGAATATCCAGGGACATTCTAGTCACCGCTTATGGTTCCCAGTATCTCAAGTTTATGAGTCCACCTAAAGTCAAGTTTCTCTTATCTCAAGTGTATGAGTCCACCTAAAGCCAAGTTTCTGTTATCTCAAATTTATGAGTCCATCATTATATGACATCAAAATTATCCTTTCCCCAAATACAATAACTATAGGGTATATTTTATATTTTAAGTGAATTAAATTTCACATTTCTTGGAAGTTTCATAGAAACTTTCTGCAAAACTGAAAACACAAAAACAAGAAGAGAAATCATTATTCTGTGCTTACATTCTATGTAATATACTCACCCTTCATTTTGATATATATTCTAAAGTAATATACAAGTTAAGGAGGCAACATTTGAATAATATGATTTCATGGAAGGCCTCTTTGAACAAAGGGCTATGTCCTGAATGTAAAATTATTAAATTCTACACAGAGAATGTTATTCATTAAGTTTATCACTTCACTCCCTGTTGAAAACACACTTAAAAATAGATTATAAACTATAGTTGACTGAACAAAGTGACGAAAATAGGCAAGATGCCATTGACAGAGAAAATAAATAGAATTGGTACTGCTTTCAAAGACTTCTCTATATTTTCACTTTTGCAAGAATCAAATGCAAGCATATATGTAATTTACTATATTACTATCAGTATTAACAGCAATTCAAACACAAGTGTACATACAAAAAGCAAAAGAGTTACTTAGCACAATTCCTAGTCATGACTACTTATTAAGATTATGTAGATAAGGTTAATATATGCCAAGAATGTAAATATACTATAGAATGGTGTGACTTACAAACATATGAAAATGAAAGTTAATAACAGCAATGGTAAATCCAAATTATTGACAATAACAAGCAGGTAGAAGTGGAAATCGATATTCACTAATCTCATAGGTATAGTATTAAATCATTTTCTACCTTAATATTATAAACCAAGTTGTCAAATTGATCCAGCCCCCTTGGGGGGGGTATATTTCCAAAAGCAAATTCACGCTTTCAGAGGACAGAAGAAATTTAACCTACTTTCCCAACAAATGACCTAATTCATTCATACCAATAAAGAATAGTGCAGTTAATCACCTCTGTACTCCATGTGTCTGACTAGTTATATGGATCTTTCCGATAGAGGGCACACAATTAAGTAAAATGTATATGGCAATATAATGAGCAAACAATAGAAATAAAACTATTTACTTTCTAATTTTATTGAAACCCCAGTAATTAGAGAAGTAAAAGTCTTCATAACCCTGAGAGTTGTAGCATATTTTGAAAATGTGACACATTTGTTTCTTTTTCATTTTCTAAATATTTATCATACACATGAATTTAGATAGTGTTTACCCTTTTCTGATAAAAGAGACAGTATTGGGTAAGACAAATTAACTGAAGCAGAAAGGAGTATTAAAATTTATTCTAGTTTAGACAAGATCTGACAGAATAAACTTTTGTGGTGTATGTTTCTTACGTATATGAGTATGTGTGTGTGCATATGCGTATGATGCATGTATTTGTGTGTGTGTGTGAGAGAGAGAAAGAAAACAGGTTCTGCTAGCATTCTTTCCTGGCTAAATATATAGAAGTCTCCATTACCATGGAAACTGAGAAGAAAAGCAATTTTTTTCATTTATTCTCTACCCATATTTAGCAGGATATGAAGAAAAAATCAGGTTGCATTGATATAGTTAGAACAGGAATTCAGTTATGACTGAAAATCACAGTAATAAAAGAACTCCCATATTGCTAGTTGAGTATTATTACTATTTGGCGTACATTGTTGGTGGTGATAGTAAAGGCAGCATTACAGCCACAAGTGTGGGCATAGAAACCAAGAATTTGAATTTTTTTAGGATAGCATTTAGCCATGACCTCATAGCTAAGATTATATAGACAATACTAACACATCTTACTGGAGTTGTGAATCAGGACAAGATTCTTGTGACTAAACCCATCAGCTTAAGCATGCAATAAAGAAAATATGAAAGCAGATGCTACATAAATATTGGCAATATAACAACAAACAAACCTGCCTCCAAGTCTTACCACCTTGAAAAGACCAAGACTTTGATTCATCTGTTTGTCAGATACTTATGTATAGACATCTGCAGCACACCAAATTCTGGGGACACAACACTGAACGTAACATGGCTCCTTCTCTTGAAAGTCTAACAGAGTTGAGAAGAAAAAACACGTAAATATCTGAAAATACTATGGTATGGAGGAGAGTTAGATAAAGGTCTGCACAGGACAAATATGACCACAGACTTGAAGAATCTTGATAGACTTTGAGCAGGGGACAGACGAAGAGGCAAGAGCACTGCACTAGCCAAAACTAGTTATTGCTCAGGTGAAGGTCACAGGATTTCATGTTGATGAACTTAGGGGAGGGGTACAGATTCCTAGGCCTGGCTCCCAGAATCTCTGATTCTGTATATCTGGGAAACTGTCTGGGAACTGATATTTATAATATGCACCTTGGGTTATTCAGATACACGTGGTCCTGGGTGGAGAAAGAATGTCAGAAGGACAGTGTGGAAAGTCATGAAGAGGTACAGAAGGCTTTCTCCAAGCAAGGTAGAGTTTGAACTTTAATCAAAAGGATGTGAGAGAGCCAGAAAAAAATTCAATTGGGGACATAGGAGATTCAAATTTGTATTTTAGTAGGATCCCTAAGACAACAGTGTGGAGAAAGTACATACATCTCATTCTTAACATCAATAACCCATGAAAATAAGATGTTCTGATATTCTTTATCAAAATGGTAATTGGAGCTTATTTTCAATTATTTTAAGTGGAAAGAATTATAATGCATAATAAGTCAACCTAAATCCTGAGTATTTTTCTAAAGCATATCTAGAATATCTACAAACTACCATTTCCAGATGGAACAGTATGATTGCTAAACCACAGCTTTGTGAAGAATAACATGGCCTCTCATAGGACCAGTGATATCAAAGATGCACAAACCTTTAGTTGGCACTCAACCTGATGCATCTTTGCTAAATTAAAAATATAAAGCTTTCCAACACAAAGATCAAGTGAATACATTGTATGAAGTTTTAGTTGAAAAAACCCAAAGGAGCTCTACCAGAAAAACATGAACCAGCTTGTTATTCTGTGGGGTAAGCCTGTAAAAGGACCAGGTGGCCTGGAGATAGATTAATTGGGTGGAAATTACAATAATTTAGGTGAGAAGGGATAAGGGTTTGAACTAAGGAGGAGGGGAGCCAAGTGAGGAGAGAAGAGTAGAAAGAAGGTGATAGAATTAAGAGATATTAAGAAGACAAGATCAACCAGTAATAATGTGGGGAGATGAATGAGTATTCGAAGGCAAAAGATTTATAAATAACAAAACACTAAGAAATCTGTTTGACCTAATATAATCATTACAAAATCCTCCATACCAAGAAAATGTTCATTCAGAGGCACAAAGCTACAGCAGAATACGCAAAGCATAGGTTGAACCAGAAGCAGAGTACATACTACAAAAGTATTTATTGACTCAATTACTAGGACCATTTCATAGTTACTCATTAAGTGTGTTAAATAGTTGGAGATGTATGGATGCTTTTTAATGTAAACAGTAACATTTCTGGATACTTGTTAAAACACCAGGAGTTGTCTATCTGGGCAAGAGGCATAGCGATTTATTTGGCAAATAAAGACTTAACTATATTTCTACTACAATAATGTAATTTCTTGAAACAAATATGATTCATATTCTCCCTTTAAAGAGAAAAACAAAATAGTTGAGCTAGGAGAAGTTTGTCTATTAAAAAATGAAAGGACCTAAATGTCTACCTCTGCAGTCGACTTTTCTCTTCAGTGGCAAATCCCACATAAGATTACCAGGCAGCGGGCACCCAGCTACGACTCCCAGACCACTTAACAGGAAACCCAGCAGTTACCACAAAGGAGTCACATGTCCAACTCGACTCTCCCAAGAGCAAGCTTCCTTGTTTGAAGAGGTTTGAAGAGGGTTAGGGTTGGTTTTCTCATCTCCTAGTGATACCATAAAAGCAAGTAGAAACAAAGCTGTTTTTGTCACTTTCTGGAGTTCCTGTGTTAAATCCACTTAACATCATAGCTGAATACTTTATTATGTTTTATTTATATGTGTTCCAAAGCTATGTTTTAGTAAGCTTTATATTCTACAACAAAAGATGGTTCATAGAACATTTTTAAAAATTTACTTCGGAATGTTAGCATTCAACTTGCCTGAAGGAAACAATAAGTGAGTATGTAAACATTGTTCAAGAGAAAGAATACGGAGTGAGAATTCCTTGAACAGAGACTTTTTAAAAGGCTGTCAAACGTTCTTATTGGAGAAAATAAGATAATAAGGACTTCTCAGAAGATCAGTTCAGCCAAGTACCTTTCTCTCTTTCATTGCTTTCCACCGCCATCAGGATTAGAAAGTTTCCTCTCTCCACCCAGTGCCTGCAGACAGTAAAAGACCTACTGGAGAGGCAGTGGGAACGCTAATGACTCAAGAAAGCCTGGAGCAATGGAGAGACCAGCTTGTTAGGAGATCTCAAGTTCAGAGCTGGGGGGGGGGGGGGGGTAAGCAAGCAGCAGGAATCTAAATGTGGTGCAGCCACTAAGCTCCAGAATATCAGGAGGCAGGCGGTACCCTAAACGCAGACCTGAACACACTCAAACTTCCACATCTGCATAGCAGCAATATAAAACACACAAACAAACGAGAAGCTGCCAACACTATCCTTTTCTTCAAAGGACATCAAAGCACCACAAAGATATAGTAAAAGAGTAAAACGTACATAAATCTGGCTTATAGCAGTGCCTTTCAGTTACTGTGGCTATCCTGGTCCTTATCATGGCTGGATGGTTACAGTCATCCCCTAAAAGACCCAGCTATCTTCAGACTCTCCCCAATATCACCTACACTATGCCCCATATTGAGATTCTGAAGTATCTCCTCATCATCTTCCCTCTACCAACACTTCCTTCCCAATCTCCTTGATTATCTCAAAAGCCTTTAACGGGTAGGTACCCACTGCCTGCTAAACAAAATCCAAGCAGAAATTCTAGGTCTAATATGACATTTTAGCCTTATGTCTAATTAATCCTCAACATTATCTCTATATTGCAGACATGCTATGGCTCTTCCTTTCCTTGAACATTATTATTATTATTATTATTAATGTTCTCAAACAGTGGACTAACAAAAACATCAGCTATAAAACCACATTGCTGTATCTGCTCACTACAGACACTATCAATCATACAATCTATGCACAACCCTATATCCTCATTGTGTGTCTTTATATCCCCTTTTAAATATAAATTAACTGAGGGTGATTATAACATCTTTTACAACTTTTTGTCCTTCACAGATTAGTAACTAAAGAGACAATTAAAGCAACATCAAGAGTAAAATGTAAAATGAGAATGCTGAATCCTTCACAGTATTTAAAGTTTGTTGGATAGAATCTTAGAACAGTATTTTAAATGCAAATCAACACATAACAACATGGTATAAGTTGCTGTCCATGTACTATACATCAAGAGACTAACTTGTTGAAAATTTCATTGTGTTACTCAAAGTATAGTCACACATGATACAAAGTAAGGACATACATCCTTGGTATCACCTGGGAGCTTGTTAGAAATGCAGACTCCGGCTTCACTCCAGACCTACTGAATTAGAACTGCATTTTTAACAAGATTTCCAGATGATTAGTATGACATTCACATTTGAGAGCCACTGATGTATAGTTTCTTCAGAATCAACTGATTTTTCTTGGTCATCCAGCACTGTAGGCTAGAGGCCTCTCATTATTGATTATATTTACACAGAATTAAATAAACTCTTCAGAGGTCATAACATCAAAAATAGATCCCCTTTCTATATGCAGTTGAAAACGACAAGATTAAAATTTTA
This sequence comes from Equus caballus, assembly GCF_041296265.1. NCBI lineage: Eukaryota > Metazoa > Chordata > Mammalia > Perissodactyla > Equidae > Equus > Equus caballus. Next base: position 60,782,586 of record NC_091697.1, read on the forward strand.
AAGTTATAAAGCTCTGATTTTTTCCATTAATGAATACTTCAATTCCTTTCTTAAAAACATCAATTCGTTCATAAGATCATTTTTTAGGATATTTTGCTGATGTGTGACACCTATCCTTCAACTGCCTCTTGGGTAATTCAATGCAGTATTTAGAAAACACAAAATTTTATTAATAGTTTAAATTTTATGAGCTCTAGCAATCAAAATCTTTAGCATAAACTGTTATTTTATAAAACATTTTCAAACATATTAATCACCCCAGATCCACATAAAGCTCACTACTCTTTGATCTACCTGATACAACTGGTTCTTTTGTACTTGTCACCCTCAGCTCAAAGACCTGCAGGAGCTACACAGAACAAAGTCTTCAGGCTGACATTCTTCATCCTGATTACCTAGTGTCACACTACATGATCTAACCTCTTCCAGACAAACATTCCAGGCACATTCCCAACTTCACATCTTAACCCAAATTTCCATTGCTTGGAAAATATTCCTCCTTGTTTTCTGCTTAGTTGAGCTCAGTCCTGAGGGCTTCATCCAAGTATAATCCAAGAACATGAAGTTCACTGACTACTCTTAGACCCCAATGACCCAAATACCCCCATACTTTCTGCAATGCTTATGTACTTTCCGCACACACATTCGACACACATCAGCACGTGCTGCCTTTGCTGTCTATCTTTTCATGTGCAATTTGCGCAGTAAGCTAAGTTCCGTGTCTTACGTTTCTGGGATTCCCATTATCTTTAGCAATACTCTAAACAGACTAGCGAGGCAAAAAATATTTGTTTTTGATAACACAATGAAGATAAACTCAAAAGGAAAAAAGCTAAAATGAATGTATTCTATAGCTAAACATAAATCATGTGGGGAGTATATGTGCATTATCTCCCTCTTTCGTTGACATATTTCAGATCGGCAATTGAAAGTATTAGAGTGCTTAGGACAGAAGTTATTCATTATTGCCTTATTGCAGATACAGACATAAAAAATAAAGATTTAAAGTAATGATTTTTCTGAGTACTTTAATTTGAAATCTTACTGGAAATACCCGTAGATTTAAAAAGCAATTAAAAAGAAACAAGTGATTCAGAAATATCACAGGTTTTTAAAGTTCCATAATATCTTCAGGATGTTAATGTGAACTGAAATTGAAATTCAGTATGTGTTGAGTCATGTATGGCAATGTATACCACAGTGACTATTTAAAAATTAACTTTTATTTTTATTAGACATAATAATAATATAGTTTTTTTAAAGAGTAAATTTAAAAAATTCAGCTGATTTCTTACCTAAAGAATGGTGATTTTCACAAAACTGGACTCTATAAAATCTTTAAAAAGTTTAATATATTGAGTTTAAATACGTGTTGTTGAAACAGAATTCTCAAATTATACTCTGTTAAATATGCACGCAAACCATCATTTTTAGATAATATTTTTTAGATCATCTTTAGACACTGTTTAAATAACGTTCACTTAGTCCATCATTTAACTTGATATAATGGTTTTAGGTTATTTATGTATCATAAAAAATGTTTACATCCAAAATAAGGTTGAGATTATATGAAGATATTGGGTGATAAGGAAAATAAACTAAAACATACATAAATATAATTTTAAAGTGACAAGTCTATTCAAGCCCTACCTCATTATCTTCTAGTCTTGCAAATATTATTTCCCAATCTCCCAAAGAACATCCAAATCACTTTCAAATGTTCACTTTAAAAATGATCTCCCGTTTTAGAGATATGCAAATAAATAACTCAGAGGCACCTCAATAGCCAAATATCAACTTTTAAAACTAGTCTATTTTAGGTCTTCTCATTCTTACACTAACCAAATCTCATATTTTTGCCGCATCTTATCTCTTTCCTTGTTCAAAAAGATATTAGTAACAAATAAAAATAGAAGGCAAACAGGTATATAGGTGGGTAGCTGTAGCTTCTATGGATTTATTTACTTTTTACTTTATCTTTAAGTAATCTTTAATAAATATCAAGTTCCAATTTGCATTTCTACCCTAGAAGCTTTAAAACTTCCACAGTGGATAGAACTATATTACTGACATTCAAATATATAAAAATCTTAAACACTGCAAACTACAAGCTTGTTTAATGAAAGATATTGCATTATTCATTATGTGCCACTCCAAAGTCGACTTCATGTTGTATGGTTCAGTTAAGAAAATAATACAGTTAATTTAAGAAAAGTGAGTTGCATGGCCACTATACAGAGACCCAAAAATAAATAAGAAACAAATTTTTTCCTACCTTTTAGAATTTCAAGAGTTAAAATGTGAATAAATTAAAGCAAGTTTAAAGATCACATAAATCCAGAGAATATTCAATTTGTCAATGGTTTCCCATGTTCCAGAACATATTCCAGGTAGAGATCTCAAATAAGTAAAGTGCTCAAAGGAAAAAGAAACCAAACCAAAAAACAACTATCCTATCAAACCAGTCTTTAAATAAATAAATATCCATGCTATATGAAATATTTAGGACAATTCTAAAATTTCAAAAAATAGTGCTGGGAAAACTAGACAGCCACAGGTAAAAGAATGAAACTGGACCCCTATCTTACACCATACATAAAAATCAACTCAAAATGGATTAAAGATTAGAATGGAAGACCTGAAACCATACAACTCCTAGAAGAAAACATAGTGGGTAAGCTCCTTGACATCAGTCTTGGTGATAAGTTTGTAGATTTGACACCAAATGCAAAGGCAACAAAAGTAAAAATAAATAAGTAGGAGTACATCAAAAAGCTTCTGCACAGCAAAAGAAGCCAACAACAAAACAAAAAGGCTACCTACAGAATGGGAAAAAATATTCACAAATCATATATCTGATAAGGAGTTAATATTCAAAATATATAAAGAACACACACAACTCAATAGCAAAAAACCAAACAATCCTATTAAAAAATAGGCAGAGGATCTGAATAGATATTTTTCCAAATAAGACATACAGATGGCCAACAGGTACATGAAAACATACTCAACATCACTAATCATCAGGGAAATACAAATCAAAACCACAATGAGATAGCATCTTACACCTGTAACAATGACTATCATCAAAAAGACAACAGATAAGAACTTCTGGAGAAGAGGAACACCTGCACAGCGCTGGTGAAAATGTAAATTGCACCACTGCTATGGAAAACAGTATGGAGGTTCCTCAAAAAATTAAAAATAGAACTTCCATATGATTGAGCAATCCCACATCTGGGTGTACACCAAAATGAAATGAAAACAGGATTTGAAGAGATACTTGCATCCTTAGGTTCATTGCAGCATTATTCACAATAGCCAAGATATGGAAACAACCTAAATGTCTGTCAATGGATAAAGAAGATGTAGTATATATACACAATGGAATATTATTCAGCCATGAATCTTTTTAAATATTATTCAGAAAGAAGGACATTCTTCTGTTTGTCACAACATGGATTAAACTTGAGGGCACTATGCTAAATGAGATAAGTCAGACAGAGAAAGACAAATACTGCATAGTGTCACTCATATGTGGAATCTAAAAAAACATCAAACGTATAGAAACAGTGTAGAAAAGTAGTTGCCAAAGGCTAGGGGATGGAGGAAGTAGCAAGAAATTGGTAAAAGCATACAAACTTTCAGCTGTAAGATGAAGGTCTGAGGACCTAATGTATAACACAGTGACTACAGTTGATAACACTATTGTGTCATTGAAATTTGCTAAGAAAGTAGAACTTAAATTTTCTCATATATACACTAAAAGATAAATAAGCGAGGTAATAAATGTGTTAATTAACTAGACGGGAATCATTTCATAATGTATATGTATATCAAATCATTACCATGTACACTTTAAATTTATTTGTCAATTATACCTAAATAAAACTGAAAAAAAAGAGAAGTAAGTAAACGGCTTTCATTCACCTAAGAAATTTCTCCATACAATGTGGATCAAGAATAAGATATTTATAAAACGTTCTACTTGGCTTAAAGACTAATTGAATTTCTCATATATCCATTTCATTAAAGGAAACAAATTTTTTTTCTTGCTGAGAAAGATTTGCCCTGAGCTAACATCTGTCACCAATCTTCCTCCTTTTGCTTGAGGAAGATTTGTCCTGAGCTAACATCTGTGTCAATCTTCCTCCGTTTTGTATGTGGGTCGCTGCCACAGCATGGCCACAGATGAGTGGTGTAGGTCCACGACTGGGAACTGAACCTGGGCTGCCAAAGTAGAGTGTGCCAAACTTAACCACTAAGCCAAGGTGCCAGCCCCAGGAAATAATTTTTTTAATCTCAAATTTCAGCACCACAATGATTATAGTCATTGTCAGCATTACTCTGAAATGGCCACTTTTCAACGAGTATTAAAATTATACTGACTCCTGGTAAACTCTTGTATCAATGCTTTTTTGATTTAAGCATGAGGTAAATATGGGATTTTATAGTAAGTTATCAAAAATAGTAATGCTTTAACATTTGTTTTCCAACAAGTAAAAAGTAAATCACCATTAATAAATAAATAAAAGATACGATAAAAATTGATTCATGATATCTTAAAGGATGATTTTTTTCAAAAAATTTTGTGTACATCAGAATTAACCTTTGAGGTGTTTAAGGTGCATAAGCAAGCTTTGCAATGGTACATTTAATTGTCCTCATTATATAAAGTTCAGATAAAATTGGACCTTAAGGTCTCAAATTGCCTAGGGAAGAACTTTACAATTCTTCTCCTTTTATTCTCTGTGATGATTTTTCTGTTCTGTTTTCTTATTTTTTAAATTAAATACTGTTTTATCCTGCCTGGTTTGCCCCTCTCTCCCTTGCCTCCTTAGCACATGAGCACAAGCTAAGGACAAAAGGCAAACTGAAGCCTCCCCCAGCTACCACTGTGCCCTGGAGCACAAGGCCACCCAACACCCCCGACAACACCAGCACTGCCAACACCGTCCTTCGCTAAGCTGACCCTGAGCCACCACGAAGCCCCAGCAACAAGGCTCGGATAATTTTCTTTTCATAGCAGCTCACCATTTAGGTTGATCATCTAGCAGACACAATGTGAAACAGCACTCTGACCACAATAATCTTCACAAGGAACACCAAAATATGGCTCCTTTGAAAGCCTCCTGTCCATTCAAAGAAAATAAACATTAAATATCCTTTTTACATACCAGCAAAGTTGATTATAACATGGCATTGTACCCCATGAGAAAATCATTACCAGAATAATATTGCTCCTGACCACAGTACAGTTTTGAAAACAAGAACCTGAATGGTCATCTTATCCTGCCCAGAGCCCTAACAATTTACTTAGCAACAACCCTACTGGCAACACCGAAAAACAGGACGAAGTTTCTGACAACATGCACAGCTGGTCTTCAGCTGCTGAAGGACAGCTTAGAACAAATCAGTCTGAGTAGAAAGTTACCTGAGAAGTCCTGATAACATTCCTGTGCAGACGGACAGAGGGAAACTGGACTGGACGCAGGAAATTTAAAAACAAGACAAACAACCAGTAATTCACAAACAAAGAAACAAAAACATTTACAAAGCCATTTGGGAGCCTAACAATTAGGACGGAAATCTGGCTATGTGAATTGAAATAATAAGCCTCTAAGGAAAATTTTAAAAAAGAAAAGAAAAGAACACACTTTATACATGTCTCAGGTTCCAATCGTTACAATTGATTTATGTCTCTTTAGATTCTAATCTGCTCTCAGTGGCTCCTTCATTGTAGTGAAAAGATCAGGATTGTCTGAAAATGACTCTGGGAGTATTCTGGTTGCAGAGACAATAAGCTAGCTGGGATGGGGGCTCCCCTGTCTCCTGGCAGGAGAGGCCATCCAGGTTCAGCTTCCCATGATTCCCACTCACCCACAGAGGAACTGTAACATCTCAGGGGTTCTAAGGCCTGTAAGCACGGGGATGCTGGCATTTTCAGGCTTTTAAACAGCTGGCATCCTAAATCTTTTGGTATCTATCAGCCTGTGTATCCCCCTCCGACAGCATGTGCCCAGAAGCACCTCAGCCACGACACATTTCTCTATGAACGACAGGAGGAAGAGACGCACCTACAACATCTCGTCTCTCGTTGAGCAGGGTCTATGTAGGTTTTCCCAGTAAAATCTATCCTTTAACTGTGCAAGCTTTGCAGAATTTGTTCGGAATCTTGGGCAACAAAAGGTAGAGACCTAGATGGTTCTCATAGGGACAACAGATAGAAACAAAGAAGGAAGCCACCTTGCACCACCTTCATATATAGGCAACAGAATGTCACCTTCTATAACTAAATTCATGAGTTAAAAATGATAGAACAAGGCGGGCCAGCCCCATGGCGTAGTGGTTAAGTTTGGCGTGCTCTGCTTTGGCAGTCCGGGTTTGCAGGTGCAGATCCTGGGTGCAGACCTGCATCACTTGTCAGCGGCCATGCCGTGGTGGTGACGCACATACAAAGCAGAGGAAGACTGACACAGATGTTAACTCTAGGCAAATGCTCCTCAAGCAAAAAAAGAGGAAGATTGGCAGTGGATGTTGGCTCAGGGGGAACCTTCCTCAGCAAAAAAAAATTAAAATAAAAAAATAGAACAGGGGCAGAGAGAGTAATTCAAATGTAAATATAAGCACTGGTTTACACATCAATAACCTAAAGGAAACCAGGCAGAATTTTAGTTAACTGTCTTGACTGTCTTTTCTTGCCCTTTTTGGTTTACTAAGATTGTTTGTGGGTTGAATCTTTGAAAGTCAATGGCAGGGATATAGGCGTTCATATTCTCCTTACCTGGAAAACAGAAAGCTATTGACGAGGGCGTGTTCAGAATAAGGGACGCCAATTTTTATGAGCATAAGGATTTTTAAAAATAATATGCTATTAATTTTTAATGAAATAACTATGAAGAATAGCTAATACAGAGGCTTTTAAATTACTCTACACATATTACCCTACCCCTAATTAGAAGCAACAATACATAAATTCTCACAGAATGCTCACATGGTACTATCCTTGTGCAATAAAGAGAGTGGGGCGATAATCTCAGTGAGGTCCTACCTATCTTGGTTCCCATCCCAGGCCCTTCACTGGATCCTGGTACCAATCCTGGCCACTGACACAAAATGGCAATGTCTAATGTGGTATTAACCACACCTCCACCATCTGGTAACTTCTTCAGAGGGTTACTTACTCAAATGTCTTAAAAAAAACCCGGAGAATTAAAAAAAAAAAAAAGAATTGCACAGAGACCCTAATTCTACAACTTTTCAAATCATGACTGTTTCTCAGATAATCTCTTCTTTCCTGTGAGGACGAATTCAGCCTCCAAGGACCTGAGGGCTGAGAGGCGGAACCCTTTGCCTAAATTTCTGAGGACACACATAAAAAGAACCCAGAAAGTGTACCTGGCTTTACTATAGTCTGTAAAATCATTGTGAACTTCTAGGTGCCAAGATGGAGACAGAGAGAGAGAGAGAGAATACATAATTAAAAGTAGTACACATAATATACCTGAATATAAATCAGTGTTAGAAAGATCTTCTAAACTGACAGAAACAACGTAGGTTTTTTAATAAAGTATAAGTTTGGGTTGACTTGAAATTTAAAATTGGAGATAATTCTAGTCATTAACTCTTTCATTACTGACAGTCAAATAAAAATTATGCACCCTCATTCTGTCTACCATGTTATTTGTACCTATTACCAAAAATGCTATTTTTATAGTGCAGCCTTTCAAAATTTTACACCAAAATCGTAAAATGCTTTTAAACTAAGAGATGGAAAAATATACTTAGCATGCTCTTATCTCTCATAAAAAGCAACAGAAGGTAAAATATATATCATTCTTAATCATTATCTTTGAAAACTAAGTATCTATTCTTTTAAAAAGTTGTGAGAATTTTAAATACAGTGATCATCTTTATGAGAGATATTTTTTCACCCACTGTTCAAAGTTAGCTGTTTCTGAGACATAGTGCTGAAATTCATCACACTTTTCTTGGCAAGCAAGAGACTTTCACCTTCTGAATGAACAAAGTGATGCTGTGTATGAGAGAAACGACAACCAAATAAGTCACAGCCTTATAAAAATCAGCAGTTCTTAGAGCAAATATGAAATGATTTCAAATATGATCTTCAATGATTTGTACTGACATAAACTGGATTGAGGATCATTTTTTATTTTTGAAGATATGTTTATATGCCACTGGGACTTGAGCCTGTTATAAATACACATTCTAAACATAAATACTCACATATTTAAGGTGAATGAATTATGTCACATCACTTAATTCTTCCCTCCTTTATTCACTCAACAAATATTCCCTAAGAGGCTCTTCAAAGCAGGCAGGTGTCATGTCATTTCTTGGGCATAGCAAAGGGAGTTACAGAAAGACAGTGCCTGATCTCATGGAATTTACAGTCTAGTGAGTAAGAAACAAATTAGCTGAATAATCGCACACAAAGATGGAATTATATTTTGCTAAGTGCTATTAACAGGTGTCCTGAGAGAACACTTCGAATGGGACATCAAGGCAGAAGCCTTAGAAAAGATTAATAACTATGAATTTTTAAAAATTCTGCATGAAAAATATGGTAAAGTAAAAAAAAAAAAATGGCCAAACAACAAACTGAAAAAATAATTTGGCCACATGTGGCAGACAAAGAACCAATTTCTGTACTGAATGAAGTGTTCCTACAAATCAGCTAAAAGAACACAAAGCTAAAAACACAAAGGAAAATGGGCAACAACAAAAATATATATAAATAGATTTCAAATATATGAAAAGATCTTAAGCCTTTTACATAATTAAAAATGCAAGTTAAAATAGTTTAAAAAGGACCTGCCATTTTTCATTAATCAGACTAACAAAATTCAAAAAGATTGATCATGAACAATACTGGTGAGTAGCTGGAGGAAGGGTGCTTCCACGACTCTGGCAGGAGTACAAATTGTAGCAACTAACTTAGAGAAAAATTTGGTGAGATCTATTATCGCTCAGAAAGCACAAATCCTTTGAGCCAAGATTTCTTCAAGAATTCATCCCACGGATATATTTAAATGTGTACATAAAAAGCATTTACAGTAATATTTATTTCAGCATTGTTTTTAAATATCAAACGACTGAAAACTATCTTAACGTTCATTAACAGACTAATGATTCAATAAATGGAATTATAACCACACAGTGAAATACTGTGCAGTTGTTTAAAAAAAAAACCAGATCCTCATGTACTAATAAAGAAAGACGTTAAAGATAGTGGGGAAAAATAACCAGGGTGTTCTAATAGTGAATGTAGTATTTATTTAAGTATGTACACATAGATGCTAGCGTAAGAGTAAATGATTCTGAATAATTACTGCAAATTAAATAATTGATTACTTCTGGGCATGAAGCCAAGGGGTCTGACATGACAAACAGACTTTAATGTCATCGTACAGTTACTTTTGTTCGATTTTTTTAAAATATGCATAGTTAGCTTTTTCAATTAAAAAATGGCTTGGGAAAATCAGATTAAAAAACGGGTGGCATTACTGCTGGAACTTTATTGTCTGAGAGAAGATGAAGTGGGTGTTATATATTGGTCATATATATGGCATATACTGTCATATATTGGTTTTGACAAAGTAAGTGCAGACAGTGAACTGGTCTGGTTTTCTTTAACTTGTTCAAAAAAGTCATTCTCAAGAATGAAACAAAAGAGCTGCAAGTTTTAAACATGATTTGAGTCATTTGAGAAATGCGTCCATTGGTAGACTTCAATCATTAGAAGTTCATGCAAAGATACCTAGGAATAAACTTAACCAAAGAGGTGAAAGATCTGTACACCGAAAACTATAAAACATTGTTGAAAGAAATCGAAGAAGACACAAAGAAATGGAAACATATTCCGTGCTCTTGCATTGGAAGAATTAGCATCGTTAAAATGTCCATACTTCCTAAAGCAATCTATAGATTCAATGCAATCCCTATCAAAGTTCCAACAACATTTTTCACAGAAATAGAACAAGGAATCCTAAAACGTATATGGAACAACAAAAGACCCTGAATAGCCAAAGGATTCCTGAGAAAAAAAGAACAAAGCTGGAGGTATCACACTCCCTGATTTCAAAATACACTACAAAGCCATAGTAAACGTAGTTTGCACTGGTGCAGCCACTATGGAAAGCAGTACGGAGTATCCTCAGAAGATTAAGAATAGATCTACCATATGATCCAGCTATCCCACTGCTGGGTATTTATCTAAAGAACTTGAAAACGCAAAGGCATAAAGATACCTGCACCCCTATGTTCATTGCAGCATTATACACAATAGCCAAGACTTGGAAGCAACCTAGGTGCCCACCAAGGGATGAATGGATAAAGAAGATGTGGTATTTATACACAATGGAATACTACTCAGCCATAAGAAATGATGAAATCCAGCCATTTGTGACAACATGAATGGACCTTGAGGGTATTATGTGAGTGAAATAAGTCAGAGGGAGAAAGTCAAATACCCTATGATCTCACTCATAAATAGAAGATAAAAATAACGACAAACAAACACATAGCAATGGAGAATGGATTGGTGGTTACCATGGGGGAAATGGGGGGGAGGGCAAAAGGGGTGATTAGGCTCACATGTGAAGGGATGGACTATAATTAGTTTTTGGGTGGTGAACATCATGTAATCTACACAGAATTCGAAATATATTATGATGTACATCCAAAAGCTATGTAATGTTTTAACCCAATGTTACTGCAATTAAATATAAATAAATAAATAAAATTGAAAAAAAATAATAAAGCCAAAAAAAGAAAAAAGAAGTTCATGCAAAGATGATTCAAGAGAAGGAAGCTAACAGACATTTACAGAAGGCATAGTTATGAGCCAGACATTGGTACTTTATATGGTTTCATTCTTTAGGTCAAAAAACTCATATAAATTCAGGAATTATGCCTTGTACTAGGGATATTAAAAACAAATCAGATAATATTTTTACTTTCATTGCTTTGTGAGTATGGAGAGAAAGACATCATAAAAGCGTAAACAAATAAGGTTGCTATGGATATAATTAATGCTATAAAGACAAGAAAATAAAGCCAATGATTTAAGACTATGTGTGTGTATATTTGAAAGTGTGTGTGTATTGGCGATGGCAGCCCTTAGAATTGCTATGTGTTTGTCATTAAGACAATAACAAATTCTTTGAACTATCCAGCCTGGTTTAGAAGGCTTCTTCCTCAAAAACTTGACCACGTGAAACTTATCTGTGATAGTCATCAAGACAGAACTCAGCTGGGCATTTTTAAAACAAGTTCTTTCTAACAATGAACTACGAAACAAAATCAAGAAATCCTGCATATTGGTTGGAACAAAGAAACAGTTGCTGGTAATAAGTTCTACAACATTTTAAAATGTTGTAGGAAGATGTAAAAATAAACACATCCACATATCCAAACAACTGCAGGGTTCTGGGAAGCAAAAATGCCACCATGTCCCACTGGGCTTCTTGTGGAATTTGTTAAGACATTCACAGATGGTTTATGAATTAACACAGTTTCTCAAAAGATCCTATAAGCAAACTATTCCATCAGCTCTAAAGAGATGACAAAGCAATTGGCCTGCACCGGCCAAGTGTGTCAGTGACATCAGCATCAAAAGTGAGGCTCCAATGTGACCTAAAATAATGATATGGATTAATAACAAAATTTAATCATAATAACAACAACTGTTCTGGTTCTACTTCCCAGACACAAGATCATTTAAACGGAAACTACTCTGACAAGGGTATTATTATACCCTTGGCTTTCCTGCTTTATCAAGGTGAGAGAATAACACATCTCATTTAAAAATCTAAAGACTATGAAATGTGTTCAAGAACTTAAGACAAAATCTTTTTTAAGATGGGAAAACCAAGTATCAGGGAAGTTCAGTAACTTTCTCAAAATAAAGTGGTTGGCAAAAGACAGAACCAGGCTTTGAAAAGAGGTCTATTTGGTTCTAAGCCCCATGCTCTATGTCTAGAAGAAGAAGGAGAGGGAGGAAGAGGAGGAGGCGGAGGAGTTGGAGGTGGAGGAGATGGAGGAAGGGAAGGAGGGAGGGAGGGAGGGAGGGAGGGAGGAGGGAAGAGGGGAAAGAAAAAGAAAAAGAAAAAGAAAAAATTGCCCAAACACAAATCCAGGGTTTTCCAACCTGTGAACTGTGACCCTGAGAAAGGGCTATTGAAAGCAGGTGGAAATCTCTTAGAGTACATTCATTGCCTAAAAGGAATAAACACAACCTCTGTGAATGTGCAGTAGTTTTTCTAATGTACACAGGTGCCTTGGAACTAGATCATTCTTAAAAGACAGAGCATAGTGGATAAAAGGTGCTGGAGTAGAAGGAACATTAGAACTAGAATCCTGATTCCAACATGAATTAATTTGCCATATAAACTTGAGCAAGTCACTTAAATTTTCTGAGCTCAATTTTCTCGTTTGGAACAACATATAACAGTACTCATTTCTTACAGATGGGATAAAAATCAAGTGACAATATTTGTAAACCATTTAGAACAGTGTTTTGAGTTTCAAAATACTGAACAAAAGTTTGTTATTAAAAACACTGAACTCAAAACACGGAACAAAACTTTGTATTAGTTTATTATATGATTACAAAAAAATAATAATAATGAATATTTGTGAGAATTTAAACCTAGAACTACTGCTTTAGAGCACAATTTGATATAAGATGGCATGACTGGAGATTTACTGGGAAATTGCCTCAATGGAACAGCATGTAGCAATTAGAAATGGTTTGGTTCTTTTTAGCAAAATCTTTAGGCAGATCAGAGATTTAAAAGCCAAATCCACAGAAGGTGACAGCAACTAGAAACAGTTGCTTCAGCCATAAAACACAGGATCTATTGACGGGACAGGACTACTGTCACAACCCATCTCCCCTGCTTACAATACTGCCAATAACAGGCATCAGGATGGCTTTCCTGCTTTATCAAGGTGAGAGAATAACACATCTCATTTAAAAATCTAAAGACTATGAAATGTGTTCAAGAACTTAAGACAAAATCTTTTAAGTACCAAAGAACGTCAATTCTTTCCATTCTGTATCTTATGTTGTATTTGTAGTTTACTTCAGCACCTTTTTGTAATTAAAAATAGCAACTATTCAGTGATTTCTGGTTTCTAACTAAAAAGGTTGTATAAAATCAAATATTGGGGCTGGCCCAGTGGCATCGTGGTTAAGTTCACGCACTCCACTTTGGCGGACTGGGGTTCACCGGTTTGGATCCTGGGTGCTCATCAAGCCATGCTGTGGTGGCATCCCACATACAAAATAGAGGAAGATGGGCACAGATGTTAGCTCAGGGACACTCTTCCTCAAGCAAAAAGAGGAAGATTGGCAACAGATGTTAGCTCAGGGCCAGTCTTTCTTCCTCACTAAAAAAAAATATCAAATGTTATTGAAATATATACATATAAGTACAGGAGATATTCTTATACCTTTTGAAGTGTATATTGGCTTAATCAAGGAAATCATTTAGTTGAGAAGCCATGATAATGTACTATTGAACTCTAGTTAGATTTTAATTTACTTTTATTGTTGTTGTGACTGAAAGGTAAAGAAAGTGTGTTCCTTAGCAAAAGTGTGTACTCTCCTGGCGGAGAAGGCTCATGGGTCTTCAATTTCAGCAAGCTGGTTTACATGGTCACGTGGCTGGTTTGAACCTCTGAAGGAGTACCCAGAAAAGAAAACCTGAAAAGAACTCCTACAAAAAACTTTAATTAATTAAAAGGTTTTTTCTTCATCCTTGTCTATTACCAGTGCTTCTTGGATAGATTAAATGCAGTAACAAAGAATAGTTTGTACTATAGGATGCATCTATCTATTCCCTCTAAACAGACAGAGGGTACTCACTGCAGTGCAGCTACCTAGAGAGTTGCAGTAAGTAACTGCTTTTCTCCTAAAATCTCTGGGACAACATTATTCCTTGCATTTGTTTTTTAATCTAAGGGCTAACAGTTATCTGCTTCCCTGATCTCAATTCAGAAGAATCCTTCCCTTCTCCCTTTTCCCCTTTCTCCTCTTCCAGCTCTTCTTTCTCTTCCTCCTACTCCTTCATCCAGAGATAGACAACCCATGCTGTTTTTAATGTATTACCCATGGCTGCTTCCCAGTTACATTACTTATAGAACCCGAATTTCATGATGATAACAATGGTAACAGAATAGATTTGATTATGGTAGAAACTGGTAAAGACTTGACTGAACAAGTCAGAAGGTTGTTGATGATCTCAATGCCATAATCTATTGTTTACCTTTATTACTGTTATACTATCCAAGGAATAAAATCTTGAACCCATCAGCACTATAATTACTTTGCAAAAAGAACACAAAGGGTAATTAATGTATGATGAAATTTCACACTTGAGATGCCAAACATAAATTAGTGTAAAAGAAAGCCAGAAATCTAGAAGTCCTCCTGATTCCATCTATACTCTCACTTCCCACCTTGAATCTATCCTCAAATCTTTTAATTCTACCTCCTAAATTTTCCTTCATAAGTCTAAGTTGGCACCATCTCTCACATGGATTACCACTACAAAACTCTCTTAATTTATTTCAACATCCAGACTCATCTTCCTCCAAGTAACTCCCCACCTACCACTAGATGTTCTTCCTGAAGGACAAATACAATCATGGTATTCCTCAGCTTAAATGCTTTAGCCACCATCCCAGTAATTATACAGACAAAAACCAGTAAACCCTCCAGCCCCTTCTCATGTTACTCACTCCTAATGATCTACTTGGTGTCCCTCTGTGATCTCTCGTGTTGGTACTCCATCTGCTTGAAATGCCCCTCCCTGCATCCTTAAACCTACCAACAATAAAGCGTTCCACCAACTCTCAGTTTAGGTATCATCTCCTTGGGAAGGCTAGATTACGTGCCCTTCTTCTTCACACTCATGACCCTCTGGGTGCCTTTCTACGGTACCTTTGCCAACCAGGATGTAACCACCTTACTACTTATTTATTGTTCCTATTCTACTGTAGACTTCTTGATCACTGGGGACTATGCTTTTTTCATTTTCTTGTGCTCAAATCCTAACCTAGAGAAGATGCTCAACAAATTGTTACTAAATGAACTAAAGAATAAACAAATGAGTCTAGAAATACATGAATATAAGTAAAAACCACTACTGTATAAATAAATGGAGTTTGACTGGATTAATCCAATCTTGACATAAACGAGACTAGGATAATATTTCTAGCATTAAGTCAGTTACAACCAGACAGTGAAGTTAAAGTCTACAATAACAAAAGTTTGAGTTCATATGTTACCTAGCCATCTTCAAATATGCACATTGCTTCAATTTGTTTGGTTAAGAGGTAAGCATAATCTCTGAATCCCACCATACTTAAGATTGGCTAGTGGAAAGGCCACAGAATCAGAAAGCAGGACACACACACACACACACACTCACTCATACCACTTTAGCCCTTATTCCTGCTGCTTCCCAGCTCCTCGAATTGAACCAAGTCACTGAGTGTCCCTAAGCAAGTTCGATTTATATTCTTCTAAAAATATTTTCTAATTACATCCCTCAATTAATTTAAGGATTTCCTACAAGAAATTTTCAGACATTCTTTCATATTATAATCATTTTTCACTTTTGTTAGAAAATTAAGTTTTCAAATATGCTGTGGTTTTTTTACACATTGGAGAATTCTGTGTGCCCATGATATGTTAATTGATTAAAAAAACTTCAAAAGGTGGAGTAAAACATTTAACCATTTTGAAACTTGATTAAATATTAAACAATATTTAGACTAGGAGTCAGCAAACTATGACTCTTGAATGCCTGTTTTGGTAAATACATTTTTACCGGAACCTAACCACATTCATTAATTTATAGATTATCTATGCTGCTTGCACACCACAAGAATGGAGCTGAAGAGTTGCTCAGGGACCAGAAAGCTTGCAAAGCCTAAAATATTTAC
Organism: Equus caballus; assembly: GCF_041296265.1. Classification (NCBI taxonomy): domain Eukaryota; kingdom Metazoa; phylum Chordata; class Mammalia; order Perissodactyla; family Equidae; genus Equus; species Equus caballus. The sequence goes on from NC_091697.1 coordinate 60,798,564, forward strand.
TATCTTTCCTTTTGCAGAAAGTTTGCTGAATCCTGCTCTAGGCACTTTACCTATATTAAATCATTAAATCACAAAGACAATCCCATGAGAAGGGCACTATAATTATTCCCATTTTATGCATGATAAACTGAGGCACCAAGAGGTTAAGTAATTTATCCAATGTCACAAAGTCAGTAAGTGGCAGAGCTGGGAAAAGTCATTCTGGTTCCAGCCCTGTGTTCTTAACCACTGCCTGTCAAGCTAATTTAAGAGAAAGGAACTAAGCAAATAACACTATTTGAAATTTCTTTTTGTTGTTGTTTAATCTGCATGTTATTTTCCACTATAAAACATCAATTTTATAAAACTTGATGTGAGAGAGAGAAGAGTTAGTTTCTGCAAACCAATAAACCCGATTGCCATAGTGTTTTTATTCAAGTCAACCTGATGCACTTTATTTAATGAACAGTTTGCTAGTTTTAAAATGTTAACGGTTCTCTAAATACTCAATAGTAAGATATATATCATTAACAGTAACTATTTATATATAAAACATATAGTAGTATCCTTCGGAGTCAGGCTATGTGTTCTGAAATCCAATAAAATCTGCATGAAATAATAGGTAATCTTGATGCTTTCTTCCTTCAATGATATATTTTTTTTGGTTTCTGCTAAAATGTGAAGCTTTAGGGCCAAACTGTTAGATAGCATCAGGATCACCAATTAGTTCAAGTAGATTTTACTGGATTTCAAAATCTCTTAATGTGTGCCGCTTTTCATTCTGGGGGCATCCCTCACTGGAATGCAGCTGTGTGAAGAAGTATGCCAGATGTGAAACAGCATGGAGAAATGTTCCAAGCTCGCCTTCCAAAAGGGCCAATGAGCCCCTCTGATGACGTTAGTACACAAGTACGGTTTTAAAATCTGCCCTTGCTTTAAATTTTACAGCATGGATTTATATACTTCAACATTTTCTTGAATAGCAGTTGAATAGTCATTAAAATAATTATTGCAAAAGATCAGAGCGCCCTTGTAAAGTCAGTAGCTCCAAATGGCTACATCTTTGACTTGGTTAGCCCAATGATCTAGTAAAAGTTAACTGCCTCATACAAGCGGCAGTTCTAATAGAATATACATACGTATTCATTCATTCAATAACATTTATTGAGCACTTATTATGAGCTAGGCTCTGTTCTAGGTCCTGGGGATACAGTGGTGAACAAAATTGATGAAAATGCTAAGTCATCCTTAAAGCTTATCATAATTATACCCTAAACCAGTTGTAAATAAAAAGCCTTGCTTTAAATTTTAAATAACAATGAAAAAATATATCAAATGTATATTCTTCTCTTTCAAAATCAATACACAAAGAGGAGTAAAAGTTTTATGTTTTGTGCTAAGTTGTAAGAAGATTCCTTCCAATAGATACTACTTTTCATTCTCGTTTTCTATGCCCCATTTGCTAGATTTTTCCTTAGGAACTTTTACACGTGTTCTCAAAATGCTAATATTTAATCTTTTTCCTGTTGTCAGAAAAGGACTTTTTCATACGACAGTTATTATTTGGGGGAGCAAGAAGGAAGGATGACATAATTTTTGCCCAACACCATGAAAGTAGAGTCAGTGACCAGCCCACTACTTATATGGTGAGGTTATATACACATTCTGAGGACACAGCAGACAAGCACAAGACATGGAGATACAGAAAAAGCAGAGCCCACGCAGTCCTTCTGCTTTCTAAAATATATGAATTCACGTGCTCTGAAATGGCGGAGCCAACACTGACTATCACCAATCACAGAAAAGGATATTTCTAGAAGATGCTATAAAAGTGAATGGGGTCTCACGGCTGTCCTTACCACTGCCTGACTCTTCAACAGTGTTCATAAATAGGTCTGCTTCTGAAAAGGCATTCTGTAAGGAAGGTAAGGGAAATTAATGATGACCTTTTAGACGAATGATCAAGGTACGCCTTTTATCAATAATGTTTTCATCCTGTGTACTCACCTCCTGAGTGATTACACAGGATGAAAAGAATCTAAGAGATCTGGACTCACTTACATATAAAATGGCTCTAGTGCTATTATTCATCCAATTCAGGAAACAATATGCCATTATCAGGAGAGTACATTTCCCTCGACAAGGACAGTGACTAGTTTTTAGCCTTGAGTCCAAATGTCATTTTGAAGCAAATGTCATTTTATGTTATAAGTGTTCTATAAATTTAGTTTATTGCGTTCTTTGGTTCACTAAAAAAAAAATATATATATATATATATATATATATGTGTGTAGATTATTTCAGTTACCTAAAAGTAAAGTTTTAACTGCTAACTATAAATTCCATGGCACAATGTACGTATAAAAGGAAGATTCTGAGGATGATCTGAAACAGGCAGTCATGACATCTTCAGTTGATATTAAATCAAAAGAAATGACTTAGGAGCCACAATTGCAGCTAGAAGAGTTGGCAACTCTTTCAACACATTTAACAACAACTGAAAGAAATAGTCGAATCGGAAGATCATTCTTCCCAAGATATTTATGTTTCTTTTTCTTACCGGACAGCTATTATTTAAGTATAATTTACAGTCAAATAATACATAACACAAATATGCCATGTTATACAAATGACCAAGACAAAAAAATTCAATTAACATGGCAGTCTTTTGAGAGAAACTAAAATCAAACCACAGAACAGCACCAAATTTCTAACATCTCTCAGTGAAATAACCATTTCCCTTGAGAAGTTATTCCTCTAAATATGAGTGACATATATCTATGCTAGAAACCCAGTATATTTTAATTAAGAGATTACACCAAAAATACTGTAAAGGAGCTGATATCATGAATTAAGAAACATCTCCCATTATTAATTTCACAGAATCTGTCCTAAGATCCAATCAGTAAAAAAAAAAAAATGTCTTATAGGGGATGGCCTAGTGGCATAGTGGTTAAGTTTGTGCACTCCACTTTGGCAGCCTGGGGTTCACAGGTTTGGCTCCCAGGTGCGGACCTAGCACCCCTCACCAAGCCACGCTGTGGTGGGATCCCACATAAAATGGAGGAAGACTGGCACAGCTGTGAGCTCAGCAACAATCTTCCACAAGCAAAAAGAGGAACACTGGCAATACATGTTAGCTAAGGGCCAATCTTCCTCTCACACACACAGAAGTCTTATACTAAAAACATCTTGTACCCACTTCATATGACAAGAACAATGTTTTCCATTCTCTATACATCAACTGTGATGGGTGTTTGACATTAGTTTTATATTATGACATCCCTCTATTTTTCAAGTAGCTCTACTGACAACATAATGTTGAATCCCCTGCATATGGCCCAGAAAATTTTATGAACAGACTGATGAACATAATTCCTCCCATCACAAGCTGGATTCTAGGATAGTGGTGAAATTTTTATGTTTTCCGTATTCTTTATTCGAATATTTTTATTTTGTTAAATATCAAGGTCAAACGTAACCATTAAACTCTGCAAAAAATGTACCTTTAATAAAAGCAAATTTTTATCAATTTAAGTAATTGTAAAATAATTGAGAAATATTGCTAGTTTTTTATGATATCTATTCTCCAGCTTTGTCCAATTTGTTTTTAATCAAAGAAAACTAATTAATAAGAAAACTTTTTTGAAATATAGAAAATGGCAACAAATCAATCATGCTGGTATTAAAAAATCAGTAGTATATTAAGAATTAAAAGATAGTCTCAATCAAATAAAGTGCGAATACTTGATTAGTAATAATACTTAAGAAATGAGGTTTCTGATGCACTTTCTAGTTAATCATCAAGCAGACAACCCTCCTTGTTTACTACACTTAAATGCTTTTACTAAAATGCATTAGGATGCTTTGCTTAATGTTCAGGAAATTATCAAGATCATAAGTGAATCTTTACTGATGACTGAGGGTTTGGTGAAAATTCAGAAAGGTAATTCTGAATATAATTATCATTCTACCTTCTGAAGAGTTGTTGGGCTGAATTCATTTCCTGGAAGCTGGATTAGGTGCTTTTCTGACACTCTATTCCCCTCGGATTTTACGCGTGAATTGGTCTTAACACTTAATAAACTACACTCAAGTGAGTTTGTGTGCCTGGGCATCCCAAAGGCAATTCTTACAGTTTTATCATTAGCATCCTCCCTACTACCTGGTACATAGTTGGTGCTCAATAAATATGTGCTAAACTGAATCATTCATAGCCCATATTAGAGAAGAAAGAAAAGACTTCATCTTCCTCAGAGATCAAAGAATATTTAAGCTTATCCTAACCGTATGCAGTAGAAAAAATGTTGATGTGCTTCTAAAAATGGAGCAAACAATAAAATTATTTTATTTCACAACAAGCAATGTATTGCATTGCTTACATTTATAATATTGACAAATATGGCTCTAGGAGGACAAAGAATACTAAGCGAAAAATAAAGTAGATTTAATCACACTGTCTCCGTGAGCACAAATTTAAAAGAATAATAATTTACCACAGCACTAAAGAGACCTGAACAAGACATGCAAGCCTAAAGATTCCATCTTTCCATTCGGGAAACAGTGATAGGGCTGAAAAATGAAGAGAAGAAAGATGATGCAAAGGCACAACTTAAAACATATAAATGATGTCTATTTTATTATTATTACTTTTTGTTTTTGAGGAAGATTGGCCCTGAGCTAACTTCCACTGCCAATCCTCCTCTTTTTGCTGAGGAAGACTGGCCCTGAGCTAACATCCATGCCCATCTTCGTCTACTTTATATGTGGGATGCCACCCACAGCACGGCTTGATAAGCTGTGCTAGGTCGACACCTGAGATCTGCACTGGTGAACCCCAGGCCGCCGAACCACAGCATGCAAACTTAACTGCTGTGCCATCAGGCCAGCCCCTATTTTATTATATTTTTTAACTCAGATATATAATACAGTCTTTTTCAAAGTACCCCTTAAAAGTTCAATTTTTATTTTAAAAAAAGAATTATGCTTCACTATAGTATGGAAAGTTAAAAACTGTTTCGTTTAATGATAAAAAATAAAATTCAAATCCCAACCAGAAAATTATAATGAACATTAACCATTAATAAAAGCTGCCATTTACTGAGGATTTATTGTGTGCCAGGTACTATGTTAATCTCTTTAACTACATCAAGCCATTTAATTCTTAAAACCACTCTGTGAAGTAGTTATCATTTTCCTTTCTATCAAATAAGAAAACATAAAGAAGTGAAATAAACTTCATATTTAAATCAAAAGCTAAAAGTATACACTACTTCTAATCAAGTTTAATTCTATTAGTGTTTATGTAACTTGCTGAGTGCTGCTTCTGACACTTTGCTTTAATTAAATTAATACAAACTTTCTAAAGCCTGTAAATGGAATGTTTCATTTACATTTGAATTTCATGAGGCTACTAAAATACATTGGGAAGGGTGAATGAAAGATACTGTGTTAAATATAGCAACTATTCAAATCCCAACCAGTTGGGATTTTTTTTAATTTTTCTTTTTTACCATTTTTTTACATAGTTCTGAATTGTCCAAAAGAAAACTATACAGTGGGCTAATAATCCAAGATACAAATATTGGCCAAATTATATAACTGCTTTTAAGATATTATTCTACTCTCCAAAAGGGGAAATATGATTAAACGAATGTGTTCACATCTACATGTGATAAATGGATGACAGAAATACATTCCTCATTTGTCCAATGTTTAAAAATGTTTGCGATTATAAAGAAAACCAAGCCAACTACTTTAGTGCAGAACTAATTGAGGGGTTGTTTTCACATCAGAAAAATATAGTTAAATATAGAAATATATGAAGAGAAGAATCATTGACAACTAAATTCCTATCACAGAAATGAATTAAATGAATAGTGCATTATAAAGAACCTAAAGAGGATTTATAAAAGAAACTAAATTATGGAAATGGATTATTAAAAGATAAAACACTTACACTGGTAAAATTAAAAATATTCATGACACTCGAATCCAATTAAAAGTCGAGCCAAAATCTCACTCTAATTGAACCATTTGTTATGAATTAAGAAGTTAGAATACCAAATGCTATCATCCAGTGAATGAGTATACAATAATATACAAGAAAGATCTCAACATCTCAACCTTAAGTCAACTTTTAAACCTCACTTATGATTTTCACTTTTTAATATAATATTTTCCACAATAGGTTAATTTCTCATTTATATTGATTAACACTAAATTAGTAGCAATTTTTCTAATGATAGTACAATACTAATGGACATTTCTCTACCTCTTAGATAGCTAAATAAATAAATATAGTTGTAGGTGGGAAACTAACCATAATTTCAAGCTTAAAGAATTATCAAACATGCTCAATGTTTTTTCTTTTTTCCAGGTAGATTAAAATTATTTTTATATATGTAGATAAACTACGATAATATGTCATCAATGTAGAAAATTCACCAAAGCATTAAAAAAAAAGATAAAATACTCAGGGCTCAGAGGCAAACCCCATCAACATTATGGGCTATACTTCAGGATGGCTTATATATATATACATACATATTCTTTTATAAATAAAATAATTCTAAACATGCTGTTTCACAACCTATTTTTTCTTATAACATATGAGGAAGATCCTTCTAAGATAATGAACATACGTGATATACATTATACTTTTTAGTGCTTGCACAATGTTATATTTTACCAAATAATATGATTTAACTACACCCCAGTAACAGGTATTTAGATTGCTTCCAGTTTTTCCACTATTATAAACAATGCTTCAAGAAATATCTTCATCCACAATTTCCCCCAAAATTTATTTATTTTTCTCCTGAAAATAACAATTGAGGAGTAGGATTGCTGGGTTAAAGAGTGTACATAAATTTTTAAAATAAATTGACATTTCATTCAAGAATCTCTTACTACTTTTTTATTAACACCCAGAGAGAGTACCCATCATAATTTGTAAAAACTCACCATTTCCCTCCATCTTTCCATATCCTCCTTTTCTCTTAATGAACAATCCTCGTTTCCTCAATTTAATTCAAAATAACCAGAAGGTAAGGGTTAACATTAATATAGAGACACAATTCTATATGATTGCATCTATGCACATATATTCTTTCATTCAAATATATCATATTATATTCAAAGAAGCCACCTCAAAACCACAAAGAAACTATAAAATTTAAACCACCCTTGTCACGTATCTCAAAACCATTGTTTTTTTCTAAATTTGCCTAGTGGAGAATGCACTCAGACAAAAGATATGAAGCTTAATTTTCTCAGTGTTTGAAAGTTGTAAAAGAGAGGGACCATAGTACTCAATGCAGAAACATTGGAATACATTAAAAGGTGGTATCAACCCTGTTCCACTACCTTAAACTGAAGTCAAACATCTTTACGAGAGGATTAATATCAAGAATATTTACATATATACACACATGTACAATTTAACAGATATAAATATACAGCTGTTTTGGACACTCTTACAGTTAATATTCAATTCAATAAAACTTGAGAGCCTGCTGCCTTTTAGAAACTGTACTAATTTCTGCTCAAGGAGCTTTCAATACATCTAACTTAAGAGAAAAATAACGAATGAAGTTACTAAAAAACTCATATGAGCATCATTTCCATTGGGAAAATACTGTATATTAAATAACTTAGATATGAATAAAATAAATCTTTCATATTAGATATTATTATAAGTTTTTGGATCAAAGACATATTATAAATATTACTTAAAATATTTCGGGGGCTGGCCCCGTGGCTGAGTGGTTAAGTTCGCATGCTCCACTTCGGCGGCCCAGGGTTTCGCTGGTTCAGATCCTGGGCGCGGACATGGCACTGCTCATCAGCCCAGGCTGAGATGTCCCACATGCCACAACTAGAAGGACCCACAACTAAAATATACAACTATGTACTGGGGGGCTTTGGGGAGAAGAAGAAAAAATTTAAACAAATAAAGAAAGGAAAAAAGTAAGATCAGTTGACCTTTAAAAAAAACCAATTTCACTGGAAGCAGAACTTTGAGCATCTTTTTTCAAAAGCAAAAAACAACAATGAAAGCCAACAAAATAATTAGAACCCCAAGCTTGGAACTGAAGGAATATCTAAAAATAAATGATGTTCATGTTCAATTCACAACACTGTAAACTCCTGTATAAGTAATTAATACGTTTACTTTCTAGAAAGACAGAAAATTGTGTTTAAAGTGGAAAACAAGCACAACAGAAACTGACAAAGAAAAAGGACTAAGGAAATCTGGTGAAAGAAAGTTTCAGATGGACTTTGTCCGGTTCTGCCTTTTATAATCCCCATTCAGAAATCCTTTATTTTTTTTCTCCTAAGGTAAGTTGTTTTGTTTCTTACTTATATCTATAATGGTAATACTGAGCAAGACAAAATCAAGGAAATGACTAAATATTTCCATGTATGTTGTTAAAAATATTTCTTTCAAATTAAAATTGTAATACAGATAATCTCATCATTAATCTTTTGACAGTTTTAGGGTAGTGATAAAATGATATTTTTCAATCTTTTATTTTCCCCCAAAGTAAAAGAATATTTAACTTACTTAAAGGAAACAATTACCATTAAAATGTAGACACCTGGTTAAATGCTATGTTCATTGCATTCTTTATTTATACTTTGATGAATCATCAGCATATTTCACTTATTGTCTCCCCACATTGTTAAAACTGTCTTACAGAGAACTTAAATCAGCTTCGGGTGACATGAGACAAATGTATATTTGACATTTAATAGAGATACATTATGCGCACAAAAGACTGCTTTGCGTTGAGCAGCCGCACTGGTGAGCGGCAAGGATTCACAAGGGCAAGTTAGTCCCGAGGAATCTGTGCCCAAATAAAGAGTTGTCCTTAAAAGCTTGCTTATACTTTATCATTTCGCTGTTAATCATAGTTGAAAATATAGCCTATCCTTGAAACTGCTTGCTTTGGATTCATTTTGTCCTTGGGGGCCAGTGTGGTACAATGAAAAATGTGTGATCTTTGGGGCAAAGAGACTGAGGTTTAGATTCCCACAATATCATTTCCTGTGTGACCTTTGGAATGTCACTTTACCTAAAATTATCTGAGATTTAGCATTCTTATAAGTAAAGCAGAGTTAATAATTTCTACGCTAAGTACTTCTTTCATGGATGAGAAATGTTACATATAATACACCTAGTAAGCCTTGCATAGTAGCTACTCAATTAAATGATATCAATTAAAGTATTCCGATTAATATCTGAAACATAAAAAGCAAAACTAAACAAGAAAATCTTATATACAGTAATATATCTAGCTTATCTATAGCTATCTAATAAGAAAGTTGATTACTCTTAAAGAGTAATTTTTGACATTTTTTATGAACTGCTAACGTGAACCACCCCCAGTCAGAGCCTGTCATAAGAAAAACAACGTGATTCATTTAGCTCTTCTTCTTAACAACTTTTTTTCAGGTTACTATGGAGCTTTCTTCATCATGAGGTAAAAATTCCAGAGCAGTCAGTTTCTAAAAATCTGCTACTTCCTTTTACAAACTATTATATACATAGCCTGAAATCTCATCATTAAAAAAAGAAAAACTATGAAGTTATGTACATGTAAGTTTTCCAGTCAGAAGATCTATAATAAACATTACTGAAGGAATACAATTTCCAAAAAAGGCAAGGCTCCCAGATATTCTTCATTCAACCAGCCCCTTTTATAACATTGGATTCTAGTGTCCCAAGAAGACTCACTGAGTCTTTAGGGGTACATCTGTTACAGAGAAAGGAACATTTTTAAATCTACTATTGTACCAAAAGCAGAACAAATAAAGCAGCCGATATTCCTGAACAAAATGAAACTCCAGCCAGTGGTTTCATCTCTGACATGGGTCTCTTTGACTGCTCTCCTGCCAACTCCAAGGGGAGTTAATTTAATGGCTTCAGGCATCTGAGCCAGTGAATTCAGCCTCTAAAAAGCCCCTAAGACTGATCAGCCTTAATAAGTCTACATGACCTCTGAGGTAGAGAAAGAGATGGCCCTGGTGCATATTAGGTAAATGGACAAATATTTGATAGATGTGAATTAATAAACGTCTTGGGCCAGACACACACAAGTTGCATTAAAGTAAAGCTGAATCTTAGGGCAATTCTGTAGCAGAAACAACGCTTGATTTGCAGTAATGAGGCTCTACTTCCAACTGGCTACTAACATGTGACCCTGGGAAGGCACATGGCAGTCACTTGGTCTGTCTATTCAGCAGCGTCTTAATTTACAAAACGAAGGCTTGGCCAAATCTCTCAGTTCAGATTATTGCATTGACCCTACAGACGTTTGAAGTATGCTGTGCAAATGGATCTAGGTTGTGCCCCTAATTTCAATGAGAGAAGCTCCCCTTTTATCTTTTTTTACATACAAAACATAGAATTGGGTCAGACCAGCTGGGATGCAACTCTGTCTGCAGCCACTTACTAACCTGGGCAAGTTACTTCAACTCTCCATGCTTCAATCTCCTTGCCAGTGTAAAGAGGAAAATGATGGCACACATCTCATAAACTATCTCATTTAATCCACAGAATAATGTACTATAATGTATGCAAAAAATGGTTTCTAAAGTGAAAAGATCATCACATAATCGGATTAGAGAAAGTTCTTTCTATTTAAAATTTATATTTGACCATCATAGACAAATTCACAAAGAAATAATTTTGATACACATGAAGTAATTAATAATTCATTATTGTATTAAAATATTGTCTTAAGATTAAAGATCATGACAGTCAGCTTATAATCAATGCTTCACTTACATTCTTCAACTTTAGAGTGTAAAGTTGCTACTTCCTTTAGAAATTAAGGGTCAAGGAGAAGTCATTTTGTCATATCATAAATTATGAAGTAACCATTTTTAAGGAATAATTACATATAGTTTAAAAAACTAAAGTTCTAAGTAGATGCTACTACATCAGGAACGATGAAAGGAATACTCTTACTGGATTTTAAATATCATCATGCCTAGCATTACTTCTCCATACTATATTTTATGTCAATACATATTTTCCAGTATAAATTAATAAATTTAGATCCTTTCTACAGAAAGAACAAAGGACAAACTATGGTGGCCTGAAATCTGTAGGAATCTGTGATTCTCTCACCATCTGCTGTGCTGCCCACCCTGACACCCAATGAAGGAAACCTGCGCTCAGCTCCCTCTTCTCAGCGCCACCGCTCACAGCACTGCCATGCAATTTCTCTAGAATTGTGAAGTGCACCAACTACCCAATCACACTTGACAGCCCTGAAGAACCATAAGTACAGAGGGCCTTTGCTCTTTATTCTCAACCATCGTACTTGTGTTTCACTAGAGACCACTTAAAAGAGTCTGGTGTTTTCAAATCCTGGTTTAAAGATGAGCAACAGGAACTCTATCAAGAGCACTGGAGAGGAGGGGTGAGCATAAGCACATTTTAAATATTTCAGTTGGAATTATTGTTCCTTGGACTGGTCCAATTCTTATTAAATGTAACACTATTGCCAAGCCAGAGTCAGTCCACATAAGGGCCTGTAAATTTCTCCTTCCTGTGGTGTTAATCTGCACACTCAGACTGGTACATTCCCATCCCTTGTACGTGATTCACAAGAAGGACCAGGCAGGAGTGTAACCAGATCAGTGCAAAGGGCCTCAACAGCTCAAAGTCATCCCTTCCGATTAAGAACTACTAGAAAGTAGCTCTCTGCCAGGAAATCCCATTTTCTCCAAAAGAGATCTGATGAAATTCTAACATTTCATAGCCAGTTATTTGGTCTAATAAGCTATTTTTACAACTATAAAAAATTCACAAGTGGTCAATCTATTAAGAATGCAGAGCAGATAGGAATTTGCCAAACAGACAAAATAAAAGCATTCCAGACTGGGGATCAAGCATATAAAAAGCCATGGTGTTGTGAAATAGTGTATCATTCTAGGAGAAAACACAAGTAGTTTGGGTTTTATAGGGAGTACGGTAATTTTTATTGAGAATGTAAGCTGGGGCAGATCTTGCTGTAGAGTCTGGTTTTTGTCAATAGGGAGACGTTGAAGAACCTTAAGCATAAAAATGCCTTATCCAGAATGACATGCTTTAGAAGACTGCTATGGAAGCAATCATCTAGAGAGCAGATGGACTGTGAAGATACAGCTCATCATTCCTCTAGGAGAAGTAACGAGGCCCTTAATCAAAGCAGTGCCTGTAAAAGTGGAGGAAAGTAGATTTTACAAAATGACAATATAGACTGCTGAAAATTTCTAACAGAAATCATATCAAACAGCAGTGGGTATCAGAAAGAGAGAGGGAGAGAGAGGAATAAAAAAATCATTTTGAAATCTTGAAGAAACAAAGTTGCATTTAAAATTATCTCAAAAGCTTAGCAACTATTCAAAAGGAAAGATTTTATATTCATTAGAACAGGAACAAGAGTTTTATATTCAGAAAATAGCTAGTCCTACAAAAATACAATTCAGAGATATATAAAAACAGGCAAAATTTGCTCAGTTTATCTGAATATGCAGTTAGAGGTAGCTAAGCAGGGACTATGATAGGATTCCAGATTCTCTTTAAAATTCTTCAGAGAAAGTATAATTAAATCAGATGAAATAAAACAGGAATGAGCTCTTTTTGAAAAGCATATGATCTTGCACTTGAGTAACAGGATGTGAACCAACAACCACAGCTAATAGGACTAAACTCCTGATAAGGCAGAACTGGTGTAGGCAGGATTTATGGCACAAGGGTTTCATAGACACCATAGCTAAAAGATAACTCATAAGAGAAGTATCTAATGAAAGAGCCAACAAGGAGGATGGAGGAGCAGGGAGCATGGTGTGAGAGAGTTACAACCACAGGGTGAGAGCAACAGGAAGCATGAGACTCACCATGAGATGAGAAAGTATGAGGGACCCATCACAGGACCCAGTCAGTGGGCTAAAGATTATGTACGAAGGAACAGGGCATTACATGCGACAAAAGGGCAGGGCAGGCAAGATAAGCCTACAAGATGAGATGATGGCCATGAGAAGACACAAGGCACAAAACTAAGACCAGGCAACTAGAGCAGACAGGCATCAGAGAGCATGCAAGATGGCAATATCTAAGAACCGGACACTGGAGAGGAACAAAGAGCAGAGTTTCCCTACTTACTCCTTGCCCAGCACAGGCCTGGTTTTGAGTGCACGATGGGTGGGAGAAGTATCCTTGAGGGTCCAATTGCAGGGCATTTTGCCATATTCATCCAGATACACAGACACATGCCCACACGTGCACACACACACTTAACTACACTTAACTGCAGAAATAGGCCAGCAGCTGCTTTCATGGTGCAGATTTCCCAGAACACAGCTCCTCAAACAGATATGAAGAGTGTTACTTAGCTAGGAAGGGCTACTACCATCAAGAATTTTAGGTATGAAAAAATATTAGGATACCTCCTTCTATATATAGCCAGGCTGAGAGGACTAAACTGGGCTTGTTTCACCACATCCTGGAATACTAGAAATAGCAAGTAGGAAGGCTAACATTCCAGGGACAGAGGTTAAGTGTCCTCAAGTCATCCCCTCTCTCTTGCATGATTTTTCCTCCTTTTAATCTTTCTGGAACTCCAAAATCTGTTTAGAACTGGGATTTTCTTAGGACATTTTGGTATTGGTATGGTTAGAATTATTAGTAAATTCTTAATTTAAATGAAAAAATATTTGTTGTTTTTTCAAAAGGAACATGCACTAAAATACTAAATGCAAATAAAACAAACAAACAGGCGTAGGTGCCTCCCTCTCTTTTGGGAACAGGCCTAGTGAGAGAATTCTAGTCTAAACCACTCTATTGGACACAGGATGGTTAAAGGCCACTCCAAAAGGAAAGAGAGATCACAGGCACATATTAGCAGAACACTATTCACCGCAGACACTGAAGAACTCTTCTCCCCACCCACTATGCATCACTTAGCTTTAGTGATGATTCCTAAAGCTAAGTATTGGGTTAAATAAAAGGACGTATTATTCTATGGTATATATATTACATAAAGATTTTGTTACTCATTTCATAAAATGATTGGGAAAAGATGAAAATATATTTATGCAAGTTTACAGATGGCACCCTGACAATGCATTATTATGGGAAATTGGACATATTTAAGCTTTATTATCTAGTTAAAGGCAAAAACCAAAACAAAAGCACACAGCCCATGATGACACTATCAGAAAGACAGGCTGAATGGAACAATATGACAGTCCACATATTTGTAGTGATGATGCTATACACAGTTTTATGTTCAATTAAGCTTTTAATGGATTTCAACATGAGATTTCTCATTTATAAGTAGAATCAATTATGCTTTTGTGAATCTTCAAAATTAAAGTATCAAACCAAGTATAAGTACAAATTCTTTCACTGCAGATACCTTGCAAATAAAAATTTTGTACCCTTGGCCCTCTGCTTCATAGGTGACTGACAACGGTAGCACGTATTTTGCTTAGAATTTCTCCCTGGGGGCTGGCCCCGTGGCCGAGTGGTTAAGTTCGCGCGCTCCGCTGCAGGCGGCCCAGTGTTTCGTCGGTTCAAATCCTGGGCGCGGACATGGCACTGCTCGTCAGACCACGCTGAGGCAGCGTCCCACATGCCACAACTAGAGGAACCCACAACGAAGAATACACAACTATGTACCGGGGGGCTTTGGGGAGAAAAAGGAAAAAATAAAATCTTTAAAAAAAAAAAAAAAAAAAGAATTTCTCCCTTATTCTCAAAGGTAAAATCTTTCCCTACTGAAATGCTCAGTGCTGATGCATTGGTCCTAGTCTAATAAGGTTTCAGCTTGAAGAAGGTAAATAACTACAGCTGATGGTCACTAGAAATTACAAGCCCTCACTTAGTAATTGGCTTTATTAAATGAACCTATATGCAGTAAATGTCAGTTGTGTCTGAGGTCCCAGCTGGGTGCTACAAAAACAAAGAAACAAGATGAATGTATGATATGATCCCTGATCATCAGATGTTTACAATCTATTTGAAAATATAGTCACACACCGAGGATAGAGATGAATGAGCATACAAAAGGTTAGAGAACAAAGAACTGTGAAACAATGCAGGCTAAAAGAGTTCTGGGAAGGGATGATTAATAGGGATGGGAATAGTTGAGAAAGCCTTTGCCAGGGAAGTTGACTTGAGCCAGCCATGAAATACGAGTAAGATTTGCCAAAGCAGCAGAAACACTCCAAGCACAGAGAACCCTACAGCAAAGGATTGGTGTTAATAACCACCAGACAAATTTAGGGAATAAGGAGGTAGATAACTGGCCTTTTGGATTTGAGGTTCAGAGTGGTAATCTAGAGACAATTTGGAATATTTTTAAATTTAGAGACTGATGACCTATTTTTTAAGACACTTTAAATAATTTAGATTTACTCTGTACATAGCAGGCAACATTGGACTTCTTTTCGTTCAAATTACCTACTTTTATTCAGTGAAAATTCCAATCTGATTCATAAGGGAAAATCTGTGTCTTGCCAGAATGATTTAGTCATTGTTGATTAAACAAGGCACACTGAGAGTTGCTCTAGGAGAGGCAGCCCTTTCACGCTTTTGAATTAGCTAGAGATGAAGAGATGGGTAAAACAGTGTAGACGAATTCCCAGTAGAACCCAAGCACGTGCAGAAATTTACAGTTGCCAGCAACAATCTCACTTTACAAAAATAAGGTCTTTAGGGACAAGTTTCATGCATAATTTTAGATTATCCCCAATTCTCAGTTCAGTGCCTGGTCACTTCT
Source organism: Equus caballus (assembly GCF_041296265.1). NCBI lineage: Eukaryota > Metazoa > Chordata > Mammalia > Perissodactyla > Equidae > Equus > Equus caballus. The sequence continues at coordinate 60,814,325 of NC_091697.1, forward strand.
TATAAATGTTCGTTGACTCACTAAAAGGAAAATATAAACTACATTAATAATGTCTCCGAATTTTATTTTAAATTGCTGAAGCCATATTCTAGAAGCAATGTGATACGGCATAAAGCATTTGGGATTTGAAAGCAGATAAACTTGACTCAGCAACTTTTTAGCAATATGGCCTTAGACCAATAACTTCTCTAAGCCACATCTTCTCATCTGTAAAAGAGACGTAATAATATCAACTTACAGAGTTGCTATGGAGATAGATATATAAAAACTTGTATCTGGTAATATAACGTAATACGCAATTCAACCTACAGTACATAGTACTATTCCAATGCTAGTTTTTTAGTAATTAATGATTGAAAATTTATAAGGCTAAAGGAATAGCATATAAAAACAAAATAAGGAACAAACTCCATATTTTTTATTTTTGCATATCTTTAAAACAGCATCTGTCTTAAAACAACTGATTACATTTTAGCTAATTAAATAATGTATTAAATATCTACTATCTTTCTCTGTAATATGATGCCAAGTCTAAAATGCACAGACTCCTACTTTATTATTAAAATTAAAATACATGCAGAGTTACTTTCATCTCATCATAAATTAGAGAACAGAATAATCTTGAAAACTTCTCACTTTCAATTCTTGGACTTGTTCAGTACATTCCCTTTGAATTTCAAATACTCCAATTTCTTCTTAATGTTTTCATGTATTTTTAAACAGAACACCAAGGAATGCATTAAGCATACATTTTATAAGTACATACTGCAATAAACCTTAATTTTCTACCTTCATGGAAAAGAGGTGCCATGACCTTATATTTATTTGGCATAGTAGAGGCATTTACATTGATATTTAACAATAATAATTTAGAATTGCATACATCAACTCCATTTTTTCCCCAATGCTATCCCATATATCATCAGGTTTAGACATCAACCAAATTCAAATCACAGCATGACTTCTGGCAGCATGGCTTTATAGCCATCAAATTACATCCACAAATCATGCCTTTTTTACAAAAAGGAGCAAAAGTATGTCCACAGTTATATAAAGAAAACCACATCATAGTATCAACCAAGTCACACAGAACAGTGTGAATAAAGTAAAGGATCTCAGAAAAATGACACAAGCCACAAAATCCAACTCGAATAGTCCAATTCCACTCAAGTGGTTTAGATAAATATAAAATTACTCTGCGGGTTTATCCATTCCTCACCACTGGTTAAATGAAAGCATTATTTCATGTTAGCATACCATTTAAGATCTCTCTCTCTCTTTGTAAATATTTTCAAAACAAGAGCACTTATTTTTCATCTATCTATCTATCTATCTATCTATCCATCGATCCATCAACCCTGAAGTCAAACAAGTATGTATATTGAGTACCTCCTATGTGCCAGTCATTCTCTTAGGCCCAGGTGACACAAATGTTTACAAGACAAATATTTTCTCTGATCTCAAGTTGCTTACAGCCCAGTGGGAAAGACAGACAAGAAATAGACAAAACAATTACAAGTTGTAATAAGTCTTAACAAAGAAGGAAACAAAAGCCTGAAATGGAGATCTACGTTAAATAGAGTAGTAGTCACACAAGGCCGATCTGAGAAGACTGCCTTCAAGTGGGAATCTAAAGGATGAGAAGGAGGCAGCTTTGCAAACTTGAGGGACCTCTTTACAGGCAGAGGCACAGTGTGTGGCAAGAACCCTAGGGCAGGAAATAGCTTGGAGTGTTGGAGAAAGTGAAAGAAGCGCAGCATTCATTTTATTTATTCAACAAATAAATACATGCATGATGCTTCACTAGGCTTTGGTTTTAAGTTCTTCCTTTCCCCTTGATTCCACAGAAAGAAACTGCCTTAATGAACTAATTAAAGTAGAACATTTTGCTCAAGCTTGTATTTCTGGCTGACCTTCAGGTATTATAGAAATAGCACTTGAGAATAAATGATCCCACTGCTGAATAAAAGATAAAAGAATTTAAAATTGAGGAGGAAGGTATATTTTCTACTCCGAAGAATCTTGCAAATCCACTTATATCATGCATTGAAATTGCATGTCCTTTGTGTAAAGAGAAATGAATTAAATACTTTATAAGAAAGCTTCTATTCAGGCCTGAGTTCAGGCAGAGGCAAAGAAAAGTAACTGATAGTTGTTCTTACAGTATTTCAAGTTAAATGTCTATGAAGAGCAAGAAAATGTGTTTAGCACGCAATCAGTATACTTAATGACTTAACTACAATTATCCAACGCTTAGTTGAGGAAAATACGCATCATAAAACATGATCCATTTAATTACATTAAGTAATGTTCAGGCATTACACATTAATGAGTAAATCACTACCTTGATAGTGAAAGTAGTATCAACTACTTTAAATATAGTGGTATTTATACTGACTCCCGAAATCTGGTGCCAAACTTGTGCCAACTTATTTAACTCTAGCCACGCCACCTCTTAATTTCATATGTTGGTTCACGTGTGTGTTTGTGTGTATATGTACAAAGTAAATTTTTTGAAGTATCATTTTATGAGAAAATACGAAAGGACCTATCACAACAGCATCAGTTTACTTCCACTGACCCCTAGATATCTCTTTTGAAATGTAACATAGTAATTTTGTAAAATATATACCAATACATAACAACACTGATTTAACTATAATGTGATATCCATTAAGTATAAACATTTTTCATAGAAATAAATTGCTCACTACTCAAATGCTAGAATGATAATTTAACCAGTGGTTAAGGATTACCCAAGATATAGGCTAAATGCAGATTCACAGGCTCCCCTTCTAGAGATTCTGACTCAGTTAAGTCTGAAGTATGGCCAGGAAATCTACATTGACAAATACTTCATATATTTTAGATGCAGGTGGACTATCTGCAGCCTGAACTCTGGGAAACACTGACCTTTATAGCTTGGAAAATCTCCAGAAGAGTGTTGAAATACATATTGGCCTATTTGCTCCAGGATCTTATTGTCACAGAACGCTTATCATTTAATAAAAATCTACAATCAAAATTATTGGTTCCCATTTGCTTTTGCTCCAACAAAGCGTGAGAAATATCTGTCATTTACAACACAGTTACACCTCAACTCATAAGACACTAGTGAGAAACCAACTGGTCAGATCAGATGACTAACCACTCGGTCCACACCCCAAGGGAAGTTGGAAAATCCTCTTTCCTACCCTGCTTTTCCCAAGGTAAATTAAGAGTTTCAAGTTCTGACCGCGCATCAAAATGGTTTAGTGTAGCACAATACACTTTGCACTCAATATTCAATGTAAGTTTGCCAAAATACAGTAAGGCAGATAATTTTAATACTGGAAATGATATGAACTTTGCATACAAAAATTAGATGTAAGTGTTTGACTTTAAAAAGAGGCCAAACTTGAGAGCACATGGCTAAATTTCAAAAGCATTGGCTGCACAGATAAAACTGAAAACAGAGAGTTCACATAGAGTTTATTGCAAATTCATTTTAATCTATTCTTACTTGTGGATTTATAAAAATATATTACGAGAAGATGTCACTCTAACAGAAATGAAAGCAGAATGTAGATTTCCAGTAGTCTATATTTAACAAGACACAATCTACTTGCTGACATCTTAACAATAAATGTGAGGATTGCCTCTTCCTGTATCTTTATACTAAGGAAACATTTTATTTTAACTTGTAGTGGATGTTAGAAGAGTACACCATCATAGTTTATGATGAAGGGAGAGGAATTTAATTCATAAAAACTGATCTGTAGCTTCTAGGATTTACTCCTATTACATCCTATATGCTCCTTTCTTGTCACTTCAAGCAAGCAGTCATGCAAAATCAAGAAAAATGACTTAGCAGTAAATTAAATTAAATGAAAAAAACTAGACATTAATGTTGCTTCTAGATGTGTCCTTTTAAAACCCTTAGTATGGCTGATTCCAAACACTTAAGCAAATTAATGCCTGTCAGATGAAGAGTATAACGCTTGAGGACACAGTCAGGTTTAAGCATGGTTTGCCTTTGAATGATCCTTTCTATTCACTCACCGTCTTCTGTATAATTAATAGCCACTCTCCCAAATCACATGCCAGTTAATGAGATGCAGATAAAGGCTTAAAGGTCTGTACTGCAATTCAGTCTTAATGAAAGTCAATATCCTTTTGCCAAGAAAGCCCAGATCACATTTGGCTTTCTCAGATAATTAGGAGGGTTTTTATGGAACCAAATAGTAGCAGCGACTGGTAAATATCAGACCTTTTAAATAAATGCCATATTTAGCCAGAAAAAAAACAGTTAGAAGTTAGTTTTCAATTTCTACACAAATAAATCTGTTTTATTCTCTTCAAAGGATATTTAAAAGTAAACAAGATACAGATATATGTGCACATCTAAAACTTGTATATCATATAAATACTTTTCATTAAGTATAATCTTTGAAAATAGTCTTCATTCACATTACTTGATTCTTGGATCAAATGTTAACTCTTTAGACTGGTGTAAAAGGCTCTCCATTAACTGATTCCATCTTCCTTTAAACTCTTTTTTTCACCCTATATATATATGTCACCTGGAAAGTTTAACACAGTATCCTGTATAATGGGCCTTATTTTCATCCTTCTTAAACTCATACTTTTTGAACTGCACCCCTCATGCCCTAAAATGTTCTTTTCTTCTCTTCCTACCAATAAGCATTAGAGGACAAGTTTTCATTTGGATTCTACTTGAGATTTGCTCTGTGCTCACTAATCCTGCCTAAGCCAGATGTCTAAACACTTGATTACAATGTTGCTCAGGAACCATTTTCTAGCTCTTCCCTGTATCCAAACATTATCATATTGATTATGTGAAAAGACCTTTAGGACCCAGGGTCACTTCTTTGTCCTCTCCAGGTCACTGGCACCTGAGTCATGCAACTTTTTTGCAAGAAATTTGATTTTAGAAAGTCAATCTTATTTAGGTAAATAAACTTATCTGAAGAGAGAGATAATATTTCCATTTTCCTCCTCCCTTTCTTTTTCTTTTTTTTTTTTTTTGAGGAAGATTAGCCCTCAGCTAACATCTGCTGCCAATTCTCTCTCTCTCTCTTTTTTTTTTTTGCTGAGGAAGGCTGGCCCTGAGCTAACAGCTGCGCCCATCTTCCTCTACTCTATATGTGGGACACCTACCACCACAGCATGGCTTGCCAAGCAGTGCCATGTCCGCACCCGAGATCTGAACCAGTGAGCCCCAGGCTGCCAAAGAAGAATGTGCTCACTTAACTGCTGAGCCACGGGGCTGGCCCCTCCTCCTCCCTTTCTTAATGAAGAATAACACACTCATAATGAGGAAAGGAAAACAAGGGAATTCTAAAGGGGAAAATCCAGAGTAAAATACCTATACAAAAAATACTGATGGCTCACTCATTTATCTTTTATTAACTTTTCAATACCTAAAATCTAATCCTCAATTTTGAGAATTATTGCAAACTGTATTTTTAAAATTATTATGATGTCAAATTTTAAAGACTCTATGCTGTTAAATATTTAAGTTTTGAACAATTTTAACAAAGGATAACTGATTTCCAATTCTGAAAAATAAGGAAAATTGAAATAAGTGAATCCAGTAGCTTTAAGCTATTTCCTATCACCATATGTACAGAAGAACCATTTTGTTACACACATAGAGATACACATGGGGCACCCAAATAACCATACCTTCAAATACATTTAAGTTAGATTTTTGATGTTTCTTCACACCAATGTTTGAATCAAGTTTGCCTCAAATAATTGGATTAAGTTTCATATTTAATTTAACATATAGGGGATACTTATTATGTGTGGAACACATTAAGCTAGAAAATCTAGGAGAGAAGCATATTTTTATTTTACAGATGAGAACACTGAGGACAGTGGAGGAGTGAAGTTGGATTTTAAACATAAGGACCTTTGATTCTAAGATGAGTGTCTTTTCCATTACAACCCTGTCACTCTAACTTGGTTACATAAATAGAAGATGGTCAGAATCATTCATTTATTACCTACTTAAATTGCTTTCGACACAAGTAACACTAGCCATGCTGAGACCCTACACAAGGAGTCCTTTGACTTGAAGTATAAAATTACTTACAGTATGCCCAGTGTAAGACAGGCAACATGGTCACCAAGAGAAAACAAAGTCAGGCATTGGCTCCCTTCTTATTGTTACTTCTTATTGCCTTTTTCCTTTTCCTTTTCAAAGCCTGAGCGAAACACATTTCAAGAAAACTGAGCCTCAGTAGTAGGTTAGAGTCGCTCCCTCAAGCAGCCAGGAGATAAAACTGGACATTTCTATGCAACTGAAAAAGCCCCCATTTAGTAAAGAATCTTTGCTGAATTTGCAGAGGCTCTATAAACTCCAAACTGATTTGATGGGTATATTTTGGGAATCTTTCAGTTTTGGTTCATTTAAAATGTACTAAGCTCCAAATAGAAACATTTATTAAAATTGTATTATTTTATTAACATCTTATTATCCAATTTAATGATTCTAACAGCCCTATCACAGGGTCTTGTGATTGCCCCATTTCCAGATGAGCACACAGAAAGTTCAAGAGAGATAAGGCAGATCGGGTAAGCAGGTTGGAAAGCCAGGATTCAAACTTGTGCAGTGCAGCAAGTTTTTACAAATGACCTACCTACCTGTTAAACTTTGCACTAAGAAATGAGACATTAATTATTGTCATTCACCATACAAAACATCCTGATACACACAAGGCACTGGAGAGTTTCCAAAGATAAAATATTTGAATGAACAGGTTAAACAGAAGGAAAATATTCCACACTTGAGCTTCTACCACACAAATACTCCTCGAAGTCTGTGCAGCTATTATTCTTATTAAATTAATAAAATTAAATATCATTATATTTAAAGTATTTTTAATACTTTAAAGGGAATTTTCTTTAACAACCTACAACACAATTACAGAATAACATCTGGCAGAAGGCATGCTGTCAGAAATGTTAGGATAACCATTTACATCTTTACAAGTGTGTGTAGATCTCCCCCCATAAAAATATGTTTCTGATGGACAGAACCCAGAATACATGGACTATGAGAAGAGTCACTCAGTCAACTATTCCTCATCTTTTAAAACAAGAATTTAAGACTCTGATCCCACTAACTGAAACGTTTTTCTACCAGCAAATTTTATAAGAGACAAATAGTTAACAAACTAGTATTTTCTAATATAAAATAGTCTTTGGTGACCCAAAAAGAAACACCTCTACACTTTCCTTCTTACAGCTGCCAAGAATAATTACAGAAGAAAATCTTTGTCAAATGTGTAAAGACAATTACCCTTTATCAATTATATGTTAGAATTAGTAACCTCCCTACTATTCTTGGTTTCTTTTTGAAAACTGTCAATTACTTGTTTCAGTGAAACAAGGTAAAATGAAAACTTTTCTTCAACTACTCTCAGAAGCATTGTATTAATATACAGCGTGTTTAAATGAAACAGCCTGAAGGCCGACTGTAGCACCAGAATAGCAGTGATAACCAAATTGGAGGAGTCCACAAAGCAAGTGCATACAATATTTATTTAACTGTCAGCACCGACAGTCAAAGCAAACTTTTGGTGAGCTGTATGCCAAACAAATTGTACTATAGATATAGGTAACTTGGAAAGTCTTTAATAAAATGAAAGAACATACGATGGTGTCACAGATTTTAAAGCTGGTTGTCAAGGACTAAATGTTTGTATCCCCCAAAATCCGTATGTTGAAGCCTCAATTTAACGGAATTTGGGAGGTAATTAGGTTATGAAGGTGGAGCCCACATGACGAGATTAGTGACCTTAGAGGAACAGACATGGAAGGCAGCTGTCTGTAGGCTGGGAACTAAAGCGGCCCCCACCGTGATCGTGGACTTCTAGCTTCAAGAATTGTGAGAAACAAATTCCTATTGTTTAAGCCACCCAGTCTAAGGTATTTTGTTAGAGCAGCCCGAGCTGACAAAGATACTGTCTGGCAAAGTCCTTGGATCACATCTAGGCAAATTCTGTTTATTTTAAGATGATGAGCCTAAGTATTAAAGAGGTAACATCATTTGCCCAAGGTCAAATGGCAGTGTTTATGAGAAGTTGACCTGAAAAAACTGATTTCTGACACCCATTTCAGAGCTATTTCCATGAAATGATGTGCACCTACACCACTGTTCAGTCTCTTGCCTCTTATTCTTGAAATGTAAACTCCTCTTAAATACAAGTCTTTGCTAACACATAATGAGAGAATTCAAACTAATGTTGGAATTTCGAATAACAAAAAATTGAAAGGAAAATTTTTTTTAAATAAATGTGTGCTTGGGGGTTGGAGGCATGGGGCAGTGTCGTCTGTCTTACCTATAGATCTCTCTTGGGCCAGCTCTGATTATAAGTATATTGTCCTGGGTACTGTAACAATACTGCAGACACCATGGATATGCGGATGGGTAGCTCTATTACCCAATCACCCGCAGAGGTGATGGAGAAGATTCTACTTTCTCTTCTTGCTGATTCCAGTACCAAGCCATTTAGAAAGCCTCCCCTGGCTTCCCAGCTCACTCAAAGGAAAAGCAACATTCTTACAATAGATTCCAAGCTTGCAGCAGTCTGTTCCCACCCCAGTGTTTTCACTGATCTCATACTACCTTAGCCTGCCTCACTCCTCCTTCGCCTCACTGCCCTTCTTGTTAAGGGTAACAAGTGTAACCGTGTAAGCCTGTGAATACACTGAGCATGTTGCCGTCACAAAGCCTTTGTACTTTCTCTGCCTACAACATCTTTCTTTAAATATTTGCAAGGATCAGTACGGCACTTCCTTCAGGTCTCTGCTACACGTTACCTCAGAGGGAGCTTTTCTTGATTTTTCTTTATAGCACTCGCCAGCACTTGACATAGCGTCATTTTTTTGTTGGTGTCTTTGCCTGTCGTTCTGAACTAAAATATAAACTCCAAGAGGGCTGGGATTTGGTTTTCTTCATCTTGGAATCCGTAGCACCTACAACTCTTATTGGCATATAATAGGCACTGACATTTTTGAACAAATAAGTTTAATATACAAAGCTTTTGTTAATGCTCATAATATATTTATGAAAATATTACACTGAAATTAAATTTTAGAAGACAATGAGCTATATCAATTTGTGCTCTGGCTAAAAAGGGATTAGTTCCAGAGTACTAGTATTTGACTTTCCCCTTGAAGACCAGTTCATTCACTCATTCAAAATTTATTTATTGAGTGCCTACTACGTACCAGACAAATGTGGATACAGGTGCTGGAGATACAGCAGTGAACAAAGCAGATTATTAAAAAAGAACTCCTGCCATGACCTTACATTCTAGGAATTGCCAAAAGAATAGTCACAATCCCAGCCACTTAGATCTTTGACGAGACAAGAGCTATTACTTTTAACTAAAATAACACAGTAGCAACAGAAATTGATAACAGCAGAGATGGCTCCTGGCATGTGTGGCCTGGTAGCCTGACAGTTTCTAGTACCTACCATCCATCCTCCATCCCCTCACTACACACACACACACACACCCCTCTTGCCACTGTACGGCCACCAGCATTGACATCTATCTTTCAAACTGCAGCCAAGAAAATACTCAAAGCCTAGTACCCTGATGGCAAAGTAAAAGGCATATCTACAGGCCCTGATGTTGATGACAGGGACCATCACAATTCCCCATGTTTAGACTGATAACAAGGCAGACACCAACAAAGCATTCTCATGAGACACGTAAAAATGTTTTCCAATTTAAAATAATTAAAATTTTAAATTGGTAGAATTGAAAGGCTGTAAATTCGATCTAAATTTTTGGGTAGCAGACTAAAATTATTTCAAAAGATATTCATGTTTGAATGATAGAAAACACATGAGGAGAAAAAAGAGAGATCAAGGATCTTGAGTTTTTTTAAAAAAAAAAGAAAAAATGAAAAGAAATATTTACACTGTGAGCCGCTTCCATAGCTCAAGAGTTTGTTCACGGAGGAATAAAGACTCTTCATATTAATGTGAATTTTAAACACATCAGAATTATTAATAACCCGTCTTATGTCAGTCATTAAGATTTTCTGAAGTGATTAAGATCCTGTACATACTATTTGCTGGACACAGGGGAAAAAAATCACACCAAACAACTCAATCCTAGACTGTTAAACAGCGGTTGTTAAAATAAGGAGAGTTGGAGACTGTACAGTTTACAGCTGGGAATCCCAAACGGAAAAGAGGCACACGACACTAGCAGAGATGGATCGGGAGCTATGGGAACCCTCCAAGCTACATGCGGATACACACTTGGCTATGCTGGCCCCTAGCTTCAAGGAAAGTTATAGTCACTCTCTTCTCTTTGCTAGACCACTCTCACCTTCTCCTACCTTCTCCTTCCGAAGCTAGGCAGGAGCCTGATGGATGGGACAGCAGAAGCTATGGCGGCAGTATCAGAATTCCACCTTATCCAAGGACACCTCTCCTCCCCCATACAAATATGCGCATTCAGAGTCAAATCAGGCCTGCCGTCAGTCACTCCGGGATCACATGGTCATGGGGCACATCAGATTCTCTTCTCTCGAATCAGTTTCCAGCCCACATAGAAAGCCTGGCTCCTGAGGAAGGAGCTGAACCACTACCTCATTCCCATGCAGCACAGATTTCCCTGTTGCCCACCAGGTGGGCTTCATGGGGAGGTTAAACACCTCTCTATTCCAGACTGGCACATATGTTCTGAGAATTGAGGATGGAGAAACTAAGCACTACCAGGACTCAGAAATTTTTCATCACAAATGAATTGCAGGACACACACACACACAGAATCATTTCTTAGGGTCTTTTCAAACTCTGAAAGAAAAAAAACAAAAACAAAACCCTGATATTACATAGGACTCAAGATGAGCTGTATCTATACTGTAGAAGAAAATGAAAATGTGTATTTCCTGAGTCAGAATAAATCAGAGACATTCAGATGATGACTAAGGGCAAGTAACACCAAGCAGAAAGTTGTAGACTCTGTTCAGTACTGCTCTGGGATTCATCCCAAACACAACTAAAAATAGGTTGATTTAACTGATGAATAGAGGGTTGCATTGTAAAAACCGGCTGAAAACTGACTCCTCAGTGTCATTTGCGAGTTATTTTCCCACTACGTCACACCTCACTAATATGTTAATAGTACACACTGTGACCAGAATAGTGTTGAATTTTACACCAACCCCATGAGGAGCTGCATAGGAATTAGATGTGGCTGTTCATTCTGGCTTAGAAACTCAAATGTTATGGTGAAGTTGTAACCTTTCTTTTAGCTGCTTCATCTATACAAAAAGAATTTGAAAAATGGTTGATGTGCCTACCTTAAGAACTAAGTGAGCTATCAATCAAGGTAGAAGGGGAAAACAGTTTCATAAACATTAAAATGCTATAGAGAGCCAGCCCTGATTGCCTAGTGGTAAAAGTGTGGCGTGCTCCGCTTCAGGTGCCCAGCTTCTCTTCCTGGGCATGCAACTCCACCACTCGTCTGTCAGTAGCTGTGCGGCGGTGGCATCCCATATAGAAGAACTAGAAGGACTTACAACTATAACATACAACTATGTACTGAGGCTTTGGGGAGGGGAAAAAAATGCTGTTCTCATAAAGGCATTATTAAAAAAAAATGCTACAGGGATCTAAGGTAACAGCTATAATCCACTTCCCTAGCCTGAGATATAAAATAAGGTCACATTTTTCTTTAATAATCAATAGGATTCTAGCCCCTGTAGCCACCTTGAGTTTCCTAGAAATCACTTTGAGGCTAGCAGACCTCTGGAAGCAGAACATATAACACAAACTCCACCTGAAACTGGCGGCCCTGGAATGGCTACCAACACCCAAGGTGGCTGCAACCTACTTCACAACCCATGTGTTCCAAACTCTCATAGAGTCATTTACCCTTCTAGATAATTTAGATCATTCTAGATAATTCTTCTCTTTCTGCTGGGGTTTTCATTTGAATGCAATCCTTGAAGCCAGAATTCTGCCACTGCGTTAATGTGCAAAAAAGCCAGAGTCCAGAGACTTGACGTCACCATCAAAGAGGAGGAAACACGATTCCTTCACTTGACCACAGAAAGAAGGCTGGTGTGGTTAAAGAACAAGGAGGAGGGAGAGCGAGGCAGGGCTGCAAATCCAGGCAGGAGTCAGTCCCTGCGGGATCTTATAGGCTATGGAAAGGAGTTTGGTTTTTATTTTGTTTGTTATGGGAAGTGACTAAAGAGTTTTAAGCAAAGGAGTGACAAGCCATATTTATAATCAGAAAAGATAAATACAGCTTCAAATTGGAGAACAGGCTTGATGAATTCGGAGGCTTTTGTAATCTCTCTGGTAAGATGATGCTAGCCTAGATGAGGGTGTTTAGAGGGTCTATATTCTAGAGACCTTTAAGAAGCAACATCAACAAGACTTGGGGATAGACTGAATTCAGGGAGTGAAAGAAGAGATCTCATGAATGACTCATGTTTCCACGCGCACCTGGCTTGGAGTGGTGCTACTTACTGAGATCAGAGGATCAAAGGCAGGGGATGGTGTTGAAGATCATGCATTCAATCATGGACATATGGAGTCTGAGTCTTGATTAGAGTGATTCCTCTGAGATGAAACAGTTGGTATGGGATAGAGAAGAAAGTAATTGATAATGGAAATTTTCTAAGAGAGTTGGGGCTATAGGAAACAAAGTCCAGATGAAGGGATTGGTATAGTATGGGCAGGACTCCTCTTATGTAACTGAGGAAGAAGCTGAAAAGATGGCTGAAGATATGGGTAGCTTCCTGGTTTGGGCTGAGGGAAGCTGAGTTTTCATATAATGACTTTTCTTTTGGATGAAAGAAACATGGTCATCCGTAGAGAATGACATGGGACATATGAAATGTGAGAATAAACAAGGTCTGAAATAGTTATTGAAAGTTAAAAAAAATTATGTTGACCAGAGAAATTAAGAACAGTTGTACAAACTGATGTCAGATTGCGCTTTTATAAGAAAGTTTGGGCTTTAAGGGAGTTATGATATAGAGTAAAATGTTACTGAAATTGTAGACTATGACATGGAGAGATATAAATATCCTATGTAAGAAAGGAAGGAAGGCAAGAAAAAGGGTAGTGGAGGGAAAGTAGAGAATAGTTGAATGATCATGCTGAAAGAAAAAATGTTGTGATCAGAGAAGGGTCTATCTGAGGTAGTATTTAAAATTAGGAACATAGAGGGATAAGTAAAGCATGAGTGATTTAGGGCTTTTGGGTGTCAGAGAAAAATCCCAGGGCTAAGTGTATATTGTTTACAGTAGCTCACATATTAGAAGAAGAGTTGATCACAATTGAGCATTTTTCCTTAAAAGGGGTGAGCAAGTGATCTAAAACAAAAGGGTTCAACTTGGGAAGTTCAGACAATTCTGAGGAATAATTTTCTCTATATTGCTAAGGTTTCACATGAAAGTATTATAAGAGATAATAGGCCAACGTGAACACATTTGTTATCATCCCTCATTTCAAATCCTTTTATCACTATTACACACCTCCTCTGCTTTTACTGACTTTATATGTTACAGTTAGGAAAGTAAGCATTTTGAGCAACTTTAGCAATGTCAGAAGTACTAAATTTAAAGAAGGAAGGAAGGAAGCAATTACCCCTTTTGGTGTATTCCATGCATTAGCTGTAATTTCCATGGCCCGTTTTCTGAAAACTCACGTCTGTACCATTTATGGTGAAAAGCAAGTCAGACTTGCCGCAATCAACCAAACATTCCAATTCAAGTCACTCTGGGAAGAATTTCAACTCAGAACATGCTGCAGAAATTTTCTACTGGTTTGAGCATATCCACTGGTGGACACAGTATCCAGAGTAGCTTGGAAAATAAATTATAAGTTGATAAACTAGAACAGTAGACACAAAGTAAAATTAGTACAAGTGCAATCCTTTATAACACTCTTCCCTATTTATGCTAAAATTGGGAGTAGGGGCACATATAAAATGTTCCATAAAAATCGCTAAATAAATTTCAGGAAAAGGAAAAACTGGTTTACTTTTAAAACAAGAAACAAATTCATTATTTTAAAAAAATAATTAGTATTTAAAACAATTGATTTACTAAAACAATGCTGATGCAAATTTTCACATTTACCAAATTATCAGAGATTATTACATTGATAGTTTTAAAACGTTCAAATTTCATTAAAACCAGATTTAGAGTTGCTACCTTTTTTATAATTTCCATTTTCCCATGTATTCAAGTAAAATGTGCAAATCCTTGCTCATCTCACTAAAGTTGTCTTTTTCAAATGAAAATTATAAATTTACTTGAGCCATTCCATAAAAAAAATCAATCCTTGGAATTTTTTTATTTATTAAAAAATGTACAAAGTAATAAAATTTCAACATTAATGGCCATTTTAAAGAGTATCAGGAAATAAATATTTTAGAAACACATTTTCACCATGTTATTTTGGTCAAAAACCTTCAAAGCTCCTCCAACATTCGGGAAATCAAACTGCATTCATTCAATCATTTTAGTGAGTACACGCTGTGTGCCAAACTCGACCAACCTTCCGTAGACAAAGTCAAGTAGAGAAAGAAAGAGGCCTGTAAAGCCAGCAAAAGCAGCATAAGGGCAGCGTTGGAAAGACGTGCTGAGTGCCTCGGGAACAGAAAGACATCCTACTGCTGTCTGTAGGGTAGGAAAACCACACTGATGGGTCCCAGAAAAGCCATTTTAACTTCATCAAATGGTCATCTGTTGTCATGAAACCAATTTAGTCTATTCAGAGTTATCAGGATTAGGGATTTTCTAAGGTTTATATCTGAACCATATAACCAGCACCAGAAATGCTTAAACACGCAACAGGACTCAACTCTGCAGTAATGAAATAACCAAATAAGATATCAGAGAAGTTTTCAAGTGCAGTTAGGAAGTTAAAAAAAAAAAAAAAGACATACATCAATTACCGTAACAGGAAAAACAGCACCTTAAACTATAAAAAAAAACCCATGCAAAGTAAAACTGTGATTGAAGAAAACTTCCAAATTTATTATAGCTCTCAGCATCTTTGCCATGCTGGTGACATAGAAAGCTTAATGCAAATAAGTCTAAAAATGCTATCTATGGAAACCGCTTATATTTATAATCTTGCCTCTTTTGCTGCATATTCAAACTGAATAACAAGGAACTCAGCTATTCCAGATCATAAATACATGTTTATTGTTATTTTCCCCTATTTAACAATATTGAAATCAACATATCTCACATTCTTTTATATGCAAATTAGGAGTTTCTTTGCTCTACTGAGTTATAATAAATATGAATGTGAAAAAATAGAGAAGAGAGTACTTGTGTTCAAATTTTTTATTCATAACATCCAAATTTCAAGACGCAAACCATAAGCCAAAATACAAACCTTAATCCTAGAGATAAATTTAGGAGATATGAAGGGAAAGCATCAAAAGGCAGCAACGTTCTGAATATATGAACAATACTTTTTGCTTAGAAGCAAGTAACAAAGTATTATGGAAAAACGTGATGAGATTGGCATTTTCCAATCATTTAACCAAAATTATTTACACGTCTACTAGGGAAAAGTATCTAAAAAATATATGAAGATAATTAAAAATTAAAATATTTTTCACAAGATTAACATCTAACATTAACTATAATATTAGCACACAAATCAGTATATGAAGCAAAATATAGTAAGTATCACAAGAGAGAGAAATAAAGATCTGAGAACATAAATGGAGCATAGAGAGTACATTCAGCTGGGGTTCACCCAGGAGGACTCCGTGAAGAGAGGCAAGATTCAAGCCCATCCCAGAACGATGAACAGGGCTTTGCTCTGTTAGGCTAACAAACTAGGGTAACTACTCATTTATTTAGCCTAGTAGGGAAACATCAAATCCTAGATTTTATTCTTTCACAGATTAATCTTTATAAATTTCTATGGCCATTCAAAAATAATGTGTCTCTAAAAGAAATTACTTCTCTATTTTCTTAAAAAGAAGGCATTGAATGGAGTTAACTTGGAGCTGATATGACTTATTATTCACATTGTATGCTTCCATCTTCTGTTTACTTTTGATCTCCAACAGACCACCTACTTCTAACTACACCTCTTTTCTTTTTCTATTTTTTTATTCTTCTCTTTTTCTATGGGTAAAGAAACAAAGCAACCTTGTTAGAAAAACAGAGAAACGTAAAAATCAATGAAGTCCCATAAGAAGGATAAAAAATAAAGTTTCTAATTTTTCTCTAAGATCTTTTAGACGGATACTTTGGAATCACAGTGCCTTTTTTTGGTTGGTTTGTTTATGTTCAACTCTGCTTGGCAGGTTGAAAATAACTGACTTTTAACTTATTAATAAATGGGATTTCTCTGAATGTAGAACCAGCAAAGTGAAGTCTAATGGATAACAAAAATAATTCAACAAAAGTACATAAGCTACAAAAACTTTTAAGCACCCTGGAGGACAGCTTTTTAATGCAGGCTCGGGATCATCCACTAGACAGCAGCTTCCTGTCCTCTCACTCTAAGCGATACTTGTCATTCAGCTCATCTCCCTCGTACATATAGTTCCCAGTCAGATGCCCTACTCCAGAGAAAGGCCCAGCAGGAAACAGGCCTAGTTACACAACATCAGAAGAAATCCACACTGCCTAATTAGAATAATCAAGCAAAGCTTTCACTCAAATATGGGCAGACAACCAAAAAATCACCAGATTTCCAAGGAAAATCAACATAAGCAAGAAAGAACAGAAAAAGTGCTAATTCAAGCTACAGAAGAAAAATGCAAACTAACAACGCTCAAAAATTCAAGAAAGATATCAAATCCATAAAGATAACTGGACACTCTGAAAGGAAGCGAGCCAAGAACATTAAAAACATTTAGAAAGTTACAAGACCCTTAATTTAAAAAATCAATGGAGGGGCAAGCCCAGTGGCTCAGCGCTTAAGTGCGCATGTTCTGCTTCGGC
The DNA here is from genome assembly GCF_041296265.1 of Equus caballus. Classification (NCBI taxonomy): domain Eukaryota; kingdom Metazoa; phylum Chordata; class Mammalia; order Perissodactyla; family Equidae; genus Equus; species Equus caballus. The sequence goes on from NC_091697.1 coordinate 60,831,302, forward strand.
GGCCCAGGGTTCGCCGGTTTGGATCCCAGGTGCGGACATGGCACCGCTGCCAAGCCATGCTGTGGCAGGCGTCCCACATGTAAAGTAGAGGAAGATGGGCACGGATGTTAGCTCAGGGCCAGTCTTCCTCAGCAAAAAGAGGAGGATTGGCAGCAGTTAGCTCAGGGCTAATCTTCCTCCAAAAAAAAAAAAGAAAGGAAAAAAAATCAATAGAGGGTCTGGAACATATATTTGAACATATTGCCCAGGATGTAAATCTGAGAAGGAGAAAAATAGGAAAGATAAATAGAGAGAATGAATACAGTAGGTGAAAGATCTGACTAAGGAGCACTAGTTTCAGGAAAAAAGGAGTGAAAAAAAGAAATGGAGCAGAGGAATGTTATCAAAGAAATAACAGGGAAAAAAAATCCCCAAATCTGAAGGGCCCAAGTATTTATATGAAACCAATATGAACCTACAACACCCAGACACATTATAATTGAGTCTTGCCATGCAGTATCGGTTTATTTACATCCATGCCAATTCTTTCACTGGAGCCAAATAGGACTCTTTTCCTTATTATGAGCTAACGGTAGCAGAAGAGAGTCAGATTTAATATGGACATAGTACAGTAGCACCACAATGAAGATTAAAATATCATCAATGCACACTATAAGAAAGGTTTAACAGTTGTTCAAACAGAGAAGGATGACTAATTGTTTAGTTGTTATTATCTCCTGAAGATTGTACAAAATTACTAGATTTGATAAAAGAAAATTGATGAGATTAAAAAAACATTCTTGGAATACCTCTGTGCATGTTTGTGCGTGTGTATACTAGTTTAACCATGCTTGAATAGAGGTATATTCTAAAAATTATTCTCAAACTTTCCACAGTACTCTAACACTCCTGAATATTAATTAAGCAGTATAGATTCTGCTTTCTATTTATATTCTTCCAATTGTTTCTCAAAAATATTAGTCACAGAGAAAACCTTATATGTTATTTCTTGCACTAACATTGCACATTTGAATTTATAGGAGATTTGACAAAAACCTGACAAATAATATCAACTCTCAAAATGTGGAAAAAGCATTATAAAAAACTGAAAATATTACATTTATTCTCATATTACCTTTCCTACCTCATCACATTTATTTTTATAGATATGCATTGCTTAAATATAATTACTCATATTGAAATCAGTTATTAAACAATAAAAAGCAACTTACACTAAGATGCTTTGGTGTTTAATGTAACCCATATTTAATATCAAATAGAAAATTTCATATATTTTGCTTAAATGTACCTTTTTAAATTAAAAGTGCAGAAAGTATAGATTAATGCAAAATTATCTATAAATACAGACACAATTTCAACCTAAACAAAAAGTCCCATAAATTTACAATTGCGTTTGGACTGTTAGGTTTAAAGCATACAATTTTTCACTATCAATCCTATGATCTTATATTTCACCTTGACCTAACTTTGGATAATAATTTCCTGATCTGGAGAAATCCTTTCTGGAAATATGCTTACTTCCCAAATCCCCTAATTTGTCCTCAAAACTACTCTTTAGGAGGCAGCCATGAAATGAGAAATAAAAATTTCCAGCAATGTCTGTTTTTTCTAAAACAAACACAAAAAATTACTTCAACCATGCTACTTAACGTCAGCTCTCATACTTAAACAAAGAAAGAGCGGGTGCACAAAATAGGGATATTCACAAAGGTGAAGAATTGAGCCCAACACCCCCATTGTACTTCACCGAGTCAAGATGTACTTCTCTGACTCTATTCAAGCGTGGGAAGACTGTTAAAAATAAGTTTTGTGGCTTAAATAATATTTTTATAGTTTCACTTCTCTCAAAATCTTGTTCTTTTTTTCTCTGAGATAGTCAGAGCCTCTTACATCTACAGGATTAAAAAAAAGAAAAAACAAGTACCAGCCAGTTGAAGAGTTTTAAGGAAAACTTACTGGCAAAGTTTGGGAGCTGGCACTCAATACTGGCATCATTTTTCCTTAACAAGAAGAGAAACTGAATCAAAAAACCCGCAAGCATTTTTACATGCCCTACCATCTGCAAGGTATTATGCTAAATACTGTGGGGAATAAAAAAAACGAGTGAGAAGTCCTAATTTTTAACTACTCATCTCTTCTCTCATACTGTCCAAAATGAAAAATCCATGAATCTCTTCTCTCTCTTCTTTCTCTACATCCTTAACATACAGCAGAGTTTCTCAAATTTTCCCAAACAGAAGTACCCTTAAGGGCAGAGGAGATTAGAGACATACCCTCAGGGATTGATGGCGTAAGCTTAATGCATAAAGAGAATTTCTTTTGTTTTACGCTAAAACTTAAAAATTCCTGTACATTAGGCACTTAATTTTATTCCTTAACATAGCCTTATTTATTTCATTATAACTGTTTTCCCTCAAAACTTCAAGCAAAGCTGATACTTGAGAAAGCTGTACTATCCTATATTTATCCTGTGGTTTTTCTTGGGGTGCCCAGGCCAATTTGAAAAGAGCAGACTAGTGATTTTTGTTTTTTGCTTTCTCTCAGCAGGCGCATGTACCATGTTCCACATTCCTCCTGTCCCACAGAGTCCGTGAATGTCCATCTTCACCTGCAAAACCCAGGGGCGTAGCTCACAGAAGGCTTTAGAAGGCTTCATGGACTCTGGATTATTGGATTAATCGGTATTTAAACAGACATCCGTTTTCACGGAAGCACAACAGGTCCAACCTGTGGGCTCATTTTATTTTAATCTCAAATCCAGTTAATTTGGGTAAAGAAAGCCAAAGAAATAAAGAGAAAATAACAGATTTCCTATCATGGAATATTAGTGTACTAAAATTATCATTTTACATCAGCGTTTGCTAAGAAAATGATAAAATAGGTCTTGCTGTGCCATTTATTTTTTTCATCAAAAAGCCACTGTTTTGTCCAAAATATGGATACACATTGTGAAAGGTATAGTGAAAGAGACCTTTACTTTGTTCCCCTTACTTGTGTATATTATTACTTTATAAGAAGCATGTATGACTTTTGTAATTAAAAAAACAGAAGAAAAACTACAGAATTTAGAATTTTCACCTGTAAGCAGGATAAATTTGTTTTCATGTACCACTTTCAAAAGTGTACTAAACTAAAAGAATTAGATCAAATAGTTACAAATATATGCTGTAGCCAGCAGTTCAAAATAGTAAATCCATTGTATTGTCTCAAATGAGTGCCCTTCACCACAGGCAGTATCTGAGGCCATCTTCACACGTAATTTCTAATTCTGTTTAAACCAATTGCAACGGAGCTCTTTCGTGTTATCGTACACTACAGCCTACAACGACCAGTCTTCTCCCTCCTCCTCAGCTCCACCAACAAACTACCATGGGTATTCAATGGGTCACTTATCGTAGTCCAAGAAAGGAGACCTCTAGTCTAGAGGTGCTGACTCTGCGTCAGATTAATTTCAGTCGGCCCTTTCCAAGCACCACAGGAGAGGGATATTGTAGGCTTGGTGTTGAAGCCCAGGGGAAAATAATAGTTCTGTGACGATCACTTTCCAAGTGGAAACTCTAAGTTTGATAAGAATCGTTGAAGAGCTCTCATTAGAAAAGAGACGTAGCGCTGCGTAGTGGAAAGATATTCACAGAAAGCAGCTTTACTACAACTCTCATACATATGTGTTCTCTCCAGCTCGGTGCAACTTGGTGCAACTTGCCGAGCCTTCATCTAATTTCATGAGATTTCCAGTTAACGCCTTCCAAATTTTGTGGCAATGTTTAACAGTTAACTCCCCAAATCTTATAAGCTCGTTATTACAGTGGTTTTTGTGCATGATTTATGTCTCAATAGCTATGTACATGTGGTATTATACAATTTAATTCTTCACAAATTTATTGAAAACATCTATTCTCTTGAGCTTTGAATTACACCTGGTACTTGTCTTCAAGGCATTGGAGTACCCTGATCTACCCTTTATCAAATTTTATGTACAAAACACTTTTAAAGGAAAAAAAATTCTGAAGGATCATGATTAGTGATTTAAATTATTACTATATTACCTAACTGTGTACAAACATATCACAAAGGATAAAATCTATAGACATATCCTGCATATTAATACAGTTCTACTTCCATATATTTAATTTACAAATAAAACACAACATGGCAAACATAAAATTTGAACTAACATTAATTTAGCAATATTTTAATGCGACCATTTTCTCTTGCAATTTGTTTGAGGTACTGCCTACAATGGCATAGGTTCCTTCAAGTTCAGCATGCATATATGATCACCATTTGATAAACCAATTCTTCCAACTGTTTTCTCTGTTTGAACCACTGCAAAACCTTTCTTAGAGTGTGCAGTGATGATATTTTAATCTTCATTTTGGCACTACCGTATTATATCCATATTAAGTCTGACTCTCTTCTGCTACCTTGCACTCATGATAATGATACTTGGCTCCAATTAAAGAGTGAACATGGATATAAATCTGCTGATACTACATGGCAAGACTCAGTTATAATGGCATCATCCAAATGATCCAAAATCTGTTCACGTGTCACTATATATATTTTAATTATCATCAAAATAAAAACACAATAACTTCTGTGGAGAACTTTCAGACCTATAAGAATGCCACTGTTGATTCCCTGAGGTCCAAGAAAACTCCCCAATGGAGACTTTCCATTGGAAGCAAGACAAATATAAGGATCAAATGAAGCTAATCTTGTCATCTATTACCGACTCAATTTGAAACATAAGTGAAGAAAACATTAAACACAGGTTCTACCTCCCAAATCCAGCATCAAGTAAAAAATACTTAAAAAAAATTTAAACTAGGGTGTGCACTCTCTCCCTGATCTGATGAGGTAGAGTGCAAGGTGCACAGGCTTTGAAGTCAGATAGAGTTTAGGAATGATCTGATGAGGTAGAGTGCAAGGTGCACAGGCTTTGAAGTCAGATAGAGTTTAGGAAGATTATCTAACCCCCTCTAAACATCAGTTATCTTCATCTTTAAAAGCGAGATATAAACACACACTCAGGGTTATTGTTAAAACTAAACAAGATAATATAGGTCATGTTATGCATGGTACCTGGTTCAATGAATGTGAATAAGTTCTTTTATTCCAGCTAATTGGGATCATCTCCTTTGGAAATAAAATTTTTAAGGAATAATCATTTGATTATATTATTATATCAGAATAAAATCTATACTCAAGGGGGCTGGCCTGGTGGTGTAGTGGTTAAGTTAGTGCTTAAGCACTCCGCTTTGGTGGCCCAGGGTTTGCAGGTTCGGATCACAGATGCGGACCTACACATTGCTCCACACTGTTGAGGCATCCCACATACGAAATAGAGGAAGACTGGCACAGATGTTAGCTCAGGGACAATCTTCCTCACATACACACACAAAAAATCTATACTCAAGAATATGGGGTAAATTCATTTAATTTTATGAAAGTTATAGAAAGTTGACAAATGCCATTTTGCAAATATATAATAGAAATTTTATGGGCCAGCCCAGTGGCAAAGTGGTTAAGTTTGTGCACTCTGCTTCAGTGGCCCAGGGTTCGCAGGTTCGGATCCCAGGCATGGACCTACACACCACTCATCAAGCCATGTTGTGGCAGTGTCCTAAATACAAAATGAAAGGTAAAAATTTAGTCACTTCTTATCTCTGTGGCCCAATCACACACACATAAAGTCTGTGGTTCAATAAAATTGGTTCTATAAAAAAAAAAGGAAAATTTTAGAGACTAACATTTAAGAGAATAATAGGCTCATTTAAAACAAATTAACAGTGTTCTTAAAGTTTCAATGAGTGTTAAACTCTGCTAATCTTCACATTACATGGTTTTTATGAACTAGTATTCATATGATGGGAATTTAAATGGGCCCTGCTGTATCAAGTGATGTATTCAGAAGTTTAGAAAAGTTTCACCTAGGCCAAGAAACGTCATATAAAAATCACAATCGAGGCACTGTAATAAATCCATCTACTACTAAAGCTACGTGTATGTGTGTGCAAATATACAATTATAGATGCATATCTATACTTATCATTTAGGTAAATGAATATACATTATATGTTATACACATATATATGTCATCTGCACAAATATATTCTCACATCTACCTGTTCATCTTTATGTACTGCATACGTCTAATATACGTATACACACAAGGACATCACTGCAGCATTTTTTATAACAGTGAAATTTTTAAAGGAGAGTTTATAAAAAGAGAGACAAGGTCAATTTTATATAATTTTCCCCCAAAAAAGCATATTCTTACATTTTTAAGAATCTACATAGAAATACTACTGTGTGTATTTGTTGTCAGTATATTTTGTAAAAGGTTAACATAATGTCTAAAGATATTCCTAAAAATAAAATTTTTACAAAAGTCTAGTGACATATTTTTGACAGTTACCTCTTCTGAAAACTTTAATTTCTGGATCACATATAAGTTATCCCTACCAATGCTAAGAATGGGTTTAGTTAGCAAGAGTCAAAAGAAGATTCATCACATCTTAAATAATTCAACGATCAAACATTCATTTCACATCTAGAGTAAACAAAGATTCATTTTGCTTTTAAAAAAAAAAAGCAAGCAAGATGCCACCTCCACATTCCTTTAGATCTAGAAAATAGGTTTAAATCTCTTATATCTTGTGCATAGACAATGTATGGCGCATGTAGGCAATAAGAATATATTCCACCATGTCCTCAAGGACTAAGGTAATCAAAACTGGAAAAAGGAATTTAGAATATTTCTATTTAGTGTCAAGCCTTTAAAGAACTCTTTCAATGATATTATAACTTGATTAGCATAAACTACTTAGAATCTGAGATAATATATCGAGATCATACTTTCTTTAATAACTCTATAACTCAGATAACACAAAATGGTCCCTAGAGAATGGGAATAATATCTTCCACTATCATATGAAATAGAATAATCAGAATTTAAGACATGTTTGATCTTTATGTCTTCATATCCTCAGGCTTTAAGTTATCATCTCGTCTCGAGGCAGTACTTATAAAAAGATTTCCCATGCTAATTGACATTACAGGCTCTGCATGAAAAAGCTATGAGCTCTTTGATTTTCAGCCCATCATTTTCAATACCAGTGAAGATTATTCATGTCCCAAATATAAATCTGGACTCACTGAAATAAAGTTCACTACATGGTATAATTCAAAGCATCATTCAGAATAAGACTTTCCATATTGCAAGTCTTCATTTAGCAATATTCTAGGTTTGTGTTTTGTCTTTTATTTTTAACCCAAAAAATTCTTTTTATGATAGCCTACCAGTATAATTGAAGCTACATTTAGACAAGCAGGTATGCAGGCTTGGTTTTTAATCCAAAGGAACTTGTTTTAACATAATACATTATTATTTGGAAAGAAAAATTCAAAGTATGTAAGTCTAAGTTTATTTTACTTTTCAAATTATGCAAAGACATAATACCTGAAGCTATATGCAAAACAGTGTTTGAGAGGAAATACATAAAAATATAAACTCCCATTCAAATATTACAAAATTAGAGTCTTAAAGAGTCATATTAAAAATCCTTTTGACAAGAGGATGCACCAGTGAATACAGCCTAATGGTCAGTATGGCTTGAAGCTCCACAAAATGACTGAAGTGTGGCACCTAATCCTGAAGAGCTTACATGCAAGTGGGGATGAGACAGAACCCAAAAAGCGAGTAAGAGAGGGCAAGAGAGAGACAGTTCCAAATGAAGGGAGATACCTCTTCCTAAGGAAAAAAGGAAGACTTTGTGGAAGATGGGGTTACTGAGGTGGCCCCTGAAGGAGAGTCTACCTAAATAGGAAAGGAGAGAATTCCAGGCTCAGGGAACAAGGTGAGCACACCAGTGACGGAAAAGTACAAGGGATGCTGAAGGGATGATGAGGAGTCTATGGCCAGAATGCAACGTATATGGGGCAAGATGAAGGTGGAACAGAGTAGCTATAAAGCTGATGGTTTAAGACCTTGCATGTCATATACATTTTAATTTTTTCCTGGACTCTCATCACTTAGACGTCATTCTTATGTTTGAGGAATCCCTCATCTTATGTCTGTCAAAGAAGCAAGAGATGGTCATGTTCACAGCCTTCCTTAGAGCTAGGGTGCAGAAATCTGACCTGGAATTTCCCCACTGGCCCCACCTGGTCCAGGAAACTAGCGACAAGAAGAAGCATAAACAGGGCAGGTTGCTTCCCTGCCAGGGTGGTGGCTGCTAAGGCAGCTACATCTCATTTCCTGTGGCTCCAGGGACAGTGTCTAGTGACCAACGTCTGGTGCATGCTCAGTTGCGGTGGCACCTGACATCACACCAAATAGGGTCTGGAACATAATTCTGGGCCCTGTCCCTGGCAACGTAGCCTCAACCTGGTTCTCAGGCTCTGCCAAAATTCTGTGAATTGCCCAAGATCCTTTAACAAATCCCCTTCTGTATAAATTAGCCAGAGGTGCTACTTTTGCTTTCAACCAAGAATCCTGACTGCTATGCCATGCAAAAGCGCTTGACCTCTATTTTGTAGGTTTTGCAAGATCAAAAGCCAATTAGAGGCAAATTACTTTTCTCCAAATGTGGGTTTGATTTAGAAGTTTTATTTCTTTTTATCCTCTAAAGAATTTTATAAAGTTGATCAAGATTTCCCAAAATTTTACATAAGGACCTATGTATTTAATTGATGGTTAAAAGCAATATGAATATAGATTATCTTTTAATTGGTACTTTGCTGAAGCTTTGAAACTCTGTTTTTTTAATCTTCAAGTTATTTTTTGCCAAAAATTGTCTTCTGACAACAAATAAGAGGTTGTCCCCAGCCCTCTTCTCAGATCTGTGTAGTCAGAAACTGTTCTACAGAAATCTGGGTTATAAAAGCAGTAAACAAGACACTTTCCTGCATCAACTTTGCAGACAAGTACTGTCTAAATGGTGGCCAGCGATTTATGAGTTCATCAATGCCTGAATGTGGCAACTTCAGTTTAGAGTTTGAGAGCTATAAATGTTGTTATAACACTTACTTAAAAATGGAAATCCTATTTGCAAATCATATAGCTGACAAGGGGTTAATCTCCATAATACATAAGGAACTCACACAACTGAACAACAAGAAAGCAAACAACCTGATTGAAAAGTGGGCAGAGGAGATGAACAGACATTTTTCCAAAGAAGATATACTGATGGCAAATAAACACATGAAAAGATGTTCAACATCACTAATCATCAGGGAAATGCAAATCAAAACTACCCTAAGGTACCACCTGACACCTTTTTAAATGGCTATAATCACTAAGACTAAAAATAATCAATGCTGGAGAGGGTGTGGAGAGAAGGGAACCCTCATATACTGCCGGTAGGAATGCAAACTGGTGCAGCCACTATGGAAAACAGTATGGAGATATCTCAAAGAACTAAAAATAGAACTACCATATGACCCAGCTATCCCACTACTGGGTATCTACCCAAACAATTTGAAACCAACAATCCAAAGTAACATATGCACCCCTATGTTCATTGCAGCACTATTCACAATAGCCAAGACAAGGAAGCAATCTAAGTGCCCATCGACCAACGATTGGATAAAGATGTGGTATGTATATACAATGGAATACTACTCAGCCAGAAAAAAGACAAATTGATCCCATTTGCAGTAACATGGAAGGACCTAGAGGGAATTATGCTAAGCGAAATAAGCCAGTCTGAGAAAGACAAGCACCAGATGATTTCATTCATATGTGGAATATAAACAAGTACTTGGACAAAGAAAATAGTTCAGCGGTTACCAGGGGAAGGGGCGTGGGAGGTGCACAGGGGGTGAAGGGGAACACTTATGTGGTGAGAGTCAAGAAATAACGTACAACTGAAATCTCACATTGATGTAAACTATTATGAACTCAATTAAAAAATGGAATATTTCCATGCGATTGACTCAGAATTTAGTAAAAAGTGAATAAATCAAAAGAGTATCCCCATCTCATTTCTAAGCACAATCATTTTAGGTTTTCTTTTCCATCTGTTCTTCCTTTTTATTCAAACAATTCTGTTTGAGAAGAATTCCCCTTATGCAGTTATTTGTTATCCTTGTTGTGTATGAATGAACTCTGAAAATGCAAATTGTGCCAAATGAATATTTTGTCCAAATGACAGACTGTCAAGAACCAACCTTTTAATTGTATGAATGACAGAGTGGCCTCAAGGATAATGTCTGTCCTTCTTTACTTGGCACAAGAAAATGAGCATTCTGAGGTAAGGCTGTGTCATGAGTTTAATTTAGGGACACAGAATAAAGATATAGTCTGCCAAAAAATTTCGTATTTCGTATTTCACATATGACTACAGGTGACTACTATGAGGAAAAATGAGACATAATAAGACAACGTCTTTCATGGTTGTGATCAGAAAGAGAGATTATTTAAACATTAAAGGGACTGCTCAAAACAAAATGTTTCAGAAAGCTTACCTCAGAAACGAGAATTTGAATACTTACATTAAAATTTTCTCACAATAAAAAGAGATAACTGCACAAGAGAAAACATGTTGCAACCAAGGTAACTGTATCTTTTCTAGAAATGTACTTCTTAGCACGGTAATTAAAATCGCTCTTTTTAGTAGTCCGCCTTCCTTTTATAGCGCAGCTCTTACTATGATTCATCTAATGTTGAGGGTCTAATTCTTATTATGAGTAGGAATTTCCTTCTGTGTTTCTAAACACCACCTTCAAACTAAGTGCTCCTAAGTTTGTCCGATTATGTTCCCAAGTAGGCTAAGCATTCCAGTGGAGCTCCTTCCAGCTGTCAAAGCTAAGCCTCTCAGGGTAACCTGTTTTTCCATCACTTCTCTTCTCAGTTCTTATTCCTATCAGATCTCTAATGGGAATAAAAAGATGTCAGTACTATTTTTTGGAAACAAAATCAGTTATATAAGTTTCATTTTATGTTCTCCGAGAACCCAGATTGAGCCTTTTTTACATTCTCGAGTACCAATGACCAACCTATCCTGAATGACAAATAAAAGCTTCCCATCGACCTTTTCAAATCCAGTTACTCCTCTAGAATTTTCCACACACTGTACTTCAGGTATCTACCTAAAAGGCTATTGTAATCATGTAACTTCAGTACCGAAGAACATACGATATAGTGCCTATCGCATCAAATTCAAATAAATTCTTCCGTATTGGCTATGTGCCCATCATCTGGCAATAAACCCATCATGTTTGGTTTTTCCATTTCCCCACATAAAAAAAGCACTCTAAATTTCATTAAACAGAGTACCCAAAGTATTTTACATATTAACATATTCTTATCAAGAATAACAGAGTACAATGTAAGGTCCCTCAAGTCCTAATTATACTGTAATATGTAACTTATATATTGAATTGAGGTGGTGATTTATATTCCAACTTTCATCCACTCTTTTCACATAGCATTATGTCATAAGTTTTTTTCTACTTCATATAATAAACACAGGAAATAATTTTTAATGGTGATCTGTAATTCTGTCATATGGACACACGGTAGATTAACTATTTCCTTCTATCATTTAGGTCGTCTCACATATTAAATATTATACACAAATCTAAAATTATCTCTACTTTCCTTGGGATAAATAACTGAAAGTGAAATTGCTAGGACAAAGGACAGACTACATATTACTGACACTGAAAACTTGAAACCAACTTTGAAATTTTAAGTGTCTATTTCACATGAACATCAAGAAAAAGCGTTAATAGCTAGTGTTTAAGAGTTCAAAATCAGTACTTTTTAAAGGAATTAAATTGCTAGATACAGCTTTTAAATTTTATAAATGAGAAGTTGATATCACATATAAACACGTTCAAAATCATTCTCCCAAAGACATTTAGGATTATATGAAAGAAATCAGAGATTAGTGTTACATGTCGTTAAGGTTACGTAAATCCCATTCCACAGGTGTATTTATTACCAACTATTTTCAGAAGTTTAGCTGATTTTGATGTGCTTGAAATGATGGCTCGCTGAATTAAAAAACAGTCAATGACTCAGTTGTGCCTAATTATTATACCTACAAGTAAAATTAACTTAAGCAACATCACTTGAGACGACTTCAAGGCTGTTCTTAATCAATACATTAGGTAAACTTCTGTTACTCCATTCTTTATTTGGTATTTTTAAAAACTAATATTTAGCTCTAGAAGTTTTTTCTTAAACTGAAATACTTAAATTATATTTTTCCCAATATTGGTTGAATAATTGTGCGTATTTCCAAAAGAAAGGGTCAAACAAGCACAGACTGAAACATCTGTCATGCTGACCAAACCGAACGGCCTGATGTTAATTTCAAAACATTCCTCATTCTGCCAGGAAATGGCCCTCCTATTGCTTTCCACAGAATCACACTCTCATGGGATGGATGTTCCTCTGTGGCCTCCAGGCTGAAGCGTTCCCTATCCGAGTTTGGACGACAGCCTTTCTGAGTCTGCATTCAGCTCTAATCTTCATCTGACAGCTCGTCAGCCACGCCATCCTCCAATCACAGAGAGACAATTATGAGACATTGATCTTTATATTCTAATGTCTCTTCATATATTTTTATCACTCGATGGTTCATAAACCATTCTTTTAGATCCATTATCTCATGTAACTGTCACAATCCAGTAGGAAAGGTAGGCGATCTATTATTAGTCTTCTTTTGTAGGTGGTTCAGAAAGGTAAGGTAATGAACTAGTTGATGTCAGAGATAACATAAAAACTTAGATCTCCTCATTTCCAGACCAGTCAACATTCCACTATCCCTCCTAACATTCTCTGGTCCATTTAGGTAAAAATAATCTTTTTGATTAAAATGCTCTAAATCATTTTCCATCTTAGAACTAAATAAGAGCCTAAGAAATCTCAATATATCTTTAAAAAAAACAAAACAGCCTTTCTCTTGTTTAAATGGATATTGGTCAGTATTTTAACTCTATTTCAGGATTAACACGAGAATTTTCTGGGATACACAGAAAAATATTGCATTTCATATACACAAACTACAACATGAATCAGAAAGATGTCAAGCCATTGAGGCTGGTGCTGGACTAGAGTATGCAAAAATTCTAAATAAACCATGTAATAGTAAACAATGTAGGTGCGATGGTTAATTTTGTGTGCCAACTTGGCTAAGCTATGGCATGCAGCTGTTTGGTCAAACAATAGTCTAGGTGTTGCTATGAAGGTATTTTGAAGATGTGATTAATATTTAAATCAGTAAACTCTGAGTAAAGCAAATTACCCTTCATGGTGTAGGTGGGCCTCATCCAATCAGTTGAAGGCTTTAAGAGAAAAGAATGAGGTCCTCCAAAAAGCAAAAGGGAAAGGCATTCTAACTCCAGACTGCTTTCAGATTTGAGGTGTAACATTAACCCCTGCCAAAATTTCCAGCCTGCCAGCCTTCCCTGCAGGTTTTAGACTTGCCAGCCCCCAAACTGTATGAACCAATTCCTTAAAATCTCTCTCTCTCTCTTCATAGGTAGCTAGATAGGCAGATAGACAGACAGACATCCTATTGGTTCTGTTTCTCTAGAGAACCCTAATACAGTAGGCGAGCTTTATTAACACCTATTCTCAAACTCCTCCTTTGCTTTCTTCCGCTAAGGAAGCTAGAAGTACTCAATATACTCACCTCTCTTCCAGCCACAGATGGCTACATGACACACTTCCAAGCAGGGATATGTAGGCAGTAGTCTATGGGGAAGATTTCCAACCCTGAGAAAAGCACTAAACTCATGCTAGGAAAGAGTCTTTCCCCTTCCTCTCTGGAACTAGGATTAGATATTCACAAGTGCCTGAAATCTATAAGCATAAGGACAGAAGCCAACACTAAGCAAAGGCAGAGCAAAAGGACAGTAGAAGGATGGGACCATGATGATATCATTTAGCACCCACTTAGCCATGGCCTAGGACACATCTGGAAGATTGAACAACAAAAGCCACTGTGGCCAAGCTTTCTGTTTTTCTTAGTCAAATACATTCTTACCTGACAAAGTAACTTATAAAATGGCTTTATAACATCGACTCAAATATTTATAACATTATGCTGGTATTTGTTTCCTTATATAATGGTTAGTAAAAAATAATTTTAAAAAATACAAATATTAAAAGCCCACATATAATTTATTAAGTATTTAATGATTTCTTTAATTAAAATATTGCACAGCAATTAACGAGTGTCTTCTAGTAAAGGCCTTCACTTATAGTCAGGCCAGAAGAAATCAGCCCTGCCAATCAGTTGTGAGCCACAAAGCAAGACAAAGAAGTCAGTTTGTGCACAGAGACAGATGGTTGTAGAATAGCATTAACAAATAAGAATACAGCCACATTTTTAGGCTAGATATATTCTTCACAGACATGTATTCTAAATTACTTATGAAGCTGTACTAAACAAGCACTGTCTTCAGTGGATTATTCAAAAAGAAAAAACATTTTTTTCAGTTAGCATGATGTGTGAGCCTACAAATGTTGCTGCAGGCAGGCTGTCATGAGACCATGAGGCTGAGACAGAGGCAAGTGAAAATGAACTGGATTGGAAAGATCGAGGCACATCGGACAAGCATATGAATAAAGCTGTTTTCCAAGATGAGAGTAAGTTCACCAAGTGGACTTAGGGTCCCCCGAATTTCAAGACCTTACTTTAACTGGAAGGCTAGAAGAGATCCTGAACCCCCAGGGGTCAGAGAGGATTCTCATTCACACATTTCAGGGTTCACCTGTCACCTTTCGTCTGCAGTCTTGGCGTTGCTTCCTGCCAACAGTTCTGCTCTGAGGAAGCCGCCGACGGTCAGCCCTCTGTGGGTGGAATCCCTGGTCTCTCTCTTGGTGCTTTGATGCCCTCTTCCAAGCTTTGACCTAGGGGAGGCCAGCCTGACCATCATCCCCTCAGGGCACTAGGCACAGCCCATCTTGGCTCGTCCCTTCTCTAGGCTTGAAGAATTCCCCTACTTATTCTTCAAGGCTCAGATCAACTTCTCCATGAAGCCCTCCTGCCAAAACTTCATAGCCCCCCGTGATGGCTCCTTTGAAACATCTACAGTGCTTGTCCACGTACAACCCATCAATTCCACACTCGCTTCCACGCTAATATCCTCATTTAGCTACCCTGTTCCCAGCTACACTCTAAACTCTTCAAGGGAAGAGACTATGTGCTTAGAACAATGCACGAAATCTTATACTTAACGAATGCTTGGAAAACACTCATTCAGATATGGTCTAATGTTCTGATATTTCTACTGTATGACTTTATATTTTGTTGAAACTCCAGAAATAGCTCTACCTTTCTAAAGCTGTTATCTGAAGCACCATCTTCACTTTCAAATTCTATCTACAGCTAAGCATATGGCTGGCACTCGACACAAGCCAGCTGACTAGGATAATTCTTTTAAGATGGCAATAACCCCATTTATCCACAGGGATTTTCAAAAGAGTTTATTAACAATGTAAGTCCTTATCAAAGTCACTCCTGGAAACTAATAATTATGTAACATTCATATTAAAAATCACTGAAAGAATAAGTGCTTCTGCAAAGTTTTAGCTCATTTTAAAAAAATATATCTAAGTACTCCTGAGAAATTTCCTCTATGTATATGTATTTCCGAGCAGTATGAGAACTCTTCATTCTAAGATAAACTAATTACCAGAACAAGGAAAATTTTCAAGATAAAATGATGAGTTCTCAGAATATATCCCAATAAGTGAATTTCTCGTGTGATACAGATGCTCATGTGTGCTTTGTTACTAAATAGTACAGCTGAAAAAAAATTTAGATAAAACTGACAGCCTACATTTTTATCCTTACCCTGAGGTAAGGCAAAATATATAATTTTTTGTTTCTATTGAGAATGAAAACTTTATTGTTAGATATTTTTCGTATAAACATACATGCTAAGGACAGGAATGACTGTAACAATTTTGGTCTCTTTCATTCACTCTTCACAGATCTCTTCTAGAAAGATGAAGAGACTTTATCTCCAACAGGTAGCCGTGAGAGCACAGGAGGCTAAAATTGATGGCAGCAGCTCTCCATTCTGGGTTTTTACTGTCTGACCTTTGTAGCCTACCTCTTTTCATTCCAATTTCCTCATATTGAATATACTTGAACTTGTCTATTCCAACCTAACATCATAGTTTTAAAATAAAAATGAAATGTCATTCTTTGAATCCTTAGGCAGAATGTCAATGCAACATTTCGAGAAGAATATGGTCTTTGGAATAGAATAAACCAGAGTTCAAAGCAAAATGCTAACAGCTGTCTAGCTGTGTGACCTTGGGCAAGTTACTAAACTGCTCTGAACCTGTTGCCCACTTGTAGCATGAGGCAAAGGAAACTTGGTCTCATTTAATCCTCCTTGCAGCCCAGTACAGAGCTTGGTACAGAACTAATTATCACTAGTTTATTTTTATAGCTATATATAAATATAAATCAATTTGATGCATATTATTATTATATTATATACTTACAAAGGTTAGAAAGCTTAGATTATTGTTCACCATAAGCATAATGAAATACTAGACATTTCAAGACATTTCCTAGTCTTTATTCTTAATGAGACAGAGTAGAAATTAACAGAACCACACCAAGCTACAGACCAATTTGATCAAGTTGTCTACGCTGCTTTGCATACTACAATAAGTCCTTATTCTGGCTTCTATTTTCTCCACGGCTACACACCTTAACTGTTAAAATGATGCAGAAACTCATCTAAATTTACTTCAACAGTAAGTATAGCATTCAAAAGAAACAGATCAAAACAGCTCTACAAAATGATGCCATCATTACCCACCCATTTTTAAAACAAAAGAAAATCTATTAGATTCAGGTCTACATTAATTCGGCGCAAGCCACGTTAACTCTATTCTAAGGGGAAAAAAATGGCAAATATGCTAACAAAAAAGTTTCTTCACAATTTTCTAACATTCCAAAATCTGTGACTAACAAATGTATATAAATTAGCCATAAGAATCATATACCACTAACATCATTCTTGATTCAACTTAACTAGGAATTCTGGAGGCTGGTTGGAAAACTTGATGTCCCATAGATTCATGCCTATAAACTGGAATTTAACATTAATATGGAGAAATGGAAAACGAAAAGAGGAATTTGCCACTCAAATCACTAAGAATATTTTTTCACCTAGTATTTCAATCACAAATCTTCCTCTGGACAAAGAATAAGATGAAAGCAGGGGTTCTTTAAAAAATAAGAGCACAAATGTTTTACACATAAGGAAATGTCACTATCATTATTTATATATCTATACACAACACTGATAACTGCTAAACAATAACACCTGGAAAACAATGGAACGGCTCTTCCTCCCATTTCCAGACTCATTTTACAACTGTCTGTCAAATTTGGTAAAATCAATTTCACTCATAATCAACTATTTCAAGGAATTCTCCAAATGATGTGACGAAATAGAACTTTGGTCTAATTCTAATGAGATTTCAGTTTTATAAGCTTTGGAGAGTTTGCGGGTGTTTGCCAGGCTGGTCTTTGCATCTCTGAACACGATACCTACTTCGTGTCCCTTTGTTGAAAGTGTCAAAATTTAAATAAGACGGTGTATTTTCTCAATCCGGCAAGCTAGTTTTATAAGAAAATGTAATCAAAATTCGTAATGTGTCAAGAATATTAGGCCAATGTGGCTATATGTGCCAGCTAAGGAATCATTTTAAAAATGGATTGAGGCAGAATAAAATCTGATAATTGCATTTGAACACTGTGAGCACTAGAAAACAAAGAAATATTAGAAGAATAAAGGGCAGAAAATTACATTTTAATTAAGATTAAGAAAATTAGTACTTAGTTAAGAAAAAAGAACAGAAAATTAAAATTTTTTAAAATTTGGACCTTATATGGCTTCATGAAAATGCTACATTTATAGAGTTTGTTTCAAGTAATTTTTTTATTATTGAAGCATCTTAATTATTTATAATCCTAGTTATTTATTTCAATTAATACATTACCATTCACTATACTGCTTCGGTTCCAAAAGACTAATTTATGGTATACTATTAAATGATCTTCAAATGAAAAAACAAATTAATTTTAATGGATTTGAAATTATTCTTACAATTGATTAAGTGTTAGACAATCTATATGCAGAATTTAACGGACTGAATGTAGGACTGAATGTATAAATATTATCATAACAAATGTGTACAATAGCAACAATAATCATCAGTTACATGCTTATAACCAATGAAAATAAACATTTACAAACGCTACTATAAAATATATTGTCAGAAGAGCAAATATAGATTAAGAAATTTATTTGGGGCCAGCTCCATGGCCAAGTGGTTGAGTTTGCACGCTCTGCTTTGGCGGCCCAGGGTTTTGCCAGTTCCGATCTTGGGCGCAGACATGGCACCACTCATCAGGCCATGCTGAGGCGGCATCCCACGTGCCACAACTAGAAGGACTCACAACTAAAATATACAACTATGTACTTGGGGGCTTTGGGGAGAAGGAAAAATAAAATAATAATAATAATAAAAAGAAACGTATTTGATTATGGTGCATCTTTCCATAGACTTTTCCAAAGTCAGAAGACATTCTTGCCATAATTTGATTGACCACAACTTCATAAATCTTTAACGTTATTTAATGTAAAAGGGAAACCAAGACAATATAAAAGTTAAATATGAGAAATGCAGAATTTTAAACAACCACAGGGGAAAGACATGAATCTTAATGTAAGCAATAAAATGGGTAGGAAATCAAGGATGATGAATTTATATGTTATGTAATTAATCTACAGTTATCCTGCTCTATATCTGTTTGTAGTAGAAGCACCTACAATTCAATTAACTAAGACACAAAACAGAACTACATGCTCACAAATCCAAAACTCCATTTTCACAAAGGAAGACATATACCTTAAGAGATTTAGACTACTAAACTAAAGCCATTTCAGATAGAAACTTTATAAAATGATTCTACATTGTAAGAATAACCTCCAGGTGTAACAAATAAAGTTATGTAAATATGCAACAAATTGCCTATCTAAAATTACCAACTAAATTTTCAAGAGAAATAAAAAGAACTTTGGTCCACTGCCTAATAATAATTCATAATAAAAAATTACAAATTACAAAAAATTTGTAATACAGTGTCATGCTATATATGCTTTAATGACTCAAAATTTGTTTTGTAATCCTATTGTAGAAAACTACACAATGACATAAAATATTGTATACAAGATCTGGCAAATTACATATAATAAACAGAAAGGCAAATTTATAACTTGACATTATTCTTTATGCCCATTATCCACTTACTTACTATTTAGTAATACGGCACTTCTGTGACTTCTTATTAAATCTGTCCTCACTAGCTCACACATGAATACATGTCTTATTACATATACTTATATTTACATTAAATATAATATATGTAATTAATATATATATAATGAATATGCAATATAATGTACTAAATGTAATACATTTATTTATACTAAATATGTAGATATTTAGTATAAATAATATTCAAGAAATATAAAGAGTATTTTTCAAATCACAATTCACACCAAGATACCTTTCAGATCACACTATACATATCAAAAAAAATCAGACCAGATTTTACACATTCAAATACACATTACTTTCTAGAATATGAAAAAAAAAACCATGAAGTTATAAGTAAGTCATACCACTCAGCTCTTTAAAATCTTTCCAGCCTTCTTACTCTCTTACTAAGCTTCTCTTCTGCCATCTGACTCTTGCTTTTCTGGAACCTCATTCTCATACCACTTTCTCCCTGGATGTTTATACTTCAACCACATTGGCCTCCAGTCACTTCCACACACACCTCAGTGCCTTTGCACTGGCTATTTCCTTAAACTGTATATTCAACTCTTCCCAGGTTCATTCTAATGCTTTGCCTCTGGGATCAAATGTCACCTCTTCCCAGAAGCCTTCCTTGGTAAATTTATCTAGAGTGGCCTCTACATTTACTCCTCCTAACATCAGCCTGTTCATCATAATCAGAGTTTGTATCATCTATTTGTTTATTGCCTAATTTCTTTCACGAGACTGTAAATTCCACAAGGACAGAGAACTTATCTGTCCCAGCACCCATCAAAGAATCTGAATCCCAAGAGGTAATGCAATAAATGTTTGTAGAATAAATGAATGAGATCGATTTTTAAAAGCTAATCATTTAGGGAATCTGTTACTCTTGTAAACAATTTTTAGCAGTCTAGAAAGAACAGGAATTTGCATACTGATTTGAGGCTCTCATGCAGGCCATTTTCCTTTTGCTCTCACAGAAGTGCATGCAGGTTTTCTCAAAATAACAATTCAATTGTTCTGAAATACTAGCATTAAAATAAAAAAGAATGAGGATTTTTTTATTTTATGAAAAACAGAGTATTTAATGAGAATGAGATACTAATGTAATAATAACTACGAGAAATATTCTTTATTAAAAAAACGCAGCATTCAGAATAAGGCGTATAATAGGCCACTTCTAGTGACAAACAAAAATTGGGGAGAGGAGAACAGTGTATGTACTAGTTGTCTGACATGCAAGAGGAACTCTGGAAAAAAGAGTGGATAGTTAGGGGGAGGGCCTCTCCAGGCAGATGGAGGGCAGAATTTGGAAGACTTTTCACTGTATGTATTTTTATGCTTTTAGTTTTTGAACCATCTTATAATATTACTGGTTCAATTCACTAAATGCAATTTAAATTTTAAATAATTTAAAAATAAATTACTAATCTTTTTTTTTTTTTGAGGAAGATTAGCCCTGAGCTAACGGCTGCCAATCCTCCTCTTTTTGCTGAGGAAGACTGGCCCTGAGCTAACATCCGTGCCCATCTTCTTCTACTTTATATGTGGGACATCTACCACAGCATGGCTTTTGCCAAGTGGTGCCATGTCCGCACCCATGATCTGAACCGGCAAACCCCAGGCCACGGAGAAGTGGAACATGTGAACTTAACTGCTGCACCACCAGGCCGGCCCCACTAATCTTAATTAATTAAATTTTAAACTAAACTTTTTTATCCTATGACTGTGCTACGATTTTTCTTTTTTAATTTTAAAAAATAACGGCTTCCGGGGCTGGCCCCGTGGCCGAGTGGTTAAGTTCGCGCACTCCGCTGCAGGCGGCCCAGTGTTTCGTTGGTTCGAATCCTGGGCGAGGACATGGCACTGCTCAACAGGCCACGCTGAGGCGGCGTCCCACATGCCACAACTAGAAGGACCCACTACTAAAATATACAACTATGTACTGGGGGGCTTTGGGGAGAAAAAGGAAAAAATAAAATCTTTAAAAAAAAATTAACGGCTTCGCTCATGCATGAAGCTTGCTTAAAAAAAAATGCATTTATGTAGTCTGATAATACTCACAATGGAGAGACACGCCTGGCTGCCTAATCTGGGAAAGTTTTTCAAGTTAAGTGGGCCTCAGTCATCTACTAGCAAGTATTTACAAAGGGCTGCAAAGCCGTGCATGATATGTGGCCCCGTCTCTCACCTCTTTTCCTTTCTGAGCTCACATTTCACTACTCTCTCAGCCCCTTACTCAATTCTAGTTTCTCTTAGCTTCTGGCTGGTTCTTGACCTGCCAAGTACTTTTCCAACGGGCTTGTCCATCTACTGTTTTTTGGCTGGAAAGCTTCTCCTTTAGATATCCGCTTGGCTCAAATATCATCTTCTCAGTGAGACCCACCTACCTCCCTATTTAAAACTGCACACCCACGGTCATGCACCCCTTAGCTCCTCCCCTGCTTATTTACTGTCTTTCCCCTCGGGAAAATAAGGCAGAGACTTTCATCTACTTCTCTTTTTTTTGACTGCTATAACTCCAGCAACTAGAAAAATGCCTGGAGTACTAGATGCTCAGTAAGTAGTTGGTGAATAAACGAATAATGGATGAAACTCAACACATGCAAAATAGAACTCTTTTCTTCTCTGCCCATGCCTCAAACACACCAATCCCCCCAACCTATTCTTGTTCCTTTATTCCCTATTTCTAGGAATATTGCTAACAACCGAGTCTAAAACCCGGGAGTCACCTTAAACTTTCCCCCATTCTACCCCTACATCTAATCATCCACTTCTGTCAATTCTCTATCCTCACTGGCTCTCACTTCCATCTCCTCACCTCCACTTCCACTTTGATTCCTTCATCAAGACTCACCTCCCACGTAGTCTGGAGTGACAGCCTCCTAACTATCTTGTGTCACTATCCCCATGCACAAGAGCCTCCAACCCTTCCTGCCATGCTAGAGGCACTAAGTGGTACACTGATCATGGTGCTCACAAAGGAAAAACTCTTCATAGCTCCCCATTACCTATGGAACTGATTTTTCACTCTGATTGCTTGTTAGAGACACCCAGAGAGATCTTTAACATGTCATTCACAGGCTCCATCATAATTAGATCTCAACCAGTTACATCACCCCCAGTAGTTCTAAGAATCACTGATCGGCAAGGTATACTTGAAACCCTTCAGGATGACATACAAGGCCTTTCAAAAGCAAGTTCTATCAACGGCTTTTGAGCCTCATTTCTCCTGCCTTCACCTACTTAAACCAAACACACTGTTCGCTATCACGCTGTTTTGCCACCTTTGCCTTCCCGTGTGTCACCCTTCACCTGATAACATCCCTATGCATTACTTCTAGTTTGAAGGAAGTATTGCATTTTCCTGTGCTCATCAGGGACTTCTTCTCTTACACTCCTGAGTATCCTTTACTTCCCTCTATTATAGCAGTTGGCTATAGCAGTGAGCATGGAAATATCTGTTGAGAATGACTGGTTGAAATCAAAGTTACCCATTTAAAATAGTTTTTAAATAAGTTATGGCTTCTGCAATCAATCAGATCACTGTGATAACTTTTTTCTTTTGGGCTCCAATTCAGTAAGTCAGTGTTAAATTAATTCAGTCAATGAAAACATTCCACCTATATTTAAAGAACTCTATTGCTATATATTATTCAAATGTAATAAATAAAAACAGCTATGAAACAAACTTTGCATGGATAAACAATATATTTTTTTCTAAGAATGTTTTAAAATCCATCTTGAATTTTTCTAAAGAGAATAAAAAAGAATAATATATGAAACATGAAAATCAGACCATACGAAAACATACAGCTGCGAGCGATGACTTTATATTCATCATCTTTAAATCCAGTGACCAGCTCTTTGGAACAGATGAGTAACAGATGTAGAAAAAAATGCAGAAGTGCTGATTACTTTTCTATGATTTTCCCAAAAGGAAAACGAAACAAAAAGTAACTTTTAAGGAACAGTTTAAGAATGGATTGGGTATTTGAAAACAGAAAATTAATAATTAAAAAAAAGTATACAGTGATCTAAATCCTAGAGTCACATTAGAATCACCTTGGAAGTTTTAAACTACCCACGCTCCAGGGCTCACCTGTAAGAGATTGTGATAAAATGGGTCAGGGTGGATTCCAGCATCAGAAGTTTTTCCAAGTCCCCAGGGGATCCCATTATGCAGTCAGGGTAGAGAGCCACGGAATCGGCACCTTCCGGATGACAGCAAAGCCCATCTTTCAAAAGCAATGGCAATAAACCCTTTCCAATCAATGTTATTTCCCTCCCACGAGGGACAAAAAAGAATATAATCACTGTAAACTGGAAAATATTAATAACAGTTAACAGTTAGACAGGAATTATTACGTGTCAAACATTCTAAGGGCTTCTAATACCTTGAGTTTTTATTCCTCACAATGCCTCTGTAAAAGTGACAAGATTTTATGCCATTCTGCTTCCATAAAAATTGCTAACAGTTGCAGAATGCTTAACCTTGCCAGATATTACTCTGAGTGCTGCTATATACATTGACTCAATCTTCACAACAGTTCTGTGAAGTAAGTACTGTTATATCCATTCTATAGATGAGGAAACTAAGGCACAAAGAAGTTAAATACCTTGTCTAAGGCCATCCAGCTAGTGAATGGCAGAACTGGGTTTTAAAGCCAGTTAGTCTAGCTCCAGACTTAATCAAAAAACAAAATCCTAGTGATCTGTGCTACACAACAGGCACACAATATATTAATATGCAATAAAATTACTGAACATGTCTTTATTTTTCTCCTCTTCAGGAGACAGTAATACAAACAAGAGAGGAAGACACTCACTTAAAACTGAAATAAGAATCATTGGATGCTAGTTTTGAGACACAAACCACTATTGTACCCAACTGGAGATTTCATGAGTTAGAACAAAAAAGAGGAAATGAAAAGGATGATGGAGACTCTCTATCAGACACGAAAGCAAGAGATTGGTTAGAAGCCTGACTCCTTCTATCTGTGAGCTCTATGAGGACAAGGAAGGTCTGTGTATGTTCACTGCTGACAGAAAGTGCTCAATAAATACATTTGAGCAAAAGAAATCAGCTGGCCGCATAAGACGTGCGATGACCGAATTTTAAGGCAGAATATTTTCAATTAAACGCTATGTTTTTTCCTATTTTAAGATACCCATCATGTATACTAAATATCCTTATTTCACATAAAATTTGTTTCTGTATAACAGAACATTAGACTACTAAAATAAATTTTTTATTAAAATGTTAATCTTTCAATATTTTATTTTGCACATGCAAATTTTACATTTATATAATAAATTTAATAAATATAAATATTCACATTTATATAATTATATGATAAATATAATTATTAAATTTATGAAAAATAGACACTTCTAATAATCAGCTCAATAGCTAGGTAGCCACATTGCTAACTCTAGGCCAAGTTGTTACAACTCTCTTGGGCCTGACTCTGCGCTCCTCCGGTGGGGTGGCCATCTGGTCCTTGATCTGGTTTGATTCCTCCCTTTGTAGCTGGTGTCTCTACCCTCCTCTTGATTAGCAAAGCACCATGGATCTACCCTTATCCAATGACACGAGAGCTGCACTCTGGGTTCTCACCAGAGAATATGCATAACTCACACTTCCTGTTGGCCAACGTAATATAAAACATTTGGGTGAGAAGTAGTATCCACAGAGGGCTCTCTGAAGAGTATTCTAAATTTTAAAATAAAATCAAGCAAGGTACCAAACAATGGTGCACTTGACCGTAATTTCCTTGTCTCTGAGTAGAATTCCTCCTGCAGGATTGCCTGTATTACAGCCCTGGTTTATATTGAGGGGATTTTTAAGAAACATCCACATGAATCATGCTATTCTCCTTATCACAGAAGTGGTGCTGAGTATGTGATGCCTCAGGGCCCCAGTCTGTCCAACGGGAAAGCTTTCTCTCAGGTCTCAGTGTCATAAGTTAGGATTCTCTTTTGTGTCAGAAAAATAGGAGCCCAACAACTATTTTTACAATGTTTTTTTTCGCTTCTTTTCCTACATTTTCATTTTCCCTTATTTCTTCACATTTTTATTTTATTGTATTGTATTCTACTTTTATTAATATGTATATTTCTTTAAACCATGTCTTTTGGAGGTACTGGTACTCCATAAATAAACAAATAGTTCTACAATAAAAATGAATTAAACTGAAAGGGATCATGAAAAGTTCAGATACCAGTGACTGTGAAGAATGAGGGACACAGCTTTCCAAATTATAAATGGCAAGTAAAAATTTTAAAATCCCGAAAAATTAAGAAATCTATTTCATTCATTAGTTAGTTCCAAAACAGTGCCTGCTGCATTTTTTTTAAAAAATAGTATTTTGATTCAATTAATTTAGAAACATGTAACATACTTATTGTACTATAAATGTCCAACACCTTTGCAAGACTGGGTAACATTAAATATACGCCATGACTCAAACTGATTTACATGTGGATAACTCTTAACTAGCGTGCTCTTCGATAGTTAGGACGGTAAATGAAGAGAACATTAGAATTCTGAGGAACTAAAACTCCTCAATTTTTCAGTTTACTTAGGTCTTCCCATTGTTTAATAATATCAAATAGTGACTCATATGACTCAAGACACTGATTTTTTAATTTTAATGAAGTTTCTATTTAGCTCAAACACCTTATTAAAAGTTCTATCTTTGTGTAGAAAGTCACATGTTACAATCAAAGTAAAATGCAGTACAGTTATATGATAGAATACATTTCTTTGTATGTTGAGCACTGATTGACTAATTAGAAGAGGGATTGAAATAAATGTTTCTCAAAACATAGCTCTTTGGAGACCAAGACAAAGAAAGCGGAAGTATAAAATTGACCTGGAATTTTTTCCGAAAATTAGAATACTTATGATCCATTAAAGAGGAAGAGTATTCAAAGTTTTTAAACTAACATGAGTACTTATGTTACCATGGAGCTTACTTCAAACTGTGTGGTGGCATCTTCCAAACTTAACAGTTTTTATAACCGTTGGAAATCATCTTCTTGGAAAGTACACACTGTCACAATTCAGGTGATAAGGCATCAGTTAACAATGAATATGAATGAGCTAAGACTATCAAAATATGAAAAAAAATACTGTTTTGCCTTCAACTCGGAATGCAATTTTATTTCGTGCAATGAAGAAAACAGTGTCGCAGAAAAGGAACTTCCTAAAATCCATGCCTGATGATTCCATCTGACAAGTGGAACGGGGGTGGGAAGGGTAGGTGTGAGAAGCTGACTCCTTCTAGTGAAGTTAAAAACTAAATTGTGACTAAATCAGAAACAAGAAACAATTTTTGAGACTGAATTTTAGATAAAAATCTCAGACTTACACTATTCCATAGATATTAATATATTTTGGGGGCAGAAACCATGTTCATGATACAGTAAAATTAGCATTACAGAAGATGGAAGCCCATAAGAAATAGGAAGAAGCTAAGAAGGGTGTGCGACAGCCCCTGTTAGAACGGACCAGATATTTTAGCCTTAATGGGTATGTTATGAAGAACTTATATGTATGGAGTCACTCTCTGGTATTACAAGCCCGGGGAAACACTTCCAGGATATATCCTTTTGTGAAATAATAGAATTTTCTAGGGTGTTTACACCCTTAGGGGGCCAAGATTAGACATAAGACATTCTGGCATGAAATTAATTCTTTAAAGAATCTAATAAAAATCTGTTTAGTCATAAGAAACGGTTTTTTAAACCCATAGAGAAATATTTTTATCAACATAGAGCTATGTTTTATTTGAAACAATATTTAATTGAATGAAATAAGGATAGATATTCTTTGGCTCCATTTCACTGCAAACATTAAAAAGATAAATACAAACTATTCTGAAAATGACTCTAGATGAAATGTAAAACTCCCTCACAGGGAGAAGAAGGATCATTGAAATTAAAATTATTTTAATGTTTGAATGTAAGTGATCTTACTAAAACAAAAACCAAAAGAACAGAACTTCCAATTCTGCTAAGACAGGCTAAAAATAAATAGTACAAATATATTTTTTTAACAGTGAGGACTTTCTGGCTGTTTACTAAAAACGTGCCTGTAACAAAGAAAGTGTAACTATATTGTATTACATGATATAAAATTCTAACAGCCAAGTTTGAAAAAAATTAATTCGTCTGTAAATTAACGAACGTATTTAAATACAGATCTCATTCTCACTGGAAAAGTACTTCATTTTCTAGAGAATATTTTAATGAAATTTGTACACATGGATTATCTGGTTCAAAATATCAAGAGTCTCCTGGCTACCTGGGCCAGGTAGTTAAAATAAACGTGCAAAGGGAACCTGCTGTACAATAATAGGATACGAAGGGGACTGAAGGCTGCCTGCCTTTGCTAAAGGCACCGAAAAACAAAAACAAAAACCCTCAAAACACTCGTGTGCCAAACAATGTTTAAGAGCCATATGTAGCCTCCCAAGCTGCCAGATGGCAGCTCAGATAACTAGAAACACAGTAGCCAAGATACATCTCAACCAAAGATGTGAACTTAGCCAACAGTAGATGCCAATAAATTCTACCACTCACAGAGTGACTAGAATTGAATAATTTTTCACAAACATGCTTCAATTAGTAATCTTTACTTATCCAATTCGAGCTATAAATGATACAACAGCAGCCCATGAAGTCTGTTGATTATTAACAACTGCCATATGTCCTTGAAAACTAGATGATTCTACCTCCAGGTGGGGAAGGGAGAAGCTCAACCCTGACTCTCCAGTGGTCTCAGGCACCCAGAGAACCAGTCTACCTGAGGCTCACCAGCAGCCAAAGGCCTCTTTATTTGCAAGTGGTCAAGCCATTCCTGGGCCCTAAGTGTGAACACCTTGCGATCTCTTGGAATATCAGGGTTGGCCTGCACGTTAATTTACTGAGAACCTGAGGAAAAGTAGTGCATAGCAAAATGCCTTTGTCATTTATTTTACTTATCATTAAAGACAGAAGGAAAGAAGAAAAAGTGGGTGGAGATGACAGGAAACAGAGCAAGAGGCCAACAGGCAAGATATATTTTCCCAGACCACCAGGATCTTATCGTGAGAAAGAACTGAAGCTATACATCATTTCCTGAAAAACCCGAGGACCCTCAGGAGGAGGGGCCAGCTGCCTTGAGAGACAAGTTTCTGGGTGGCCATGCGAGTTGACTGCAGAATGGGATACTGCTGACTTCCTTTCCTACTGAAAATTCCAGAGAAACTCAGAAAAAAGGGGCTATTTTTCTGGCAACTAATCTAGAAATCTACAGTAATTTTTAAATGCAGATACAGTCTGATCTGTTTGGGATTCCTTATTATGGATATTAAATAACCACTTGTTAAATAATATTTTCCACAATGTCTTCTTAAGATCAGTCATCTAATACGATGTTCAAAGACTGAAGCAAATATTTGCAATGCGTCTTTTAAACAGTCTGCCATGTTTTATGAAGTTTTACTGATATTGGATCCCTCATACTTCTAAAATACTGAAACATATTGGTTTCTTGTTCTTTGCCAAAAAAGCAAACTTGGATTCTTTAACTGAAAAGAATTTGATTTATTTTAGTTTGACTCTTTCGATATAAATGAATCACTCACTACTAATAATTATTAAATGAATAAAATCGAATCCATAATATATATAATATAGTACATAATCTATTCAGCATTATGACAATAATAGCTAACATCTATTGACAATTTACTATGTGCCAGATACTATATTAAGGACTCTACATGGATCATTTCACCATTTCACTTTTTCGTCTCCAAAATCTATGAGGTAGACACTGTTACAAACTCCACATTTGGCTGAATCAAACAAGGCTCAGAGAAGTAACTCACAAAAGGCAATGAAACTTATAAGTGGTAGAGCAGTGACTCAAATCCAAGTTCAAGTTTATTCTTTCTCTCTAGCTCTCTCTCAGTATTATGCTTAACTGTATATACAACACAGAGAAAGTAGACTTCAACTGAGCAGCAAAGAAAAATACTAGAAGATTCCCAGGTTGTATTAAAAATATAATTTACATTCAAGAAAAGCTACACAATCTATGTATTTTAGTATTTTTGTTCAATTCTCTTCCTACAAGATCTGCAAGCCTGCTAATTATTTTTGAAAGATAACATTCCACCATGAATGTTTCATCTATTCAAATTCAATAATTGTGAACATATTTCCATAACAGCACTCTTAATTCTGTAAGAACTTTTAGTAGGAAGAAAAGCTAAACAAAACCCTGAAATCCATGAAAGGTACAGATAACAGAAATTCAAAATTTTAAGAGAATTCTTTCACAGACAGTTCTTTTAAAAAAAATATGGAAACAAAATTACTGGTCAATATCATAGCATGCACACACGACCACATAAGAAATTTCACCTTTACTGTGGATGCCAACCCAGAGTGGAACAGGTTAATTTTTCCATAAATGTGAATAGTAGCTTAGATGGACATCATTTCAACTAACCTAAAATCCAAACTTGAAAGTCCTAGCTTGGCTATGCCCCAAGTGACCCACTCAAGTGTCTCGTGAAACATAGAACACACTCTAATATTAAAATGCTTAGATATAATTTAACTGTATATTTATCTTTACTAAATTGATTAACAGATGCTGTTTAATATACTCCTTGGTAATAAAATTTTCCACCATTCCTTTAAATAAGACTTTGAGACTTTGTATTAGGATTACATCCATGCCTCCTTGGAAATATTGTTCAAATAGCTCCTTGAAAGACTGAAACTCCAAAACAAAGTAAATTCTATATAATTGCTTAGCAAAGCATACAGTCCACATTCTGAAACAGTATTCCTTTAGAAAATAATATTTTCAATTGCTAGCAAAAAATGTAGAAATGATCTTTTTCATATAGATTCTAATGTCAGCGATGGACAAGTGTCAGTCTGAAACTCAAATGCATTGGGAAAAGTTAATGGAAATATGGTGTTTGTGAAGTTTCATCCCTAAGACTTGCAGTCCCTTTTTTGTCTCTTCTTTTACATCAGTTAATGAAAAGATCTAAGATTCCACTTACTCTAACAGAGGGTGCACATGTATCAGAACTCCTCTTCCCTTTAATCAGAACAAATGCCTATATTACAAATAAAATATTAAACCAATTCTTGAGCATGTAGGTCACCGGAGCATATTTTGCTTTACTCTTGGAACATGAATGGGTGGACTACTATGTGAGAACTGTACCTTCACAGCAGAATCAATGAAAACCTGAAAGGAGGGACATTTAAATAAAAGGGTTGTTAAAACTTTATATGTGATGCTAAGGCAATAAGGTATCAAATAAAACAAAATAATTTCCCATTTTATTTTTAAATATGGATGATATTTTTATTCATCCACACCAGGTATATATCTACAAAAATAGTCTTCCTGTAAACAAAATGGACTGAATGTGTTTTCTACATTGAATATTTACTTTTTGCCTTCCAGTTATTTTTACATTAAATGGAGAAAGAAAAGTCTTTTTCACTGAGTTTATTCTAAATTACTTATTTATAAATTATAACGTTCTTGCATAAATTTTTATTCTAAAGGGTAATCATAAGACTTTTTAGTTTTATAAAGCTAAAAACTTTTTAAATTACTATTTTTATTATCAAAAGGAATGAGGTATGTAATAATTTTAAGTTTGCATAGTACATATTCCAAATAACTAGTTATCAATAATTTTTACTCTGTAATAAATATAAGGAATATTTCCCCAACGTATAAATATCACAAAGTATAAAAAAGAAAGAAAATTAACTAAAGTGAGATTACACTTTTAAAAGAAAAATGAATAGGACTGTGTAGTCTTGAGGTATAATGATTTCACAGTGAACATGTTTTCATAAAATGTTTCTTCTATACTAAGAGACATAGAAAATTTGAAAAGATAAGTAAATGAGTTGTTATAATTTACAAATGTATGCACTGGGTAGCTAAAATATATTAAACTCCAACCACCTGAAAACCCAACTATACTGAAAACTGCAATACACTAGTATTTAAATGTTAAGCCAATTTTTACTATCTTTCAGGAAATTATTTTAAATAAAACAGTATTTCATTTCAAAACAAATTTCTGAAGGAAAAAGATCCCAGAGTATTTCATAAAACTAATTACTGCAATAAAACAACAGTTCATAACTCAGATTATTTAAATAATGGTGGCTGTTCAGAAAATGGAATAAGGGCAGACAGAAATCAATTTTAGGGAACCAGTCATAATATTAAGCAGTTACTTGACATCTTCAGAACTCCTTCTGTTTTTCCAGATAATTCATTCCTTTTAAAATTTTGTGAATAAATCTATCATAAGTGAGTTAACTTTTCCTAAGCTTTTAAAAAATACTTGTTAAATTTCCACATGACAATCTTCCAAGAAACTCCAGATTTTAACTATTTAAAAACGAAGAGAAGTAATTAGATACCTACCTCAAACAATCACCACCAACAACAAAGTACCAAATGCTAAAAGCTACAACCCAAGAGAATAAAATTAGTCCTCTTGTTAGCGACAGGAAATGGCTATGCATGTATATAAACACCAATAAAACAAATAAAGGGGAAATAGCATCTTCCAGAGATATGACCATATAAATACGCAGCTGCTTAAAGAGCCAAGCTAACAAGAAAGCCTCAGACAGGCCTTAGATCTAATAAGAACTGTATCTCCCATAATCACCCTTGTGTCCATTACCGGCTGCTGCTATCATTTTCAAGCAAATACAAAGATAAAGAGAGAAAAAATAGAATCCCTGCCTCAGACTGTAAAATGGCATGCACCTGTAATACGTGAACACTTGGATCACAGCTCGTCTTACCTCATAAGACCAGACACACTGAGTCCCACCAAAACGTCGAACACACCTTCCTACTTCCACGTCCTCGTGAGTTGTGTACATTTCTCTGAGGCATTCACCTATATGTGGCACCATCCTCCTGAGAACCTCTCGACTGAAGATCATGCCAGGTCCTCCCATACAGAAGTTCTCCCCAGGCTCCAGCCCCAGCTTTCCGAGTTCTTCAATATTCCCCAGGCCAGTCTGGCCCAGGTAGAGAGGCTTGCTGCTATTCAGTGATCTAAGAAACTCTTCTAACTTATCACCTACAAAGAGAGAGGCAACAATCACTCCTTTTCCTAATTCATGATCATTTGTAGTACACAAAATAAGTAATACAAAGTAAGGGACATAAATTCCCCATAAGTCTTATAATATTGAAAACAAGAAAAACTGCTCTGAATATTCTATTATTTTTTTTAAATACTAACTTATAGCTATTAATCAAGCCATAATAAAATTTTATCAAATTTCTAGTCAAGGTCACTGGAAAACTTTAATAAGTGTAATAATCATCAGTTTTTTGGTAAAAGGTGAAATGGTAAGGAGACTAAAGACAGGTTTCTTAGCACGTTTGAAGTAATGATAAAATTCCTAGAGATATAATATTAAATATTGATATTTTGTATTGATTTGGCAGACTGTTGATATCCAATAATTACTTTTTCCTGATAATTGATTTAGTTTAGTGTTTTGTCCTTAACTGAAGTTCAGTCATATACAACCCAAAAGTTTCATAATACATATATATAAGAGAAAGAGAGAGAATCAAATTTCTCTTGAAATTTAACTGTGGAACTCTGGAAAGCACTTTTTTAGACAAAATAAACATTTGTTAAAAATTAAATAATATAATTCGTTTACTTATAGTTTGTAAGTTTATCAGGAAAAACAATTTAAAAATAAAACTCCGTAGCTAAAACAGTTCAAAAGCATTTGGTATTCTACAAAGCGATACACTGGAATAAGTAGTCACCTTCTCTACATTCCCAGCCAGCATCTTTACTATTATTTTTGATGAGCATGGCATCTGCAGTCATTTTCCTGATCCCATGCCATGCCCCCTTGGAGCTCAATGAGTTTCAGCTATTATTGGGTTTTTAATACAAAATGCATTTCATTCTGAATAGAAATGGAAAGAGTATGGCATTTCAATGTTCTGAAGGACAATGTCAAAGCATTAAAAGAAATGACAAAAGTAGATGCTATTAACGCATTTTGGAAAATTCTCTGCACAGTGTGTCAAACTTCTGCCAGGAAACCTTTGTGATTTTATTGAGACACAGAAGACAAGGGGACTACAAGATAGTGGATCTATCACTTATAGATATCTATCTTACATCTATCTAAAAGATAGTGCATTCATCAGAAATGCAATCATTTCTTTATTTTTGTATTTAATTATTTATTTTTGTATCTAATTATCAATATTTCCTATGCCAACCAGCTCTAAGGTGATTTCACTCCTCCCAACCCCAAACCAAGAAATCTTTAGTCATTATCTTTACACTCCTTGTGCCAAAACAGCATAGATACTTTGGGTTTATTTTTTCTGTTTGTTTTTCCTTGAGTCATGTGAAAGATACTACGTGGATCAGGAGAAAGCAATGAGGCTAGAAGTAGAGAGGCATAAACTAAGGAAGGGCTGCCCCCCTTTGACCAAGAAACTAGGAAATGTGAGAGCACAGGAAGACCTTGTTCAATACAATCCTGCTACTTCCCTTGTGTCCCTCTCCATCTCCGAAATGGGCTGGACTGGAAAGACATACTTCTGCTCTAAGGAAAGCCTCTCTGCTGAATTGAGAAATCTCTGGCCAGAGCCACGCATACTCAAGGTGAAGGACCGCGCCTCTTTTAAAATTGACAGGGAAGTTTTCTCTTGCTGTGGCTGCGCGTGGTTGTGGGAAAGACTTTCAGCCTCTGCTTATCGCTGCAGCCACCAAGACGGACTGGAAAGGATCCATGCTAGTGGCGCTAGTATAGCTTGGAGCTACTAGGGTCTGCATAATTCGAGGGCGTTGTCCCCTTCTTTCCCACCACCAGCTCCTGTCAATACACCCAAGCCCTCCGGGTTTTACTGAGGTGAGGTGGGGGTGGGGACGGCTTGGTGCTGCACCATAGTGGCTGGAAGGAGCTGCGCGCTGGAGCGGTGGGAGTGCTCAAGGACTCCCAGTGCGTGGCGGGTCGTGCGAAAGGGAAGGAAACGCACAGGGAAGGGTCCAGGACAGCAAAGATGATTCTTCGACCTCACCTGTTCCAACACTGCGCTAGATCCAGTTAAAACCAAGGGTAGGGGATTAAAGCGAGAACATCGGTCTCCAAGCTGGCTCTCGTCTTCCCTTCCTTCACAGAGGACACGCCCCTCTGGACCGATTTGGGAAACTGCCACCACTGGGCGCTTTCAGAGCAGGGCAAGGTGGGAACAGCCTTGTTTAACCCTAAAGTCCCTTTCCTCATCTCTCGCACATGGTAAACAGTAGGGGCAAGCGCTGGGCGGAAACGAGAACATCCAGAGTGAGGAAGGCGAATAAACCCGGGCAGGTGTGAGGAGGGTCCAGACCGCAGGAGAGGAGGAGGAGCGGACTAGGAATGGTGGGCGGATGCAAGGGGTGGGGACCGCGGGCTGGGGGCTGCCGGAGCCCGGAGCACGTGCTGGCAGAGAAGCAGAAAGGGGCTGGGCAGGGATTGGGGCTGGCTGCAGAGAAAGGAGTTGGGGAGGCGGGCAGGCGGGACAGCCGGCGCTGGGAGGTCACCTTTGATGTAGACATCGTCGTCGGCGCGCATGAACCACTCATACTTGTCCAGGTAGTGGTCGTGCATGTACTTGATCATCATGAAGGACTTTTTCTGGGGAGGGTAGGAGTCGTCCACTCCTGGCAGCGCGATGACAGGCAAGGGTGGCAGAGGCTGGCCAAGCCCGGCGTTGGGGGACTGCTGGCTGGAAAAGAACTCCACACGGCCAGGGATGAAGCGCGCCCAGGTTCGCTGCACCGCCAGCGCGCGGCTGCCCAGGTACTTCTGCGCGGTCATCACCCCCACGTACAGGAAATCTCGGGGTCGAGAGCTCTGGGCAGCGGCGCCCCCGTCCCCGCTGCCGTTGTGGCTACTCCCGGGCCGGCCGCCTCTCCGCTGCCCAGCCGCGCCCCCGTCCTCCTCCTCGGGTTCCCCCTCGGCCACGGGGGCGCCGGGGAGCCCCGTCGCGCCTTCGGGCTCGCGTCCTCGCCGCCGCTGCTGCAGCGGAGGTGGCTGCTGCCAGGGGCTGCTCCGAAAACTGGTTTCCCCAGGCGCTGCCTCTGGCAGCTGGGGCCCCTGGAGCTCCAGGCGCGCAGGGGGCGGCGACTGCTCCGGTCGGGGTTGGGGCTGGGGGAGCGGCTGCTGAGCGCCGGGGCCAGCTGCCGAGCGGCCGTAGTAGGAGCAGAGGCTCGAGCCGCGTCTCTTCCTCTCGCTCAGCTCCGCCACTCTGGGGGCGATGAGCCAGGACGCGGCGGTGAAGCCCAGCACCAGCCCCAACGCCACGCTCATCCACGGGCGGCGGGAGCGCACGGCCATCGCGGCTGTCCCCGGCGCGGACGCTAGCTGAGCGGCTGCGGCGCCGCGCGCGGGTCTCCCGGCTCCCACCCGCCCCTCCTCCGCCTCTGCGCCCCCAGCCCCGGCCGCTGCCTGCCGCCGAGGCGCCGACGCCGGCTCGGGGTGGGAGCTTTCGGGGCGCCTAGCCCGCCGCGGGTTGCCGCTGCCCGCGCCGCTCTGGGTCTGGGCTCTGAGTGAGGGTCGGGAGAGAAACTTCTCCCGGCGGCGGCGGCGGCGGCGGTGGCAGCGAGAGGAGCTGCAGGAGGAGGAGGAGGTGGAGCGGCGGCGGCGGCAACGCGTCCGCTCCTAGGCTGCCACCCTGTCACTGGCGCGCCTAGTCCCTCCCTCCTCCCCGAGCCCCCGCCCTCGCTCCCCGCCTCCCGCTCCCCCCGCCGCCGGGCTCGGACCGGGCCGGAGGAGGAGCCACGAGCACCCCCGCTGCCAGCCCTGGCGAAGCGCGGGCCGCGGTATCTCCCCGTCCCCCGCCCTTGGACAGCCCCGTCCGCGCCTGGTCCAGAGCCGGCCTCCTCTCCGGAAGGAAACGATCCCAGTCGGGCCGCCTCCGCCTTCCAGCGCCGACGCCCCCTCGGCCCTCCTCCCCCGGCCCTTGCTCTCCGTCCCATTTCCCGTCCTGTCCCGCCCCGCGTCCGGGGGCTCCACTGCCCTCCTCCCGGCGCGTCGGCTCCACTGACCTCATCGGCGGAGCGCGGGTCCCCGAGCCCCCGGCGAGCGCCAGCATCTCCCTACCCGCTCGCTTCCCCCGGCCCACCGCCCGTGACGTCCCGGCGTGACCCTTCCCCAGGCTGCCCCGCCCAGGTCCGCCGGGGCTCCACTCTTCGGGTTTCGGTAATTTTCGCAGTTCTTTCACGGCTGCTGCTCCCCATCTTCTCTCTCCACTCCTTGTCCCGCTCACTACTCGGGAAACCATGTGTCCCATCCTAGCACCTCTCCTCCCAGCCTTACCGACTCCCCACTCCCTACCTGCATCCTTCACCACCTCTCCCCAGCCAGTCGTACACAGAAGCACCAGAGTCACTCGGCGTCTCTCCTAAGAAAATCTCCGGAGAGACTGTAAATACCCGCCCCGAAAGTCTGAGGAGATCATGGTGAGTGGGGGCTCAATACCCAAAGAACATAAAAATTCTATGTTCCCCACCTGTTGAGTTAGAAATGTGGGGCTGCCTAGTGGTCCTCTCCTCAGCTTTCCTACTGGTTTCTTGTCTAGAACTGAGAACCAGGAACTATTTTCAGTCTTGGTAGAACTGGCAAATGATGGAGAGATGTAAACAAATTATAGGGGCAATACCTGGAACATTCAAACTAAGAAAATTCTTGCTCTCCCAAATAAATGAACTTAATCAGAAAATAAAATAGAAAATACAATTTGTCTTGTCTATAAACCATTTTGTTTTCTATGGCAATGACAGGAAATGTTTTACCGCTTCAATTAGGGAGGGAAAATCTCCAGCAACAGAATCTCAAAAAAAGTTAAACAGTATTAGCGAAAATCACTCAAAGTCACATTAGAACAAATTACCTGAAGATATGTGACATTTTAAAACTTTCTGTGTAGAAGTTGTGAATCTAACTATATCTGAGGCGTATTTGGCATCCCAAATCCTTTCTTCTTCAAATTTCAGTCTTCTGTTTTGTACATCAAACGCAAAAGGATGGCATTGGATGGCATTAGACCTAGGGCTCCATCCAACAAGGAGCTGGCAGCGGCCCTGGAACAGCAGGCCTGCCCGGAGCCGGTAGAGGAGTGGTTCTTTCCACACCAGTTACTGGCTGTGCATGAGCACATCTGACTAAATGTTTCATCTGCTGGACAGTGAAGCTCCTTTTCCATGTCTAGGTCTTGCCCAGAAACACTTGGGGATACAGATTATTGGACTCTTTCTCTAAGTTTAATTTTAGTTAGAATACAAAACTAATCAAACAAACAGGTCCCTCCTGATTGAAAAATATATCTTCCTAGGGACATTTTAAACTTTTGAGAATAGTGCTGTTCAATAGAACTGTCCCTATAATGGGAATTTTCTTTATCTGTGCTGTGTATGAGGCAGCCAGCAGTCATGTATGATTACTGAGCATTTGGAATGTAGCTAGAGTGATTGAGGAAATGAATTTTCAATTTGAATTAATTTTGATTTAAATAGCCCCCAGTGACTGGGGCTGCCACGTTGGGCAGCACATTTTCTGAGGAAATCTGTATCCTATGGCCCCATTACCTATGATCAGTTGTGAAGAACAAGTAGTCCACCTCCACGCCAGCATGCTCTCTCCACAATATCCAGCCAGGCTTCGTTCCAGTGAGCGCCATCCGTGTAGTTGATCTACAAAGTGATTAATTCTCGCTGAGCACAAATAACCTGCTCACCAACTGTTACAATATTTTGGGATAAAGTAACATTAAGTTAATGAATGTTTTTAATCAATGTGATTAATTAATTTGGTTAATCATTAAATAAGCTTTATTTAACAAATGTATATTAGAGATTAACCATTACAGAGGGTGGAAGGCTCTGGGCATGGAAATGTCAACAAGATATTCACTGCCACCTATCATGAAGTGTATAGTGCAGTGGGGAAGACAGACATTAAACACCACACTACAAAATGAATTACAGTGGTGACAAATGACATGAAGGGAAAATGTAGAGTACTCAGAGTATTTAGAAGAGCATCTAATTTAGTCTGGGAGTGAGGGAAGGCACTTGGAGACGTTGAAATAAAATGAAAAGTTGAAATGATGTTCCATACTGGCTAAGTGACCTTGGGAAAGTTATTTAAATTATCAGAGCTGTAGATTTCCCACGTGTCAATGCGTTTCTGTGAGGATTTATTAAGATATTATATGTAAGTGCTTAGCACAGTGTCTAGTGCATTGTAGGGGCTCAAGAAGCGTTAGCTTTTCTCATTTTCCAATCCTTCCTTCATGGCAAAATCTCCTCGATACCATCTTACTTATTTTTT
This sequence comes from Equus caballus, assembly GCF_041296265.1. Lineage (NCBI taxonomy): Eukaryota > Metazoa > Chordata > Mammalia > Perissodactyla > Equidae > Equus > Equus caballus. The sequence continues at coordinate 60,870,051 of NC_091697.1, forward strand.
ATGATAGTTCATCTTTTCATTTATTTGACAAATATTTATTTAGTACCTACCATAAGCCAAGCACTATTCTAGAGAAAAAGCAGTAAACAAAACAGACAAAGCCCTTGACTTCATGGGGCTTATATTCTACTAAGGAGAGATGACACATACACACACACACACACACACACACACACACGTGTGTATATATATATATACATATAAGTAAGTACATTTAATATGCTGAGTGATAAGTGTTTTGAATAAACAGAGAAAGATAGTGAGTGTATACATGTGTTGGGTGAGGCCATTTTAAATTGATTGGTCAGAGAAGTTGTTTCTGGTAATTTTAGTAGAGATCAGAAGAAAGTGAGGAAACTAACCATGAGGATATCTGAGGGAAGACTTTCCAGGAAGAGGGAACAGGCAACACAAAGGCTTGAGATAGACATGGTATATTGAGGAAAGAGCACCAATGTGGGTTGGAAATGGGAGCGAGCTGGTGACTTGCTGATCATTTAGGCCAGTGCTGTCCAATAGAATAAGAATGTGAGCCATAAATGCAAGACATGTAATTTAAATTTTTCCTTGTAGCCACATTTTTTTAAAAAGGTGGAATTCATTTTAATAATACATTTTATTCAACTCAATATATCTAAAATATGATTCCAACAGGTAATCAATGTGAAATTATTCCTGAGAAAATTTACATTCGTTATATCAGTACTAAGTTCTCCAAATCCATTGTGTATTTTACATTTAATGGCACATCTTAATTCATACCAGCCACATTTCAGATGTCCAATAGACACAAGTAGCTAGTGTCTACCATATTGGACAGTGAGTATTTTGAACCTTGAAGACATTTGTAACGACTCTGGCTTTAATTCTGAGCAACAATGCAGGTGTGGAGTAGAGTGGTGATGTGGTTTTTATTTATGTTTTACAAAGACCACTTTAGCTCCTACTGGAAGAAAAAGCTAGGGAGACGCAAGGGTAGAATCAGGTAGAGTCTTTAAAACGTTTTTGAAGTGACCCCATCACTTTGGAACAGAATAAAAAGACAAACATCTTTTTCTTCTTCTTCCCACACAATGTCTGCACCTCCGCCTCATTTGTAATAAGTAGAAATATTGGGAAAGATTTTTATATGAATTTAATTTCATACTCCTTAAGATTCCTCTAGCTATTTATTTGGTATTTCCCAAAGTCAGTGAAGTAATTTTCTCGTAGTCACTTTAATTTTGAAGGTACATGAGTTTTAGTGTAGATACTTTTCTGGGAAATCTCTACCAACGACTAAGTTTTTTTATTAAAACAAAGAATAAAATAATATGTTCTAGGAAGATTTTACCAAAAAAATTTTATTTGGGTAAGAAGAATGCTAAGGGACAAATTTGTATGAAAACTCTTTATCATTGAAGAAAAGTAAACATAAATGCATACGAAAATATAGCCAGATCTGTATACCATATTGGAAGAGAGAATACAGAAGTGTATGTAATTCTAGTATTGCTGGCTGAAGATGTCTGATAGGATCGCTGTTCTTATTTAAACAAGAATGTTTCAATAGGTATACTTGTGAATCACCTGATAAAATTCCTATGAAGCCCCTCAGTAGTAGAAATTGAGAAAAACAGTAAGAAAAAAAGCTGCTTAAATTAAAGTCGTTTCCAGAAAAAAAGTGCAAAACCGATTCCTTGTCCTCTCTAAATCTGTTAACAGTTTCCAGCATGTCCATATTTGACTGTTGTAACAGATGAGTCATTTCCCACCTGTCTGAGCTGAAGTACTAGAACATAAGGAATCATCTGGATTCACAGTGAAGCAGAGCTCTCATAGGGGGTGTGTCCCTGGCTTTGGAATGACATTCATGTCAACCACCTCAAAAACAAGTCTGACCCAATTAGAGACAGCCATTCAGCAGACTGCTCTGAAGATACTACATTGATGTTTGAACTGATTGGAAAGAATTAGCAATCACTTTAAAATCAGAGAAAAAGGTACAAATGAGTTTAAAAGGGAGGATATCATGGTTTGATCAGTTATGAAAGTTAAAGGTAAGTATTTAAATATATGGTTCAGCATATGCTTCTGTCACAAGGTATAAGCAAGCTTAGGCTAGTCCTGACACTTTGATTTAGTATTTTACTGTGATATTTAGAATGTTATCGTTTTTTCTTGACAGATCAAGTCTGGGTTGATTTCATTTGTGTGAAGCAACTGTGGCATCTAGTGGTTAATAATCATAATGCCCTTCGGTTTGTTCCTAAGGGATAGATTGTGTTATAAAATATTTTTGACTCTGCCAAGGAAGATTATAATCATACAGACTCAAGAAGGTAACCATTTATTTATATCTTTATTTCCTCAGAAATCAACACATGAGGGGATGGTAGAAGTTCATATACTGAAATATGAAAAGGTAATTATTTAGAGCATGTTATAACACTATAAGTTTTAGAGCCTAATACTAATGTGCATTTAGTTACTCAACATGAAAATGTTGTAGTTACATTTTTTTACACTGACTGGATATTTGATGCTACTAGGGAATTATTAATTCCCTTTTTAGGTATGATAATGGTATTGTGACTATGTTTCGAAAAAGTTTTTGTTTTTCATAAACAAATACTGAAATGTTTATAGATGAACTGATATAATGTCTGGAATTCAAATAATGTGGGATTGAGGATGACTAGGTGGATGGCGACATGGGTAGGGCCTGACTAATCAGGTATTGATGACTCTTGAGGCTGGGTAATTACCTTTGCATAGATTTGAAATTCTCTATAATAAAAAGTTTGAAGAAAATATTTTATTTGTTTAAGTTCAGCACACATTCCTTTTTATTTCCGATAGATTTATCTGACTATGAGATGGTCCGCTTGTCTAAACCATCAGTGCACTTTGGGAAGACAGGAATGAGAGTCCTGCTGTCACTTATGAAAGGGTCAGGAGATGACAACATCAGAGTTAAAGCTTCCACTTTTTCCATCCCCCCTGGGCTCCAATGACAGTCTCTTAGACATAAGTTAAACACCCAATCAAGTTTTTGCAAATAAAGAGGCACTATTTATGATGTGAAGATTTTTTTTTCTTTTTAAGTAGTAATAGTCCATGATTAGGCAGTGAGTTGCAAAATCTCCAAAGAGCTCTTAATCACCAATCTGAATTTATTCTAAAAAGATTTTTTTATTTTAATTTTCTCCTTTCACTTCTCTCCTAAAATATTAATAAGGTCCAATTCAATATTTTCTATCTCAACAAAGCTAAAATGCATGTGCCACCTTCCTTCCTGTTTCTTTGATTTTCAACCCCTGTTAATTACTTGGTCTCTTTTCCTGTTACTGCTATTGAAAAGAAATATAATATGATCTACATGTGGAACTTAAATTTTTCTAGTAGTCACATTTTAAAAAGTAAAAACAAGTGAAATTAATCTTAACAATATACTTTATTTTACCCAATATATCTGGTTCTGACTATTGTCTTAAAGCTCACTTTTTTTCTTTTGCTGAGGAAGATTTGCCCTGAGCTGACATCTGTTTCCAATCTTCCTCTTTTTGCTTGAGGAAGATTTACCCTGAGCTAACATCTGTGCCAGTCTTCCTCTATTTTGTGTGTGGGTCACCGCCACAGCATGGCTGCCAACAAGTGGTGTGGGTCCATGCCCAGAACCAAACCTAGGCTGCTGAAGGGGAACGCACAAAATTTAACTGCTAGGCCACAGGGCTGGCTCCTTAAAGCTCACTTTTTGAAAAACAAAGAGACAATTGGATTTTAGAACATTTACAGGATTTATTGTGTGCTTTCTTAAGTATTGATATACAGATATTTTATGTATATATGCATGCATGTACATATATATGCATATATTCCTTATAGCCACACTATCATTATCAAATAGGCAGAAGAGGAGAGATTAGGGGGTCTTTGCTTTTCTGTTATTCCTATTTTTATTAAATGTGAAGATATTTTACTGAGATGCAAGAGAGGTTAGATGTCACATCTCTCAGCCCATTGTCATTGCATCTTGAGTGAGTGAGGCAGGCACAGTTTATAATTCATTTTAAGGCTGCTGCATCCAGCAGTGGACTTTTATTTAAGTCCATAGTAAGCCAATAATGACACAAGTCTTTCAAAGTCTTGTAAGTCAGGTTTTATGGATTTCAATTAAAGTATTAGCACCAGGAGTGCAGAGCTTTTTTTTCTGCCACTCTTCACAATTTTTTTTGTTTTACAGAATATATTTATATTCATAAAATATTTTATTTATTCATGTTAATATATAACAGATTTGTTAATTCTTATGAGTTAATAAATTAATATTTAATTTTTTCTAATTTTTAATTTCTCATATAACAAATATTTGGGATTGCCATTAATTTTTAAGACTGTAAAGAGCTCCCAAGAACAAAATATTTGAGAACCATGGTCTAAGGAAATTCCTTCATTTATCTTTTTCTGCTTCTGGAAATAGCACAAATTTTTTAGGAGGATTAATCAAGAGTTAGAATGCCTTGCTCCTGCTGGAACAGTGACTCTAATAGTTTAGGATGACATGAGAGTAACTGTCCTTGAATTTGCGTTTGTGGAGCTTCAACATGTGTATAAGTATATTATTGCCTCCGTGCTTTCAGATTCACACCTATTGCATTATAGGAATCCAGTAGCTTCACTTTGGCATGTGCTGCTATTGGAAGGGAATGGCAGGAATGAATTGTCTAAGACAAAGAGAATTTAAACCATTCAGACTTTTCTGATGCTAATTTGTATTTAGTAACAAATTAATATCTTTAACAAATTTAGGAGTAAACTTTTCATTTCTACTAAAACAAACTACGGGCAATACATTATTCTAAGGTTCCAATCACTTTGCTTTTGTGTGTGTGTGAGGAAGATTAGCCCTCAGCTATCATTCTCTGCCAATCCTCCTCTTTCTGTTGAGGAAGACTGGCCCTGAGTTAACATCCGTGCCCATCTTCCTCTATTTTATATGTGGGGTGCCTGCCACAGCATGGCTTGCCAAGCGGTGCGTAGGTCCATGCCCAGGATCTGAACCCAAGAAGCCCTGGCTGCTGAAGCAGAGCGAGTGAACCCAACCACTACGCCACCAGGCCGGCCCCCGCTTTGTATTATTGTGCCAAAGAAAGAATGTCTCACTAAGTTAATTCTAGAGTTGGAGAGTCATACAACTTAGTGAGGAAAGAAGATAACATCGCCTTACCAATAAAGCACAAAGTGTAATTATTTGCCTTCTGAAGCCATTTGGAGCTCTAGGAATAGACAGAATGCAAAATCCAAATAACATTGTGTGAACTAATTGAAAAAAGTAAATTGGCTCTCATAAATGAAATAAGTGGTTATCGTTTGGAAATTGCTATGAGAATATTGTTCAAGATGTAAACTATGAGTGTTTGTGTGTGTATGTGAGGTGAATGATGATACTTTCTCTCCCTGTGGCCTTAGCTCTGGATCTTGACTGGGCAGAAAAAGGACTAGAAGAAGAGCCTCAAGAGAGGAATAAGAGCAAATGTTAGCCTCATAGCTAAGTGATTTCTCAGCAGTGCTTTCTGCTTTCATCTCCCAACTGGGCACAAAGAGATTCAAAAAGAGGCATGGCTGAGGCACACCCAGGGAATAAGCGAGGGGTGGAGCGCTACATTCTTAAGACTTTTGCTAGAGTTCTGCTTACCACACCCTCCCTTTTACACCACACTTTTTTTTTTTTTCCACTCTGCACTTCCCTTGTCTACCTTTACAGAAAGCAGACAGGAATAGCAACAGAGCCATCTGAATCGGATTAAAATTAAATTTAGGTTTTAGTATTCGCAGCACAGAATTGGGACTCCAGGACGTAATATAGCCATCAGAGTCAGATCAAACCTTTTTATAGGCATATGGAACTCAACTGCCCACGACACCTTAGAAGTAATTAAAACTTTAGCACCTAGGTCAGTGTTTCACACAGTGGGATCCTCAGAACTCCTATGAAAGTATTTCTAATGTTTGAATATGCATAACTATTAATGTTAAATCTGGAGTTCTGAATAAGAATCCCTGAGGGTGGCGCCCAGGAATCCACATTTATAACAAGACACCTTAGCAATTCTTAAACATACTACAGTTTGTAGCCCACTCTTCTAATCTTCCTCGATACTTGGAATAATTCAAAATCCTAAGAATATAGGACTTTAATAACTAAATTAAACAAATTAACATAAAATAAAAACTATTATACCCTCTACTGGCATATACTAGCCTCAAAAGACAGGGATAGATAGCTAAAATTCTAGGTTCTCTAGCCCAAAATGATAGAAGAACCTTCATTCACTTCCTATTTGCAAATTGAATGTAAGTACATTTCTCTATGTCTTGGTTTGGGTTCTCCAGGAAGCAGACCCAGACACGAATTTGAGAGCAAGTAATTTATTTGGAAAGTGATCCTGGGAATACTGGTAGGAGAGTGGAGTAATAAAAAGGAGAAGTTAAGGAGGAACAAAACAAATAAAAGGTGAATTCTGAAGTCAGTTACCGCTGTAGAAAGCTGGAGTTTAATTCCCCTTGGGAAACCTTGTAGTCAGTGTTGATCATGGGCCTCAGACTTATCCCATTGGAAGAACAAAGAGGTTGGGTATATTTACACACTAACTTCTGTCAGTCATTGATTAAGGACTGCTCCCAGGGGATGCTAATTCCTCAGCACTTCCAGCCTGCCCCTCACACAGTCAGAAAAAGCCCTTCAGCAAAGAGTTCAAGAGGCTGGTAGTCGGATGATGGACCCTTGTCAACCACTGAAGTAGTAAGGGCAAGGAGATGAGGGCAGGACTCTGGCAGCCTCTGCTACACAAGTTGAAAGTGATATTCACTCCCAAAGATAGACTTTTGGACTTTCTGTACTAATATAGATACAAACCATATGAGAAAGTAACCCTTCAAACGCCAAGCAATATTTTCAAAAAGGGTGTCTTGCAAATTTAGATTTCTTTTCTTTGAGGAATGTATCTTACGTAAACAATCTTCTCATGGGGCTAATGGAGTTGCTGATGTTTTCCTATTGCCATACCCTGTTGAACTACCAGAATTCTTGGCAGGGGGCTGCTAAGGCCATTTACCAAGTCTTGGTTTTAGGAATTCCTTTTGGCTATTATTTTTTAAACATTTTGCTATGGAAAATTTCAAACATAGACAAAGTACATGGAGTAGAACCTCCCATACCCATCATGCAGCTTCAATATTTCTCAATTCATGACAAATCTTGTTTTATATAAATCACCTACTAAGCTCCTGCTGGATTATACAACATCATTTATCCAATCACAAAAATCATTTATCCATAAATATTTTATTATATAGCTCTAAAAGATAAGGACTTTAAAAATGCCATCACCTTATGAAAATCAACTTCGCTTAACATTATCAAATAATTGTTCAAATTGTCAATAGTCATATCAATTTCATTTTTACACTTTCATATATCTTTATAATCATTATTGTTTTATATGTCTCTCAAGCTTCTCCAATAGGTTCTGCCTCCATTTCTTGTTTTCCTTGTACTATATTTGGTTAAAAAAAAACTGGATCATTTGCCGTGTGGGATTCCCCACAATCTGAATTTTGCAGATTCCATTCCTGTGGTATCCTTTAATGTGCTTCCTCTCTCTTATATGTCCTGTGAATTGGTAAATTGGCATTAGGATCTAGAGAATTGACAGATACAAGTTCAATTTTTCTTGTTGAACAGAAGTACTTAATAGATGACACTGTGTTCTTTCAGTAGGAGGCACATACTGTTTATCTCATTTCTGACCTAAATTACTGTTGATAATGAATTCCTAGATTCGTTAATTCATTAGAAGTTGCAAATGGTAATAATTCTAATCTACCCTTTTTTCTTCCTTTATTAATTGGAATACTTCTGTGAAGAGAAGTGTTACTCTTAAGTTGTCTAGTGGCACAATTTGCTTAGTAAAGACAGCATAAATGGTTCTTTTTTATCCTTAATTTTTGATGATCTGGAGATTTTAAAAGATGGTTGAGCAGTAAAGATGTCTATACTCAGTTCCTTAGAAGCCCTTACTAGGTAAAACTAGTTGAAATAATACTAAAATGGAAGCTTGTTCCTGTCAGAAGCAATCTCATTTTCTGCTGTTCAATTGCTAATCACACTGCTAATACTCTAATCTACACACAGGACATAAAGGTGTGGTTGCGAGAAGAGAAAGATGTTATATTTTTTCTATTTTTACTTTTGTATTCACTAAGTTGCATTTATTGAACTTGTAAAATTCAGAGACAAATAGGCTGTGAAGGTAAGGTGGGAAGTTGAATTTTTATACATATGTAGTTCCTTGCCATCTGGAATCTCTGGTTTATTAAGTATGAAATTATATATGAATTATCGGAAATATTCCTTTGCGTTCAAAAAAGATTTAGTGGGGCTGAATATGGGAAAGGAAAAAACCTGCTAAACGTGATTCTTTATACAGTGAGTGTTTATGGAGTCATTTTCTCTGTGGTTTTGGCTTCACCCATAGTTTGGGGTCTTTTGATGTTTGTCTCTGGGCCTCTTTTCTTCTTACATTTTCATTAACAGTCCAGCAATGTCAGACATCAAGAGACCTACGCTCTTCTCTCAGGGCTGCCACAGTATCTGTGAACCTTCCACAGAAAATTCAATTCTACTAAGTATTTCTTCACCTAAAAAAAGAAGGATCTTGGACAAGAGCTGAGGTTGGCAAACTACAGCCCATAGGCCGAATCCAGCCCACCACCTTTTTTTGGTAGCCTCCAAATTAAGAACAATTTTTACGTTTTGAAATTGTTATAGTTTAAACATTACGTAAATACCTGCATAATATCCTCAATTTTGCCTCTTGGCTTGCTAAACCTAAAGTATTTAGTATTTGACCCTTTGAGGAAAAGTTCACCGACCCCTAGGCGGTGATTTTCAGTAGCAGAATTCTTAAAAAAAAAAAGAGAGAGAGAGAAATAACTTATTGCAAACCCCTTTGCTTAAAAAAATGTATTTTTATTTAAATGAATTTAAAATTTTTCATAATTGCTCCCTAAAAAATTCAATCATGAACAATGAGGCTGCTTTGATGAACATGATAGACTAAAGGAAGGAGCAGCAATTTTGACATTGGGGATTGTAGGTGATGGTTACATTCTTAGAGAAGATTCAGCCTACAATTTATTCCTGTGGGCTTTTTGTTGGATGATTTCAAAAATGAAATCCTGTTTCAAGCAGATAAGTGGTTATAAATAGTAGCAATTTTTTAAAGCTCACCTTGCAATCTCAGGACACTGAAATTAAGCTGATCCAAATTCTTAAAACAGAAGTAGAAAATTTTGATTTTACTTACAACATCAAAAAAGGTTCTAATCAAAATATAGCAATCAGACAAGAAGCACCAATAATTTGGAATAAGAGATAAAGCTGTTTATATATTTTAACACTTTTGGTGTTTTCTTGTCCTTGCAACACTACCAGCTGTGCTGTGAGGAGCAAACACGGAGTACATGAGTTTGCTGCTGCAACTTTCTGTGAGAGGACGTCAGTAAGCTTGAATTTTAAAGAGGGCTGTGAAGAACAACCACCTTCTTGTTCCAGGGTTCCTTAAGGAAATGTTCAAAAGTATCGGCACAAATACGACGGTTGAAGCTTTCTTCGGAAGTTCAAGCAGAAACGAGGTAAATTGAAATCACAATGAGATTAAAGTTATATAAATTGAAGTTACATTTTTTAAGAGATTAGATTAGAAAATAAACTGAAAATTGGAGTGAGTAAAAATTACTCTTGAAAATCCCTTACTTGCCCATAAAGTAGATTATACATGGTCTTAGATATATATTCCAGTGTGCTATATTTTATGCCACTTAAGTTTGAGGACTGCTGAACTAGACTAAGAAAAAGAGTATATTCAAATGTATAGACACTGTACCTTTAGGGTAACCTATCAAACCTTTGCAGTCACCAGAGGGTAGGTGGAGAATTTAAAATGCCTCTTGCTTTTAGGGTTTAACTTCTATTGAAATACCTTAATAGTTTTGAAGGTTGTCATGTGGATCAAGTAAGTTAAACAAGATGAACACTCCCAGCATAAGGTTTGGAACATAGAAGGTAATTAATAAATGTTTCCTATATTTGATTATGATTCTTAAATATATATTATATATTAAGCAAGTAATCAAATTTTTCTCTATAGATTTGTGTGTATATATGTTTGTATACAAGAAACTCCAATGACAATTTAGAATAAGAAATACAGCTGTCTATTTTTAACGCTTTCAGTGTTAAAATACACGCAAACACAGACACACACAAATCTAGAAAGAAAAATTTGATCACTTGCTCTGGTCTTTCTGAGGTGGCACTTGATCTTTTATTCCACTCATCATCTAGCCTCCTGTTCATTTCTTCAACAAAGATTTACTACACAGCTTCTATACGGTGCTATTCTAGGTGCTGGAGTTTCATCATTAAATAAAGTAGACCAAATTCCTTTGTCCTTGTCACAGGGAGCTTACACACTAGTTGGGAGTGGCAGACAATAAAGTGAAACACCACTTTAAATCATAGAGTATGTAAGATGGAGAGAAATCTATGAGAGCACAAGTCAGGGAAGGGAGTTAGGGACTTAGAGACAGGGAGGCAACTTTTAAATATGGTGGTCAGAAACAGTCTCATTCAGAAGATGGCATTTGAGCAAATACTTGAAGGAGGTGAGGAAGCAAAATACAGTGATGCTCGCGGAAAGAGCACTGCAGGCAAAAGGAGCATGTGTGATAGGCTCTGGGAGCAGCAAGGAGGCCAGAGTGGCGGAAGGGGTGTGAGCAAGGGGAATGTGGCGGGAGATGAGGTTAGCAAGTAAGGGGCGTGTCGTGTAGCACCGGTTGGCCAATGTAAGGCTTTCAACTAACGTGGTATGGGAAGCCATTATAGATGTCGAGCAGAGGAGGGGTGTGACCTCACTCAAATTTTAATTCTTATTCCTCCAGAATAGGCCTCATGGAGTCACATCTTATGTGAGAGGATCTCAAATCAAATTTTAAGTTACACACCCATTTGGTATCCCGTCACAATATAACACTGTTAGGTTTACCTTCTGTTTTTTATTATAGTGTTAAAAATAGCTAAAAACAGCATTTTTATTTTTATTTTTATTTTTATTTTGAGGAAGATTAGCCCTGAGCTAACTGCTGCCAATCCTCCTCTTTTCACTGAGGAAGACTGGCCCTGAGCTAACATCCGTGCGCATCCTCCTCTACTTTTACATATGGGACGCCTGCCACAGCATGACGTGCCAAGGAGTGGGATGTCCGCACTCGGGATCTGAACCGGCGAACCCCGGCCCACCTGAGCAGAACGTGCGCACTTAACCACTGCACCACCAGGCTGGCCCCAGCATTTTTAAATGCAATTCCAATCAAACATTTCCAGAAGGATTCAAGCCCCTCCATGGACCCACAGAACATAGGCTGATGACTTCTGACTTAGATGAGCTTGAACACCAAATTCTGTATACCTCTCAGTTTCAGGATACTAGACAAGTTGGCCTTTCATTTTCCACCTACAGGTATTTATACTTGACTTCTTTAACGTGTTCCCCAGCAGTTTTTTCCTTCTTTTTTTTTGAGGAAGATTAGCCCTGAGCTAACATCCGTGCCCATCTTCCTCTACTTTATATGTGGGAAGCCTACCACAGCATGGCTTGCCAAGCGATGACCGTGTCCGCACCAGGCATCCGAACCGGCAATCCCCAGGCTGTCGAAGCGGAACATGTACGCTTAACCGCTGTGCCACCAGGCCGGCCCCTTCCAGCAGTTTTTAAGTATTCTGCTTATTCTGCTAATCGTATCTCCTCATTCCTTTATCTAGCTGCTGTTTAGGGGTCCTGCTGTTGTCTATTCTGGGCATTATCTCCAACCCAGTGGCGATGAGATGTATTTGATTAGCCATACTTCAAGATGGCTAGAAGTGATGAGATTTTCTTGTCACGTGATATGTTATTTCAGAGGTAACACTGATGAAACTGTATATGCTTCAGGCTGCAGATCCTGGTTATATATTATAACAGAGCAATATTTTTCAGATAATAATTTTTCTTTATCTTGTGTGTTTCTCACACTTCTTTCTATTTCAAGCCAGTAGCCAAGCCATTTGTATGTTCTTGCTCCTGGCCTTTTTGCAGAGCTGGAAGTACAATCATCTTGAGAAAGACAACAGCCATTCCTATATTTTGTGAAAGTATTAACTCGCAGATGAGAGCGTTTTGGCTATCCCAGCAGTTGAAGAGAGTGGGGAGAAGAGAGTAAGGACTTTGAAGCCAAATAGTGAGAGAGACGACATTTCCACAAACTATGAAGGGGTCCAAGATTTGTGGCTTCCCTTGAGTCCCCCTGTGTAGCAGCCTCCAGAGAGCTTGGACCTTAGACACAGTGGTTTCATCGTCTACAAGGACCTAGGGCATCCAAGAGAAGGGCAGCAGAGAGCCACTAGACCTGAAGGGACCATGCTTAGAAGAATGATGGATGTATCAGCAGAAACCACTGCAGACCCATAACTTTAGGCGCATCCCAGATACTTGATGCTGCACACAGCCTAAAATGTTAGATAGCCATGGGTGGGGGGCATATCCCAGCAATGTCTTAGATTTAATTTCTTACCATTCATTCCTAATGGAAGTTTGGAGATGGACTTAAGACGACTTAAAAAAATAATAAAAAGTGACACGACCTGTATATTGAGTATGTAGGTTAAGATTCATACCCTACATAATACCTCCTCCCTTAGGCAATACTGACATTTGAAAACATTAAAAAGTAAGTTCTTTTCCCCAGTGACACTTTAGTTTTACACAGAATGTTAATAAAGTGCTTGCTTCAAGTTCTTATAACTTCTTATTTCATTAAACATGGTTCTTAGCAATCACATTTATTCATCTAAAGAATGTGAATAAAGCTGACATTCATCCAATAGAAATTTTCCACTCTTTGATTTTATACCCTTAGGAAATTGCAAGTAAGAGTTAGGATGCACAGGACATTAGATATATTTAAAAGATTATCACCAAACACCAAAATGCTAAAGCAGACTAATGTCTAATTTCATCCATTTAAATATATTTAATCTTTAAAAAAAATTGATAGATTTGATACCATCACATTTAGGTCTGGGTATGTGAATTTTGTACATTATTCTTCTAGTAGCAGTGCGGTTGGATACCTAATTTATCTTTAAAAAATCTGATGACTTATGCACAATGTGAATTTGGGGAAGTTGTATTGGCCTTTGTTTCTGTTATATGAAAAAAATGAAGATGAAATCTACCTCACAGTATTTTTGTGAAGTTTTATATGGTGTTTTCGTATAAGTTTAGTAATTCACAAGGTCTAATGCCAATGTGCATTAATGGACATTTAGTGGACATTTTTCTTTTTGCCTACCCAATATCTTTTTGGGGAATCACCTAACCTCTCTTCTACAATAATCCTGTTTAGTCGTTATGGTTTAGATAAGGCTGACCATTATCCATAGTTGTATTAAAGTCCTGACCGCAATTCAGCTTGAGGCGTGTGACCCAAAGAAGGCTAATCATGATCCTCTCTGGGATTGTTGCCAGAGATAGCAGGAAAGATGCTCTCATTTCTCAAGGCTCTCTGGCTGTGAGGACCATGTGAGCCTACAGCTGCAGGCAGCCATTGTTCTTGTCATGTGGAGGCAGTCTGAGAAGGAAGAGAATGAAGCCACAAAGATGGCAAGAGATAGGCTCTGTTGTTACTTAAGTACCTGAATCCAGCGATGTTTGGAAGCCCTCTCCTAGATTTTTCAGTTATGCAAGACATTTTATGCCATATTTCATAAGCTAGTTTATGATAAATTTCTGTCACTCACGACTCATAGAATTTTCACTAGAATATTGTTGTGGGCTTTGAAATCAGACCACATGGAATCAAACCCCAGCTCTTTCACTTGCTGACTTTGTGACCTTGGAAAAGTTACTTTAATCCTTTGTGCCTCAGCTTCCTCCTCTGTAACAAAGGCATAATAGTAACACCAACTTCCTTAAATGGGGAGTATTAATTGAGATTGCATGTATAGTATAGCACAACGTCTGGACATGATAAGTGCTCAATGAATGCAAGCTATTATTGTCATCTTAAATAGTGTGCACACCGAAAAAAACATTACCTGGTTAAGAATACATGCATTAAAACAAGTAATAGTAAGAAATTGAAAACCAATTCTGAAGCAAAGCAAAGGTAGAGAAAATATAGCACACAAATTAATTGGAACCCAAAGAAAGCTGAATAAATTCTTGGTAAAAAATCGAAACACACACACAAAAAATTAAGACATAAATTCTTGTACTTGACGACATCAGCAGCACAAAATTCATGAATCAAAAGTTGCCAACCAGTGGCCTAGACATTCTATTTATTTTCTTTTTTAAATGGAATCTTTGATTCTGGCACTAAAACAAAAAGTCTATGGATAGCACCAACCGGTAGATATTCTAAATTGGCGGCATTTTTGTTAGCTACGTCAGTACCTCAGTCAGAAATTTTCCTTAATTTTTTTTTCTAAGAGTGGTGTTAACAGAAATATATAAAACTTGAATATTAGATTTCCAGTTTCCTGAGAATTTTATATGCATAGAGCAGACATTTCTACAGACATGTTGTAACAGATATTTAATGGAATGCAGTTTCAGTCTGAGGTTTTTAATTAGTGTATGAGGCAAATAAAATGATAACACATTAAAAATCAAATTATTCTATTTTAAAATAGGAAAATATATGGCAGTAATTATTATATTAAAATGATAATTTGTCTTAATATTTTGTTGTTTCCTTTTAAATATAGCTAGTCAGTTCCTAGGCTTGAATCAAAATGTAAGAATTCAAACTGGTTGGAAAAATATTACAATGTAAAAAATTAGAACAAATCATCAAGCTTTCTGACTTTAACACAGACTTTTTAAAATTGCTAATAACTTATAAATGTAACCATCTATTCTGTAAATATTGGACTTTCATAAATCTTAAGGATAATTTTTATTACTTTAAGTCTCAAATGAATACGGTAGGAATACTCTGAAATGTAGGTATAGCAAAATATCATAAAAGACTGCAAATTGTATGCTTTTACATAAATGAGCGAACCTCTCTGAATATTATTGAAAGTAATTATTTCTTACTATGTAATATCAACATTACCAAATAATTTAAAGAAATATTTAAACAGTGTAATCCCTACATTTCTGTTTTGGAGTTCTATGTCTCCAAAATGCCTGAAACTTAGATTATATATAATTATCTGCACACAGCTACGATCACCAAGCTCTTTTAAATAAATAGATAATTATTGTGGTATTAAATTCACACATACACTACACAGATGTCCAAAGAATGCAAGGATCCTTTGTTTTCTGTAGCTTTTCCAAGCTATCCATGAGGAGGAACAGGCACCGGGATTGGAGGGGAATCTTAACAACAGCTCATTATCTTTTGTTTTAAACAGTGTCTTTCATTTTAAAAAAATCTCTACTGCATTAATATCCTCTTAGTGCAAAGTTAAACTTCCCACGGGCTCTTTTTCCCTTTTACTTTCCTCTTTAAACTGAAATCAGTGCATAGGGAAAAGTTTCCAGTCCTCAAGGCATGGAGCACAGGTTTCCTCAGTCTTGTGTGGTCCTTGTATCAGCCTTTGCCGTGGGGAGCCAGTGAAGGTACCTTAGACCTTTTTACTCATCTCTCCACCAATCCTATTATTCCCCCTCATAGTGGAGAGGGGTCAGCCTGTGTGTGGTCTACCAGGGCTCTGAACAGAGAACAAGGTGAAAGCCGTTCTGTTTCTCACTTTGTTCAGAACATGTCTAATATACATCCCTCATGATTCCTGGGGCACTAGCCTGGAAAAGGGGAAGACAGGACACAAGAATGGACCTCTACTTCCATGATGTCTGAGGCCTTCTCCTTCCGCCAATACAAGGTCAATCAGGGCAGGCTCTTTCTCTCCTCTCTGTCTGCCCTTACCTTATTCTGATTTTGTTGTATTCTTGGCTTACGATAATATTCTATGATTTGACCAAAAAAAGTTTGGCCCTAAATATGTTAATGAAATCCTCTTCTCAACTAAGCCTAGTTTTCAAGTCTATTTTTATGTTATTGCCTCAAAAGTCCCAAACTGGACATCAGATGCTAAATGATCACTCTATCTTCCTCTTGGCATCCCTCTCATAACAATCAAAATCTATCCTGAAGAAAAATAATGCCTGTAGAAGAATGAAGGAAGAAGAGTCACATAAAAGGAATTTTCTAAACAATAAAAATATACTAATGTATTTCAAAATCTATATTTACATATCAATTAGAACAAGCCAACGCTTCCTTTATTCAGAAGCAGTGAAAGGTCACACATGCCTTGTTGTGATCAATGACAACATTACATCATGAAGGTTTACCAAGGGTTTGGAAAAAACTGTCAATTGTAATACATATTTAACCTTATGAAAACAGAAAGGGAGAAAAGCAAAGATACTTACAGAATGTATGCTATAGCAATCTGAAGATTTTGGAAATGTAACTGTCTCTTTATACTCCAAAAACTATTAGACAAAATATACTGAATTATAACTCATTTTTTAAGTATTAAATTCAACATATGTAACGATTAGGTCCAAAAATGTAATTTTACTTGGTAAGCAAATCCAAAGAAGACATTCAAATGTGGTATATGTCACCTGCAAAATCAAAAACGTGTATCGAGCATTATGACACTTGTAATAAGTGGTATAAGATGGAGTAACTTGCCTTTCCCCTTTGAGAGGATTCTCCCCATGCACTATCTCCTCCTCTTTATTATTTTATAAAAATTTTGTGTAAGAGTTATCTTTAAGTAATACAAAAATCAGTTGGAAACATGACTGAATTTGAAGAATAATCAACATAGCAGAGAAAGGGAGAAGCTGACTGTCTTGCAGAGATGGATGCAGTGGCTACTGGAATTGTGGAATTGTGCTGCTTCTTATTTTGGGGAAGGAGAAGAACAGCTCCATCTGCATAAAGAATAGATCCATTGTGTTGGGTGGAAATACGAAATTTCAAATTTTTATCTGAAGTTTTATATGGATGCTGAGTAATCAAAGGTAAATTTGCTAGTTATTAAGCTATTCTCTCTCAGCTTCAAACCCATCCTTCCATACACATTTTGAGATATTAGGGCTGAAACTCTACAAAACCACATTGCAGCTTTGGGCTGGCTTCCTGTTGTCTCAGCTAATATTTAGAACTAGAGAGAGACTCAAGGCTGTAGGAGAGAAAAGAAACTTGTTCCATCCTGTTTGCCATGTGTTTGCTTCCTATTAACTTCTTGCTTCTATGTGCATCATCTTATCAGGGCTTTTAAAAAATATTGCCAACAGGGGCCGCCCGGTGGCCCAGTGGTTAAGTTCAAACACTCCGCTTCAGCAGCCTGGGGTTCGCCTGTTTGGATCTTGGGTGCAGACCTACATAGAGGAACTGGAATGACCTGAAACTAGGATATACAACTATGTACTGGGGCTTTGGGGAGAAAAGAAAAAATAAAAGAGGAAGATTGGCAACAGATATTAGCTCAGGAACAATCTTCCTCACCAAAAAAGAAAAAAAGCATTAAAAAAATGTATATATCACTAACAAAGGAAGCTGGAGTACCCTTTTGTGACAGTGTTTGAATTCATTTTATATTTTTTCCAACACTTTCTGAATCAGCCTCATTATACTGGCTTCAGAGACCCTCATGCCTTCCTCAGAGATCTGAGTTTCAGCTCCACGGGGCCCCTCCTTTGAGCTTAAATTTTTATTAATTTCCATCTCTTCACTGTGCTTTCCCAAGTCTAGGGGTGATAGCTGATTCCTGCAGTTGCTACCCTTGTGATACCATACTTTTTTTGCCTTTTTAGTTAACTAGATAAAAATTACTTGTGTTAAATGATCTCTTTTAAAATGCCAGACTGATATAAATGGTAAATTGCTGTGACTATTCTATGTGTGCTGAAAACTAAAATATTTGCTATTTTGGGGGAATTTGATGTTCTGTATAATAATATGTTCCAGACATTTTCCAAGGATATTATATGTATTAATTCATTTAACTGAAAAAAAAGAAAAGAAAGAAAACCCTGGGTGGTAAGTACGTAATATTATAATTCCCATTTACAGGCAAGAAAACTGAAGCATAGAAAAAAAAAAAGAAAAAAGCTCACCCAAGATCACATAGCCATTAAGTGTTAGAGCTGAGATTCCAAACTTGAGACCTGTCAGAATATGGCTCTTAGCTGCCATAGGTGATATATGGATATTGGATTCAAAATCATATCAATCGCAGTTCAGTGCAGGAAATAGAAACCCATTAGATATTTCAAGCAGCAAAGGATTTACTATGGGGGATTAGGTTTTTACAAACCCATTGGATGAACTAGAGGCACAGAGGCTGTCACTGAACTTTTTTTTTTTTGAGGAAGATTAACCCTCAGCTAACTGCTGCCAATCCTCCTCTTTTTGCTGAGGAAGACTGGCCCTGAGCTAACATCCATGCCCATCTTCCTCTACTTTATACGTGGGACGCCTACCACAGCATGGCATGCCAAGCGGTGCCATGTCCGCCCCCGAGAGGCAAACTGGCGAACCCCGGGCCGCCAAAGAGGAACATGCTCATTTAACCGCTGCGCCACTGGGCCGGTCCCTGAACTTTTGAATTAAAAGTCGCACCCTGACACAACAATCCAGATTCCAGGAAACTATTGCTGCCATTCATAATTCTGGAAACTGTTGCTATCACTACATCATTATTGTTGACACAGCTACTCTGAAGGAGGTACTTTACAACCGGATACCAATTGTTTTCATGCCCCACTCTTTCTAATTTTTGTTGCCTTTAGACCTGCAGCTAATGTCAAATCCCCACATGCTCCAGGTATGGTGGGCTGAATAATGGTCTTAAAGATGCCTACATCCTTTAAAAAGATAAACTGAAGCACATTAAAATTTTCAAGAGGTTATTTGAGCAAACATAATTCAAATTGGGCAGCACCACACCAAAAGCGGATAGGAGCTCTCTGAGGACAGGAGCTGGGGAAGGGCTTTTAAGAGCAGCCTCAGTTGCAAAGCAAGAAAATTAATTGATTGGCTATAGTTTAAGTGGTTGCCTTATTTGGAAAAGCCTAGTAGGCTGTGATTGGGTGTTCTTGAAACCAGTAAACAGTTAGCTATTGATGATTAGGTAGCTAATAACTAAAGGGGTTTTTTTGCAATTACTGATTATCACTCAGTTGTTTGCCAGCCCATTGTAAACTGTGCTGCTTAGGCACTATGCTGTCTGACTCCCACTAGCTTCCTATAGATAGCATCTCCCTGGCGCCTGGGTCACTATGGTAATGGATGTATGAGCTGCTTTTCAGCAACTAGGAGCCCCTTGTCTAGTTCAGGCCAGTTGAGACCACCAACCCATCACTGGGCCCACGCAGATGTCCAATGAGTGACCTTTGACGTCAAGAGGCTAAAAACTCCACCCTCAGATCATGCTAAGGCTACCATTTTGTGAACATGTGTCCTATGAGAGGCACGCTTATGCAAATCATCAGTTACCTCACTTCTCCTCACCGCCAGTCATCTATCTCCACACTTGAGGCCACCTTGTCTCCTACCCCATAAACATCCCTGAGTTCCCATTTTCAGGGAGGCAGACTTGATACTTGTTCTCCCGTTTCCTCATTTGGCTGCCTTGTGATTAAAACCCTCTCTCTGCACAATCTCATTGTCTTGATGTTTGGCTTTCCGGGCATAGGGCAAAAATGAACTTGATTCGGTGACATTCTTAAATTTGTTTTCTGGAATACAAGAGCATTTACAGAAATTGTCTCTGGCTTAGGTTTTGGTTTGCTTCTGTAGGCTACCAAGACATTAAAGCCACCTCAGTCCAAAGGCCTTGAAGGGGAGCAGAATGTGTCACCCCAAAATATGTCTCTTTGGCATAAGGATTATTTTAGGCTGATTATTTTCAAGAAACAGCAGACATAGGAAAAGCTCTGAAAACCAAGTAGAGGTTACCCTTTTGTAAGAGATATTTACACTTATAAGGGAAATCTCCGTTTGTAAGGGTGTCTTCCTCTCTGTACCAGGAAGAGAAAGATGACTCTAAATCTCTTATCAATGGAGAAGGCGAAGACTTACATCTGCATAACAACCTTATCCTTGTTTACTGTGCTTTTCCTAGTAACTTCCCATAATCAGCCTCCCTGAAATAACATCTTCTTTTGTCTTTAGCTGCAGATGGTATTTAAGGGGGTGGCTTTGGACATTTGGGGGAGTTACTTAGTTTACTTGGGTTTCTCCCATGTACACAGGAGGTATATATGTTATTTGTTTTTCTCATGTTAATTTGTCTTTTATTACAGAAGGGTCTCAGCTAAGAACATAGAGAGGTGGAGGGAAAATTATTTTTCCTCCCCTACAGCCTCTTTGTTTAATTACTTTGACACTTCTAATTCCTGGGACCTGTGAATATGTTACCTTACATGGCAAAGGGACTTCGCAGATATGATTAAATTAAAGATCTTTAAATGGGGTGATTATCCTGTTTTAGCTGGGTGAGCTCAATTTAATCACAAAGATTTTCGTAAGAGGGAGGCAGAAGGTCAGATTCAGAGAGATTGGAAGATGCTTCGCTGCTGCCTTTAAAGGTGGAGGATGGGACTATGACCCAAGGAATGCAGGAGCCCTCTAGAGGCTAGAAAAGGCAAGGAAATGATTCTTCCCTAGAGTCTCCTGAGGGAACACAGTATGGCTGACCATTTTAGGACTTCTGATATCCAAAACTGTAAGAGAATAAATTTGTGTGGTTTTAAGCACTAAGCCTGGGGTAATTTGATACAGCAGCCATAGAAAACTAACACACCAGGGAACAAGCCCAAAGTCCAGCCCAGGAGGGAACAGCTTACACTCGAAAAGAAATGCCAGATTTTGCTAACTTATATAGAGAAATGTAAGGAATGTGAGTGGAATGGCCCAATTAATGCCATATTCCTTCTATAATCCAGCATTTTTAAAATCCATTCCCATATACCTGCTCAGAGGAGGTCATTACCAGGTCTTTAAACAACACAGAGTCAGCTCCTGAGAAGGGAGAGGAGAGAGGCCTCTCTTGGCAAAAGGGGCTCTGTAAGATTTGTGGGTGCAGAGTTCTCGGATTTGTTCCACTCCAGCCTAACCCCAACATTCCAATTCTCAGGAGGCCACTGCTTCTCAATCAACACCCACACTTTCACATAAGTGTCCTAGAGAGCCTGGGTAATTCTGAGACTGCAGGATCACTGCAGCATCAGATTTTCAGCTTGTTTTACTACTAACCAGGCACATTCTCACTTGTCACTGGACCTGCATCACTGCTCTCCCTCAGGTACACTGTGCTTTCCCTATATCACCACTTTGTTACGTAGATGTGTCCAGCTCCCTCTCGTTCATCATGGAGACTCTATTCTCAGCTTAACAAAATTTCACCTATCTTTTAAGATCCAGTTCATACTTAATTTCATTTTTGAGTTCTTTTCTCATTTTTTTCTTTAGAGCAATCTATACTTCTGAGTACTCATTATGTTTAATGTCCATTAAGTTATTTCAGCATTTGATTATATAAGAACTTATTGCTACTCACTATCCCATTTTAAGTAAACTTAATTATTCAATTGTGCCTACCAGTGCTTCATGAAGGGTAGAAAGTCAATAACTCCCAGTTGAATGAATAAAAGTAACATGATACATAGAGGGAGGTAGTTTCTGTCATTTCCCAAATGAAAGAAATATTTTTAGGGTTTTTCTAAATTTCAGAAGTCAAATTGACTGAGATTGAAAGCTTTTGGCTTTCCGAGACATTTTGATTTTCTTTATAGATTACATTGCTTTACATGAAGCTTTAAATATCCCATGAAAACAATCCATTTACAAAAACAACTAGTGAGCAATTAATAATTTGCTGAAACTTTTGCAGGTGAGACGGAAGAAAGGATCTGAAGCAAAGTCACTAACATCTAATTCAGCAAATTCTCATTAGCTATGTCTGGTCTCGTGAAAGTCTTTTTCAGCCATGCGAACTAACCATTTTCTGGACCTTTGTGTCACACTGAGCGGCCCTCTACTTCCCTCCCCCCCGCAGTTTATTTGCAGAGTTGCTTCCTCTTTCACCTAGGAACCTGGGCACTGACCTGAGATGCTTTTGTCCCCCTTAATAAGCTTACCAAAATAGCTTACTCAATGAGGCTGTTTTCCTACACTTGAATCTTTACACTAGTTGCTAAAAAAATAAAAACATATTTGAACTGTTACATAAGCATATGTTATACGCATAGGTGGTTATAGCTATATATTGGCTGTTGTCTCCTGGTTACACAACTTTATTGCACTGAAATATTTACCTTCTACATCACACTTTAATTGCCTTTTGAGACATTAATTTTTCTCTTCCTTTATTGTTTCTTAATTTTCTTTAATTTTCACAACAATCTTTTTTTTCCCCCCAACTCTTTCCAAACCCCTGTCTCTTGTTCTTCTGTAGCAAAATGAATTTATTTCCATTAATTTTTCTGGGTTTTTAGTTACTTTGTGGTTTTATACACAGCCCTAGATATTTTAAGAAGGGAATTGTTCAATTCAGAGGAGTTATTTCTGTAATCCATGAGATGCATCTTCCTTCATCTCCTGAATCTTCATATTTCCTCTACTTCATTAGCTTGTCGTGCCACATCAACTCTGGTTCCTGTTAGCTTCTATTTTCCCTTTCAATTAATGACAAGGAGCAGTGGGTGGTGAAATGCTGGGTAAACACACACTGAGCTTGCACCACACTCTACATTTACCACCAGCCTCTAACACTGCAATGCAAAGTAGAAACTGAGGACTAAGTGAATCATGCCCATGTAGAAAACCAAAGAAGGTACTGACAGAAGGCAGATTCATGGTGGACAGAAGTTGCATGTTTGTACTCCAAAGAAAAGGAAAAGCAAGCACGTAGGAGAATACAAATAATCAGGGCAGGGAGTCATAAGGATTAACATCTTTCCCTTAAATGACTCTTACAGCAACAATTATTTTAAAATAAAACCTTCTAAATATTTGTGCAGTATTTGTATTAAGCAAAGTCATGACTGTGAGTTATATGATTTTCAAATGTGATCTATGACACTGCCTGCAGAAACTTTTGGTAAATTTATGTATCTATTCCATTTCTCAAAAAAAAAAAAAAAACCCAATTATCTATTGCTTTCTCATTTACTCAGTCAGTTATTTCCTTTGGATTTTCTTGTAGAAATCACAATAGCCACATATGTGATGACGTGGCCTTCCACATAAAATGTAGCTGAAATGACAGATTAAATATCAAGTCTAATTCATAAGTGCCCTGGAAAACAGGAACTGTTGACACAGCAAGACCAGGAAAACGGGAATCCCTGAAAGATATAAAGCAGACAGGAACAAATTGATCTCAAAATCTAGAAGATCTGAAAACTGAAATTCCAAAAAGTTGATATAGATGACCTCAAAAAAAAAAAAAAACACAAAGTCCACAAGGTCAGTTTTTTTAGCAGAACCTAAAAATAACCACAAAATTAGAGTGCAGAAGGGACTGAATGAAACACAGGTAATAAAATGTGGCAGAAGAATGGAGGCGTCTAGGCCCCTGACTCTTGTATGTACCCTGGGGCCATTCTCTAACCCCCCACAGCCTCCTAGGAATGGGTGTTTTTCACCTGGAGACAGTCACCTGACCCATAACCCCACTGCTCACTCCTATACCTGTACAATCAATGCAGGTTGAATTCCAACTCAGAACTCTCTTTGATGCTTGCTGAATACATTATTTGGAGTGATATTATTTAAATTTGTTACATCAGTTGAGAAATATAGAATGAAGTGTTAGTCTATTTAAAAATAGGAAGTTAATCATTAGAAAAATAGAATTCTGGAATAGGACTTTCAAGTTACCAGGAAAAGATAGTAAAAGAGGAAAAAAATAACCGGTCAATCCAGCAAATGTGAAAAAAAGAAAAGAGACAAAATATTTATGACAAATATAATTTTTTTAAAATAGAAAGAATAAAGCAAAATGTTATACCCCCCGAATCTGCCATTGCATTGCTATCAACACTTCATCTATCCGTGTATTCCTCTGCCCTCCCCATAGGTGGGGATGAAGTCCAAAAGTCAATCCACTCGAGTCCCACAAGCTAGTTCTTAGCGTAGTGCTTATCAGAGTAAGAACAGCAGGCTGAATTTGAGTAAGAAAAATTAAATTTACTATGCACCACACTGGGCAGCTGTAATTAGAATATCACCAAACATAAACTCCCCCAGTTTTACTTGCCTCATTTCCTCCCTATGGCACCCAAGGGTGATTTATCTCCACTTCTTCCTTGCCCTTCCTTTTGAGTAATGCTTCTCAGGCTGATTAGCTTCACTTTTATATTTTGCTGGGCTTGTTATACAGGAAATGACTTCATTACCCTCTTCTTCCTTTAGTTTGGGAATGCTGGAGCAAAATTTCACCAAGCTTTCTCTATCATTAAGTTTTACCTATTTGGTATAGAGCAGAAAAGCAGAGTTCTGTTCAAGCCAATCTTGCACAACATGAATCTGTAAAGACATGGTAAGTCTCACGTGGACCTTCGTTATGTGTGCATCTTGCTAGAGAAGCAGTATTGAAGTTCAGCAGAGACGTGCTCTGACCAGAATTGATCAGGCTTTTGCTTCCCACTTGTGGTGGACCCAGACTTCTGGGTCTATGAGAATATTCTAGGCAGCCTTTGGTCTCTGGACCTAAATTCACTGACAGGGCATAGGGGAGGATTAAGGTTCCCTTCTGCTGGGCCATGGTTTCTTTCTGGCTGTTTTGTCAGTAAGCAGAACAGGCAAATAATGTGGATACGTTAACCATGAAATTCGTACTTACTCCAGTTTGACGAGAGTCCATGGGAAAAGCAATAGGTAGAAGTTATCAGAGGCTTTCTAGGTGTGCAGACATATAGGCTCATGTTGACCCTTTAACAATTCACGTTCTTTTCCTCTGTCTTGATTCTTAGTCTGCATTACAAACCCAAATTCTTCCCTAGAACATCCGCAAATACAAACTAGGTAGACAGGTAGGTAAACCAAGTCTTGACCCATATTTGAATTACTAAAAGTACTTCATTTGTGTGCATTTGTTTTCTCGTTGTAATATGCTTAATGTAAGGTAGAGTTCTTGTCATTTGGGTCATCTTGAACAGCTTTATTGAGGTATAATTTGATTTTTTACATCTTTATTGAGGTATAACTAACATAAAATAAACTGCATATATTTATTGTACAATTTGATACAGTACAACATGAATATATACCCATAAAACCATCACCTCAATCATGACAATGAACACATCCATCACCCCTAACAGTTTCTTTGTGCCCCTTTGTAAAATATCCTTTCTTCTCACATCCCATTCTCAATCAACCACTGATCTGCTTTCTGTTACATAGATTGTTTGCATTTTCTAGAATTTTTTACAAGTGGAATCATTTAGTATGCACCTTTTTGTTTGTCTGGCTTCTTTAACTCACCATGGTTATTTTGGGATTCACCTTATTGTTGCATGTATCCATAGCTCATTCCTTTTTATTGCTGAGTAGTATTCCACTGTATGAATTTACCACTATTTGCTTTTTTCCATTCACCTGTTGATAGACATTTGTGTTGTTTACAGGTTTTGGCTATTTGTAAATAAATCTGTTTTGGACCTTTGTGTACAAGTCTTTGTGTGAGAGTGTGCTTTCGTTTCTCTTGAGTAAATACTTAGGAGTGGAATGCCTGTATCATATGGTAGGTATATATTTAACTTTTAAGTTGTGAACCTGTTTTCCAAAAAAGTGGTACCATTTTACATTCCTACCAGAGGTATATGACAGTTTCAGTACATCTATATCCTTGTTAACAGTAGGTATAGTCAGACATTTTAGTTTTAGCTGTGTGATGGTGTCCGAAGGTGGTTTTAATTTGCATTTCTAAAGTCACTATTGACGTGGAGCATCTTTTTGTGAGCATCTTTACGTCTGATATATCTTTTTTGGTGGCGGTTTATGTTCAGATCTTTTGTCCATGTTCTATCGGTTGTTTTCTTATTATAGAATAGTAAGAGTTTTATATATTCTAGAGTAAGAATCTATATATATTTTAAATACAATTTTCTCCTAGTCTTTGATTTGTCTTGTCATTTTTATATCATGCTTTTTGAAGAGAAAAATTTTAAATTTTGATGAATTTCAATTGTTAATTTCTTCTTTCATAGTTCATATATTTGTATCCTTTTTAAAAATACTTGCCAAGTCCAAGGTCACTAAGATTTTCTCCTATGTTTTCTTCAGGGAAGTTTTATAGTTTTAACTTACATTTAGATCTTGGACCCAGGTTAAATTAATTTTTGTATATAGGGTAAGGAAAGGGTAGATTCTCTTTTTTCCCTTTATCTTTCATTTTGTTTTCTTCCTTTTTTTTTTTTTTTTTTTTTTTTTGCATATGGCTATCCAATTGTTCTTGCCCCATTTGGTGAAAAAGATTATTTTGCTTGAATTGCCTTGGCTTCTTTGTCAAAGACCAACTAATTATATATGTGGTCCAAAGTTTTAGCCCAATGTTTTAGCTCTAATTTTATGTTCCTTGTGGTACCATTGGCTCCCCTCTCTCTGATTATTAACAGAATGTGAATAATTTTTCACTCCTTCCTCTTTGCTCTTGTTTCTTTTTTTTCTCTCCATCTCTGACATATTTAGCAAACTATTACTCAATATTAGGGCAAGATAAATAAATTGTTGATATGAAAAGAGTCAGCGAAATATATCACTCCAAATACATTCCTGAAAGGTGTTTTAGCCATATAATCAAGCCATACATTAAATTGAATCCTAGAAAGAGGTAAAACATAATTAACCAGGTTGAGCAGGGAAATCAATTAAATGCTTAGAGTGGAACTGCATCTTATAGGCTATTTAGAGCCTTTGGTCAGCCTATAAAGTTTGAATGGGATTGAGATGTAGTAGCAATACACCTTTGAATTTAATCAACATGGCAACCTGAACTGGTCACATTCTGTCAGCTGGTCATAGGGAACACCCCATAAGGCCATAACTATGAAGCTGTGGGATTGGGATTAGTGCAATACAGAAAAGTGTCTTGGAAAGGAAATCTGGATCATTTTTAACTTTCTTTTCCTCTCTAGGCCTCCTTTGGCCTGAACTTGAATGTATCATTTCCACCCTGTGCTTTACCCTTCTGTCTTATTTCTTGGTGGGCCTGACAAAATCTAGATATGGATGGGCATCTCCATCACATGGTCACTTGATGCTCCAAAGTTAGATGCCAAACTTCTGGTAGGGTCCAGTAGCATGCTAGGAGCTACTTTCCAAATGATGAATGGTTCTCTGTTGCAGATGGCATTGTCTTGTTCCAGAAGTATAGGGTGTCTGTGCTGTGACTCTTCTCTTGGGGCTTGCAGAAAAAGACATGGCATCCTTAACTAGAAACCTCTAGCACCACAGAATCTGCCATGACATATGACCCAAGTACCAGCAGTGTTTGTAATGCATCTTGAACCTACTGAAGAGCCCCATTCAAAACTGACAGCTTCCATGTTACCCAATAAATGAGTTCACATCATCTGCCATAATTCATCTCACTTTCGCAGGGACCAGACTGGTAGGTTAAAAGGGGATATAATGGGGACTTGTATCCTTTTACATTTTTGAGGGTAGCACTAATTCCTGGAATTCTACATAGGATGACATATTGCTTCTGATTTATTAGCTTGGCCAGAGTTAGCAAGTTCAAGAGCTTCCACTTCGCCTTTCCTCCCCTTCTGGCTCTTATTCTATAGGCCAGGGAACCAGAGTGAGGGTGCTGCCAACTAACAAGTATATCCATACCAATTATGCACTCAGAAACCAGGAAAATGACACATTGGTCCCCCGCGAGACCAAATTTGAGCTAAGACACTATCACTAGCTTCTGCACTCTAACAAGGGAGCCATGATGGTGTTTTTGTTCCATGTATCAGAGTCATCTCAGATGCTCTATTAAACTACTCCTGAAAGGTCTGAATATTCTCCTTTCTCCAGTGAATGCACATTACCTGGGGAAATGGTCATAGATCCCTAAGAGGAAAGACAGGGAAAATCACACTGTAAACATTGCACAGGTATTTCAGAATCTTTCCTTAAAGGGACCCAGTCTTTCCTTAAATCTATGGGTTCTAGGTCTGAGAATAGGCTCAAGTCTGGCAAGGGATCATGACTTTGCTATGGCTGACATAAGCCTTCTATTCCCGCACTCTTGATCATTTTTTATTATAGATATTAAGCAATACTTCTGTTGGTTGGCCATATATCTTGACTCTAGGATCACCATGTTCTATAAGCCATTATCATTGATTAATCCCTATGGGTCAGGGCTCCCTGATTGCCTCTGACAGTGTTGCCCATTAGAGTAATTGCATCGATATTGACTCTGATAATTAAGTGCTGCCACATGGCCTTTGCTAGGCTGGAATCCGGTCCTCTGCAGGGAATCCAGGTCCATAAGAGTATATCATATCATACTCTCAGCCCTACCTCAAGAAGACAGCCACCACTGAGCTTCTCAGCAATGCTGGTTTTCCTTCACTGGCAGACTTCCATGGCTAGAGTGAATGGGAGCTTCCTCTGGGATCTCCAAGGGGAACACAGTCAACTATTCTCTGGGGTTGTATAATAAATCCATTCTGACATGACTAGTTTTCTCAGCCTTTCCTCAATATTCATCTATGCAGTTCCAGCTTTTCCAGCTATAATTTTTTCCGACTTCAAGGAGCTATACTAGCAGCCTATTAGAAATAAATGTAGACATGATTGCTATGACATTAAACCCTAAATCATAGCATATCCACATCCAGTATTCAGCATGCTCTTTTGGTCCCTGGCAGTACACATTAGCCAGATCCTGGGGTGTTTTTGATGAATAATCCATTTCCTCCCAAAGCAGGGCTAACAGTTCTCTTGGTAGGCCATGTTGAGACTGAATCTACTTAGTGGTTTAGAAGCAATAAAGGAAATTAGGATTTTGAGGAGGACCAGAATCATCTCTCAAGGCGTATGCCTCACATGAGGCCTTTAAATGGTCTCCAAGCAAAGAGAGGACACTATCTTACAGCAATGGGAAGGAGACACTTGTGCTGGCTTAGAAGGTTCAGGGTAAATCTGGAAGTCTATTCCTCAAGGACAGCCATCTACATTTTCTCATCCCATATCTCAGGATCTTACTCTTCCTTTGACAGGGCTCTGATAACATAGATGACTTTTGAGGGCCGTTAATTCAACAATCTTTGTAAATCTGCGAGTTTGAAAACCAGGTCCTGAGACTTTTTTTTTTTTTTTAAGATTGGCACCTGAGCTAACTGTTGCCAATCTCTCTCTTTTTTTTGTTTTTGGTTTTTCTCCCCAAATCCCCCCAGTACGTAGTTGTATATTTTTTAGCTGTGAGTCCTTCTAGGTGTGTCATGTGGGACGTCGCCTCAGCGTGGCCTGACAAGTGGCGCCATGTCCGCGCCCAGGATCTGAACCAGTGAAACCCCAGGCCACCAAAGCGGAGCGTGAGAACTTAACCACTCAGCCACGGGGCTGGCCCCAGCTGAGACTGTTTTAAGAAACACTCTGCCCTCTCACTTCAGGAGATGAAGATGTCTCTAAATGCTACCATGGAGGCCTTCTGGATTTTATATGGTGACCTGAGTTGAGAATTAACTCATCTGACACTATTATTTTCTTTCCTTGGTGCAAAAATGGCACGGAGCAGTTACTAATCAGCTTCAGAGCTCTTATAATTACCATTGCCCCACCTTGCTCAAATGCTGGAGATACTTTAAATGCCAGTACATTGCCCCCGGAGTCTCATTCTTGCATCCCTGAGGATATCAGCAGCCGCATCCCACGCCACCAGCAATTAGGTACTTATTGGCATCAACTGCTCAAGTGGGCTTCCTTAACTCTTAACTGAATTTACTCCCCTCTCGAAAATAAACCGCCAGATTCCTCTCACTCCTCTTCCCCAGCCACTTGAGACAACCTGATCTGATAAGGTTACTGCATGACAGAAAGCAGACGAGATTGCGAAGACCTACAGGCAAGTAAAGCTCTCAAGAAACAAGGTACAGCTGAGAATGCATCTTCCTGCCAGCATCCAGCTGGGATAGAGAGCAAGAGCCTGAGAAAGAGGACTGAGACAGAGGACGGAGATGGTCCGAGACAGAGAGAAACAGGGAACCTGACCTCAGTGAGCTCCCAAACTTTCCAGTCCGATAAATCCTCTTCCTCCTCTGGGGAAGAGTGAGAGAGGGGCAGAGAGAGGCCCTCTGGTAAAGAGCCCCAAAAGTCAAGCATGAGGAGGCGGGGAGAAGCGAGGGAGAAGTGTTCCCTGCTAATATAAGAATAAGCTAGTTTTTCTTTAAAGAAATATCTTCAAATGGTAATTTGTTTTAAAAACCAATTCTTAATAAACAAACTATAGTATAATGTCTCACTAGATAAGGACACATTTGAATGACTAATGCATGCCACTCTTATATAATAATAAGCTAGAATCACCCAGTGAGTACAGTGTCTCCCGGGAGTGAATCAAGCCCTGCTGGAACACACATGAATACCTTCAGGGCACTAGGATATGACTTAGGGAGGGATATTTGTTATCTTGCAGAAACACTGGGAGAAGATGGCTTTTCTAAGAAAGAGTTTTAAACCAGTAGGAAATAAAGACCATGCCATTGAGTCACAATAATATTCCTAGCATACATCATGCATGATGGAATTTTTTCTACTTGCTGAGCTCATTCTCCATTTCTGTAGGGTTTGGTGGTTTGGCCAGACAGTTCATTCTCTAAGACACATCTGGCTATGTCATTAACAGTTATTCTTGAATGTTTTGGCTATTGCCAAAGTGGTCTGCTGGTTTAAAAAAAAAAATCAGAGTGCCATCTTGGGAAATATTACTCTTGCAGACTGTTGTTTACAATCCAACTCAGTTATCCAGACA
Source organism: Equus caballus (assembly GCF_041296265.1). Lineage (NCBI taxonomy): Eukaryota > Metazoa > Chordata > Mammalia > Perissodactyla > Equidae > Equus > Equus caballus. The sequence goes on from NC_091697.1 coordinate 60,901,156, forward strand.
AAACTATTTTTTAGCATCTCTTAAAAATCCTTTAAAAGAAAATGCAGTGAAGAGTTTAAGTATTTATATTTAATGGTAGTCACAACAAAGTCCATGTCATGTCTTGAGAGCATTGTCTTATTTATTTTTTTCCTTGTTTACAATACACTGATTAGAGGTGTCAAAATACTGTTAAGTGTAGAGGTTATTCTAACAGATTTCCATCTTTGGAGAAATAGAAAACATCCACCAAGAGACTCTCCCATCACATTCTTAATAGAAAAAGGGATATAAGTGGAAACCTACATGTTCCTTTCATTTTTCCTCTTCTTCATTTTATCCTTTTGCTGATCTTAGATTTTTTGGGTGTTCAAGTTGGTGAGAAAGTATTTCCAGTATGTGACTCATCTCCATGTAGCAGATAGAAAAAGTTGAAACACCGTACTTTTATACTTACTCTAAGTATATAACCCTCTTACTGGTGACAATTTTATTTTCAAAGTGCACTACATACTGATCTTTCACAAACTTAAAAGCTAATACTTTTTAACACTGCCTATATGCCAGACACTCTTCTAAACACCTTTCTTATATTACTCATTTCATTGTTCCAACAGCTCAATGAAATGGGTTCTATTTTTATCTTCGTTTTACAGATGTAGAAGTGAGGCACAAAGAGGGTATGTAACTTGCCCAAGTAAGCGGCAGAGCTGGAATGGAGATCAGGCCATCTTGTGTCAGAGCCTGTGTTCCTACCCATTAAATTATATTACTTCTGTGCACACTTTTCTTACTCACATCTGAGAGGAAGCTAGGTAAACACCCTGATGGAATCGAGAAGGAAGAAGCATTTCTTTCTCAGCCTCCATTTCCATTCTCTTCTTTGATGTCTGCTTGAAGGTCCAATGGTCAATTTGATGTAGGAGTCTGGCAGCGTCTCCTCCTGTTTTCTAAGGTGGCGCACATAATGCGAGGACCTAGCTGACAAACTATCTAAAAAAACAAACAGAACAAAACAAAATAAAAAAATCTGTGGTTTTCGTTCAACTAATAGTACTTGTTATTACCTAATTTTCTTCATTCAAAAATGCAAGGCATGTTCATAAACCACATAAGTGTAAAAAGAGAAGGTACAATGAAATCAAGAGAAAGCAATTTCTCAACAAATTACCCGTCGTGTCTGTTTCTGTCCGTTGTTACCACTCTAGTTCGAGCCACCAGCCCCGCTCACCGGAACCATTTCAATAATCTCCTAACCGGTCTCCTTGCTTTTCCTCTTGTTCTCACTCCGCAGCAGTCCCAACCTGAATGGCTTTCCACTGCAGTCTGAGAACCTCAAATCTCTTCTAGACCTTCAAGTTCAGGCTTCTGGCTACTTCTCCAGCCTCATTTTCCTCCTTTTAACAACTTGTCAGCCTCACTGAGTTTCTTGCAGTTTTTTTTAATACACTGTTTCTATATTCCTGAGGATCTTTGCACCTACTGTTTCTTTCTTTTAACTGCATGTAACACTGACCCCTATAATCATTTAAGTTTTAAATGTTACTTCCTCAAGGAGGCTTTCCCTCACTTCCACTCTTAATTAACTATTTTTGTTCTATTCTCTCTTTATTACTGTTCCTATTCTTCTTTGAAGTTATCGCAGTTTGTTCTAACATACTTCTTTGTGTCATTGTTTGTCTATTTCTTACTAGACCAACCAACTGAATACCCAGCACACACATCACAGTATATGATACATTGTGTCCACCACCAGGTGGCGCCAAAGCACAGCAGGGAGCAGGGTGGATCTGGATCACAAGACAGACCTTTGAACTCCGGGCTCATCAGGGTTATTTCATTAACCTGGTAATATCACCGACCTGCGTTCGAATTTTTGGACAATCCGCGTCCCTAACTATATCAGAATGAGGTTTTATGGTATCGTGGTATTGTGTTCTGTTCTATTCTGATTCTATACTCTAGAAGAAGGTTGATAGATAGGAGGATTAGAACATATTTTTGATGAACATGCATGTTTTTGTTGTAAAGACCACGACTCAAAAGTCTTAGAGATACAGAACTTATATAAAAATAAATAATTATCCTAATAATTAGAGTTACACTGAAACCTGCTTTGGATGTACTAAGTTCCCTATCACTTGAATTGCTCAGTAAGAGATCAGAGGCTCAGTTGCCCAGATATTGTGTAAGAGACTGAAGCTGCCAGAAGGACACTGGATTAGATGACCCCAGAGATTTTTCAGTCTTGAGAATCTATGCTTCTGGAAGCCAATTTAAATGTTTAAAAATATATAAAAGTTCTTTAAGAATAGTAGTTAAAGAACTATTGGTATTACTGTTCAGAGGAATGACAATTCTCCTTTCTGGCTATAACATAGTCAAAAGCGTTTACATATTAGAATCAGACTGATCTAAATTAAAACCCAAATTCTGCCACTTTCTATCTATGTGATCTTAGACGAGATATTTTCACCTCAGTTTCCTTAACTCTAAGTGGGAAAATAAGACCAAAGTACTGAGTTATCATTATGCCTCTCTGAGGCCAAAACGATTAGTTATGTTTGGTTTTAAAAAAATAGTCCATTCTTCTGTAAGGTATAAAATGATTAAAACCAACAAATAGTCCATCACCACCAACAACATCAACAACAAAAGCCCAGAATTTCTTTTTTGCTTTATTCCAAAAATGAAGATCATTTCTGAGTCACTTTTAAATGGCAAATAATGCAGGAAGATTGAATTTAGAGAGATTTTCTACTTATTAAATCTATTTTTAAAATAGAAATAGTTTGGAAACTATTTTCCCCTGTTCCAGTAGGGGCTGGGCAAAATGCTCCTTTCTTTTGGTTTTCCATCCTCTGGGTAATTTAGTGCAAGAGATTTAGTGCAAGGGAACATAGAAAAAACACTTCTGCATCAACAGGAGTGCTAGAGAGGCAAAAAGACCTTTACTTTTATTAGTTTCAGCAGCTTAGTGGAATTAAAAAGATCACCCGTGGCTCATACAGTGAGAAGTAATACTGAGCAGCCGAGAGACAAGTTGCAGAGGCTTTGACAATAAACTAGCCTAAAGCCAGAGGCTACCTATGCTTAAGCCCTAAAAATGACTGTGACACTAATCTAAGATTCAGAGTGGTTCATCGGAATATTCCAATCAATATCTGTATATAAAACAAAAGTTAGAATAATATGAAATATATTTCCTTATTATTTCTTTTTTCTGAAATGAATGTATGAATGTGGCAGGGCATTGGACTCAGAGGTCAGACAGCTGGATGTGCATCTCAACCTTGCTTCCCACTTGTGATATGAGAGTTGCTGGGTCCCACTATAAGTCACTAAAACGTGGGCCTCAATCTCCGTATCTGTGAAATTAGAAGGTTGAAGCAAATGGTCTCTCAACTCTCAAGTTCCACTCAGCTCTTAAATTCTCTGATTCCATGCATCAAAGTTTATTCATTTCTTTAGTCAATCAGTCATTAGTTGAAAAATTCATCGATCACCAATATGTTGGGCATTTAGATACAATTTATTCAACAACAAATAGTTAATGATCTCTGACTGTGTGCCAGGCCCTGTTCTTAGCTCTGAGGATACAGTAGTATAAAAAAAGACAGAAGTTCCTACCTTTCTGTGCTTTATATTCGGAAGGGGAAAAGGATATAAAATAGGCAAATAAGTAAAATACATACTATGTAAGAGAGTGATAAGCGCCATGGAGAAAGCCCAGAGAAAGTTGAAATTTTGGGTCTCACTGGGAAGATCACTTTTGATTAAAGATAAGAAGATGAGGAAGCGAACCACGTGGATATCTGGGGAAAGAACATTTCAGGGAGAGAAAACAGAATAAAGATGTGCCTGGCAGGTCCCAGTATTAGTACAGAATTCCAATGTGGATGGAACAGAATGCATGAAGGGCGGAGTAACAGGAGGTGAGGTGTATCCATTGAGATGCTGGAAGGACAAGTGAACACTCCCACAAGGTAATTGAGAATTTGATGAAGTGGGTATCTATAAAGGCGAGCAGAGTTAAGAGGAGCAAACAAGAGATGGTGAAAGCCCCAGGGAGGTTTAGGTTTAAAATGGAATGGGGGGAGGGGCTACCAAACACTGAGAGAGCTGTCACTGTAGATGGAGAAGAGGGTGGAAGAGAGGGTCTTGATAGAGGCTGAGGGCCTGGGGACAGAAATGGCTCCTGCCAATATGGGATCTGGCAAAGAGACAGCTAGGGGAATAAATGCCCCCACTTCTCTTTTCTCCTACCCTTCACTCTCTTGGTAGTGCTGCTTATTGTCCAAACCCAATTTGGAAGCCAGGGCCAATGGGACTTGTTGATGTGGTCACAGATGAGCTTCCTAGGGCACAGATCAGGAGGACAAGGGTGGAGAGTGGATTAAAAGAGCATACAGTATTCAGCATAGGAGGTCAGAGAGGTAATGAGAAGCTAGATCATATAGAGCCTCATAAATCACAGCAAGGAAGTGAGGACTGTTTTTTAATGGTGTCAATCCTACGGAAAGTTGCAAAAACAGCACAAAAACTCCTGCATCCCCTCCATGGTAACGTTTTGCACATCTGCTCCATCACCTTCTCTCTCTCTCTCTCTTTATATGTATATATATAACGTATATATAAAATATATACATATAATATATATATAAAATGTAATGTTTTTTATATATATATATTTCTTGACTTGATGCCCTATCACCCCTTACTAATCCAATAATCCAGCCTGTACACCTTAAAAACAAGAGGGCTCTTCTACAGAATTGCCATAGACCCCCTTTAATTAGGAAATAAATATTGATAAAACTCTACCATTAATTGTCTAATTCACAGACCCTGTTCCAGTTTGTCAGCTGCCCCACTGGGATCCCATCCAGGAACACAGGCTGCATTTAGCTGTCTTATCCTATCAGTCTCTCTCGGTCTGGAGCAGTTCCTCAGCCTTCCCTTGTCTTTCATTCCTTGACAGTTTTAGAGTCCAGAGCTTTCTTCTGCAGGATCCCCTCAACCTGCATGTCTCCTTGTGTGCTGTCTCAGGCCTGACATTTTTAGCAGAAATGCTACAGAAAGAACGCTGTGCACGTCACAGTACCTCATCTCAGGAGACACACAGGCACTCTGTTCTCACTATGGGTGATTTTAACCTTGCTGAACTGTCAATTCAGTTTCTGTCTGTCAGATTTCTCCACCATCTTCACCAAAAAATAGAGTCAATATTTTTCCTTTTTTTTTCTGGTTATTTATATTTAAATTCATGGAAAGATATTCATACATTGTGCAAATATCCTATGCTTCATCAAACCTCCACCGATTATCCTTAACATCCACTGACAATTCCTTCTGGAATTAATAACCACTATGATAGTTCATTGCCAGATAGTTGCTGTTTTCATCAATCTTTTTCTCTCTCTGTAAGTTGATATTTTATAGTAAGATAAAGATTTGCCTTCTCCATTTATTTATTCATATATTTATTTATATCAGTAAAATTAGCACATGTGCAGCATATATACACATTTATCTGCTTCTCTACAAAATGAGTTCCTATTTTACTCAATGTTTTGTAAGCTGGAATTTTTATTGTTTATTTTGATACTCTAAGTGTCAATAATTTAGCTAAAATGTCTCTTCAATTTGGCTCTTTTGTCCTTTGACATTTAGCCATCAAAGCTTTTCCTTTTTTTCTGGCACAAAAATGATGTTCCAGGCTCCTTTTATAATAGTTTCCTTGTCCTCTCCCTGGACTCAACCATTTCTCCAAGGAGTCTTGGTTTCTTTCAATGGAGGATGGCGCTTAGAAACCAAAATCTGGATCCTTAGCATACCAATTGTTACAGAGGTGCTATTGCTTCTGGGTTCTTTCAGCAGACAAAACTAGGAAATCTATGCATGTATACAGGTATACAAACACATGCACATATACACACATGCATACATGCACAACTATTTCTGTATCTATCTCTGTTTATATTTATTTTTAAAAGCATGAATTCATAGCAATATTTCTCATTCTAATCCAACATCTGTGAACAGTCAAATAAGATAAGGATTGAGCTTGCATTTAGCAATGTGGAGTTTCTTGGTGACTTTTCTAAGACTACTTCTAATGGAAAGATGGAAGCCAAAATCTGTTTAGAGTAGGTTCAAGTGAGTAAGAGGGATAAAATTGGAAACGGTGTATAAGACAACACTTTAAACAAATTTTGCTGTAAAGAGAAATAGAGAAGTATAACACTAATTGGATTTGTTATTAAGCTGGAAGAAATAATAGAATACTTATATACCAATGTGAATGATGCCAAAGAGAAGAACAGAAAGCATTTTCCATATGGAGTAATAGGAGATTAAGCAGAGATGCAGGTCAGCAGGTAGTTATGGTGGGAGCTTGCTGAAATTTTTTTCTGATCGAGGAGAGAATATGAATTAATCATTTGGTAGAGTGGTTAGGTAAATGGAGATAAGGAATATAGTGTGATTGCCAGGCAACTACAGGAGCCCATTTGTGGTTAGTAATTATGTTTTTAAAGTGAGACAAGTTAGCATGGTTGTGTATTTTTCCTTTAGTCAACTTTGGCTGCAGAGAATTGAAATTAATCTGACTAATGGTATAACCAAGTGAGAGAGTTAAAGGAAGACAGAGGAGGGAATTGAGGATATTTGCTGAGAAGTAGGTATGATTGAAGTAGAATTTAAGCTAGGAAAGGGAAGATGCGTTCATGATAGGATTAGTGATTTCAGAGTCCTGGTGATACTGCAAGGTTGATTTGGCGGGGTTACTAGGAGTGAGCTGAAGAGATATGAAGTCAGAGAGTAGCATCTTTGAAATTGAGATTATGGAAGGATTGCAGTTATTTATAGTGACAAGGTCAAGGGATGACTAAGGGTGTAAGTGATTGAGGTAAGGTAGTGTGGAATATGTTAAGGATTAAGAAGCCAGAGTATTGGATGAATCATTTACATAGATAAGGACATTACCAAGAAGTAGAAGAGATTTCCACTAGGAAGGAAATAAAATCACCAGGAAATAAGGGGCAATGTCCCAGCGGTGATGGATGATGGCAATAAAAAGGCTCAGGGAGTACTATATCCTGAAAATAGGAGATGCAAAACCGGACATTTTTAGGGATAGAGGAAGAATGATTTGAAACCAGCAATGAGGACCAAGGAGGACACTGATTTCCTTCTCAGGTCAGTGGAATGAGAGCAGAGGGAAAAACACCAGCCGTTACATGGAGGGCTGCGGAGAAAGTAGTGTCTGCATCGAAGGTCCAGATATTTTTAGAGCAAAAAATGAAGGAAATGCTCAGAGAAATGGATGAGGATACAGGGGATTTTGTGATCAAAACTGAATTATTAAAAGCACATGAGAGGGCTTCCAAAAATTGTGGAGGCATAAAATATGGGGTCAGAAAAGACAAAATACAGAGCCATCTGGAGATCAGAGTGTGGGGGATGAGAAATGACAGAATGTGGCAGTTTACACACAAAAAAATAAGAATGTGAGGAAATTGGGCCCAGTGATGGTAAGGCAGATCATGGAAAGGGACTGTGAGCACTGGGAGGGATGCTTGGTGATCTCGTTAGCCACATGCAGGTGTAGAGACCCCCACTGACTCTTGATGTCGGAGGTGTGAAATCCCACAGAGGCACAGGCTTCCTCTGACCTCAGAAGCACTCTGCCCACCGAGGGGTGATCTTAACCTACACTCACAGGCTCGCCTTAATTCCTGCTGACCGTGGTGAATGGGACGCATTTAATGATATAAATGCCCTCACTGATAATGCACGTGTGAGTGTATGTGATAAAATAGTAGACCTCTTTGGAGATGTTTTAAGAGATTAAAACTACAACAGTAAAAGTGACAGGGACACTCTCCTGGAAGATAGCCATCATTTTTGATGCCTCTCCCAGGATATAGAAAATAATGATGAAAAATCTCTCCTCGGCAACTAGATGAACGTGGCCATCAGACCCTCCACTTTCCATTCTCTGTTTATAAGGATGCCTGCCCCTGAATCAATAAGAATTGAGTCCCCCGTGAGCAGAGAGAATGTTAGCGTCTGAACCTGAAGATACTCTCTGTTCCTCCACGTGTAAGTGGTGGTACCTTTGTATTGTAATGTTTCCAAGTGTGTAGGAGAAAAGTGGAGATCTAAGTCCTCCATACTGAACTTCTTAGTAAAGACTCAGGGCAGGTTAGAGATATGGGCTCTGCCTGTAAATCTCTTGTCTGCTTATCTTAATGCTGTTACAAGTGTGACTAGGGGAAATATGCTAAATTATTCACAGTGACCTTCCCTTCCCACTACCCCAAACCTTCTTAAGTAAGTGAATCCTGAGATTCTTTTTGTTGAGCAGGATGATAGACAAACGGAAAACTGCAGATCCCAGAGAGGGATACACTGTGCTACAGAAGAAAGGGAAAGAGAAATACAGACAGGATGATGCAGAGTTCACAAAAGAAGAGGAAATTCAAGTGAGAGGGGCCTGGAAAAGAGCTGAGAGAGAAGGCAAAGGAGAGAGAGACAATGAAAGCTAGTAAGAACATTGGCAGTGCTCTTAGAGAGAAAAATTAAATAGTAGAAATGGTTACGTGATTGTTGAGATCTTCACTCTCAACTATGAGATGCTAGCTCCCTCCTCTGTCTCCTTAAACGAATTTCAATAAAATTCTGCCTTAGCTTTGTTATTTTTGTCATTGTTGCTGTTATTTTTATTATTGTTAGATATAATGATGATCGAGACTGGATTCCAGCTGGGTGCCGTGTGAAAGCAGGCCAGTCCGAGGTGGGAACAGGTATTAGACTTTCTCCCTCATTTTTACGGTGGCTGGGCATCTTTGGAGGCAAACCACAGCTAACTTACATAGTTGATAAAGCCTATCTGTCCAGTGTATGAACACTACTGTGTTAGCACTACAATTAGTCCTTTTGAATTTCCTGCTATATGAATTTGAAACTCAAAGAATAAAATATATAGGGGCCGGCCCCATGGAGGAGTGGTTAAGTTCGTGCACTCTGCTGCGGCAGCCCAGGGTTTCGCTGGTTCTGATCCTGGGTGCGGACATGGCGTCGCTCCTCAGGCCACATTGAGGCGGTGTCCCACATGCCACAACTGGAAGGACCTGCAGCTAAGATATACAACTATGTACCAGGCGGGATTTGGGGAGATAAAGCAGAAAAAAAAAAAAAAGATTGGCCACAGTTGTTAGCTCAGGTGCCAATCTCTATATAAAAAAATAAATTAATTAATTAAATAAAATATAATAAAATTGGAACCGCACACTATCCTACACAGGTGTAAGCAGTTCAGTGCTGTAAAGCTCTGACCTGAGTCTTTAATCTCTCTCTTCCCAGGATCACAAAATTCAGCACAGAGAGGAAGCTTGTGGGCTCCGGCGTTGAACTGCTCAGTTTGAAAACAGTCTCTATTTCTGAGTAGCCTTGGGTTGCTGGGTTAAAATGTCTATGTTCAGACTTTTCACCTGTAAAAATTGGGTTAATCGGCTAAAGCACGTAAATTCCTTAGCACAGTGCCTGACACAAATCCCTTGATAAATGTTAGCTGGTATTAGAGTTATAACAATTCCTGCCTTTGGAACATTCAAATCCCTATTTCTCATTAAGGCAAAGTCTAAATTAATTTTGTAACCTATACTTACTTTTCAAACTCCAAAGATATTTTTAAACAACTATTTTGTGGAAAAACATATGTTGATAGCTGAAGATTTTTTTGGCTCTATGTTTGCTGTTTGGCTTGTTTATCAGAAAGAAAATCAACATCCATTTAAAATCATTCTTTCCTAAAGGTGGATTTTTAGAGGAAGCATATGTCAGAAAATTTTATTGCCTAGTATAAATAGTGATGTTTCCTTTTTCTCTTTTTTTTCCCAGCTACTGTTCTACCTTCCTGTTATCATGACTTTCCCCCATTTTCACTATTTATTTCAGTTCTAAAAGTACACATTATATGTTGTTAAAATAAAGCTTTTAAAAAATATGATTGTCCTTTTTTTTTCTTTTGGGCTGGAATCATTCACAAATAATATCTATTGCTCCATTGCTGAAGTATTCTATTAATGTTGGTCTCCAAGTAACTTGGTTCACAATATGCCTATCAAAACATATATATATATATCCAGGGCAACTTAACAGTTACTAATAAAACTATATTATTCATAAAAGGACTTAACTCTTCTCCCCTATATTTTGCATTGTAACATCTAGGGTGTTTCGGGTTTTATTTGAACTTCATATTGTTTGCCATGTTCTGCTCCTGCAACTTAATTAATGCTTGTTAGTTAGTCACACCTGATACTATTTCACTGTTTTTTATTTCCACTGTTCTCTCTCTTTAATATTCTCTGTTATCATGGTTGTAGAGCTGCATTTTCATCTCATATAAATTCATTCTCCCTTCTCAGATCTCTTATTTTTTCTCCAGCTGACTTCACTTATTATGCATATTTTTGGAATTTCAGCACTTAAAATTTTCCAAATTTTGATAAATTGATAAAACTTGCAAATGCTTACATTTCCTGATAAGTAGCTACTACCTAGTACCTACCAGTGTCAGCATTTCTAGATTAGGGGATTGGTTTTCACTTGATCACTTGATGTTTATACACTTGACATTAGGATCAGACAAAAACCTCCTCTAGCTGAAGCTGGTGGAACAGAGCCTAATTTTTTATGTGTATCATCAATTAATAAATCAGTAAAAAGCAGAAAGGCAGATATGTAGATAGATAGATAGATAGTTAGACAGGTCGATAGATAGATAGATGACAGTATCATGAATGCTCCTCTGTTATTTGGATTACCAGAATCTCCACAAAATCTTTCTTGGCAAAATGTTCCAAGGCTACATCCTTAATGTCAAAACAAATACACCTTCCCCTTGCCCATTAATTCACTGCAACTCTCTCAAGGACCTGAAAGACTGCTCAGCTCCTCTGGTTTCTTAATCTTTCCTTTGGAACAAGACTGAATTGATCTTGACTATTCATCTCTCTTGATGATCTACCATGACTATATAATTTACACTGAAAAGGTAAGCAAATGAAAACTCTCACTCATGATTAATTAAAGTAGGATTAGATGTTAGTACCAAGTTAGCCCAAACTCAGAATGGCTCAGTTTAATAGACAGTTATTTCTCAACAGTCCTGGCTGGGCCAATGATAGGGTATGATCGTTCGTGGACCCAAGCAGGTGGAGATGGCATCTCTGTATCAGGCTCTCATGGTCACCCCTTAAGTGACTTTGTTTTATGGCAGTTGAAAGGGTGGTGGTGAGATTAACGGAGGAAAACTGGTACAGAGATTAGTCATTTTTAGAACCAATTTGTTGGAATGGTTTCCAATGCTAAATGGTTAGAAAGTTTGTAATCTGTTCTGAGATTCCATTTTTAACCTTGGAAAAGCATTTTAGAGGGTTTCCTAATTGGTATAATATTTTATAAGTTTTTACATCAAAGAATCTTGCATTCTTTTCCATTTATTTTGCTAACTGACATCTCTAGCGCTAAGGCACAATTTTAGTAAGTGATCTGCTCTCTAAAATAGGCTGTATTTCTTCTTAATAATCTGAAGTGGTAGCAAATAACAACAAAAAAGAAGGAACATGAAACATGCCATGATTATAGCACGAGTATCACCAAACTATAAAGGAAGCATAAGTGACTCCATTTGCTTCTGAAAATTGAGTTGGGGACTGGTTGGGCATGCGACTATGCAATCTACAGGCTTTTATTCTTCAGAGATAATTTTAATTATGTAGCAGATTAAGAGGGGTCCCTATATGTCACCATAGCGGTCTGTTTTGTCTTGGTCTTGGTGCAAACATGCTTCCCTTCTAACTGTGTTCTTCCTCCTATTTAATCCCATCTACATGCCCATGGCATCAAGCCCCTATGCCCTTTGATGAGGATGGAATTATACTTCAGCCCAGACCTCTTCTTCTGAATACCAGGCCTGAATTTCTATTAACCTACTTGGCACATTCCCTTAGATATCTCAAAATCACTTTGGACTCATCATGCTCAAATTGAACTCATGATCTTTCCCCTGAATATAGCACCCAGTGCATGAGACCACTATCCATCAAAATACACAAGCCAGAAACGTAGAAAACACCTATTATGCCCCTACTCTATCACCCATCCACATCTAACTATAGCAAATCCTATTGATTTCACCCCCTAAATATCTTTTCTGTGTCCACTTCTCTCATACTCCATGTCCAGCACTCTTGTTAAACTGAATATATGGTTATCACATTTTACCACAAGACCAACATCCTTAGTGTGGCCTGCAATGGCTGTGTGGACTGGACCTTGATTACATTCATTCTGTTTGCTTCCTTGTTTTAGCCTCACTGATCTTCTTTCAGTTCCTCCAATATATAAGTTCCCTTTGACTTTAGAGGCATTCGTACATTCTTCCCTGCTGGAGGCTTCTTTCTCGCTCTCTGTCTAGTTTACCTCTCTTTGTCATTTAGCTCTCATGTCAAATGTCCCTTCCTTGAGAATTACCTGACCAGATCCTGTGGCCCATCTCACAGCAGCCTACGATTTCCTTCTTAGATCTTATGATAGCATAGTTTGTAGCCATGAGGAATAGTATTCTCTCTGCTTTATTTCCCACTTTATCCCTGGTGCCTAGGAGAATTTCTGGCACACAGCAGGTACTCAATAAGTATTGATTTAATAAATGAATGAGTGAATATCTCTGGTAAATGCACTGCAACTGCAGTGTTGGTTGGGCTCCTCTTGGTCTTCCAGTACAGCACCTGGGAAGCCTCAGTCAAAACGAGAGGAAGACTGTCAATCTAAGTCTGTCATAATAACTCACATATAAAGAATATATTTAAAATGCAATTTTGTATGCATACGTCTTTTGATCCTCGGTAAATTAGAATAATTTTTTTCAAATTTTAGAGATATCAATATAGGCAATCTGAAAGTTTGAGATTTGCTGAAGATTGCAAAGTCAGAAATTGTTTAATTGGCTCTAGAAATCAGACCTTTCACTCTTCTCTTAACGTTATTTCTGAGCTGTTTTCTGAGTCATCTAACAATCCAGAGACCAGCGGTCGACTCCGTAGTCTCACTGACATTCCCAGTAGGCAGCACAGGCTGTCTCAACCAGCTCTCCTCTACCTCCCTTCTGCCCTCTCCTCCGCTTCCTGCTCTGCCCCTTCATGTGGCATCACCATTCAGGAAAACTAGCCCTGCTCTTGATACCAGCCCGTGCCTATGAACATTTTAGGCAAACACTTCTTTCCTGTTCTGAATAGTTCAGCTAATTCTCATTCTAACCCTCAACAAATTCACTTGTATATACTTAGGAGAAAATCATTTGCTTTAAGCAAACATATTTTAGGAGTTAAAGTGCAGTTTCACCTGAGATGAGTGACCGGTTAATGTCACTGGATACCATAGGCAATTTTAATATTCTTACTCAGGATAGAATGAAAGTAAGTTTTGAAGAAATTGGAAAATAATGAAAAGGGTAATTACCACTAATTAAAACCTCTTATGCACGCCATATTATAAACATTCATTGTGTCCTTTTCAGTAATCCTACAATATAATTATTACATTTTATGGATGAGGAAACTGAGATTCAGAATAGTTAAATGCCCAAGATTACCAAATTAGAAAATGTTAGACCCAAGATTCAAAGTGTTCTTTTTTCCACATCCCAGTATTTGAAGGAATACTCATGCCAGTAATCAGACAACGCTAGTAATCAGAATTCACTTAACATATAACTAGAACAATAGATAGTAATAGAAATGAAAACAAATGGCAAAAACTATGGTATAGGAGGAGACCCCAGTGAAAAGGGATTTAAGAATTAATAGTTTTTGCTTTTTTTTTCTTATTTCAGCAATGATACTGGTTTGTTGTGAATAATTTATAAATTACACATAATAAAAAACATAGAAATAACACAATTTCACAATCAGGTACCAGTACCCTCTTGACAGGTTATTATATCTTTCCAATTTTCATACCTGTGCTTTGCATTTATAAAAATGAGACTAAAGTACAGGCATTGATGTCACATACAGTTGTGCAGACAGTTCACCACACAATAGTAACTTACAAAGGGGGCAAGTGGAGGCTAAGATCAAGTTTGTAGTCCCCTCACCAATATGGACCCATCGTGGGACTGCATCTACCCAGAGGCGCGGCTGCGGTTTTCTAATTTGCTCAAAGACATAGTCTGCTCTCCAAGATGAATATCCACCATGCTGTATCTGCCCAGATGGGGGATCTTTTTCTGTTAGCATAAAGGATACTTATGGGCTGGCAGTGACCTTGACTGTAGTTGCTTTCTTTATTTAGCAAAGAAAGAATTTTGTACCATCCTCTGGTTTAGTATACACAGAGAAGAATGAGGCTTATTATGGCAGTATTCTGTTAGAAATGGCTTACCTGATTCAGTTATTTACTATTTTTATATATTTATTAACTTACTTTGTTTGTTTTTGGTAACACACATACATGGTAAAAAAATTTAAAAGCTTCCGATATTGTGTGAAAAAGTTTAAAGATGGAAGAAAAATTCAGTCTATCAATCTCTATTATGCCATCTTCACATTTACTTTCTGACATTTTACCTTTGTTAATAATTTCTCTCTCCCTGGCCCAAAACTTAACTCAACACTAGACCTACGGGATATTCTGGGACCTGCTGCTCCGTCTTGGAGAAAAGCTTCAGAGAGTACTGGCTTGTTGTCCATCAGTTACGATAAACCACTGGCCCTCTGATTTCGTCTAGTGGGTTCTTGTGTTTGCTACTTGGAACTTGAGCTGATGTAGAAGATTTGGGGAGATTTTGGCATCCTCAATTGAAATATTTTTCAATTCAGTGATTTTGACCAAACTTGAAATGTCTCAACATTTTTTTCTTCCTTGAGTCAACATGATTAGGTTTCTCATGCTCTTTTCCTTACCAGGCTTTCTGCTAGCATCCTTGATTTTGAACAATCCATTGCAATTCTTCTCCACATTGCTCTCCTTGGTGATGGCAATAGTGGAGATGAAGTTCTTCCTTGGGGTGACAGGCCTGCACAAGATGCCTCTAGAATTGGAAGGGCCTCAAAACAGCATGGTACCAAGGTCATAGACTCAGTGATCCCTGTGCTTTTGGGACTCAGACTTCCTAACCCTCACTTTCAGTCCAGCAGATCATATTGTCTTTCTCCTTCCATAGTGTTTTGTCTTCCGTGTGTCAAAAGACATTAAGTCCAACCTGTTTGCCTGTTCCTTATGTGTTAACCTGACACAGAGGATGGGTTTCAGAACAAGCCATCCCCAGAGTGCTTTCTGCCAAAAGATGGAAAAGGAATTCAACAAATAGGTGCTCACATTCATATGTAGCTTCTACCAGTAGGTCAGATTCTCTCCCTAACTTACTCCAAGCCCCAGCATCATGAAGGCATCATCTTGCAGGGCACAGAAACGCCACTCACAGAAACAGCCTTTCCTTCCCTTTCATGCACATCACAAAAAGAATACTGGCACGGACCACCTCAGTGGTGTCATCTCAAGTCATGAAGCCCCAAGAGGTCTAGGACTAGCCCCAGAAAGCTTTATCTCATTTATTCTTATTGTAATTGTGATAAAATCCAGACATTTATCTATAGCAGAATACCTGGAGGGTTCCTTTAACTCACGACTTTAGAGAAGATAACTATATTCAATTTTTTATAGAACTAACATAGCATAAATGCTCAAATCATATTAATCATATACAGTGGGTTTCTAGTATGACTTTCATTTTTCTTTGCAGAATTTAGTTAAAACACTAAGCTAGTGCCTCAAGAATCCTCTTCAGTCAGTCCTGGAAGGGGTTCCTCTTCTTTAATTAATCAGGTTGGCCTGGATCTCTTATGTTTCTACCACCTGTCCTTGTCCCAGCATGTTCTGTTCGAGAATGACTATTGCTTGCATTACTATTTTCAGATAACCCTCAATTTCTACAGTTGTAATTTATCCAAGATTATATATACAAGATTTTTATTGATTGTGTTTTTACAAAGATTGGTTTTCTCCACAAATGTTGCCCATTCCTAGTGGGAAGAAATGCCTTTCTCTCTCATTTACTGTACATTCACTTTATGATTTTTGCCTATCCAAATGTGCCTACATTTTATATGGAGCAAAAAGGTTTCTTGTGAGAATGAAATGGATATATATATATCCATTTCATTCTCACAAGAAACCTTTTTGCTCCATATATATATATATATATATATATATATATATATATATATATATATATATCTCCATATAGACATTCAGGTAATGGTCAGGCTTGATGTGAACTTGGAGAATTGGTGTAACACTTGTGTGCTAAACCCAAAATTTAGTAATGATGTGCAAATTAAAGTTCATAGTTTAGATCATTCTCTCCAGAGAAGGTTAATCACTCAACACATGAAAACAATGGCTTAGAGTCTACTTTCTCTAGATGGGGCTAAACTAAGGAGCCCAGTGTCTTCTGCCTTGAAGCTGTGTCCATTTAAAGAGAGATTTTAATCTTAATCACAGCACCAGTTCTTGCTGGTATATGATCCTGGGCATGTCACTCATCATCAGTTTTCTAATCTGTAAAATGGGGATGATAATATTATCTACCTCATTAGCTTGTTGTAAGGACTGACTGAGGTTATTCATGTTGAGCACTTAAGACACTGCCTTATACATAATGAGAGTTCAATAAATATTATCAATTATAACTAAGTTAGGACATAAAATCTGTGTTCTTTCATCTGTTCATTTTGATACTTTTGACTTTTTCTGATGTTGATTTCAAATTTTTTTTACCTATATTTCTTAAAAGTCCCTTGAAAAATTCCTGCTTTTTAAATCTGAGTTGAGAAGGCATGGATAAAGCACTGGTCTCAGAGAAGCCATGATATTTGGATCCAGCAGATGTCTCCGTTGATACAGGGCTGTAGAGTTGGTGATTTAGTTCCTATTTTCACAAAGTTCGAAAAATCCAATTAAAGAGATTGAAAAAAATAGTGGAGGAGATTTGGGAAGAGTTTTGAAGATAGCTCCCAAGATGGTCCATGGCCATTGGGCCCCATTCTCTTCAGTATCTTCTTTTCCTATATGGCGGAGGCCCTTCAGAAAGATCAAAGGATGAGAGTTGTGCTTAGCCCTAGAAATCCAGGTGATGTTTAGGCTTGATGTTAACATGGAGAATTGGTGTAACACTTGTGGATTATGCTGAGGAGGAACTGGTGCTTTATGGGCAGTCCTGGGGTCCTACTGCACATTTTACACCAGTTTTTAGCTCCCTGCTGAAGGAGAGAGCAAATGAAACAGGAACATTCTGAAACGTGCATTAAGAATCAAGAGATAAGAACACACATTTGCCACAGGGGAAGCGATAAAAAATAGTAATAGAGGGAACACATTTCATTTTTCAAATCTGTTAGCAGTGAGAAGAGATGAAAAATATCTATAAAAATATTTTGCATGCCCTTTTAAATGTAAATCATGAAAAGGCAGCATACCTAATAGAGGACCACATGCTGAGATAGAATATGTAAGAGGAAATTGTAGCATCTTACTAATGAAATAAATCAATTTTGCTTTAAAAGTCCTTTGAATGCTCGAGTCATGGATGCTGGTCTTGAATATTTCTCACTAGTATTGATTGTCTGTCTGGTGGGTCGAGAACAAATTACAAGCAAAAGGCTACCCCACGTGTGACGCCTTGGTTTCTAAAAAGGCTTAGCTTCTACCTTCTGAAATGATTCTCAGAGGAAAGTGAAAAGATTCCCGCCCCTAAAACAAAGCAGGCTATGTAATGCAGATGACTGTTGAAGAAAATAAGGGGGAACTGAGGAAGAGAAAATGCATTTCAACCTTACGAGGATTAAGTAAGTAAGTAAGGAGCTACAGTTTATATTATTCTCTTCAGCATATACATAGCCACCTAGGAGGAGGAATCAGAGCAAGTGTGTGCCCAGAGATAAAATGAAAAACATCACCTTTAATGAAACCTTTTAGATCTGCTTTAAAGCTCAATATTTGAGAGGCAGTACTATAGCCAAGGAGGAATTCGAATGTTGTTAATATGCAGAAGTATACATTGAAGACATTCATCAAAATTCTACTGAGAGACGTATGCTTCTAAAATCAGTATAGCCAATACTGTCTCTCATAATTTATTCTCAAACATCTATGTGTATGCTTCAGCATATTCTTCTAAACTGGGAAATAAAGTAGTTTTATAAAATTGAAAATGTCATGCAAAGATATGTTTCTCACTTTTAATGACCTCTTTTAAAGCAATTATATGATATAGTATTTTTCTTACTGGCATGCAAAAATGAGCAAGGCTTATATTTAAAAATAATCTTATTATGCCTTGTCATGAAGACAAGGATTTAAAATGCACAAGGAATGATTGTTATAAGTACTTTTCATTATCTTTTAAACCAAAATTTTACCTATGAAATTTTGTAGTCTCAAAGATAGAACATACAGAAAAAACTAAGTAGGCCACTACCTCATATTCTAAAAGTTTTTCTCACAGTGTTTCATTAGAAACATGCATATGTCTGTGTCTGAGCGTTGTGCATATATTAGAAGCGCTTCTGAAAAACATACATAATTGCAGAAGATGATGTATAATTTTCATAAATTTTAGCTACAAAAATGTTAATATCCTGTCTGATGCACTCTGAGATATCATTTTTGTATTTCTATTCAATGCTGTAAGTTAAATATAACTGCATTTTAAAATTGAGGATTTGAATAGTCTTTAAAAAGAAGTATGACCCATTTAAGAATGATGGCTTCTTGGATCAAAGATTAAACTATAAAATGGTAGGAGACCAGAAAATGATAGTAAAGAGGTGCTGGCAATAGTCTATAAAGAACACGTAGTCAAACATTGTTTGAGAGGTGAAGTCTTCTTTTGAATATGGAAAGTTAATCCCTTCAGGGTGGCAAAAGGTTATCACAGATTCAGGAAACATTTAGGGAACAATATAGACTCCATCTCTGATAATGTGCCTGAAGTAGAAACTTGAATAAAAAGAGAAGGGAACAGAGTTAATAGTGAAATGAGCAAGTTGAGCATCAATACCTATGACTAAAAATAACACAATCAAAGGCTTACAGAAGGACAAAGGTCACCAGGGTTTTAGTACTTGGTGAAGTTAGCTGCCCTGGAATTAACTGTGGATCTCCTCAAGAAAAATTGAGAAAAAATTACAGGGTATTGGTCTACTCAAGTTCAAAAGAACTAGATGTGGTCTATTGTGGCTTTGATTTGCATTTCCTTAATGACTAATGATGTTGAGCATCTTTTCATGTGCTTGTTAGCCATTCATAATCTTATTTGGAGAACTGTTTATTTAAATGACTTGCCCAGTTTTCATTGGTTATTTGCCTTTTTATTGTTGAGTTATAAGAGTTCTTTATATATTTGGGAAGATACCAAATGTTGGTGAGGATATGAAGAAATTGGAACGTTCATACATTGCTGATGGGAATGAAAAATGGTGCTGCTTCTGTGGAAGATATTTTGACAGTTCCCCAAAAAGTTAAACATAGAGTTGTGTGACCCAGCAATTCCACTCTAAAGTACCATAGCCAAGAGGATTGAAAACAAATCTTCACACAAAAGCTTGTACACCAAACATGTTCACACAAGGACTTTCACATAGCAGCCATTACTTACAACAGCCAAAAAAGTGGACACAACCTAAATGCTCCCTAATGGATTGTTAAACAAAATGTGGTATGTTCATACAATGGAATACTGTTCAACAATAAAAAAGAAGAAAGTACTGATTCATGTTACAACATGGAGGAACCTTGAAAATATTATGCTAAGTGACAGAAGCCAGACACAAAAGGTCACATATTATGTGATTTCATTCATATGAAATGTACAGAATAGGCAATACATAGAGAAAGTAGATTAGTGGTCGTGAGCAAATAGTGGGGCATTGGGAGTGACTGTTAACAGGTACAAGATATTTTGGGGAGTGGTGATGGAAATGTTCTGGTATCTGGTGATGATTGCACAATGTTGTAAATATACTAAAAACCTCTGAATCAGACACTTTAAAATGGTGTATTTTATGTTATATGGATTATATCTCAATGAAAAATGAAATAGAGGTATAATAAGCAGAGGTTGGTACTTAATTGACATCTAATTGTATATTGGTTCATGTATAGATTCAATAATACAATTTGAGACTGAAAGCAAACTTAGCATATCTCTCAGAGGCTGCTGTACCAGGAGCCCAGCTCTTGGCTGGTTTAGATTCAAGAGATATATTCCTGTTAGAGCCACTACTGAATGTAGAAATGATTTCTAAGGGGAGGGTTTCATTTCTGACAATAGTAAATGAGAATTTAGGTGTGATTCTACCAAAGACAAAAAAATTCTCCTGAAAACCAGCTACCATTTACCTTGCAGAGAAGGGATTCAATTGAAGGAGATTATTCTTATTACTGATTAAAAAAATAAATAAATAAATTTTTGTAGAATTTTTTCCTGATTCATAAGGTCCAATGTAGTGTTTTGAATTTGCTTTATAAAGCTGTTGTTAAGATTTCCTGGTAATTCAGTTCTTTTTCGTTAGGATAGCATTTTCCTAACTAAGCTCTCAGAATTGTTTCTCTGAAAAATGTAAACCAGCAATCCGAAAAGAAGAAAAAAGTGTGCATATTTGGAGAATGCGGGCAATTCTGTGGTCAGGTAAACTTGGGGACACTGCATAGTCTAACACTTTCTTGGAGAATCAACGAAATTCTTATTATTATATTAAGACTTTGAGAAGTCCTGTTGTAAAAACCAAACACAACATAAGACAGAAACAAGCCTCTTCAAATTTGTGTAACCCAGCACCCCAAGTTGATTTGCCATATTGTCATTTTGATGGAATATAATTAAAATCTTATCAGTGTTCCTTTGAATACAGCTTGATAAATGACTTGCTTAGAACCTAGCTTTGCTCTCCCTCTGCGTCAGAGATAAGTCTCTAATTTTGGTTGGATATTTTGAAAATGAATGCTGTTTTTTGAAACTTCAGAACTGTGTGTGGTGTGACTTAGATTCACAATTGGATGTTTATTATCTGTTTAGGAAAAATGCATGGTCTGCTGGTCCCTGGACAGTC
Organism: Equus caballus; assembly: GCF_041296265.1. NCBI lineage: Eukaryota > Metazoa > Chordata > Mammalia > Perissodactyla > Equidae > Equus > Equus caballus. The sequence goes on from NC_091697.1 coordinate 60,922,320, forward strand.
GAGTGGTCTTTGTATACAAAAGACAATATTAGTTTCAGAGTATGTGAGCCATATCAGTAAGATGTGTTATATCTGGAAAATTTTCAAAGAATGTGGTTTAACTTAAGAATGTATTCAGTAAAAGGTAAACTTCCTTCTTAGTTCACTTTACGATGTTAGAATTGATTTAAAAAAAAACAAAAAACAAAGAACTCTAACACTTTAGAAAAAAGTGGCCCATATGAGCACTTAATCCTAATATAGTTTGTTAAATTTATGGAAGTTTCTTTCCTCACAATGTGTACATTTTGGCAACTTCTTTAATGATGGTTATGCTCTATTAATCCCCACTGAAATTCTAATCTTATGAGAAATGATGTTCATTAATTTCCTAGAAAATATTTGGACCCTAACTTGAACAGAGAATTTTTTAGGACAAAGTTTCCTGACGCAAGTTAGTAAAGTTTGTTCATCACTGTCAACATTTCTTGAGAACATAGTAAGTGTGGAAAACAGACTATCAAGTTCCAGCTTGTAAATTAGCTCAAAAATATAATCTATTTTATAAACTTTGCAAAATATTGCTAAGATTTCTACTCAAATCACTGATTTTTTTTTTCACAGATATGCCTGGCTACTCAACTCTAGTTATTAACATTATACTTTAGGCAAGCAAAGTTTAATAAGATGCGATACCTGCCCTCAAGGATCTGATAGTCTAGTGGGAAGAAACAGATGAGTGAAGCCTTGATGGAACAGTATGTGTGATGTTATAATAGCATTATGCACATCTAAAGCAGAAGGAAGTTTGGAAAGTCTTCCTGGAATAAGTGACACCTGAACAGAGTTTTAGAGGATGCCTAGGACTTAAAAGAATGAACAGGCAAAGGAACTTTCAGACAAAAGGAATAATATGAATGAGAGTGAACGAAGTGGGAAAATACAAAATGAACTTGGTCAATTATTAGTTGTTGTATATTGTTGGGGGAAGAGTGCATATTGGGGACGGGCAGGGCCAAGCGAGAAAGACTGCTATCAGTAGTGGGAAGGATATGTTCTGTTTGGAGATGAACACATGGAAAGAGAGACGAAAATGAAAAAACAATTAAAATGCTATTAATATAATCTAAGAAAGAAATGAAAAGTCCAAATGAATTAAGTAGCAGAGAGAATGGAGAAGATAAAATGCTTAATATTAAGGAGACTAAATCCCCAGTATTGGGTGCTTGTTTAGGTAGAAGTGGGATGGTGTTATGGAATGAAAATGGAAGCATCTAGGCTGCCTAACAGGCCTCTCGTTTGGACCTGAGCTTTTCTTCACTGAGATAGAGAACAGGGAGAGAAGCAGGTTGGGAGGATACAGTAACTTCAGTGATGATCACATACTGTAAAGGGCCTATATGCAAGAAATTCTGGTTAAATAATGTCAAAAGATAAAAACAATTGATATATTGGGAAACAGTTCACAAGGAAAGTGGTGGACACTGCCGACTGGCTTGTCATTAGTTCCAGCTCCCTTCTCAAATGCTTTCCTGTACTGCAAAGACTGGAAACCTCATGCTGCATTTTCCTTCATCTCTTGCAGTGAGGGTATCAGAAATGAACTTGATTTTGCCAAGCAGATGTACTCATGTGAGACTTGGATTCAAAATTGAGTAAGACAGAGAAAGGCCAGACTTGAGACTTGTTTTGATGATCCAGGACGTGGCAGAGGTGGCATGGTTCTGCAAATGTGGAAGCAGTGGCAACTTCTGATTCTACAGATTATTGATCATAGCAGAGTTGGAAGACTCTTTAATGGCTGAAATCCTATATATTGCTTTGATACTTTTTCCATAGGAATTTAGTCTAGCATCAACTTCTTCAGTGCTCCTCACCATTCTGGAAGAATCGTAAAAATGTCCCTTTTAGACTAAACCAGATACTGTTTCTGAAACAATGCACTTCTCAGTAACAGGGATGTTGTATAGGTCACAGGATTCTACAGGAAATGGGAATCTAGGACAGGCTATCCTAGTTGGAAAGGATTTTCATGAACAGGAAATGACGAGAACTGGTCTATGGTAGACTATGGAAAAACAATTTTCATCCGTGGTAGTATGATGTGAATGAGGCTAAGTCTTAGTTAGACCCGGTAGCTATTGCAATGAACCGTTTCGGTGAGAGTGAAGAATACAAACACCGGGTGGAGTAGGCAGCTCAGTGCTTCTAACTGTACTAGAGAAGAAAGAAAATAGCCTTATAGTTTTATGTTCTCAGTACAAGGCACACTCAGAGGTTGAGAGAGTTTCTACAATTTTCCTGAAAGAATCTCTTATCTCTGGCTACGAGGCTGGTACAGCTGAAAATCAGAAACAGAGTTTAATATTGTGTGATATTAAATTACAGTGTAAAACAATTATATTGAATGAGGGGGAGGGAATTAGGGATCGATACGAGTGTGAGAGCTCAGGCCTTAAAATTCTTGAAAACTCCACTGTGGCACCTGTGCTTTCAGCCATGATGAAATTCAGCAGACCATTTCTCCTGTTGAGAATACTTAGGAAGCCAATTACAAGATTGCTCCAAAATACGAAATCATCTGTTTGAAGATGTTGGAGAGTTCCCGAGGCAATCAGAACATGAGAAACAAGATCATAAAGTAAAGGGAAGCATGGATAGGTGAGCTGCATTCTGCTTTTCCCCTCAAGATACCTGACAATTCTTGTTGTGGAGTTTTGTGGGGGGCAAGGAAAGTAAGTGGAGAACTGCAGATAAGAAGTAGAGATGCCAGCTGAGCTTTTGGCATCCAGAGAGACAAAAACTAGATTTGGGACTGCCAAAACTAGAATGAGATGAACAAAATCCTGAAGAGCAGGGAGGCACAGAGATGAGAACATTGCAGTTGGAAATGTTTCCCCTTAAGTTATTTGCATAAGGATAGAGACTAAGAAACCACATTGGAAAGCCACTGCAAAGGAGCACAAAATTTTAGGGAGTCTCACAGTGTTAAAGATACAAAACTTAGGTAAATGCCCACCTTAGAGGCATGACAGTTTCACCTGGATTCCAGACTTAATCTCAACTCCACTAAATAACAACTTTACTGCCCTGAGATAATGAGGATCAATCCTGCAGTCAACGTGTATATATTCAGCAAAGAAGATGTATCTGAATGTAAAAATAACCCCTTCAAGTTAAAAAAGAAAGAAGACAATGCAAAAAATATTGGGCTGAAGACTTGATCAGATTTTTCATTAACAAGACTGTCATAGTGGGAATACACATTTAAAAGATATGTGACTTTATTAGAAATCATGGAAATGCAAATTTAAATCATAAGAAAATGCTGCACACCCTCAACTAGAATGGCTAAAATGAAAAAGGCAGGCAGTACTATTAGCAAGAATGAGATGCAACAGGAACTTTCATACTTTGCCTGTAGAATTGCAAATTGGTACAAAAGGTATACTGTGCAACCAAGAGATTTCACTTTTCAGTATGTATCTAACAGTAAGCTGCACGTATATTAGCCAAAATGCATACTCAGCTACTCATAGAAGAATCATTAGTAATAGTAATTTTGGAAACAATCCAAATATCTTCAAATAATAGATTGGCTAAATAAATTGTGGCATATTTATAAAATAAAATACTATGCAGTATTGGTTCTCAGCTGGGAGTGATTTTGGCCCCCAAGGACATTTGGCAAGACCTGGAAGACCTTTTTGGTTCTTACAATGGGTGGGAGTGCTAATGGCATTTAGTGGGTAGGATCCAGGGATGCTGCTAAACATCCTGCATGACACAGGGTCCCCCATGGCAAAGAATTATCTGGTCCAAAATGTCAATAGTGCTCAGGTTGAGAAACGCTGCATATTAGTTTTCTATAAAACTACAAATTACCACAAACTATTCCAAACTCCCACAAATTTAGTGGCTTAAAACAATGCAAATTTATTATTTTCTAGTTTCGTAGGTCAGAAGTCCAACACAGGACGCACTGGACTAAAATCGAGGTGTCAGCAGGGCTATATTCCTTTCTGGAGCTCTAAAGGAGAATCTGTTCACTTGTCTTTTCCAGCTTCTAGAGCACACCCACTTTTCATACTTAATTTTATTTCTTGGCTCCTGGACCGCTTACTCCATCTTCAAAGCTAGCAAAGCCAGCCAAGTCCTACTCCTATCGCTTTCTGTGACCTATGGTTCTGCCTCTTTCACTTTTACTGACTTTCGTGATTACTTTGAGCACACCTGGATTATAAAGGATAATCTCCCTATATTAAGGTCATCTGATTGGCAACCTTAATTTCTTAATTTTAATTTAAATTGGCAAATCACTTATCCTTTGCTGTATACTGTAACATATTCACAGGTTTTAGCGATTAGGATGTTGATATCTTTGGGGCCCATTATTCTGCCTACCTGCTGCTATACAGCAATAAAAAAGATTTACTACTGCTGCACAGAACAGAATGCATGGATCTCACAAACATGATGATGAATGGTTGAGTGTATAATTTATGGTTCTGTTTATATCAAGTTCAGAAATAGGCCAAACTAAGCCTATTTTTAGTTTGATTGAAATTTATTAATAATTTCCTGACTCAGCAGGTAGTCTCTGAGCAGAGCACAGGTAGTGGAGCTGGCAGCTTTAGCAAAAGCTTCCCAGTCATCAGAAAGCTTCCTGACTCCCCACTTTACTGGTCAGGACAAGGATAGCATCTTCCTTGTTAGCATATTCTGTGGGTGACTTTTGGGGCTTTTCTAGAAGCCCACCCTAAATTCCATTTCTTCAGTCCTCCCAAACATTCTGGAAGTGACTTAATCCTCTAAAATAAATCCCTTTCTGCTTAAAGTAGCTCAAGTGGATTAGATTCTCTGTAGCTGAAAATTCACCAACATTATGAGGCATTAGCAATAGCTGAATAAAAGCTCTTTGTCAGTCAGTTTGAAGTATGAAGCATTGCACTAATGCTTTCTAAATATTATCCCATTTAATCCTAACAATCATTAGGTATTGCTATCATGTATCCTAAGTGATGCAATTGAGAATCACAGAGGTTAAGCTACTTATCTGTAGCTGGTCATGGTGTTGTCAAGAGGCAGACCCGGAGCTCTGCAGGCCTCATACTTTGCTGCTCATTTTCATTACCCTTTGAGAGTAGAAATGTCCAATATATTGAATTCACATAAGTTCTTCCATTAAAGATTCAAATAGCTCAAAGAAGCATTTAGAGCTTGATTTTTTCTCCCAATTTATGAGCTACAATGATGTATCAGTCAGAACACTTAGCTGTAAACAGTAGAATCTGTTCTGGGTAGTTTAATCAGAAAAGCAATGTGTTTAAGAATATCAGATAGTTAATAGATTCACTGGGATACTTCAGAAAAGAATGAACTCAAAACTAAGCTTCTAGCAATAATACTCCAAAATATGACACAGAACTGGACTATTGAGGAAACTGTGCCCACTGCCTCTGTTGGGGGCCAAACACCAGACATTAAACATGACCGGCACTACTGCCAGCACTGATCGTGCTTCTGCGTCAGGAACCCAGCCCTGCAACCACTGGGAAGCTAATGCTGTCCCTGCTCCCATCTCCGGCTTCCAGTTGCTCCCATTGCTCACTTCTGAATCAAAGGCCCAGCAGGTGTGTCTGACTGTGGTGCTCTGGTCACATGATTTCAACCTATCTGCCAAAGAGGCTGAGAATGTACTTCTGATTTCCACACTAGAGAGGTGATCATCATGATGCAGACATTTCCCCCCAGACAGAAAGGCTATACAAAGATGACAGGGAATGAAGGATGTGACAGATGCCCATTACCAAGGGTTGAAGTTTAATCCCTAGTGTATTTTCTCCCCACATACTGAAAGAGTTAAGAGTTTACTAGTCTGAGTGTTTCCCATCAGTAATTAGAGCTAGATGCTATCTAGTAATACATTTTGAGAGCCGTTTGTTGCCTCTGCTCTGTTTAAAACAAACTGCTAGTTTAGAAGAAAAATATTTCTTTAATGAAAACTTATGGTAGAGAATATTCACTTCACCAATTGCCCGTCTCACAAGTGAATAAAACAAATGGTCATCAGCATGCTGCTGATTTCTCAGTTGTGCAGAATTTCGTTTTATTCTTGAGTCTATAGAGACTGTTGTGTGTCTTGTGTTTGTAGTGGAATTTTTTATGCGCAGATGTTAGAGTAATCTCTTGAAAATAATTGAAGAATTATGAACTGGACATATAAGTGTTAATCACCATCCCTTTTAATTAGGCTCATTTTATTTTTCTTCTGAACATATGATTTTCTGTAATGATTTCACTTCAATAATACTTCATAGACCTTTAAAAGATCAATGTTAATAATTACAACATATATTTAGGATTTTGAGGTTCCACTTACCAGATATGCAAAGACAGATGAATTGAGTACATCTTTACATCAGTCAAAAATCAATCCCTTTCTCAGAGCTCCCATAGTTGGTGACTCTCCTCTGCCTTCCCTGCTGCCACTGGCTGGAAATAGACATGGTTAATACATATCCTCTCCTCAGAGAGGAACAAGGAATGCACACTTTCCTGAGGGTTGAAAATGATTTGTATTTTTCAGAATTTTTTATATGTTATTCTCTTGCCTATATGATATCAATTAGCTGTCATGGCTTTGTTAACATAAGCATTTTAAGGCTTCTTTCAAATGAGATGATTGCTACCTCTTTATTTCCATTTTTTGTAGGAATTATAAGCCTGCTTTATATTTTAAAAAAAACAGTAAAAGAGGTAAAAAATTAATTTAAACAAATATGTATAAGCTTCCTGTGATTTGTCAGATAAGTAGCAGATGCTGAGAATATAGAGAAGGGTGTTAAGGAGACCATTTAACTCAAGGTACTTGTAATTATACAAGACAGACACATGGATACAATTACATAAATAGGCAATTAAGCCACTTTGTTAGCTAGATATTAATATTCCCGTTACAAAATCTTCATCCATCCTCTGTGCCCCCTCCCCAGCTTTCATATCACCTCTCTTCTTCTCTTTTAACTAAATTTCTCGTGAGAGTTGCTATCTCAAATATTTCATTTTCTACTTTAGCTAAAACAGTTTACTTGTGAATTTTGCTGACCTCCTACCCACAAGGTCACTGCAATGTCTCACCAAGGTCACCAAAGCCCCCTCTTCCCTGATTCCTTAGCCGCACTGAACACTGCTGACCACTCTGTTCTTATTCAAACACTTGCCCCTTGATTTCTGTGCCACTTCGCTCTCCTCGCTTCCTTCCTCTGTCCTTGGACATCTCACTTTGGCCTTCTTTGCAAACTCTTCTTTTTATTTCTATCTTTTCAGGTTGCTTTTTCTTGGGAAATGGTCCTAATTCTCTCATTCCCTGTGACATTCAAACTGTACATTCCCTGTGACATTTCAACCATACCTCCTTCTTAAATTATCATTTACATACCAAAGATTCTCAAAGCTCCAACATGTCTTCATCACATATCTGTGTCCTGAGCTCCACACTCCCTCTCCAGCTGTGGTGGGGCATGATAGCTGGACAGAGAAGCACCTAGCACATCACCCTCCCAAAATGTTCACCAATAATCTCATGTTTTAAAACAGTGATTTTCCAACCTTTTGGTCTCAGTCTTAATAAGTATCAAGCCCCCACAGAGCTTTTGTTTTTGCACATTATATCTATAAATTGTTGCCACACAGCCTTTGAAAACTTTAAAAATTACCCATTCCCTTCATTAATAAATAACAGTAATAGAGGCCGGCCTGGTGTTGTGGTGGTTAAGTTCATGCCCCCTGCCTGCCTCAGTGGCCCAGGGTTCTCGAGTTTAGACCCTGGGCGCAGACCTACATGCAGCTCATCAAGACATGCTGTGGCGGCTTCCCACATACAAAAAATAGAGGAAGATTGGCACAGATGTTCGCAACAATCTTCCTGAAGCAAAAAGAGGAAGATTGGCAACAGATGTTAGCTCAGGGCCAATCTTTCTCACCAAAAAATAAAAAATTAAAATAACAATAATAAACCCATTACATATTAACCTATAAAATGTTTTTATGAAAAATATATGTGGAGAGCAAAAAGCTTAGTGAGAAAAGTAGCATTGCTTTAAAATTTTGCAACTCTCTATGATATATGGCCAAATACAAGGCAGGTGGATTCCCATATCTGCTTCTGTATTCAATCTGGAATACTCTACATTACTAAGAGCAAATGAGAATTTAAAAGGCAAATGACATATAAGTATTATTATAAAATTGATTTTTACCTCGCTGATCCCCAGATCATATTTGAGAACCAGTGATGTGAAGTACTGTGAGAATCCAACATGGGGGCCGGCCTGCTGGCGCAGTGGTTAAGATCACATATTCTGCTTCAGAGGCCCAGGGTTTGCCGGTTCAGATCCCAGGTGCAGACTTATGCACCACTTACCAAGCCATTCTGTGGCAGGCGTCCCATATATAAAGTAAAGGAAGATGGGCACAGATGTTAGCTCAGGGCCAGTCTTCCTCAGCAAAAAGAGGTGGATTGGTGGCAGATGTTAGCTCAGGGCTAATCTTCCTAAGAAAAAAAAAAGAATCCAGTGTGGGAATGGCTAGGTTGACGAACATTAAGACTCTCAGGTAGGTAGTTGTGACAGAGGATCAAAATAAATATAGTGCTGGTGAAAGTGGGGCTGAAATGAGTGAGCCTAGGCCCAAATTGGGTAAGGAAGAAAAATAGGCCAAGAGAAACTGTTAGTCTAGCCACACAAGACTGGGGGTAAGATCATTACTTAATGGTGTCCATGAAGGCATTGCTGAGCTGGAGGGACAATGCCACAGCCAGGATAGTTACCAAGACACAAGAGCCTGCACTAATCTGAGCTAAGGAGCTAAGGCACATTGTGGACAGTAGCAAGAGGAGTCAAGAGCAAGAAATGAGGATAAAGTACAGGAAGGATGAGGGCAGTCCAGGAAGCTGCTTTTCTGAAAAAGGGGTAAACATCCTAATATTCAATTTGGACTGCATTCAGCAAGGGCCCAGGCATCTTAAACATGATGTATCACATTAAATACTAAGAAAATAGAAGCATCTGAAGACTTACATATCACAATGGAAAAGATCTTTCAACCAGTAAGATGGTGCAATTTTCTTCAGCAATCTAATGGATATTGAAACACAGGATGACACCAGCTCAGGATTTTCTGTGGTCTTTTTTCTTGACACTTCCAACCAAATGGCTCCAAAGGAAAGGTTTCCAGTTGTTCCAGTTTGTCTAAATTACCCCTAGAGCAAAGCCACCATAAATGACAAATCAAATTATGCATTGCACAAAGACTGGGCCATGAGGCGAGGGGTAGCTGGAGTTCTGTTCTTACTCTGTTGCCAAGTTGGATACCTGAGCGGTGGTGGTTGTTTAAAGAGTGGCTTTTCTAATTCCATCCCAGAAGGGGGGAATTTTTCTAATTTGCAAGAATGTTTCACAGGGGCAAGCTGTGGCCCTACACAAGAGAAGTGTTTTCAAAATTGAACAGCATGACGATGTTTCAGTGGCTAATGCCACCTTTTTTCCCTGTAGGAAACAAGTCCCCAAATAAAGTTACCTTGGCAGAAAAATCTAATTCTTGTGCTAAAAAAACACATGAGGAGTTGGTGGAGGAAGCAAAGCATTAGCTAGGATCTATAGCTGTTGTCTTGTAATTTGTCATTCATATCTGGATACACACTAGGTAAGAAATCACCTAATTAGAAATTCAGCAGGACTTGCACCTTTGGTGGAGTTTGAAGTGATGTGTTGAGTGGTAAGACAACTACAAAATCTGGCTGACCAGCCCCATCCATCATTTGCCAAACATTTCTATTTACAAATCCCTTGAACTCAGCTAGGGTAAGTGAGGGCCCAGTTTCAGAAACAAGAGTGCCTAGGATCTGTGCACTGGAAGCAGTTTACACAACGCTGTGACTGCGGCAGCTGAGGTATGAGGTTGAACTAAGAGTATTTATCATCATTTGAGTAGTCTAATTTCTTTCCCAGAATTATCATGCAAATCAGTAAGAATTCTCAATCATTTTCCATTTGTAATGGACAGTCCTTTATGTCTGTACAAATGTATGTGTAAATGTGTTTATGTGCACAGTCTTCCCAGCATCCTTTTTTGGGAAGTGGAGTGGAAACTATTCCTTTCCTAATCTGTGTAATTTTGAAAGAATTGTGGGGCCCAGTGTACTTCTCACCAACACAGAGGTGGGTCCATGACCCACGCTAGCCGATCCAACGCTTTATCCTCAGAATTCAGTTATTACACAGCAACGTGCAGAGGTGGAAGGAAATTGTAGGGGATTGTCTGATTATAATGTCCTATGATAAATTTGCAAATCTCTCCTATTAAAATATCTGAAACTATTCTGATTTTTGTCTGCTTTAAGATTTAGTTTTTCAACTTTTCCTTTGATTTTGTAAGCTATGCATTTTTCTTCTAGTAAATTCTTTTTTTCCCTCTTAAATTAAGCATAATTGGTTTCTGTTGATTGCAACCAGAGAAATCTAACAAGATTAGATTACAAAAATTGGATTCTAGGACGTAGACCCCCCCTGGAAAATGTGAGTTATCTGGATTTGGTTTTTGGATGAGATAGGGTAAATGTAGTAAGGCGCTTGGATGAGAAGATAGCTGCTCATGGTCTAACATGGCAACAGGACTGATCAGTTGATCAAGTCTATTTACCTGGAGCCATGTACCCATTGAGGATGACACTCCCTGGGACAGAGTACTAATCCAAAACATTAAATTAAAGGGGATAAGGAATGCCAGACAATGGGGTGGAACGTTTGATCTTGATGGTATAGGATATCTTAAAGCTAGAGAAAACAAGCTCCCATTGTGAAATGCTCACTCAAGACGTAGGATGAAACTATTAGCCTTCCCGTGAAGTGCGAAGAAAATACTTTATTGATTGTAGCAGTTGGTCAGAGATCACTGAAAATCAAACTGAGAATTGATTTTTTGAGTTGCTGAATTACAGTAGCCTTTGGATTGATAAGCTTGCCAAGTCTTTTAAGTGAAAGTTAGAGCCTTGATCAAATAAGAGCGAGATTTTGATAACTGAAATAATGAAATCTGAGAGGATTTGGAGAACCCAGGACTAAATAATCCATCTGAAATAATTTTCTTTGCTCCTTCATTGACTGAATAAGACAAGCCTACTTGAAAGAGAAAGCTAAAACTTCCACTAGTGACTTGTTTCTTCTAAGGAAGCAGGCTTTTAAAAATCTCAACTTTGCTTTGGTGATAAAATGAAAAATCAGAGTAAAAATTATTGCATGAATTCATGAATTTAAAGCGTCTGTGGAAGTGGGTATTTTGAGTGCTTAACCAAGGATGGTGAAACAAAATTTTGGATTAAGCTAAATTTTTTATATGAGTGAACTTACTACAGTTTCTGTATCAACATGTTAGTTCCATTTAGATCTACACATTTTCTAGGTTCTTTAATACAACTTAGACTGAACACAGACCTTGAATGGCAAAAAAAAAGACCAGAAAAGTCTCTACATAATTTGGAAGATAAACTTGAAAGAGTTTGGGAGGCAAAAATGCTAGACTGAATATCCCATGCTTTCAAAAAACCCCGCCTCATTCCAGGGCCCCTAAACTTCTCCTTCACTCTTGTGGTGAAGAAGAGATTGATGAGAGAAGCACTTGCATCTTTAAAAACAACTTTGCTAGCTGATCATTCTAAGCCAGGAATTCTAGTGGAAAAGGCAGCAATTAAAATGGATGAAACTGGTCTCTATGATTTTAGCAAAAATGGGAGGAACCTAGTGGGCAGAGCCTAGAAGAGTGGCAAATGGAGTAGAAAGATAGGAAGAGTTAAGGTCTCAGGGAATGATTTGACACTCACAATTCTCTAGAATGGTTAAATACTTATAGAGGTCTACCAAGATGAAATAATCAGAAAGTCAATTGGGTTTTACTTGAATTGTAAAAACCCCAAATTCTAAATCTGGTGAACAGGGGCCTGATTTGAGTCACAATAGAAAGTCCCAGCCTCTAACTAGGTCTCATGTCTGAGACAGATCAAGATTCAGAGAACCTTGAATAAAGAAGAGGTCAGGAGACCTCTATTATGAGACTATTATGGAGAGTGTTAAGAATTTGTCAAATTAACACACCCTAAGTGAAGCGGAAGGTGCTGGATGGTGAGCTGCTGTGGTTCAACAACAGACCAAAAGAGTCATTTAAAGAGAATTTATTACTCTCAGGTCCTGGAGGAAGTACCCAGTACACCTTTGGGGACCACACGGGGAGGTCAAGGCAGAGTGCAGACAGAGAGAGGCAGTACCTGGGCACTGGCATTAGAGTCTGTGGGTGGAACGCTTTGGGGTTCCCAGGCTAGGCCAGATTGATCAATTCAAGCTGAAAGAGGAGGGTTTTGGTAAGCTCCACGGTGGGGTCTTGCCTAAGGGGCACACAAGGGGAAAGCACTGGGAGGCAGGGGAGACAATTGATCACAAGGGCTGTTGGAGAAATCATATCAGGAACTTACATTTGCTTGTGACTCTGGCCTGCTGTCTAGGACCTGTGCTCCCATGAGGGGTCTAGTGTCAGTTTAGGGTCATTCCAGGCTGCTTGGCCAAACAAAATGGATGCTGAGGCAGCAATACCATAGAGTAGCTTAGCTAAACTCTTAAGAGAGAGACACTGTGATAATACACATGTGTGTACCTTCATTCTACTCTTTCTATTCTAAAGAACATTCTACTCTTTCTATTCTAAAGAAGTCTTGAGTCAGGAATAACTGTTGGATACTGCCTGAGAGATGACATTAATTTCTGGAAGTCCAGGATTCCAGTTCAGTCCAATTGTTAAAATGGACATTAATTGGTATAAACATATGTTGAGCTAAGTTTGCTTCATGGTAGATTCAAAAGGTTCTTCAGTATTATCTGTGGTTATTTCCCAAGTCCCTTATGGTATATTTGGAATATATATCTTGAGTAACTGGAAGAACCCTTTCCTCATGAAATAGATCTGTCTGTCTCTTCTTTTCTTCCAAGCTAGCAAATTCAAAGCAAAATCATTTCACTGCAGGAATTGCAAGATTGATATCTACATTCAGATCACATCCTCATTAACTTCCACAGATAGGGAGCTAAAAACACGGAGGAGTCTTGAAAAAGGGCAAAGCGTCATTATGTACCTAATCAGGTGATGACTTGAATTGCTGTTCGTGTTTCAGATGTGGTTTGCTTACTGAGGCAAATTAATGCAGCTCCTGGCACACGGTAGGGAACTCTGTCAGCTGAATATATTTGTCTATTTTTATGAACAGCATAAGTATTTTCTGTAACCTAGCAGTACAGCCTCACCATCCAGACTCAGTTGCATTTACTCTTCTGACAAATGCTGTGATCTAGTTTGGACTGAAATTCATCACGACAGTGTACCACAGCCTCACAGTGTGGTTTACATATTGATAACAGCACGTCATCAATAGGAATAGGAAGAAACATGGACCCTAGATATCTTGGTGTTATTTCTGAGGGTGAAATCCTGCGTCAGATTTTCCTATTTAGACACGAAATCACTTAACACTTAAAAAAAGAATGATTTTTGCCTCTCTCTCTCAGGAAAAAGAAAGGAAAACATTAGCAAATAGTGAATTTTAAGCAAGTCAACTGTAACATTTTAGAAAAATTAATTTCCCTTGTTGTAGCGAATGGAACATGTGACATTTCTTGAGTTTTTCTAAGAAATACGTGTCCCAAATAATGCTAGTTTATATCAATGGCACTTAATAAAGGGCTGTAGGGACCTGTACACTGAGCCTCCCTTATATGGGATAGTGAAAATTTGGTAGACTTCACCTGTGAAACCATCTGGGCCTGGTGCTTTATGTCGGGTAGCTGCTTAGTAAGTTTCACTAATTCCTCTATGGAAAATGGTCTATATAAGATTTTTAATTCTAATAAGATTTATATTATAATTTACAGTCTATATTTCCTGAGGAAATTATCCATTTAGCCTAGGTTTTAAAATTTATTTGCATAGGAGTCTACAAAATAATATGATTTAAAAAAAATTTCTTCTGTTTCAAGGTCTTTTCCTTTGTCACTTATTTTGTATGTTTGTGCTTTTTCCTTTTTTCACTTGATCAAGTTAGTGATTTTGTTTGTTGTTTTGAGCTATTTTGCTAATCTTTTCCAAAACACAATCTTTTGATTTATTAATTAGGTTTTCTGGCTTTTCTATCCTCTAACTCATTAATTTCTGTTCCCTATCTGGGGTTTGTTTTTCTTTAAGCTTCATCTTTTGCCATGTACCAATAATATCACATTAAAAAAGAAAATTTAGCAATATGAAGAGCTCAGAAATATTGTCCTCCTGCCCAGAGATGGTAAAGACAATTAGAGCAAAATTTGTTTTCTTTATTATAGTCTTGTGTATTGTGCCTAATGAAGTATTATTTGATTCATTAAACATTTATATTACCAAATATATTTTAGAAGCCCTAGTCTGGACATAATGCATATTAACTAATGAAACAAATACATCAGAAAAGAATGTGTTTTTGCCCGAAAGGCATACTTATCTCAATAATTTAAAAAGTGTTATTTACCAATAAAAAAAGAAGATTAATGGAAAATATGTTTCCCTGTTTTGTATTTTATTCATGTCAGAATATTTTAATTTATGAAGCTTATTGAAAATGTAGATTTCAGAGTATTTTGTGAATATTTTTCAGAAAAGAGTGTGAAATTACGTGAAATATACTGAAGTGACTAGAAAAGAAGCCTGTTTACTCTTTGGTTGATAATCTAACAAAATAAAAAGAAAGCTCAGTCTTTTTTTGCTTTTTTCTTTTTCCCAACATAAAATGAGATGGTCCTCTCTGCCTTTCATCTCTGAGAACTCCTGCAATACTTAGCACACTACTGGAGTCATGGATTGTTTGCTCGTGTGTGTGTGTCTATGTTACTTTTGTTTTCCAATATAGGCTGTAAATTTTAAGATGACAGAAGCCAGTGTTCTCCTCTGGGCTTCCCTGAGCACCAAGCAAAGCACCAGACCTACTTGCAGCTGATGAACCCAGGATTTATTTCATTCACCTAAAAGAAAATTTTTTAGTAATCCACTTTGTCATGTTCATCCTCTATTCTTAAATTAGAAAAAACAAAACCCACCATCAAATTCCATATAAGGTAAATTCTGGACCAATTGTATCCATTGCTACGGTTGCAAACAATGAAAGAGACTGCTTGTTGTGCGTTGCTTTTCCATGGTAACGTGGAGATGGGCAGATACTGCAAGGTAACATCCTACTCAAGTAAAAAGAAAGGATAGAGAAGTGTCAGCTGGGCAGCAAGGCAGCACTAAAGACTGAATATAAGATGCCTAATCTATTTCTCTTATTTTTAAATTTTTATTATTATTATTTTGTTTGTTTGTTTTTTAGGAAGATTAGCCCTGAGCTAACTGCTGCCAATGCTCCTCTTTTTGCTGCGGAAGACTGGCCCTGAGCTAACATCCGTGCCCATCTTCCTCTACTGTATATGTGGGATGCCTACCACAGCATGGCTTGATAAGCGGTGCCATGTCCACACCCGGGATCCGAACCAGCGAACCCCAGGCCACTGAAGTGGAACATGCGCACTTAACCGTTACGTCAGGGGGCCAGCCCATATTTCTCTTATTTTTTTAACATAGGATTTCTTATTGTTAACAGTTCATTGATGATAGAAATTTCAAATTAGCTAAACTGTTATATTAATTCTATGCTTCATACACCTAATTTTGTATGAAGAATATACAGTATTTCATAATAGACTGCAATTCTGCATTTTAAATTTAGCCAGTTTAGTCACTTAAAGAACTTTCCTTCCTCTATTTCCAACAGTATTTTCTCATATTCTTATCTTCTTTTCAGCAGATAACTAGGCTTGGAGGCTGGAAATAAAAATGGTCAATTCCTCTATATCAAAGAGTTTATAAAAAGGTAGTCTTAACTTTCCATCTCAGGAGACTGTCCTCATAAGATAATTTCTGAATCCACACTGAAAGACCACAGAGCTCGATGTTAAATTATTTTTAACATGTTCATTAGGAGATATTGGATTTTTTAAACAAAAACAATGCACCTTTCTTGGATATTAAAGATTTTGTAAACGCTTAGACATTTTTTTTGAAAAATCAACAATTTCTACCAATACCTACTCAACAAAAGTGAGAAGAAATATCATAATAAGATCATTTAAAAGCACTCAAGAACAATTGATGCAAAAAGTAATTTAAGATAGCTAAATCAGAAATCTAGAAATTTCCAGATTCCTAGTTTCATAATTAAAAGGCACTAATATATTTTCTGTCTATAAGATACTTTGATACATGTACTTTTCATTATTTCTCACCTTCAGATGGCTGAGGCCCTCAAAAGCTAACTTGACCTTCTATTAGCATGAATCCTAATCCTCATAACCTCTCTATTAGGTAAGTTTTTAAATTAAGATTTTAAAAAGAGGAATAATTGAGGCTCAAAGGAGCTAAGCAACTCGTCCAAGGCTACAAAGGCAATAAAAGTCAAGCACAGATTTAGTTCCAGTCTGTCCAACTCCAAAGCCCAAGCTCTCTCTTACTAAGTTATCAACATGAGCAATGACAGAGCAGAGCCCTCCGAAGCAGATATTCAGGAGGTAATATAGAGAGATAAGTAATGCTGCTACTACTCAAAATACCTTTGGGATCACCTTATTTGAAATGACTTAAGAGAGGGTTTAAACCATGAAAACCGTAACAATGGACAAAACCATTATCCTTACACTTAGTCAAGGACAGTCATCACTGGCCCAAAGCCTCTTTTTTTTCCTGCTTCACTTGCCTGGCCCCATGGAGAAGGAAGGGTAGGCTTATAGGAAACGAGAGGTTAGATGATGCTGGATCTAGTATCTGGAGTGCATTAAGAAGGAGAATGGCAGATTAGGGTTCATTTTTGTGCTCTCTGATGGCAATGAGTATAGGAAATTGATAACATAGATTTAATTGCCTGAAGACTATAAAAGAAAATTGCTGGACATAAGTACACCAAGGTCTACTTGTATGGTATGTTTAAATTTTCAAAACACTTGAATATGAATTATAGAATGTCATCCTCTTCAAGCTGTGTAGGGATGCTTATAGATGCAACTTATCAACTCTGGACTTCAAATGTGTTTGTGGTCTGAAGACATGTACTCATAGAATGTTAGTGCTGGTAAGAATTCTAAAAATCACCTGGTTCAACGCTTTCACTTTACAAAGGAGGAAAGTAATACTTGGGCGACATGATTCACACAGCGCCATATGGTGGATTCATAGAAGAGCCATGACAACAAAACTAGTTTTTATTTGCAGTCACATAAGTTGATGTTTTTTGGTTTTGAATAATCGTTTTTTGCCCCTGTCTGTCTCCTTTAATTTTAGACAGGAACTAAGCTGTGGGGCTTCGTGGCGGGAGGCACAAAGAATGAGAGTCTATGCTCAGCAACTGCTACACCCTAGACTTTTAAAGTACTCTAATAAACAATAGGTCAAGAGAAATGGCTTTTTAGAGCTTTAGATGTTCCTATGAGCTTGCACTCTGCCCCACTCAGGACTGGTTCTTCGAGGGGTCAGGGGTTGGGCCTATAAGAACAGCTAAGTTTAGGGATTCAAGTGTAGAGGGCGCGATGGTCTGCTTCTCATTTGAGAAGCAGCAGAAGCCACGGAGCTGTTCCCTTATCTCCCAGTTATCGGAGAAATCGAATAGAATTGGCTGCATGAATTTTTAGTCAGAATAGCCCTCAGTTGGTTCTACTGAAATTTTTAAAGATCCAGAATGGCTTGGAGTAGTTCCAGCTTTCCACCGCCATCAAGAAGGTACAGGATTATGTGAGAGAGGGATGGCAGTCCTGAAGACATCACTTGACTAGGATGTGGAGGATGGAGGGTGCAGGTACCAATGACTGGATTGGCATCTTCTATGGGAAAGCAAACAGAAGGAAAATACCAGACATACAGACAAGACTGAGTGAGGGAATCTCAGCAGATACCAGACTGGACAGAGCCAATGTTCAAAGACCAAATAATTCACGCCATATGAGCTCCTAGAACTTAGATGATGCCACAGAGAGAAAAAAATTGGGAGAAATTCCAGAACTGACTCTATGCCTGAAGTGACCTAGGATTGATTAAGTTTATATTTTCTGGTATCAGAAGAGATGTGTAAATTTGAAATATAAGTAAAAATGAATGATATATTAAAGTGACATATTTTTGCCCTCATCAGTTAGGTGGCTTAGACAAGTCAAACCAATGCCCTATCATATAAAAAACTATATAACATGTTGAAATGAGATAGTTTTCTGTGTGTAGATATGTGTGGAGAGAAAGCATTGTCAACAGACAAATCATTCAATGAGATAAAAAGAACATTAAAATTCATTGATTTTCAAAAAGTTTAGCATTTTCTATTGTCATGATTTGGATCAGAACTGGATTAAATAATGGATCAGGCTGGCAGTTTACAGAGTGGTTGCCCGAAAGAGATTCTGAAACATCATTGAAATTGATTAAACCTGGAATAAAAACATAGATCCAGTCCATTAATTCAGGTTGTTACTCATGACTTTTTAGATAACCAGGAAAAAAAAATGCAATTTCGTCTCTCTCCTCTTTGAGTATAAAAAAAGGCTTACTTTGAATTGAAATATATTACACTATTAAATGTGTAAGCCCCATTGCCTCCTAAGAAAGATGGGGCTTAGATGCTGGAGAATATTTCATTTTCTGAGCATAATCAACATGTCTCTCCTCATCAACATGGCCTTAGATAATTGAATTTATACGAAGCAGTGGATTAAATCACATGATTTGGAGCAAAAATCTGAGATAAAGCTGAATTGTTGTACATAATAAACCAAGAGAGAGACTGGTGGTGGTGTCAGTGGTGGTGAGTGGAGTTGGCTAGGATAACACAGAATGGAGGCAAGAATTATAGAGCCAGAGGGAGGAAAAGGGAAGGAAGATACCTGATAGTTGTGAGGCTAAAAAGGGGAACTTGGAAAGGGGTAAATATAATGGAAGCTTTTGAAATCAGTGCTACACACTGTGAAATATAATCCCTTTCCATGTGACCTGTGTTAACTTTAATAAAATCACCATTGCTTATTAATGCTCCTTTGCGAAGAGAATTTTACCTGAGGAAGGCTCCAAGGAAAAGCTAAGTTACAAACTTAAAGAAAGAAGTGTACATTTTTTTTTATCATTAGAGAATTATTTTTATAAAAAATAAAACTGACAGAATCAGGAGAAAGAGACAAATAGTCAGAGAGTTCTAGCATATGTTTCTCAGAAGACGATCAATGAAGAAGACAAATCATCACCAATATCAAAGTTGATAAAAATTAGTAAGTTCAAACTAATAGCTGTAAGAAAAGCTTTGCATATGATGAGCAGAGAATGCATATGTTAAATAATCACTAAGTTCCCTTGAAATAGTTCAGTCTCCTTAAACTTTGGATAACTTACTTTATGGTATACCAAAAATCTATTGCTTCAACTTAATATTGTATAGGCCACCTTTGGGTCCACATTTTGAACAACCAACCAAGAAAACTGTTAGAGCCATTTTCAGCCCTTCAATTTTGAATACACAATCTCTGTTAGTGAGCCCTATCAATAAATTCATCCTAATCCAAGTTTATATTGCTTCTACCTTGATCCTACACTCTTAAAATCCATTCCCTACATATATTTCCCAGCTTTCTGTAAAAGTCATTATTTTGTGTATATCAGATTTCCTCATAGGTCATACTTTGTGTTTCACCCTCCAGGGCCTACTGGGTCTTGAATTTAGTTCTAGATCTAGGAGCAAAGAGGGGTGGTGAGAGTAGGTTGAAGGAAATCCAGTAGTACCTTGCAAGATTACTACCTCAGGGGAAGCCACTACAGGTCCTTCAGACATGGGGAGACTAACCTCCTTAGGTAGAGGTTAAAAGGCTGCTTCTACAGGCAAAGAAGGCTTGGCAGAATTTTGGGATTCAAAGTCCCAAGCTTCATTGGAATCTGCCTATATGATCCTTTCCCAATATTTCAGGTTCTACTCCAACTATATCACTGCTCTAACTTTAACAATAGTGATTCTCTAGAATTGAGAATTCAATTAGCATTTGTAATTCAGCCACCCACAAGATCAGATACTGGGTTTGATTTTCAGAAATATCTTCCCTATGCCTACAAGAGATAAGAGATTCCTTTAGAACAGTAATCGAAGCCTTCCTGCATGTATTTCCCACCTTTCTGGAAAGTATAGCCTTATTGAAGCCTATATGGACTTAAGCTTGGAATTTGAAGCCCTGAGCTCATTATTTTCTTTCTCCCATTTCTACAGCACAACAGCCAAGCAACTCCATTATACTCCTTCTTTTCACTAAAAGGTCCTATGGCAGCATTTACTAGGCCACCCAGAGACTTGGCTTCTATAGGCACTTGATTATATTTATCTATAGGTGATAATTTTAGTAACTGTTGTGTAACTGTGCCGTGGATGACCAATGTCCCCTTTACCCCTGGAAATGAAGTCACTAAAGCCTGTAAATCTAATCAGATTAGAGGATCCAGTCCAGAAAACTCAAAGCCATTTCAGAGACCTCATCCTAAAGATTCTGTTCCTCTGAAACTACTCTTGGTACCAAATTCTGTACTAGTCAGTTTTCAATCAGAGAAGCAGAACCATTGGGAGATGTAGATATACATATGATATAGACGTATTTATGGGTGTAGACTACATGCAGACGCATATACGTAAATATAGAGAGAGATGTAGATACAGATGTAGATACAGATATAGATACATTAAAGGATTTGCTACAAGGATTTGACTTTACACAATTATGGGAACTTGCTAGTCAGTGTCTGTAAGACTTCTGTCTTTGCATCTGATACTGGAGCAGAAGTCCACAGGGCAGGCGGTCAGGAAGGAAAGACGGATGTAACAGAGAAGAGCAAAGACAAACTGACCCATGAACAACAGTTGGGACATAAGAGAATGGGCTGAAACACCAGTCAAGTTTTGCTACCTCTGACCTTGATAGCATGGATATCCTGCAAGAGAAACTATTGCTATTGTCCTTCATTATAAAATTTGACACATACATGGCTCAGGAATTAGAGAAACTGAATGAGGATCAGGGGAAGGTAGAGCTTGATTGTTGCCATTGTCCAACAAGATTAGCCAGCAGATAAGCAATAATGTGTGAGCTGCAAAATGGCTTATCTTCACATTGACCCTTCTAATCTTGCACAGGACTATCTCTTTTGACCTACCCTAATCAGAAATACATAGCCAAGGGAATTATAGGAAATGTAGTTCAGTCTAGCCAAACTGACGCACTACAAAGCACCACAATGTTTACTGATTTACTGTCTTCTTATCCTATCAATTCCTGAGAGAGGAGTGTTTGTGGATACATTTATTTCTCCTTTAAGTTCTATCGTTTTCTTTCATGTACTTTGAAGATTTGTCATTAGGGGCACACATATTTCAGATTGTTATGGGTTTTCTTTTTTTTGGAAGATTTACCCCTTTATCATTGTATAATGTCCTTCTTTATCCCCAATAATATTCCTTTTTCTGAAGTCTATTTGCCTGATATTATATACCTACTCCAGCTATCTTGTGGTTAGTGTTTGCATAGTATAGCTTTTTCCATTCTTTTACTTTTAACCATCTATATCTTTATATTTAAAGTAAGTTTCATCAGATATCATTCAGTTTAGCCTTAAGTAGTTGTGGCTATAAGGGACACTTTTACAAGGCTTGTTGCAAAATTCTCTTTGGTTGTTTTCTACAGCTAAATTCTCACTGCTTGACGCACCACTGTATTAAATTTGTGTTTTCAGAATATGCAACTAAAATGCAAATATATTTCTTGAGAATAAATTCATTATCAGTTATCATCACATGAGTAGAAGGAAAGTTCCAGAAAAATTGGAACCTCTGTGGGAAACTTGATAACTAGAGAAGATTTGAGATGGAAGTGAAATATGTAGTATGGCAGAGGGCCTACACTGCGTGTAAGGAACCACATGTGATATAAAATGGATATATAAGGGAAGAGGGAGGAAGAAGAGAAAAGACAGGAAGTAGAAGTCTTAAAAGCAGCAAGGGTGATGAAGGGAATTTCACAGTAGGTTTGAGAGTGAGAGAAGTAGTTATCAAAAAAAAAAGTTTTACCTTATTTATGGGTTTTTCTTTGGGTCAGAACTAGATACTACCCTCAGTTAATTTCATTTCAGCTGGTCTAATTAAGATATGGAAACCCTCAGAGAGGCTGTCAGAAACAGGAGAACAGAGGTTTAAGATGCCATGACTTAATTGAGTTCTCCAGAACAGTTCTCTTATAACTTGAACTTTTCACATGTTAAATTTCTAGATCACTATCATGAGAGGTAATTTACTGCTTAAACCAACTATGGGGCCACACTGTATTTGTAGTTCAGGTTTTTCTTCTGTGGAAACTGCTCTGGTTTTTTTTTTTTTTTTTTATGTCACATTCTTCTCATAATAATTCTCTTTTGCCTGGGGCACAAAATGACTTTTTCTATCATAGTTAGCTGAATACTCAAAGCCTTGCTTATGTCATAGTACTTATGCTACACTTATTCTTGGGCATAGAGTGACTCCATAAATGTCGGTATCCTATTTGGCTTTGAATCATTTTACCCTGGTTAAAAGCTTTCTCAGGAAATAGAAAACGACACCCCCTTGCAACAGCAGAGGAATATAAAGGCACAATGTCACTTTGTATTCCAGATAGGCCAGGAACATATGTCCTTACCAGCAACCCTTGCACATGTTAACAACTGAAAATGATGAGTAATAAAATATAGTTTTATACCACTGTATCTTTATATGCTTTCACACATGCCATCATTATGCTGCTGAGGCAGGCTGGGCAATAGAAAATGACAGGATAAAGCCATCCTTCTTTGGTAGAGCACTTTACTGCTTAAGAAGAATTCTTGCTGTATGTTCACTCATTTGATCACTCCAAAGTTGTGAGGAAAGCATGAAATAATTCTTTATTTTTTAATGGATGAAGAAGTTCAGTCTGAGTGGGTGACTTGCTCAAGGTCACGCCAGTGATAACTGACTGAGGCTGAATTTTAGGCTCCTGACTCCTGACCCAGTATCTTTGCTGATTGATTTGGGGGGAAAGAGATAAATTTGACGGAACTGTCTGGTCGCATGAGGTTGAGAGCTTGGGAAATTGCCAAAGATCACCCTGTAAATAAATCTAAGCAAGAACTTCACTTTTGCTCTACTTATTAATTTTTTATAGCATAGATCCATTTTCAGTTATTTTCTTAAGCCAAGTAAATGTCAAAAGAAAATCAACATTCACCTGCTCAACACCCTCAGCAGCTGCCAAACTCCACAGCATATAGTACAAATAGTTTGGTCTGACTCACTTTTATGGGCCTGGAAACTCCTTCCATTTATCTCTGCCTGCTGAAATTTTACCAGTTCTTTCAGACCTGTTTCAAAGATCACTTCTTCCATGAAACCTCTCATCCCCCCCAACTAGGTATGATCCCCTCTTCTTTTGCACTATCATTGTGGTTTACTTGTGTTCACTCGTTTTGTAACACTTACATTCTATGTACTGTTCAATTAGTTAAACAAAGAAGCCATTAGATTGAGGTGGCTCTAATGCCATGCTGGCCTACATAAACTAATCAAAATCTAAGCCTGCAAATGCCTCAAGGTGATGAAATCAAAATGCTAAGGACAACCAATCACAGCCAACCAGACTTTAAGCTATATTCAATAAATAATTTCCTTCCTTTGTTTCTGCACTTTCTTTGTATAAGTCTTCCTCTGGCTCCTGTCCCCACAGTGTTCCTAGTCACTTCCAGTTTGGCACTGCCCAATTCAAATAGATTTTTGCTCAAATAAACTCTTAAAATTTTTGCTATGGCTCAGTTTATCTTTAGTAGTTCTGGCCTCAGGAGAGGGAATCCAAGGAGACCCAAGATATCCCCATGAGCAGCGAGCAACAGAACAAAGGTACCTGTGAGCCCCTTGAGCTCACTGCTTCCTTGCTGTCTCTGGAGGTCATGGGTAAGTCCTCCGATCCTCACTCTGCAGCTTTTGCATTATGAACTTTCAGACTTTATTCGAGCATTTCTTTTTCCGGACTGGGTCAGGAAACTGACTAGAGTTGGACTGGATCCAACTTGGAAACCAGACTGGATCCGAGTTAGAAACCGGAGTGGGTCCCTGGCCAGACTTGGAAAGCAGACTAGGTCCAGGGTCAAATTGGATCTGCCTTACCTGGACTGGGTCCAGTGTGAAACCTCAAGTAAATAAAATCTTGTTTTAAGGCTGAAGAGGTAGGTTAATCTGTTAAAGATAATCTTTAAATGATAGAGGCCACAGTGGAGAACTTTTAACCTAGATAAGCTTGCTCATTTACGAGGTGCCCTGGAGAAAAAGGGGTTTCAGCCAAGCACTCACCATAAGGGGCAGAGGGAAAATTATGCTTTCTCCCCTACAGTTTCTGGTGACCAATGTGAGACATGCTGGGACACCTCACACACTCCAGAGCCTGCAGACAGGATCCTGAGAAAAATGGCAGAAACCAGCAAAGGGTAAGAATTCTTACCAAAGTCAGCTCTCCCAGATTTCTACCTCTGGTACCTGGTCTAGAGAGGAAGGTAAAATTTCATGTAATCCCTTCATTTCCAAGAGCAGATTGTCAGCAAAAAACATTTATAAGAATTAGATCTTGAATTGTGACTCATGAATTCACTTTTGAGTACTCATTGTCCTTCTCCCAGGGATGGCCACTGGCTTCTTGTTTGTCTCATTTTGTGTCCTGAGAACTTGGCTTGGCTTTTTGCCTGCCTGGGCCATGCAGATTCTTGTATATGCAGGCAGCTGAACAATCAGTTTGGGGGCCCCAAAAGGTGGCTGGACAGAAATGTGAGTTGCACCCCGTTTGTGGCTAGGATTCTACCTACTGTTGCCAGCTCTCAGGGGAATTGTCTACCTCTTTCTTTTAGTTATCTTTGGGGGTGGCTCTGGATCTTGGGAGGGTGGTATCTTTTGCACCCTCTTTGGGGACACTTGTATCCATAGGGTTGTTCAATACTGCCAGGAATATTTACTATTTGTCCCAGCTGATACTTGGCAAATATTCAATAGGATCTTTTTTTAAGTAGCTCTATGGTCAGAAGTTGGCCAAAGTATAAGCTGATATTTAGAGCCTGATAGGAACTTTCTTTTAGGCCTTCTCCCCTAAGTTAAAAAATACAAAACTATGTACCTAGAGGAAAAGAAAAATATTCTGAAGTCATTTGTGGAAGGATTTATTAAAACATTCTAAAGACACACAGTTCTAAATCTAGAGCATAGGAATCTTTGATTTCCATCTTAGTTGAAGATCTTCTCTCTGATATAAAGAAGCAAATTGAAGCTAATGTAGTTGGATGGGTGGGTCAGTCTCTTGATATTCATGCTGCAACCCAATTCTCAGAGGAATTAAAGACAGCAGTACTTGTCGTACAAATTGAGTCTTACAAGAACAGAGATGCAGTTCCACAAACAATTCAAAGCCCACCTATCCTTTTTACCAATCTTATAACCTCCCCTATTCATCTCAAAGGGCTTGTAGATATTGTAAAACATCTGGACTTAGGAAACAACAGCCCTTCTTGGAGAAGCTTACATCCTTTCTTTGCACCTTTGAGACGTGTATCTCAAGATAAATAAAAGATGGTCCTATTTTCCATAGGCACTAAGGGCTATCTCTTGAAATGAAAACTTTAGGGAGGAAATTCTTAGCAGAAAGAAAAAAAAAGCTATTTGGAAATTAGGCAAATGAAAAATCTTAGAAGTCTTTCCTACAAATATTATCAAAAAGCATTAGTCATTTGATGAGGGAAACTTACCTTATTCCATCTGCCAGAAACACAATTTGGATACAACTATTCTTTTATAAACTAGTGAGTTTGCATTATCATACCTGCTTCGTGGCTAAGATTTTAAAATTAAAGCCATGAGATTTCTGTTTGTGTCTATGTGTATGGTTATGTACGTCTACATATGTATGTTATAGATGTGTGATATTTCTCTACCTCTGGATGATATTGCCAAAATTAATTTGTAAAGAGCTCTACTTAATTGGCTTAATGAAAAATAAGTGCTTACATAAATTATGTATACTCAGAAATATAGAAACTAACCTAAATGTTTTTCAAGTTCACATAATCTAGGATAATCTTTGGTGAATAAAATCTCCTTCAGTTTTGCTGGTTTAATTAAAATCGGCATATCTATAGAGTTATTAGCATTAAATACAATGCTGACATACAACTTTTACTCTACCTGGCTGTATTATTCATACATTCATATTATCTCCTACAAACTTGGCAGTAAGAAAAATAACTTATGATGACGGCGAGCTGTTTAATATCTCATGACATTTTCTTCAATAAGCTAACCATAATTATTAAGAACAGGTTGATGTAAGTCAGATAAAAGTTTATAAATGAACTTTTCAATGATAATTATGTTTTTGGAAGACTTAAAAATGATTTCCAAAATCTTTTTGGTAACTTGAAACCTTACAGTTATACTAAGTTAAGTTAAATGATGGATGTTCACTGAATATCTAGATCATTTACAAATAAGATAAAATTCTGAAACATTAATTACTGAACATAGGTTTGTCTACTCTTGGTTTCTTATTTCAAAGGAACTAAAGACATTTGGGTCTATCGGTAAA
This sequence comes from Equus caballus, assembly GCF_041296265.1. Lineage (NCBI taxonomy): Eukaryota > Metazoa > Chordata > Mammalia > Perissodactyla > Equidae > Equus > Equus caballus. The sequence continues at coordinate 60,949,082 of NC_091697.1, forward strand.
CAAGTCTTGTGCCACATTAAAAAATAACTACGAAAGAAAAATATACTTCTAGAAATTGTGAAATGTATTCATAAACTTGCTAACCCACAGAATGCGGCAGGCTCCACAATTGCTTTTCAGTTTTTACTAGAAATTAATGTTTCTAAGGGTTAAGAATTCTAATCAATATTATGTAATTAAAACTACTAGAAGTAAGAAGGCTAAAAGGAAATGAGTGTGTATGAAAAATAGCTTAAAAAAACGTAGAATGCATTTTTGGATACGAAAGTTACGAAGGACATGTTTTGTTGTTGTTAATGAAGAAAAGAGAGTAATTTTCTGAAGTAAAATGACTGGTTGTTCCAAAATGAGTAAGCGGGAAAACATGAATGGGTAGAAGTGTTGTGGAAAAGGAATCTTGGGAAAAGAATTTTGCCTGTGGTCAAGATGCTGGTCTTATCACAAAACAGGACAGACTCAGAAGGGATATGAGAGATCAAACTGATTTTCTCCCTGCCTTGGAACGATATTAAAAATTCAAGTTCTAGGAGGACACAGCTGACTAAGAAATGTTGTTTTAGATTGAGAGAGGAATGGAGATTCTCACTTCCTGCAAGGGGTGGGTGAAGAAGGAAAAGGAAATATAAGTGGGTTCCTTGAATAATGTGGGTTTCTGAGAGATGTGGAGACAAATTTTCCATTTCTTGGATGCAGTTTGAGAGCAGAAACCTCAGAGATGCACCCCATACAATGAGCTCTGGGGAAAACAGTCGAGATAATTAAATGGTATATTTGGAGAAGAGAAGGGCCCAGTCCTACCTGACATTCCCTGTGGCTTGGGAGTGGCATTGAAGGGTTCATACTCTTCCCATGGCTCCAGAGTGAGCTGTGGAAATTAGCTTGGAGAGTGAGCGGATGACCATCCCCAGAGGTCATCTGGCCAAAAGAAAGTCATAGATTGAGGAGATGCACATTACAGAGATGGATGTAGACCTTTAGAAGGGAGCTGATGATTGGCAACTTCAGAACACTGTGTGGGTGACCACTGTGTCACCTGCAGGAGCCAGCACCCCATAGCACTAGTGCCACAGAACAATGAAAGGATAAGGAACCTCACCCTCTCTGCCATGGGTGTGTGGACCATTATTTGCATGGACGTCTCCTTCCTAGGCTTGCACCCCCTCCAGAGAAGGGGGTAGCAAACTCAGAGTTAAAATTTGAATTTGTTTGAGACTGAATTAGTAATCCTGATAAATGGCAGATTGAACTGAATTTACCCCAATACTGCTTTTCTGGAGGCAGATCAGGGATTCTTTTGCTTCTCACTCAAGTTGGTGACTGTAAGATTTAAAACTTTTACACAATTTAACAATTTGGGTCAGATGGATTGACTTTGTATCCCAGAAACCAGCTTTAGAGACAGCCTGTGGCTACAGTGCTAACCTCTGACTCACACAAAAATCCTGCTGATGCTCAAGAAATTATTGTTGCATTATATGTGATGGCAGAGGCTTTCTCAGTATTTCTTCAACAACAAAACATATTTCTAAGATTCCATTTAAAACGCAGTTCAAGTTTCAGCTTGGCATTTTAAATGTAAAGTACCTATTGAAAAAAAGATACGTTTTAAAATATCTTAAGGGTTAAATGTTCATGAATTTTGTATTCCTCAGAAGAGTGAAAAGGCGGAAAGAGCCAGAGCAGAGATGACTTACATCTCTACGTCTGCCCTTTTATTCAGAGGGAAATGCTACCGAGCAGACTATACATTCATGGGAACCTGGAGTGAGTGTTTTAAAATTGGCAGTGCAACCCAGCATCATTATGGGCCTCCCCATCCCCGAACCCTAGCTTTGAAAGAGTCTGCTAAGGAGCTCACACTCTTTATGATCTTTTCTTAAACTTAAGAAGGAAAGAATCACCCAGGGAGCTTGTTAAACATGAAGATTCTGATTTAGCTGTCCTAGGATTCTGCATTTTTTAACAAGCCTGAACCACAATTTGAGCAAAGACGCCATGGAAGACTCGGTTAATGAGTTCTGTGTGCACAGCTTGAACTGCCTTGGTCTGAAGTCTTCTCAGTATGGGACCCCAATTACTGTCACTTTCCTGTGCTGCTGCACACTCGACCGTCTCAGCAGGCCCACTGCCCCCCACTCTAGGGCTTACTCAGCACAGTTAATCACTCCTGTTCTTTGTAAATTCTCCACTCAATTGTTGGGATTTCTGTGTTTTGACATCAAGGAACTGCCGTTCTCAGAGTTTGCTGGCAGTAGTTTCACATCCTGGTGCATATCTGCCATCTGGTGGTGAGAGGTTAACTTCAAGATACAGGGACATTCAAGTGATCCTTTTCTTTCTGCTTTATTTTTCATGGTTAACAACTTAAAGATTGTTTGGTCCTTGTAAAATTTAAAAGGTGCATTTTTTTTTAAGGCGTAAATATGGGAAAACTGCATGAGCAAATGCTGTTGCCAAATTGTGCTTTGGCGCCTTACGTGGCAGGATTGGAGAGTGGGCATTTGAGGACTTCATCTGAGTGATGCCTCTGCTGCTGATGTGGACCTGAAGGTTTGTGGGAGATTATGTTCTCCTCAGAGTGGGTTTGATGTCAGCACCTCTGGAGCCAGGCTCTTGTCCAGACCTTAGAGCAGTTGGGCTTCCTGGGGCTGAAATCTAATTTAGAGATGATTCAAGGCAAGGTTGGAGAACTCAGATCCTGCACTCTGGAACACTGTGATAGGGGAAAGACATTTTATCAACATTGTTTACCCTGAAAGAGTAATTAGTGAGCATCTTTAATCATGTGGTCGAGGGTTTACTTTTTAATCTTACAAAGAAGCCATGTGAACCTAAATTGACAAAAGGGCTCAACCCTAAGGAAATCGGGTTTACTGGCATTCTGGGCACAATTGTGTGTGCACTTATTTAAATCATGCATTTCTGTATTTACTCTTGGAGACTGGGGCTGGAAATGAACATGGCAGTGGGGTGGAGAAGAGAAGAGATAAATTTCTCATGTTTTTGTCAACAGCTGGACTATACCAAGCTCTCATTATAGTCGTGAGAAAATAAAAACTAGGGTAGAAAGAACATTCAGAATAGGTTTAGAAGACCTAGGCTCCCACTCCAGGTTTTGTTCTGACAGGTCTTTTGATAGCCCTGAGCTTCAATCTCTTCTCTTGTAAAATTCAGGTTTTATATTTACCTTACAAGATTATAGCTGAGATGAAATGAGATTGTGGAGGTGGAAGGGTTTTGAAACGGTGAAATGTAGAAAGTGTGATTATGTCTGTGGTATTTATATCAACTCGAGACAGCTCAACTGAAGGCCAGACGGAATGGTTCAGGTGTGTGGGCAGCAGCTTCAGGTTGCAGGAGAGACTGCTGTCCACAGGCTCCCCCGGGAATCTGTCTGAATAACTTGAAAATCGCTCTAAAAGTTGTGATTTATACGTTGATGATAATAAGCAAAATAAAACTTTTTTTTTCTGTATTTAGAATTCATGAGTGAGGTTTGTGACCATTACATTAAAAAAGAAAACAATGGCAGTAGGAGCAGTGAAATTATTCTCTTAACTATTATGTATTGATTCTAAATGTTTTAGCTTTTAAGATAGCATACTTTTAGAAAGGAGCTTAGTTAACTGCAATTTCGTTTATACTGACTGATAAAGTTTGAATCTAGCCTAGCCATTGTTTTATTATTCAGGTAATTATCTAAACAGTGTTTCACCAACCTTGAAGCTAATTCAAATGTGAGGATGTTAATACTTAGTTGGGAAATAACTGGGGAACACTAACAAGTTTAATTAGCATAAGAAGAATTCTTACTTTCTTCTCTTTGTCAGGAAATTGAAAACAATTAGTGTAAGTAAAACTGCATGAGTCTTGAATCTCATTTCTTCTGGTCAAAGAAACCTAGTCAGGGAAAATTTTATACTAAAAAACCTAATTTCCTTATTTAAAAGATATTTTTAATTTCAAGGTTTTCTTTTGAAAGAGAGCTTTTGTATTTAGTTGTTATATACACAGGGATGGGTATATAATAAACACACACACACTTCTCTATATACTCTGTATCTTTTCAGTAGATCTAACGCATTGAGAAAAAATAGAGCTCTGTGAGATACCATGTATTTGAGGCAGGGAGGAAGATGAGGCAAAGGGAAGATGATGAGATGGAGCCATGAATGAGGATAGGAAAAGCACACAGGGAAGTCCTATACACTTCTTAGGAAGTGAGGGCCTCAACTTGGTCCTGAATTTTTCCAGCAGTCTGCACAAAGAGGGAAATTTGATCAGGTACATGAGTCATAGTGTCCATAAAATCAGAGCAGAACAACCGCTCTGGCAGAAAGCTGCGTTCAGTTTCTGAAGCTGCTCACTTTGGTTGAAAATTCTCACCTCAAGTTGGGCAAGAGCCTAGACTAAGTGATTATTTGGAAAGAACCAAAACAGTTATCTTTCCTCTGAAAAGCACAGTCTGGTAGACTCTGTGGGTATGTAAGTAGAAACCCAGAGGGGAGGATATTTAATGGCCCTATCTAATTACAGTTTTAAAATTATTTCTCATACATGATAAAATTACCTCTTCAATTCTACGAGGGAAGAATTTTAAAAACTGGTAGTAAACAACAGATATAGAAAAAAGAGGAATTAAAAAAATATTTAAAGACACTCTCCATACAGAGAGCCAAAAGTATAGAAATTCAGATCATAGCATATCTGAAAAAAAGCAGTAAATAGTTCAATATTCCTAAAATCTTAATCAATTTGGGAGGTTACGAATGGAGTGATCTGTAAGAATGCTTCTCCCTTTGGCGTTACCATGTTATTGTGTAGCAGAGCCAGGAGTTTCGGCTGAGGGTCCCACCTCTGCCTTCAGGTGTCAGTATGACTCTAGGCCAGTCGTATCTCTTGTCTTGCAAGATTAGAGAGTATCAAAATTAGTGGTTGCAAGAGGGGAAGCAGGAGCTTTTGGCCAAACGGATTCTAATCACAGAGGCATACTTAGGCCTCATCTGCAGAAAGTCCCCCTGGTAAAACGCTTCTTCATGGGCCAAGGGCTGACACAGTAAATGTTACCAGCAGATGGCAGGAGTGCACTCTGGATAAATGGAGCGGCCAAGGACCCTCCTTCTTTGTTTTCCACCCGCTAAACTCTCCACTAGGTGACAGCAACATGAATATAATTGGAACAGCCATTAATGGGTTAGGTAAAAAGCTATTTTAATTCTCCTTTTAAATCTGAGAGCAGCACTTTAAAAAAGTATCCACAGCTGGAATTTTTTCTCTAGAAAACTACCATACTGTTGGCTTTTAGGCTTCCCACACAACTAACCTAATACACAAAAACAAAACAAAACACACTTTTTGGGAGTGCACCTTCTAAAGAACCTGGGAAAGATTACTGTTTGAAATCGTTATTAGTTAGGAATTTATGGAGCCTAGACTTTCTTATCCCAATTTAGAAAGACAAAAGTGACTAAAATAGTCACTTTTTTGAAGATAATAATAGTTATTTATTGACTACCTATTATGTGCCAAGGATTGTATTTAAATACTTTAAAAACATTAGTTCATTGAATCTGGATCAGAACTTTTTTAAGAAGTCCAGATTTGAACTTAAGCCCGTTTAAGGCCATCACCTCTGTATTTTCCATGACCTTATTATGCTTTTTCTGCTTGAGACATTTTCAAAACCCATACTGAAGGAGAAGTTGGAACTGCTTTCACGGTGTGATTTTGAGTGCACACAGGGATATGCTTATGACTCTCTACTTATGACTTTCCCTTTCATGTAGATGCATAACATTAACCCAGTGAGGGACAATTATATATTTCTGTTCTACAGTTACACTGAAGGCTAAAGATGAAGATTGGTTTGGGAGCAATAGCAAAGCAATAAACTCATTCATGCTGAAATATAAATGACCGATAGTATCATAGATGAGCACAGAGGAGGGCTAGCGAGAGGAGAGGAGTATTAGGTGCTTGACTGGGCAGAAGAGAAGGGTAATGAGATGGAAGCCAGAGGGCCAGGAATTCAGGTGAGCAGCCTCCCAATTCTGAGTTACCCCTGCTTAGTGCCTTTAGAGACCTTACCTGTGCGTGGCCCTGGACAGCCAGGTGTAACCTACTGCAAACAGATGCTTTCCATGTCTGCCAGAGACCTGAACATGTTTGAAATCCTTTAGAGGCAAACACTAGGCAGTCAAGCTTTGAAAACAGGAATCATAAGTGGTTGTTTACGAGGGGCCACAGTGAGCGTGGGCCTGCTCTCAGGAAGTCCATGAGACCTTCATTTCTCCTTAATTCAGTTCTAATTGGCCTAAAATCTATTCTAGAAGAGAGCAGGACTAAGAAGTCAAGGACTACAAATATATTTAAGACAATTTTTGTGCACAATGATTTTACTGTAAAGCTACACTTTAGTGTACTTTATTTCAAGTATCTTTAAGAGAAATACAACAAAATGATATGGCAACTCCTAAGGGCAAAAGCTGATTAATAGGAAGAAAGTCCCTTTTTTGTTTCATGCACAAAATAATCTGGGGGTGGGAGGAGTCCTGAAAGAAGAGAAAGGGATGGAGACGAGAAACTTGAGGAAGTGTGTTCTAGGAGAAAGAGAAGGATGGTGATTTAATTCTCCATCTATGGCCAGAACCATGCCTCCAGGTATCTGCAGGCAATGTAGGATGACCTTGGGGTGCCAATAGCTGGCACATAGTAGTAGTAACAACTGCCATTAACTAAGCAGCTAGTTACTAGGAGCCAGGCATTGCTCTGATCTGTCTTGTACTGAGTCCTTAGGCAAGCCCTGTTGGAGAGGTGATATATTCCTTTTTCAGAAAGAATAATTTGCCCAGGGTCCAACAGTTAGCAAAAGGCACAGTTAGGATTCAAACTCTGTTTTCTTAGTATTATTCCCTCTGCTTTTGTAGGGTCTTCCTCCTAGGCCATGGCTGGCAATATATACTTACTGACTGCCACCAGGGGTCACAATAGTCAATTTGGATCAACTAGTAAACACAATTGGATCTAAATGCAATTAATTATATAACTATGGCCTGTCCAAGTTTAGGTCTACTAAAATTGCAACATGAAACTGAAGCATTATAAAGGATTACTGGGAAGATAAGAATATGTTTGAATAAAGTCTCCCCCCTTTTTTTTCTGGCTTAAACAGGAATAAAGCAAGATAAAACAGCATGAATCCAACCCAACAGGCAGCACAACCAGAGGCTTTTATCCTGTATCTCTGGCACTCAGCCAAAAAATGATCTGCTCGACTTTCCAGTGACGACAGGAGGGTGGGGTGGCGAGGAGGTAACTGTTTTAATGACAAAGTGAATATAGTTTGAACATTAAGACAAAGCTGCTGACAATTGTTGCTGCTGTTTTGTTCTCTATCGAACACTATCAAAGTGTTTAATTTTGGTTGTATATAGTGACTTTTCTGTGGTTTTGATCTGCAGAATTCCTACTTCCCAAAGGACAAAACTCAGGTTGCAATTCCTCAAAACGTTTCATAGGACAAAGTAGAGAAAGCCAGTGTATGTCGAGCGACATTGGATTTTTACAAGACAATTACATTTAACTGTATGATCAACAATACATCACACTGCATGAACATGTTTTTTTGTAAATGTTTATTTAGAAAGATTTTTAAGAAAATTAAAGTGTCTGTGGCAGTTTCTCTAGATGAAAAAAGTGCTAATAGTCACTATGGAAACCAAGATGCAGACAACAAGGAGCAAAATCAGACCTATACGACAATATTTTGAATGCTTCTCTTGTTCTTCTTCTTTTCTCAATAGGGTATCAAAACCAGGTGTGTACATGTCTCCCAACCAAAACCGTAGGTCGTGAGGATTTTCCTAAAAGAAAATTACACGGAGAATAGGATCAATTAGTGATCAATCAGTGTTACCAACTATTTGAGGTTGCAGAACAAGACTGTCAGAAGCCCTGAAGGTCCATGTTCACACTGTCTGGGGGGGAGGGTTAAATGTCCTGGCTCACATAAGAGAGGCCAGGCTTCCCTGAGTAGCATAAACGTGCAGCTACAGCCTCCTGGCTGACCGGAAGTCCCTGCAGCTCCAATTTGCAGGTCTGCTTGAGAATTCGTTAGGAGGTCCTCATGATTTATTGACTGACATTGGAGGGTCACAGAGTGTTTCCGTCATGTTAGCCAATTTAGTGTCCCTTACATCTTATAAACAATGCTTGTCAATCAGCTTAGTGAGTTGAAATAAAATGAAAATTCCTTGCTTTAGATGAGCCTCAGAGATTTGATTTTGACAGCCTGGTAGGGATAAACATGTTTGATGAGTTTTTCAGTAAATCCAGAAGCTGATTTCCATGGAAGGTGGAGTGAGACCAAGAGTCAAGAGTCCCTTGCATGCTTCTCAACCTGCTGGTCTTCCTTGTAGAGGGCAACAGCATGTTGGTGTACAGAAACTTTGGCACTATTTGACCTTCTGAAGAAAGGATCCAATGTATCCTTCCCCACATCAGCTCCTATTCCTCATTTCTGTTTCTTTCACCAGCCTCATCTTCCTTTCAGCCCTGCCGAATTGTCTTCAACTCAACTTTATCTCCTATGTCCAATAAATCACCTGCAAACCCTACTATCCATACATTTAAAAAAAATACATCTTCTCTTATTATCCCCTGTAATGCTTCAGTGCTAGAGATTCAGTGTCTATGCCTGGCATCTAGTAGACATATAACTAATTTATGGTGAATGCTGAATCTCTGTTTTCACAATTCCACCTCAGGCATCATTATTTCTCAACTGAATCATTGCAATGGCTTGCAGCCAGGCTGCCCACCCTCTCTCTGCCTCTCTAGTCTCAGTGGACTTAAAGTCAGCCAGTTTCCAAGGCCAGCCTCAGGGGTGAATGAACTAGCTTCAGACTTAATTGTACACTGCTAGGAGAAGAGTGTGCATGTATGTAGGAAGCTGGGTGGATTCTGGTGATGGCAATACAATTCTTCCCTCACATTGCTACTAATTGCAACTTCCTAGTCTTAGAAAAGCTAACATATTAAAATAAAATTTGGATGACTTGTGCAGGGTAGATGATTTAAAAACCCTTGTCTACTTTACTCTTATCCTTCAGTTTGTTTGTGTCCTAATCAGAGGCCTGCACTTTGCCTGCAAGTTTAATGCCTTCATTCTTCAATGAGAACTTCCATAATGGAGACTATCTTCTCTTACATTCTGCTTATAGCTTGCCTTGTTAACTAAATATGGGGCTTCTTTTCTGCTTTCTTCTTTATGAACTCTCAGTAATTTAGAAAAATGAGAGTGGCCAAAGGCACTTGGAACTTTTACAGCCTGTAAGTGGTGAAAAGATTTCAGAAAATAAGTTAGGGGTTCTGTCTACTAATTATGAGATATGCCTAGGAATGGTCATGAAAGAAGTTGAATTAATGAGGTATGGAAAGAAATTCTAATGAAAACAAAAGTCATGACTTCCGGAAGCATCCCTCAAAAAAAGTTTGTGCTGAAGAATAGCATCATGAAGTCTATAAAGGGGCCTCTGACATGAGGGATTGTTGCTTTGAGGTGAGTGAATGTGCGTGGAGAGGATGGGTAAGGAGGGGGCAGACCCTGGTTTCAGGAAAGCAATGAAAATGCATGCATCGTATTCATGTTCAATCTTCCTAAATATAACTCATGGAATTATCCAACAAAAAAGTTACTACTCATTGCCAATGATGCTCAATTTCCTTAGCCTTACCTTTGAACATTTTCTTTTAGTTTGTTTTTTAGGCTTATTTTTCCATTTTTCTCTTAAACTGTAGCTCCAGCAAAACTGGACTACTCCTTATTCTGATAAACCTTCTCACTTTCTTGTATTTGTACCTTTTCTCTTGTTACTCCTGACAGAAGATCCTCCTCACTCATGTACGCCATCTATATCTTTTGGAATTCTACGCATCCTTCCAGCCTAGCATAGATTAACTTTTTTATGAAATGCTTTTATAATCCAACGTGATTTGTCCTCTTATGAATTTGCACAGCACTATCTACTATTGTTAGTCACTATCCTCTTCCTCTATCTTGTCACTTCTTCCATCTTGCTTTATAGGTACTGTTTGTTACTTTGCTCAGTTAAATGAATTTTTTGAGGGCAGGCACAGTAATATTCATCTTTATTGTCCCCTTGTTATTTATATAAATGACAAAGAGAAGGGAAGAGTCTCTGGTACACAGTCAAGAAATGTTTGTGAAATAAATCAATACTTTTTTTCTAGTTGTAGAAGGTGACTTAGAGGTCCTGATCTTCAGACTACTGATAAAAAACACAAGATTATTGTTCCTATGGGGGAGCACCTGTTATGGAAACTTCTCTGGGAAAGAGGCTACATTAAGAAGGAGATACATTAATTTACTAGGAGATTAAGAAATTGCAAAGACTCTGGACAAGACGATATTTCAAGGAGTGCACATTTGAGATTTTAAAAAGTCTACGATTTTAAGGGCACAAATGCTGTCCCTTTCAAAAGAAAATATCTTCAGGTGCTTAAGGTATAGGGCTTAGAAGAGATACACATTGTTAAACGGAGGGTCCTGGGAAAATGTCAGGCCTTCCTGGTGCTAGGGCAGGCAGAGGCAAGCCAAGGCTGGGTAGGAATCCAGTTCACTCAGAAAACAGAGGGCCACTCTCTCTGCTTTTCAGGTATTTCTAGATCTTCTAAGTGATGAGTAACACCAGGGGGAAAAATAAGAAAGAAAAACTTAAGTTGGGTTTAAGCTGGGTGAATGAGTTCATTGCATACTTCTCCTCTGTTGAAATGTTTTTGTTTTGTTTTGTTACGGAGACACGGGAAAATGTCCAAAATGTAAATGTGCCATCTTAAATCATGGGGTAGGCATGAAAGAAAATGATCTCTCGTGAGAATTGCCTTGCACACTGCCTAAGACAGAGCATTTAATAAACATTTTTGAATAAATGTACAATAAGGAATTCTTAAGTATTTATGAACAAAAACAGTCACAAAACCAGGGGAAAACATAGGAAATTAATTTTCAATAACCTTTTACCTTCCAGGTAAATCTTTCTTCTGTACCACATTGTTTCTTCCTCTCTACACAATACAGATGTTAGTAACTGCTGAAGTTGTAAAACTCAGAACAAATAAATAAACACAAATACTGACTAGAAGAGAGAAAGGGAAGCTAAAGGCCAAAATGACATGGAATCTGGAGATTTCATGTCCAGTGAAGAGTGCCTGTCACCTGCATACCCATTTCTTTTAGGATTATTTAACTGATTTCCCTCATCAGTAGGAGTTGATTCTTAGCCTTGCATACCTTCAGATGCCCAGAAAGGTTCGTGTGCAGGGAACGTTTGTCATATTCCTCAATGGTCCATGAAGGATTCTTTTTTCTTTCTTCCATAGCTTCCTCCAAACTCATGTCACCATATAGTGGGTTGTTCTTCAGAACCGATGACAGAGGTGGAGGTCTATCTGCAGCGATGGCACCCTCCACCCTGGACCCCCTCATTCGCTGAGCAGTAATAATCCTCTTTTCTCTCTGTTAGGAGGCATAGTGACAAGGCTTCTCTTACCAATGGGCCACCGATGGTAGAGAATGCAATGTGAAATAACTGTACCTGAAAATTTGCTGATTCTGCCTAGAAACCCAATAGATTTGGACAATGAATAAGGAAAGGATTATAGTATCTGGTTTAACCCAGAATCCTATCATTAATTGAGTACTTTCTTTGCGTGCTATCTTGTTCCGCTTTAGAAATCAGTTGTTTAAATGCTATTTTATAACTAGAGAGAAAGAACGCTGTTCTTTAATTTGAATAGAATTCTGAACAAAGCTATTTTTTTCCCAGCTCACTTGCATTGTGATATAAGGGCATTTTACTTCTTTCTATTTATGCATTCCATGACTGATAAAAATGATTTTTAACATTGCTGTATTAATCCAGCAAAGCCAGGATTAAAAGGCATTTATAGATATGCCTTGGTTTTCATGAAAACTCTCTCTGGACTCCTATTTCAGACAGCTTGGAGAACTGGACTAACTTAGCATCGTACCCCTATGTGTTTCTACAGACCAGCTGGCTATTAGATGGCTCTCATATTTACTTTTAGGTTTTTAAAAACTTTTTATTGAAGCACAATATACATATAGAAAAGTGCACCTATCATAAATATATAGCTCAATAAATTTTCAGAAAACTAATAAACCCAAGATTCTATGAAGAAACAGAACATTACCAGCACACCTCATGCTCCCTTCCAGTCACTGCCCCTCCCCCTGCCCAAGGATAACTAGTATCCCAAATTTAACAGTGCAGGCCAGTTTGTACTCATTTTGTATTTTATATAAATGGAATCTTACAATGTATGCTTCTCTGCATCTGGTTTGACCTTCAGACATTTACTTTGTTTTGTTTTTTTTCTCATGACTACAAAACTATCATGAAGTTAGAAAAATTTTAGATTGAAATTTGTTCACCGGCCAAATAAAATTGAGAAGAAACAAAAAACTTATAGAGTAATGCCTCATTTATCATGGGGCATCACAAGAGAGAAATTCCACAGAAGTTAATTTTCAGAGAACAAGTTTAACCCTTAGAAACTGGTGACACATTTCATTAAATTACAGCAACTTTTCAATAAATCTGTCTCACATGTTTAAGCCTTCCTAAAGAGAAGTTTCAATAGCAATTAATATTCCTCTGAGTCATATTTATGATCATCAGTACACTGATTCACTCAGTGCCTATCGGGGTATATAGGTCGCATTAAATATGTGTTTCTATAAACTAAATTGTAAACTAATATTACATATATTTTCCTTCCAAAATGGCTGGTAGGCCAAAAAAAAAAAAATCATCTAGATAAAACCACTCACATTCTCTTTGGCCTTAGATTTCCCTAATTTTCTTAATCCATACATTTTTTACATACTTAGAGATCAAGTTGGGGATCTTCTCTCATTTTACTAGGTTGTTGGTCTGCTCAAAATCAATTTATATTCTATAACACTGAAGTTTTCAATGAAATAATAAATCATCTTGACTTAGCATTTGTCTTTAAGATGGATGACCTCATAAAAAATGTTTCTGAATGAGGAAAAACAATTTGATATGAAATTTAGATTGTTTCAGCTTAGCATAATTCTGACTCAAGTTTTTTTCTTCAAGGCTAGACATCTTTGATCATCTTTGAAGAAGGATAATTCTTCTGACACTGACAAATTGGCTGTGTCAGTTTTCTTGCCTGCTAGATTATTCCTTGAGCTTCTTAAATAAGAAAGCCCTGTAAATGAGGAAAATACAGTTTCAGGGCCTAAGAAAAATAATACACTCTATTACAAAGTATAAAGACCTTGAAAAACTAATATACAAAAGATAGCAAAAAGAATCAAAGCTATATTCTAAAAAGAACATTCAAGCTCTTAATTCTAAACCATTTTGTTAAAAGTTTGAGGTTCATCCTAGAACATGGTGCCATTTATTTTTGTGTTGCATGACAATTTTATGCCTGAAGAACGTGTGAAGGAAAAATTAATAGAATAACGTTATTAAAAATTTTATGGTAGAATAAAAATTACTAATTATAGTTGGGGTTCATTTGTATTTTGATAATTTTTTCAAATAGCTTAATAAAGAAAAAAAAGCATGTATTTGACTCCAACTTTTCACTCCACAATCTAGATAGACTACGTTAACCAAAAGCAAACTCAACAGTAATTCCATTATTTTAGCCATATGGGCTGTAAAATAATTTATATTTTAAAATATCTGTTTTAGGTGGGGCTGGCCCCGTGGCCGAGTGGTTAAGTTCGCGCGCTCCGCTGCAGGCGGCCCAGTGTTTCGTTGGTTCGAATCCTGGGCGCGGACATGGCACTGCTCGTCAGACCACGCTGAGGCAGCGTCCCACGTGCCACAACTAGAGGAACCCACAACGAAGAATACACAACTATGTACCGGGGGGGGGGGGCTTTGGGGAGAAAAAGGAAAAAATAAAATCTTTAAAAAAAAAAAAATCTGTTTTAGGGGTGCTGGCCCGGTGACATAGTGGTTAAATTTGCACACTCCGCTTTGGTGGCCTGGGGTTTGCAGGTTTGGGATCCTGGGTGTGGACCTAGCATGGCTCATCAAGCCATGCTGTAGCAGCATCCCACGCAAAGTAGAGGAAGATTGGCTCTGATGTTGGCTCAGAGCCAATCTTCCTCATCACCCCCCCCAAAAAAATTGTTTTAAAAAAGTAAAACTTTAAAGCTTACCTAGACTTTTCTGTATTAACCATTATCTTGTCCATTTATCCTCTATACACTTTAATGATTATTTATATTATTTACATATAAGTAAACTATGATTCAATAAAAAAGTGAAATAGAAGACATATTCAGGCAAACAAAAACTGAGAGTATACAATTAATAGGCCAATAGACAAGGAATCTGTAAAAAATACACTTCAGAGAGAAGAAAATTGATACTAGAAGGAAAGATTAAGATTCAAGCAGAAATACTGACCAAAAAAAAGAAAAAAAGAAAGAAAATTGATAAATATATGTATAAATCTAAGCAAGCATTGATTTTTATGGTAAAATAGAAATAATAACAATAATCACTAACTGTGAGTTTTAAAATAAGAGACAACTAAAACACCAGACGGTGAAAAGTTTAACACAGATATTTTTGATTAGGACATTTTAAGAAATCATTTTGGTGAAAGGATAGAGATACGACTAAAAAGTAGAGAATGAATACATTTCTTCTAAATCAATAGAGCAGTAGAAAAAAGATAAAGGAAAGTTGATCAGTCTATAAGACAAGAAAACCGAAACAAAGAATATTAGGAAGAAAATAGAAAAGTTTCAGAAATAATCACGTTAAATGTAAATAGACTAAGCCCTTTATTTAAATGACAGAGATTGTCAGATCAAATTTTAAAAATTGAAGGGCCGGCCTGGTGTTGTAGCAGTTAAAAGTTCGCATGTTCTGCTTCAGAGGCCTGGGGTTCACCAGTTCAGATCCCAGGTGCAGACATGGCACCACTTGTCAAGCCATGCTGTGGTGGGCGTCCCACATATAAAGGAGAGGAAGATGAGCACAGATGTTAGCTCAGGGCCAGTCTTCCTCAGCAAAAAGAGGAGGATTGACGGCAGATGTTAGCTCAGGGCTAATCTTCCTAAAAAAACAAATTAAAAATTGAATTTAATGACATAACATTTACAAAAGAAATGCCCAAAATATAAGGACTCAGAAAGAATGAGAGTGAAAGAATGTAAAAAGATATAGTGGGCAAATATAAACAAATGAGAGCTGTGTGTTGTGGTGACTGGTTAAATGCTCTCCAATTTTGTTTTCCCTTCCTGAGCATATAGGATGACTGCCTTTCTCACTCTGCCTTGATGTTACATTGGGCCAGCTCTCTTCTGGTTGATGATGTGTGGACAAAAGTAACAGAAATCACTTCTAAGCCTGGCCCCTGCTATCTCCTGTAAGATTTTGGTTCACTTGTCCTCACTTTCTGTTTTTGTGTCACTGTAAGCAAGGGTTCTGAGATGGCAGAGCTATAAGATGAAAGTACTTGAAGTCCTGGGTTACTTCTTGGAAAAGAGATGCCCCAAAAACTTGTCTGCTCTTTCTCAGACTTTTTGTGAGCGTGAAATTTTTTTTCTTTTTAGTTACTCATATTTTGTGGAATGTTTGTCATCACAGTGTAGCCTGGCCTACTATCCCTAATACAGAAAGTGATATCTTGAAATTCCACAAATGTGTAGCCTTGGCTTAGCTGTCAAGAAATGGAAAGGGATGAAAGGGATATCAGAAGCTGGATTGATGGTTATTCATGTCATACAGTGAAAAACATTTGGTATATGTATCATCTGTGGAAAGAAACTTGTAAATAGTCAGAGCTTTTATGTACATATAATGATTCTTGTACATATGTACACTAATCAGAACATTGGTATACTACAAGAAAAAGATGAGATTAGAAAAAGAACTGGACAGTTTGAAAGAAGAAATGAAAGAGAGTAGAGAGAGTATAGAAATTTGATGCATTCTATTGTTGAAAATCTGTTTATAGACCCCAAACACTAAGACATAACTATTTAAAAAAATTGAGCAAAAAAGCCCATTAAAACTTCTCAGCTGAATGAACTGACTCAAGGTAAAGATTGTGTTAAGGGCGTAGTTTCATGACTATTATTCCTAACACCTTATAGGTAGTTGTCATTGAGTCAAAGGATAGAGAAATGGAGGCAGAAAAGCAAAACATTAAAGTCTATTTAAGAGCTATGCCTTCAAAGAACTTTTAGGTGTATTTATTGACAGGTGGAACTGACTGCAAGTAAATAGATATGATTACATTAATAAATAGCTTACTCTAAGTTATTACCAAAGAAACCACAAGCGTAGACCTAAAAAGCTTTTGATTATTTGAAATTAAAAAACAAAACGAATAAAACAACAATAACCCTATACTTCTAAATATCCATAAGTAGGAGTAAACTTTGAAGCCTATACAGCCTTGAAGGAGGGCCCACTTTTCATGTGGCTCAAGGGGATGCTTCCCAGAAGGTGGAATCAGGGAGTATAGAGAACAGCACATCAGGAGGTCTGCTATAAAGCAGAATCATGGCCTGATAAATCTTCTCCATCTTCAAGGAAGGAGGCCCGCACAAACTATTCCCAGTGGGATCTCAGAATTACTTTGGAGTAGTGACTGTTGTGTCTTCCATTTTTCCCATTCAGAAAGGAAGAATTACTGTAGTAATCCTGTTCCTAGTCCAACAGAGTTTATAGGATAGTATGGAGGGGGGCATCTGCCAAATGTAGTGACTGGTTCATGTTGGGATTAGTACCCCTAGGGAAAGGGTGAATGCAATGTGTGGAAAGATGAGATATATATGTATATATATGCTTAACAGAATGATAGACTGTCGCAGGGCCTGGCCAAATGCTCAGTAAACCCATTCCTCTTCATGGGCATACAACAGCTGAGTTGGGACATATGACCAATAGAACTCAGGCTTAACCTCTAAAATCCTTGGAAAGATCATTGACTTACTCTCTCCCTTTCCTATCTACAAGCCTGACAGAGATTCTCATATAGTAGAGCCTCACGAAGGAATAGTCTGGATTCCACTTGGAAGCAGGCCCCTAGGATATCTATACCACCCACATCAGATCTTGTGTGAACGAGAGACAGATTTTATTGTGTTAAATCACTAAGAACTTGGGCATATTTGCTTCTACCACATAACTTAGCCTGACCAACCACTAAGAAAGTATATAAATAACAGACAAAATAGGCTTTCAGGTAAAAGACTTTGTTAGATATAAAGAGTGTTGCTAGAAAATGAATAAAGTGGACATCATCAGTAAAATATAATAATTCTAAACTTGCAGGCACCTAATAAAATAGTCTCAAAATCTATAAAGTAAAACTTAAGATAATTACAAGGAGAAGTTTATACATATAATTTTTTTACCAAGCAGACGAAACAATTATTAAAGATAAAGAGGATTTGAACAATAAAACCAACAAATTTGACCACGCAGTTTACTGACGTCTTTACTAAACAATTGAAAATACTCATTTTTAAAAATATACATTGAATATTTACAAAAATTGATAATGTGCTGAATTCTAAAATAAATTTCAAACATTCAATAATATATGGATCAGGCTCTTTGACTATAGGCAACATAGTTAGAAATTTAGATATCAATATCAAAGAAATAATTTAAAGTATCACATTTTGTAGAAATTTCAGAACCATATCAAAGAAATAATAGTGGAAATTAAAAAATGGGGGACAGAATGAAAATAAAAAATGCTACATTTCAAAATTGTTGGCTTGAGCTAAAATGATTTTTGAGGGGGTATTATAGGTGTATATGCTTGTATTATAAAAGCAGAATGAAAAAATTAATGAGGTTATAAGTATCCAGTTCAAAGCCTTAAAACAAAGCCACAGAGTAAATCTAAGAAAACAGTCAAAAGGAAATAGAAGCAGAAATCAATAAATATTACAAAGAAAAAAACCCCAAATATACAATGGAGGGGATCCACAATATTGAAAGTGATTTCTTTACAGGGCTAAATAGATTGAAAATATCTCTGGGAATACTTCTCAGGGGAAAAAAAGGAAAGATACAAACCCACAATGTTAGAAATGTATAGGAAACATGAGAAGAAACATAGCAGAGATTAAGAAATGTAACAGGAAAATAATCTGAGCAGCTTTAAGAATTTATATACAGTTGAGCCATTTCCCACATAATATAACTTACCAAACTTAATTAATAGAAGCAAATAGAAAATTTTAATGAACCTGTGATAATTTGACCAACTGAATCAATAGTTTAAAATCTACCCCAGCCACACACAAATTTAAGAACACTAGCTTGAAGGAGTGGTGTAATTAATATTCAGAATTCTTAAAACAGATTATTTCTGTCTTAGTCAAACTCTTCCAGAAAATAGGAAAACAAGGAACACTCTCCAACTCATTTTATCAAGTTAGTATAAACTACAGACAAGGGAAGTAAAAGAAAAGGTAATTTAATTATAGGCTGATTTCTCTTATAAACATGAATGCAAAAGTCATTAATAAAACATTGCTAAACAGAATCCTGCAATATGTGCAAATTATACATACCTGGATAAGACAGTTTCATACCAGAAAACAATGTTTTACCAAGAGGATGGTTTAATATTAGAAGATTAATGTAATTCCCCACATTAACAGGAAAAAACAACACAGAATTTTGTAATAGATTATGAAAAATATTTTCAAAATATTCCAAGCATATTTAAAGCTAACTTTCTTAGCAAACTAGAAATAACAGGGAATTTTCTTAAACTAAGAGAATTTGCCAAAAACTTCCAGGGCACAGTTTACTTAACGGTTGAAATATTAGAAGCATTTGTTTTAGTTTCAGAATTAATACAAGGATGCCAGTAATCACAAACATTCATATATTATTGCGTTGGAAGCCCTAAGCAATACATTAAGATTAGAAAAATAAATAAAAGGAATTAGGGTTGTAAATAATTGAACCAAAACAGCAGATGACATGATTACCTATAGGGATATTTACAGTCAAAATAAAAAAGATTTTAACACAATTTCTGGATTCAAAATCAATATATAATAATCAATAGCATGCAGGAATGATACTTTATTATAAAACATGATTTAAAAGGTCCTATTCTTGAGAGCAATAAGTACTTATAAGTATTTATATATAAACCTAATGACTGTATGCAAAACTTCTATGTGGACTATTGTTAGACAAAATTGAAGGCCATATGAAGAGTTGAATAAGTGGAAATATATATCATGTTCATGGATTGGGAGAATCAAGACCACAAAGACTTCCATTTTCACCAAATTGATCTCTACATACAATGTAATTCCCATCATAATCATAATGCAAACAAGGTATTTTGTGTATATTTCACGTGTGGATGCACAAACAAACTTTTCCTATAAAGCAACTCCCCATTGACCACAGTAATTCTGTTTTCCGAATTACTGGAATGGTTATAGTTATAAAACACAGATTTCATCATGTGATCTTCTTGCTAAAATTTTCCACCAACCCCTCCAAATTTTCAGGATAAAATTTAAAATTTCAGACAACACTCACTGAGCCTTTGTGGTCTGACTCAGGCCTCTCTTGAATCTTATCTCCTGTCTTCCCCTCCATGGAACCAGAGCTCTAGAGTCCCACATGTGCTAATTTAACACACACGGTGTCTTGAGTTCAGGCTTTAGGACCAGAGGTGTTTGGGTCTCGTTTGAGAGTGGTATGGTGGGACAATTTGGGTGTTCTGACAGCACACCATCTATGCTAGATTTCTGATCCTTTTGGAGATTTCGTGAACCGCATAAATGTAGCATAACTTGATAAATCATCTTCTGATATTTGCAACTAAAACCTTGAGCAACTCAGTGATGCTCCTAAGTCTACTTCCTAGATAAAAATTTAAGCACCTCAAAAAGTCCTATAACATCACCCCAAATACAAGCTTAAAAATGAAAGACTATTGTATATGCAGGGCTGTTCTTTTCAAATAGTAAGTGGAGGATCGAGAACAGAGACATTCTTAGACAAGGCATGACGTACATGTTCAGAGGCAGATTGTTAAGAAATACAGTTATAGTATACAAAATCTCCCAAGAAAACCCTGAGACTTAAAAAAAGAGGCATTAGAATTCAAGGAGAAAAGATAGCTATAAGACAAAAAAAAGTGAGGAAAGGTGATTCGGAAATAAAGCCAGTAAATGATGTTGTGTAGAAATCAAGGGAAGAGTAACCTCTTACCCTTCGCCTTTCACCCCAGCTCATGGGTTTAGTGCGGAATCCTCCTGGGTTCTGAAATTGATGTGATGGAAGCCAGGAAAAGATAATAAAGAGATTAGTCTGAAAAGATTCTGAAGTCTAACTGCTAATCCAAAAAAAGGCCCACCATCATATCTGAAAAAACATATTTTATCATTTAAACTAAAAAATATCAGCCTTTTCCTTTCATTACCTCGTTTTATGAAGGGATTGGAAGAAATATTTGGAATACAATTCCAAATGCCTTCATCAGATACATGCTCCAAATTATTTTAACAACCAGAAACATTAGAGTTTGGAAAGTTTGTTCATTGCAATGATCTCAAATTTATTGTGAAGCTTCTTTATTTCTCTAGTGAAATAATTTAAGAAGGAGTAGAAATATAGTAGAATCAAGGAAATTCCGCTTGTACTCTCTCCCTGCATATACCGGTGACCAGTTTTATCTGCATGAAGGGAACTGACAATGTCCGGGGCTCCTGGCACGCCAGAGAACATCAGTGCCTGCTTTTCTGTAAGTGTGGTATTGCTTTAGCTCATGTAAAAATGACTTAGCGAATTTCCTCTGAAAGTGGAACGTGATTTAAAAAAAAAACTTAAAAGAGAAATAATGGATAGAAATATGATACGTATATTTAAGAATTCAACTTCATATTTGGGATCAAAGGGATCTTTCACTGTTGAGTAACCACTAATTTTGAAGACTATGTTTGTAGTTTAAGTCCTTTGACGTTCCATGAGGTAGTCTGAATCCCAAACAACGTGTTCTGGGGTGTTGTGAGACCGAAGAATAAGCTGGCACAACTCTGAAGTTTGTGTAGATTTCACGTAAGTATAAAATCTACTGCTTGAGTTAGCCACATAGCTTGACAGATGTATTGACTACATTCCCCAACACTACCATCTACACAACACAGACACACACATGCACACACATCCCTCTATCCACAGTACAAACCAGAAAATGCAAGTGGTATTATCTGCTATTTTCCAAATTCTAATGGAAGGGTAATTTCAACACCTTTGGAATATTGGCAAATGACAATAATAATAACAACAATACGTATTTCTTGTACTCTTATATAAAACCCTCTCAGTTGTTTTTACCTCATATTATTTTATTTGCTCTCACTTTTAAGGAAATATGTAAAATGAATATTATACTAATTTTGCAAGTGGAAGTACTGAGGCATGGAACGAATAAGGGCCATAACAGGTGTCTGTCAAACTGGCTCACTGTGGGTTTAAGAAAAGAAACCAAGTTTCTAACCTCTTTATTCAATGTTCTTCCCACTGGCTTCATGTCTCCCCAACAGAGTGAGGGTTTTAAATTAAGAACTACTTAACAGCTGTCACCTTACACATCCCTAACACCTCAATACATCTGGTACATTCAGTGCCTTCTTTCCGGTATCATTACAACTACTTAAAACTTTCACATATCCATTTCTTTTAGATTTATTTTTTATCCAATGAGTATATCACTCCTGGATTTAAGTCCAGCTAAGGAGAGAATTACTTATTGACATATTGCAATTTAAAGTAGTGAATATAATTGTTGTTACTCATAATTTGTACTGCACCTACCCAACTATCTAAATTTATAATCGATTTACTCACTCCTCCATGCATTATTTCAACAGTAAATTGGCCTTTATGCAGTCATTTAACATTTCTTTTTAGGGTAAAAGGATAACTAAGTCAAATTCATCTGCAGTTTACAATTACCAGTAACATATTCAAAGACAGATGGAGCAGATTTTTACCTTCTTGATTTTTCCTTGAATAACCATTTCAACCCGTCAAGACCTGTTGAGAAATGCCCTTTAAAAACTTTGCATTTCATTCAGGTTTAGGGACAACATTCAACAGAGCTTCAAACTGTGAAGTTCCACATGAAGGAAATAGGTCAACTCCAGTACCAAACAAAAGATGTTAGATCGATGTGTTCCAACCTCAAAGGAATTTATTGGATATGTTTTCTCAGACTAAACTTCATAGCATAGGAGGGCCAAGGTTTCCTGAATTGATTTTTGAATCATTTTTTTCCATGATATAAACAATAAGGAAGAAAAAGGAGAAATTTCACTGTATTTAACTTAAACTAAACAAAATACGGAAACAACTACCAGAAAGGTGTATATTGACGGGCGAAAGAGTTTTGAGGCTTACAAAAGGGAAGGATGCACAATTTTTAGAAAGTCAGTTGTCATAATAGCTGCCTCAGAATGGAAATAAATTAAAACCGTATAGGTGGAGGAAACACTTACATAATCATTCGGGTGTACTTGATTTGGAATGATCTCATGATAAAGGTCCCAAGGAGCCCACAAACACACCACAAAGGAGTCACTTTACACCAGGACTCATGAGTAGCAACTGTTTCTTAAAAGAAAACAAATTTCTGCTCAGGGAACTTGAACCACTCCAAGGATTTAAGGACCTGCAGTGGTTTGTGGGTCAGTCACATCTGTTCTGAAATGAAACTCTTCTTCCTGCTTCTAAATTGACTAACCCTTAACCCCATTAGCCCTCACGTCTTCAAACAAAGATTATTCCTGTTTCATGAGCTGTGCAACAGTCAGGGTCTTTATGTTTATTCCAGCACATGGAACACATCACAGTTTTATTCTTCTCTTTCGGTCAGCAAAAAGAAGGACGACGCAAAGAAGAAAGCAAGAAATAAAGTCTGCCTTGGGTTTGAAGGTCTGATTGTTACATCTTGTCCACATGGACACCTGTGGAAAATCAGAGTATCTCAAGTAATAACTAGCACCTTTCCAACGTGGAGAGTTTCATCTGTTTTCTTTCCTTCGATCATTAGGTTTCTATTGTTCTGCTGTCTGAGTCTTCTCTGCATGAAATGAGAGGCAGCCAGTCTAAATGAGGCGGAAGCAAGGTCTCCAGTTGTCTCAAAGGCTGTGTATGAGCCCACGATGTAAGCTTCTGCTGCTTTAGGCTTAGACTACACCAAAACATAGAGGTAGGTTCCCCCAACCAGGGCCCTATTTGCAAATATAAGAATTGGTTTGGAAACTTCTGAATGAAAGGAGTAAAATGAGGGCTAGGCAAAATGTAAAATGAACACAGGCTGAGAAGCTAGTGCTTGGAGAGAAATGCACGGGTGGGAGAATTCACATATTTTATAAAGCCATCAGAGAAAGTCTCCTTATGTTAAGGAAGAAAGACCTTTTCTATGTGGCAAGAGTGAACAGCTACCTTGTTCTCTGTTCCCTATAGCCTTCTTACTGCACAAATGATGAAATGGCAGACAGCAAGAGAGAAATGAGCCGCTGCCCCCATATTTCTGTGCTCTTAGATCTTACCTGTGAGTACATGAGGTTTTGCCACTGTTGTGCAGCAGGATAATTCCCACCTGGAAACCTCACCAGGCTTGCCTGGAGAAGGGCTGAGTTCCTCATTAAAGACTTCACATCGAGCTGCAGGAATTTGTCTGGATGGTTGTTATTTGGCAAAACAGAGAGATCCATGTCTCCCTTCGTTTATTGTGGAAAACAAAGGCAACTGAGGCTGCTCCTGTCAGACCTGTCCATTATTAATGAGCCTGAGGATGCTCTGACTGGCACCTGAAACCAAGTCTCTCAGCTGTACTCGGAAGCCACTCTTGAAACGACACACCAACACACAGGAACAATGACACACCCTGCCTTACCTTTCCCACAACACATGTGCCCACACCCAAGCATCCAGGGTGCTTGACAGATGGGGCTACACTCATTAAATTTAACAGGATGCTGAAATTAGATATGCGTGGCACTTCATGTCTTTCCATACAGTGTCAAAAATAGCAGTTTAAGAGGAACTTTTCCTTGGATAAAAGCTGCCAGAATTTCAGTGTCACAGTCCATAATTTGGAGCACATGAAATAGTCACCTGCAGAGAGACATTACCTAATTTTTCTCTCTGCACGTTGCTGAGCTAACACAGCTGACTTGGCCCTGCCTACGCAGCCCCACATGTGATACGCAGGATCTTGTTTCTTCTCATGTTTTGACTCCCAGAGTCTCAGGCTTATGTGAAACCTAACCACATTTAGGTTGTCAGCTTCAGTCTGAGTAGGGAAATGGCAAGAATTTGCTTTATAGTTTTCTATAGTGATTTAAAGCCCCGACCTGCTGCCCTGATCCATTCACTATCTGAGGTCCCTTTGACTCTGTTCCTGGCTGTATTCATTCCTACGCTGTGTTTTGGTGTTCACACAGTACAGTTGGAAGCATACAGGAACATGGCTGCTGGCTTTGGGTGACGTGCTGTGCTAAGTGAACCCATCTGCTGTTTAGAGAGCCAAGGTGAGAGTAAGGCTAAGGACGGTGTATCAAGTCAGGAAGTGATGATGACTTTAATGGAGATCAGCTCTGTCATTACAAGCCACTCTGCCTTAGGCAACCCACACTATTCACTGGAAGAATATGGATTTCCACCTAGAGAAAGAGGAAGCCTTCCCACTTGTGAGGAGGCAAAGGATAGACACATTAGCTGTTTTTAAAAGACACAGGTTGTTTGTTATGTTTGCACCTCTATAACCCATCTGATTCAGCAGAAAGTTTCTCTTCCAGGGGTAAAGGGGTTACATGTGGAATGTATCAGCCTCAGATTTCAAGAGTGTCATATAGTTTACAAGAATCAGCCCTCAGGATGTTCTCGAATCAAGCAAGACACTAAAGAGCACCTACCTTCTTTATAGCAATAATCATGAGGGTGTTAACAAATTCTCTCTTATAGTTGTAAAACTGGGTTAAACAATCAACATTTTCTATAAGAATTTTTTGCACCCCAACTCTATCACTATCTTACAATATTTGAAATACATTTGGGTGGTTTTATCAATACATTTACTGGAGAAAGTAAGAGGTACTTCATAATGTCAGTTAATAACAAAAACAAACACAAGCGTTTCAAGAATCAAGTGTACTGTATGTGCATGTGCTTGGTACTTTCTGGATTTTTCTAGTTGTTGTCAGAATACATCTAATGAACAAATATTTCTCAACCTGTTCACTTTTCCTCAAAGATTCCTTGGGGACTAACACACGTCTTCAAGAAAAGCCTTATTTCTCTTTGGCTGTCTATATTGGCAGGTAGAGATACAGAACCCAGGTCCAAACATATTTGCTCAGGCCTTTTCGTCAGCCAAAGTATGAGGTAGGTGAGGTGAGCCTTCGGTTTTCCTTAGGTGTCCTTCCTTTAGATTTCTCCACCATGCTCTAGATGCCCAGAGGGTTGTATACTGTCTTTCTGTTTACAAGTTTAGTCTCAGACTTTCCATCTTCTCCCACCATCCTTTGTCTACTCTCACCCCAAGCCATCAGTTATTATTTCTCATTACTCTCCCTGTAGGTAGCCCACATGACCGACAATCTAGAAACCAAGCTTTCTCCTCCCTCTCTGCTACTGTCCATCCTCCCTACTCCCCAACACCACACCTGCGCCTCCGCTTATGTCAGTCCTCCTGCGTGGCAACAGTTCTTCCCAATCCTGGCTGTTGACCACCTCCTAATCATCCTTCCTGGGCCATGGCTGATACTGAGCCTTTCACAAAAACGTTATATATTTTCCCTAGTAGGGGAAATGAGTTTTCCCCCCTTTGAAATCTTACAGTGATTTGTTTATACTCTCATCTTGCTATCTTTTGTTTGATAATGTAATTTACAGTTTTCTTTATGAACCTCTACTCTAGATGATACATTACAAAACAGTAGCCCTATTGGATGTTTCCTTCTCCACACAAGTCATGTCTGAAGACCCTCATGAAGCCTTTGCTCAATAAAT
The DNA here is from genome assembly GCF_041296265.1 of Equus caballus. Taxonomy (NCBI): domain Eukaryota; kingdom Metazoa; phylum Chordata; class Mammalia; order Perissodactyla; family Equidae; genus Equus; species Equus caballus. Next base: position 60,975,205 of record NC_091697.1, read on the forward strand.
AATGATGTCTGCTGTTTCTTCCAGAGCCCTAAGAAGGGCTCTACTCTGGCTGGAAATAGATAATCCAATTAAATTTGATTTAAAAAATGGCCTAATACTCTGTTTTCCAATCAACGATGCTCAGTGAAAAAAGATTCCATTGCCAAAAATATTTATAAAATACTCTGTATTCTCTTCTGGTAGTTTACAATGCACAAACTCACATTGAAGATTCTGAGAAGTTCTACTTTGTTAATGCAGGCATTTTCCAAATTTATTTGATCACATAACACTCATTTCACTGTTTTCCTTTTAACTCTTCAAAAAATTTACCTGATAGTAATTGGACAAATATTGACTTGGGTTACTATTTCTTTGCTATCATTAATACCTTCATTCTAGAGTGACAAAAGGTGTAAATAAATACAAATAAAGAGTCATATTGCAGGGGTAATCTGGTGGAAATGTGGATCTCTGGGCTTCTCAACCCTTACCATGCAGTTAATCATTTGCTCTCTCTCTTTACAGTATATTTTTTATAAAAGTATCATTTCTTCTTGGATTTGGGCCCAGAACTATAGTATTTTGAATGATGAGAATTCTAAAAATAGAATTAAATATGGTTTACTAGGTAAAGCTATCTACGTATCAGTTAACTTTATTTTCTTCTTTTCTTTTTCTAATCCTCTCTTGCCTTTCCTTCATCCCTCCCTTCCTCCCTTCCTTCTTTCCTTCCTCTCTCTTCCTCTCTCTCTCCTCCTTTTTTTTCCCCTAGATTGTACCAATAACCAACTGAAATACCGAAAGTGTTTCTAGCTGAAAAGCCTGTACAATGTCCAGATGAACAGTTGGGGTTCATCAAATTATCTGAGAGAGTTTGAAAATTAGTTGGATCATTTTGATTACAAAGAAGGACTACGATTAGGTTATAAATTCTGTGCATCTATTGTAAAACATTTTAAAATTGGCTGAACAAGGGAGGCAATCAGGCTAACAGAGTGCACAGTATTTGGAGTCAGAGTGGCTCTATTACATCCAACTAAACTGTGTTCTTGAGCAAGTTACTGTATCTCTTTGAGCCTCAGTTTCCTCAGCTGTAATGTGAAGATACTAATAGTACCTTACAAGGTTGCTGGGAGGTTTAACAGGTATAGTAGTTAACAGAATGCTTAGCATATATTAAGTTCTTAAAAAAGGTTCACTGTTATTTTAAGAGTGCATAAAAACATGGATTTTCATTTCAGTTGTCTCTGATATAAAGCAAACGGAAAAAAAATTAAAATCATATTGGCCATCTTTGGTTAGAAAGCAAACTGCATTTCCCATTTCCTAGAATCCCCTTCTTTGTGTGATTCTTGGTTAGAATTGGCCAAAAGAGGAACTTGCATGAGATTTGGAAGACAAAATGGAAGCAGCATTCATTAATCTGAAAGTCATCAGATGCAGAGACAGACAGGCACAGGTGCTGGGCACAGATCACCTTTGCTCTCTTGAGCTCCATGTCCATTTCTTCTTTCCAATTGCTGGTCCTGTTGACCATCAGGAAACTCAGATCCGCTGCCAGATGTCTGCTGTGGACCTATAAAGGAGGAAGCTACACAGAGGCAACAGCATTTCATAGACATCTTTTACAAATTACCCCTTCCTAGTCATACTTACCTGGCTGTGCCTGGCTGCTCAGATTGGTTGGTAACCCCTCTGATCCTCCAACTCCTCTTAGGGTCCTTCAGTTCTCTAGCTCCTCCTGCAGTTGTGTGAATTCAAATCCATTATCCCATAATACTCCAACACTGCTTTTCTGACTGAACCCTCAGAATTATTGGTACCAGAAGTGTTTCCAAAAAACAGAAAAGTGGGACCCTGGTCATCCATGGTATATAATGGCAAAATAGTTATTTAAATTCTCATCTATAGTCACCAGGAGTGAAGTGCCTACAGAAAGCAAGGCTCTGGGTTACCAGTTATCCGCTGTATTAAAACTTTTTCATAGAACCAAAAAGAATAATGCCTGTGGGTTAATTGCTTCTAAATGAGCTAGAGAACTTAGAGGAAGAGAATGATAAGTCTGGGGTTTTAAATTCACAGCTTAAGGTCTAAGTTGGGAACCAGAAAGCTTCCATAACTGCCTTGAAATAAAACCTTTTTGACTCTACTGCTGATGTTCCACCATCTGTCATGTCTTCTACATCCATATCCAGATTTAAGTCCTGGAAGATCCAAGGAGACCAGGTAAAAAGTGTGACTTGTGAGGTGTTATCATACATGCCAAAGGAATTGGAAGATTTTACCAATTCATGTTAACTGAAACCCAGGGTATACACATGGGGATGTTTCCTAATGGTGATTATACTAGGGTGGATGGAATACAATGTATTAGCCTAAATGTTTTTGATATGCGTTGACTAAGTAGAGATTCTGGATTCAAAGTGTTAGTTCATGTAGCTGGGAGTAACTCTTAATAATCTGACTGAAAACTAGACCCAATACCCAGTGGCAATCCTCTCTAAATGAAAGTAAGATGCCAAAACCTCCTTGCTATAATGTAATATGTACAAACTTTTAGGGAGATTGGTTTTAATATTTTAGATGTGCTCACCCACCTGTTAAATGTGTCCTCTAAGAAGGTCCAGAGGACATTCCCTTCACCAAGGAAAATACATTGGTGAAGGCAGTATTGGAATCTTTAGAGATCTTCATAGTGGCTTTTTTCTGAAAACCAGTAATGACATTGAGAAATGCTGCCATTGAACCAGACTTCCTGAATTTAATGAGGATGATGGAAGTCCCTAAGGGCAGGAATGCAAAGGTTGTATTTCACTGCCAGAGACCACATGGCAGTGGTTACCATAAAAGGCAACAGAGTCAAAGGGATAAAGAGAATGGTTTGACCTGCAAAGATTTTTGGTATTGGCTAACTGACCATGGAGTCCATAGGACTGAAATAGACAGGCATTCTACTAAAGTCTTACTTGATTTGTATAAGCATGCAATCTCTTGACTTGGTGAAAATAAGTCTGATTTGAATCACCATACCAGGGCATTGCATTCCCTCGATCAATTTCCATATGAGAGCAGGTTCAGAGACCCAAAATTCTTTGAATGAAGGGGAGGCTAGATCTCTTTGAGGAAGAATCCTGGTACACTGTCCAAAGTTCATACTGTAAATCTATCTTCTAGTCTTCCCTGATGGGAACTGTGTACTGGGGAAAGGAAAATAATTGAAGACTGTTGGTGATTACTGGATTACTGGCTCTAAACTGATACTAATTCCTGATAACCCTAAATTGCCACTGTAGTCCCACAATCAGAGCAAGAACTTATGGAAGTCATATAATTTAATCAAGTGTTGGCTTAAATCTGTCTCATAGTAGACCCAAGAGTCCCTGAACCCACTCCAAAGTTATTTTATGAATTCTGGAAGGCATACTTGGTATAGCAAGACTCAGAAACTGGCAGGACCCCTGCTCCCATTGTTGGTTCCATGACCTGTAGAATGAGGGCTCACGTGGTAGTAATGGTAATGAAACTCCTAGAACTGCCTCTACATAAAATTGGAAACTAAGTCAATATTGCATTCCTTGATGGATTTCTGAATTACTTCCACTGTGAAGGATTTGAAGGATGCAGGAGGTAAATCCACCCTCCCCCCTTTTTTTCCTATTGTCCTGTGCAGAAGACAGCTGGATGTTAGAGAATTACACCGGATTATTACAAGCTTAATCAGATGGAAGGGAAAAACTACATAGGAAGAGGAGATAGTCTCAATTCCATCCCTTGATTCCCGAATCCATGAGTCTAGGTGGAAATATCACGATATATTGGTTGATGAATCAGACTGTATACAACATCTTAGAGGACCTCCAAAATGTTTTCACCAAGCTAATGCCAGGACTGAATATTAAAAAAAAAGTCATTGCATCATTCTGTTAGGCCATCTGTTTCAGGATGATGGGGAACATGGTAATACCAGAGACTTACATGAACATGAGCCCACTGCCACATTTTATTTGCTGTTATGATTCCTGAAGAGAAACACTATCATATGTAATACTGTAACAGTGAAAGAGGCATTTGGTAAGTTCATGGATGGTATTTTGGCAGAAACTTTGCAGGCTAGGAAGGCAAACCTATAGTCAGGGTAAGTGGCTATTTCTGTGAGAACAAATCCCTGCCTGTTTTGTGATAGAAGTGAGCTAATGTAATCATACCACGATGAAACTGCTTTGGCTGGATTGGCAAGGACTTGGAAGAAGCATGATTTGAAAATTGGTGACAAGAGAGTTCTGAGGAAAAGTATGTGGACAGACCTCCTTGAATAACTTATATACTTATATTCCATTTGACTGCTCACCAAAGAGCACTCTCAGGAGAGCAGTCTCCATCATCAGGTGGATGAGATGACAAGTCCTGTGTATGTTGACCAGTTTCTTTCATCAGCCACCTTTGTCTTTGCCCAATGGGCCTGGGAACAAAGAGACAAAGGTGGCAGGAATGGAGATTATGCATGGGTTCAATGACGTAAACCGCCACTCACCAAGGCCAATCTAGCTACAGTGACTGCTGAGGGCTCAACCGAACAGCAGAGGAGCTATTGTTTCCCAATATGGCATCAGTCTACAGGAGAACCAGCCCACCACCTTGACTGCAGTATGATTACATTAGCTCACTTCTATCACAAAACAGGCACGGGTTTGTTCTCACAAAAATAGCCACTTACCCTGACTACAGATTTGCCTTCCCAGTCTGCAGTTTCTGCCAAAATACCATCCATGAACTTATCAAATACCTCATTCACTATTATGGTATTCCACACACTTCTGTTTCTCTTCAGGGAACTGAAAAAACAGCAAATAAAATGTGGCAATGGACTCATGCTCCTGTAAATCTCTGGTATTAAAATGTTCTCCATCACCCTGAAGCAGATGGCCTAACAGAATGATGCAATGTCTTTTCTTCTTTTCTTTTTAATATTCAGTTCTGACACCAGCTGAGTGAAAACATTTTGGAGGTCCTCTAGGATGTTGCATATGGTCTGATTCATTAGCCAACATATGGTGATATTTCTACTTAGATTCATGGATTCAAGAATCAAGGGACGGGGGCTGGCCCTGTGGCCGAGTGGTTAAGTTCACACTCTCTGCTTTGGTGGCCCGGGGTTTCGCCGGTTCAGATTCTGGGCGCTGACATGGCACCACTCGTCAAGCCATGCTGAGGCGGTGTCCCACATGCCACGACTAGAAGGACCCACAACTAAAAATACTCAACTATGTACCAGGGCACTCTGGGGAGAAAAGGGAAAATTAAAAAAAAAATGGAATCAAGGGATGGAATTGAGACTGTCTCCTCTTGCTGTATAATTTTTCCCTCTCTCATTTTCCTACTGTCTTATGTGAGATGTGTTGATATTGGTTAATTTTATATCTCAGCAATTAAAGGATATACATAGTAAGTGACAATCTAGATTGAAAATGTCCCCTGTATTAAAATGAAGGTGAAAAATATTGAGGGAAGTGTCAAGGACCGTGAAGATATTGAGGTTTTACTCTACTTGCAATCTATCAAATTAGCCTGCTACGCTTTCATGGCAGAAGACATAAGACTCCTGGGTTAAAGACAAAGGACTTTGTTACTCACAGCAATAGCAGAAGCCGGAGAATCAGCACGTTCTTGCACCAGTTCCCTGAGCCCCAATTCCCACGGGGTGGCACAAAGAGAGCCAGGTGACACCTGCACGTGCAGTGGGCCGTGTCACAGGAGAGGGACTCCAACTTTAGGGACCCTGAAACTTTTCTAATGAGAAGTAAGCATGTCTCCCCTTTGCTCCAAAGACAGACACTACCTTTATCTTCCAAGGCTGTTCACTATACAAATAGCCCTCAGAACATACTCCCCAACACGAGCAGACAGTGCCAAGACGTGTGGAAATGTGCAAGACCTACGAAGAACTGCCTCCCAACAGGAAGTTTCACATATTTTATTGAAAAATCTAAGACATCATGTGAATCATGTACAATATTTTCTCACAAGAAAACATTTAAGCTGGTTTTTTAACGTTTCACAAAACTGTAAAACTTTTTAACTTTTAAAAGGAAAAAACACAATGAAACTACCACAGCATTATAAGCTTTTTGTTTTTCCTTGTTCTAGGGAAAAGGCTGAAAAATATTTAGTAAATTTTCTCATTATGATTTGTGAGGCTAAGTACTATAGTCTTTTATAAATCTGCTAAAAAGATACAAGGAAATGGGTGGATCGATGCTTTCTTTGTTCAAAATATTTTAAAAAGCTAAAATCTAATGACAACATGTTAAAATAATACACATTTTTGTAGGATGTTACCATTCCTATAACGGTTTCTCTACACTATATCAACAGTGCAATGGTGATTCAGTGTAAATCATTACAGTGTCTCATTGTTACAATACTTGTGTTCAAGTACATGTCCATGAACATGATCAAAGTCCATATTTTGACTTTTCCTTTCCATTATTAAAATAAGGTTATAATTACAGTAGAATTTTTCCTATGGACAGCTCTAAATCTGAACCAAATTCATCATACATTCTCTAAAAACCTGTTCAACACTATGAGGTTTGTTATGTTCACACATCTCCTGCCGATTACAGAAAATGGGCTAAGTATGCATCAGGACACCAAAAAACAAAAATGATTTCTCTCCATATATAACTAAACTATTACGCTAAATTAGTATACATTCTGGATAACTCAATGGTATTGGTGGGGAGAGAGTAGCACCTTAGAGACAGCCCTAACTTAAAAAAAATTTTTTTATAGCCTAATGATCTTGTTTTTTTTTTTTTTTACCCCATTTTTATTTTTATTCTGGAAACTGGATCCAACTTAGATAAAATTATTTATGAAGCCATATAGTATAAATCAAAATGTTTGTATAACCAAAACAAACACCATATTGGATGTCTGGCAGGCAAAAAAATAAATTAATTTGATTAAATTATACGTAATCTGATAATATTTGGTCTGAAAAAACATGCTAGTGTGTGTGTTTATAAATAATGGAATTGCAAAGAGCTGTGAGCCAGCCAGCGTGCTAGAGGTCAACTCTTCTGCTGCAGCTTCTGGGCATAGAAGTCCCTGCACGTCTCACAGCAGCGCTGATACCACCGCATGTCCTGACACAGGTTCTTCTCACGTATCACTCGGCAGTACACAGGCCACTGATCTCCCAGGCACTTGAAAGTCAGAGCAGCTGTGAAGCAGAACACAGGGAACTCAATACATGTAGATATCTTAGGTGTCATGAGTAGAAGCCAATAGCAATCAGTTAAGTGGGAGGATTTTGTATGCTCACTTTGCCTCATTTATATTACCTTCTGGAACTTAAAAGACAAAGAAATAACCCCCCCCCACACACACACATACACACATAATAAAGGAATAAAGTGAATGAATAATGGTCTTACTTGGGAACTTTTTTAGACTTATTAAAGATAGGTTTCCCAAATCCAATGAGTTCTACAGCAAATGGTTGCTTTTTTTTGCTGAGGAAGATTAGCCCTGAGCTAACATCTATGCCAATTTTTCTCCACTTTATATGTGGGTCACTGCCACAGCATGACTGACAAGTGGTGTAGGTCTGCACCCAGGATCTGAACCTGCAAACCCAGGCCTCTGAAGCTTACCCACTACACCTTGGGGCTGGCCCCTGCAAATAGCTTTTAAGGTTCAATTTTATGGCTTTCATTTAAACTTCTCTTGGACTTTTGGTTGAGAAGGTCAAAAAAGAATAATCAATGTGTTCAATATGTCCACCTTTATGGAAATGCAAATTAAGTACTGTCATGGATGAAACTGCAAAGAAATAGCAAAACAAAAACATGCTCACACTTATTTCACATTCCTTGTGTCCTAGATAGCAGACATGTCTAGGTGGAATGTCTGGGCATGGTGATTTCAGGTATCTTTAAAAACAAAGCTGATTACCAAAAGTCATTGAAATTTATAGCAATAAAGTGTTTGAAATTAGAACTTGGTATAGAACATCTGGTCATGTAGATTTGGCCTCTATTTTTCTGAAGGAATAAATTGTTCTGGCCTGTATAATAAAAGTCAGTCCTGCTACAATTCTTTCTTTTGCCACTATTCTAATAGGATTCATTATTTTACTTTTAAAACGCTTAGATCTTCCCATCACTGTGCTTCTGTGTTTGGGGATATACCTTCAAGGACAAATAAACAGAGAAAATGCAGTTTTAATTAAATTCTTCTTTTAATTCATTATTTTCTGCCACATGATACTTCAAGAAGGATTCCAAGTAACTGTTACAGAAAGGAATTATGTTGTTTTTGAATACATGGATTTAATGCATCTGCTCCAGGATTGCTTAACTTTTTGTTTTAACTAGTCTTAATTCTACTTGAACTGATGATTTCTTAGAAATGTTAATTATTTGGCGTGAAAAAAGAGAATTTTTGTATTTCCATGAAGAACTAAACTTTTCCAATTGATTGAGTCTTATGCCTGGAAAGTATCTATGACAATTTAGCTCCTTGCATTTTGGCAATACTATTCTGTATGATTAAATTGTTCCCCTGGAGATTATATGCACAGATTAAAACTGAAGGTGCTAAACATAAATTAATCCAATGACAGCCAGGTAGCAGGGCTGTTAAAAGCCACTGATTGCCACAGAAATAAAGGCTAATTCATTAATAAATATTTGTTATGCAAATGCAAGCTATATCTACTTAAAATACGAACTCTACTTCTTGACGATGGATTAGAGGAATAACAGGAATTGAGAATATATATGAAAGCATTTTATAACATAAAAAACTATATAAATAAACATGTAACTAGTATTTATTTGTAGTTAATATTATATCCTTAAAGATGAAAATAATGGTTCTTCTTGTTTGACGGTGCAGATCCATGTGCCCATTCTTCTTGAAAGCCATTTTTTACTCTATATCTTTCCAAAGGATAATCTGTACCCAGGATCACAAGGAAGGCTATTAACAATGGAGAGATCCAAGGTATAGACACCACAACTTCACCTTTCCATAGACATTACCTTAATTGATAGGTCTGCAATGGTACTGGTAGGACCCCAAATGTGGTTACATTCTTCAACTCTTTATAAAATGACCTTGGGTGGTGTGGCATCCTAGTTCCAGGGTCTGGCTCTGAGTACACAGTTTCAGGAATCAAAGTAGTTTAGTCTTTAGGATTTTTTACCCACCCAACCATTTGGACTAAACTATAGTTAAACAGATCCAATTTAGTCAGAACCAAACTAATCAGTATGGATTTATAACTAAGCTTTAAAATGATATGCAAAATAGAAGAATCCAGGAGCATTTCTGTTTCTCAAAATCATCCCCTTTTTGGTCTGCTTACCCAGCCTGGGTGACGTTATGGTATTTACATTAATCTTCTCGTTGCAGGGCTGAAGGTGGCATGGCCTGTATGCTGCAGGTTTTTCTGAAGAAAAACATTCATTTCCATGTCTTCCTGTAATCTTGTGCATGCACTGGATAACACGGGACTGCATTCCTTTGCCACAGGTAATTGAGCACTAGGAGAGACACAAGGTTTGCTAAAAGTCTTTTTTGCTGTTTTTTTTTCCCCTGGGCTGTGAGCCACCTTCTCTCTATACTTCTTAAAATTGAACATGAGCCACAACATCCAGAGTTGGTGCAAAACATGAGTCAGAAATGTTGATGCTCATAACTTGGACACAGTACTGTTCAGAATCTCTGGCTGATCTAAGGCACAGCTTTAGGCAATGAAGGATGCAGGCGAGTAAAGATGGATAAAGAAAGTTGAAGTCTGACTTGGAGAGAATGAGAATGAATGATACCAATATTGCGCTTGGGCAGACAGTTTTTAAAGTTCTAATATCTAGTTTGCAACAAATAACTGATTCATGATTCTTTACTATGCTCACATATGCTGAACCGTGGAGCTAAATCCTTGTTACAGTCTTTCAACCTACTCATCTACTCCATTTGCTCTGGCCTGGAAATGTTTATCAACAATACCAATATTGCTTATCAACCTGATGTGTTACTGAAATAACTGCTATTTCTTGGCAGAGTACAGGACATCCAATATGGTACTAATAAAAATATTTGATAATCTGGATTTTTCTAATAAAATACCCTTTTAATGGATTCCTTGTATTTCAGCTGAATGTAGTTTGTCTTCATTTGTAAGCTATTTTGCAAAGAAGAACATATCCGATGTACAATGGTCTTTTATTAGAGAAGTCTCTTGGGTCCACGTACATTATTAGATTTAATTTGTTACACAAATCAGTTGATGCTTATTTGACCAAGAAAATACAATTATTTTATGGTATCAAAATTACACGTGAGAGAGGGAATGTGCTTGTGTTTCTGAAAATCATGATTTATTTGCTAGTTATATTATTTTCTATACAGTAAATATTTAGCCATATTTGGCTAAATAGTTCTAAATAATTTAGAATTATTTAAAGAGATGATCTTCATCTATTCTAATTGAAAACTGGTAAATATTTTCTGATTGTCACTTTTTAGATATGCAGGCATAAGGTTTGTAATTTTTTTCCCCTTTGTATTTTACCAAGTCATTGTTATGATCGCAGTCTCTTTGCTGTCAATTCTTCCTTTACTATGATCATGGCTCCCAGCTCTTATTTTATTTGCACAAGAAGCATTCTACACAAACCCTTGTCACCTCAAGTCACTGTTTGCTTTGTCCCCAATCTTCCAATCTGTCCCATATATTAACACTGAATATGTATTCTTTCAAAATTGCTTTACATATATAATCTCCTTACACAAAAATCTTTGGTTATGGAGTTCCCCATTGCCTACAAGATAAAGCTCGGTATTCCAGAATCTCCAGGCTGGCAACGATCTACCCCCTCAACCTTAATTTCCACCTCTCTGCTTTAGGAATCATTTGCTGTATTATAGACTAATCATATTTGTGCAATTTCTATTCCCACATCTACAATTGTGCTCACAGTATTATTCTTTTCCAAATGCCTTGCCTTTTTTCAGATCACAACCTCAAATCTGCTCCCTCCATGAAGCATCCCACAAGTATCCCAACTACTTATGCATATTTATGCAACATTTATGGTTTAAAACCATATATCCATATAACTGAGGCTCCCCCTTAGAATCACTTGGAGAAAATTTCTTTTAATTATAGATTGTAACACCTAGAATTTCTAAGTCAATAAACTCAGATGGCGTCTGGGAATATGCATTTAAAAAAATATCTAGGTGACTCTGTTGCATAGTGTAAGTTTATAAACTACGGGTCAACAGTATGTGTCCTGTATTTAACATAGGCTGATCTGTATTGTTTCTTATCTTTGATTAATATCTTTTAATGCATCTAGTTTGTCTCTTCAGGTAGATGGTAAATCTCCTGAAATTAGGCTCATTGTCATGTCACCTTCGGTAATAAAATCTACATGTCATGTACGAAAATAGCTTACTAAGAATAATGGACTTTTATGTGTATGCCATTAATGTGAATCTACAGAAAATTGATCTTTCTAGATTTTATTCTGTAAGTATTTCTGCATAATACCCTCTTTGTATCTGATGAATTCTTAGCTTTCTGCAAATAGCAGGTTAAAGAACAAGTGGGATGTTACATCCCTTTAAATCTGATTTTTTTCATGTTAATTTCCACAGACTGTGAATGTTTCCAGTTCAGTTTAAGCTTTATTATAACTTACAATTATTATAGGAGGAGTAACTGTTTGACATGGGCTTTCTCCCTTGAAAGCATCTTAATCCCGTTCTAAAGAATGGACGTAACTATATAAATAAAGACATCATACTTCTTATAAAAATAGTTTCAGGAAAATTCAAAATAGTTAAACTAAAAACTTTTAAGGGGTTAAGTTAATACAGAAAAATATCATTCTAGTATCTACTCCTAAAATTCCCATAGATCTTGAGAGTAATCACAATACTTGAGAAATCAAAAGAATAATAGAAGTTGTATAAGAGATGAACTCATTCTGATACAATAGAGAAGGTTCTCAATCATATGTCAAGGAACACCATGATCAGTCACAGACCCAAAACTTTTTCTTTTTTCTTTTTGGTGAGGAAGATTGGCCCTGAGGTAACATCTGTTGCCAATCTTCCTCATTTTTTTTCTCCCCAAAGCCCCAGCACATAGTTGTATATCCTAGCTGTAAGTCATTCTAGTTCTTCTATGTGCGATGCTGCCAAAGCACGGCTTAATGAGCGGTGTGTAGTTTCGTGCCCAGAATCTGAACCGGCGAATGCTGGGCCTCTGAAGTGGAGCACGTGAACTTAACCACTACACCACCAGGCCGGCCCCCCAATACTTTTGATTAATCATATCAACTCCAAAGAACATGAGCAAACCAAAGTAACACATCATTTTTCAGGATTATAAAAAAATGAAAGAAAGTAACGATAGAACACATAATTTTAGCAGATAGTGGCTGAAGAACGCCTTTCAAAAAAAATTGAAAAACTTAAGAGAAAAAGGTGTTAGTTGCATTCCTCATGCAAGTTAAGTTTGGTAACTATTTAGGAATAGCCAGAAAATAAAAATAGTATCCAGGAAATAATGGTAGTTCTGTAATTCACTTAACTAAAACAGTATGATTTCTGCCTCTGAAATCAATAGAATAAGCTTTATTATAAAATTAATCTCATAGCCTTAGAATCAAATTTTCATTAGAATACTTTAATAATAAAATATCAAGCTCTTACTAGTAATTATTTTCTTTATAAAATATATTTTGTTAAAAACTTTGTTACAAGTGTGTGAAAAATCAAGAGAGATTTGAAATGGAATAATTCTAAACTAGTTCTTACTTTATTATAGAAGACACTAAGAAATAATTGGATATTTTCTCAAGTCATGTCACTATGATTAAAGACAGATGACAGACTTTAAAAGAAAAAGCCAAAACAGTTCTGGCCTTGAAATGAGGAGACCTGGGCTCTAATATTGTCTCTAGCAACTAATGTACCTGGGACTTTTCTCCTTTTTGTTAAGAGCAGGGCATTGTTGTAAATCATAGCTGCACTTGTAGATGTAAATTACCACAAAAGTAAAAATTCCCAATAACTTACTATTAAAAGTTACAGAGTGGTCTGGTAATTTTTAAGTGGTGAAACTACATAACAGTAAAGACTCTAATATCATTAGCTAATCATTCACTGTGCCACCCAACAATGATACAGTGGAAGTTTTGTTAAACGAACACTCAAAATCATAGTTTGTTTGAAAGTCTCAGAATAATCATTTATAGCTTTTTCAAATATTTATTGATTACCCACTATGTTCAGGATCTTGCGTAGAAAATAAAAACAGCAGAAATTATTAATACTATGGAGCTGGTACCTTATTCAATAAACTTTATTAAAAAATGATATAAAATAGGTGGAGTTAGAAACAGATTACTAGACATTACAGAAGCTGGGCAATTTCATCTACTTTTAGCCAACTGTTTAATATTTTAAATAATCAGTTGCATTACAGAACCATGGTTTGCTGTTTAGGATCAAAGGAAACCAATAATACTACTTCTGAAATCTTTACATCATATAATGCTAACAGTAGTCAGAACTTATTTAGTATTTATTATATGCCAGGTACTGTGTTAGAGGTTACATTTATTTTAATATCTTACATGAAGTGCATGAGTACTATTGATACTGGCCCTGATATCAGTTTCCTTACATTAAACCCAGCATATATGGGGTTGAAACCAAAACACTCATTTCCTGCTTACTTCCTGGCTTCCTGGCTCCAGGATCCACTATCCTCCATGGAGACAGACTCAGCCAAGGACAACCCCCTGGATTCGTTATCTCCTCTCCTCCTGCCCGCCAAGGAGCTACAGGCTGGTGGGAAAGCTGCTGGCCAGCAATGTCATGGGCTCCCTCCTCTCTGCAAGTAGTCTCAAGGCCAAACACAGGCCTGTGGGAAAGCGCCAACCAGCAAAGCCATATGCTCTCCTCCCCTACCTAAAACGCCAAATAAAAACCCTTCCTTTTAGCTTTTCAGGGAGTTTGGGATTTCAGCATTACCTGCCCTTTCTTCTTGCTCAGTGCTGTGCAGTAATACAATTCCTACTTTCTTCCACCACACCCAGTGTCAGAGATTGGCTTGCTGCGCAGTGGGTGAGTGAACTCACGTCGGGTTTGATATCACTATTACTATCCCTTTTACACAGATGAGAAAATAGAGTCTGAAACTGCCCAAAGGGTTACAGCTAAGAAGTGGTAGAAATGGAATTTGAACCCACACGTCCTGAAATCAGAGATTGGCCACTTAAGCTTTACTTGATACTAGAAGATTATTAATACTCCTCTTTATGCTAACAGTCAGAAGTCTTTCCTTTTCCTCTCCTGCCAAATTAACCTCTAATCCTCATATCTTACTCTTAACCTGAACATTAATGAAATTAGAAGGGCTTTTTTGTTTTGTTTTTTATAACTCAGGTTTTGTGGTATGAGATAAACTCTTTTGCCATAAGGACAATTCACATGCATGATTTATCTTCAGATAGGGTGATCATATAATTTATCATCCAAACCAGGACACTTGTGAAAGAAGTTGCTGATAATAACTATTCCTAGATGACAGGCATACACTGGGACAGTCCTGGGTAATCTGGGACATAGAGAGACCCTACCTATAGACAACTAACTGACAGATCTATGTACCAGATGATAAACACAAATGAATGGACACATGAAATACCTATTATATTCCAGGCGTTATCTAATATGCTTTTACACAGAATGTCTTGGTTAATCTTCCTCATAACCCTAATAACTTCACAGATGGAAAGAGTGAGGCTCATAGAGATTATTTCCTTCATTCATTCAACAAACATTTACCAAAAGTCTACAATGTGCCAAACATTGTTCTGGATACTGGGACGTGACAGTACACAAAATAGACAAAAGCAGATGTCCTCAGTAAGTTTACATTCTAATGAGGGAGGCAAGAAAGTAACACATTGTATGTTAGACATTGAAAGGCACTAAGGAGAAAACTAAAGCTGGGAAGGAGGACTGGGAAAGTTTGGAGGGGACAATTTGCAGTTCAAATGTGATTATCAAGGAAGGACTCATGGAGAAGGTGACAAAGACGTGCTTCGTAAGGAGAGACGGACCTCAAATTCAAGTCTTTTGATTTCAAATGTGATGTTCTTTCTGTGTTTCTACAGATCTTGGATCAATTTCAATGGCTTTCTCTTTCTCCCTCCCTCCTTCCCTCCTTTCTTCCCTCCATCCTTCCTTCCTCCCTCCCTCTTCCCACCCCTCCCTCCTTCCTCCTCCCCTCTCTCCTTCCTTCCTTCCCGCCTTCCTTCCTTCTCTCAGTCATTTTTCTAATACATTTTAAATCGTCCTCTTCACACATGTACCAAGTAAATTTAAAATATATTTGAAACAAGGCAGCACAAAAGACTTCCACTAAAGGCCAAAATGCTAAAATGTCAACAACAATTTGCCAGCAACTGGTAAAGAAACTCAGCATGTACCATATAACTTGTCACTGATATTTCTTTTACAAGGAAAATTTCCTGACTAGAGTATTTTAAAAAGAGAGACTTGTATTGTCTGACAAATATTTTGTTCCCCAAACAGTTTAATATTGCCCTGAAGGATCGTTAAAAACAAAGCACCTCATGAATCAATTCCACGAACTAGAAGCCTTTAATTCTGAACAGGAAACACAATCTTGATGTCCCAGGTTTATGACAGTAGAAAGAAACAGTAATCTTTAGAACAAACTTACACAGCTTAGAAAACCACTCACATGGTTTTGGAGTTAACCAGTTTTTCTGACCGAGATAACAAGGCAAATGGAAAATTGATGTTGGTATTCCCTCTGCCCCACCAAAAAATGAGCCCTGAAGTCTCTGAAAATGAAATTTGTTTTATTGACTTAGTGATATTCATCAGTTCAATCTATCTGAGAAAATTATGACCTTCTTTACACTTGGGTACACGTAGTAATATCTTTAGATAATATCATCATAGATTTCTCTTATAGTGTAATAAATCCTTTCTTGCCCTGGGATAGTAGTGACAATTTCTAAGGCTGTATTAAATTATGCCTACACTGTAGCTTGCATGTCAAACTAAATATGATAAAGGAAATTTTCTCAATAATTCAAACAGTTTGGACTATTAAAATGATTAGAGAAATAGTTTAGTAAATGAGAACCATGAATACAAATGTGAGTAAATAAACAAGAAGAGGCTTTATCTTCTTTTAAAATGAGATCATATTATAGAATCTTATAACCATTTCCATTACCTAAAACTTTATTTTCTTTCTGCCATTCTTATGCTAGGTAATAAGAGCTAACTGACTTTATTTTACCTAGGAAATTTCATCTAAATAAACTAACTGAAAGGAAAATATGTGGGGAAGCATAAGCAATGTCGAAGTTGGTGGACGTGTACAGTAGACATTTACTTAACTCAGATGTCTATATTCTTCTAAAAATGGCCAAGGATGATCTGGTGATAAATATAGATGTGAAATCTTGGCAAGTTTTATTTACTAAGGTAGATGATAGCCCTGAAGTAGGCAGAGTTTGCCAGGGCTGGTAAAGGCAGGTAGAGATGCCAGAACGATTTAGCAAATTTATGGATTGGCCTAAATGCAAACAAATGAGGAGAAACAGAAAAAATCTGGGGAAAAAAACACTCTCAAAAAATTCTTAACAAACTCCTAACTGTGGTATTTATCATAGAAGCAAAGCAATGAAATGAACTCTGAATAGCTGTGAAGTCTATCTCATGGACAAGCCAAAGTGTGGAATCCTTTCTTCCACCACAAAAGATGGATGAGTGGTGAGGCACTGGGCAAAAAAGTAAATTGCAGGAAGAAACTGACCACGTTAATTTCACTCCTGTCATAGTATTATTTATCAGATTAATAAACAGTGTTGCTAAGATCTTGGTTTAATACTTTGAAAAATATGTAAACACCTTATAGAAGGTGTTCAAGGAAAGACTGTTTATCTTGAGACATTTTATTGATGTTATAATTTCAGTATGTTCCAGGGCAGTGAGTGTGTGCTGACAAATAACTGTGACCTGATGAAATTATTTAAATTTTCAAGTCTAATATGATGCATTGATGACAATTAGGTCTTAATTAGCACAATGGCTATGAAGAAACTTTTGATGGATCAAATAATTTATGAGTGTACTGTTTCCAAATTTTCATTATTTTACATAGAAATATTATTTTTAAGACATATTTGAATATGTTTATGAAGAATCTGCATCTTTCAAAAATAGTCTACATGTGTTGTTCCACAAAGTTGGAATGAACATCGCTATGCTCAGAGATATCAATCCACTAAATACTAGTGAATGATAGTAAACACGCTCTGTAATATACTGACACGAGTATAACATGTTTAATGCAAAGAAAAACAGCTACATAGGCACCAATAAATAGCCATCTACAAATTTATAAAGTGTCCAAATAAGGGAAGAGAACAGTCATCAGGATTTTAGGAGGTTCTCAAGGCTTGTCCATGGTACCATTTGGATCTACTTTTGTAAAGCATGAAATTATCTTTCTGTCATTGAAAATTCATGAATCAAGTAAGAATTTCCATAATGGCTCATGGTATAATCTGCCTAGTATCATGTCTCTGTCAAATTCACCAAAGAACATTGTTGTCTTCTATCCAAGAAGTAACCTGTGTTTCTGGACAACTTAGTTTCACTTAAGAACCCTTTAGAAATGAGATGTCCGTAAATATCTACTAACTACTCTCCTCTTTAGAGAGGAGACACTTATTCTTTCCACTGATGTGATTATTGTAGTACTTCTGTGCTCTCTGGGTTCTGAGATCAAGTAGATCTATTCTGCACATGTGATTTTGAACATGGAGCTAAAAAAGACTTCCACATCTAGTCTTAGGTATTGGGATTCTATGGTAAAATGCTAAACTTTAAAATTATTGGTTAAATGTTAGTTTTCACCTTTTCTTTCAGGACTTGAGAATAGTCACATAGACATTGTTTGGGTGTTTGTTAGTTATTTGTGACTCTGAATATTTAGATAACTTACATTTGGGAACCAATTGAGACATTACGGTATAAGTAAATTTGTAGACGTAGGTTAAATAATCAACTAGTTTCCCAGTGAGTTTATGGAACCATTAATCTGTGTGTGTTAAACTGTAAAACTCTTCAAGGTGTAAGTCCAGTAAAATGTCCTCTGGAACAATACCCCAAAGAGGCAGAAAACTCAATAGCAAAAAGACTACTATAAGGTCTTTATTTAGAGTTTAGTTGGATAACAAACATAACTAAACTAACACTGGTGTGCTTTTGAATTCCTTAAAAAATTTTTTTTCAGTATATTTAGGGGTTAAAAATAATAATTCTCACACTTGGCCAGCACAGAGATTACCCGAGATTCCTTCCTTCTAGACTGTGCCAAAGATATATATTTTGGAGAGAATGTGTATTCTCCAGGCCAACAGCTAAGGAAGGCTCTGTAATGCTTTACTCATTTCCAGCTGGCCTTTGTAAGAAATAGGAATTCCTAAATTAAGAGAAAATTGTCACTGGCAAACAGAGTTCAAATTTTTTTTTTAACCAATATAATAGACAATCTCACAGAACCTGATATAATCTGTAATGACAAGTGCCAATCTATAACAAGGTTAACAGCATTGACTTGGATAATTTGTCTTTGGGAATAAATGGATTATTCCAAAGTGGTTTAACAAGAGTGAAGTAGCATTCACAGTGGAGAGTGGATCTCATAAGGAAACTAAATGATGACTTCTACTGGAAATTATTAGCGCAGCATTCCTATTCATTTATGTATATGTTTGGCAGTTCCATCTTTCAACTTTTTAATAAAGTGAGTGTGAAACAAGCATACTAAGGAACAAAAGTTAGGTTTGTTTTTTAAGATTTGCTATTTATTTTGGTCAGTGTTTCAGCGGCTTTTCAAAGTAGTTCATCTGCCTTATTTAACACATGTGTATTTGGAATTGAATCTATTCCTAGAGGTCAGACATTTGAGGATTTTTTTGCATATGTGTTTAATTAATTCATCGTTTGGTTCTACAGTTTAAACTATTTTTGTCTCTTTAATGAAAATGTTCGCATATAGTTATAGCAAATCAGGGAAATGTGTGTGGCAAAATCAAGCAGATTGCTTATGAATGATTAGCAGAGAATCGAATATGTTATGAAAAGACCATCAAAATTACCCCCAAAATCATTTTTTATATCAAAGTACATATTGATCACCACACTGATGGAAGAAAAAAAAGATGTTTTGCATTAAGAAGCAATTCATAAACCCAAAGCGTTGGGCACATTTGCAACTCTGCCAGTTCTCAGCCTATGAATCACAGGGTGTTACAAAGAGGGAAAAAAAGACTATCCAGACATTTCTATTTTATCATTATCATTCCAGTGAAACATCTCCTCCCAAAGAGAAGTGTTTGGAGTGACAGTGACTGAATTTCCTTTTCAAATAAAATACTTTCCAGATCTAGTTTAACAATTCTGTGTCAAAAATGGATCAGATCCTTCTGTGGCCATGTTAGAGAAGTGTGTATTTTTTGTTTTGTTTTAATAAATAAAGTCTTGATTTAAAATAGCACAGAGAGCATTATATAGCTACCTTTAACTTATTCCAACTTGAAATGAACTATCTGCCAGTTCACACAGAAAATTCTTAAGTGTGCCTTTCTTCCATCCACTACTTTTCTTCTAGGTTAGATAGTTGCTTTCTAACCTGATGGCAGGTATTCCAGCCACAAGGATGCAAGAGAATGCAAAGGAAGCCTGCCAGCTTCCTTGAAGTTCAACGTCAAGCACCTTTTAGGCTTTAATAGTATGTTATTCAAATAAGAGTGGATTTACTTCTTCAAAGAAAAACATTTTTAAGGAGTTTGATTTACCATACAGGAAAATGGCAAGGGATTCATATGTTTACATAAAATTATACTAGTTAGTTTAATTTTCCTGGGGAAAAATAAGCTAGTTACTAATTCTTTTGTAGTAAAATATATGAAACATTGTAGTTGTCATAGAACAGAATCAGAAAAATGAAATGGATCAGAAGAAAAGAAATATAATGCTCAGATGTATCACACATGTTTTTTGCTCACTTGATGAAAAATGTTAGCAGTCATTTATTCAGTAAATGTCACTACATGTCGTGCAATGTTCTGGTCACTCAGATTTGTGGGAAGGGTAAAAGGATTAAGATATTCTTAATGAAACAGCAACCAAATAAGACAACAAGTAATTAATTGAGGAAAAGTAATCTACTTAATAAGTACAAACAAATTCTGTCATTTATTGGGGAAGCCCTTTGAAAAATTAGGCACTTGAGCTGGTCCCGGAAGGACCTGGATAGTTGGAAGAAACACATTCTAGGTGAAGAGAACTGTGTAAACAAAGACATGGAGTTTGTTGCAGTACATGCTGCTCAGGCCTGAGCTTAGTGGAGATACTGAATTAATGAGAACGAGGAGACAATTCTCAATAGGTAGGTTAGGACCAGAATATTGAAAGCTTGAATGCCAGAATGACTGTCTGGCGCTGAGAGTACAGCCAATGGCAAGTCTCTAGAAGTGTTTGGACTTCTAGAGTATAGGATAGAGTGATGAGGTCATCCCTGTGAATGGATGGATCTGAAATAGAAGAAGAAATAGGGGTAAGGAGGTACATTAGAAATCCTTACTCTACTCCTGATGAGAAAATAAAGACTGCAGTATTACACTGGGAGTAAAGAGTAAGTGAGGCAAAACCCTTCTTGTGCATAGAAGAAGTGTCCAGGAGAGCTTCTAGCCTGGGTAGATGGGGAGGTGACATTGACATTTTTTAAGAAAAAGGAAACTGGGAGTGGGATATGGTTTGAGGAAATAAAATGAGGAATTTTGTTTTAAACATACAAAAATTGAGGAACTACTGGAATGCCAATAGCACAGTCCTAGGGCAGCTGATGTTTGAGTTGAGAATAAAAATAGAGGCCCCCTCAACTCCCTCTAACTCAGTCCCTATCTCACTGAACATTCTTAAAAATATGTTCTTCCCTTGTTTCCCATCATTTCCTCCTGCTCCTTTGCATAGCCCTTTCTCAATCTCCTTTGCTGGCAGCTGCTTCTCTCACCTGCCTTTAAAGGTGGGAGTTTCTTAAGGCTGCATCTTTTCTACTCTGGCGACACTCCCTCTTCAGGCACACTGACACTTTAAAAGTTTAAACACCATCTAAATGTTGACGATTCCAAAATTTCTATTTTCATCTCATTCTTCTCCTCTACCTACTAGACACCAGTAATTAAGCCTTTTATGGGCACATGAACATAGTCAAAAATAGAATTCATAGTCTTTCCCTTTCAACTTGATTCTTCCTAGGGTTTCCCATCTCATGTCACAGAACCACCAACCATACAAGTTGTTCAGACCAGGAAGCTAACCTGGGAGTCCTTCTTAACAACTCGCTCTTTCTCACCTCCCCCACAGATAATCAACCCAGTTCTGTTCATTTTAACCTCCTAACAATTTCTCAAAGCCAACCACTTCTTCCCATCTCTACTGACACTACAATATGAACGGTCAGCATTTGTTTAGTTACTATGTATCCAACTACGCTAAGAACTTTCCATGAATTATTTCATTTGGGTTCATTAACTTATCTGAATAGAAGATTCAGAATTCAAACTCCAGGCTGTCTGACTCCATATATGGAGCTATCTTACCTCCCATAGTCCCAAATCCTCTCCTTTCCTCAGAAATTCTAAATTCTAAATTCTTTCAGCATTTCTCTATATCCACGACATGAATCATTTTTGATAATGCACCCTGAAAAAAATGTAAGTATTAAGAAAGTATGAGTTTTCTTTTAATTTCAGGCAGAAACTGTTAACCAGTTTATAAAATTAAAGAAATATACGGATGTGGTAGAATTATAAGCCCTTTCCTCCAATGTAATTCAAATAAACTGTTCTTTGCATGTATGTGCAGAAAATTTTTAATTCATATAAAAAGAGTATATGCAAATAACTTTAGTTCACACTATAGCCCTCTTGTGCATAATATTTACTTACTTAACAGTAGGTCTTGGAGAAATTTTCTCATCAGTTTTTTTAAATCTACGAATATATCTTTAAAAATTATAGTATTCCATTGTTTGAATATAGTATCATGATTTATGTAACTAGTTAATGAATATATGGTTGTTTCCAAACTTTTGGTGTTCCAAATTTTTGTTGTTTTGTTGTTCATGCAATAAGCATCTTCATAAATAGAGTTAGCAAATTATGTGAGAATGTCTGTATGGAAAATCTCTGGCAATGGAGTTGCTGAGTCAAAGAATGTGTGCATTTCAAAATGAGATATTTTTTTCCCCGTCAAATTGGTAAAATAAACAAGACAACAACAGGTTGATAACATTCAATCTTAGATGTAGTATGGGGAAACAGATATGTGGAAGCAATTGGGCAGAACTGAGTAGGATCTGCTCCCTGTATATGGAGCTTTCCGGATGACCCACAGTATCCCTCAACCCACTTCTCTCACATTGCCTTTCTGAGTCCTGAAGTTGTGTGTGTGTGTGTGTGTGTGTGTGTGTGTGTGCGTGTGTGAGTGTATATTTCTAACCATGTTTGTTAGTTTTATTTATTTTACTATATGGACTCACAGATATTCTGTATATGGTGTATAACGTTACAGATTTACATTTTTCTCATCCATTCTGCTATTTGTGTCGTGTCTCCTAAGGCAGATCCTTCATTTTAAGTAGCTCCTAATACTTTTCCTTGGACTACGCACATCATCGACACTGGATTGTTACTTTTACTTGCATAGTTAAAGCACGCTGAAATTCAGAAAGACCTATAGTTGCTTTGGCCCATTTCACAGATGTGGGGATTGAGGCCTAAGGAACTGCTCCTTTGCATACAAGATCGATGCTGGCTGTGCACCCTGGCTGTGAGGCTCCTGGATTGCCACCCTAGTGAGCCTGAAGCAGAGCCAGGGACCTGTTTGCTAAAACGATCTCCCCCTTCATTACATGGTGCATCCAAAGACTCCAAATGATACCTTTCTAACTGGCTGATCATTTGCATATTTTTCTTACATCTTAAACAAGACTTTCTCTGGTTGTTCTGCTGATCTGCTTGTGTCCATCTCTGGATATCCTGTGGTATTTGATGAACATATACTTCACTGTATTTAAGTAGAAAACATTCAGTGCTAAAACTACTCACTTTAATTTTATGACATTCTCATTAAATTTCATTATATTTTTTTTACGGGAACCCCCACCTATTGATGTTCAGTGTCCCCAAAATGAGCTTTGGCATGCTCCATGCTCCATCCCCTATAAAGAATAGCAAGAGTAATGTTTAATTCAATCACATTTGCATTGAATTACTTTCAGGTATGACTTAGAAGGTGAAATTATATATATTCTTGTATGCAGCATAAGAGCACTGATTGTATTATTTTAAAAGCCTAGTGATTTTTTTCAAGGATCTATTAACAAGACAGTATTATTAAGCCCTGTGGATTAAAAAAAAATATATACTTCTCTTGCATTTTACAACCTACGGGAAGTTAAACACATGTTCTTATCTCTGCATTATACATGTCTACGCATATGTAATATGTACATTATACGTACATACACACATATAAACCCCCATATGCATACACACACCTATACAGACAGAGACAGACACTACTTCACTCTCTTTAAATTATAAATTTTCTCTAAATAGAAGATATATACACATAGTATGTGTGCCTCATTCTTTTTTCTTTTGAGGAAGATTAGCCCTGAGCTAACATCCACCACCAATTCTCTTCTTTTTGCTGAGGAAGATTGGCCCTGAGCTAACATCCATGCCCATCTTCCTCTATTTTACATGTGGGACATCTACCACAGCATGGCTTGATGAGCAGTGTGTAGGTCCAATCCCAGGATCTGAACAAGTGAATCCTGGGCCGCAGATGTGGAGCATTCAAACCTAACCACTACACACCACTGGGCCAGCGCACCTCACTCTTTTTAAGCTAATATACTTTTGTTACATTCAATCATACCAGCCAAATGCATCTGACTACTTTGAGTAATTCAAACATTTTGGAAATTCAATGTTTTAATCTGTCTGGGGGCAATAGATAACAATCTCAGGAGACCTTAAAAATGATAGCAATGCAAAAAATGTTGCATTCTCTGGCAGTGCAAAGAGGCAGAGGGAAAACAACTGGATAATCAATTTGGGGATTTTGTGCATGGTTTAGAAGACAGCTGTCATCTCCAGATAGAATGGTGAGCAGAAAGTTGTGCAAATGCTCAATGGATGTATCTAAACAACATAATAGAAAGTCCTTCTTGAGAAAAAGGATTATATTTATCATTGAGTAATTTCTTTAGTACGAACAGCTTAGCACTCAGAGACAAGTGTGTTTTCAAAGTAGATGTTCCTGTATTGCAAAAGATCTTTTCTTTAGGAAATCTTGGGAGAGGTTTCCTCAATGTCCAAATGTTTTAAACTGAGCCCACCACCTTTGGTTTCTTTAATTCATTGACTGATCCAACAATGATAGAGTTCAGTGTGATAGATTCATATTTCTTTATGGGATAGCTGCTCAACTTTTCCTGTTTTAGGAAATTATTTATAATTATAAAAATGATAAGCAGTTATCTTTTCCAAATATCAATAGATGTGTAGATATAATTAGAAAATAATTTTGAATAGAAATGCTAATTCATTTCAAGAATAGTTTTCCAGATTACAGATAATTTCAATTTGGTTTCAATCTACAAATTTTCTCTAGTTCAAAAATGTTTACAAAACCAGTCTTTGAAATTTGAATAATCTAATGTAAGCTTTCCCAAAGTGTATTACACTAAATAACAAACTAGCTACACACTCTGCAAAAGTGATCTTTGGTAAAAGGAAGAAGAAAAGAGAAATACTAAATACTGTCATCTCTCTTTGAGATTTACCAAGTACAGAAAAATGTTAACGGATCGAAAAATTCTTACAGCAAAGAGTATTTGTTTATCTTTGTTTAACCCTAGAATTTCTCATACATGGAGACAACATCCCAAGGAATGAGTTTTCCACGGAATATAATTTCAGGAATGCAAGTCTCAAGAATTCATAAATAAATATGAATTTAGTCTTATAAAAATAATGACATTCAGGTCTTTGGTAAATACTCATTTTGCTAATATATCTACTTGACAATATATTTTCTCGATTATAGCAGTTCTCATTTTATCCATTCCTTTTATTCTCTAGTTTCAGCTGATACTCAACATTTTTTATTTTTACATTCTACTAGGGAATTTAATTTTTTTATTTTCTCTTGTTGCTAATTATTTCTTTAAATTTAAAGTGGAAAGCCTTCTAACAATTTATTGAGCTTCCTTCTACCAACCCCTAGAGCCCACTTAAATTAATTGTATTAAAACAAACAAGCTATACATATTCTCATTTGGATTCTGAGATCTCCTCCACGTTGATTTTAATGGGGGTAGAGTATATGCCAGCATTGAGTCAGTCCAGACATGCAGGAATCCATAGGCTTAAGGTCTTAGCCAGGCCATGGGACAACAAGAAATTCCTCCTTTGGGATTTCTGGATCTGTTCTTTTTATCCCTTTGACTTAATGCAAAAACACTGATCAGTGAAGATGCATGATTAAAAACATGGTGTTATCTAGTCATTTAGTTTAGGATATTCTTGATTGCATTGATCAAGATTTGTTTCTTTAAGTTTCCTTCAATGATTCCCTGAGTTTTCCTTGTGGAAAGAAATGTCCTCCGTGATTACTCATAATTTTAGTGTTTTAGATTCCTCTTCTATTCAACTGAATAGAATTGAGGTTTCCTATTGTGGGATAAGTTAAAGATGACTAATTATACTGCAAGCTTTATATTTACCACTTCTAAACAAAGATATACCATACTATCAGTGTAATTAAATCATCCAAAATGACTTACTGTGCTTCCAGTATGATTTTGAATTATATCATCACAAAAAGACTCATAATCTCTTGTCCAAAAATATATTAATCGTGTCATAATTTGATATGTGGCCAAAACTATTAATTCGCCAGAATTTTAAAGGATTAAAATTCAAATTGTAGAGTATGAATTAAATCTAAAGAAAAGCCAAGAATAATTATGTGCAATTCCAAGGTGTTTTGTTTGTCATTCAAATTCACTTGAATAAGTATAAACCACTTGTTAATACTGCACAGAAAAGTTAACTCCATAAAAGCTTCACGAAGGACCAAATTCTGTGTGACTAGTAGATAAAAGAATACTTTTTTATTTGCTTCTCTACTGGCTTCCAATAATGAAAACAAGAAGTTGTAGAAGTTCAAATAAAGGCAGAAAGGTCAAAATCACACAAAAAATATGGCAATTCATTAAACATAAGGGCCTATGTTATTTTTCAAGTCAGCATTCTATACTTAGGACAGCTTAAATGAGTAAATACAGATTTATATTACTAGGAAATACATAGGTTGTGTTCTGTTCTCCCAAGAAAGACCCTAAGGCCATATCTATATCAGAGAGTGAGTCAGAATGTGGCACATAATTGTGTCAATGGTTAACCCAAGCCAGAGCAAAGCAACCTCATCGTTTGTGTCCTACTTTTGGCAACTTTCTAGTCTCAATGAAATATACATGAGCATTTTTCAAAAAAAGGCTGCATTACATCTATTTAGAAATCAGAGGTAGCGATTTTATGACAGGAGATTTTTCTCTTTGAGTATCCTTGGATCTGTATTTTTCCCTCTCAAGCTGAGAGCAATTTTTGCACTGTTTACACAAAACCAGCAAAACATAAATGCTAGAAATCACATAGGCTGATAACATATGCAGTGAACACAGTTTGAGGCATAAGCCATATTCTTAGCAAGGCTTCATTTAGCAAATATTTTCTGTTGGCCCCATAGTGGTCAGTGACTTTTAGACAGTGGGAGATCCTGAGAATAGAATTTTCTTTCAACTGATTCTCTAGTGACTCATCCATATTATCAAAGGAGGGGCAGGGTTTCAGAGCTAGACTTCATGGATAGTCCATTAAATATTCCTGACTAAAGACAATCCAAGGCTAAATTTTAAGTCCACTTAGGTTTATCAATAGTTTAAAAAGATTAGTAGAATTTGAGTGAAACTGACAGATTAATTGACCTCAGAGGAGCACAGAAATCCACCCACAACTGCACACATCTTGTTGCTATTCCTGTTCCAGGGACACAGCTGATAAGAATAAGTGATCTATGTGTTTCCTCTGTCCATGAATACTTTAATCACTGAAACTTAATAATCACAGCATTATTCTTTTTCTCTGTAATTATTTTGGAATGGCCTTCATTTTAACATGAAAGTGATATCTTAAGAGTAAAGAAGGAGGGGTGAGATCAATAAAGTTCACATGGAGCCACTGGCTTTAATTTATGCATGCTGTTTGAATCTGTTATGCTGAGACCTCAGTCATAAATGAAGAAGGAGAAAACAGCTTTAAGGAAAAGAGCAGACTCATATTCATACAAAGAGAAAAAACCCCGCAACATACTGGATCTTCTAAATAAACAAAGAAAGAAACAAACAGGCCAACAACGAAAGTAAAAAGTCATGGAATAAAGATGAATATTTATTAGAGCAGTCCATTTCTTTCCTTACAAAGGCTATGCTCTAGCTGGGTAGCGATAGGGCAAAACAACAAAACCAATTTAAGATGACTTAATCTAGGTATATTTAAAATTACATACATGTAATTGTGGTAAAATTTGAAAAGTATATTTTCAGGCTTAGCTTGAAAAACCAAAATCAATGTTTTCTGTAATCTCCGCAGTTAATTTTTGTTTTGCTTAAGATTCAACCAAAGGCCATATAATAAGCACATTTATTAATCGATAGCATTGTATCTGTCATGCATATAGGATTTGCTAGACAAATTTCTATATGCAGCATAATGTGCATATTTCTATATGCAGCAATGTAGGAGCTTACAGTTCTGTGTCATAAATTACCATAAAACATGTATCTTCTGTTGTTTTTTTTAAAGATTGGCACCCAAGCTAACATCTGCTGCCAATCTTCTTTTTTTTCCTCCTTCTTCTCCCCTAAGTTCCCCAGTACATAGTTGTATATTCTAGTTGTAGGTCCTTCTAGTTGTGCTATATGGGACACAGCCTCAGCATGGCTTGATGAGCAGTGCTAGGTCTGCGCACAGGATCCGAACCGACGAAACCCCGGGCCGCTGAAGTGGAGTGTCCAAACTTAACCACTTGGCCACGGGCTGGCCCCATATCTTCTGTTTTTTGCAATGACAGTTTTTAATTTTTCCTAGTTAACTGGGGGTTAACGACGTTTATCACTTAAAATATTTCTATTAATTAATAAAATTGGAAAATACAGAGCTCATTTTCTCTAGGGGTTTTCAAACTTTTTCTTAGAGCAGAACTATTTGATTTAGGGAAAACATTCAGTGTCACTCGCCAAAATAAGCAAATGCGGAGTTCCTAACAATTGAAAGGAGCAAAGGCGATCTTCCCCACATCCCTCTAACTGCTACTTTCATTTCCTCGTCCTATTGCACTCCTTCAGTGCTGAGAGAAGAATTAACACACATAAAGCTTGAAAACAACAGTATTGTCTATTTTCCTTATTTCACTCATACGGAAACAGAGAGACAAACGTATTCATTCAATGGTTTAACCAGTTTGCCCATCTGCACAACGAGGGAGTCCAAACTGTCCCTGAGTCTCTTGATTCCAAGCCATTGTCTTTCCCTATCATCCTACTCTCTTTCTTTCTCTTAGAATTAGGGAAACATAAACCCTGAACGTAGAAGAAATTATTTGTGGTTAACTTGGAGTTCTCTCATCTAGCAGTTGTTTACTCTGAAGTGTGAAGTTGCCTTACGTAGTTCCCCAGTTAAAAGCTGCACAGGTTGGGCTGCAGACTTCCTAATTCTGCAGTCAAGGATCAATGTACCTTGTTTAGAAACGCATCGTTTAAAGAGTCCCAATGTAAACTTTAAATGTTGTAAGTTGTGGAAAGAAGAGTATAGTTCACTGAGAAAACTCAGGTTTGATGTTAATATGCAAACTTTCTTTCGAGAGGAAAGGCATGAATAATTACAAGAAAATAGATTTTAAATGTCATGGATTTCTTTTGGGATAACATTGGGGAAGCTGGCTAACCACAGTGTGTTAAACAATGAAAAGATTTCTTCCAGAATATCATTTAGGGTTATTTATGAATAGCCACCACACTCCCCACCATGCCCGGGGAGGCACCGCTTTTTTTTCATTTATAAAATAAAATGGAAGGAGACAGGATTTATTATGTCTCTTCTAACCCCTAGAATTTTATGATTCCATGAAAAAAACGGTATAAAATATCAGAGCTGAAAGTGGCAAGACATAGGGGATCATTTGATTAATACTTCCACTTCTGAGAACTTGTATTTGAGAGCTGTTTTCATCCAGATTTGATCAGAATTTTATCTTAAAACATGGTATTCATTAATACTTTGTAGAGTAAATATGTGAGCTATTTTCTACAGCTCATTTACATAGGAGGCTCTATTTTGCTCATTAATTTTAAGTATTACTATTATCATGAAATTAAACTTACTGTTCACCTGCCAAATGAATTATGTTCATTTGGTTTGACCAAAGGACTTCAAGAATTCTGTTCCTTTCCACTTCTTCTATACATAACCCCAAAGATTGGTGGGAAAAAGAATGCCTTCCACATGTTAAGATGGGAATTCTCTTCGTTTGGTTCTGATGCTACCTTCCTTAACTATATTTTGAATGTACTTATCTGATTGTATTCTATTTATAAGTTTTATACAAAAATATTCTAACAAAGAACTACATCAACAAGACAACAATAATATAGTACTTTTTGAGAGCATCCTTTGTATCACAAATAGTGTTCAGTGCTTTATACATTGTATCTTACTTAATCTTTAAAACAGTTTTATAGAGATCATGATCATGGACAGAAAGGCACGATTAGAACCTGGGTATATAATACTCCACGTCCCATGATTTTTACCTCTACCCTCTGTCCTACTAAACTTCATACTGTATAGTTATAGTACCCAGTGCAATGGTGACATTATTGAAACTTAATACAGAGAATGTACAGAATGATTCTCACCTTAGACCAGTCACCCATTCGCCAAACATAGCATTTCGAGTAATCCTCACAGTCCTCAGCGTCTCTGGGTCTGGTGGAGAGGACGCATTTCTTTCTAGGGTTAGTACACCTCACAGTCCGATGACGTACGCCTTTGCCACACTTGACAGAACACTGAAAGATAACATCAGAGAGTTTGGATAAAGTTGGTGATTAGGAGATAAAGACTAATGATTAAATTACATTAAGTATTGGTCCTAATCATCTCTTATAAGCCTAGCACCTATATAAAGCCCAGGTAAAAAAATAAAGGATAAGGATAAGGATAACCCAGGCTACGTCCCAGTATCAGAGACCAGATGGGACCCAGGGCACAGTGCTGGAGGTCAATGGGTTTCAGAAACCCAGGACTATTATTACAGAGAGTAATATAACACAGGGATTGTTTATGAAAGACAATTACAATGATCAAAATGTAAAATACTAAACTTTACACATTATATGTAAAAATTAATTCACCAATGTAATTGGTTGAAAAATTACAATTTCTTAGAGAATGTCATTTCTTACAAACTTTTCTTATGGCTAAAACAGGGAAAAATCCTGGTAAAAATAAAACAATTTCTTTACATAATTATATACCCCACAAATCATCATTCTAAATGGTTCTACGGATTGAAAATATAACCCATTCAAAAACAGTTTAGTTCATTTCATAAATAATTGATGTTTGATTGATGATAGTGACATAACAGATAAGAAGCACATATGTATATTCCACCAATCTTTTCCAGGTGCAACTTAGCCTCTCATTTATGCTCCCTATTATGGAATATGTCTAAAGCTTACCAGTTTTACAAAGGTACATATCACTGACTATCTGGACATAGAGACCAAAATGGCATTGGGCAGGAGAGGGGAGAAGGAGAGAGGGATGAGAGAGATGACAAAACTTAAAGACCCAATTTATATTTATGTCTGAAAAAAATCCAGAGAAAGAGTTGCAGGTATACATTTAGCAATGATACAGTTTAGGAGTATAACCATGTAGATTCCAACAGTTGTGTTCCTAAAAATTTGAGCATGAAACTAATGATATTTTAAATATAGTAAATTTTTCACAAATGAGTACTTGTCTTATAACTTCTGGCCTGTGTTTGAATATGTTGAGTTTTAAAGTTGACTATATGATTTGGTATTTTAGTATTCATATTCTTATTTTTGCAATTGAAACCAATCCTGATCCATAAACTCATTTTTAAATTACATCAAAACAAGAGAGACATTTTTTAATTGGTATATTGCATTGAGACATATTATTTCTCCCACGTGGTGCCAAAAATCTATGTAGTAGAATATTTCTGACCTATTTCCTCCTGAAGAGTTTGCAAAAATGTTAGGTTAGGCTGGAGCTGGGGTATTTTTGTTTCTTTGATGCTCATGTGAATCTTCTCTCTAGACTGAAGTGAATCATTCTGATGTAAAATTTGATATTGCATTCATTCTCAAAAGTATACATCACAAATGAAGGAGAATCTATTAAGCTGCAAGGTATAGCTCAGAAAAGACAATAAAGTCATGCTATTTGCTAATGTGCTTTTTGGGGAGCTGGGTTAATTGGCTCATCTGTATGAGTTTGTAAGAGTGAGTGTGTTTGTGTGTGTGTGCATGCACCCACATACTCACCTAAAGTTCTTCAGAGCAGCTAGTAAATGTAAGTAATGACTGGTGTTTATTATTATGCAAAGATACGTATCACGATAACTGAAGATAAAGCACACAGTTTGGCACAGCACACACCCATATGCCATTCATGACAAGCTAGTGGGGGTGTAGTGCAGTGGATTGGACAGCACTGGGTTCAAATCTCTATCACTTAATTGGGCAAACTAATTTCTCTGAGCTATATTATAAAATGGAGAAACTGTTAACTTTCTTCATTGGTAATTAAATCTAAACAATATCATAAATATGAAGCAAAAACAGAGTCCTTGCTCACAGGAAATGACTGTTAAATGTTAATGTCCTTTCTTTTTCCTCTTAAATGTTCAGAGATGTATATACAATGAGGCAAATGTGTATTTTAATAGGTGCCCACTAAAGAGTAGACTCATGATATCTAAGTTAAAAAGCAGGATTCTAAAATGTATATAAAATATGTTCTTGACTATGTTACAATATTTACAGAATAAAGAGTAAATGTTTTAGTTTTTTTCTGTTTTCAAAATTATTCCTAATGACCGTATCCTTTTTTTTTTTTTTTAAAGATTTTTTTTTAATTTTTTTCCTTTTTCTCCCCAAAGCCCCCCGGTACATAGTTGTATATTCTTCATTGTGGGTCCTTCTAGTTGTGGCATGTGGGACGCTGCCTCAGTGTGGTTTGATGAGCAGTGCCATGTCCGCGCCCAGGATTCAAACCAACGAAACACTTGGCCGCCTGCAGCGGAGCGCACGAACTTAACCACTCGGCCACGGGGCCAGCCCCAAGCGTATCCTTTTAATTATCAGAAAAATCAATAGATGGCACTGAAACGGCCATGCAGGGAGATTCTGAACATGATGCAACATGACTTTATACAAGCTAAGAGCCAGAAAAAGAAAGGAAATGGAAAAGAAAAGGGGCATGTACTGCACCTCAGACCACACTCCTGCCTCCCACACCGTCATGCAGTCCTGGCCCTCGCAGCGCTGGGCAGAGGCAGGCTTGGGCCCCGTGCAGTCCCTCTCTCGGGCTCTAATCAGAGTTCCATTGCTCAATTGTTGCGTACAGGCCACTTGTCTGCTCTGCATCCCTTTTCCACAAGTTCGTGAACATGGGGTCCATTCTGTCATCATCCACCTAAAAGTAAAGCAAGGGTCACTGGAACAAGTTAAAAGATATCTACCTACTATATATTTTGACATGTCTAGAGCTAACAGAATCTTACACAGTAACTCCTTACCTTTTTTTGACTAACATTATAGTTTTCTCTAAGACATGCATGCTTTCTATTGCTTTGAATTTTCCATATTTCTTATTTCAGGGCCTTGCTCTTATTAGAATCTCAAAGTATATATTAGATTCCATCCATATCATACTGCATGCTTTGCCTGTTACTGCTCATCATATCGCCATACTGAGATCCCTAACAAGCATAAAAGTGCTAACATACATGAGTTATTCCTGTTCTTTGTGTTTTAAATCTTCACACTAGCTCCATGTGTTAGGTAGTACAACTGTCATGGCCATTTACAAAAAGGGAAACCAAGGCAAGGAGAGCTGTAGTAACTTACCAAAGGTCACAAGGTTGTGGACTGAAATTGAACTGACACTGGAGACTACCTCACAATGAGACATGTGCAGGTGGTAGCAAGGTAACAGAAACCTGTCATTGAGAATCCCCTCTTCCCTGGGGGAAGCAATCACTAATGCATTATGCCTATCACTTGCAACAAGATTTGAGTCTGGGACATATCCTTCACACAAAACTACACACATTTCTTTAGGCTGGCCACTGTCTAGTTACAATGCAGTCATAGACAATGGAGTTACAGGCTCACAGGGCTAAACATGAAGTGTCCTCATTCTAGAGGTCCCCAGGACTCCAATATTATTCTTGGATTTCACTGATTCACTGATTCAGTGATTTGGCCAATATATACTACGTATTTTAATACCTAGATAGAGATTCTTTTCCCAAACAATCATCAGGAAAGTGATATGTATCTATGTCACTTCCATTTCTAATGAATTGGGATCTATCCTAAGGACCACTAACTCAAAAGCCTCCCCAAAATTTATTTCAGGAAGGAACCAAGGCCTGTGCCAGTAACGTGATTCATGAAATTTGGTATTTGTCTGATTCCTGTCAATAAAACCCTCCCTGCATTTCCCATTATTTGGACAACCTTGCTGGGGCATCTAAATCCCCCACGAAACTCTCTGCACAATCCTATTTCAGCACAGTGAAGGGCAGTCAGAAGCCCTGAGCTTAATTCTGGGTTCCTTACTAGCTGTGCACATTCTTGGAACAGTACTTAACAGCTGTTAAGTTTCCATTGTCTCATTTGTAAAAGTGTTTATTATTATACTGTCTGACCTACAAGAGGCACTCAGTATATAGTACATACCATATATATATCACAATATATTTATAAATGATTTAGACTTATTGATGTATTTCTCTAGCTTCATCTCTCACTTGTTTAGAAAATAAACCATATGTTCAGCTTGTTCCCCAAACACTTTTTATTTTCACTTCATGGCATTTGTTTATGGAGCATCCGCTGTATAGATCTCTGCCAGCCAGCTCCAAATCCCCACCTCCTAGAAGGGCTTCTCCATCCAACCACAGGGATTGTGTTCTCCTCTGCCTTCTGTCACCTGGCTTGTGGCAGTCACACAAGATCTATTGGATATTCCCTAGGGAAGTGGAGGGGCTCACGGTCTACCTACAGATTTTGATGTTTTCCTTAGCATATAATCTCTTCAAAGGCAGAGATCAATGCCTTATTCTTCTTTGCAGCCATAACACATTTTACACAACAACTTTTCATTAAATATTTCTTGAAATGGAATTAGTTTCTCTCTAGAGTTTTCAGAAATAGCCTAAATTCTTCCAAATTTACTTAAGCCCAAATGTTCTTGGCAATGATCCAAAGTTTGAGAAGTCCACATCCTCCGCCAACCTAGTTTTCTCATCTGTATAATCTGTACAATGGTTTAATTCTAAATGATTCTACGCTTCTATTTCTGAAAAAGAAAAAAAAAATAATGATAACATTTGCACTCCACTATTGCCTCTAACAAAAGTTCTTGTCTGCTGGGCTATCAAGTATGATGTGCATCTACCATTTTGCTTTGGAGTCCCCTAGTGGCTTTTTCCTAAAGTGAATATTTATCTTCCAAATTTATTTTAGTTTCTGCTTCATCTTTCTCCACAAAGATACCCAGGCTATAAGCACAATTTAAGCCCATCTATGTACCTTTCCCCTCAACTGTGGAACCCAGAAGGCACTACTGAAAAGAGAAGTCTTTGCAATTTCATGGAATCTCATTTCTTTTAAATAAAATAAATTTTAGCAATCTCTAGTGTAATGACAAAAGTTGCCTTTTCCATTCCTTGTGAAAACTGCTCAAAAATAAGAACTAAAATGCAAAATATATTCTAATGAGAGAAAACATTTTGTAGTTTAGAATTCATCTAATTTGAAATTATCCCATTTCCTCATCTTTAAGATTCCTTCTTGCAAAGCTATTTACCAGTGCATCAATATATTTCATATTTGGCTCATAGGGTTCCATCAGGCTATGTGGTGACTTTTTCGCTAAATGAGAATGGAAATTAGAATATTTCTTACTAGGGTAGGGGGAAAGAAGAGGCAGGAGAAATGAAGGTTACGCTATGCCAGTAAGTCTTAGAAAGTTTTCCTGTGATGACCCCTAATAATTGCCCATGTCCATTTCTTACTTTCTAATATTTTGGTTAACCTCACTGACATTGCTTCTTGGTGGTTCAAAACATATTGCCTCCTTTTCCAAGGGAAGGTAGATAATAATCTCTAACAAAAAGACTTCCAGTCTCCAGCTGCAAAAAGTTCTCACTTAGAAATGTACTGACCTTTGAAAACTATTCCTTTTACCAAGTCTTTATGGGGGCATTTTTCCCCAAGATAGCCGAGGTCAGTGAAGGCACAATAACTCGTGTGTACTGTACACTCTGATCCTTCACAGACCAAGTTAGGAAGTGACAAATATACTCTAGACCTCAAATCCAGCTAATTCAAGAGTCCTGATAGATCAGAAAAAGCCACTGCTCTTTCATCCAAATGGAAAAGCTATATGGTATGTAAAACAAATGGTGTTGTGAAATATTTTAATAAATTATTTAACATAAGATAAATTAGCATTTTAATATCTATTAAAAGAGATAGAGAGAAAGATAAGTCTTAGGAAGAATAATAACAAAAAGGATCCAGTTCTTTAGCTGACAGGGCAAAAGCCAAAAACTCTGCTTCTCTACCTGTCCAGCATTGAAGGGAAAGGTCCCAAGGACGTGACTGTAGGCAACAATAATTCCCTAGGTCACCCTTCCTGTTGATTACTACACTGCCTCATAAAAAAGCTTAACTAGTTCATCTACTAATGGACTTAGCCTGAAAAGCACATAGCCAGGCAAGTGCAATGGGTACAATATTACTGAAAATATATTCACGTACTTTTGTCTTATGCACATTCTTTCACATATCATTCACTGCCCTATTCCTTAGAAGCATATTTTTGCCTGGTTGGGGGAGTTAGGGGATAGGATTGTTAGAGCAGGAATGCAAAGGAAAAGTTGATAATCAGCTTTTGATACCTTAAATACACTGAATCTACAGAAAAGCAAGTCTTGAAATTTCAGCTTTGTAGAGGAAGAAAGGATTTTCCAAATTCTTTTAAGCTCTCATTAACATAGCATGAGCCAGATCTGGAGGGCTTAATTATTGCGTTTTGCAAGAAGCCAGAAATAGAGGGGACTCAGGATGCAGTGCTACATCAGAAGGGGGAAGGCAGGGGGAATGGGGAAACTAGAACTGAGCATTAGCCTGGATGCCACTAATTCCCAAAGAGATTATTTAAGATAGAAAGGCCCAAATATAGTTGATTGGCAACTTTGTTCTTCCTCCCCTTAGTTATTTAACCACCCTCCCATACTTCCTCATGTGGTGGAGGGTCATGAATAAGATTGTTAGTTATAGACTGCTACAAAGCTACAAATTCTTTGCATATCTGAGTTGGAGGATGTGTAAATTCATTGTGACTCCCCTGTAGAAGCTATTGAGAGAGGAGTCAATTCTGTTTGGTTCCCTAAGAACTCACAGTTAGACTAACTCATTGAGCCTCAACAAATCCCTGAATGGCAGGATAGAATAAATCTCCCTGTCCTCAGATTCTAGAGGAATCAAGCCAGTATGACATTCTTTTTATCATTTTATCCCTAAAAGGTTTTAGGACTTTTGACACTGAGGTTGAGTCCCACTCCAGCCAAACATTAATTTTCATATGAAAGTGTGTGGATTTTCAGGAGCCCTGTGATGGGATCCATTCCAAACAGACTTGCTGCTAGCTCGCTCCAAAATTATACTCAGGTTCCACTCATTTGTTTCTGTTAGTGACTAAGGCATAGCCTTCTTTCTATGCCACTTTCAGCTGCTTGGCATTGCTGTTTTGTCCCCTACTTACATGTTTCTTGCCCGATTTGTTGCCTAATTCTCATCGGGGAAGTCACAGGCAGCCAAAGCAACTGACTGTCCAGTAACTAGGATCCAGATTAGGAATCTGGGGATCAGAGATCAGGAACCCAGCAGTTTGCATTCAGAACTCTGGGACAGGACGTGAGAATCTAGCCTGTAGACCACACTGCCCCTGTTGTTGTGTAGGGGACTGGGTCCTGGTCAGTCCAGCTTTGGTTTGTATCACCCTTGGCAAGTTCTAACACACCATTTCAGAGAATTCAGGAACGAATAGCTAAATTCACCCCAATCACCAGATTTTTGAAGTAGTGACCAATAGGTTACCGAATAATTTTCATGACTCCTCCCTCCAGCCCAGTTAGTGGTTGTTTTCACACCATGGAGCACACTAGTTAAAGTCCAGGTAAATCTTAACTTTGCTGCTCCAATACTCTTTCCATCATGATGATTACCTTTCCTCCTTAGATCCAGCTTATTTAAAATCATACATTTTGGTATATCTTCCTTTGCATGGTTTTAAGAAAGTGTGATTTTGTTAATATTTTGAATATGTTTGAAAGACCAGCAATTTAAGCGACAAACAGAACCTTAACAATTGGTGGGACAGGTTACCTTGTTTGGCATGGTTGCTCGTTGCATTTGCGAATCTGTGGCTCTGGCTTGGTTAAGTATTTGCATTTCTTGCTGTCCACAATGCTGATATTTTTGTTCATGATTTTTGTGCAAGACACTGTTGTCTTCCTTTCTCCTGAAAAGAGCAAATAAACACATAAAGAAATGTTATCAGAGGCCTTTATATGATGGATTTAGGTGTGCATAGGCTTGTTGCAATTTTCATAGATATTTTAAACAAATTTTCAGTTAGATCAATAAAGATGATATTTATAATTTACACAACAAAATATATCTCTAGGCTTAAGGAAAATGAATGGTAATTTTTTCCTCCTAGGAATTCAATGACAAGCTTTATATTACAAAGGGATCGTGGCAGCCTAAGTTGACAAGATATTCATTACCAGTCCATGCTATCTTTTAGCATTAAGTGATGAAAAGCTACATATTCATAAAACCTATATGCATTCCTGAAAGCTCACAAACATGCATATAAACATGTGTGCACCTTTTATTATTTGGCTGTATGTCATCAGTGCTCTGTAGCAAGTTATAGGAAGCAAGCTTATTTTGAGTATAACTCAGACCTTTATTCTTATTGTCTCTGATAAAGACCCCAAGAATTCTAGAAATCCTCATTCCCTAATAATTGCCATGTTTTCTAAGAAAAGCCATGAGATTCTTGCCATTTTCCACAAGATTTCAGAAAAATGGCTTTCCTACTTTCCCTGGTATGATGAAAGTCTGATTACAGGACGTAAAAATAACCATTTGCATGCTGAGTTCATTTGGGTAGAGCCCTATAATTACACTAACTTGATAACACTTCTATTATTTCATCTTACACTTAAAAAGCCTATTAAATATGTGCTAATTCTGTTTTCCTACAAAAGTCTAAATATCTAGATAAGATTTAATAACCTAATTTAACTCAGTGTTTGACATTATAAAATAATTAAATCAACCAACAATTTTAAAGCCAGATGGGTCACGAAGGATTAAGAAAAAAATCACAAGTCTTCTGGGTCTCTATTGAAAGGCCCATTAGTTAGGGTCCTATGACTGTCATGCAATGATAATTAGGGAGCTCAGAGTGTTCATGCTGGTCATGCCAAATTGGACAGCCTGGGCTGGTGGCAAAGAGGTCACTCTGTCATTTAATTAACAGAGAAGGGAGGCTGGCATCAAGAAAGAAGAAAAGAAGGGATGTAGAGAAAAAAAGACAACTACTCTGAATAATTTTTAAGTATCTTTTACTTTGACTTGACTGGGGTATGAGGGTAGACAAGAGGGTAGTCAAGTAGAAGGCAAAAGAACAGGCATAGGTTCAGAATCTTCCCTTGATTTCCCTCTCAACGGCACTGAGCAGAGTCCCACAACAATCTGTATCATACAAAAATCATGATTATATCTATATACATATGTGGATTAGCTAACAATTATATCTGCGGTTATTGCATATCATGTTATTGAAACCATTTAGATCTTCAGTTCTCTTTTCTAGCATAGGCAGCACAATGTTGGCCAAATTATTCCCTTTTTGGATAATACTAGGGTTCCGGTGCAATGCAATTTATTCTATGGGAGCTCAATACAGACAACAGAGTGCCAGGCAGGCCAAAGGCTTTTCCCTCAAGTGGGAGAATGTGTGCCTCCAACCAGGACCCTATGGCACTCTATAAAGTGTTCACCAGTGGGCCAACAATGGGAAGGGCCTTGAGATGGACATCCAACCAGATTAGTAAAAGGTGGCCCTAAGAGTGTACAGATTAGGAAAAAGTCATGCCCTCTAGACAGATGAATTAGAAAACAGTGCTCCTTTCACTACACAGAAGTTGCCCTCAAACAGGGTGCATGGTTTGGCAAATGTAGCATGGGCTGAACGCAGTCGCCAGGACAAGGACTTTACCGCAGTACACCAGCTGCCTAACTGAAGGCAACAGCTGTGCCTCAGTGGTCTTCTAGCCTGACCTGTGCAGCTCATGCAGTCAGGCAAGCTGATGTTAACTTGTAGAGAAAAGGCAACCTTTCACGCCCCGGGTATAGCTTACAGGATGTCCAGGCCATTTTTTGGTGTGTCAAGAAGGGTGGGAGGTGGCACTGGACTTAATCATGGTAGTGTTCAATACTCACCAACTTCAACTTTCAAATAAACTGTCAGAGAAGCAGAAATGAATTATTATGTTCAGTGTTTTACAGAGAAAACTGGCCTCACAAGGCAGGAGTTACCTTTTAAATGTAAGAATTTGGAACAGAGTTTTGGTCAATTTCCTCCTAGTTTCCTATACTTCAGGTGCACCTTTATTACCTGATGCATATATTAAATAGATATTATGGAAATTTTGTATAATGCTAGCATGTTATTTCTACATTACAATGATGCCTACCTAAAAGTAGGATTAAAATAAACGCAACTTTTGTGAAATATAAATGTTAGGTATAAAATCTAACTTAAGGCCTTCACAGTCATAAGACACTCTTTTACAGAACACATGTAGTTGCCTAAACTAATTTAGATAATGGCTTTTTGCCAACTACAACACAAAAAGATGACAAACAGACATTATCCAGAAAGCTTTTGCTGAACATATATGTAGTCACGGAACAAATAACTCAGGGCTAATTGTACCACAGTTTTTCCTTTCCTCAGAAAATATCTAACTTTAATTATACTGGCTTAGAGCTACCATAGTGAACTACTGAAAACATCTTTTAAGGATCAGTAGTGATATATGAAAATGGACATAGGTATTGGCATCATTTCAGGGAGCACCTTAGTGGTGCTCTAAGAAAGTATGAAGGCGTGTGAGTATGAACTGGGACACTTCCATTGCAGCGAGGAAGCTCACATCGTAAGTTTTTTGGCAGATAGGATAAAATTAGCCCTACTTTTTTTTATTTCGTTGAACAAAAACAACAGAATCAGAGGAAAAAAATCTATTGCTCAGCTACAGAAACATTATGCCTATGAAAACACAACTAAGAACTCAAAGCCATATGGAAATGTTATTGTTTAATTTTTTTCTTTTATATATTTTTACGTCCTAGCCAACACAGGAAATTTCCATTCTAGCATCTAATAGCAGTATTTACAATGCATCCAATACCGTGGAACCTAGGGACGAACAGAAAGCGATGAAGCGACTGGCCTTCTGCCTGAACCATGAGTAGCTGCAAGCTGTTGACAGTGTATTACTTGTTTTATGGCAATTAACTTCACCTCTGGGTCATTCCCATTAAATCAGCATTGAGGAAATCTGTTTCACCGTTTTAAACACAATTACGAATAAAATAAAATAGCCATTAATGCATTCATCTCATTACCAAATTTGGGCAAAATCTGAAAATGAAAGGTCATTTTTATTTACTGACTCTTTCTTTGTTTTCTGAAGACATAAAGACTAGATATTATATTGTGTGCCTTCTTTTCCAGTCTCAGAGATAAGCCAATATTTTTTTCTATGCTCTGTATTTAACCAAAGGGATATTTTTAATAAAGCTACATTCTATTTAGGTAGATCACATTTCTAGAACTTGCATCATAAATGTAGAAACACATGCTCAGGACAGGGTTCAGTGTTTTTAAATTTTCTATATATTATTGGAGATCCCAAACTTTTTAATAAAATTATGGAACTCTATAAGACAGAGACTATATATATTCATTTATCTTTATAATTTTCTTTTAAACTATTTTTTTCTGTTGAACTAATAATGGCCAGCAAGCAAGTGAACCAGAAGTAAATATACTTTATTGAGGATGAAGGACTTTTCTCTGAGCACTTCTAAGAGATACATAAAATGCTGGTTATTTTTTAAGCATACATTTTTTAACTTGAACAACTTCCAAAAATCATGTCATGCCATTTACTTCTTAGCTATTCTTTTTACATTTCTTTAAAATATTTTTCCCTCAGGGTTTGGGCTTAATATTAAAATGACTATTTCGTTTTCTATTTTAATGAAAAAATTTTATTTCATATTGTTCATAACATCCAATACATAATCCAATCTGATCTTGTCATTCCCATGCACACAAATATTTTAATGGGATCCCATAACTTTCAAGTTAAATTTAACTTGAGTGCTAGCATAACACTCAAGGATCTTTATGAACTAGCTTCTTTCTACTTTCCTAGGCAAATCAGTTCCCACTCCTTGATCCCATATTTTGCACCCTAGTAATAAACATTCTTACCAACACCAGTGCCTTTGCACCTATGCATATTCCTGGAAGGCTTTCTACCTCTCCCCATATGACTCTGTATAGTGATTTTACTATTATCTGTCCCCTACTAGATGGACAATGAACTCTCTAAAAGTAGAAAGCACTCATCTTTGGACCACCCAGTAATAGTCAGTGCACAGTCAGTATTGGTAAAGGAATCAATGACTGAAATATAAGCATGTAATTCAAGCCCAAAGTTCCTTCTCTACTAAGAGGCTCATCTCAACACTGTGTTTCCTAAAATGGTGAAAAATCATTGGCAAAAGACTAATTGAAATAGTTATCTATGGCAAGTCCACTTAATGGATTATCATTTAGGTATTAAACTTCAAGTTTATAGGGAGTTTCCAATAATACAAAAATATTCCTATTACTTTAAGAGGGTAGAATACACAATTGTACTAAATATTATTGAAATAAAATGCACAGAAAAAAGTATTTTTGCATTTATTTGGCTAATAACATTTATTTTGGTACACGCAAAGTGCCTTTAAAATGGAAAAACTGAAACAAACTGCACCCTTAAAAAGATACAGGCATTTGAACACTAAGATATTTCTCCTCAACTTGAACCCAAAGTCTTGGATGCCTCCTCAGAATTTAGTCGTGAACAAGGACAGCCCTGTCTAGAGGCGAACAGCATGAGAGTCGTAAGCTAGTAGGATTTGGACTAATGTGAAGAATGTGTAATGTTAGCTTATTCTTTTCCCCTTTAAATTGTATCTATTCAGATTTCCTAAACCCATGTTTAACTCGTCATTTACTTCAAAAGAGGTCATTGAATTTTGCAGTCCTTGTTCTAGCTTTTATACAATTAATTCATTCACTAGATCAAAATAAATCCTAGAGCAATGCAGTGATTTATGCAGTATGAGGAATGCTGATTTCACATACACGCTCAGATATTCTGGAACGATACATCTCTAATGCCTCCGAAGGCTAAGATCACTTAAAACAGGTCTTTTATGTCAAAAGGAACTTTATCCACTGACCCACTCTTCTGAGGTGCCAAGATAAATTTAAAACATTCCTTCAAAGATTTTTTAGATATTTTAGAACACCAATGTAAAGCAAACATTTGTTTCACCAATACATTGTAAGCTGTTTGAAAATAAAAGGACTAATTTCAATAGGCAATGCTAAAATACAAAGCAATATATCAATTCAAATCATTCTAGAACCATCAGAATTTGAAAAGACAGTGATGAAAAGTGTACATATATTAAACTGTTGGAAAAATTTACTTGAGATCACCAGCATCCGTTAGATATTTTAAAACAATATTCCCTCTTGAAGGAATGTTTCTATCTTAGGCTTTTCAGATCTTGTAATAACTGGTATTAATCAGTTAATAGAAATGCACAATGAATTAACCTTAATTTGGGTTATCATTTTAAAACTTAGTTTGAGATACTGATATAAAAGATCATTGTAATAAATATTTAGCTACACAACACTAGGTATCTCAAAAAAATTTTTTCCCCACTTATTGCTGACAGTCTAATGCCTTACAATAGAATTAAAAAAATAACTTATGTGAAACATTGAAACTTTATACCGTTCCATGATACTTTATTTGCTCTTGCTTAATGTATTCCTGTGAAGTAAAATAGTGCTATTATTTCTTTGCTCTTGAAGAGAAATTTTGCATGAATCTGTTTCCAATGTTCTGTGCTTTGAACTTACTCTCATTTAATTCATGAATATGCTGAAAGATTACAAAGCTCTTTCTGGCTATAAAATCGAAAATACGAAGTCAGAAATGATGCGATTCTTGAAATCCTGTCCATCCACTTTATTTATGAACTGCAAAGGAAAATAATATCCAAAAGCCCAGAAATATTTTGGCATTGAATTCAATATGCGCCCTATTAACATAGTCAGAGATAATTGAAAACTGTTGACTAAACACAATGGAACAGATTTGAGAAAGATCTATTCAAGCGCAAATCATATAGAGATCGTGTATAATTAGAAGGATTATTTTGCAAACTAAACCATTTGAAATAAAAATAAGGACATATCTAAATTCTTATTTAGCAGATTAAAATAAAACATGTCTTTGAATCCAAAGAAAACT
Source organism: Equus caballus (assembly GCF_041296265.1). Classification (NCBI taxonomy): domain Eukaryota; kingdom Metazoa; phylum Chordata; class Mammalia; order Perissodactyla; family Equidae; genus Equus; species Equus caballus. Next base: position 61,019,503 of record NC_091697.1, read on the forward strand.
TACATAATCTCTAAGGGACATGCTCTATTTTGTGGAAAGAAATGGCATTAAGCCTCCTGAGCTATTCTTGAAGGAAGTATATGATGAGGAGGAAAGAAGACTTGAACTCAGGAATCCTGGATTCTAATCCTGGCTCTACCCCCAGTGGGCATGTGACCACGCGAAGTCAGTTAACCTCTATGCTCTTCAATTTTCTCATGTTAATAATTAAGAAGTTATGCTTGAGAATATCTAAAAGCCCTTGTGACTCTGAAACTAAAAGAATTTATAATGAACCTCTAATTCTTTACGGTTTGGCAATTGGCAAAACATATACTAGGCTGTAATTAACGTGATTTTTGGAAAAATTTTTAACCCTAAAAACTTGCTTTTTCAAATTGAAGACTGACAAGTTCTGTATGTTTACTTCTGATGCAGCTTTTATTAGACCACAATTACAGAAAGAAAAAAATTTAGGATAATAAAATTCACTGGGCAAACATTTTCCTGCCTAGAATTTCAAATATAAACAGATTTTAATGACTGCCTTTCAGTGCTGTAACAGGAACCATCAACCTTTTCATCACTGCACTTCCCCACAGCTCACCATTGCCTGGCGGCTGGTCGTTCTAATCTGAGTTATATAAAGAGAAAATTCTAACCGTGTAGATTTTCACTTCAAATATATTTGTTTCTGTTGTATTTTTGTCTTTTTATTTGGATAGAAGATATGAAGCAGAATCTCTTAAGTGAAACAGGCCCTGGCATCAGTGAAGAAAGGGTGGAGCAGAGGAACAGGAATCCAGGTGTATATGGGAGCATCAGCTGGAGACAGGAGGGGAGAGGATCTCAAGTCACATGGCAATAAAGGGGCCCCAGGAGAAACATGGCCAATGAAAATTTCATTGTGGCAAAGATGACCAATAAATTCTTTTAAATTGCAAGAATGATCTGAAATCCTTTTGTTGTAATCACTCTATATCCTTGGGAGCAAAGCATGATCTGTATAATCTCCCCTTCCTCTGCCCCACAATGGTGCCTTTACTCTGGTGACCCCTTAAGGCCAGGTGCTCCACGAGTCAGCTGAGAAGCCCAGATCTCTGAGCACTTTGACAAAAGCTGCTTCTCCCCAGCCTCCGCACCTCTGGATGTTGCTGGCACCTTTTTGCTCTCTCCTGAGGACACTGTTTCTTGCTTTCCCTGCAGCCTCCAGGGGGGTGGCCATTTTCCTGCTTACGCCCTGCACCTTTGGATTTAGAGGCAGCATGGGTGTCCATCCTCCTCAGGCCACTACCCAACCATTCTCTCTTCCTTCTTCCCAAACATCCAGCTTTAGATCAGACTATAGAACGCATCCCCCTTCTTGCTGGAGTCAAACACCAACCCTTGGGCCACTCCCTCTCTTTAAGATTTTAGTTCCTGGATTATTGTTATATTTTCTAATACTGCTTCTGGCACAATTTTTGTAATTATGTTATCCATTTGAATGATTCTTCTAACACTGAGACCTCTCACTTCCTAGCCTCTTCTCTTCCCAGAGATCCTGCCTTTCACTTTACTTCAGCCATGAACTCCCTTGGTCTTGTTATTACCAATAACTATGACTCCTCCATAATCTCAGCTCTATTTTCTGTCACCATCTCCTGTGTTCCCAGCCCTCTCCCTTTAATACCCTGAGACTAAAAGTTCTTTAACCCCACCAGGCCCTATAATCCATCAATCTTACCACGTTTTCACCGTCTTTCAAGCTGCTGATCTCTTTACTTTCCTCCTTATATAACTAAATTCCATGATGAACCATTTTCAGCTCCTTACAAACAACCTCAGGTCACCTATATTTTTTATTTTTATTTTTTTATACTCACCTGGCAATTCCCAAACTCACTCCACAAGTGCATCTGCATGCTATACATAACTGAAGGGTAACACACCATTATGTTGGCTGTTGTCAAACTAAGTTCATGACCCTTAACTTCAAGTGTACCATCAGGGAGAGCTACCACACAATCAAGATACATTTACCCACTTCATTCACTCTCTCACTCTCTTAAGTGACCTCTTTTCCAAATTCTACTATCTCCTTTTTCCACCTTCGCTGTTAGCAAGATGGCTTTTATTAATAAAACAGATGTAACTAGAAGACTACCACTATAAGTTCCTGTCGCCTGCTTCTGTTCACAAATACTGTCTTTTCTCCTGTTACTAGTGATGGGCTGTCCATATTTCAACCCAAAGCCAACTACTCCAATCCATCTCCAGCTTGCCTACTCAAGGATATCACTTCACCCATTTTTTGCTCTCTTCTTTGCATCACTAGTTTTCCATTCTTTTCTAGAAAATGCACACTGGCAATTAATCATGTGTAATTCCCCCTGTTAAATACAACGACAACAAACTCATATTCCCCTCCAGCTGTTGCTGCATTTCTCTGTTTTCTTCTTTCAGCAATATTTCCTAAGTTACCTTGAATCCTTTCTCCGATTCATGATATGTCATTTTCTCTTGAATTCATTCCACTTAGTCGTTTGAGCCAAATACTTCATTAAAATGAATTTTGACAGGGTCATCATTGACCTCTATGTTTCAAATATAATAAAGACATTTTAAAATAAAATAAATGCAATATAATATATTTAAACATAAGAGTCAATTCTCAGTCCACATTATGTTTGACTTAGCAGCTTTTGATATAGTTGATCATTCTCTCCTTCTTGTAATACCTTCTCTCTTGCCTTTCAGTTTCCAATTCTTTATGGAGTTTGGAATTTCAGATAAGGGGTGGTGGATCTGTCTTAAGTGTCAATGGCTAATCAGAAAACAACTGCTGTTTTGGAAAGACAAATATTGCAAAATCCTTCACCTCCTCCACATGTTGCATCGCAATCTTCCCAGCCTGTGTGTGTCCACATGAAAAGGGGTTCAGGTGCTTTAGAACTCTGATTCTCTGGAAGAGGGTCTGATGGGATAGTGTATTCATAGTGAAGACCATAATTCTGGTCTTGAAACAGCAGCACCTATAAGATAATATATAAAAGTGATCAAGGCAGATGGGTCAAAGTAGAGCACGTTCAAAGTGAAGCATAAAACTAAGGATATTGATACCTTAAAATGCTGATTGCATGGTGTGCAAGCTCCTTTAATCCATAGTAGAATTGGGACATTACTGCTTAGATGTTGAAACTGTCATACTCTGAAAAGACTGGAGTTACACACTTACCTCTGAGCTACAGACCGCAAGAAAAAAAGCCCATTTGAATGAGTGCAGAGATACCAGATCATTTTCTCTCAAGCTGATGGACTAGACAGTTCCCCAAAGCATGGTACGTAGATGAGATGACATTAGCAGGGGGTCAGGGATATGTGTCCTATCTAACATCAACATATAACCCACAATCTAATATCAAATGCAGCCTTTTCAAGCACATAAAACTAAAAGATGGATAGTGAGAACCTGTATCAAGAGAGGAGGAGGATAGAAGACTTTGGGAATCATTTCACTCCATAGGGTAGAGAACTTCTAAGCCAACTGGAGGACAAGAATTATATTCCATATATGTTTGCAATTAACTTTTAATTTTGGCAAGGTTACTAATTTTCCATTTGTAGTAATGATCACTTCCTCTGTAAAGAATCTATGTGTAAATGAACTTGATAATAAATATTAAATTAATAATGGTACAGTTATGTATACATATGTAAACAGTGCAATAAACCATAAAGGATGCATGAGAATGACTGAACTTTGGGCTACAGTGGACTAAACCACAAGCAGGGACCGTGTCTGTTTTGTTCTCCCCTGGGACCCAGTGCATCATCATGAGCAGTCATACATATTTTAAATTAAAGAAAAATATCTGAAATATACTCATTTTAAATGAAAGAATGAATGAGAATATATGTTTCTTTATAAATATATTTACACAAAATATGTCAAATAACCCCATGGAATGTATCAATTCTATCGATCTAAGGATTTATGGAAGCAATCTATAAAATACAATATCATGCATAAAAATATATATCTAAATTTGAAATTATGGTAAATTATTAGAGAACTTTGTTTGATATTTAACCTGTATCAAGTAGTTGTAATGATAGGTAATTTAGAGTTAACACTCCATGGGAGAAAATTTAAATGAGCCCAAGGTTAATTTTCTTTACCTTTTCTCAAGAGTCTACTCAATATAGCAACAGAAATATTAAGATATATTTTAATATGTGGATTGAGGAACCAGCATGATGGCATTATAAATCACCTATATCAATAATAAAAATAATAGTTTTTAAACTCACATATACATAATATAGTGGGTACTAATTCTAAGTGTATCCTGGTGCTTATTTTGGCTTTAAATATCTCATTTGATATTGCCTGTTATAAGTGACTTTCAGCTAAACGTGTTAAAAAAGAGAGAGAGAGTGAGATTAACTTACCTTGTTTATGCACATAACCAGACTATTTCATAGTTTTTAAAGTGATGAAGTGAACATATAAATAATAGCTATTTGCCAATTTATTTAATTAAATGAAAATGTGTCTATTTTTCCTAACAAAACTACCTTTTCATTGATAGAACTTTAGATTGTCCTTGAATATCTAATGCCATTTAAAATAAAGACATTGGCTACAAAATCATTAGCTCTTTCTTAAACCATTTGAATTTGGCAGTATTCTTTGCAAGAAGGAAAGTGTGACCGTGTTGCAGTTGAGGGCACATACTGAAGCATGGCAGCAGAAAGTATTGCCTTTCAAAATTCAGTACCGGCTTTCAATCTGTAATAGTCATTAAAGAAAAATATCTTAAAAGTGCAGTTTCCCTTGGATTACTGAATAAATCCAGGTCACATAGATGCCTTCTTTTAGACATAGTTCACTGACTTTAATTACGTTTCATGCTTCCAGGAAAAACCTTGGTAATTACCAGTCAGATTAAGAATTCTGCATCAAGGAAACTCCATGTGCCCAGCCCTGAGGTCTCACATATACTGTTTTAAGATTTTTGAATTAGAGGCTCAGTAAAAGAGCCTCAGTCTTGCTCCATAAAAAGTGTAGGTTACATTCATATAAGGCAGGCAAGCTGATGGCATTTTCTGCAACTCAGTCATTAAAACATGTTTGTTGTTGATGATGTTATTATAAGTGACCCAATCATGGAAAGGGCAAGATAATTGGTCATACAATGTTCTGTTAGTCATTTTTTTCTCTCTCCAGATTGCACAGAGCACAGAGTGGAGTTTCCAATTCAAATTAAGTAATGCGATCCAAAGAAACTGGAGAGATGAACAAAATAATTATTCAAGGCATACATACACTTATGAATCAAGGCTGTCTGGTGTAAAGAACTTCTAAGCTTTATATCAGGGGAAGAAGCATAGAAGATTGATTAACACCTGGTTTATTAACAGATAACTTCTTGGGAGACACTGTGCACATTACTTAACCTTTTTCATACTTAAGTTTTTTAAAAATTTGTAAAATGGAGTAATAACGATACATATTACACAGGGTTATTGTCAGGATTAAATGCTGTAGTGAATGTAAAGCACTTTTGGACAGTGTCTGACTCAGTGCTCAGTGAATGATGTATATTATTATTATTAAGATTTGGAACAGAAGGTCCCCACACAACTAACCTTACTCCCTGTATTCCTGTTGGTAGAGCCTACTGACTGCAGTTCTACAAAACATTGTTATTAGAAGTGTGGTCCATGAATCAGCAGTAGTGGCATCACCTGGGAGCTAGTTAGAAACGCAGATCTCAGGTTCCTCCCCAGACCAAATGAATCAGAGAGTACATTTTAACAAGAACCCCAGGTGATTTGCAGACACATCAAAGTAGGAAGAACAAACAGGCCAATATGTAATTTGAACCTCCGGCTCCTAGACTAGCAACACAGATGTCTCCAACTGAAGACAAATTCAACTTAAATTGTATAGAGGTATTAAATAATGTGGCACGCCACACTCCAAATAAATAGTCAAGTGATTGTGTTTTAGAGTATTTCTTATGTGAAGACTTAAGGAGGAGTTCAAGTGTCTGAATTTTAGACTTTGCTGCTAGGACAGAAAACATACCAGTTGTGCAGTCAGTCCTCTGGTCCCTGAGACATTAGCACTGACTGCAATGATCAAGGTCAAAAAGGGCATGTGAACCTGCACCAGCTTGGGCATAGAGCCCTACTGTTCTGCTTCTTTCACTGCAAACTCTGTCCTGCCTCATATCTAGTCTTTCAATATATGGTAAAGAGACTTATCATCCCAAACTCTCAGATGTTCATAATTCTTTCTTTCTAGTAAGAAAACAGAACAGGGTAATTGGAAGCACTGTTAGATATAGTTACCAAATCTCTTCCCCAGGGACAACACCATTTTATACAGATGCAGACAATGTTCATTTCACAGATGTGTGTAATGCCATGATCTGCTATATTATAGCACTCTCTTTACAGACATCCACTCTTGTTAGCAAATGTGTGCTTTTAGGAAAAAGAGATTCCTTATTGCCTGGTAATTCACCTCTACTTTGAGTCTGTGAATTCGCTAAAACATCTTGTTTCTCTTGTAATAATTTGTTTTAGACATCATGATTTAAAACATATTTTTAAAAAACACCCTAAAAGCCTACCTCTTAAATGATTTTAAATGTCTACCTGACAGCTCAAATTTGGAAAAAAGATTAGAGAAGGCACGATAGAAATGCCCTTTGCCATAGCAAGATTGCTTATGCAATGTTATCGATTTGTTCCCTCATACCAGGAGGTGTAAAGGTGATGTAGTGGGACCTTTGGCAGAGATCTTCTCCCAGAGGCCTCGTCTTACATAATGGACAGTAGTTCCGGCTAAGTTGAATGCTCCAGAGTGTTCAATCTTCCAGTCACTATTAATAGATTGTTTTCCAGTGTCTCGAAGAGCTATAAAGAGGTTCAAAAATATTATAAGAATTAACAGGTCAGCGTCATTAATCAAAATCCACTTCACATGATTTCCTTAAAAGCATTTCATTCATTTCTAAACTAATATGCCAACACTCCCTGATGTAAAACATGTGGCATCTCCTCTTTGGGAAAGTGCACAGTCATAGCAAATGCCATTAGCTCTCCTTCTCTCCTAAAGCCATCCACATCTACACACTGACATTTATCTTTGCCTCCACCAACCTCCTTTTGACACTTGATGTCTGTAACCGTTATTTTCGTCCTTATTCATTCTTATGTCCTTAATCATTTATTATGTAACATATTGTTATTTTAAGGCTATGTGTGTCTGTGCTGTTTATGCAATGACAGGGTTAAATTCATTACAAAACCATTCAAAGATAACATGCTGGTTTTAAAAAAAGAACTCAGGATCCTTTTCACATCCTTCGTTTGTGATTTGCTGTGTATAAGAACAAAAGATAAATGTTAATTCTCACTGACAAATAGCCACCATTTGTATGGGATTTTATAGAATTTTTTTTTTTATTTTAAAGATTGGCACCTGAGCTCACAACTGTTGCCAATCTTTTTTTTTTTCCTGCTTTTTCTCCCCAAATCCCCTCAGTACATAGTTGTATATTTTAGTTATGGGTCCTTCTACGTACAACTTTTTTTACCTACATTTTTTCCCCTTTCTTTTTTGACCTGATCTCTGCTACTATTTTACTAAGATTCACGACATGGAAATGAGATGTCATGATTGCCATTTAAATTAAGGATTCCTTTTTATTTTTTGCAAATGATTTTATTATTTTTTTAAGTTAAACTTTTAGATTCTCCCATATCACTGAATTCTCTTTCACAAAGACATTTACATAAAGATTCATTGAAGACTTTTATGTCATAATTCTGTGAAACTGTTTTGATGACTTAAGCCGATAAATTTTCCTAAATGTTATTTAAACAAATTTCTATTTATTGAATGTTTGAGGGTTTCCAAATTTTTTATATTGTAAATAATGCTCAGATAAATATACTGTACACTATTTACATATATATTTAAATATTTCCCTTGGATAGAGTCCCAGATTTGGAATTACAGAGCCAAAGAAAAGGAACACTTAAAGATTTTGAAAAATAATTTCAAATTGATTTTCATAATGGTTGCATCAATTTATGCTTCTGTCAGTGACTGAGAGTGCCCATTTCTGAACATCTCCTTGGAAGCACCTTTCTCTTGTATAATATTTAATCATAACTGAATAATTACTTATCAAGTATCAGATCTAAGTCAGGAAATACTCAAAGTTCTTGGATCTCCTAAAACAAACAATATAAATATGTTCTTTGGCTTCATGATATTTATAAGCTAACTGGCAAAACAGACATTAAACAAGTTATATAAGTAACTAACTAAAATTATGCTGAAACTTGTGTGAGAGGAGTTAGGAAAGGCTGGCCTGAGGATGTCATTTACTGAGGATGTTAGCCAGGGGAAAACAGATGCAGAAAAAGAACATTCAAGAATGAGGGAACTGGAGAGGTGTCAGGACGGTGGTGTAGGCGGACTCTGAACTCACCTCGTCCCATGGACACAACAAATTTACAACTACTCTGGGAACAATTACCCCTGAGAGAGAACTGAAAACTAGATAAAAAGAACCCTTGCAACAAGGGACAGTCCCAACTGAGGTAGAAGCGGCAAACATTCCTTGCTGGAGAGAATAAAAGCCACCTTCACAAGCTGTGGTGGTTCATGGCTGGCTAGAAGCAATAATAAGGTACACAGCCTTCCCTGGAGGAGTGGGGGACCTGAGCAGGGGAGCACTACTGCTATAAGCATCCTTTGGACTCAGCACAACTGAGATAAGTCTCATAATATCTGGCTTTGCTGGCTACTAACAACACCGAGGAATATCCCCAGAAAAGCTATCGGACATAAGGGAAAAAAAGCCACCTCTTAAAGGACCCATGCACAAATTCACTCATTTCAGAAAGTAACCTAAAATCACCAGAAAGGCACACAGTCCTTTGGTGAAAAGACACTCACCTGATAGGCTCTGGGTGCATCTTGGTGAGAGGTGAGACCTCTTCAGGGACTGAGACATTGATGGCAGCCATTACTGTGACCTAGTACAGGCGTGCTGACCCAGACGCTGGCAGATGCCATGGGAGATTTCCCCTCTCCTGTTAGCCCAGGGTCTGCCCCACCCACTAGAGTGCCCATTTAAACTAGCTCAGCCAGGCCAGGCAGATTGCCCTAGTGACTGGTCCCACCCGACAACAAGCTCTCAGGCCACTTGTGGGCCTGCATAGGCTGGGTGCCTGGATCCTCTGCAGCTGGGTGACTGGGTCTGCCTCTGCTGGGCAGGGTACGTGAGGAGCGGATGGAGAGTGTGGGGCATTGGAGGAGTGTGTGGGGCCTCTGCAGTGGGGCACCTGGGTCCACTTCAGGGGGTCAGGACGCATGCATGGGGCAAGTCTGTGTTGACAGTGTGTGTGGCCTTGTGGGCGGTGGGACTCATCAGCAGCAAAAGACTTGTGCTTCTCAAATAACCACATAGGGGATCAGCCCCACCTTCCAAAACCTGAAACAATTGGGTGCTCCTGTGCCTGGGGCCAGCCCAACTCAGCTGCAATCCTGAGAGAGCTGACAACAGCCTTGCAGGCCAGAGGCCCACAACAATTGTAAGCCCCTGAGCCCAGCAACCAGCCACTCTGGGGGCCTAGACTCTTAACAGAAAAACTGCAAGAGGAACTTGCTATTAGACCTTGCAGCCAACTGTGCTGGGGCTTCCCATGCCTGATAAAATGACTGAAGGCTCCAGAGCAGCCACACACAGCTGAGCATTACAACCAGCTGGCTAGGGGACAGCCTAGACTCCCTGGGAACCAGCAGCAAGAGCAATCCTGCCACAAGAGAAGGACACATGTACCCCACACAGGGATCATTCCTGGAACATTTGGAACTGGTGACAAGAGGGAAGCACATTGCTTGGCCTTATAGGGCATATCTTACATAAAGCCACCTCCCCAAGATCAGGAGACGTAGTTTACCCACCTAATACATAGAAATAAGCACAGAGAAAGAAGCAAAATGAGGAGGTAAAGGAATACATTTCAAGTAAGGGAACAGGACAAACCCCCAGAAAAAGAACTAAATAAAACAGAAATAAACAATCTACCTGACAAAGAGTTCAAACAAAAAGTCATAAGGATGCTCACTGATCTTGGGAGAAGAGTGGATGAACTCAGTGAGACGTCAGCAAAGAATTGGAAAATATAAAAAAGAACCAATTAGAAATGAAGAAAACAATACTGGAAATGAAAAATTCACTAGAGGGACTCAATAGCAGAGTATATGACACAAAAGAATGGATGAGTGTGCTGGAAAAAGACAAGAGGAAATCACTGAAGCTGAGCAGATAAAAGAAAAGAGAATTAAAAATAACAAGGACAGCCTAAGGGACCTCTGGGACAACATCAAGTGCACTGACATCCATATTACAGGCATCTCAGAAGGAGAAGAGAGAGACAAAGGGCAGAGAATCCATAAGAAATAATAGCTGAAAACTTTCCTAATCTAAGAAAGGAAACAGACATCCAGGTACAGGAAGCAGAGAGCACCAAACAAAATAAACTGAAAGAGGCTCACACCAAGACACATTATAATTAAACTGTCAAGAATTAAAGATAAAGAGAGAATCCTAAAAGCCACAAGAGAAAGGCAACAAGTTACATACAAAGGAACTCCCATAAGGCTATCAGCAGACTTCTCAACAGAAACCTTACAGGCTAGAAGGGTGTGGCACAATATATTTAAAGTGCTGAATGGGAAAAACCTACAGCCAAGAATACTCAACTCAGCAAGGTTATCATTCAGAATGGCAGGGGACATAAAGAGTTTCCCAGACAAGCAAAAATTAAAGGAGTTTATCACCAAGAAACTAGTTTTACAAGAAATGTTAAAGGGACTTATTTAAGCGGGAAAGAGAAGGCCAGAAATAGGAATAAGAAAATTATCAAAAAAAAAAAAAAAAAAAAACCAAACAAACAAACCCAAAAAGGCAATAAAATCACTGGTAAAGACAAAAGTACAGTAAAGGTAGCAGATAACCACGTATGGAGATAATATGAAGGTCAAAAGATGAAAGAACCAAAATTATCTATTTCCATGATAAGAGGGTAATGGATACATACACACAAAAGAAGAGGTTAGATGTGATATCAAAAACATAAAATGTGGGAGGAGGGGAGTAAAAGAGTAGAGCTTTTAGAAAGAGATCAAACTAAAGAGACCAGCAACTTAATATAGATTGCTATATAAATAGATTATTATATATGAACCTCATGGTAATCACAAACCAGAAACCTATAATAAATACACAAAAAATTAAGAGGAACTCAAACACAATACTAAAGAAATCCTTCAAGCACAAGGGAAGAGAACAAGAGAAGAAGAAAGGAACAGAGAAGAACTACTAAAACACCCAGAAAAGAAGTAACAAAATGGCAATAAGTACATGCTTATCAATAGTACTTTAAATGTCAACGGACTAAATGCTCCAATCAAAAGACACAGGGTGGCTGATTGGATAAAAAAACAAGACCCATATATATACTATATACAAGACACATTTCAGACCTAAAGAGACTCACAAACTGAAAGACGGAAAGTGATACTCAATACAACTGGCAATGAAGAGAAAGCAGGGGTAGGAATACTTATAGCAGAAAAAATAGACAAAAAAAAAACCTGTAACAACAGAGAAAGACGGGCACTACATAATGATAAAGGGAATGATACAACAAGAGGCTATAACACTTGTCAATATCTATGCACCCAACATAGGAGCACCTAAATATATACAGCAATTATTAAGAGACATAAAAGGAGAAATAGATGGTAACAAAATAATAGTAGGGGACTTTAACACACCACTTATACCAATGGATACATCATCCAAACAGAATATCAACAAGGAAACATTGGCCTTAAATGACACATTAGACCAGATGGATTTAGTAGATATGTACAGAACATTCCATCACAAAACCACAGAATACACATTCTTTTCAAATGCACATGGAACATTCTCCAGGACTGATCACATATTAGGCCACAAAACAAGTCTCAATAAATTTAAGAAGATCAAAATATTACCAAGTATCTTTTCTGACCACAAAAATATGAAACTAGAAATCACTGACAGGAAGAAAACCAACAAACAAGAAAAATGTCAGATAAACAATCTAACAGTGCACCTGAAAGAACTGGAAAAAGAACAAACAAAACCCAAAATCAGTAGATACAAGGAAATAATAAAAATCAGAGGAGAAATAAATGAAATAGAAACAAAAAAAAGTGGAAAAAAATCAATGAAACTAAGAGCTGTTTCTTTGAAATGATAAACAAAATTGACAAACCTTTAGCTAGACTCACTAAGAAAAAAAGAGAGAAGTCTCAAATAAACAAAATCAGAAATGAAAGAGGAGAAATTACAATGGACATCTCAGAAACACAAAAGATTATAAGAGAATACTACAAAAAGCTATACACCAACAAATCAGATAATCTAGAAGAAAAGGATAAATTCTTAGAATTACACAACTTTCTAAAACTGAGTCAAGAATAAACAGAGAATTTGAATAGACCAATCACTAGTAAGGAGATCACAGCAGTAATCAAAAACCTACCAAAAGGGGCAGTCCTGTGGCTGAGTAGTTAAGTTCGCATGCCCCAGTTCAGCGGCCTGGGGTTTGCTGGGTCAGATCCTGGGCATGGATCTATGCACCACTCATCAAGCCACACAGTGGAGGCATCCCACATAGAAGAACCAGAATGATCTACAAATAAGATATTCAACTATGTACTAGGGCTTTGTGGAGGAAAAAAAAAATGAAGATGAATATTGGCAACAGATTTTAGCTGAGGGCGAATTTTCCTAAAAAAGAAAAAGAAGAAGTAAGGTCCATAAAAACAAAAACAAAAACAAAAATCTCCCCAAAGTCCAGGACCAGGCAGCTTCCCTGGTGAATTCTACCAATCACTCAAAGAAGAATTAATATGTATCCTTCTCACACTCTTCTGAAAAATTGAAGAGGAGGGGAAGCTTTCTAACTCATTCCACAAAGCCAACATTACCCTGATACCAAAACCAGACAAGGGCAACACAAAAAAAATTACAGGTCAACATCACTGAAGAACATCGACGTAAAAATCCTCAACAAAATACTAGCAAGTCGAATACAACAATACCTTAAAAAGATTATAAACCATGATCAAGTGGGATTTATTCCAGGGATGCAAGCATGGTTCAACATCTGCAAATCAATCAACATGATACATCACATTAACAAAATGAAGAATAAAAATCACATGATCATCTGAATAGATGTAGAGAAAGCATTTGAAAAAATACAGTATCCACTTATGATAAAAACTCTGAATAAAATAGATATACAAGGAAAGTACCTCAACATAATAAAGGCCATCTATGAGAAACCTTCAGCTAATATCATTCTGAATAGAGAAAAATAGACAACTATCCCTGCAAGAACAGGAACCAGACAAGGATGCCCACTCCACCCCTCTTATTTAACATAGTATTGGAAGTCCTAGCCAGAGCCACCTGTCAAGAAAAAGAAATAAAAGAGATCCAAATTGGAAAGAAGAAGTGAAACTGTCAGTATTTGCAGATGACATGATTTTGTATGTAGAAAATCCTAAAGAATGCACCAAAAAGCATTTAGAAATAATAAATAAATATAGTCAAGTTGCAGGACACAAAATCAATAACAAAAATCAGTTGTGTTTCTCTACACTAACAAAGTAGCAGAAAGAGAAATTTAGGATACAATCCTATTTAGAATTGCAACAAAAAGAATAAAATACCTAGGAATAAACTTAACCAAAGAGGTGAAAGATCTGTACACTGAAAACTACACAACTTTATTGGAAGAAATTGAAGACACAAAAAAATGGAAAGATATTCTGTGCTCTTGGATTGGAGGAATTAACATAGTTAAAATGTTCCTACTTCCTAAAGCAATCAACAGATTCAATGCAATCCCTATGGAAGTTTCAACAACATTTTTCACAGAAATAGAACAAAGAATCCTAAAATTTATACAGAATGACAAAAGACTCCGAATAGCCAAAGGAACCCTGAGAAAAAAGAACAAAGAAGAAAGCTGGAGGTATCACACTCCCTGATTTCAAAATATACTCCAAAGCTACAGTGGCAAAACAGCATGGTACTGGCACAAAAACAGACACCTGGATCAATGGAACAGTTGAGAGCCCAGAAATAAATCCACATATCTATGGACAGCTAATTTTCAACAAAGGAGCCAAGAACATACAATGGAGAAAGGAAAGTCTCTTCAATAAATGGTGCAGGGAAAACTGGACAGCTGCATGCAAAAGAATTAAAGTAGACCATTATCTTACACCATACACAAAAATTAACTCAAAATGGATTAAAAAGTTGAATGTAAGACCAGAAACCACCAAACTTTTAGCAGAAAACAGGCAGTACGCTCTTCGACATCAGCCTTAGCAGCATATTTTAAAGTACCATGTCTGACAGAGCAAGGGAAACAACAGAAAAAATAAACCAACTAAGAGACTACATCTAACTAAAAAGCTTCTGCACAGCAAAGGAAAATCATCAACAAAATGAAAGAACGATCTAAAAATTGGGAGAAGATATTTGCAAACCATATATATCTGATAAGAGGTTAATATCCAAAATACATAAAGCCATACATCTCAATAATGAAAAAACTAACAACCCAATTAAAAAATGGGTAAAAGATCTGAACAGACATTTCTCCAAAGAACATATATGGATGGCTAACAGGTACATGAAAGGATGTTCAACATCATTAACTACCAGGGAAATGCTGATCAAAACTACAATGAGATATCACCTCACCCTCATTAGAAGGGCTATAATTAACAAGACAGTAAACAACAAATGTTGGCAAGGATGTGGAGAGGAGGGAACTGTCATACACTGCTGGTGGGAGTGCAAACTGGTGAAGCCACTATGGAAAACAGTATGGAGATTCCTCAAAAAATTAAGAGTAAAACTACCATACAATCCAATTATTCCACTCCTGGGTATTTATCCAAAGAACAGGAACACATGAATGCATAAAGATACATGCACATATATGTTCACTGCAGCATTAATCACAATAGCTAAGACTTGGAAGCAACCTAGGTGCCCATCAAGGGACAAATAGATAAGGAAGATGTGGTATATATACAATGGAATACTACTCAGCCATAAATGATGAAATCCAGCCATTTGTAACAACATGGATGTGGACTTTGAGGGTATTTTATACTACGCGAAATATGTCAGAGGGAGAAAGTCAAATACTGTATGATCTCACTCATAAGTAGACGATAAAAACAACAACAAACAATCAGATTGAGACAGATATTGGATTGCTGGTTACCAGAGGGGAAGGTGGGAGGGAGGAGGGCAAAAGGGGTTATTAGGCACATGTGTCTGGTGACGGATTGTAATTAGTCTTTGGGTGGTGAATATGATGTAATTTACACAGGAATCGAAATATAATGATGTACACCTGAAACTTATATAATGTTACAAACCAGTGTTACTGCAATAAAAATAAATAAATAAATAAATACTCTAAACACAAAACAAGAATGAGGGAACCATCAATGGAAAGGTCTTAAAGCTCAATGCAGCTTGGTGAGAATCGGGATGCAAGTATGCATGACAACAAATGCACTAAACTAGATCATGAAGAGATGAGGCTGGAGAAGTAAGGAATAGCCAGATGTTATAGACCTTGTTAATATTTTGAGGGTTTTTTCTAAGAAAAAATATAAAGCTAGAAAAGCTTTTGAAAAATATTAAGAAGAAAATAGAGTGATGTAGGCCAAATTTAGATAGAGAGGTCAGGACAAAACATCAACATAGCAGCCCAACTGAAAGTAATGGTGGCTTGGATTAAAGTAAGGGAGAAAAATATCAAGAGGAATTTAGGAGAGAAATTGATAAAATATGATGATGATTTTGTTGCTGTGGGTAAAAGTGTCAGGTACAATGCTAGGTTTCAGGGATGAGAAAATAAGTGAATTATGATGGCAAATAATGAGATGGGAGAGCTAGCAAAAGAAATGGTTGAAGAGAAATATCAGGTGTTAAATTTTGAAAAATCTAGATTTTTAAAAAATCTGTTTTATTGTTATTAAGGTTAAAGATAATTTTCATTTGCTTATTAGTCAGTTGTATTTTTCATTTAAATTAATTGGTAAATTATTAATTATTTGTTAAGTCTTTCTGGTCCACTGAGAGATTTTCTGGTGCTTATATTTCCATTATTACAAGCAATGTATTAATAAAATTATTAAAATTTTACCTCATCAATCTTAATTTCTACCAAAAAAATCTTCATCATGTACTGCATATAAAATATCATGTTTTAGATAAAATATTAGGCATATATATTTTCAGATTTATGGAAAATATGAATATTAATTTTTACCTTGAATCTTAAACTTTAAGGGGAAATATGTTGACAGTAAACTCTCAACACTTTGCAAATAGCTATTAACATCCACAAAGGCTATACTTCAGATAATGCTAAATTGACTAAACAAATAAGGATTTTTCTTGAAAGGTAAAGCATTTCCTTGTATTTTTCTAAAGTCTATTAAATATTCTGAGAAATCCTTTTGGCTTGGATTTATACTGTAATCAGTATGATTTCATTTTGTGTGTGTGTATGTGTGTATTCCAACATATATTTAGGGCACAATTATAAAGGAATATTTCCCAAAAATCTCTAACAGAAATGCCTAAAAAATTTCTGGGAGTAGTTATAGTACAATGTTCAGACTCAATTGGTATTTCTGGAATTCAGCATTCCCCAGAAAATGGTACACGCATGTACCTGAAAACCCACACTATTTATAAGCTTATTTCACATAAAGAATCAGTACTCTGGGTGTGTGATGTTTCTTGGTTTTTGTTTTTAATTCATTAGTTTTAAAAATGTGTTTAGAAAACCTGTTTCTGGCCATACCTGAATAACTGGAACTGCACTGGTTCTCCCACTGTAACAACTAGAAAACTACGCAATGTATGAAACAATTGTTCTCAGACATTGGACAAGTGACAACAGAGAACTGTGATCCCTAAGAGAAGGAGAACAAATGTGATCTCTAAAATTGCTTGACTTTCTGCCTGAAGATATTTACCAGACCCCACTATAGGAAGGGGAACTCAAGCAGAACACAGATGATGAGGGCTTCAGTGAGATGAGGACAGACAATGGAGTTCAAATTGGCTAAGTCAGCTGGAATATGTTGTATAGAGTATTGGAGAAGAAGGAGCTACGCAGAGACAAACTCCAAAATCTGGAAAGCTATGCTTTTGAGCCTGTGGCTAAATACTAAGCTGCAAAGAAGTGGGGTGAGATTCCTCAAGGCTGAGAAAAGAATACCTACCTAGGAGCTGCAAACTGTACAACTCCTGGAGTTCATGTAGGGTTGGAAGATAAACGAATTGTATGCAATCAGAGTAGAGAGATCTTATTGAACATACATAGACTTCAGTGGAGAACCTAGAAAGGTTGCCTATTAGAAACAGGGGAAGCCTATTTCTAGACTCACTCTAACAAAGCTTTACAAAAACATCAGGAAGTCCAGCTGATCTGCAAGGAAATTAGCTGTCTAGCAAAATGAAAGTCAACACTCAATAATAAAGAACAACAAAATCCAGCCATTCAGTGCTGGCTCATTAATAGTGTCCAGCATCCAATCAAAAATTACTACATACGTAAAGAAGTCATGTGTCAAGTCAAGTAAAGAAGTCAAGATATGTAAAGAAAATGTGACCCATAATCAGGAGAAAAATCAGTCAATAAAACGAGACCCCAAAATACTAGAGATAACAGAACTACCAGACCAAGACTTTTAAAACAGCTATTGTAGGGGCTGGCCTCATGGCTGAGTGATTGGTTTCATGTGCTCTGCATTGGCAGCTGGGGTTTTGCCAATTCAGATCCTGGGTGTGGACAGAGCACCGCAACTCATCAAGCCATGAAGAGGTGGCATCCCACACAGCACAACCAGAAGGACCTACAACTAGAATATACAACTACATGCTGGGGGGATATGTGGAGAAGGAAAAAAAACGAAGATTGGCAACAGATTTTAGCTCAGGTGCCAAAGTTAAAATAAAACAAACAAAAAAACCCAGCTATTATAAGTATGTCCAGTAAGCACAAGAAGTTAAAGAAAAATCTGTGATATTCAAGAGAATAATAAAAACAATAAAAATAAGCAAATAAAATTTCTCAGAATAGAAAAATATAAGAGATGAAACAATAAATCACTGTATGGGCTTAAAAGCACTATTAGACATTGCAAAATAAGTCAGTGAACTTGAAGATAAGCTAGTAGACTAGAAACTAACTGGAATGCAGAGAGAAAAAACAGGCTGAAAAAAGTGAACAGAGCATCAGTGACCCATGAGAAATACCTGAACACAGAAGTAACTGGAAGTCTAGAAAAGTGGCAGAAATTATTTGAAGAGATAATGCTCAAAATTTTTCCAAATTTAATAAAAACCATAAACATACAGGATCTAAAAAATACAATGGAACCAAAGCAGGATAAGCACAAAGAAAGCCATATTAAAGAACATCACAATCAAACTGCTGGAACCCAATGATGGGGAGAACAACCTTAAAAGTGGCTAGAGAGGGAAAAGGCACATTATATACAAGGGAATAAAGATTTAAGAATTCCCCGGATATACCATTAGAACTAATGCAAGTCAGAAGACAATAAACATTATCTTTAAAGTGAAAAAACAAAACAAAACAAAATATAGAATTCTATACCAGTGACAGTATCCTTCAGATATGAAGGCAAAATAAATATACCATGAGACAAACAAAATTTGAGAAATTTTGCTGCCAGCAGACTTGCCCTACAAGAAATATTAAAGGATAGTCTTAAAGCTGAAAGAACCTGGCTCCAGATGGAAACAGGAGTCTATGTGAAGGTTGAAGAATGTTGGTACTGGCAAATGTATGAAAATATAGAAACATTTTTTCATTAATAAATTATTTATAATATAATTGACTATAAAGTAAAAATGATTACAATGTATTTTGGTGCTTAAATCATATGTAGATCCTGGGCGTGGACATGGCACCGCTCATCAAGCCAAGCTGAGGCGGCATCCCACATGCCACAACTAGAAGGACTCACAACTAGAATATACAACTATGTACTGGGGGGCTTTGGGGAGAAAAAATAAAATCTTAAAAAAAAATGTATTGGCTATATTAATATCCGATAGCACGGACTTCAGGGCAAGGAATATTCCCAGAGACAAAAAGAGAGTTTTTAAAAATATCACTTAAATTTAAATTACCTTGTAAAATTTTAAATGACATTTAAAATTTATTAAGGACTCCATACAATCCTATCTGTATAATGGAGTATCAAATGCATGAAGCAAAAACTGACATAATTGAGAAGAGGTAGAGAAAAGTTCAGAATTTTAGCTGGGGATTTCAATACTTCTCTTTCCTTAATTGATAAAGCAAGAAGAAAATCAATAAGACTATAGAAGACTTGAACCAAATGGAGCTAACTGATATTTAAAGAAGAGCCGGCAATTGCAGAATATAAATTTTTTCAAGTATAAATGGAACATTAATCAACATAGGCTGCCATGGAACAGGTCTCAATTGAAATCACACTCAGTATAATTTGTTACCCACATATTTAAACTAGAAATCAACAAGAAAATATCTATTAAAAATCTACAAATATTTGAAAATTAAACAGTAAATTTATAAATAAGCCATAGGTCAAAGTAGAAATCAAAATGGTAATTCGAAAATATTTTGAACAAAATATAAAACATATAAAAATTGTAGAATGCAGCTAAAGCATGGCCTAAATGGATAAATTGTTATATTAGAAAAGAAGAAAGGCCTATAATCAATTATCTACATTTTGACCTTAAAATGGTATAAAAAAGAGCAATTTAAACCTAAAATAAGTAGGAAGAAAATAATAAAGAGCAGAAGTCAATTAAATAGACAGTAGATTAACAATAGAGGCAATCAGTGACATCAAAAGTTGGGTATCATAGGGGCTGGCCTGGTGGTCAAGTGGTTAAGTTCGTGTGCTCCTCTTCAGCATCCCAGGATCTGCCAGTTCAGATCCTGGGCACAGAGCTATACACTGCTCATCAAGCCATGCTGTGGTGGCATCTCACATAGAAGAACTAGAATGACCCGCAACTAGGATATACAACTATGTACTGGAGCTTTGGGGAGAAAATAAAAAAAAGAGGAAGATTGGCAACAAAAGTTAGCTGAGGGCCAATCTTCCTTAAAAAAAAAAAAGTTGGTTATTCTAAAAGATCAGAAATGATAAAACTCTAGTTTGATTAAGAAAAGAGAAAGAAATTAGAAATATCAGAAATGAGAGAAGGAATTCTGCTACAGTGCTTACAGATATTGTAGTGTAATAAGGAAATATTATAAACAACTTCAAGACAATACATTTGATAAAGTAAGTGAAATCCATAAATTCTTTGAAGACACCAATTACCAAATGTGACACAAGAAGAAAAGAACATCTGAATAGTCATATTTATATGTATACATACACACACACATATATTAAAGAAATTAGGTTGAGATTTAAAAACCTCATGAAGAAAATACCAAAGTTCAAACACTTAAGGAAAAATAGTACAGTCTTTCACAAAATTTACTATAAAATAGAACAGGAGGGCGGCAAGGTTCTTCGAATGTGCTTAAAAATGTCATTTTTCTCAAGGTAGATAATAAATATAAATATCTACATTTTATTTCTTCCTTTAAAACTAATCCATTGGTTAAGAATATTTATTTGTATTTATTAAATATTCAGGAAAATTACACTTTTATATATTCTAGATACAAGTTCTTTTCAAGATAAGTTTATTAGAAATATTTTCTCTGACACTACGGCTTGCCTTTTTATTTTCTTAATGGTGTCTTTTAAATATATTCATTTTGGGGTGGATGGGTTGGTATATTTGCCCATCCATGGTAAAGAAATCCTTGCTTACCACAATGTCATGAATCTGTTTCTCTTAGGTTTTTTGCTAGAAGTTTTAGAGTTCTGGCATTTTTGTTTAGTTAATTTTTTGAGTTAATTTTTTGTGTATGATTTGAGGTACAGGCCAAGTTTCAATATTTTTTCCTCATATAAATATCCAGTTATTCCAGCATTATTTGTTTAAAAGAGTACCTTTTCCCTCTGCATTATCTCAAAACTTTGGTTGGAAATCAGTTCACTCCATATTTGTGTGTTTAGTTTCACTAGGATGATGAATTTGTCAATTTTGTCAATTTTTGCTTTAAAATTTTGAAGCTACATTCCTGGGTTCATATAATTGTAAAATTACAATATCTTTCTGATAAACTGAATTCTTTTATAATTATTTTGTGACTTTTTAATTTCAAGCAATACATATTTCTTTAAAGTTAGTTCTGACATACATTACTATGGGTATATTAGTATTCTGTTGGTTTGTACTTTACTTTTTTGGTGAGGAAGATTGGCCCTGAGCTAATATCTGTGGCCAATCTTCCTCTCTTTGCTTGAGAAAGATTGTCCCTGAGCTAACATCTGTGCCAATCCTTCTCTATTTTGTATGTTGGATGCCACCACAGCATGGCTTGATTAGTGGCATGTAGGTCAACACCTGGCATCAGAACCCGTGAACCCCAGACTGCTGAAGTGGAGCTCGAGAACTTAACCACTAAACCCTGCCCTTTGTTTTGTATTTTTCTGGTTTAATTTTCCATTCTTTGATTTTCAGTTTTTGTGAATCTTATGTTTTATATATGTCTCTTATGATTCCCATATACCTGACATTTTTAAAATCCAGTCTGATAATTTTTGTCTTTCAAATAGAGATTTTAGTTTTTAAATGTTTATTAAGATTGCTGGTATGTTTTGATTCATTTATATCATCTTATTTTGTGCTTTCTTTTTTCCTGCTTGCTGTATATTTCTGTCATTTTTCTCCTATCTTGTTTTTGATTGAGTTTTTAAATTTCATTTTAAAAATTATATTTGGTTCTTTAAATATGTGGTCAATTTTTATTTATTCTTATTTTTAGATCCTTCTTTTATGTATTTAAACATATTAGCCATAATATTTTTACATTTTCTGTAAATGATAGCTTATATGTCTGATGTTCTCCCTTACTTTTACTGTGTTTTGCTCATAGCCTCTATTTCCTTATATGTTCTCTGAACTTCTTTATAAAATTATAGTTGAAGTTCACAGAATTCCTTTGAACCTTGGTGAAGGTGCATTACTCACAAAAGGGTTTGATTTGCACATGCCAACCACCTTGGTGACCTCATTAAAATAAATATCTGACAGTTTTGGACTTCATAGTTAGGGCACTGGTGCTTCAAATTCATGTGAGCACTTGCTCTGGGTTACAAATTCTCAGGGAAGTTGATTTCCTACCTCCACCTAGTACCAAAGTTATCAGAGACACATTTCCTCTCTTTTTCCTCTTATGGTGCAAATGTGTTTCTCTCCTTCACACTGAGCTTACAGTCCTTTGGGGTCCTGCTTTATGAGGGGGTGTCCCATGAGAGTCCCCACTTCGCAAAGGCCTTATTAGCCTTTGTTTTCTGTCTACAGGACTCCTTGGCTCTCAAGTCTACACTGGTCAACAGGACTAAGCATAAGTGGGGCTGCAGTCAGCCTAATCATACTCTGGCTCCTTGTTCTCACTTTGTTTTTGGCACCTGAGGGTTCTTTAATTTCTTTCCAGGTCAGAGGTAAATTTAAAAGGAGTTCTTTTTTTCTCCTTTTGTATTTTGCTTAACATTTTAAATTGTGTTTTTAGTGAGAAGTTTTTCTGTAGTGGGTTGCAAGCAAAACTGCAGGGAAAGTAAGCTGACTCATGTGACCTTTTTCAGATTTTTTTTTTTAAAGATCCATGAGCTGTTTTTCTTTTCCCCCCAAAGATTGGCACCTGAGCTAACAACTGCTGCCAATCTTTTTTTTTTCTTTCTGCTTTTTCTCCCCAAATCCCCCCCGTACATAGTTGTATATTTCAGTTGTGGGTCCTTCTAGTTGTGGCATGTGGGACGCTGCCTCAGCATGGCCTGACGAGCAGTGCCTTGTCCGTGCTCAGGATCCGAACCAGTGAAACCCTGGGCCGCCGTAGCGGAGTGTGTGAATTTAACCACTAGGCCACAGGGCCGGCCCCTAGATTTTTAAAAATTATAAGCTACAATGATTTTTGCAAAGATGTAACATACGGTCTATGTGAACCCCTCTTCTTTTCAGACTTTTTGATAAATTAACAAAATAATAAAGCCAAAATCTTCAGAAAAGCAGATAATAACTGCATATGGGATTACAACTCAAAGATAGAGTAATGAAAAAGAATAATTGTATTGAGAGAGAATTTAATGTCTCCTATGAGATAATATATAGTTTGATGTAGACAAGTTAATTTCTTAAAGAATGATCAGTTTGCCAGGAAATGATTTATTTTCCTTTCTTTTTGCTTAATCTATTTCAGAGGAAGATTTTCAATGACTTCTTTCCAATGCCCGAAGGAGCTTTTAGGAAATGTGATTTACGATCTGTATTCTCTGCCATTCTTTACGCAGAGAATACATATCATAGGCTTGAAATCTAAGATTTCAGGCTTGAAATCTAGGATTTTAATACTGTATCATTTCTTTTTTTTCCAAATTTGCCCCTTATCCACGTGCCCTATCTCAGTAAATGCCCTTATTTGTCCCGTTGTTTAAGCCAGAAACCCAGAAGTCATCCTTGAATCTGCATCTTCTATCAATACTCACATTGATTTTTCAACAAGTTTTATCAGTTCAACTTGTTCAATGTCTCTGGAAGCCATGGGGCTTTGCTCATTCCTATTCTCTGGATTGGATTATGCAACTGGTCTCTTTGTCTTCATTCTTGCACACTTCCAGTAATTCATCAGGATAATTTCTTTTTCTTCAGTTAAGCAAGTAAGTAAATTTAGTGGGTTCTTGAATAAACATAACATATTAGTATTTTCAACACTGATTTAATCTCCAGAGTAGTATTTGGGATTTTTAGGAGCACTGATGCTATTCACTTATAAAGTAACTTAGGCCTAACGTTAAGCACAAGGAATGCTGACAACAATAAGGGAAGATGCTTAACACAGATGTGTGATTCCCATTTTAAAATGAATGGTCTTTTAACAACAAAAAGTGATTGGAGATTTACATTTAGAGACCTGCATCAGGGAAAGAAGATGGAATCTGACAGATTTGGAAGTAATGATTGCAGAAGAAAACAGTCATTTCAGGATTCGTATTCCCCTGAGTTAATTCTATACGAAAGTTGATCATGTCAGTTAAGAAAAGGGGAAGAAGAAGGAATTTGGGGGAAGTTCAAGGCAAGTTTATTCATATACGACATGTACTTTAAAAACACAAGTGTTGCATAGAAGGCAATGATCACAAAAGAAAAGTAAAAAAGATACAGTAGGAATCAGATACTATGGCCATACTACTCTGGTTTAAATCCAGGATCACAGCTTTTTATTTTTTAATTAATTAATTAATTTTTTGTGAGGAAGATTGGCCCTGAGCTAACATCTGTTGCCAATCTTCCTCTTTTTGCTTGAGGAAGATTGTCCCTGAGCTAACATCTGTGTCAGTCTTCCTCTATTCTACGTGGGATGCTGCCAAAGCATGGCTTGATGAACAGTGCCAGAATCCAAACCTGCACCCCTGAATCCAAATCTGCAAACCCAGGGCCACCAAAGCAGATTATGTGAACTTTACCACTATGCAACCAGGCCGGCCCCCAGGATCATAGCTTTTTAGATGTGTGACCTTGGCACAGAAACTTAAACTCCCTGTTCCTCTATTCTCTGATTTTAAAAATTGGGAAATTAGGGGGCCGGTCCCATGGCCAAGTGGTTAAGTTCGCGTACTCTGCTGCGGCGGCCCAGGGTTTCACCGGTTTGAATCCTGGGCGAGGACATGGCACTGCTCATCAGGCCACACCGAGGCGGCATCCCACATGCCACAACTAGAAGGACCCATAACTAAAAACACACAACAAGCCAGGGGGCTTTGGGAGAAAAAGGAAAAGTAAAATCTTTAAAAAAAAAAATTGGGAAATTAGTGGTACCTACTTCATAAGAGTTCTTATGAGGATTTATTTAACAAATATATTTAATGCACTGGCCCATAATAATCACTATACAAATGTGAACTATCTTTTCTTAATTAAAATTCACTCAAAAAGTCTCTATCTCCTGTGTGCCTGACTCTGTTTTAGTTATAGTAGGTATAGCTCTAAGCAAAATGATCCCTGCCTTCAAGAATTAACGATAGAGATAGACAATATAAAAGCATTCATGTAAACAAAACAAGAACATTCAGACAGTGATAAACACTAAAAGGAAATAAAGCAGGTCAATATAACAGGGAGTGGCTTGGTTAGGGGTCACAGTGGATAAGGAGAGAAAGTGATAGATGTGAATAACTGACAGGGCTTGCTGATGTATTGTATTAGATTGGGAAAGAGAGTTATTAAGGACAACTCTTAGTTTTGGTATAAACTACCAGATAGAAATTGGTGACTGTGGTAGGAAGTATAACGGCTCCCCAAAAGATATTCATGCCCTAAAAGGTAGATATCATACAAAGTATCTTTCCTGACCTCAATGGGATGAAGTTAGAAATCAATAACAGAAGGAAAACTGGAAAATTCACAAGTTTGTGGACATGAAACAACACACTCAAACAATCAATGGATCAAAGAGGAAATCACAAGGGAAATTAGAAAATATCCTGAGACAAACGGAAACCAAAACACAACATACTTAAACATACAGGACCCAGTGAAAGCAGTGCTGTGAGGGAAATTTATAGCTATAAACACATTAAAAAAGAAGAAAGCCCTCAAATTAACAACCTAAGTTTACAACTTAAGGAACTAGAAAAAGAACAGAGTAAACCCAAAGCTACCAGAAAGATGGAAATAATAAAGATTAGAGCAAAGATAAATAAAATAGAGAATAGAAAGATAACAAAGAAAATCAACAAACCAGAAGTTGGTTCTTTGCAAAGAGCAATGAAATTGACAAACCTTTGGCTATATTGACTTAGAAAGAAAAAGACAACTGAAAAATCAGAAATGAAAGTGGGGACATTACAACTGATGCTACAGAAATAAAAAGGTTTTAAGAAAGCACTATGAACAATGGTATGCTGTCAAACTGGATAACCTAAATGAAATGAACTAATTCCTAGAAACACAAAATCTACCAAGACGGAATCACAAAGAAATAGAAATCCTAGATATACCTATAACTAGTAGAGACTTAATCAGTAATCAAAAATATCCCAACAAATAAAAGCCCTGAACCTTAGGGCTTCACTGGTAAAATGTACCAAACATTTAAAGAAGAACCAACACCATCCTTAACTTTTCCAAAGAAGTGGAGTGGAGGGAAGCCTTCCTAAATCATTCTATGACGCCAGTACTTTCCTGATACCAATGCTAGACAAAGGCACTATGAAAAAAGAAAACTACAGACCAATTTCCCCTATAAAATATTGGTGCAAAAACCCTCGACAAAAATACTAGCAAACCGAATTCAGGAGCACAAAAGGCATCCAAATCAGAAAGGAAGAAGTAAAATTATTTATGTTCACAGATGATATGATCGTATATGTAGAAAACTCTAAAGATTCTACCAAAAAAACCTGTTATAACTAAGAAATGAATTCAGCAAATTAGCAGGATACAAATTCAACATACTAAAAGCAGTTGCATTTCTATACATTAACAATAAACAATCTGGAAAGGAAATTAAGAAAACAATTCTGCTTATAATAGCCTCAAAAAGAATAAAATACTTGGGAATTAACTTAACCAAGGAGGTGAAAGACTTATACAATGAAAACTGCAAGACATTACTTTAAGAAATTAAAGAAAACATAAATAAATGGAAACACATATCAGGTTCATGGATAAGACTTATTGTTGTCAATATTATCCAAAGCGTCCCACAAATTGAATGCAATTTCTATCAAAAGCCCAATGACCTTTTTTGCAGAAATAAAAAAAATAACTATCTAAAATTAATACGGAATCTTAAGTGACCCTGAATAGCCAAAATCATCTTGAAAAAGAGAAATAAAGCTGGAGACTCACACTTTCTGATTTCAAAACTTACTAGAAAGCTACAGTAATCAAAACAGTGTGCTACTGGCATAAAAACAGACACATAAACCAATGGAATAGAATAGAGATCCCAGAAATAAACCTTCACACATGTGTCCAAATGATTTTCGACAAGGATGCCAAGATCATTCAACAGAGAAAGGACAGTCTTTTAACCAGTGGTGCTGGGAAAAATGAGTATCCACTTGCAGAAAAATGAAGTTGGACTCTTAACTAACACCATATACAAAAATAAACTCAAAATGGACCAAAGATCTAAATGTAAGACCCAAAACTATAAAATTCTTAGAAGAAAACATAGAGCAAAATCTTCGACACATTAAATTTGGCAATGATTTCTTGGATACGGCACCAAAGGCACAGGTAATAAAAGAAAAATGGACAAATTAAACATTGTGAAAAGTAAAAACTTTTATGCATCAAAAGACACTATTAACAGAGTAAAAACCCACTGAATGGGAGAAAATATTTGTAAAGCATATATCTGATTAGGGATTAATACCCAGAATATATAGAGAATGCCTAAAACACATCAACAAAAAAAAAAACGTAATTCAAAAATGGGCAAAGGACTTGAATAGACATTTCTCCAGAGAAGATATCCAAAAGCCAACAAGCACAAGAAAACATGCTCAACTTCACTAATCATCAGGGAAATGCAAATCAAGACCACAATAAGCTATTGCTTCAAACCCATTAGGATGGCTACTATCTAAATAACAGAAAACAAGCATTGGTGAGGATATAGAGAAACTGGAAGCCTTGCACACACTGTTGGTGGAAATGGAAAATGGTATGGCAATGGCAGAAAATGGTATGGCAGCTTCCCAAAATATTGAAAATAGAATTACCATATGATCCAGCAATTCTACTTCTGGATATATATGCAAAAGAATGAAAAGAAGGATCCTGAAGAGATATTTGTACACCCATGATGATAGCAGAATTATTCACTATATTTAAAACATGGAAGCAACCCAAGTATCCATGGATAGATGAATGGATAAGCAAAATGTGGTATATGCACACACTGGAGTATTATTCAGCCTTAAAAATGAAGGAAATTCTGACACAATCTATAGCATAGATAATCTTGAAGACATTATTCTAAATGATATAAGTCAGTTACAGAAAGGACAATTACTATATGATTCCACATATGTGAGGTCTGTACAGTGGTCAAATTCACACAGATAGAAAGCATAATGGTGGTTACCAGGGGACAGGGTGGAGTGGGGAATGGGGCGTTATTGTTTAATGGGATAAGAGTTTCAGTTTTGTTGGATAAAAACAGTTCTGGGGGCCGGCCCCATGGCCTAGTGGTTAAGTTAGCACGCTCCACTTCAGCAGCCCAGGGCTCGCAGGTTCGGATCCAAGGTGCAGACCTAGCACAACTCATCAAGCCACGCTGTGGCAGCATCTCACATAAAATAGAGGAAGTCTGGTACAGACGTTAGCTCAGTGACAATCTTCCTCACACACACACAAAAAGAGTTCTGGAGACAGATGGTGGTGGTTGTGGGTGCAAAGCAACGTGAATGTATTCAATGCCACTGAACTGCACATTTAAAAGTTAACATGGTAAATTTTATGTTATGCGTGTTTTACCACAATTTTTTTAAAAAAGCGTTATTAAGAAAAAAAAGATATCCGTGTTTGAATCCCTGGAACTTAGGAATGCTATTTTACATAGCAAACAAATAAATAAGTAAATAAATGACTGCAGATATGATTAAATTACAGATCTTGAGATGGAGAGATTATCCTGGATTATCCAAGTGGGCCCGAAATGCAATCACACATATCCTCATACGAGGTAGGAAGAGGGAGATTTGAACACAGAAGAAGAGGAGAAGGTAATGACACTAGGAAGGCAGATACTGGAGAGATGTGGTCACAAGCCAAAGAATGCTGGTGGCCACAAGAAGCTGGAAGAGGCAAGGAACGAACACTCCCCTCGATTCTCCAGAGAGAGCACGGCTTTGCAGACACCTTGATTTGTGGTCCGGTGAAACTGATTGTGGCCTCCAGAACTGTGAGACAATACATTTCCGTTGTTTTAAACCACCAAGCTTGTGGCAATTGTTGCAGCCATCATAAGACACTAGAATAGTGACATTTACTGTAGTAGAGAAAACTAAAGGAGGAAGAGGTTTCAGCATGGGACGGAAAAAAGCTTTTGATTTAGACTTCTTATTTCTGAGGTGCATATGAGACATTTGATAATTTACATCAAATAAACAAGAAAAGCATTGGAGCTAGATGCAATTCCCCAGGGAGAGAGGATAGCAGGGAAGAGAGAAGGGCCCAGGCTTGAGCCCCACAGTATGGGAACATTTGGAAACCATGTGGAGTTGAGAATCCAACAAAACAGACCAGTAAGGGGCTTCCAACAAGGTAGGGAGCCTCAGGTCTTAGAAGCCAAAAGAAGAAAGTATTTAAAGAACTGAGGAGAGGTCAACAGTTTTGAATATTGTTTATAGGTCAAATCACATGTGAACATCAGATTTGTCAACATGGAGGGCATCTGCTGACCTTGACAAAGGTAGCTACTGTAGAGGGGACACAGAAACAAGACTGGATTGGTTGAAGAGCACGGAAAATAAGGAATTAGAGACAGCATGCAAATGTCCCATTTGTAAAACTGGCTCGTTTATTTAGCCACATTTGTTAGGTTACTAAACAGCATAGTATAGTGTAGACTTATTTGAGAAAATTCCCTTTCAGACATCAATATTCCTTTCCAGCTTGGAAAAAAAGAAAACATATTCCCAAGTGTAATAGCCAATTGTCTGCAATTAAATGAATGCACTGAAATTGTCTAGATTTTGCACAGGGTCTCCAATAATGGGGTATTAGAGCTCCAGTATGAATTTGGATCCCTGGGATGATTTACTTGCACTTAAAATGCATTTAAAAACCATAGCAGGTAAAAACAGATAAAACATATATTAGAAATAACAAACTAACAAGTGCATCACACGACAAAGGATTTCTTTTACTGTCCCCTTGCCTCAAATTTTCCTACTCCTAGAAAATTATTTTCCTAATGAGAAAAATAATTCAATCTGAGTATAGACTATTTTCAACATTGCAGAGTAGAAACAATCAGGTAATATAGGGTTATTTTCCATGTATAAGGTGTTTGCCTATTGGAACATTATTTCTTATTTGAGAAAGAATAATGAGGACATTATTTTGTTAAAGAAATGAAGGCTTTCTTTAAAGGCAATATAAATACCACGTTTAAATTCTGGGAGAAGTTTTAGTCTTTTGCTAGATAGAATCACATTGATCCCTCGAACGGTGGATGCCATGATTCTAACATTCCACATGACTTAGTTTGAAATGTTAATATGGAAGCAATATGTATTTTGACAACTTAGTATTTTCCTTCACATATTTAAAAATCATTAATTGGCCTAATTAAAATTGCTGATACAATTCATTCCACAAACAATACTTAAAAACTTAAAATACTCTCTTCATAGGTGAGTGTACCTGAAGTGAGGTAAGAGAGCATCACTCCTCATTAAAAGAACAAGTCCTTTTACTTTGTACAAATTTTTTTTTAAGAATCCTACAGGATTTCCTAATACTAAAGTAATCATTATATACACACATACACATTATATAGACACACATATACACTGTATATGTGTGTATATATACAAATACACATATGTATTTGCACATGCAATACATATGAATATATGTATATGTATGTGTGCATATATGAAATAAATATATATATAAAATATATTTATATATATGCATATATATGAAATAAAACATACCCAAATCCTCCAATGAGTGCTTTTTCTTGTTTTGTTTTGTTTTTTGCTGAGGAAGACTGGCCCTGAGCTAACATCTGCACCCACCTCCCTCTACTTTTTGTATGTTGGACGCCTGCCACAGCATGGCTTGCCAAGCCGTGCATAGGTCTGCACCCGGGATCCAAACCTGTGAA
This sequence comes from Equus caballus, assembly GCF_041296265.1. Lineage (NCBI taxonomy): Eukaryota > Metazoa > Chordata > Mammalia > Perissodactyla > Equidae > Equus > Equus caballus. The sequence goes on from NC_091697.1 coordinate 61,050,673, forward strand.
CCCCAGGCCACCAAAGCAGAACATGAGAATTTAACCACTGTGCCACTGGGGTGGCCCCAAGTGTTGTTTTTATTTGAACATGGACTAACATGTGGAAGCAATTTATATACCCCCCAAAACATATAGACAAGTAGATTGCTTTTGCTCCTGGGAAGTCCCTGGGAGAGAAGGAAAGAAAGTCTGACTTGCTATGACAAGAGGTGCTTCCTGGGAAATTCAAACACGTAACTAGAAACAGACTAATGTCCTTGTCATCACAGAGCTCTCAGGGCAGGGAGCTGGGCTGGCACTTGGATGGGCTCTGTGTCTGTAGCACAGGTTACCTAAATAGCTGTGTGCTGGCTTCTCCTCCACAACTTTGATTCTTCTTGCCCCAGCAGGTATCACCAGCACTTCCACATAACCTGCAAGAGTCAACAAAACAGGAAATAAATCTTGAGTTTTCATAAGATCTCTTTTCTTAATTGATTTGCTCTCTTTTGCTTTCTTTTGGTTTTGGTTTTTGCTATATTTCAATACCTATGTAAAGAAAATATTTAGTGTATAAAAGCTGTCATAATTTCAAACGGAGAAGTTTCTCAGAAAGATATTGAGTTTATCAAGGGCAAATAGGCCATTGTATCTTTATGTAAAAAAGCTCAATGATATCTTATGAATTGTCAGAGAAAAAAAAAAAAGCAGAATAGAATAGCCCAGTTAGAAACAGTGAAATATGGAGCAGAGCAAATAACGTCAGATTCTGCTTGTGGAACACCTTGAAGACAGAAAGTGTGGGAAAGAAGGAAATGCAGCTGGAGAGAACACAGCTGGCGGGAAACCGGGTCCTGGAGTAGCTGGGTATAGGACAAGGGAGACCAAGCACTCCCTCAGGAGATTAACAGAGGGTTTGAGACTGGGGCTGGAGACGAGTAAGTGAGTAAGCGAGTAAGCATCAGGCCACACCAAGCAATCTAGTGTCACCCCAGGTGTCAGACAGCTAGAAGCAAGACACAGTTAGGTGTTTCTTAGGAAAGGTTTTTCAGCAGAGGTGAGGGATGTAACTCTTGAAGTGAAATAAGATGATAAGATAAAGTGGGACAGAATAGGGAGTATGCAGAAAAAGTCAAAATCAAAATCAAGACTTCATTTAGTGCAGAATAGTGATAGAGAGGGTAAATGCCTACTTTTGGCTGAATAGCTATGTTTTAAAATTATATTAAAATAATATTTAATATTCTTGTTAGTATTTCTGAGTAGCTCCATATATCTGATAAAAGTCTAATTTCAAAGCTACTATTAAGAAGGCACAATAGCTAATCCCTGAGTTGTCTCCTGTTGATTAATGATTCAAATTCCTGAGACCATTTACAATTATTTGGTGTATACCAAAGGTAGAATACCCCCCATCTGGAAGTGGGTGGAATTAGAGGTATGTTTTTTTCGAATCATAATTTCCATTAGTGAACATTGCTTATTCAATGTAACCATTTTTAGTAACACCAAACCATACAAGCCCTATCATTTTGTTGCATGAACAAAATAGGCAGCAATGAAAATAGAAACAAATGCTTTCTGTCTATTTGCACATAGCAGTCAGGGAAGGTCTGGGCACTCAATGAGCTTATAATCGAATTGGAAAGACTAGGCACAAATACCTTGTCTAAATATGAGTTAAATAAAACTTCAAAAATTATGTTAGAAAGAGCATATGCAAAACGATATTATTAATTTCTGGCTGAAGAATATAAACCAATGTTCTGTAAACTGTCCTCCTCTGATCACATCACCATTCAAAAGGTTTGCTGCTATTTTTAACTCACTTAAGTAGGATTTTTTTTTCCTTTTAAACGGTTATATACATTACTCATGTTTGAGAAACACTGGCATCAGCCAGAATCACTATGATTCAGAGGATAGAACATTTCATGTAGTCGAGGACAGCTTCACAAAGAAGTAAAATAGATGAACTGTCTTTGAAGCATGGACAGGATTTCGACATACACAGAAAAAGGATAAGTTCACTGTATTTAAAGAAAAGTAAGGGAGTAAGTAGTATTTTTAGTAGCATAAATGAAATAATTCTGACAGAATGAGAAGATGTAAGAAGATGGCTCTATTAAAAAAAGTTTAAACGCATGCCCAGGATACTGAATTTATCAATTCAAAGCTACTGAACATTCTGTAGGAAGGAACTTGGCAGTTAGATACTGGTTTGGAGAGGCTTTCTCTGACAGCAATATGCAGCATGCTCAGCGATATAGTTGTGGATAATAGTGCCAGGAGGTTAACACAACCAGGAAGTTAATGTAAAAATCCAGGGGTAGTAGCAGCTAAGGTAGAAAATCCAGAGAGCAAGGCAAAGAAAATAAAATTCTGAACATGAGAACCAAGAGAAAGTGCGGGAAATAAACATTGAAAACAATGCTTAGCTAGTACTTATGTGAGAATGGGGCCCTTGTTTACAGGAACATGGAAGTCAAGCATTGGTAATAATGTGGTAAGCTCGGCTTTGCAATTTGTACTTAAGAAAATGGTATAACACATTAGTAAAAATATCCAGTAAGAATTCTAGAACATCTGGAACTCCAGAGAAAGGCCAGGCTATGGAAGCATCTTTGTGAGGCGTCTTTGCAGAGGCAGTAATTTAAGTGATGGGAGTAAGCGGAGAAAATTGAGAGAGAACTCAAGGACTCAATGTTGGTGACAGTCACAGTTTTTAAGAGAGAGATTGAGAATAAATCAGGAAAGAATACAGAGAATAAATAATCATGAGAAGGAGAAGATCTATTTTATTTATTTATTTATTTTTATTATATTGCTGAGGAAGATTTGCTCTGAGCTAACATCTGTGACAATCTTCCTCTATTTTGTATGTGGGTCACTGCCACTAGCCTGGCTGATGAGTGGTGCAGGTCCACACCCAGGATCCAAACCTGTGAACTTGGGCTGCTGAAGCTTACGTAGCACACCAAACTTAACCACTAGGCCATGGGGCCACTCCCCTGGCTATTTTATTATAGTGAGATCTTATGGATTAGAATATCTCAACAAGAGTTGTTGGTCAGCTGTGTGAAAAGAGAAAAATGACAAAGGAGAGTCCACTGGATGTCATGGTCAAGAGGTAACTGTTAACCTCTGAGCAAATGAATTTAGTAAAGTATGTGGAGAAGATATAGATGTTAAAAAACAAGAGTAGGGGCCGGCCCAGTGGCGTAGTGGTAAAGTTCGTGTGCGCTGCTTCAGTGGCCTGGGGTTCATGGGTTCAGATCCCAGGTGTGGACCTACACACCACTCATCAAGTCATGCTGTGGTGGCAAGACTGGCAACAGATGTTAGCTCAGGACCAATCTTCCTCACCCAAAACAAAAGAAGGAGAAGAAGAAGAGTAGAGAGAGAAAAGTAGAGGTAGTAACTGTAAATTCCTGTAAGAGTTTAGCAGTAAACTCAGAGGTATGTTGTACATTAGGACAATGGTTACATCTAAGTTTATGGTTATATCAAGAGAAATTCTCTATTATTCAATTGTAACATCTTGGAGGACAGGTGAGTTAGACTGAGTTTAAAAAAGAAAGAGAAGGAGAAAAATATTAAAGACATTTGATGAGAGATAGCCAATGACTAGGGGCCTAGATATTTTTTGATAAATAAGCCATTTAACACAATTGAGAATTAAGTTCTTTTAAGAAGTAAATATAAGAGTGGCTATTTCCAAGCGTAGAAGTTGGAATAAAGCCTGTAATGTCAACGTCATATATTTGATCCTCTTGTTAGACAGTTTCCTTTGTACTCAGGAACATCCTACTTTAAACCAGAGATCCCATTCTGAATAAGCCATCTTAAAATGCCAATAGCAATCATTATCTTCATGGTAGTAATAATGATAAATGCCACATTTTGAACAATTGCTATGTGCTAGTCACTATTGTAGGTAACTTACATAAATTATTACATTTAACTATAATGATAACATCTAACGTAGATAATACATTTCCTATTTAAAAGATGAGAAAATAAAGGTACAGAAAAAAAACAAACCTCCTGCAAGACTACATTGTCAGTAATTAGCTGATGCAAACTTTGAACTTAGATTTGTCTGATGCAGTCCTTCCAGCTATGACCTACGGCTACCATTTCATAAAACAGAATACACGACACTATGACTCTCCTACTGCTGTGGCAAACGTGGACAAAAAGTCTAAGACCATGTGTTCCTTATACAGGATGAGTATCATCATCTCTTATACTAAGAATAACACAATTTATGCCTATTTTCTTCTTAGTGTATATTGATAACTAAGTTCCATAACTAGCCAAATACACATTTATTTTTAAAAATTCCTTTAAAAAAATTATCCCCTGGCTAGGCAAGTTACAATGAGAGACATGATAAATGTACTAAGAAAAGCAAACAAAACCTTCCTCTTAAGTTTATTTTCTAACTCCAACCAAAATGATTTAGCAAACTCTAAACAGAGCGCAGGGATTGAAAACACCCACATGTGTCCGCACATGTGTTACGCATACAATATACACAGTGTGCCTAGCCAACTGGACCCAATAAGGCTGCAATTCCTTCAAGAAATCCTAGGAAGTCCATAAACTATAAGGATAAAACTGTCTCAAGAGAAATGAATACAACATTCCTAAAGTCACAAGCAGATGAAGCCCATGATATAATGAAGGGCTGGTACAGATTTTTGTTTTTTAAAGTTCTTCACAATATAATGTTTCATTATTAATTAACAAATAGTAATGTATCACAAGCTATGCTGGTCATTGGAAATATGGTGTTGAACAAAACAGCCATAATATTTTTCCTCATTGATTTTAAAGTCAGAGCTATACGGTACAGATTCAAATACAGTAAGCATCACTAAACTAGTTGTTAGCAATAGGAGGGGAAAGTTCTTCAGGTACACTTCACTGAAAAAGTGACATCTGAACTGAGGTCTAAGTGATGTCTAGGAATTAACCAGAGAAAGATAAGAGGAAGCTAACAAAAGCATATTTTTACATGCAAGGTGCTAGAGTGAGCACGGTCAGTTTGAGCATCTCTAAGAAATCTGGTGGCTGCAGCTTAGAGAAGGAAAGGAACCTTGCTGTGAGGTGATGCCAGAGAAATAGGTAGGGACAACACCATGAAGGACCTATGGTCCAAGTTAAGAATTCTAGTTTCTTCCCTGTGAGCAATGTGAAACTAGAATTGAGTTGTAAGGAACAAAGTAACATTATTAGTGTCTTATATTCCCAATATCTTAGGCATCTCAGACATTTTCCAAATAACAGATGTCATCAATATAACTTATCTATAGCAAACAAACAAACAAACAAAAGTAGAAATTAAAGTGCAATAAAAACAAAGGAGGTTTGAAGTAGGAATCTGGGGAAAAATATATCCACATAACTGCAGTCAGAATGAAAAGCGTCACTCATTTAACTGGTATTTCTGTTTTCTATGCTTGGTGGAAAAAGAAAGTGTTACTACAATTAAATAAAGATATCAGTGTTGAATGTGCATCAGTATTCTTCAGTGAACTGTTTCCATGCATATTAAATAAATTTGCAAGAATATTCTTCAAAAATTCTAGTATCTTTAAATCTCTTTGATCTTTCAGACTTTATTTGAACTTCAGCACTATAAAAACCTCTCCCATCACAATCATGTCGAAAAGCTTATTATAATTGCACTTCTTAGTTGAAAGTCTGGGAGCCTGTTACAGTGAAGTATGACTTTTCTAAATGAGTTCTGGCAGATTTTGACTTGTAGGATCTGGCACCTTTTTTCACAGCTTAGGAGATTGAGATTTTGATCTGCAATTTACCCTGGGCCTTAGTTATTTTTAGGCTTCAAGATCTTCAAGCTCACTTATCTTTAATTCTGCTGGGGCCTAGCAAAAGGTTATATGCAACTTTAGAGGGCTGTGTCTAATTTTCTTTTCTGAAGGATTCTTTTATCTAGAATGAACTCAGTTTTCTTGATTATTCAAACATAAATGGCTTGTTCTTTGTATAAGACATATTTTAGTCTCAGGTTTTCTCATATATTAACAAGAAAGGAATTTAAAATAGGAAAAAGTTGATGTACGGAAAATAAGCATAGTAATGATGAAAGTATAATCATCAATACTAAGATAGTTCCATAGACTGAAGTTCAGGTAGGACACTAATGTAAACACAGAAACGTCTGCTTCCTCCCGGTAAGCTTGAGGACCTGGGTATAAAGCATTTTCTGTATATAAAGCATAATTGTGGGTCATTATATTTCAGTATAGATAATATCACTTTTGTTGTGGATCACTTTAAAATGCACACTACACAGGTTGTTCCTAATCATTTCATCCTCAAACCTCCCGAGTATTAGTATTTACAGATGATGAAACAAAAGAAGAGAGGATTACTTCCCACCATTAATCTATGTGGACCATGATCCCACATCTTCTGCCTCCCCCTGTTACTGTTTCCACTATGGTACCCTGCTGTAGACTCTCTGTTTCCAAAAACTTAGTCCCTTCAAATTTAGTAAAAAATTAAGAAAAGAAAATGGAAAGTTGAAACCCTGAAGATTAATACTCTCAATAGTTGCTTCAGGCTGTTACAAATAATTATTCTCTGTTAGACATCATGCTTTGCATTAGAGAATAAAGTCTGTAGAAAGCTGATGATATTAGCCAATGCAAATTAGATTATTCCCTTGCTGCTCCAATTTATTAAATGCACAACAGATGACTTCATATTTTCATTACTGGGAAAGGGACTTGTTAGAATTTCTGGCTCGTATCACATGTGCTGTATATCGTCGCAAAAAATCATTCAATACCCATTACAAAAGTCTTCAACAGAATCAGAACTGTGATTTCTAAGTCAAGTTCAATGTAATCTTTGTCCCCAAAGATTATGCCAATAATAAATTTAAAAAAAAATACCTGCTCCTCTGGTGTGATTAAAATCTCCTTTAATGATTTTGCATGATTTTCCATTGCCATTGCATACACCACAATGATCTTCCCTTGCAAGAGACCCTAATAAACCATCGCAGCCAACTTTCTGTAACAAGAGAATGACAGTACATCATAAATTGAGTTTTCTCCTTTTCCTTTTTCTTTTTCAATCACTAATTTAGGACAAACCTAGTCTCTACAAACTAGACATATTTAATTGACCAACTAGTAAAATGTCATATTCTCTGGTGCAAACTAATATATCAAGCGCATGTCAAATATTATCTGTAAAGTAACCAAATAGCAAGATAGCGATGAGAGTATTTTTCTTGTATTAAGAATTAAATGATATCCTAAAGCAATTTGGGAAAATATTGAGACAAATGCAAGTTATATAAATCCCAAAGGAAATCACATTTCTATTAAATATAACATGATTAATCTAATTCATTCTATTCAACATAGAACATATATACTTCATCATATGGATGGCTTCACTTCTAAAGTGCTTGCAAAGCAAATGCTGAATATTAAATATTACCTTTTGAGAGCCAAACATAAATGTTTATTTTCATTACAGTTCACAAATAAACTTCTATCCCCACCTTCTTTGGCATCTAGCCCACGAATGTTAGTAAGAACTGCTGACAATCCACGGCTGCTTTATGAAAATATGAACAGGGAATTTATTTTCATATGCCCCCGGAAGAATTATGTTAATATGAATCTTCTGAGATTAAGCCACTGACTCTTTTCTAGTGAATAATGTTGGTCTTCCATTGATGTTCTGAAAATATGATCATTCTTTGCAAAGTTGTGCATACTCAAAGGGTAGAATTTAATATGTGTATACCGTCAGAAATAAATGGTAGGATTACATAATTACTCCTAATCAAGAAGGAGTTGCTTCTTGATTGCTTCCAATGTAACTGATGATATATTTATTTATAAAAAGTTATAACTATTTTAGACACATTTTAAAAATACTAAATAAAACAGAAACAAAATCAGTGTCTTTTTCTCTGGTTGGTATTGGTGGTATTGGGGTGGGGGAAGGAAGCCGATTATAAAATGGAGCTGCAGGATGATCATCCTGAGAAAGCAAAAATCACATTAAACCTGCATAATATAGCATGCTTTCCTTTTGTCAAGAGGGGTGTAATCAGTGTCAAGAGGTAGACAAAGTAATGCATTAGTGGAGAACTCTGACCAGCAAATCAAAGCTTATTCAGGGGAAAATAAAGAGAATGTCTTTGGATGAAAGAGGTGGCCCCCACAGGAAATTCTCAAAATACAACAAAGGTATACAAAAGTTCACTAAGCAGGAGTCATGCAAAGATCTGGGAGTCCTGGGGTGAGGCGGAAAAAAAAAATCTCTCCTTCATGTACAAATGAGGAAAAAATTTAGAGTCGAGTTTAGAATGGTTGTGAAATGATAAAAGTACTTTTATTGCTCTATCCCTAACATCCAGCTTGTTTCTTGGCAAATACAATAAATCCAATAACTAATAGTTAAATGACTGAATAAATTAGTACCTAGTAGTTTCTTAGTTTTTTCTAACCCTTGTAACTGGAATATTACAAGCCCGTAAACCTAAAATGAAAGTCAGGGATAGACATAATGCCATGGCTCAATAATCATGTAATTTTAGAATAGGAACCAAAGACTGTGTTTTGTAAGTGGTAGTCTCAAGTATCCACATTTATCAAAATATGCTCATATAACTCCAAAAGTTGAGGATGAATGACTTTGAGAAGGCAATGCTGTTTAACTGGTGACAGGTACCTGAAGTACCACTGGTATGCTGGAGATGGGTGGATAACAAAATACAGAGTAGAGCTTCCTCTAGCCTTTTCCACAATGGAAATGTCAGAGAGCCAAACTGGGTCACCAGGAGAAAACTGTCTATTTTCAATTTCCCTCCTCAGTCCACTCACCAAGGTTGGAATTGTACACTCAGCTTTGGTGCTATATATTTTGTGATAAAACAAGACACTCTAGCCAAACCCAATACATAAAGGGTTGTCAGAAAGAAAAAAGAAACATGTTTTTAATTATATTGAAAGACTGAATGAAGCATTTTAGTTAAAAAGCCAGAATCATAAACTATTCCAATGTTCTCAGAAGTCACAATCCATTTCAGCGAACTTTAACTTAATTATAATCATCAGATTCACATAGCAGTTACACATAATTTTTTGTTGTTGTTGCTCTAATTTTAATATCTACCTAGGGACTCTGTAAAAGATCTGGCTTATACAATACTTTTAAGTGAAAAGCACAGCAATTTAGGGTATTGTATTTTGCATGTACAGTTAGGAAAATAATTTTTTAAAATAAATTCTTTTAAGACATACGCTAATCTGACACATTTACATATAATAATGACGAAATAAGGTTAAAAGCTTTAATTCCATAACATACAGATCTGAAAACAAAATATGTATACGTAAGTACCTGCAATGATATTTTTACAGACAAATGAAAAACTACATTTCAGGTTATTGTCATATTCTGTTAAAGAATAAAGGAAATTAATATGTAATTAGAGTGTTTTTTTATGCCAATGGGATTACATGATTCTGTGATTTCAACTTTATAGCATGCTGGCAAAATACAGAATCTTAGAGCTGGTAAAGCATTTAAGTTTCGCACTGCTTCTAAGTTTTTACCCAGAAGTACACAGACCTCTATTGGTTCACAGATTGATCCATCCATGGTTTGTAATTGTTTTCAAATTTGGCACACATGCATGTGGTGTGCGTGTGTGTGTGGTCAGATGTGCAGTTTTCTGGGAAAAAAGCAAACTCTTCATCAAATTCTCAAAGGAGTATATTGCACAAAGTCAATGACCATTTGTGTAACAACTTCATTTTATAGATTAGTTAATGGGCATATACATATTTTAAACGATTTTTCCCAAGAACATGGTTTCCTAGTGGCTCTCAAGGATTCAGTGCTGCTCCACTCAGATATTTCTTTCGTAACTAAAGGACTTATTTCCCTGCCATGCATGAGAAGTTTATTAGCTGATGGCTCTTGGCCATCAGCGCTTTTCAGAAATTGCCTTGCCTGAAGAAAATTGCCTTTCCCAAGGTCTCATCCCCTTCCTCAGGCAGCTTGCATCCAAACGTGAGTAGACACTGGGGGAAAAATGCCTGGTTTTATCACCCCAAATAGGGACAAGTCTGAAGCGCCATCCCAGCTTCGACGCTCGCCACAGGGTCAGCTGAGGTCCCATGGTGACTGTACCACAGCCATTTCTCCCTGTGCCAATCTTGCCTCCTTCCTCTGCCCACATAGATGTTTATCATGGAAACACTCGGCATTGAACTTCTGCTTATTAACCTTCCAGGGGAAGCCAACTTGAGATAGCGACAGAGCTAAAACCAGCAACTTCTAAGTTCTAGCCTTTGATCTTCCACTATGCTGTTCATACTCACTTTAACAGAATCTCTACTTTTCTAAAGATAAATAAAAAAGAGCACATAAATGCAAGCAGGAGATGCAGATTATTTTTTAAAAGGAAGAGTAAGGCAAATGAAAGGTTTAAGTATTATATAAAAATTGAATGTACATTTAAAAATCAGTTGATTCAAGTATGTTGAAAATACTTTAATATTAAGTGAGTAATAGGACTGATTTTATAGATTTTTGCCACAGGCTCAGTCTTGGACAAAAGACATGGAGAACTGGAGTGTTTGAATTTTTGGTCTGGAATGTTTTGAAACAAAATGCCCAAAGTGTTGCAATTTTAGACCTGTAATATGTACATTTCAGAATAGAAATTTCAGATTCTTTCAGCTAGTAATTGATATTACAGTTTATTTAGTCCAGACCCTTCATTAGACAGATGAAGAAATGAAGTTTCAAGCTAGATGAGACTTGCTCAAGATCACAGTTGAGTCAGGACTACATCCAAATCTTTTGAATCTTCATGCAGAGCTTTCCCCCATACTGTGCAGCTGCTCAATGGTCCCGCAATCCTCCCTCAGCATAGACATTCTCCCTTTGGACGGTCTTACCTGACACCTGCCATTTGCACAGATATCTAATCCCTGATATCCACAAGAAGTTCCATCCATCACTTTTTCTGATAGAAGAATAGGCTGTTCTTTTCCAACAGGAGAGCAAAACAAGGCACAGGGTTTTTCTACACACAGAGTGGATTAAAAAATGAACAAAAGTTACTTCATAAGCATTTTTATTTCAAGGTTTATTTTCCAGAACAGCTGAATAAAAATATAATTTTATGTTAATTGAGTAATGTAATACTAGAGTAGACTATACTAGAGGGTTATTATGAGTAGTAAATGAGATAATGCCTGGGGGTAAAAAGATATTCAATGAATACTGATCTTCTTTTTAAGAAATATGTCTTCAAATTATTTTTAAAACATATCACTTATTTTTCTGGCACTAAACCCATACCGCACACAAACCAATCATTCTTCCTGAAAAATATTTTGCATACGCCCATTTTTTGCTCCTATCTTTTGGAATGAACTCCCTTTTATCTTAAGCACAGATCAGAATTCTGCCTATTTAAGATTTACTTTATTCATGAAGCCTTTCTTGATGTCTCACTTCTAAATTCAAATACATTAATTTTCATTCCTATACATTTGGCATTTTCTAATTGAAAAATTACTACAGGGAAAAAGAAGCACTTCTAAGATGAGCAATTTGTGTAAGATTTTCCATTACGAGGATGTTCAGAAATGCAATACAATCCCACGAGAACATCCACTGGTATGGACAATTGCTGAAGTGCTAGCTAGAACTCATGTCCCTTTATTGCTTACTCAGAAAGCATACCAGTATATACATATCTAGGTTGAGAACCACTGTTCTAGGTAAAGAATCCTTGAATGGCTGGCAGTCCTCTTCAGTGCTTCATTAAGCAATAAGGCTGGTTACAGTCAAAACACTTGCCTGTTATGCTCAAAGAGTGGCAAAATATTTTTAAAGTGCTGTTTCTATTTCTAAGCATCCTTCAGAGGAGCTGTAGTATTTGGTAACACCAGTAGTAGAATTATCCAAATCTGAAACTTCAGAGCAATTTCCATGCTGCATTACTACTCCATTGGCTCGACACCAGTCAGTCCCTTTACTGTTTATTAAGCTCATATAAATAGAATGGAAAATAGTTTACAGCCTCTGACACTGATCTTCGCTTATGTCTTCAGTAAAGTTCCACGTATGCTGATGGGATTCTATAAATACCAAATAACAGCCAGAGGCAGGGAACAGGGTATCACTTTGCAAAGAGAAGACAGACAGTTAAATGAGCCTTCAGAACTGAACATTTCAAACAGTTTTCACATGTGGCTTCTGAATACTGCTCTGAACAATTTTGGGGAGTTGGAACATGGCCTTTAATGTGCATGGTTTTGAAATTTCCCTTTAAGATGCCATTATAAGCCGCAATAAAGCATTTCAGTGTGCTCTCACACCTCAAAGTAGGTTATGTTTATTCAATGACCGCTTACTATGTCATATCTTTGGACCTAAAAACAGCTGCTATAATTGCAACACTTTAAAAGTGGTATATACATAATTCTTTTTCTGGAGTATTCATTGAAGAGAGGAGCAAACCAGATATATGAATAATGTTGAAAGGAGTTTGTCTAGAAAATTCCATTCACATTCCAAGCAAGAATTCAGATAAAAATCTTTGTATTTCTCCTTTTACAACATATTGTCAATTCACTGTGCTTGCTTTAGCTTTACAGATGACATAAACATTTGATACCAATCTTCCTTCCCGGAGCATACCCTCGAGACTGTGACTTTATAGTGATCCATGGAACATGCCAGTTCTTGGCAGGCAGGCTCTGTCTTGATTTAAGGGACCAACCCTTTCCAAGATATGCATTAAACATGGATTTCAGCCAAATTTCAGCACAGAGTATGCAAAATACCTGCATGTGAAAGACATGTATCTTTTTTCTCTAAAAAAATGTTCACTACTGCATTGATACTTTCCACTTCATTATTCTAGCCATAGATTCATGTATTACATAAGAATGACAGAAATAGCCACTTGCATTTTAAGGTGGCATATGTTATGAAGACTTGGGACTTTTAAAAGAATTGTATACTTTAACTTCTTCCATAGTGCTATAAGACATGAAGACTAATTATTATTGTGCATTTTATTCATTACACAGACTGATGTGTTTGATTGACATGTGTTGAAAAATTATCAAAACTGCAAACCTGCTGATTCTATAAATAGCTATTATGGATCATTTTGATGATAAACCTCACTTTATAAGAGTTAGGAGCTTCTTTAATTGTGATTTCAAACAGCTTTAATATTTTAAATTGACTCTCATCCAATTCTGATTTTTTTTAATCTGGAGGGAACTTGTTTCCTATCTCTTACTTCACATATGAGTAAACTGGTTTCAAATGAATTTAATGTTATCAAATCTCACAGCCAGTTAGAGGTAGAGACAGGGTTTAACCCTCAAATGATCAGATGATGATTTTCATGATGTGAATAGTCATATTGATTGTACTTTTGCAATAAAAAGATATTTTTATGTATTCAAATTTATGCAACAAATATTCATTGGAAGCTTAATAATCACCAGACTAGACACTAGGCACACACAATAGGGGGAATATAGATACATTAAAATCTGCCATGACAAGGTGCTCGTGGGGTACTTGGAAGGGGCACATCCCCAATTTGGAGGACCAAGGGGATTCTTTTTTCCTAGAGTACTTGATATAAACTGAGTCCAAAAAATCAGTAGAAGTTTTCAAGATAAATAAATGGGAAGAGAGAGATCAAAGCATAAGAAACAAAAGGTATTATGCCAAGAAACCAGCATGTTTAGGGGCTCAGAAATAAGAGAGCCCAATGTATATGAGAGATGGAATGGAATTTGACCTGGCTGTGCTAGAGACTACAAAAGGGAATGATAGAGATGAGGCAAGAGAAGTTAAAGTGGGGGAAGGCCACAAAAATGGCCTTATAAGGGGCCAGCCCCATGGCATGGTGGTTAAACTTGGAGTGCTCTGCTTTGGTGGTCCCAGTTTGTGAATTTGATCCCAAGCATGGACCTACACCACTCATCAGCCATACTGTGGCAGCAACCCACATACAAAATAGAGGAAGACTGGCACAGATGTTAGCTCAGAGCTAATCTTCTTCAAGAGAAAAAAGAGAAAGATTTGCAACAGACGTTAGTTCAGGGCGAATCTCTCACAGGAGAAAAAAATGGCCTCATAAACCAGGTTATAAAGTTTGAGATTGGTCCTGAGAGCAACAGGACTCATGCAAGGGTATAACTTGGCACAGTGACAGACAGATCTGACCTTTACAAAGACTAGCCTGGCTGAAATGAGGAGTAGGGGCCAGAGGAGGGTGATTCTGTAGTCAGGGAGACAGTGAGGAAGCTGTTTGAGGAATCCAGGTTAAAGTTGGCAGAATCACAAACAAAGATGCCGGTCGTAGGGATAAAAAGGTTTGGACAAATAGGGTTTGCTGACTGATTACAGGTAGATGGGGACTGAGGAAGAAGGATCTGGCTTAGCTTGGTAATGAGGTTGATCATGCCATTTTCTGTGAGAGAGAACAGTAAGAGAAGCAAATGTTGGCAGTGAAAGACAAAGGAAAAGGGAAGCGGGTACATTCAACTGGGAGCATGTTGAGTCAGAGATGAACGGGATGTTGACTGGAGACGTCCATGCAACAGATAGGTAAGCAGCTAAGAAGAGCAGGACAGAGAAACCTGGGTTGGAGATAAATATTTGTGCTCCTTTAGAATATAGATGATAAATGAAACCTAGCAAATGAGTAAGATCATCCCAAGGAGAATATTTAGTGAGAAGAGATGAGAGGCCAGGACAGATCACTGGAAAATTCCCATAGGACACATCATACATTCACTTAATATTTATTAAGTGCTTACTCTGTTCAGGTCCTATTCATAATGCTAAAGATATAGAAATGCATAAAATATGATAACAAGCCCTGCTCTTACAACTATTATTTGGGGGAGGCTTATAATAAACAAATAAAACACAAAAGTATTATCGCAGATGATGATAAATTCTGTGAACAAAGAATAAAGCCGGGAAAAGAAAAGCATTGAGTTAGTATCTAAGACAAGACATGAAGGAGGTGAGAGAATGAATCTCCTTACAGGCCATTAGAAGAACTTTGGACTATTACTCTTAGTGAGTTGGGAAGATATTGGAGAGTAATGAATGAAAGAATAACATAATATGACTGACATTTTAAATGCATCAGTCTGGCTGTTACATTGAGACTGAAGGAGGTACAAGGGCACAGGCATAAAGACCAGTTCGATAGTTTAAAGACAGGGCTCATGAGACCTTAATGATATTTTGAATGCATAGTAAAAGAGAAAGAAAAGAAAAATGATGACTCTGGGGTTTTTGGTCTAAGCACCTAGAAAGATGGAATTGCCATTTATTAAGAAGATTGCGTGAACAGAAGATCGTGCTATTATTTCCTCTCAACTGTATATTTTGAGGCCATGTGGAGGAAGAGAGCATGACATGTTTGAGACCAATATCTGGCGTGCAGAGTGAAAGGGAGCAATGTTTTAGATGAGGCAGGAGATAAGTGTAGGAAACAGACTGAGGGCTCTTCTTGTGCATGTTGTGCTATGCAATTTGGTGTTTACCTGAAGAATTATGGGAAGCCCGTGAAATGCTTTAAGTGAGAGATCACTATGATCAGATTTGCATTTTATATAAAGATCTCTAGAATGCTCTATGAAGAGTGAATTGAGGGAGGAGAGTAGAAGCAGAAGGACTACTTTGGAGTCACTACAGGAGCCCAAGCAAGAGAATCTGAAAACTGGAGGTTAGAATAATGAGAGTGGAGATGGAGTAGAGAGATATTCAGGAAGTGAAATACATAAAACATGGTGATGGATTGGATATGTCAGGGAGGAACATGGAAGTGTTAAGAATGACATACATCTCTGGCTTGTACAATTGAAAAGCTAGTATAACCTTCACTGAGATAGGAGATACAAGAGGATCAGAATTGACATGGATTGGAAGGGTTATAATCATGAGTTTGGTCTTAAACTTGAAGATATCTAAGTAGAAATATCAAGTAGGAAGTTATACATATAAGTTAGAAGCTCAAAGGAACAATATGGCTGAAGAAAAATTGATGAGTTATTTGCATACTGGAAGTCATGAGAATACATGAAATCACTTAAGAAGAAAATGTAGAGTGAACATGGAACAGCATCTGGGATAGGCAGGGGAAGACCACACCAGAGAGAGAGTAAGAAAGCCAAGAAAGTGCTGTGGAATGGAAATCAAGGCACGTGAGTGTTTCAAGAACCAAGGGGTGGCCAATCATTTGAATGTATTTGAAAGGTCATTTGAAACCACTCATGAGGTTTAGTTTCCATGAAAGTCCCTAATGACATTAGTGAGATTGGTGTTGGTGGAATCCAGATTGAAAGTAAGGAAATGGAAGGTTGGAAAACAAATGAATCTTTTAAAAAGTGTCTATGAAGGAGGAAGAGTGTAAACATAGAAACTGGAGGTGGCTATGAACCTGAAGAAAGGTTTGTATTTTTTAGTGGAGGAGTCCTAAATATCTTTTAAAATTGAATGTGAAAAATCATAAAGAAGAGATTAAATATATAAGAGGAAGCAAGGGTAATCACTAAACCAGCTGAAAGGGGAAGATGGGACATTCAGGGCACAGATAGAGCCGCTGGCTTTGAAAGGAGGATCAAAATTTGCTATATAGTAGAAAGCAGGTGCAACGTCTGCAGATATAGTTAGGCTTATGTGTTTGATAGCAAGAAGATGAGGGGTAATCATCTGACGGCTGCTTTCCCCGCCTCCATTATGTAGAGGAATAATCTGCCCTATTGTTTGGCTGTTTCCATTAGTGCATGTATGCTCAGATGCTCACAATGAGAGATGTGTTTTGTCAGATGGGTGCACTGAAATTGATAAACAATGGAATTTAGGCTATTAACAGGCTATTAACAGGAGTGTGATTGAAATGATGGACAGCACAGTCCAAATTGACTAATGGGAGACAGAACGAAAGGAGAGACTAGGGGCATGATGGTCAATTAAATCAGAGAATTCACCACCACTTTTGGTAAAAGCAACTCAAACCCACAGCCCACTGACCATGGGCAAGAACTATCATTCTTAAGTAATAAGGTAGCACATAATTTTCTTAAAATTCTTATTCTGAAATAATTTAAGATTTACAGGAGGGGCCGGCCCCGTGGAATAGTGGTTAAGTCTGCATGCTTTGCTTTGGTGGCCTGGGGTTCTCTGGTTTGGATCCCAGGCGTGGACCTACACATCGCTGATCAAACCATGAGATGGCAGCGTCCCACATACAAAATAGAGGAAGACTGGCACAGATGTTAGCCAATCTTCCCCACCAAAAAAAAAAAAAGATTTACAGGAAGCTGCAAAAATAGTACAGAGAGGTCCTGTATACCTTTCACCCAGTTTCCCCCAATGGTTACACCTTGGTAACTATGATACAACAACAAACCCAGGAAACTGACATGGGTATATGCAGTATAGTTCTATGCCATTTTATCACATGTATAAATTTTACAACCACCACCACAATCAATATATTGAACTATTCCATCACCTCCAAGTTCTACCTCATGCCACCCCTTCATGGTACACCCATCCCTCTCCCCGCCACCATCCCTAAGTCCTGCCAACCACTAATCTATCTGTTTTCCATCTCTACAGTACTGTCATTTCAAGAATGTTATCTAAATAAAATCATACAGTATGTGTGTGACCTTTTGAAATTGCCTTTTTTCACTCAGCATAATGCTCTGAAATCCACCAAGTCATTGCACATGTTAACAGTTTGTTCCTTTTATTGCTGCATAGTATCCCATGGTACGGATATGCCACAGTATGTTTATTCAGCTACTTAGAACCTTTTTGGTCGTTTCCAGTTTTTGGCTATTAAAAATAAAGCTGTCACAAACATTTGTGTACAGAATTTTATATGGCTGTACATTTTCATTTCTCTGGGATAAACACCCATGAGTGGTTTTTTCCCTAAATTATATGATAAACATATGTTTAGTTATTTAAGAAACTGCCAAGCTATTTTTCAGAATGGCTGGACCATTTAACATTCCCACCAGCTATATATGAGAGATCGTTTCTCCTCATCCTCACCAGTATTTGGCATTGTCATTCTTTTTTATTTTAGTTAATCTAATAGGTGTGCAATAATCTCTCTATATTTTTTAAATTTATTTTTAAGTCAGTGCTTGTGGTTGTTACGTCAATAAAGGTACAAAAAACAGAGCTCTGAAATACCTAGAACATAACCTGTAAAATAACGTGCCCTAGTCTTGTAAAACATTTTGCAAACCTAGAAGTCTATTTAATGAAGATGGTGGTGATGTGGGTGTTCCTACCTTCATCCATGACAGCTTGCCACTGAAGTACATGCTTTGGGTACGAAGTTCTAACACTATAGGCCTGACATTGCCAGTCTCTGAATCCAGGCAAACCTGCAGGACAAGGTGGATTCTCACATATTCTGTATTGTTTTCTGGGACCATTACAATCCCTTGCTTCAGAACCTAGCCTAGAAAAGATAGTACAAATAATCAATTTTATCTTTTTTTTTAATGTTAACTACTCATTTTAAAAAAATATTAAAAACCACTATATTAACAAGGTATAATCTTTTATACTAAACTAACTTTTGAAAATGTAGACATCATAAATGACTGGTAATAGTAGGAAATCCATATGTTTATTTTTTAAAAATTACATATTTTTTCCAAGCCTTGATCAATTTACCTTCCAAAATACATGAGACATAAAAGTCAGCTTGCCATGAAAATGATACAGAAGAGTAAAGGGCAGAGACTGGGGGAAAAATAGAAAGACTGCAATTCTCACAAAGGAGTTTGGTTCTTAGAATAGGAGATGCCTCTCACATTTTCATATAAATTCTTTAAAATTGCTTGTGAAGGAATTGGGCCACTGAGTCAAATCAAGAGTTAAAGCATAAAGCTGCAAAGACTTCCTTACACACTTTCCTAGGGTCATCCTAGGAAAGGTGGGGTTGAACAAGCTGATCTTGGAATGATCCCTGTCTGTGCTTGTGCTTAGCATGTTTTCGATTTTTATCAGCCTTCGCTTTATGGACATTACTTTTGTTCTCATTCCTTCCCTTTCTGAAGCCCTACCATCTTCCTGTTCTCTCAGTTCCTTTAAATGTTGCTTTGCTTTTTCTAATATGTTTCCCTGCTTAAACACAATATTTTATTTGATTTACTCAAGAAACTACCTTGTGTAGCATTTAATTATTTGTTCTTAGAAAGGCTGTCTTATTTTCTTCTTAAAAGGAAGTTTTATATAAAATAAATAATTTGAGGGACTTTTCTATTTTCTAAAGCTGAGTAGGATTTGAGGGGCTTCTTTTGCTGTCCAACAAGGTTTATCAGTAAAACCTTTGCATTTCAAAACTGAAGACAAAAACGCCCTCCCCCAATCCAGGAACTTTGCGTTTACCCAGGACATTTGCGCTCTCGACTGCTGATCCCAGAACTGCAGGTTCGGCTACAGGGACTCCACACGCTCCACTCTCCGGCCACATGTCCAGGTGCTGGGGTCCTGCTGGTACATTCTCCAGCCTTACACCACTATTCCAAAAGTTATGTCTTAGGTGAACAAATCAGGGCACAATGGAAAATCATTCACTGGCCTATAGAGTCACTGGAATTGTGATTAAATCAGGTCTAGTAGAACCCCAAACACGTGGAATTGAAAAAGACCGTAAATAAATGGGCACTTGCTTATTGTCATAGTAACATAAAGGCCTCGATTTCCCAGTTCTCATGTCAGATCATACAGTCTTGCCATGAAAACCACACACAGATATTTGTACCGTAGCCCTGAGAATTCAGTACTTGTGACAGAGATAGGATGAAGAGGGAATTTGGGGTTGTGAGCCAGGAAAGAAAAACTAACACATTCTAAGAGACACAACAATTTAAAAGGGAGAAATGAAAAAAGCATTTAAGAATGGAAAAAAAAAAGACATGAATGTTCTTCTAAGATAACCAGGGTGAAGCAGACATTTTAGCAAACTTAGCGATTTTGATTTCAAATTTCAGTGATTCAGGGTATTCTCTTTCCTTGTAATTAAAAAAGAAAAAGAATATGATTTAATTTTAGCACTCTCCTTTATGCTTTTTTTCTGAAAGAGTTCCAATCAAAATCGTGAATTCACATGATAGCCAGTTTTCTTTTGAAAGCTGTTTATTTGAAAGACTTTAGTACTTAGACTCTTTGAGATACCGTCATTTCACTCCAATTATTTTGTAGCTTATTTGGTATCTTTTAACTGAAAAGGATAACCATAAAAGAGAAAGGAGTGTGCTCATTCTCTTTTTTATATTTATTTTTTCATTAACTTTAAACAAAAGCAGCAAAAGAGGCTGTTTCTGTGGTCATCGAGGAATGGTTGCCAAAAGTTGGTGACCTCTTTTAGATTCAAGAAGTTTTAAATCTAGGCTTGAAAAAAAATAAACCTCAACAACTCAGACTGTATTGATATACTGAGATTATCATTAAATAAATTGGGATTTTGTATGAAGATTCAGTCTGAAAATTGCAAAAGGGGAAAAAATAGACCCTGTGAAAACTTTTAAGCAATTTACTGGTTTTAAGGATTTAACAATGTTATGCCATTCACGGAAAAAAAATCAATGTGAAAGCTGTCAAACTTCAATTGGTCAAATTGTTTTGGCCTACTTGAAGGGTGTTTATTTTTCCCAGAGTGCATATCAGAGTTCCTTGCCCATTTAGCAGCAAGCTGGCATTGAAAGTCTGGGCTAGAGTTCACAGCAGACTAAAAATATTCTGGGAAAGACCGACACCTAGACTTGCACATCATTTAAACTAGACCACATCTGGCAGCTGAGGAAAAAAGGAAACAGATACGCAAGCCAATAAGCATACACAAATCAGGAAAATTTAGAGAAAGCATAGTATAATACTTAAAGTTCATCACCTGGCAGATAAACTGATCTCCTGATGAAACTATGAGAACCTGCTTTTATGTCTTCTAGGTAATGCTGTGCCTCAACATAGAGAAAAATGCTAAACGTTTTGTTTAAATTATTATACAATATATTCTACCGAGTTTGTATATAAAATGAGCCTAACGATGCTTCTCTAGCAGCATGTTTTCTTTCATTTGTATTTTTCAGTCTCTAAAAAGATATTATACATGGTTTAAAGAGCTCAAAATTTGTCATTTCTAGGGGCCAGCCCCGTGGTCTAGTGGTTAAGTTTAGCATGTTCTGCTTAGGCAGCCCAGGTTGGGTTCCTGGGAGCGGAACTACACCACTCATCAGCAGCTATGCTGTGGTGGAAACCAATATACAAAATAGAGGAAGAGTGGCACAGATGTTAGCTCAGGGCAAAAAGTCATATCTACTAATTCAATCTGATTTATGAAAATGCTAAGGGAATATATAATATAGACATATAATCTGGGACAGTACGTGACCTAAAAAAAAGAAGATTATATTTCTATTCTCTCAAATTTCTATGTGGCTATGTCTAGGAAGTTCATGATGGAGATGTCAAAAGAAACATTACTCTCCCATCAAATTTTCTTCTACATACATTGTTGGATGAGAGAAGAGTAGGAAAGAAGACAATAAACTCTCTACATATGCAAATTTCTGATTATAAGGATAATACAGTCTTCACTTTTTAAATAACGAATGATGACGGTAACTACAAGAATTGTAATTTAGGAAAGTAAATAACTAAAATATATTATGTAGATTCCTTCAAAGCAGTCTAAAAATTCTAGTAAGTTGGTATTTAAGTTTCCTGCCCCTTTCCCTAACTCTTAGCAAACATTGTAAAAAGAAAATATACATTTCTTGATTTTTACCAAATCATTGACCAATTCTTTCACCTCTGTTAAATGTAAATGTAAACATAGATGATGATTTTATAAAGAGAAAAGGAGAAGAAAGAAAACAAGTTGCTTTCAATTTGGAAAATGCTGTCTGTAAATAGTTGATCAATTCCAATTTTCACAACCATTTTGAATCACGAAATTCTGCAGGCATGTTCTCAGATTTAATTATATACTCTTAGATGAACTAGTTATACAGCTAGATTAACATCAGTAGAGGATAACACATTACAAAATTCCCAGCTTTGTTTCCTGATTTGCAATGTACCAAGCCAGCAGTATTTAGTGCAAAGTTGCAAGTATTCAAATACTTTAGCACTACAGCACTCAACCTCAGAGTGTTGGAAGCTGTTTTCATGATGGCTCCTACAACAGCTGGAGCAGATGGATATTTGAAGAAGCCCACATGGCCTGAGGAACTGAGAAGTTCATTAGTTATTTCAACACACAAAGCATTACAGAATCACTAAAGGAATATCATTACCACAATTATAGGGAACTAAAACATTTTACTTTTGATGAGTAATTACAGTTTTGATTGCTGAAAGAATAAGTTTATTTTAGAGACCTCAAGAATGCAAATTATTCTCATAAATATCAGAACAAAAAATAATAGACAAAAAATTAATTTAGGACACCAAATGATAAAAATGAAGAGATTTTAGATTGCCAAAGAAGAACTAAGTAAGATGAATGGGTTGTGTGATGTATGAAGAAATAGGGCTGAAGATTTCGTTATCTCTGTTTATCACGGCTTTCATGTTTCAAGGATGATGAAAACTATTTCTGGTGCAGAGTTTTATGATCCAAACAATAAATTACTGAGTGTAATACTGTGAGGCTTGCCCATTATACACACATTATTGCATTTTTGTGTATCATTAAACAAATAACACAGACACAGATTCTGACTCTCCATATATGCTCATGGAAAAATATCTGGCACAATCTGTAAACAACTGACTGAAATTTCACAGAAGTTCCCTTTCAAGGAACCATTTTCTTATTGATTGTGTCTAGTGATAAAACATTTCTAGTCGTTTTATTTATATTTTGAACTTAATTTGTACACTTTTTTAAATTAAAGAAATCATAGAAGTAATAAATGACTGCATGCTAGTGTCAAACAATCCAGACATGTCTGGACAAAAGTTATATTCACCCTCACCTCCTATGGCATTTCTCCCATTCACCAATTCCACTTCCCTCCCATGCATTAAGTACTAATTACAGTTTAGAGTTTATATTTACAAGCCATTTTCTACATTTAAAAATATATACTCTGTGTGTGCATATTCACATCCATATACAAACTTTGTTTCTTGAATCTCAAATGATATCATAAAGTATCAATTTTTCTGACATACCTATGTACTAACCACCATGTCTTGTAGATCTTTTCATATTAGTACATACAGATATATATACCTCATTCTCTAAACAGCTACACTGTAACCATTCCTGTACTTATGAATATATTTGTTTTTTCTCATTTCTCACCATTGCAAATGGTACTTTTACACAAGCATTTGTGTGTGTGTACACACACATGCGCCTATCTTTGTGCACATGTGTATTTCCTTAGGACAACATTCTAGAAGTGTAACTGATAGATTTCCACTCTGTTCCTTTTTCAAGTTGATGTGTTTTTCAACTAGCACTCTATATAAAAATTTTTTTCACCACGTAATTCATCCCAAATAATATTTATGTTGTTCTTTTTAAATGTAATAAAAATTCTTGTTCTTCAGAGGCAAGGTTTCTGATCTTACATCTAATGAGTAAATGGATAATCTTTTACTTTTCCTTCACAGAATAAAAACTAGAAAATTATGTAAACTGTTGAACTATTATCTTTTGAATAAATTAATCATAATTAGAAGTGTATGTGTAAATCTACCTACTTCACATTCTTCAAAATAAAATTAATTTTTAACAGCAATTATTTTGATCTGGAAATGTATACTAATAAATTCCAATAGCCTTATGAAACACATTAGGTTAAACAACTTAGACAGTCAAATATTTTACTAATCCCCAAAATGTCATTTAGAATATTTTACTTATGATGCTTGAAGTGACAAGGAAAAATTATACTCAGTGGTTCTCCTGAAACAATATTTTATACCTGAAATATATTCATCAGCTCTGAGAACTTCTACTATTTATGCTATTATTTGTGACTATTTTACTTATGTTTCATTTAAATAGTAAAAAAAAAGAATTCATTTTTTGTTAAAGTAATACATGTATTTGACTTTCAAGATTCTCATAATCAACAACAATAAAAAATAACCACATCAATATTAACAAAACAACCATGGATTTGAAAAAATATAAAAGTCAAAATTAAGATTAGATGAAATGTTGAAATTTTCATATGTACTAAAAGTATTCCACTAGTGTTAAGATGGATACATATACAGCTGGCAGAAGAAAACGTCCTGCCAGTTACACTGGGAGGAGAAAATGCACGTTTAAGTTTCATTTAATATTCTTTTTAACTTTGGGCAACACAAACGACTTACCTTACCAGCGTCACAGTCAGTTCCATCCATTGGTGGATCTAGTTTGGTTCTGCATTCTTTCTCACCTTCTACCTTGCACCACAACCCTGTGCAAATAACATGCTGAAAACAAGGGTACAATAACTAATAAGGGGAAGGTATCATGTTTTTGAGGTTAAGTCAATAATTTTTGAGAAAGCTATTCAGATAGAAAAACAGAAATTATCTGAAGACAAATATGTTTTAGGTACTTTTTCTATTAAACTTATAATTGAAACAGTACATAGTTCATTTATAATGATGGAAAAATTGATGCATAAAAACATAAAATCTGTTTAAAAAATTAAGTCCTTTAAAATTTCTTTAAGTAAAACATGAGATTATGCAAGATTAAGTAGCTACAACAGAAAAATTTATGCTAAAAATCATTACTTATACAATTATATGAACCAGGCTGGAAGAATTAAGTGCTTATGTTTGCGGTATGAATTTAGTGCCTTGTGTCCTAAAGCCTGTCCTCACTTATGCTCTGCTTGATGCTTAAATGCCATGGTTAGTACTTCATTATTTCATCACATAGCATTGGCACTTAACGCAATACATAGACGCTCAGTGGGTATGTTTCCATAAATTGTTATCAGTCATTTTTACCTCAGTATGAATGAGTTTTAGATCTCTAGGACACGAACTTTTTCTAGGGAAAAGTTGAAGGGAACAAAAAAAAAAATACTAGGATAAAGCAGCAGAGACATAGCAATAATGAACAGAGAGAAGTCTAGGGAAACGCAAGCAGGAAGACTGTCAGAAACTAAGTCACAGTTATAGTTGGGCCCAGCCCAGAGACATAGATATAAAGAGGCACAGCTCACACATTCTTAAGGACTTTCTATTTCCGTAAGATGACTGAAGTTTTTTTAGACACAGCATATTATTAATAAGTTGCATAGAAATATGAAATCCATTAGGAACATTCAAAAGTGATTAGAGTAATCTATAGTGAAGATGATTATGCTGCTACCCATCCAGATACTTGGAGAAGAGGGTGGAAGAGAACAGGTCAATACAGGCAGAAGAGCAGCAACGTGAAAGGCACAGTCATAAAAAGGTGGGCAGGCCACTGTCATGACAGGAGGCACAGAAGGTAAGGGAGGAGTGAAAAAGATTTTAAGACAGAAGAACCAGATCTTGAATGCCAGAAAGGACGAAGGATTTCATATTTGTAGGGAAAAAGAAGCCACTTAGCAATTGACCAGCAAGTTGATAAGATAAAAAGGTTATTTTAGGAGGTTTATTCTGGCAGTGGTGTTCAAAACACGCTAAAAATCACTGCAAAGTTAAAATTAACTTACGACTCAAATCTATTAAATACTTTGGGGAAAAATATATTTAAACTAATATTTCAAATAGGGCTGTTACAACTCTAATATTAAATTTGCCACAACTCCCAAAATACTATTTTTCTATTCTCTACTTATTTAAAAATTTAGATTCCCTAAATGTTTGTAAGCCCTTAAAAATTCAATAGTCTATGGCAAGAGTGTGATATATTTTATTTACATCATGTATTTTATCTGCTGTGACAGCTTTTCTGCTTTAAAATATTTTATAGAAATAATCTTATTATATTTAGGATATGATTTAGCTTAACTTATATGTGTTTATTCACACACATCATTTACCAAAAATTCATCCAGGAACTTATTTTAAAGAATGCCTAAATAAAATTGTTTCTCTGCAATATTTTAGACTCTTGAAAATAGAGAGGTTGTTTATCATGTACTATGGTGGACACATTTATATTTGAATTAATGGATCTCTAACCTTAGAATTTCAGTTCCTAAAAGAGTTTTTCCCCCCCTAAGACCTTTCTATTAAGAATGTTTTATAAGCATGGAACCAAATGCTAAATTTTTCACCAAGGAAGCATTTTGCTTTACTTGTATTCAATAAAGCTTAGTTGTGTTATAACACGAATTATTTTAGTCAAGTTCATTAGTTAACCAATGCATACTGAACTAAAGCAAATCTTCTATGCTGTACTTTTAAAATAATACTTGCTTGTTGAACACTGTTGGTGGTCTAAATTCTGACCTCCCACCGTTATCTGCTACTCAAAACAGCAGGTACTCTAATTGAGTCCCACTTGAGGCACTGAGAACATAAAAGCAAACTTGGCAGCGTTTCAAGATAAGCACAGTCATGTAGAGTAAATCTCTCATACAGGAGATCTCTTTACCCTTTATGTTCTGCAGGTCTAGGGATCTTACGGTAAGTAAATCACAGCCTCATTCTTAAAAATAACTCAGATTCAGGATTTCAAACCAAACTGTCAAAAGTAAAGCAAGATAATATTGAAGAAATGGTATGGACTCTTTTCACCTTGAGAGGCAGAATATCTCAGATGTATGATATTAGAGCTATATAATATCAAGCCTGTTCTTAAGATAACGTAGGGCAGGGTTGGGTATTTTGTTAGAACCAAACACTCTCCATATGTTAGACAGGCCAGAGTCAAACATTGTTTTCAACTTAATTGCTGAAATCACTTAAGATGTCAATTAAGAAAAGGACTTTAAAACTTAGAAAGCTTTGCACAGAAATCCAGTACAGAAATGCACAACTCAGCATTTCCTTGAAAACTAATAAAATGATACAATATTCCTTTTTTATTCTTCTATAACAAAAAAAGACCACTAAAAGCACATAAGATGAATTCAGATGTTTATTTCATGTAGGCTTTTAAAATGTTTACATGAAAATACTATATATTTTAAATGGAAGACTAATCGTCCATGTATAAATATCATAAAATTTACGTTCAAAGGTAACCTTACCCATGTCTTTCTTTATAGCAAATAGTTTCATTAAGATGTTCTGAAATTTACATTAAAATAAAAAATCTTAAGTGCATATACATGGAAGTAACAACTAAATCTTGGACATATAACTCCTTATTCTTCCAAAATTATCTTCTAAAACACAATTTCAGTAACTTAATAATTGATTGCAAATGCAATTTAGTAGGGGATAATATTTTCAAAAACATTCTTTTTCATTACAGAATACCTTAGTATTATTAAGGATGGAAGACAGGAAGAAATAGAAGAGAAGTATTAAAAAAATAAAAAACAGAGACAAAAGAATAAGAAAAAGCTGAACCTAGTTCTTTGTAAATACTAATAAAACCAAAAATCAAGAAAAAAAGAAGGCAAAAATAAACACTATTAGGAATAAAAAATGAAAGCATAATGACAGATAATGCAAACTTTGAACAGAAATAGGAAGACATTATGAACAACTTTATGCCAATAAACTTGATGACGTATATGAAATGAAAAAATATTCTTCAAAACTTACTAAAACTTACTAAAATCAACCCAAGAACAAATAGAAAAGCTGACCTATTCTGCAACCATAGAATAGTTAAAATTAATTGTTAAAAATCTTCCCACAAAGAACACATCTGGTCCAAAAATTAACAATCTTTTCAGACACTTAGATCCTCAATTTACATAACTCTCTAGAGAACAGGAAAAAAGAGAACACCTCTAAACACACTTTATGATACCCAAACCAGACAGGAATTTTAAAAGAGAATGAAAATAGTGATCTACCTCACTTTTTAACTCAGATTTAAATATGCTAAACAAGTGCTAAGAGACTGAATTCAGTAATGCATTGAAAAATGCAATTATCATGATCAAATTGGGTTTTTCCTTGGAATACAAGGTTACTGTAATACTAGAGATTTGATTAATGTAATCAAGCACATCAATAACTTTAAAATCTATGATAAAAATAAAATCTATGATAAAAAGAATGTGATGCAATTGAATACCCATTCATTAAAAAAAATCTTAGCAAACTAGCTATTGAAGGAGATGTCTTCAGAATTAATGGGCATCTATGAAAATCTACAGCAAACATCAATAAAAACAGTGAAATGTAGAAAATTTTCTTGTAAGATTAGGAAAATGGTAGAGATGCCATCTTGGCACCAACACAAGAAAGTGAACACATGATGTATTCAAAGTGGCAAGAGGAATAAAATAACTGTCAATCTAGACTCCTGAACTCAGCTAAAATTTTATTCAAGACTGAAGGTTAAATAAAGACTGTCAAGGAAACAAAAACTGAGTATTTACCACCAACAGATCTGCCCAAAAAGAACTTCTAAATGATGTCCTTCAAGAAGGAATATGATCTCAGAGAAAAGGACTGAAAAGCAGTGGTGAGCAAAGAGACTGATAAAAATGAGGATAAATCTAAATAAATGTTGATTATGTAAAGAAACAATAATTGAATTATAGCCATTATTATAAACTTTGTTTTCAGTGGGAAGAAATACTAGAAATTTAGCTCATTTACATCCCAAAAACTTTATCCCTTAACAGAGAAGATTCAGACACCGACCGTTAAATAAGTTTTATGTATTCTGTTTCACCTCCCCATATACTTCAAGATTGCTAGTGGCAGAAGTTGAGAAATAGAAATGGGAAGGAAAATGTAGTTTACGCATAGCCAACAAATAAAGCAGTGAGCTGCAAAAGACTCCTCAATAGAACATATCAGAATGTGTTAAGGAAAGTCAAGGAGTAAGAAGAAATTTAGAGAAAGGAGAACTGTCAGTATGTAGTTAATGAAGCCCCCCAAAAAAGAAAAAAACATGAAAAGTGGAAAGGAACTATTTGATATATTTGAAAGAAAAATGATCCAGAATTTCCTAGTATGAAAGAGAGACATAAGATAAAAAGATCCCCCTTCTGGAATGGTGGAGTAAGTTCCAAGAAGACCAGCCCTCCAGTAGATAATAACCATAAACTATGGACAGAACACAAAAAATAACTTCCTGATGGTTCTGGAGAGTGAAGAAAAGCAGATAAATTTTTTAGAGGAGCTGAAGGTATTGGTACAAGTTGAGTTCGCCATCTTTGCAACTTTGACCTAATAGTAGCCTGTGGTCTGTGCATGACAACGAGTGGCTAAATCAACAGTGAAAAACAGGCCATTGTTTTAGACTCCTAAAGACAGAAACCAGGATGGTCAATGCTGCCAAAAACTGAAAGAACAATCCAAAAGGAAGAGAGTTAGGGAAGCCTAAGTCTTTAGCTAACATGTGACCCACATATACATGGGACACACTCCAAATAGCCCAGATAAAGTAAGAGTGAACTGATCCAAGATACGAGGTGCTGTCTACAGTAGGTAAGACAAAGTTTCCAGTTTGAATCTATCAAACTTAATTGTCTGTGAAAACAAAAGACAAAACACTCTTTGGAGGAATAAAACAGAATCCAAGGTATCTGCAGCAGGGGTCAGCAAACTTTTTCTGTAAAATGACAAATAGAATATAACTCAGGTTTGTGAGCCATATAGTCTCTGTTGCAACTAGTCAACACTGTCATTGTAGCTTGAAGGCAGCCAAAGAGAACATGTGAACAAATGAGGGTGACTATGTTTCAGTAAAACTTTATCTACAAAAACAGGAAGCCAGTCCATAGGCAACAGTTTGTAAGAAAATAATGTATTAATACATAATGTGTTACTGTATTAATACTGCAGAATAAAAACTATGTCTACACAAATAATCATTCACAAGTGTTCAGAGTAGACTGACTCACAATAGATAACATCCCAGATGTCTATTAAGAGGTGACTTAATAAACAAAATAGTTTACCTACCAGTGGAATACTATTCAGCAAGAAAAAAGAACCAGTTACTGATACATATAAAAACATATAAAGAATGTATGACTTTTGAATGCAGATGAAAATTTGGTTTTTCCAATGGAAAACAGGAAAGGAGAAAAAGAGGAAAAAGTAGAGGACAAATATGAAACACAAACATAGAATAGGTTGACAGAATAAAGATCCTAAAAACCACTAGTTCAAATAAATGTAAAATTGTTAAACTAGCTGAAGAAAATACAAAAACTACTACATTGGTTTAACCAGAAAAATATAAAATCTAGCAATTGCTTTTCTCTAGTAGATATATCTATCTATCTATATCCATATCCATATTTATATTTATATCTGGCAAGGTTGAAGATGAAGGTATGGAAAATATTAGCCAGGATAGTGGTTTTAATGCCTGGCAAAATAAATCTTAAGGCACAAGTCATTAAAAAAAAATGGAAAAGGAAAAAACAGAGCAAGCAGACAAGAAACCATAAATGTGTATGCACCTAGTAATATAACTCAACATTATATAAGGTAACAATAGAATTACAAGGAGATAAAAAATAACAGTTTGAGTTGGGTACTTTAAAACATGCCTATCAGTTACTGATAGATCAACCAAACCAAAATAAGCAAACAAATAGATATTTTGAATAATAATATTAATATGCTTCATCTGAGATCTAGTGGTAGATAATGAACTTTAAAGAATACACATTCTTTGAAGTATACAGAGAACAATTACTAAAATTCATCATGTATGACATTAAACAGCAAACTAATAAATTTTAAAGAGGTGGCACCATAAGGACTACTTCATCTTATTTCAGTGCAATAAAAGTAGGCATAAATAATAAAAAATTATCTTTTAAAAACTTCCTTCATTAATAAATTAAAAATTAAATCCATAATGTCTCTGGGGCTAAAGAAATATTTAAGGCGAAAGAAAATGAATGTACCATATAAGAATTTAATTCCAGAGTAGGGAAGAATTCGCATAAGACGAAAACAAAACAAAACAAAATCAAACCAAAACACCACAGTCTTAATGGGAAAATTTGACGGATTTGACCACCTCAAAATTAAAAGACTAAGGACACTGTAGAAAAAGTTAACACACAAATGACTCACTATTTACAAATAAAAACCAGAAAATTGAAAAATGGTCAAAAATGTAAATAGATCATTTACAAGAATAGGGACTTTAACAATAAAAGCCCATGTCAGTAAGAAGTCATGGAAAAAACTTAGTTCTAAGAAAAGAAATGAAAGAACTAGATTATCTAGTCAAATAAAGTGCATCAAACTCATGTCCTCACAGACTGCGCAGGACTCAAGCTCAAAGGACAAGATGAAGCTCTGGTTAGATGGCAAAGCAGGCACAATCAACTTCTGGTAGTTTTAACCCACCACAACTTTATTGATCTTCCAGGAAGAAAGGGCTTTAAAAATCTACAACTTCACCAACCTTGACATGATTTATCAATGATGCTGTCTTAGTTGCCCAAGCAACTACTGGCCATCAAGGGCCACTTCATGGCAAGCCTTTTTAAGTCGAAATTCCTGTTGACTCTGGAATTTCACAATGGCAAATCACAGCAACTGTCTTCTAGAATTCTTCATACGCTACCTCATTTCAATGCCAGCCTGTTCATTGGATCTAAAGAGAGGTTTTAGAAGTGTGACACATACTGATGTATTAAGTTGATGAAAGAGAAATGTAAAACTGAAACTTTATATGCTACTTTTTAAAGTCACCATATGATTCAATTACACTAGAAAGTTTTCTATACTATATAATATGTTTTCTATACTATATAATAAGTTTCTATTCTATATGATGTTTTGATAACTTTCTTATATAGTAATAATAACTTTCTATACTATACAATGTTTTCTGTACCATATAATATGCATACAATTAATACTATGCCTAATCCAAAACCAAAGGCAGAAGCTTAAGTTTCCTGGAGGTCTTCAATTTTTTAGCACACTTTCTTCTTACTCAAAAAACATAAATCTTGTGTGGCCACTTCTTACTGTTTCTAGGGAAACATTCATACCTCTGTATTCTTAGCCAGGCTAAGTAACTTCAAGCAGCCATTACAATGACTTGATGCAGCTGGAGCTGGCTCAGCCACAAGATGCCAGATGGCCTAGAGGCAGGACTTGCTTAGGACTCAGGAACAAGACCATCGGAGAAGTTAGCAAATTAACATAGAAGAGTGAAGTATTATTACTGGGGGCTTAAGATGCTTCATAAGCATCTCTACAGCTATGCCTTGAAACATTTTGCAGATGTAAGTTGCTATCCTAAGGGTAAATTTATATCATTGATTAGATCAGCATGTATGTAATGTTGGAGTCTCTGGTGCTTGTATATAACTATCCGTGTACAAGTATGGAAGAGCAATGTCTAATTCAAATACCATGGACCAACTGCCATTTTCTCTAAGATTCTATGAGAAACATGTTGAAAAGTTGCCATGAATCTTCACTCCATGCAGCTTGATACTTATTTATAATTGATTGGAAATGAGATGCTCCTAAGGATGCCTGATTAACTCATGTATAAGCTGTGAAACATAAGCTATCTACTCTTATAGGTTGACTTTTATGCAGCCACTAAGTTAATCTCTAGAAGGTTATCTTCATGTTATCTTGGCATATTATATATCTTAGAATCAACTATTTATAAAAGTAAAAATTTAGAATCATTACTCCATCATTCAATTGATTCACTTACTCATTTAACAAATATTTATTGTTTTAAGTGCTAGAGGTACAGTGATAAGAAAGACTGACGACTACTCTGATGTTATGAAGCTTGCCTTCCAGGAGATTCATTTTGTACAAAACCTAGATGACAGATTGGTAGATGTGGTGACTCCATATGTATCCACTTGAAGGTATATGTGCGTGGCTTACCAAGAAGAGCTCTTCAATCTTCCACACTAAAACTATTTCCCGTTCTATTTTTTTTCTTTTTTAAAGATTTTATTTTTCTCCTTTTTCTCCCCAAAGCTCCCTGGTACATAGTTGTATATTTCGTTGTGGGTCCTTCTAGTTGTGGCATGTGGGATGCCGCCTCAGCGTGGTCTGATGAGCAGTGCCATGTCCGCGCCCAGGATTCGAACCAACGAAACACTGGGCCACCTGCAGCGGAGCGCGCGAACTTAACCACTCGGCCACGGGGCTGGCCCCTCCCATTCTATTTTTAAGTTATACCTTCTGACACATTATTTGTTCAGAGATTTCCAGATAGATTCAAGTATCAGTGTACCAAACCCTGTGGGAAAATCATATCAATTGCATATGTTCAGACTTCATGTTACTCCACTTGTCTTCAGCTTTTTGAACAGCTAATCTTTTCCACTTTGAAAAATGTCTTCACTTAGCACCAGAGTCTCACTTTCTATTGGTTCTATTCCGACCAACATATTTATTCAGAGTTTTAATTGTTGTTTTCTCTTTATCTTCCTAACCTCCAAATATCGTAGTGACCAAGTTCTCAGTCCTACAACTTTTTCTCTTCCATCTAACTCATTTCCTAATGCTATTATTTAATAACATGTCTTCAACATCACCGTCTTGTTGACGACTTCTAGATTTATATCTATCCGAGACCAACTTACATCTCCACATGGACATCTAATGGGTATCTTAAACCTAAAACATAACCAAAACTGCATTCCAGGGCATTTTGCTTTCTGTTTCCTGTTGCTATATTCCTCCCAAGATAAATGCATGGCTTGCTTTCTTACTTCCTTCAGATCTTTAAACAAATGTCACCTTCCCAGATCAGCCTATATAAAACAGTACCATTCCCACCCTCTCATCCCTGGTTGTATTCCCTACCCTTCTTGCCTGAGATTATATTTCTCCAAAATACTTACCACCAACTGACATATTATATATGTATTTGCTTATTGTCTATTTCTTCCACTATAATGTAAGCTCCATGAAGGCGGGGTCTTTGTTTCTTGCTGTATTAGCAGCACATAGAATAGTCTCTGGAAAGTAGTTGGAATTCAATAAATATTTGTCAAATCAATGACTGAGTTTGTAAATAATCCCTTCAATAGTTCTATCTACCTACCTATCTATCTACCCACCTACCTACTTACCTATTTATCTATCTAGTTCCTACACTTTGTATGCTGTGCTAATTTGAGATTAGAATGACGATTTTCAAGGGCAGTATCAGAATACTATATTTTAGAACCACAGAAGCCCAGCCTCTTAGCTCTAAGAGACTCTGAAAGATAACGTTGTCCCATTTCTTGTTCTATAGATTGTGGCTTAGAAAGAAAAAGATCTCTGACTAAGGTTACACAACTAACAAGAGGCAGAACCACTGTCAGTGCTCAGGCCTCAGGCCCTCCAGCCTGCGCTCCTGACCAAACCCCAACTCAGAGGCGCTGCTTTTCTTTGGCTGCCCACAGCAGCCCAGTCCTTCCTGGCATTGTTTTTAAAATTGTCCTTGATAAAGATTACACACAGATAGAACTAGAGAAAAAACTAATTTTAGAAATAAAAAAGTCACACATACAAAATTTGAGAGGAAAAAAACAATATCTAAAACTTCATTTTATTTGCAAAATGCCTAGTTTAAAACAGGGCATCATCCTAAGATACTGAGAAACATAGATTTTAAAATCCCCATAAACACTTATACTTTCAGAGATGGAAAAAAATCTGTGCAAGTGGGTTAGTGAGAAATGACCAGATAAGTAGAGCAAATAGCCGAGAAAAACAAAATAAATCACTTAAGACATTTCTTAGTCCTAATGGCATAGGTGCTGCAGCAGATAAAATGAATTCAGTTTAAATACAGGATCTGACCTAAGGTGTTTCCCATCCAGAAGACGATATGTACAGAAGTTTGAGCTCCTTAGGAGGCAGTAGAGCACAGTGGTTATAACGTACTCTGTTCTCTGGATTTGCATCTAACACTCCCTCTTAATAGGTGTAAGAACTTAGTTGTTCTAACTTCTATAGGCCTCAAATGATCTGTAAAATAGGGCTGAATGATAACTATGGCATACAATTTTTAAAAGAATCGAATTAGAACATAAACATAAATGATTTACATACTTTATGACATGTATTTTAGAGTTCTAAATATTGTAGAATGGTACTAGAAAAATTTAACTAACTGCAATAGGATATACATTAAAAATTATTTCTAAAAGTAACGTTTGTGAAAAGCAATCTAAAATTTACCAAAATCATGTTTGTGGTTGATCATTTGCTTAAGATTTCCTAACACTTGGGGTACTTTATAAAATATGAAAATTTTCCCTTATCAGCTCTATCAATTCTCTATACTGCATGAACTTAAACTGTGTCCTACACAATACTACAAGGGTAAACGTAGACGGCCTACTCTGTTTTCCAAAACAATGCTAATTTCAGCATGTAAAAATGTCTACCCACAAAATCAACCCTGTGTACTTCAAAATATTCATTTTATCATGAAGTTTTAAGAAAGAAGATTGTGACCCAATTTTTGATTGGCTAAAGGCCTGCAGGTGAGAGTAGAGTGAAGAAGGTTGGTAGATGAGATCACAGAGGTTTCAGGGACAGACGGTATAGAGCCGAGCTGACCACCGTCATCATTATACCTGATGCTAAGTTCCAAGAATCCAGGGCTCTGCCACATGTAGACCTTGGGAATCAGGTCACAATCACACTCCTACACGAGTTCCTTCTGAGCTTCACTATCGCCAGGTGAGTGTTACAATCGACATATCCTTTCACACGTCACATTTAATGCAGCTCCATCTCCTTCATACATTCACTAATTTTAATCTTAAATCAGTTATTCACTGAGTGCTTCCCATTTGCCAACCACTGGGCTAGATGCTGGAGAAACACTCTCTGTCCTCATGGAGCTTACACACTAATGCGGGAAATTGAGAAGAAAGTAATAAGCAAACAAGTGAACAACTCCTTTGATAAGAATCAGAAAGCAGGGAGAGCATAAAATACGTCATAATGCCATATACTCTTTTCCTTATAATGGATTTTAATTACGCTACCAGTAATTCAAAACAGCATTATCTTCAACAAAGCCAAACTCCTTTGAGGCAATCATAGAAATGCAGGTAGAGTGAAATACAGCTACCAATTCACCTTAAGCATGGTTATCAGTTTATTCCTGAAATACAAAGTGTGTGTGAGAGTGTGTACTAGAAGAGATGGGCAGATGCGGCATGGGCAGCAGGAAGAGAGAAGGAAAGAAAGAAGGAAGGGTAAATAGAGCTAAAATTCTTGCATCGATAAGAAGGTCTTCAGACTTCAGACTTTCTAGACAGGTACAACTGGCCTCTCTGAGTAATCAGTGACCATTTGAATACTAACACATAGACACTGCTTAGTTAACCCTCATACGGTTATCCTTTTCCTCTAGTTTACTTAGAAATGCACTCTCTAATTTTTGTTCCTGTAGAACATATTTTTGACATTTTATTTTCAAGGTTAAAAGACATAACTCTTCCTCCACAATTACATGTTCATACATCGTTTTTATTACATTTCACCCAGTGACCTACGATTTAAGAAAGTCAGAGATTTAAAATAGAAGCACTGAACTGGCATAATGCAAATACTTCCCTGACTTCAGTGCCATTTTTGAAGTAGGAATTCTTAGGTCATTCCTTCCTGACTTTGAGTAAATGCCCACACCTATTTCTATCACTTCCAAAGTGCCAGAGGAAAAATGCAGAAACCTTCTCTTAAAAAATCTTTCTTTCCAAAATTGGGGTGCTCTTGAGCTACCAACTTTAAAATAAAGTCATCTTGCCCTCCTCCAATCAATATTTCTAAACAATGAATGTGAAGATACACTTAAAAACTCCCACCCGGACACAATCCTTACCTGCATCTCTTGACAAAAGGAAGCCAATGGCCCAAAGAGAATCTGACATTGCTCATCGGCAGTGTATGTCATCCCTGGCAACTTGGAGGGAACCAGCACGGAATTGACACTTTGGGGATTTGTCTGTAGCAAGCAGTTACTGGCCTTTGACCTGGCAATATGCAGATATGTGTAAAATTTTGAATTTAATGTAAAAAGTTGTTATGGTTAGTTAGCATAGCAACAGGAAATATTTTTACAATATTAAAAATATGTTCTCACTTTTATTTATAAACTCTTCTACTAAATCCTCATAGAAATTATTCCATGTACAAGAATCATTTGCTTACAGTTATTTAAGATAATCCTGATAATAATGTTCAAGTTAAGAAAATTTTTTGGTTTAAAAGGTCTTTCATATGGATTAACTCTGATAACCTACGTAACACTGTGAGGTGGTTTTCTTTTACACATTTACAAGATGAAGCAGCTCAGACTCAGACAGCAACTTGCCAAAAAGTAATGTGTGAAGGTAAGAAATCAGCTATATTCAGGGATTTAAAGAGTCTCTGGAAAGCATTCTTAAGTGAGTATTAACAGTATAAATATTTTCGTATTTGACCTTGTAATACAACGTCCATTTATGAAGTGACATTTAATTTGATCAGAGTTCTGATTCATGTGAAGGCAACTATACAAAATCACACATGGTCCTTAGGATCTCATTACAGCCCGGTGAAGGGCTGCTGTTGCAGTGAGGAGGTGTGTTCAAAACATCACATGCACTGATTGCCGTTCTACACTATCACGACAAGGAGCATGCACACATTTCAGAACACAGTTATGATAATGTAACAAACATCATATTTTAGCAGATTTTAATATCCATTTGATAGAAAAAAATAGGCTTGCCGATTTGAATGGTAAGGAGAAATGAATAAAATTTATCTGTGTAGTGAATTTAGCTAGCTAGGTGCTCCTCTATTTCTTACTTACGCTTTTGGATACCTTAAGCATCTCTCTCTTTCTCTCACTAACCACTTTGCATATCACCTACTGTTTCAGCTGCTCTTTCTATTACCAAAGGAATAGGTAAAGAACACGGGCTTTTAAACGAAAATTGGAACAATTACAATACTTTTCTTTTCCCAATCAGACAGAAGCTAAGTGCTAGCACTGTTGAAGGTGGAAAAAAGGTGAATCAAGGACTATTATACTGGTGAAAACTATATATTAATGAGAAAAGATTCAGAGTTTAGAAGCATCACAATGGAAAGGTGGAGATTTTGTTAAAGAGGTTCTTTGTGATAACAACAGAGGTGTTGAGTGATGAGCAATGAGAATATTTCCAGTGGGAAATTTTGAAGAGACAAATACCACAACAGATTATTTTTTATCATCATAAAAATTTTCAACCTTACAAATCATCTTCCCCATCTTTTTATTTGAAAAATGTGGAAACTAAGAAGCAGATGGGTTAAATAATGTGGATGAGTCAATGGAAGAGCCAGGATTGGAACCAGGTGCCTTGATTCCTAATCTGGTGCCCTTCTGCTCTGCCATGCCACCTTCCCTGGGTGGTAGAGGAAACAGGCACACAGAAACATTCACAATGCAACAACAGTAAGTGACCTCAGTACCTTAGAAATCTTTCCAAATCTTCCTTGCTACATCGGGACCATGAAACATCACCAAGATTTTGTCCTTTAATCCATTCACCAGACATGATATGAAGACCATCAGCACATGATGGGTGGTCATTGTCATGATTAATGCCCATGCTGATTCAGAATATAATTAAAATAAAACAATAACATTAAGCAAATATTACTTTTTAATTTCCCATAATAGCAATTAAATAACAGTTAAATACTTAAAATAATGGGAGAGAAATTAGTTTTAAAGATCAAAATAAAATTAGATTTCAGACTGATTTACTTTTTAAATTTTCTTACCCAGATTAAAGGTAAATGTTTTCATTTAGAGCCTATTTTTTAATATATTATTTAGAACATAAAGATTTTATTTAGAACATTTCCCCAATCAACCTAGAAAATAAAATGTTTGGTCATCTATATCACCATAATCTATAGATATATTTTTCACATAGTAGTACATATGAGACACACAGAAATAGTAAGTTTCTATTCAACCACACAAGATTCTTGCTCTTGCCTGGAGATGTTTTATTCATACCTTTTATCAAATCTGAAACCACATTAAACTATCATTTTCCCCTCTGTTTCATTAGACCATCTTCTTGCACGCATTATATAACACAAACCCTCCCTGGGAAACCTTCACCCAAGGGGTCATCTTCACATTTTCTAGTGAATCTTGACTCAGTTGCTTTAAGTTGGAACTCTATTCTAAAAATCTGACTTATCTCCAAATGGAAATACTAGAAAAACATTAAAATCAATGCATCTAAAAACTGCTCTCGTTCTCTCTTTCAAACTTCAGTTTACTCCTGTATTCTTTTTCTCCTTTGCTCTCTTTTCTGTGTCTTTGTTAGCCACCTAGTCTGTCAAATCAAGAATCTTCAGATCACCATTTATTCCTTCTTCTCCCAAATTATCACTCAAGCTATTTTACTTACTAAGTGTTAGGGGCAAGCCCTGCCAATTCTACTTTCTAAATATTTCTCTCAGATATCACCTCCTTTCAATTACTTTTGTTACTATTAACAAAGACTGTATTAACGAAAGACTATATTTAGTCAACAATGACTATGGCATTATGGGTTCTGCACCTCTAGTCTTTACCAACATTCTCCCTTCTTTTCCTCCTACTCTGCCCCAACGAGATCTATTTAAAACATAACTGGATCGCCATTCCTCTGCTTCCAATTACCTATATGGCAATTTCCACCTCTTTAACAAGGTACATAGCCTCTTCATCTTCTAAGTCATTTATTGCATTTTCTTTTCAGCAATACCAAATGATTTATGGTTTCCCAAACATTACACTGTTCCTTATTGTCTTGCAATTAATAGTTATTTAGCATTTTCTATGTGTCATACACCATACAAGGGGGTTTATAAGCTTGAGTTAAACAATTCTCTGAGGTAGGAACTACTATAAGGCCCATTTTGCTAATGGGAAGTAACTTTCCCGAGGTTACACAGTGAGACAGTAGAAAGTGGTGACGTTAGAACTGAGGTGGCTGGCTCTAGAAACAGGTTACTAACCATTACACATCTGACGTTATACGACTTCCATTCCCTCCTCTGCCTTGTCCAAAGTGCTTGTTCTTCAATGTCTTTATCTGGATAAATTCTACTTAATCTTTAAGATTAACGTAGATTATTTCAGGAAGTTTTATTTTACTAACTGCCACCTCACCTATGTGTACTATCTCTTTTTCCCAGCATAGGATTCTGTGAACAACACTGTTATAATGTTTTCTACATCATATTATAGATTTTTACTTTTGGCTATCTCCGAAATGTCTTGAGGATAGGGATTTCCTCATGTCTCTAAGATCCTGGCATATTGGAATCATAATCTATAAACTATGCTTAAATGCTGAACCAAGTCATCATGCAGAATCACTTCTATTTCAGTAAAAATGTTATATAATCACCTATGAATTCTCCGAATGAGGCCATCAAAATAATTGTTTGTGAGTGACAGTTAATAGTGAAGAAGCAGAAAGAGGAAAGTTTGGTTTTGTGCATTCTAAGATGATGCCAAGATAGTCAAGTGTTCCCTTTTCTCATTGTGTAATGATCTGGATAATAAATAAAATGGTCTTTCATAATAAAAAATTGTGAATAAGAAGAATATCTATACTGTATTTTAAAAACCTAATAAAAGAATTGTTAAAAAAGTTGCTAAGGGAAATCACAACTAGACTACTCACATTTTCTTAAATCAAAATAAAAATTTTCAAGACTATTGAACTATATTTTCATTAAAATAAATTAAAAACTTGAATCAAAATTGTTACATTTAATATATTTTTGAGAGGAAAAATGATATCAGTTGAATAAATTAATTTATGAATAAGAGTAATGAATTAAGAGTTCACCATGTTTGCTAACATTAAGGACTATGAAAACTATGGTCTAAATAAAACTAAAAATACATTATTGAATATCATTTTTCACTTTTAGTGTTAGAAAAACTCAGCTAGATGCTGAATCATATTTCTCTTTCCTGGTTTAATTATGCCTTTAAATAGGGTCTGTATCAACACATATTAAAAGAATGATTGACAGAATAGGAAGATAAATGTTTTTCATACTTTGAAGATAAAGAGGAAAAGTAAGAAATTGATTTGAAGTGGTTACGGGCAGTTCAGTTACTGGGGGGTAGAGTGAAAGACATTGGCATTAGAAAGAGATTTGAATTTTGTACCCCCCCATTCATGTGATCAGAGGCAAGTTACATAATAATAAAGAAATGTGCCTCAGTTTCCTCATTGGTTAAATATATTTTCCTGACTGGTTGTGAAGATTACATGAGGATGATGTAAAATGCCTGGCACAGTGCCTGGACTATAGTAGGAACCCATAACTATTCTTTTTATTGGGGCAGAAAATCAGAGAAATTTTATCTTAGCATTTTAATTTGTCAAAAGCACAGACATAAACATCATTAAAGGTAATCCGCTGGATTTACTCACTTTGGTGAAAGTTGTGGACTTAAGGAAAACCAAGTAAACAATAATGGCAAGAATTTACTTTGGATGTTAAATTAAAACAGAAATTGTAAATATGGCACAATCCCACAGATTGACAAAGATGCCTTAATGCACTTCTAACTGTATGGTGCTGATGCAGCCCCCGCCTGCATCACTGTCTCATCTCCACCCGGGATTCTGGCGGCAGCACACTTTGCTGGGTGACCCTCTTATATCAACAGCCACTTGCCATGTGGAACACACTCAACTCTTCCATCTGTGGTGGTGCCGTCTTTCAAATCATACACAAACGCCATTATTTTTGAAAGGCAACTGATCTTTTTCAGAAATAATAAAACTTCTTAAATAATGTGTCCATCTGAGAGAAGGAGAGGGACTGCTTCCAAGATTTAGCAATTTGGACATTTTCCCAAAGTAGCGTAATGCGATTTTCCAAATTGGGAAGATTACAACTTCTCATCCAGATGATCATTTTCCTTTTGGGATCCTGATTCTCATGTAAGAAATTAGCTACAGCCATGCAGAGATCTGATGATTCAAGCATTGTTTACCATTAGTTAAATTTTTCTAAAGCTATTTAACTTGTAACAGAAAAGATTATCATTAAACTGGGACAGGGTTTTTTTTTTTTTTTTTTTTTTGCCACACATCTGGAACTATCAGGCGACATTGCTTAGTCCTGATTGCACAGATTTGAAACAAAACATTTAATTGTGAACCTTTATCTGCTCCAGTCACTACATTAATCATTTACAATGATGATATCATTTAATCCTCACAATATCCCCATAATGTTTCTATTATCATGATTTGTATTCTACAGATGAGAAAGGCGCTGAGGTTAGTGGTGGAGCTGTGACTCAGCCCCAGGCTGTCTGATGGTCAAGCAGACAGACCTCTAAACCACCACACTGTAATGCTTCTCTTTCTAATCAAATCTCTCCATTTATGCCTACGACTTACCATTTTCTGAATAATTTTAAGTATCTCCTCTCTTTTAGCAGAAATGCACCTCTACATATATAGTCCCATAAGCAACTCACATGCATTCTCAGAATAAGACAATAGCAACACCTCTCCTCACACTGTGCAAGTGAGTTATATTTTAATAATCTCAGTTTAAATTCATTTTGACAAAGAGCCTTGGGCAAATAAACTCTCCGCTAACATTGTACATGGTTGTCAAGTCAACTGAAAAAATATTTTTATCTTATAAAACTTCTCAACTTGTTTAAAAGTCCCTGCCAGGAAGTTTTGTGATATCCTGCGGAAAGCTGGAGAAGCATTTGGATTTTGAAGATGGTCCCTTTTGATGTTTAAAGAGTTAGAGAAGAGAACATTTATGAACTCACTCGCATTTTTTGGATAATTTGGAAAGGCTCAGATTTGTAAACAGTAATACTTTAAAAGTGTAGACTTTTTTGTGCTGAATACATTAAACATTTTATCATGATATACCAATTCCTACCAAAAGTCATATATTATATGGAAAACTTACTTTAAAAAAAGAAAAAGATTATCACAATGTCTAACTGGAAGTGGATTATATTTCCACAAAATGACACTTAATTTCATACAATTCAGTGGCTACATCTAATTTGATATAACTTCACTACTGTGTGCTCATGGAAAAAAAAGCCCAACATTAAGAAATACATGCTATTTTCATTACTTTTTACGTTTTAAATCATTTCAACTTGCACAAAATAATTAAATATGTACTTCTCTCCGCAAGTCAAAAGGCAATGTAAAGCAAGTCAGCAAGGAGATAAAAAAACTAGAGGTTAGAAAGAAAAGAAGAGGTACAAAAATTGAGATTCCTTTTGACTTTACTGTGCATTACAAAACAGGTTTATCTAGCAATTCAACGAACACTTGTGGAGAACCCCCTATATGCTGGGTACTATACTGAGCTGGGGTCATAAAAATGAGTAAGATCTAGTTCTTACCCTCAAGGAGTTTATTATCTACTGGGGTTGGAATACTATCTCTTTCCCTCACCTGACTAATAGATGCCTGGATCCTGTTAGTTCTATATTCCTTAAGGCTCTCCCACCCACCGCCCCCTTTCTGCCACCACTGCTATCAACCAAGACAAGTATTGATTCTCTTCACTTCTGGTTTATTGCAATGTCTGTCCAACTGACCTCTTGCCCCTTAACTCTTTGTCTTAATTAAACCATGCTTTAATTAGCTTCTTGTGAATGATCTAATGCAAAAAAAACTAGTTTTCTAGGCCAAATCTTTTAATTTTCCTTGGCAAAATATGAATAATGAACCATGTGCTTTAGAATCGTAGGGCATGGTGATGGTGGGTTACT
The DNA here is from genome assembly GCF_041296265.1 of Equus caballus. Taxonomy (NCBI): domain Eukaryota; kingdom Metazoa; phylum Chordata; class Mammalia; order Perissodactyla; family Equidae; genus Equus; species Equus caballus. The sequence goes on from NC_091697.1 coordinate 61,094,585, forward strand.
TAAAATGCATATTCCTGGGCCCTACCCCAACAACTCAAAGAAAATATTTAGCGATAACGTCTAAGAAACTTCATTTTAACACATGTTCTAGATGATTCTTACCCACTCAAACTTTTGAGAACCAATGATCTACAGGATAAAATCCAAACTTTATCCTGTTTTTCAAACGATCTGTAAACTGACTTCAATCTAATTTATTAGAACAGTTAATTCCAGCCTACTTTTTGATACATTTCTGTCCTATCAGAATGCTTTCCCCAGCTTATCTGTATTTACAAATGCAACTCGAATTTTAAGATCGTCTTCCTCTATAAAGGACACTTCAATAAATTCTAGCATATATTTCTTATGACCCTTAACCTCTATGCCCTTCAGATATATGGCACATAAGACATACTATAATTACCTTCTACTGCTGGTGAATTTTAAATAATATAAACTATCACTGCATAGAATTTAAGTGTTCAGAGAACAAGAATTGTCATATTTTCTTTTTAATTCCTTGAAATATTTAGTTCAATACCTTATTAAATAAATGTCTACAGACTTATGAACTGATATAGAATCATAGATGCAACTAAATATTCTGTAAAGTTGATGGAAAATTGAAACTAATGTAGCCTCTTACTGACTTAGAGAAACCATAAGTCAGAAAAATCTCTAGGTGAACTACTCAACGAAGGTTGCTTGCCTCACTCTAGACCATGTATTTGCCAAGATACATCAGAGAAATGCAAACAGAAAGCCAGTTCTTGTAAGGCCATTCATAGCTGGGTGATTTTTTCCTCTCTTCCACCTACTCACTATGACATCCAAACCCACATTTGGAGAGAATCTGGTGTGGGAGTGCTGCCACATCTATATTGGCTGAAGTCCCATTATGATTATTAACTTGGACAAACTACTTATTACTTAAACTGGTATCACTATCTAAATAAAGTATCAGATACAAATGCTGTATTAGTGGTCTTACAAGAGTCTCCATATTAAGCACGCCTCCTGCCAATCCAGTAAGAATTCTGAAGGATATGAAATAACTCCTTGAATGAAGAGAGAGATGTATAGTCAGTGGAGGCTGAAAATCAACTTTTTATATTAAAGCATTCATAAAAATAATTATAATACTACTAATTATTTTTATTATTCATTCACTCTGTATTATGGGTCAACCACTGTGCTATGCAATTAAAGCATCACCAATCTAATAATGAACATTGAAAAAAAAAATTCAAATTTTAGGGATGAAGAAAATTAGTTCAGACAGATTGACTTACCCAAAGTTCATTCAGCAAGTGGTTGACATGACAAGAAGTCAAGTTCAAGTCTGTAATTCTCTAATACACCTTCTCACTCACCTGCTCACTGAGTAGTTTCTAACTTTACCCATGGCAGGTGTGCTAGAGGAAGATATTTGAGACTTTTGCTACTGGGAATTCTAACAAGTACAACGTAGGAACAGTAAAATTACATGTAGCCATTACCAATTTTAGTGGGTCAAGGGAAATTAATTAGAGAATAATTAATTTTGAACATTTTAAGGAGCAATGGACTTCTAGAGATAGAAGTATATTTGCTTTTTGTCTATTATAGCAATCTATTATTATTTCATGTATTTCCCATTCTAACAGTCTTAGATGATAACATGTTGCCTTTATCTTCATTTCCTATTTACTTCATGCTGTTTGTCTACTCTCCCTTTAGAATGTGTCTTCTCTTTTTTACAGTAGATATACTGATGCACATCAATGCAAAATGAAAGGCAAAAATTTTATACCCTTCTAAAAAGCGCTCTTCAGGCAAGCTGAAGGAGAGAAGCCAAATTTATGTTTGACAGGATGTCTTCTGGGACATATGTTAGCTTCTTATTGAATTAGTAGAATTTTATATTAAATAGTCCTATTGCTAAAACTGCTGGATTTGGCCCTTCCGAGTCCATGGCTTCAGGACTTGCATGAAACAGTTAGACAGGCCTGCCACCAGACTTCAAAGTAGACTCAGCCTAACTGATATATAATTTAACTATTGTATTTCCACATTGTTTATTTTATATAGGAATTTAAAATGTCATGATGTATCAAAAGGAAAAGTATTTTGCCATATTTATAATTGTTTAGTCATAAAACTGCATTTTCTTTTACTCAGTCAAGCCAGCTGCATTCCTTGATCCAAACTAATTCCTCTTCTCTACTTCTGGAACTCAACTGCCTTCTACTCTGGATCTCAAGATGCCTGTCCAACAGATGAGTATTCATACAACAAATGCTTATTCATTCATACAACAAATGTTTGAGTGCCTATAATATACAATGCACTCAACTTTGTGCTGTGGGAGAAAAAACATATTAGATAGTAATCTTGTTTTCATAGAGATTGCTGTCCAGTTGAGTGTGTGTGTTTGTGTGTGTGTGTAAATTTCAGAAAAAAATCAGTATATAGTAGAAATTAAGTGACAGTGATATTTGCAATAAATAGAGCAAGGAAGTTGAAAAAGGAAATATATTTTCAGCCAGACTTTCAGGTCTAATTTCACAAAAAGATAGCATTTATCCTGGCCATTAATGGATAAGTAAAATTGGAAGAGATATAGATTAGTAAGGCTGGGAGTTGGGACAGTGAAAAAGCATTAATAAAGACCTGAAGTTTGAAAATTATGGATTGCTTGCATTCATGAAATAGAGAAGTGGATTATAAAGTCAGAAAGGTAGATTGGGACTACTCTATAAAAGTCATGAATCTAAGGCTAAGGAATTTGGAGTTCATCCATTACGTGGTAAGGGGCAATAAAGATTTCTGGACTGAAGATCAGTACCATGATTCAGACCTTGAATCTAACTAATGTGTGAGATAGATTACAAAGATAAAATGGTGAGGCAAGGAAACCAGTGAGACAGGTATTGCAGTAGTCCAAGCCTGGAGAATAAGAGAAGAGGGAATCGACAGATGGGATAGCTATTTCAGATGAAGAAAGAATAGAATTTGGCAACTGATTATGAGAGGAACGAAGGGGAGAAAGAGTTAAAGATGTTTCAACCAAAGAACTGATAGCAATATTGATGCCAATAACAGAAATACAAATGTCTGAAGATGCAAGTTTATAACCTGGTCCTATGCTTGGTAGAAGTCAGGCACAATTTCCAGCAGAGTATGTAAGCAAATGTCATTGATTTCAAAGGCTTATTAGTAACAAGGCATCTGCATTCTTGGTACTCTGGCAATAATTAAAATTTTAGCAGGTGCCCCAAATATTTATTGCCTTCAAGGAGCTAACTTTGCCTATTTATTGCCTCATTAGCTGCTCAGTTCTGAAGAAACTCTTGAATTGCTAACTTGCTGGAAAAGCCATGTCTCCACGCCAAAGTTTAGTAATATATATTAGCCTTTTTCCCCTGCTTCAAAAAGTGAAACAAAACCCAAAAACACATAAGTGTTTCTGGCCATATCAAACACTGTTCTATATTTTTATAATGACATGATTTATAACTAAGTTGCCCTAATTTATGTAATTTTATCAGGACTCAACATCTCTATGAAGTAGACAATCTAATTACTATATGAGATTCTTAATCAGTGAATAAATTGTATATGTTTAATACAGTTTCTTTTAACTTGTAAAATTATAGAACTCTACTAGAGTTTTTTTATTTTCTTGATCTTATCTAGTACAAGTATAAATTATGATAAACTTGCTAAAGTCAAATTACAAAACTATATCATATTCTGACTTCAAGACAAATAGTTTTGTCCACAACTTTATGTCCAGAGTATTATTACAGGAATATAACATATCTTAAAAGGGTACTTAGCATAATTACGAAAAGAAAGTGTTGAGCCATCAGATACTAAATGGTCATAAAATAAATACTGTTTTGTTCATGTAAAACAGTGACCATACTCGAGTCCTTGTGATTATTTTTATTGGCTACATATTTTTAAAGTAATGGGGCTAACTTTAGCAAGTCAGCAAAAGGTGAGATGTTCAGCCATTCTAGTAAGCAAAGAAACACAAATACAAATGAAATTATAACTTGAAATGTGCTATACTCAAAGCTGGCAAAATGAGCTGAAACCGTATTCACAGCAGTCCTTTATTTAAATTTGGATAAGCAGTGCCACATGGCCTCCAAAAATATTGCACCACTGTCCACTCCTCTCAAAAATGTATCAGAATATCTGTTTCCACACATTCCAACATTTTTCATTCACTTACACTGTTATCAAAACATCACTTAACATCTATTTACGGAGCACATGAGAGCTGTTAGAGATACAATGTTAAATAACAGCAATAGAAACAAAAAAAACAAGACACAGACACTGTCCTCAGGAAGCACAATCTAATTAGATGTCAAATAATCATACAAATTTTGTAAACCTGCAACTGTGAAAAAATTAAGAATGAAAATTACATAGAACCTATAAAAGAGATTTAAGAGATTTAACCTACCCATGGAGTAATTCTCTGAAGAAATGATCTGAAAGAAGAGGAGGAGAAAATAAGGGAAGAGGGCAGAAAGAATTTTCTTACCAATGGAAGCACATGGTCCTTATAGTGGGTGTGAATATGGGTTCCACTGTATAGATTTATGTAACCTGAGAGGTGACAGCAGAATTGCTTGGTGATCTGAATTGGCATTCTACAAATGATGCTAAGGTTCTTTCATAGAAGCCATGGATACATCTCTGTGAGCTACGTGGTATTTTTCTAACGGGGCTTTGGTCATTTTGTGGCTTGGTTTGTAAGAGCTCTTTTTATATTAAGGAAAATATTATTTTGTCATATATGTTGCAAATACTTTCACCGATTGTGATTTACCGTCTAAGTATTATTCTTTTTCCTTGTGTTGATATTTAATTTTGAGTTGTTAATTTTACGTGACTTTTCCTCAAATGTTTCTAGATTTTATATCCAGAATCAAATAGATTCCCTATTGAAAGACAAAAAAAGGAAAAAAAAGGCCAACAAAACAGAAAATCTCAATGTACAGAATCATTTTGGTACGTTCTGATGTAATGTCTAAGGTAGAGAATCAGATTCATGTTACTTCTGTTACTGAATCATTCATTTCCTTCCACTGATTGTAGGTGCAGTTTTTATTATTTGCTACATTCCCACATCATTCCTTGCTCATGAATGGATTTTTTACTGTCTCTTCCATTGACTTGTCTGCTTATTCAGCACCAGCACAAACTGCTTTATCTACTATGAAATGTATTAATATCTGACAGAGTTCACCCTCCTCCTCTGCGCCTTTTTTCTTTTTTAACAAGAAATTTCTTATGTTGATTTTTTCCATATGGACTCTATAATCAGTATGTCTAATAAAAAAAAGAAAAGCAAATTCTGTTGGCATTTTTGGGCAGATCACATTACATTTATATGTAGATAACGGTCATTTTATAATACTGACTGTTCCTAACCCAAATCAGAAAATATCTTTCCATCTACTTAAACCACTTTTATGACTCTCTGTGTGGTTAGAAATTCTTCTTTTTATAAGTCTTGTACATTCCTTTGTAAGTATATTCCTAGGTATTTTATCTTTTTTATTTAATTTTTTGCTATCTTCAATATAAATGGAATTTTTTCTTTATAATTTGCAAGTGGCTGTTGCTTATATATTGGAAAGAAAAGTCTTTTTTTTTAACAGGTCAATAAGCATTCTCTTATTGTTCTAATAGGTTTGTTAGATTATCCTGAATTTTCCAATTATACAAATAATGCTCATTTTCCCACTTTTTTCTAGTTTTACTTTCATTTTAAAATTGTGAAATATTTTCATGAAAATAAATACATGTAATATATAGTTTATATATACAATATATGTGTGTATGTCTGTATGGAGGTTACATAGTCTAACATAACTTAGGTTTTAAGAGAAACCATCATACAAACAAGAAATCTGATCAACAATTCTAAGATCCATGTCAGACTTCTCTATCAGATGTTATGGCTCTGCCTTCAAAAAGAAGGCAGGCAAAAAACTGTGCTGTTTTAGAAATAATTTCAATCCTGAAGTCCTAAAGATACTCTCACATATTTTCTGTTAAAGTTTTATCTGTGATATATCAGTCTTTATTTTATCCAGAATTGGTTTTTAGAAATGATCTGAAAAAGGTGTTCAATTTCATTTTTATACATGTAGAAAACCAACTGCACGATCATATTTTTCTGAACAGTCAACTTTCTCTCCTGATCTGCAATGACACCTTGGTCAGACATCAGGTTTTCACATAGGCACGGGCCTGTTTATGACTCTGTATTTCGTTCTTTTGGTTTAAACTGCCTACATCTGCATAAATGTAAAAATGTCTTAGTTTATAGTTTCATAACAGGTCTTGATTTCTGGCAGAGCAAGATTCTCACATTATTTTCCTCCTCATTCTCTTCTCTTTGCCTCCACTTTCATCTCTTCTTTCTCTAAGAATGTTTTGTCTATTTTTGGCAATTTGCACCTATATATAAATTTTGGAAATACTCTGTCAAATTCCATAAAAGAAGTTGTGATGATATATTTATTGGAATTTTCATGAACCTTTACATCCATTTACAGCAGAACTGACATTATAAGATATTGCATTTATCCACAAACATGGTATATTTTCATTGTTAAAGGTGTAATTTAATAAATTTTAATAAGGGTAAATGTTTTACTATCTTTTGTTAAATTTATTCCTAAGTACTTTGTGTTTTCTATTGCTACAGTAAATAGTATCCTTTCTTAATGATATTTTGCATTTTTGTGTGGACAGCTGATTTTTGTATATTTATTTTATATCCAATTACCTTACTAAACTCTATTTCATACTTCACTTTTACATTATGTCACGTTTTTATGTAGGCAATCATATCATATTAGAAATTGAAAGAGCTTTTTCTTCTATTCTCATTCTTGCACTTTTTATTTATTTTTCTGCCATGCTGTACTTGCTTGTAGTCCCAGTACACAAACAGAAGCAGATATAGTAAGATTTTTGTTACTTTCCTAACTTTGTAGAGGATGTTTCTAGCATTTCACCATTAAGAATGACTTTTCCCATTGTTTCTGGTAAATATAGAGGAGTAAATTTTATTTTATTGGATTGTTTTTCTGGTTTTATTGAGATACTGCAGTTTTTACCGTTAATTTCTTAATGTGGAGATTAAGATTTTTAAAAAAATAAACTACCTTTGCTATCCTGATATAAAGCCAACTTTATTCTGTTGTATTACCTTTGTTTATACACTGCTTTTTAAAAAAATGTTTCTTTGTCATTTCTGCATAATTCTCAGATAAGAAAGGACTGTAATCTTCCTCCTCATAATTGTCCTTTTTTGATTTTTATATTACATTAATACTAGCTTCAAATAATAACTTGGAGGGTGTTCCCTGATTTTCTAGAAAAATTAGATTAATATTAACATTCTTAATTCCTTGAACCTATTTCTAGGTCTGAACTGGTGTTTTTGTTTGGGAGGATTCTAAAATGCTGATTCAATTTTTGTAGAGCTTTATGTTCTTCTATTACATTTTCTTAGAATTTTCCCATTTAACCTGTTTTTAATTTTTTGCCACAAAAGTATTCCATATATTGTCTTAGTATCTTTTTAATTTTGGTATCCATGTCATGCCTCCTTTTCTCATTTCTAACATTGTTGAATTGTGCCCCTTTTTTCTTGATCAGTCTTGTATTTGTCAGTTTTATTTGCATTTTCATGGATCTAATTTTGGCTTTTACCATTTTTAATTCATTTTTCTATTTTATTAGTTCCTACTCTTAGTATTTCTTCCTTCTAATTTCTTTTACTTCGTTGTTATTTTTCCAACTTCTTAGTTGGAAAACTTAGGTCATTAATTCATCATTTAATTTTTATGTGTATTAATGCTACTCATTTCCCTAATGTGCTGCTTTATTTGCATGCTACAAATTTGCTAAACAGTATTATTTGTTATTGTTTAAATCTGAGAATATTCTGACTTCCCTAATGATTTCTTCTTTAATCTATGAGTTTTTCAAAAATATAACTGTAAATTTCCAAATGTATGTAATTCCTTTTTTTTTTTTTTTGGTGAGGAAGATTTCCCCTGAGCTAACATCCATTGCCAATCCTTCTCTTTTTTTGCTTGAGGAAGATTAGCCCTGAGCCAACATCTATGCCAACCTTCCTCCATTGTTTATATGTGGGATGCCACCACAGCATGGCTGATAGGTGGAGCAGGTCTGCACTCAGGATCTGAACCTGCAAACCTGGGCTGCTGAAAGAGAGCATGCAGAACCTTAACCACTCAGCCACAGGTCCAGCCTCTTAATGAATATATTTCTTCATTTTCTTTCTTTATTGATTGTTTAACTTGATTGTATTATGATCATAAAAATTCATCTGTATATCACTTTTTGAAATTTGTTTAGATTTGTAGAATAAAACAATATGTGGTCATTCTTCGTAAACATCTACTGTGTTTTAAAAGAGTAGGTATTCTTCATTTATCGGCTGCAGGACTTTTTTTTTCTTCTTCTTCTTCTTCTTCTTTAGCCCTCAGCTAACATCTGTGCCAAGCTTCCTCTACTTTATATGTGGGTAGCTGTCACAGCATGGCTGATGAGTGGTGTTGGTCTGTGCCTGGGATCTGAACCAGCGAACCCAGGCCACCAAACTGGAGCATGCCAAAGTTAACCACTAGGACATGCGGCCGGCCCCCTGGGCTGCAGGTTTTACATCTGCCCAAGAAATTGATCCTTTTAGTTGTTCAAATCTCTGCCATACAAGTCTTTCTGTTCACTTGGAGAACTATGTTAAAACCTCCTACTATGATTGTGGTTCTATCTATTTCTCTGCTTTGTTAATGTCTGCCTTTATGTTTTGAAGCTACGTCATTAGAATCTGGTTGATCCTGATGCATTCTTTTTCACTCGATATCCTGAAGAAAACCTTTTGCTTCCAGCTGACTGGAGATACACATTGCCATGTAAGGGGTTATGCAGCTTTGACTCCTTTCCACCAGAGTGCATTAAACCTTCAGCAACTGGAAGAATGGAGCTTCCATTTACTGTGATAGGAAGACTTCACAGGAGAGTACCTCTAGGGCACGGGGAGTCATTTCTGCACATGCATAGTGGCATAAAGTCTCACTCCATGTGGCCTTGGGTATATTTCAAAATACATGATATTATTTTTATAAAACTTTACCTGATAACTTATTAGAAGTTTCATACAATATCTAAAAACATTTTAAACAATTTGAATGTGGATACAGCTTCTTTTCTCTAATAAATTTTCACTGAAATTTTATGCATAAGAATATTTTACTAAGATAATTACTATATTAAAGCATTCATTTATTTTATACATATTTACTGAATACCTAAAACATAACAAGCACTATCAAATCCATTAGTAATTTCATGATAATCAAAAATAGGCATGGTTCATTACCTCTTGGAGCTTACAGCCTATGAAGCATATATCTAACAGATGAATGAATGTATGTCTATAAAGAGATGGTGCCATTAAGTGTTTAATATGGAGATTGATCTACACAGAACACATACGTAGGAAATGATTATTGACATGAATTAAAAATTATATTCAGTAGGAGATAATTACTCAAAGATAGGAAGTAAGAGTATTCTCGGCAGAGGGAGTGGCATGTGCAATGTCCTGTGATGTGAAGAACGATGGCATATTAGAAAAACTGTAAGAACTCTAATGTGACTGCAGTGCCGAGAATGAGAGGGAGTATAGTATGAAGTATGGCTGAAGAGAGAAGGTGGGGACAGATAATTCAGAGCCAGTCCAGAAGTAATTCAAATAAAGTTAAGTTAGTTAGAAGTGCCCTTCAGCATTTCTGGCATAGCATAGTAATTAATAACTTGGCTTTTGGATTTCGACAGATTTGACTTTAAAGATCCACTGAGGCACTTATTAGCTGTGTGAGCGTTGGCAATCATCATCTCTAAAATAAAGCTAATATTATTGCCTTCCTTCTTCAGGTGGGAAGAGAAGTCTTTGGTCTCAATGTGCTAAGCCAACGCAACGTTTTGCTGTCCAATAAATCTGCAGATTTAGCAAGACCATAAAAATACTCACAGTATTATATTATTAACAATTATCTTTAACATTATTACTTCCCTGATAAATTATATATTTTACAATATCTAAGACTTGGGGCTAAATTTTAGTAAAAGCTAATCAGATATTAAAAGAGTTATTTTACTTTTGGTTAGAATTCATAAAGAGGACTGAATTATTTGTGTTCCTCCAGAAAAAAGGATGTGATATGCATATATGATATATATATTATATTTCTGCTATATAATTATATATATTATATAATTATATACATAACAGATACATATAACAAATATTATAACAAAAAATATAAACCATATATAGTGTTTATACATCTAGTTTTTTTGTTATATAAATTTTTATTTGTTATATAAATTTTTTGTACTAAATATTTGTAAAAAAGAATAACTTTTATTATTTGCAATGGATTTCATCACAGACTTTGTCTGAAAGTACTTCACAAATATATGAGGACACAGATACACAATTCAAGTACAGACCATCTTTCAGGCTAAAAATAATGACTGCTGTCTGGCACCTCAAATGTGACTTCCTATGCAACAATGACTTAGAATGAATAAGTGTTATGTGGCAGGATTACTCAGACAGTGGTCTGTGCCTGGCTGCCATTAGGTACACGCTTTTCTATAGATTTTTATCTAGATTAGTCGCTGGTGCTGGAATGTAAATCAGCTACACTGCTAAGCACACAGTTTAGTTCAACTGACTTTTTTTTTTATTTCAAGACTTTTTCAATGAAGCAAGCAATGTGCTATATTCTGGCATAGCTCCTTATCTCATCACAGACCACATTTTGATTAGTAAGATCATTTATTTAGCAGTTAATAAGAAAATCAAATTCAATGGAGAGAACTTTACTACGTACACTAAAATAAAATTCTAGATGGCCTTCTAGTGTTAAATGGCTAGAGAGAAGAGAGTGGAAAGAAAGAGAGAGAGAAGAAGAAAATATAAAACAACTAGACAAAAGTGTTTCCCTAATTGTAGAATGAGGAAGCACTTCTAATTGCAAAAAGCTATAGAAGAAATAATAAAAGATAATATGGAATTTGACTACCAAAAAAACACTGCAGGTCAAAAACATTAAAAAACAAGATTAAATTCACTAAGACAACTAGAAAAATCTTAACAAAATATTTGATCAAAAAAAGAATGTCCTTAATATCAAAAGAACTCGTGAAAAATTAATCTCTATTAGCTACAGTTTCCTCAGTGGTAAAAAGATGATAACAACAATAACTAGCTCCAGATTTTTGTGAGATTGGATTAGATATGAAAACACAGTATTTAGCACAATGTCTACTAATAAAAGAAGACTATTATTTTTATTAGATGGCCTTTAGCAACCTAATATAAATATGATATTCTAAGACTCTAAGAATATTGTGTAATTGTGCAGTAAAGAGTTAACTCTGCAAGTTTGGGTGGCCCAAAACCTGCACATCCCAGAGAAAGGTCTGGTGCTTGCCTGGTTCCTGAGAGGTAACCTCTGAGCCCTTGGAATATCCTGCCTGATCAGAGTATCTTTGTTTATCTGGGGGCCTTGGGACACGCCAACTAGTTTATACTAACAACGTGATTTATGGTGGGGAACTAAGGCCAGTTTGGCCTCTGGAGGGGATAGAGACTGAAGGTCTGCCTTATGGGTGGTCAGCCATGCCTATACGACCAAACTCCAGTAAAAACTCTGGATACCAATGCTCAGGTTAGCTTCACAACATTATTATTGAGAGAATTAAGCACTGTTTCCACAACTCCACCAGAAGAGGACAAATAAAAGCTTGTGTCAAGTGTCTCCTGGACCCAGCCCTGTGTGCCTTTTTCCTTTGCTGATTTTAATCTATATCCTTTTATTGTAATAAACTATTATTATGAGTAAAACAGCTTTGGTGAATTTTGTGACTCCTTCTAGCAAATCATTGAACTTGAGGGTATTTTTGGAGACAGTCTCTCCAAACACAGCAATCTAACCATGATTAATATATTAACAATAAATTATGGCTTGAAATAAAAGCAAAATCTCTTGCTTTAACAAATTTTTGTTCATAAACATCATATAAAATATATAAAATAGAGTGAAGATGTGTATGCAGCCATATACCACATAACGACATTTCAGTCAATGATGGACTGCATATACAACAGCGGTCTCATAACATTCTTCTGGCTGGTCTAAGCATTAAATTGACATGAGACAGGTTAACAGGAGAAAAACAAACGAAAGTTTAATAACATGTATACATGGGAAAAACCCAGGAAAACTGAGTAATTTGCCAAAATGGTCGAAGCCCTCACCTTAAATACCATCCTCAGCTAAAGATAAAAGAAAATGTTGGGGGTGGGAAGAGTCAAGGACTTCAAACTGAAGGAAAGCAATTCACAGGTAAGTGAAAAGGAGCAAACATTTGGAAAACAAGTGTTTCTTTGCCAGAACAGAAACAGAAGAACAGAGAGGGGAGTCCAACAAACAGGCTTTTCTGGTTTCCTCCCACTCTTCCACCTAGTCCATGTTTATGCTAAGGTGAGAGCTTGCTTCCTGAGATAGGTTTTCTTTGTCTGAATTCTTTTAGGTAGTTAAAGGGAACATAATAAGAAAAACTTTGTCTTTTGTTTCTTAAAAATAATCGGCCTAAAATAATCCTCATGTTAAAGAGACACATTTTGGGGTAGGAAATTTTGTGCCCCTTCAGTACACTCTATGATGTTCAAACAATGATAAAATCGCCTAACGTATTTCTCAGAATGCATCCCCATAGTTAAGTGACACGTGACTGCACATATGTACTCAATAAACCCTGTCAAATTCATTAACAATTTGCTAAGGTATTTTTATTTATAAAAATATAGTTTTAGCCTTCATCACAGTACATTAATGAAGATTCCATTTGTAATTCACGAGTATAAAAACATTTCATACCGATAAAAACATTCCATGGCCAAAAAGTTTGGTTACAATAAAAATAATCATTCCCCTGACCAATTGTCTAGAAAGGAAAGTAATTTGAAAAGAAATCATAAAATGTGGGTATAAATCACTTATTTCCTCTTTCTTGCTATGAATTCTAACTTATTAATTATATAATTAATGTAAGATTTTTTAAATTGGTAATTTCCCAAAGGAAAACCTCAATACATTTTTTCAGACATCGTTCAAGATTCCTTTGCAATAGTAAAAGAAGGATTTTTTTTCTCTTCAATACTCAAATTCTCACCCTCAAGAGTCATTTTTTATTATTTGGTGGCCCACGTTGACTTTTCCAACTATATGTGGAGTTGCAGTGGAATCTTTTAGAAATCAAATTTAAGGCAACAAACATAAATATACTCATCCCAAATCAGTTTAAAAACATTTCATGTATGACTATAAAGCTATTCTTGAACTGACAAGTTTAAATGGAATCATTCTACCATTCTAAAATTGTGGATTGCAGAATTATATGACTCATTCTCTGCCTATATTAAGAAATATACTGGAAGAAGTTATAACAACAAAAGAAATAATAAAAAAAAGAATTTAATAGTTTCACTTAAGTAGCTGACTCTTAAATGTACCTCTAAGTAAAAGAGCTCTGCTGATTTGTGCGTGTGTGTGTTACACGCACACACAGGATCCATGGATATAATTATCTAATATCTATGAAAACTATCCTGATTTAAGAAGCTATGTGTATATGAACACTGTTTTTTATTTCCTCTTCCTATATTTTTCTTTTATTGTGCTTTATATCTTACACTGGATGATGATGATGTAACTTATTTAGATGAACTCCCTCCTGGTTGTTTGTTTTTTTTGTTCTTCATAAAGACACCATTATTCTCACTGCTAGTGTCTCCCACTCTCTAGCATCAAGAACATACTAACCTCTACTTTTGAGACAAACACTGCTTACTGGTGAGGAGAACTTTCAGCAACTAAGTAGTTCCACATATATCACATGGCCTGGTCTTAATCCATCAAGCATTACACATACCTTTGGCACATCTCTATTGATTTTGGGTACAGTTCTATAAAAGTCAAATAAAATGATATTTTACTACCATTTTAGCCATTCCAACCTGAGTTCCTGGTCATAAACCAATGTTTCTACTACATAAAGTTGAAGTGGTCTCTCCTTAAATTATATCATTTAGTTTTTTGTTTAAGTAGTTGTGGGTTCTTGACGAAGCCTTTGCATGGATGGTAATAAAGTAACTTGTGGGTTGAGTCCTTTAATTAATGTTTTTCTTACATTTTAGATTACAACAGGGATTGAAGAAATTAATTTTATATATCTGTCTTTAAAAAGTAATTTTACTTTTTAAAGTACCTCTACTTTAAATAGTAGAGTACCCTCTACTATTCAGGGTACCTGACAAAATTATTTAATGTCTTTCATAAAATGTACTCAGAGTGCTTGTAATATCAAGCTGTTATGTATAAAGAGTGAAAATTAAAATTATTAAGAACCTTGCATTTATAAGAATTGTATTTATAATTAATTTGCACTTATTGTTTAAAAAAATTTTAATAATAACTTTTCTTGCCTCTAAACATTATTCTTAGCATTTTTCATTTAAAGGATGCACACGGTTTTTCCTAGTTTGATTAAACTGAAATACCTGTAAATTATGAAAAATGTATTGGAGTTAAGGATCTAAATCCTATCATTCCTGGAGTGAAATATTGAATGAGGTTATTGCATTGTGTACTTTCCCTAAAGGATTTATCTTTTAAAGTGTATTTAGCTTTTTTGTTTCTTTTTTTTGAATAACAAACTCCTATATTCTAAAGCATCAACTGAAGACTGAGAGCCTGCGTTGGAGACACTGAAAGCATATCCACACATTTAAAATAGTGACATCAAAAATCAATCACTGCTGATAATGCCCTATTTCTTGGACTGGATTATGGGCACATGGATATATTCCATTTTTGATAATTCATTGAACTGTATAATTATGACAACAATTTTCTTATACTTCAGTTTAAACAAACACGATTATGTCACATAAAAATTTTTTCTAAGCTTTCTTATACCAATCAAATTCCACAGTCAATTCAACTTTATTCAACTGTCTAGAGTCCAGGCACATAATGAAAATGAAGTAAGCTGGGTGCGTGACACTAGAGTGCTACAGCCTGTGATGAGTTGGGAACGATGGGCCCAGTCTAAAGGGTACAGACGCTACTCAGCTCCAAGGAATGGTTGCCATATGGGACTGTGGGTCTAATGCTGCCAGGTCTGGAAATTTGAATTTTTATGTCAAATTTATACTTTTTAATGTTGGCAACTGATTCAATTTTTCTAAACACAGCCGGCCAAACTAAATATGTCTTTGACCAAAGAGGCCTCCATAAAGATCACCTCCCTGAGTAGGACCTCACTAAATCTGAGTCCAATTAAAATACTTTTCATTTGTACTGCTGATACTGCTAGCATGTAGGGAAGCCTATAGTCAAAATTAAGTCTGATTTCCTAACCCATATGATTTCTACTATAATATACTTCCTGTAAATATGTGCATAGTTCTTATGTAATTTGAATCCCAAACCAACCTCATAACAGATATTATCCCCATTTTACTGATGAGAGATCAAAGGCCCAAAGATAGCAGATAACTTAATGGAGAAATTCAGAATAGTATGACCTGAGTTAGATGACTTGAGTTCAAATCCTCCTTCCAACACTTATATTTTTATAACTTTGGGAGGGTAAATTAACTTCTCTATACTTCAGTTTTCTCCCTGTAAGATGGGTACTCTAATAGCACTACCTCACAAGGATGCTGTGGGGACATATAGAGCATGTACAAATGTTCCTGGCACATAGTAAGTGCTGTAAAAGTGTTGCTACTACTAATTATTATAGCTATTAATATTATCTGCAAAATGAGATCCTTGCTTTTCTGAGCTTTAAGTGAATAATCTATGTAAAGTGCTTAGAATTGTACCTGAGGCACAGTTAATGTTCACTCCATATTAATTGTGTGTCCAGTATAATTCTCTTTCAAATACATTATGCCTAAACCAAACGGATTAATTTCTTTACTCCATGTAGGGTAACAACAAAAATAGGTACTATTATAGACTGGAAGTATTTTTATACTTGTACAAAATGTTTTCCTTGAATGTTTGAATAATATACAACTTTGTAGTGTCATAATTATTGCAATGCTTACATCATTTGGAAATGCATAGTGAAATGAACCATGTGTTGTATAATAATTGCCCTGATGAGGATTTTAGTAATGTAATAAGATTTTCAAAGCATCAGGAATGGTTACAACACTCAGAAGACACTCATTAAATTTAGATGATCTCTTCCTCTTCTTGTTTCCCTAATTTTTCAAAAACTTGAGCCCCAAGAAAAAAATGAAAAGATATGCATGTAATTCAATAACTCAAATAACAAGGTTGTATGCTAATATACTAGCATAGCCAGAATTTTTACTTACTTGTGACCCATTTCATGAGCAATTGTAAATGCAAGATTCAGGCCATTATCTTCAGCAATAATACATTTTCTCTTTTCACTACACATTCCACTCAAGTAAGCTATACCTAGAAAACACAGACATTAATTATCATACATCAGAATTAAAATGCAATCATTTGTGCTAGGTATTAGTAGAAGAAATGAAAGATAATAGTTTTTCTACCCAAATATGTTAATATTAAACTGTGATATCTAGCCCTTATAAATGGAATTTTGGGGGGGAATGCCTAAGTCTAAGTCACTCAACTAAGCTGTTAATATTTTTTTCAATTTCATATTTTAGATGAAATTATTTTATCACTGGTCTCATTCTTAAAAGTCATATTAAAAGAATACATTTTATAAATACCACTTTTCATTGTCATGTAAGGTAAATTAATAGTCACAACTTAGAAAAAGCAATGATTATGTTAAATATTTCTCAATACTTGTAAAGAATCTAGTTTCAAAGAAATACCCTAAAAAAAAAATTACAAATGGAACAGTCATTTTTTTTAACTTTCACACATACATCCTAATATATTTCAAATTCTGTGTAGATTACACCATGTTCACCACCCAAAGACTAATTATAACCCATCACCACATATGTGTGCCTTTTCAACCTCCTCCCTTCCCGCTTCCCCTCTGGTAACCAACAATCCAATCTCTGTTGCTATGCGTTTGTTTGTCCTTGTTTTTATCTTCTACTTATGAGTGAGATCATATGGTATTTGACTTTCTCCCTCTGCCTTATTTCACTTAGCATAATTCCCTCAAGGTCTATCCATGTTGTCACAAATGGCTGGATTTCATCTCTTCTTATGGCTGCGTAGTATTCCACTGTGTATATATACCACAGCTTCTTTATCCATTCACACACAGGACAGTCTTAATATCATTTTAACTAATGTGACATAAAAACTATCTGTGATATTTGGAAGACTGAAAATGTTTCCTTTGAAAATTTCTTGGCTAATAAGATGGTCTGACTAGAAGTATATGATACTGAAATATTTTTTAAGATAAGAATTTCAGCAAGATATTTGACCTTTTGGTTTAAATTATCAGTAAAGATGATAATATCCGAAATCATCGATATTCTTTAGTCAAAGATTTATGTACTATGTTAATAATTAAGATATATCCTTGAGTAAATATCATTTAACACAAGGAATTGTAATCTTCCAAACATAAATTTTAGGGGGCCGGCCCCATAGCCTAGTGTTTAAGTTCGCGCGCTCCACTGCGGTGGTCCAGGGTTTCGCTTGTTCGGATCCTGGGTGCGGACATGGCACCGCTCGTCAGGCCATGTGGAGGCGGTGTCCCATATGCCACAACTAGAAGGACCTGCAACTAAGATATACAACTGTGTACCAGGGGGAATTTGGGGAGATAAAGCAGAAAAAAAAAAGATTGGCCACAGTTGTATAGTTGTTAGTTCAGGTGCCAATCTTTAAAAAAAAAAAAAACACACATAAATTTTAAAGCATTTTCAAATAACAAAAGTTATTAAAATATCTAGTATTTGTTGAATTAAATGTATGTTTTCTTATTCTCATGTCCTTATAAAATACATTTAAGCTCTTTTTATGAAAAAATTAGTGCCTGGACCAGCAAAATGACTTGCCAAAGATCACATGACTACTAACTATGATAGAATGGGGATTTGAACTCAACTTTGAGTCCATCTACCAGTGAACATTTATTTTGATTACAATTTAGTACAGAGCTGCCCCTAGCTAAAGATGGTTAGCTGACTGCTTGTGAATCTTTTTCTCTCCTGAGAAACTTAAAAAACAATGGTAAGAATAATTAAATTTAAATAAAAGAGTAAATCACCTTGCCCATGTTTTGGAAAGATAGAAGATTCATGGCGGAATATGAACTGATTTAGTGGTACTTCAGCCCAAATGACAGGAGACAAGGATTTTATGAACGTAGTAGAACCCAAGAGGCTTGACCCTGAGGCACACAAGGTTTGAGGAGAAGCACTGTTGGGGGGTTGAAAATGGAGATTAGTTGAAAGTATATCTGAACTCCTCAACTACTCATTCAAATGTCATGCAGAATGTCAAGGCCTGGTATCCTCTGGAGTATCAGGAAAATTAAGATATATTCTCTAAGCAAAATGTGGTATAAACATGTTATTTTTAAAATATAACTACAGAAAGAAACAGCCAAGAGAAGAAATATATATACAAATATTTTCTCTCTATATTTAGAAATTAAAATAGATTTTACAGAAATTTCAAGTCTACAAATAGATGAAATGACTTCTTTATGAATGGATGGGTGGATGGATGGACAAAAGCATGAATAGACAGAGGATAAACCCTACTACTTCATTTGGCTTATTAAGGCAACTGAAATTACTCTACGGCTATATCAAGATAAAGTAGGAAGGAGAAACGAAGGCAATGATAAACATAGAGGGGTTGGGCAATGGAGAAGAGGAGGAGGAGAAAAACATATTCTTTATCTACTTCCATTATGCAACAAATGAAATAAAAACTTTTAAAAATTCTTAAACATAATGTGAATTTTAAGAGAGCTAAGTCATGTACTTATTAATACATAAAAAATGATAAACAAAGATTGGAGAGTAATTGAATTTGTGTCATAATTGAAGGGAAGAAGGAAGGAAAGAAAGAGGGAGGAAGGGAGGGAAGAAGAGGGAAAGAAAAATATCTCCTCTCAGGGTATTAAAATTCTCTTAAGCATTTGATGATTTAAAAAAATATATAATTTGAGATTAAATGTCCTGAAAAAATACTAAATTAAGCTCAACTATAATTAGCATGCCAGTGACCATTGTTTGGTACAAAATTTCCCTTAGGACGCCTATATATTTTGCCGCAATTAAAATAATCACCATACGCAGATTAAAGCTCAGCTAATGTGGGTCATCATCATGTCATATATCCGTTTGATACATATCAAATTTAGTCACTTTAATAAGTTTTACATTTCTTCTCCTGTACCCCTTCAAATATACTGTTCCCAAATAAAAATAGTATTGTCACCTGTTTCCAATTCTTATCTCTTCTGTATTATTCTTTCTCTTCTATATTTATATATTTTCTCTATATTTTTCTCTAACCTTACCACAATGGCTAGGATTTCCAACATACTATTGAAATACATGTGTGGTATTGGGCTCCTTGTTTCCTCTGCTGACTTTAATAGGAATGTTTACAGTTTCACAATGGAATACGATGGCTGTAGGATTTTCATAGACATAGCTTGTAAAGTTAAGGAAATTACTTTTTGATATTCTTGTATGTCTAAATGAAAAAGGAGGCAATGTTATGTGATGCATGGGTCAAAAGTAGATGGAAATTGAATAGTTCCTTTTGGAAAAGAAATAAAAGCTTGGAACAGCAATTGAGAGAAATGGGAAAGAGAGCTGATTAAGTACTAGGAGAATATTTATTGTAAATGGGTCAGAAAACATATGGTTCAGCTGAGGATGGAGAGCATAAGGCTGGAGTGGCACAAATATCCCCAGGTGAGTGATATCCAACCTAATGGCCAAAACAGAAAAGAGTAATATTTGGATTAAATTGGGGTTGAGGTTTTGTAGATCAAGTGTAAAGGAAGAATCGAAGTATATAAGAGTTGGTAGTAAAATTGAGACTGAAAGAAGGGATAGGACTTGTAGGGCTCTGTGCTGGTTAAGTAAAGAAGTAAGGTAAAGGGAGCCTGATAATTTAGAGAATAGAATGCAGCGGTCAGGAGAATGGAGTCATCAATGAACAAAACGAACAGATACTTTCTCAAACAGTATTAGAGACTGTGATACGAGGGTGAGATTTAGGGATTTAAAATTTCAGAGGTGAAATTCTATGACATGATTAGCTATTGCCATAAGAGTAGAGAAGGGGAGAGATAGAGGTCATCCAGATTGAGGTCAAAGAATTATTAAGTAGTGTTGGGTAGACTGATTATATGAACATGGAATTGCACATAATCACAATGAACTCAGGAAGGTGGGAATTGTGGCCAAAATCCATAGGAAATGTGAGTGAGAATCCAAGGAGATCAATCACAGTGACAATGAGGGAGAAGATGGTACAGCTTGAGAGCTTCAGCTTCAAATGAAGAGTTTTTATTTGTAGACAGGAGAGATTTTGATTTAGAAACAGCAGTGGGAAGCAAGAGGATGGAATAGGTATACAACTTTAGTATGTTCTTAACACCAGCCCTGCGGTATAGGGGAAGAGAAGGAATGAGCAGTGACCTCTCTGGGGGCCCCAGATTCCTCACCACTTTATGAGAAATCAATGACTATTGTGTGATCATGTAAAAAAAAATATGGTGATAAAGATTATAATTTATAATATGACATATATTTTATACTATAAAATAAAATATAATTAAAAAATGATGCATATATGTTGACACAGAGGTATAATTACAGCTAAATATTAAAAAACCTATACCATCACATTCTCATGGGCGATCAAAAAGACTACATAACCATAGTAATTTGCTAATAGTAATTATAATATGTGGAGAGATTATAGGTAATTTTTATTCCTCTTTTCCTATTTTACAAATTCAAGTAAATGTTTATAATAGCTTTATAATGAGAAAATTAAAGACATAAATATGATAATCATGTCTATGAAATTTGAATAGTAATTAAAGGATTTTCTTAGAGACCAGGTTATAATTTAACAACCAAAAATGACCCTCTACACCTATTCTTCTTTAAGTGTAAAGTCAGAATCTTCAGCTAAGACTCTGATAAATTTGAATTTCATTGTTCTTACATTTGGCACACCAAGGAGATTTTCGTTGACTTGGAAGTTATGGAGAATAATTGTAACCATGACTAATGTAAATGACTTGCATTATTCTGTTTAAAAGCCTGAGCTTTTCAGGTCCTTTCAAGAACCCACATGTTTCTTATTATAATAAGGGGTAGAGGTTAGAAGGGGAAAGGATTTAACACAGCTGTTATTTAAAGATAGATGTAATACAGACTCTTTTTAAAGCAGTCTTTTAATACAAAAAATTCTGGAAATACAAAGGAAACCAAAACAACCTCTAAATTCTCACCTAAAAATGAATCAAGTCACGCACCAGGAGTCAAGAGACTCTCTCATCTGAAAACAAAACACACTATCCTAGGACGAGATATGATACACCCTACCCAGATGATCAGAGACGCCTAAAACCCTACAGGATGCATGCTACAGTAAGGGACTAATCGGAAAATCAGTTTTTATGCAATCAGATGGATATAGCCTAACAAAAGTAAGTCGGCCAGCTCCACAACTGTTGCTTTTAACCATTAGCTAGACTACCTGAGTTCCAAATCCTGGCACAAAATCTTGCACAGTCCTTGGTAAGTTATTTGTCCTATGATTGTACCCAATAAAGTAAATTATTTACCTATGAGTCTTACTATTACTTGAGCCCTAAGTAATGTAATATGTGAGAAGTACCAAAGGTACAAAGATGAATACATGCTGAGCATGCCTTAAGGAGTGCAAGCCACACAAATACTCATTTTGAAACGGGACCATTAAGACATAAAGATGTACACAGGATAATATGAGAGAATCAAAGCAGGAAAGGCTTTTAGAAAGGGAAATAACTTGGTGGAAGCACTGAGAGGGCAGAGGGTAGCCAGGGAAAGGCAGTGGAAGTTGAGAGAGGAATTCCTGAACAAAGGACTGAGCAGGGAAAAGGGTAAGGAGATGCCCATGAGAGGTGATGCTACTCAGGAAGAACTTAGGTTCTTTAAATGTATAAGCCATGGTGGACATCTCTGCATCAACAGTGTATTTAGTATATCCTCAATAAGAGGAGTGTTAAAGGAATTGCATAGATGAAATTCCCTAAAACAAAAATTAATATAAAATGTGACTCAGTGCAGGACCTTAAATAAAAACGCAATTTTGAAGAATCAAAATGCATTTCAGGGGCTGGCTCGGTGGTACAGTGGTTAAGTTTGCCATGTTCCACTTGGGCCGCCAGGGGTTCACCAGTTCAGATCCCAGGTGCAGACCTACACACCACTTGTCAAGTCATGCTGTGGCAGGTGTCCCACACATAAAGTAGAGGAAGATAGGCACAAATGTTAGCTCAGGGTCAGTCTTCCTCAGCAAAAAAGAGGAGAATTGGCAGCAGATGTTAGCTCAGGGCTAATCTTCCTCAAAAAACAAAGAGAAAGAAAGAAAAAAATGCATTCCATCCACAAATTGGAAAAAATTTTTAGAATGATTTAATGATGGTCCCCAGACAATATGAAACCCATTTAACATGATTACATTCAAATTGGACTTTGAACATATTTTGAAACAATAACTTGCCTTACTAGTTTGCTAATTATCTGCCTCTGTACCATTAAAAGACAAGATGATGACCTTATATAGGAATATAAAAATACAATTATGTAAGTTATGAGTTTAATATCAGTATAGTTACAAACGTATTTTAAAAACAGGCTTCTAGATTCTCTTAAATGTTTAACTAATCTGTAACTTTATTAACAGTATAGTAGTTTCTACGAAAAAAGTGACCACTAATAAAAAAAACAAGGGTATTAGTTTAATAAAAAGTATAGTGAATCCCTGTTGTCAAATAAGGCAGAATTGTACAGACATTAAAATGTTGTTTATGTGTTCCCAGATCATGGTAGACTGAGACTTTTTTTGTGAAAAGCACACAGAGATGCCAAATAACATGTAATATACGAATTTTTCATTGCATAGCTAAGCTTGAAAAAAAAAAGAATTCCCAAGTGAAAAGAATAAAGCTTAAAAAATTTCAAATCTGGAGTTGATGCTGTCAGAGCCTAGGTATCCGATAAGATACAAGTCTTATTAAATAATGTGTGTGGTTTCAAAACGTCTGCAGAGACAGGTATTAGTGAGTAAAGAACTGAGATCCATATACAAATCAGAAAGCCTGGAATTGCTGCTGTTAACTACCTTCAAACATACTTAAAAATAACTTTAAAAGTCCATGTGCAGGAAAGCAGGAAGGAACTCTGGCTCAAAATAAATTCTGGGTATGCTAGAAAATACTCCATTAACAAATCAAAACCCCAAGCCACTATCATGCATAGGTGTGAAGCCACAGGAATAGTAAGCCATGAATGTAACCTATGAATGGATCAAACAATTTGGGGATCATAGAAGGTTGGGGAAATACTTGTCAGTTCAGTAAAAACAAATGAAACACAGTCACGCGTTGCTTAATGATGGGGATATGTCCTGAGAAATGCATCTTTAGGGGATTTTGTTGTTGTGTGAACATCATAGAGTGTACTTACACAAACCTAGATGGGATAGTCTATGACACACCTAGGCTACATGGTGCTAATCTTATGGGACCACTGTTGCATTTGTGGGCTGTTGTTGACTGCAATGTCGTTATGTGGCACATGACTGTATCACTATGATGAGACAGTTTATCATCTCAGCAGGAATAAAATACCCACAGAGAAAAAAAAATTCCACTAAAGATGAGCTCACAAATAAAAATACAAACCAAGTGAAGAGGTCCACTGTGAGAGGGAAGCCACCAATATAAAAATTAGAGAAAAAACAATTATGAAATAAAGACATTTTTAACATAAAGATACTGAGCTTTAAATCTACATTTACTGGGCCACCACAACCCAAATGTATCTTTTCTGTAAATGAGAGGAAGAAATTCCTTCTTCAGGATACTTTATATCAAAATATTGGTGTAAAGAAATGTTCAAGAAATTTCTTCAAACAGAAGGAAACATCCTAGACTGAAACATGGAAAGGCAGAGGAAATAAAGAACACCAGAAAAAGTAAATATAGGGTAACTCTAAATAAATATTGAATACACAAAACACTAATTTTCTGTCTTGTGAAACTGAAATATAGGAGAACTGAAATACATGCAACAATATGTAGTTGGGGGATAAAGGGAATGCAGGTGTTCAAAAGTTCTAGCAACATATGGAGAGTGGTAAAAGGATACATGTCGTAATACATAGGGCAATTGCGAAAGAAAAGTAAAGTAATACACAGCTAACAATCACATAGATAGAAAATGGCATATGAATATTGGATTTACCTATTCAAAAAAGAAAGGTGGAAACATGAAATAAAGTCACATAGAAAATTAAAAATAGCATTTCATACCAAAAATTTCATTAAATAAAAAAGACTATGCTAAATCAAACTCAGATTGTAAGACTGGATTAAAAAATAAATCCCAATTCTATTCTGCTTACAAGAAAAACATTTTAAAAACAAGGACATAGGGGCCGGCCCATGGCCAAGTGGTTAAGTTCGTGCGCTCCGCTTCGGTGGCCCAGGGTTTTGCTGGTTGGATCCTGGGCGCGGACATAGTACCGCTCATCAGGCCATGCTGAGGCGAAGTGCCACATGCCACAACCAGAAGGACCTACAACGAGAATACACAACTATGTACTGGGGCCTTTGGGGAGAAGAAGAAGAAGAAAAAAAAAAGAAGAGTGGCCACAGATGTTAGCTCAGGTGCCAATCTTAAAAAAAAGAAAAAAAAAGGACATAGGTTAAAAGTAAAAGCATAGAAAAAGATATAACATAGAAACATTAACCAAAACAGAGCAGGGGTGATATAAATATTACAAACATACAAAATTAGACAAATTGAATTTAAGCCACAAGCATCAGGAGAGATAAAGGATATTTTTTGATGATAAAAGGGTCACTGCAACAAGAAGACATCACAATTCTATGTCTGTATTTTCTCAATCACTAAGCATCAAAATATATAAGGCAAAAACGAACAGAATTAAGAGGAGAAATAGACAAACCCACAATTAAACTGGGAGACTTTAACATGCCTCTTTCTATTTATTTTCTTTTAGGAAGATTAGCCCTGAGCTAACATCTGCTGCCAACTCTCCTCTTTTTGCTGAGGAAGACTGGCCCTGAGCTAACATCTGTGCCCATCTTCCTCTACTTTATACGCGGGACACCTGCCACAGCATGGCTTGACAAGTGATGCGTAGGTCCACACCCCGGATCAGAACTGGGGAACCCCGAGCTGCCAAAGCAGAATGTGGGAACTTAAGTGGTGCACCACCAGGCCGGCCCTGACTTGCTTCTTTTAGTGGATGATAGAACAACCGTAAAAAAATTCACTCAGGACATAACAGATCTGAACAAAATATTAGCAAGTCTGTCTTAGTTGACGTAATAGAACACTGTACCCAAGAGCAAAATTCACATTCTTTTTAAGTGTACATGGTACATTTATAAAAGTTGACCGTACATTAAGCAGTGAAAGAAACTTCAACAAATTTGAAAAGTAGAAATAACCCAAAGTATGTTCACTGGCCACAATGGAAATAATTTAGAAATCAAGAACTAAAAAGAGAACTGGTAAACTGAAACTGCCTGGACATGAGATGACACCCTTACAAATAGTCCACAAGTGAAATTAGAAAATTAGAAATTAGGAAATTATATTATAAAAAATATTATAAATATAGTCATAATAAAAATAGAACATATCACAAATGTGTGGGCTGTAATGACAGTGCTTAGGGAAATTCATAGCTTATATTAGAAAAAATTAAAAGGACTGAAAATCAATGGTTAAAATTCCTTCCAGGAGCTAGGAAAGAAGAGAGCATCAAAGCTTAAGAATACAGAAGGAAAGAAATAATAAATAGGAAAATCAATAAACTATAAAACAAATGTAAAAGAAAATTGGCAAAAATTGATAATTCCTTAGTAAACTGATCAAGAATAAGAGACAAACACAAATTACCAGCATCAAAAATGAATAAGGAAATTTTCTACAATTCCTGAAGACATCAAGGTAATATTTTTTTAAAGAGTATGTCAATAAATTTTACAACTTACCAAAGCCGTCAAAAGAAGAAATACAAAATCTAAAATTTCCCATAATAATCCCCTTTATTCATTCTATTCCAATTACATTGCCTATGTTTTTTTTGGTCATTTTTCAAATGAGACAAGCATGTTTCCACCTCAAGACCCCTTCACTGACTTTTTACCCTGTCTGGAACATTCTCTTCCTAAATACCTCTCCCAGATCTTCTTCAAATCTTTTTTAAATATCATTTTTTTCAGTGAGACATTTCTTGATCACCAAATTTAAAATTGCAAATACCCTTCCCCACACCCTGGAACTCCTGGATTCTCTCTTACTTAGATCTACTATTTTTTTCTATGCCAGTTTTATCTTTTAATATACCAATTAATTTAATTATTTATTATGGACATTGACCATCTCTCCATCAGAATGTAAGCACTACAAGGGCAGGAAAATACTAAGAAATCAATTTGCTCATCCCCAATATGTAGAACAGTGCCTTGTATATTACAGTGATAATAAATTTTGAGATGTATTAACGTGCATTTCTCTTTTGTATTTCCACCTAAGTCGTCTGTTCCTAGTCATCTAAACGCTTTTCTCTGATGGCAGGTGGGAAGGGATAAGGACCAGTGATATTCTTTTGGAACTCTGGAGGATAGTGATTTGGGAATTTCCAGGGCAATACAGGATGGCTCAGATAGAGAATTAATGAAAATACAGTGGGACGAGGTGGAGAGAAGGACTGAGCTATCATTTCTGAGCCTACTTTGACTCTTGCTGCCAAGGTCAGAGACGTGGGTAGTTTAACACAGAAGATGAATGGAGAATAGAGCTGAAGTTTAGCAGCAGTATGAGCTGGAAGGGTGGCAAAGGGGGTGGGTGGGAAGATCAAGACTGCAGCAAAAAGAGTTGAATAGGAAGGTTCTCAGGGCCTTGAACCCACCAACTGCATTCCTGGCAGCCAAGTCCAGCAGTGTACTTTGTTGCTATGTAGACTAAGGAATTCATTGCAAAAATGCAAAGACCAAAGGTCTCAGAGGGTAGTGAAAGAATTATGATTGCTGATCTATAGCCCATCACCCCAGCTACTTGGAAAGGATCAAATCAGAGGTTAGGGGAACTGTCTGGAAAAATTGAGTATTAGTTAAAGCAAAAACAAATACAAAGTATATGAATAAAGTCATTTGAACTAGAAGAACTAGAAGAAAAATAACGTTAATTGACAAGTTTAAGTTTTCATTTTCTTGCAATGAAGGGACTTGTAAGAGAAAGATTTAACACACTAGAAAGCTAGATGCAACATTTTTTTTGCCTAACTTAGTACAATTTTTGACCCTGTAATGTGTATTGAGACAAAATTAACTACAGATGGGAATACACATGTTAAAAAAGTGTGTGTTATCTTTAACGGGTTTCTAAGGGAAAATAAAATAGTGAATAATTCCTCATTTTATTTTATTATCCTAAGGTGTGATGGAGGTATGTAAGATCAGTGAACCACTGGACTAGATAGCACATATAATATACTACTTCTAAATCTGTGACAAGCTTTTATATGAAATATTAACATGGTGCAAGAAGAAGAAGGTGAAAGATGGTTCAAATAAACGCTTAGGAAAAATAGTGAGAGAAAGAGAGTCCAGAAGGAGAGTGGTATGTGGGGTAAGTAGAGGTGGCCAATTCCGAAATTCCGTTCTTCTGAGAGATGGAGAGAACATCATAGATCATAGTAAAGGCAGGGTTTTAAAATAGGTTTTGTTTTCGCTTTTGGTGTTTTACACTTCTTTTTAAGCTTTATAATAAACCACAACATTAAGCCCACCCACCTCCTCCTCACACTTACATAATGAAAAAGATTGCTTTTGTATGGAAGGAAGAATAATTAAGAAAATTTATGTCTGTAGGCTAGTTTTGTGCTCCTGCTATTGTATTCTAGATTTATTCTGCTTCACATCTCTATAGAAAATTTAAGGGCAGGTTATTAGATGGTTTTACAAGTCCAACTCTCAAATCCTTAGAGGGTTTAAATTAAGTCAGATTCTGATGTACATTTTTGTGGTTTTGATATATCATTAATACATCATTAATAATATATACCATGTGAAATTCTTAATTTGGACTTCAGTGCAACTCTGAAAATATACTTCTTGTGGCACACTGAAAAAGGCATATGTGGTAGATTACGCATCTAACTCTTGTAAATCAGTAATGAGAACTTCACTAAGCAGTCTACCACAAACATGGCTGAAAGTCGGTATTCTCATTGCTATGTTAATTTAAAAAAAGATAAATCAGAGGTCTTAGGCTTTCTATATGAGTTGCTCACAAGGCAAAAAAAAAAACAAAAAAAAAGGGAATTAGGTTTAATGATTTCATCTGCCTTGGAGATTAAAAAACTGTCATGACTTTAAAAAATAGGTAAGATGAATCACAGCTAAAGATTTTTGTGTGAAGTTTAAGGATACAGCTGGAAAAATTTAAAAGTGTTCTGATTGCATATAAATCAGGAATTTTGGCTAACGCATTTTTATAATGTTATAACGTAATCATATCCTGAAGGCATTAAACAGAGACAATTAAAACTAAAAATATCGTGCTACTAAAAAGCTGTATAAATTGCTCTTTTAGTATACTAGTAAAAACATTGACAGCGTGCATTTATAACTACAAACTAACTCAAACTTCAAAACAGTCCAACAGAACATTTTTCTTCACCTTGTCCATTTTTAATCATTTTGCTACTTTTCTTAACTTGCTTTCTACTCTGTATGATCAGTGTTTTTATTTGAATAAAAGAAAGAATTCTATAAACTAGAGAAATCTAAAGAGTATAATTATAATTAAAATACAATTACAAATACCTGATGCTCTTAAATCTCAACTACTAATATTTAAAATATTAAGTTTGACATAATTTGCTTAAAAAATATACATTTGTTTAAGCACAAGTGATTCCAAGACTAGACGCACTTTTAAGATCTCAGCTTTTTAGGTTTGTATACTGAGGTAGTTAATAGTAAATGAACGTTAAAATTGTTCTCCAAGATGATTTGATACTTTCTAAAATCCTGATTGGAATTCAATAAAAAATTTTTCATGTCCTGTTTTCTACATTAAGTATAAAAAAGACAAAATACAAAGAATAAAGCTTTAAGAACTGATGCTCTTGTGTCAAATATTCTAGGGTTTGAGTTCCAGCCTCAAAGTTCAGCTTTGTGACCACAGGAAACTTAGTTCTTTCTTCTAAGCCTCAGTTTTCCCAACAGTAAAACTGGAAAATCAATAATTTGTCTTAGGAATGCTAATTAATTTAGATAACATATTTCAGGCATATGTTGGCCTATACGAAACATGGTAACCATCGAATATAAAATTTAATTTTTTTATTTGTAAAATGAGGTATCAATCTCTTATAACAAAGAACTCTTGAAGGGTTAAATGAGGTGATGTATTTAAAAACCCATGGCACATAGTAGATGCTTAACAAGTATTATTGTCCACTGACAACACTGTGTAAGTATGTGGTAAACACAAAGCTGCACTTCCAGACGCTTATAATAACAACTCTAAAACCTACAAGGAAGACCTCAGGGAGTTTTCTAAATTAAGACAGTTTTGGTTTCCCAGGGATATACTCAGCATATTTTAATATTCATATTGTGTTTTATAGCACCATTAAAACACTTTCTAATATAAACAAAATTCTATAATTAAAATCAATCTTTAACAGTAAAGGTTCTTGAGAAGGAAATATCTTGAGAAGAGAACAACTACTTTTCATAATAATTCCTTAAGAATTATGTATCTGAGTCGTCTTATCCCTGCAACATGTCTTGCCAAAATAGAAATATAAAGTGTGTGATTTATGTTCTGGCCAGTGCCTAACAAGATAAATACCAGCGGCCAAGAACTAAATAACGTAAGTCCAGCCTGGCTTTTATTGTAAACCATAGGAAAGATGTTATTTTCTTATCAGGAATTCATTTCTATTCAGAAATACATAGATTGAGCATCTGGGATGCTCAATCACTGTGCTATGTGCTGAGGACACAGGCAAGCATTGAGCAAGATCATTGACCATAACGAGATTAGAAGGAGAGAGAGTGAATGGAATGCAAGCTACAAGAAAGGTATACTGAAGTCTGCCAAGTTTAGGCATGGTAGAGGGAGAGGTAATCCAGAAGGTCCAAAATGAAAAAAAATCAGCATTCTGGAGAATGGGTAGAATTTAAACAGGGATAAAGCGAAAACAGGACAACAAAGAAATAGCCTTCCATTTGAAAATTCTAAAACAATACATTTGAACATACACTAAAATCTGAAAAAATTATCATTTCTTAGCTGGGCCTCAAACAGAAGAGTGATTAGTGTAAATTAAAAAGAGGCACAACACTGGGAGATTACTTATTAAAAATATTTCCCAAGTGAATGGAAGGATTAGAAAAAGAGCTTGGCAGGTAAAGTCTGGGCTGGATTTCAGTCCCTCCTTCCCATTAGGCCCGTAGATCAGATCCCCTTGTGCAGGACACAACCTGTAGAAACCTTTGTGGAATCCCCTGATGTAATGCTAAAAGCATATCTAAGGATCACAACAATTCTTTTTGTTTTAATTTTAATTTTTAAATTCATATACAGTAACATTTACTTTATTGTACAATTCTATGAATTTTAACACTTGTTTAGCGTAACCACCACCACCAACAGAAGCCAGAACACCCAAAACTGCCATGTGCTATCCCTTTTTAATCACACCCTCCACCACCACCAGCCAATGGTGATCACGGACCTGATCATCATTATAGGTTTGTCTTGTAGAGAACGTCTTAAAATGTAATCATATGACATGTAATCTTTTGAAACTGGCTCCTTTCACTCAGCAAAATGCTTTGATGTTCTTCTAAATCGACAGATGAATGAATATTTCATTCCTCTTCATTTCTGTATAGCATTCTATTGTATGGATGTACCACAGTTTTCTAACCATTCACCTGTTCAAGGACATTTGGAATGTTTCCAGTTTGGGATAATTATGAATAAAGTAGGTATAAACATTCATGAATAGGTTTTAGGTAAATATAAGTTTTTATTGCTCTGAAGTAAATAGGAATGAGATCACTGGGTCATATGAAAAGTGCATGTTTATCGTTATAAGCAACTGCCAAACTTTTCCCAAGTGGCTGTAAAATTTGGGACTTCCAGCAGCAATGCATGGGCGTTAAAGTTGGCCTACATTCTCGTCAGCACTTGGTATTGTCAGTATTTTTAATTTTACTCATATAATTTATATATAGTGATATCTCATTGTGGTTTTAATTTGCATATCCTTAATGACAAATGATGTTGAATATCTTTTCATATGTTTACTTGCCATCCATATACCCTTTTTGTGAAGTGTCTTTTGCACATTTTTAAATTGTTTTCTTAGTGTTGAGATTTCAGAGTTCTTTATATATTCCATATGTAAGTTCTTGCATCTAGATTTGTGATTTATAAATATTTTCTCCTAGTCCATAACTTGTATTTTAATCCTTTTACAGAGCAAAAGTATTTCTGTTGTCATTGTTGCTTTAATAATAAGATGAAATCCAGTTTGTCAAATCTTTCTTTCATAGATCATGCTTTCGGTGTCATCTCTAAAAACTCTTTACCTAATTCAAGGTCACAAAGATTTTCTCTTATGTTTTCATTTTTATTTATTTAATTCTTTTAAAGATTGGCACCTGAGCTAACACCTGCTGCCAATCTTTTTTTTTTTTTTTGTGCTTTTTCTCCCCAAATCCCCACAGTACATAGTTGTATATTCTAGTTGTGGGTCCTTCTAGTTGTGGCATGTAGGATGCTGCACCAGCATGACCTGATGATGGTGCCATGTCCACACCCAGGATCCAAACTGGCGAAACCCTGGGCCGCCAAAGCAGAGTGAGTAAACCCAACTACTCGGCCACAGGGCCAGCCCCCATCTTCTAAGTTTTTATAGTTTTACAATTTACCTTTAGATCAATAATCCACCTTGTATTAGCTTTTGCATAAGTTCATTATTTTGCATGCTGATGTCCAATTTCAAACAAAAGACCATTTGTTGAAAGATTATTCTCTTTTCATTGAATAGAGTTTTTACCTTTGTAGAAAATCATTCGGCAATATTTGTGTGGGTCTACTTCTGGAAACTATTTTGATCCATTGACCTATGTAACCCATTCCTGAACCAATACTACACTGTCTTGATTACTGAAGCTTTGCAGTAAGTCTTAAAATCGGGTACTATGATTCTTCCAAAATTAATTTTCCATTCAAAATTGTTTTGGCTATTTGTTATTTGCCTTTTCATATAAATTTTAGAATCTTCTTGTCTATATATAGAAAAAGTGCTGAAATTTTGATTGGAATTGTGTTAAATCTATAGATCAATTTGAGAAGAATTGCATCTATGCTATGTTGTCTTCTAATGTATGAACACAGTATGTCTCGCCATTTATTTAGATCTTCTTATATAGCTCTCATCAACATTTTGTAGTTTTTAGGATACGGAATCTGTACATAATTGGTTAAATTCATACATAGATATTTCATTTTAAAACTATGATAAATTATATACATATACACACATACACACGAACATTTAAAATTTCAGTTTCCAAAATGTTCAATTCTAGTTCAACAATTCAAATGTTCAACAGTTGTTCAATTCTAGTACATAAAAATACATTGGATTTTTGTTGTTGTTAACTTTGTATTCTGTGACCCTGCTAAACTCACAATTTAGGATTTTTTTCACGTATTCATTGTCATTCTCTATGTAAACAATCAGGTTTTCTGCAAAGGGGGACAGTTTTATTTTTTACTTCAAATTTATTTATATCTTTCATTTATTTTTCTTACCTATTTCACTTCTAGACTTCTAAAGGAAGGATGGAGTGGACAAACTTGCCTCGTTCCAGTCTGAATGGGAACGCATTCATTCTTTCACCATTAAATGTGATGTTAACTTTTTTTTTTTTGGTAAGTACCCTTTATCAGATTAAGGCAGGTTCCTTCTATTCCTGAATTTCTGAGAGTTTTTATTTGAACGGAAGATGAATTTTGTCACATGCTTTTTCTGCATCAGTTGATACAATAATTTGTCTCTTTCTTAGACTTTTAATATGTTTGATTACACAGATTGATTTTCAGATATTGAGATAAGCCCTATTTGGTTCTGTTCTATTATTGCTATATATTGCTGGGTTCAATTTGCTAATATTTGTGTCTATGCTCATGAGGAATATTGGTCTGTAGTTGTTCGGGTTTTTTTCCCTTGTTCCTCTTGGTTTGGTTTTAATATCACAGTAACTGGCCTCATGAAAGGAGTAAGGAAACATCCTCACCATTCTATTTTCTTAAAGAGATAATGTAGAATTGATATTATTTCTTCTTTGAAAGAATTCACCAATGAAACTTCCTGGGCCTGGAGATTTCATTTTTGGATGGTTTTAAACTACAAATTCAATTTCTTTAATATGTATAAGATTATTCAGGCTATTTATTTTATCTTGAGTATGTTTTGTTAATTTGTGGTTCTCCCTGAATTGGTCTATTTCATTTAAGTTCTCAAATTTATGTGTATAGAGCTGTTTGTATTATTCCCTAATGATTCTTTTAATGTCTGAGTAGTTTGTAGTGATATCTCCCCTTTCAGTGATGATATTAATAGACTGTTCCTATATTCTATTTTTCTTTGTCAAACTTACTAGAGGTTTAAAATTTTATTGACATTTTCAAAATGCAAGATCTGCTTCCACTGATTTTCATTATTGTTTCTCTGTTTTCATTTCATTGATTTATGCTCTTATCTTTATTATTTCATCCCTTCTACTTGCTATGAACATGGTTGTTTTGTTTTGCTTGCTCCTCCTTTTCAGCTTATTTAGGTAGAAACGTAGATTATTGATTCTCAAATCTTTCCTTTTAATACAAATATTTAATCCTATAAATTTCCCTCTAAGCATTGATTTATCTGCTTCCCCTAACTTATTTATGTTTTTTCTTCGTTTTTTCAGTTCAAATTGTTTTCTAATTTTCCTTGAAATTTCCTGTTTGACTCATAAATTATTTATAAATATGTTATTTTCCAAATAGTTGGAGAATATTTTATCTTACTATAATTGATTTCTAGTCTAATTTCATTATGTTCAAGAATACACATTGTATGATTTCCTTTCTTTTAAATATGTAAAAGTTTGTCTTACGAGCTGGAAAATGTTCTCTCTTGGAAAATTTTCCATGTTGCTTGAAAAGGCTGCATATTTTGCTATTTTGGGTAGAGCAGTGTGTAATGTTAGTTAATAATGGTGTTCGATTCTTTTACTTGCTAACTGGTTTTCTGTTAACTGGTCCTATCAGTTACTAAGAGGAGTGTTGCCATCTCCAAATATAATTGTGCATTTGTCTATTTTTCCTTTTAGTTCTGTGAGCTTTTATTTAACAAATTTTAAAGGTCTATTTTTAGGGGCTGAAACACTTAAGATTATTATATCTTAGTGAATTAACCTTTTTGTTATTATATTCCATCCCTCTTAGCTCTTAGTAATTTTCTTTGTTCTAAAATCTACAGTGTCTGCTATTAATATAGCCATTTGAGTGTTTTTAGTTTTTATTAGTTTTTCATGCCATATATTTTTCACATCTTTACTTTTAACCTATGTATTACATTTGAAGTGAATCTCTTGCAGACAGAAAAGAGTTGTGTCTTTGTTTTTTTTTTTCAGTCCATTCTGGGGATCTCCTTCTTCTAAAGGTATGCTTAGACTATTTATATATAATGTACTTATTAGTGTGTTGGGATTTATGTCTACCGTTTTATGTTTGTTTTTTGTTGTTGATGGTGTTTATATCCTGTTTTCCTTTCCTGACTTCTTTTTGCTCTTTTGAACAAAAACCTTTGAAAAGAGGGAAAGTCTCAAATTTTTAAGTATCACATTTTAATTTATTTATGTTTTTAACTACATCTTTTTGTATCCTTGTTTAGTGGCTGTTTACTCTAGTTTTTACATTATACCTATTCAACTGTCAAAGTCTACTTAGAATCAATATTTTGCCACTTCAAGTGAAATGTGGGAAGTTTAATACCACGTGGGTCCCTTTACCCTCCTCCATGTATGTTGTAGCTCTCTTAGGTATTACATCCACACACATCATAAATTCCATCAGACAACATTATGATTTTTGCTTTCAACTATCTAACATTTAAAACATCAAAGATGAGAAAAAGTCTATTATATTTATCCACATGTTTGTCATTTCTTTTACTCTTTCTTCATTCCTGATGTTCCAAGTTTCCTTTAAGTATAATTTTCCTTCTGTCAGAATTACTTACTTTGGCAATTGTTTTAAAGCAGTTCTTTTTATTATAAATTCTCTTAATTTTTCTTCATCTGAGAATGCCCTGTTTCACCTTCATCTACACTGACAATCCTTTCTCTCAGTATTTTAAAAATGGCGTGCCACCCTTCTGGCTTTCATGGTTTGTCATGAGAAATCTGCAGTCATTAGCATCACTGTTTCCCTAAAAATAATGGGATTTTTTTTTGCTGACTTTTTTTTAATTGATTTTTTTATTTTAATTTTACTTTAATTTTATTTTTTTGAGGAAGATCAGCCCTGAGCTAACATCTGCCACCAATCCTCCTCTTTTTGCCGAGGAAGACTGGCCCTGAGCTAACATCTGTGCCCACCTTCCTCTATTCTATGTGGGATGTCTGCCACAGCATGGCTTGACAAGCAGTGAGCCAGTCCACACCCAGGATCCAAACCAGCAAACCCTGGGCTACCTACCGAAGCAGAATGTGTGAACTTAACCAGTTCGCCATCAGGCCAGCCCCTGTGTCACTTTGTCTTTGTCTTTAGCTTTCAGTGTTTGATTATATCTCGGGCTGTGCACTTCTTTTGGAATTTCTTGTTTGGAGTTTACTTGGCTTCTTAAATCTGACGGTTTAAATCTTTTGCCAATTTTGAGAAGTCTTCAGTCATATTTCTTCTTTCCTTCTTTCTCCTTCTGGGACCCATGATGACTACTTATGATATTTCCTACAGAACCCTGAGACACTATGCATATTTCTTTCCCCAATATTCTTTTCTCTCTAGTGTTCAGATTAATTTCTGAGCCATCATTAAGTTCACTAACTCCTTTCTCTAAATCCAGAGAGATTTTAATTTTGTTCATTCTTTTCTTAATTCTAATATTTCCATTTGGTTTTTCTTTATATATTCTATTTATTTTCTGAGACCTTCTATCGTTCCATTCATTTCAAGAATGTTTGCTCTTACTTGTTGGAACATCTTTATAATAGATATTTTAGTCCTTGTCAGATAATTCCAAAATCTGTACCATCTCTGGGTAGGCATCTGTTGAGTTTCTTTTCCCATGCAAATTGAGATTATCCTATTTTTTATAGCTGGTGTAATTTTGGATTGTATCCTGGATATTTTGAATTTATATTAAGAGACTCTCAATCTTACTTAAAGCATCCTATGAAGAATGCTGATACTTTCAAATTTTTGTAGCATAACATCACCTAGCTGGGTTCAGGATGTAAGTTCCAAACTTTCAAGGCTTCTATGGGGTTTGGTTTCATTGTCAAATTTTCAAAGACTTTTCATTGCAATTCAAAGCTAGCCTATGTTTTTGTCACCCAGTGACCAGTCTGGACATAGGTGGCTCAGTAGCTTAGTAGCTCATTTCTCAAAGAAATCTGAGGGTTATATTCACACTTGCAAAGCTTAGAGGTGAGCAAAGGAGTTGATAAACCCCTTATAGGGTTACCTTCCCTAGCTCCTCCCTCTCCATTATCTCCCTGGTACCTTCCATGTCCCTCTGGTTCTTATTTCAGTCTTGCTTGCAGAAAGTTTATGCTTTGGTTACCCTACTCTGCTGTGCACTTCTCATGATTGTGTCTGCTTCTAGGTCTAAGCAATAGGAGGATAGAGACTAAAAGTAATGAGATTCACCCCACCCTCTTGGAATAAAAGCTCCTCAGATCAGAGAGAAAGGTTCATCTCAAATTTTTATGACTCCTGTTGCTGCCACTGTTGCTGTCCCCACTGCCACTAGCATATAATCACTTGGCAGATGGGGCAGGAGAGAATGCAGACAATTCTTTTAAAGGGGGGATTTTCTCCACTCTCCCTGAATATTAGGGGACCTTTCTGATCCTTGATTCAAACTAGAAGGATTCCCTAGAGCTCTCTCTATACATATGCTAACGACCACTTCCAAGTTTGGCCCGTGTTGAGTCCAGGAGAGAGAGAGAAAAATAATAAACTCACTGCTGATTTGGTGGTACTTCAAATTCTCGTCTTCTTCCCAATCTGCATGCTACTATTTACTTTTTAAAATCCTCAAATAGCTCTTCCATTCTCCCACGTTTTATAGCTGCATTCGAGAGAGAAGAGTGGAGTGTGTTTACTCCAGCTTACCTTAAACTAGACACAGATAGTTTCTTCTCTGCAAAAAACCACTAAGAACCAGCATCTTGTAATGTAAAGAAAATTACCTATGGAATTTTATTATTTCTACAGTGCAAATGAAGCATCTCAATAATCTCAATATTCTCTAGAGTCATTACCATTTTCCAAATACTTAAGGACTAGAATTGGGAAGACTATGACAAATACAAAACAACAACTTTGTTCCATCACTAGACTATTTAGGTATTAAAGACTCAAATCATTGCAATATCTGAAAAAGCATTTTCTTCTGTATGGGCTTACATAGTTTCTACATTTTTTGCCATATAATAATTGATAATATTCTATATACTATAATAGAACTGACCTACTAAACATTTACACTAAAATAACCTAGGTTAATTAGTATTATTACATACTAATAATTAAACAAAAAGAAAAAATTATACACTATCAATTTTCTTCAATGCTCTTGCTTCAAAAAATAAATAAATGAAACAAAAAAATTTTACTGAGATCAAGGCACGGTCTTCTGATCATAATAAGACTATTAAAATTTGATGATAGATGATATCCAGATTTTTAATAAATACTAAGGCTTCTCGATACTTAAGAGACGTGCGTCAGTGCATTTATGCTTGGAAGCTATGATAGCCTAACTGTGGAGAGAAAGTTGGCTCACAGGAAAAGAAAGACAAATGGGAGATTTCTTTAGTTACCTCGGTAAGAATAACAAAAGGACAGAAAAAAGGAAAAGATTTAAAAGAATGTGTAAGTAGGTTCATTTTGGTTACCACTCTATTGTTAGCACCTAGCACCTAATACGTTCTCAGGCACACAGTAGGTGCTTGAAAGTATTGGAGAAAATTGAACAAATGAAAAAAATAGAGAGATAGAGAGACAGAAAAGTGAAAAGAAGATCATCTGAAATGAAGGAACCAATAAAAATCGAGGAAGAAGGACAAATAAAGAACAGTTCATATTATCTTCTAAGTATGTTTCCAGGTCTTTCAGATATTATAACTTAGAACATGATGAAGGTTCTCACTCTTTTTGTATCTAATATATCTAAGACCTAGACCATCATAATGTACTAATAGCCAATGCTCTGTGGCCATCTAGATTGAAGGAAAGCAAGGGTGAGAGAAATGGTGTGAAACCAGCATCCAATATATGCAACAAAAGTTCATATGCTGATTCCCAGTAAATTTAATTATTATTATGAGGAGATCAAGTAATGAAATATCTAAATTACAGAAATAATTGTTATACCTTAATAAGTACTTTTTAATGTATAATTTACAAATCAGATTAATACGTAAAAGTATGTCTCAAACATACTCATTTATAATACAGTGGCCATATAGCTAGTTTGCCTGGGGCTTCTCATTTTACACTTTTGTCCAAGCATGATTATTAATTATGCCTCCTTAAACTTTTCAAACTGTCTTGTAATGAACTACAGATTATGTGATGACCTCAGCAATAGAAGAACTTCACAGATTATATGATGACCTTATCAAGTGAAGAACTGCACAGGTCTTTTTACTGTAAAGTTAGAGTCATGCCTCAGCCCAGTCTGATACCCTTGGGTTTTCTTAATTTCTTTGCTGGACGCCCAAAGATTGGTACATTTTCCTATATTCCAAACTAGTGCCAACCAAATTACCTCCTTCAATTTACCTCCAGTGTTCCCCACCCCTGTCCTTTCTGCTACACAGGGCAACTGTTCAGACCCACTTCACTTTAGTGTCCTTTTTTCCATCACCAACAAGGTGGGAAAAGAAATATTAAATGTGGAGAAATTGTAAAGATTGTAGGATTGCAGAAAATTGTTGAAAAATCCTCTTAAAATCCTTTCACTGTTTTACTGTCCCATAGGTATGACAAGTGGAAATCTCTCTGAATTTCTCCCCTAACTTTTATTCCTTACAAACATATTCTTCTTTCTCACTCTGCTTTCATAGAGGGCCATGAGGTGTACTTTCATCCAAGGTGGCCTCATTTTCTTCCAGGATATAAAACCCCCAATCAATGTATAATAATACGCATCTTTTAGTCTGAGAGCATTCGTTTTCTATTGTTGCATAACAAATTACCACAAATGTAGTGGCTTAAAGTAACACCCATTTATTTTTGCATAGTTGTATTAATTCACTTAGAAAGTAAGATTTACATAGAAAAAAAGTTAACTGCATTCTTTGCCCAGTCCAAAGGATTACAAATTTGAAACTATTGAACATTAAACTAATTATGGTGTTTTGGTAGAAATAATATAGTTCTAACTCAAAGGGTATTAGAGTAGAGAGATGACCTCAGTAATTTCTTGAAGTATTTTCAGTCTGAAATTCTCTGCACTTTAGGTGCCACAATTGAAGAGAAAATGCCACAACTGCTGTTTAATGAAAATTAAGCTACTTAAAAAAATTGGCTTGACCTCTTCTTCTCACCCAATAAAAATGATTACTTCTGCTGAAATGTGGTTTGGAGAATGTATTGGTGTTTGGAAAGGGAAGTGTCTGGAGATTCTCACATGTACAGTGTCAACATAAAACGCTTATTTAAGTATGTTTTAGTCTCTGAATATGTTTCTTTTTGGCAGTTGCTTCCTAGGTGGTCTGTCTGCCTGTTTGACAATTTGCAAATACATAAAATCAGAATTATTCAGAAGTGTACAGAAGAATAAACTATCTTTCCAACCTGTTGAAAGACAAGAGAAGTAAGTTTATTAATAATATTGAAGCATCTAAGTCTTAGCAGTAGAATGCAGGGAGGGTCAAAGCATCTACAGTTGGAAATCTGGTGGTAAAGCATGCACAGCCTTCTCATCAACAAGTATTAGAAAAATACTCATAGCTGGAAACTAATATTGATCAACATGTACCTTTGCCAGCTCGAATTGTTTACCAGTTTTCTATATTTTAAAGTCCTTAAAGGTTTCATGAAACACACACACACAGACACATACACACACACACACACGAGTGATCACAGGCTATCAATACTGATTATCTCTTCAATAGGCCCCCTAAGATCTTTTCAAGAGGTCCACGAGGTCAAAACTGTCAACATTTACGTTAACGGTGCAAAAGCAATGGTAGGTAAAATTGCCTCGCACAGGTTAAGGCAGTGGCACCAAACTTCACTGGCAGTCATTTTATTTTTCACTGCCACTCACTCCCAGGAGGAGAAAATGCCAATTTTACTTTAAAATGTCCTAGATGAGGCAGTAAAACATATTAATTTTATTAAATCTGAACTTTCAAGTAAACCCATTTTTTAAATATATTGTATAACAAAAAGGAAGTATGGATAAAACATTTCTGCAGCAGACAAAAATATGAAAATATGATGTCTCCAGGAAAAGTACAATGAGATTGTTTGAGTTATGAGCTGAACTAAGTGTGCTATTCATTGAACACCGTTTTTACTGGAAAGAATGTCTGACAGACAAACATTGGTTATTCGGACTTTGGAATTTGGGTGACA
This sequence comes from Equus caballus, assembly GCF_041296265.1. NCBI lineage: Eukaryota > Metazoa > Chordata > Mammalia > Perissodactyla > Equidae > Equus > Equus caballus. The sequence goes on from NC_091697.1 coordinate 61,135,872, forward strand.
TTTACCCAAAAACAAGCAAAGTGAACCTGCCACTCCAAGGAGACTAACTGATGGTATTTTTTTTTTTTTTTTGCCAATAATAAAATTTGAGCTTTCAACTGAAATTAGACCATTGGAAAACTTTTATCTACCACCATGAGCTTGGCAGTTTCCCAACACTTAAACACTTAAAGACTTTTCTGATGAGATTGATGGTGATATTGACAAATACAATTTTTTATATATATAGTATGGTGAAATGTGTCAACATCTAGAAGATCTAACTCAGGGAACCAATATTTTCCAATTGACCCATGAATGATGCCAAAAAGTCATGCATAGTTAAAACAACCACTTAAAGTATAAGATATATCAACAGATATTAATGCAACAGAGGATCAAAATTTATTGACATGCTTTCAGATTCCACATTGCCACAATCCGTTAACCATTCAGACACTACCACTTGTGTTTTAGTTTCAAAGAAGAATATCTACAATAATCAAAAAATATTCATCCATTTTCCAACTACATATCTCGTGAGGTCAGATTTTCTTCGTACACGTCAACCAAACTAACAAATAGCAACACCTTACATGCAAAAGCAGATATAAGATCCCAGCTGTCTTCTACAAAGCAGTATAAAGAGATTTTTGCAAAAATATAAATCAAAGTCATATCTTCTCACTATTTTTTGTTTTGAATAGTGTAGTTAATTTTTATAAAAAGCATGTTCTTTACGGTAACATTTGGTGAGTTTATTATTGTTCATATAAATGAATTAAAATGTCTGTAAAATTTCTCAGTTTCAATCTCTAATATGTTGACAACTGATAAGTATTACTTACATAAAAACGTCCTTTGGGGTCTTCAATAATTCTCAAGGGTATAAATGGATGCTAAGACCAAAAAGTTTGAGAATCACTGGCTTACGGCTTATAGCCAATTTAAGCATCTACAGAACAGCTTCTAAAATTATTTTTAAAAAATTTGTGGAAGTCATATAACTGTAACACCAATTCTCCAATCAGTGCCACAGCACTGACGTTGAGAAATTGGACTGAATGTTGAGAAAGTGGACTGGATGACCGAGTGCAGCCATAGCATGTACAAAAATATATAAATAATGCTTTAAAAATTTTCCTTGAATGTCCACTTCTAGCAGCAAGATAATTCTATTTGCAGACCCATACATACAAATACTGGAACAAAAATAAAAATCCTCTTAAACACAAGGTTGAGTATACAAGTAAGGGAAATTCTCCATGGGCCTAAAGAAAAAAAGGGAGAATGCTGAGTTCTGAGCTGGCACTGTTGTGCTGGTCACCTACGGACATTTGCCAAACTCAAATCCAAAGGCATTCAGCGTTAGCCACCACACTGAGTCAAAGACAGTGCCTTGAGAGACCCCTCAAGGTAAGGCCTTGCAACTGAAACTTCTACATAAAGCTACCACTATATACAGTGAGGGGGAGGGAATACCATCTCCCTCTCCCTCAACACAATCTGCTAAACCCAGTGAAAGGCTAGATTAGAAAAACAAACTGCTTTCCGGCACAAAAAATGGCATAAAAATTTGACTACTTTGACCCACACTCTGCTTAAAAAAACAAACAAACAAACAAATAAAGACCCACAAAGCCTCCTCTGAGAATATTCATACAGTTGGGATATCTAATTTACATTGCATGCATGATCTACGGAATACTAACCCAAGAAATTAACTTAAATATCCCTAAGGTACTTGTGACTAAAATTTCCATCTTGAGAGAGGCACCCTCTTTTCCCGGCTACATAGGATTCTCATAGATTAAAAAAAAGAAAGAAAGGAGAGCATAAATACCAAATTATATAACCTATGAGTGACAAATCACCATGAACAGGATTCAGCAAAATCAACAAAGAAAACTAGAACCACAAGAACTTCAATAATAGAATTATTAGTTAGTGACGGTTGAAAAAGTACACTTTAAATGATTTACACCTTAAAGAAAAGATTGAAAACATGAGGAAGGCTCAATATATTATCAAAACACCCTAGCAGATTCAGAAAAAAATCAAAAGGAATGTCTAGAAATAAAAGTTACTGAAATGTAAAAATCCTTGACGAATAAGTTAAACAGACTAAATAGCCTACTAAGAAAACAGAAAATTAGTGTAAACTGAGAAATATAGCTGAAAAAGTTATCTGAAGCACAGCATAGAAAGACAGAGATGGATACGAAGAAAGAATAAGAGAGATGGAAATCAGAATAAGAAGCTGAATTATTTGGATTCTATACTCACTTAAAATACCTTTCAAAATGAGGGTGAAATTAAAACATTTTCAGACTAACAAAAACTTAAAGATTTTCCACAAGCAGATCTTTACGAAAGGAAATTCTAATAAATACCACTTCAGTTATCAAGAAAGTACGATCAGAAGAAAGATCTGGGCTTTAAGAAAGAATGAAGAACTAATAAAAGCATAAATATGTGGATAAACCTAATTAAGTATTGACTGTAGAAAACCATAACAACACCTTGTGGGCTTTAAAAATGGAAAGAAAATTTTAAAAATAATAACAGCGGACAATCAGGGCAGGGTATATGAAGTGTTCTAAGGATCATGTATTCCTGTATTCTGTGCATTAACTTTAGACTTTGACAGACTGTGTACATATGTTTAAATTTCTAGGGTAAATGTGTTTTCTCAGGCTCAATTGCTGAGTTCTCATCCTCTAACTGAAAGTGAAATGTTGAAATTCTTTATAGCTTGAGGCTTTATGCCATATCATCTCTACAATCTCCTACCGGGTGATATTTTCCAGTTATACACCACACATACGCTATGGTTTCTTTTTTTCTTTTTTTGAGGAAGATTAGCCCTGAGCTAACTGCTGCCAATCCTCCTCTTTTCGATGAGGAAGACTAGCCCTGAGCTAACACCCATGCCCATCTTCCTCTACTTTTTTATTTGTGTAACGCCTACCACAGCATGGCCTGCCAAGCAGTGCCATGTCTGCACCCGGGATCCGAACCAGTGAACCCCCGGCCTCCAAAGCGGACGGAACGTGTGCACTTAACCACTGCACCACCGGGCCAGCCCCTACTATGGTTTCTTGATTTATCAAATATTGATCAATTAATTTACTCTTGCTTGATGACTATTAATGTTCTATTACATGTCTTTAGTGCACATAGGATTCCCTTAGATATATGCCTAAGAATGGAATTCATGATCACAGCTTATACATATGCTAGTTTTAGCAGACTGCCAGAAGTTTTCTAAAGTGGTTATATCAATTTACCTTCTTTCCTGAAGTGTAAAAGTGTTTCCATAAATTCACATTCTTCCCCTCACTTGATAACGTCAGACTTTTAATTTGATCAATCTCATTGGTAGAAAGTTCCTTGCGATCTGAACATACATTTCCCTAATTGCTAATGAGGTTGACATCTTTCATTTTTTTTCTGTAAGTCACTCCTGATGTATTCTCTTCTAAAAATAGCTGTTAGAATCTTTTGCTCTATTTGGCACGTCTACTTGCTTGTTTGTTTCTTACTCACTAATTTATAGAAGCTGTTTTCATACTCTGAGTTCTAATACTTTGTTGGTTACATGTGTTACAACAAATACTATACATCACTAATTCCAAGATTCACATTATTTCACATTGTGATATGTCTTAAAATCGATAGTGTCTTACAATTAGAATTTACCACATTGTTTTTTTTTTCTCTTTTGTGGTACATTAAAAAAAGGTACATCTTAAATCAATGACAATGAAGACACCGGAAAATTCATGAAATATAGTATCTTCTCCCTGATGGAAGCTTGGGTTTTTTTTTCCCTCTGTCACTAAGATATCTTTTGATACACAAAAATTTTAAATATTAATATAGTTGAATTCATCAAGAATTTCCTCTATGAACTAAATTTTTGTGTCCTTTTTGAGAAATCTGTCTCTACTTAAAAAATATAAAATTATTTTTCTTTATTTTCTTTTCTAAATTTTAAAAAAATTAAACCATGTGATTCACTTCCACTTTTATCCACGTGAATAATCAATTGTCTTAACATCATGTGCCCCATCTCCTAGTGTTTTGTCTTATATATCAATTTCCCAAATATGTGCAACTGCATTGTCCTATTTATTATATATACTATATCTTGATATCTGAGAGAACACATTCCCCCTCCATATTTCTTCACTAGTGTCTTGGTAATTCTTAGGCCTATGCTCCTCCATATAACATTTAGAATCAGCAAGTTCATTTTCCTCCAAAACTCCAGTTATAATTTTTACAGAAATACGTTGCATCAATAGATCAATTTGAGGGAAATGGACATTTGCATCATCTCTAGTCTTTTAAACCATGAGTATGGTTTATCTTTTCATTGAGTTATGTCTATATTGAATTGAAAGATAGCTCTATAATTTTCTCCATATGTCTTATTTATTAGGTCTATTTCAAAGAACTTTGTTTTTCCATATATTAAATATAATTTTTGAATTAAATGTCTCACTGTCTACTGCAGGTATATAAAATGCATCTGGTTATTGAATATTGATTTGCTATTGATATTGATTTACTATTGATTATCATAATATTGATAATATTGATTTGATAGTAGAATCCTGTACTTGTTTCTGATTTTAAAAGGAATGTGTTTAACACTTCACTCTTTTAAAAGAGGTATTTATGTATTTTTTTGTAAATACCTTTAACTGGGTTAATAAAGTTCCTACTTTGCCCTATTTTGCCAAGAGTTTTTATCATGAATATGTTTCCAATTTTATGAAAGATACTTTCTTTATCCATTGTGATGATCATATGGTTTTTATCTTTAATTGGATTACATAGTTACATTTTAAGATTTTCTAATGTTAAACTATCCTTGCATTTCTGGAATAAATCTTGAATAAAATAACCTTACTTAGTTATTTAAAAAATACACTGTGAGATAATATCTGCCAATATATGGTTTAGAATTCTTTCATTCCTTTGCTGAGTGAGAATAGCTTATTATTTTTCTTTCTTACACTGTCCTCTTTAGGATTTGGTAAGAAATTTATATGGTTTTAATTCATCCTTTTCTTTGTTCTAAAATTGTTTGTTTAATAGTGGAATGATCTGTTCTTTCGCATTTTAGTAGAAATCATCTGTAAAATCATCAGGGCTTGGTATTTCCTTGGAAATATTTTAAAGAATTGATTTGATTTCTTTCATAGTTAACAGACGATATAGACTATTTTTTTGGTCTAGTCTCTCAGCCAGAAATGGTCAATTATAATTAATTGTGTTTGTTAGTAAGCCCCAGTTTTTTGCTCTTTATGTATATTTATATATCATGGTGCTAATGTCTATTTTTTATCTAATCTCAAACTCTTCACTAGTTCTTAAACTCACTATAGAGCCAGAATTGTCGACCCCACTGCATAAAGATTGGAGAGCACCATGTTTCTTTATTCCTTCTCTATAAGTGATGGGGCAGGGTCATTATTTATTAGAACGTGTATTGTTTTCCTATGGCTGTTGTAACAAATCATCACAAATTTAGTGGCTTAAAACACCTGAATTTATTATCTTACAATTCTCTATGTTGCTTCTTCCAGGTTTTAGAGACCACTCATGTTTCTTTACTTGGGTTGCCCTTCCTCCACCTTCAAAACCAGTAACGACAAATCAAAGCCTTCTCATATCACATCTCTCTGTGCCTTTCTTCAGTAATCATGTCTCCCTCTGACTCTGAACTCTTCTACTTCCCTTTTCTACTTTTAAGGACCCTTGTGATCACACTGGGTATACCAGGATAGCCCAGGATAACCCTCCTATTTTAAGGTCAGTTGATTGGTAGCCTGACTTCTACCTGCAACCTTAATTTCCCGTTGCCATGTAACCTAACATACTCCCGGGTTCCAGGGATTAGGACATGGACCTCTCTGAGGACCATGATTCCATCTGCCACAGAAAGTGAGGCAACTTCAATAGCAATACCAGGACATAAATAGCTGCCACTCACAGCCGGTATTATACTTTATTTCTCCCGAAATTTAAGGATACCATTATAGTTCATCCAACCTAAGATTTAAAAAACTTTGAATTAAACTATGACATAATTCTAAGAAGCCACTGGTTGCAACAGAAATCTCAATTTTAAGGATGTTAAAAAGTGAACACACATATATCTTAGAACTGATATTTTGTTGATTAAAACTTTTAATAGCATTTTCTTCCCTCTAGTATTTAAATACCTACCTAACAACCTACCAAACCAGCTACCTAACTAAAACAACAGTAAAATGTGTGACCCAGGGGGTAGTAATGCAACTTTTACCTCTAACCCTCTAACTAGCTTTTCAAATATATGCTTAATAAATAAGTGCAACTTATCAACTGAAGTATTTATTTAAATTATCCCATAACATTGATACAGCCCATCTCGCTTAAAATGTATACATCTTTCACATTAGCAAAGAAGCAAAATATCCTATTGTTTCAAAGTTAAAATGCTGGTAAATGAAAGTTATTTCCAAGTTTATATTTGTCATTTCTTTATATTTTTTTTAATTTACATGATTTTATGCTATGACTTTATTCAAAGATATTTTTCTCACCTGCAGTTTTCTAGTTGTCCTCTATTACATGAATGTATTATGTTTTAAAAGAGGGCCGACTCTCAAAATAGTAAGAATATTTGAGGCAGAGGCCAGCCCCACCATTTACTAACAGTGATGCTGGGCAAACAGGTAGCTTCAATGCAGGGAGTAAGAGGATGTGATAGAAACTAGGGCATATTGACTGCCAATTAAAAATTAGTTGTCTTTGCAAGTGTCACAGTTCCACAATATTCTGTGAGGTCAATAATGTAACCTGTGCTCATATTCACATTAACATAAGTAATATACAGGAGAGCTCTGATTTAAATGTAGATGTCTGAATTGAAAATCCATGGTATATTCTATTTCAGAGTTTTCTTCATCCATAAAATAATAGTAATAATAATAATAAAACTAGGGAGTTCAGATTTTGAGGGAATTAAATGAGATAATGTCCACGAAAGTGTCACTTAAATTACAAGGCATGGCCTAAGTCTTACCATTGTTTTTAAAATAAAGCATTCTTCTCCATTTATAATTCAAGTTAATAATATAAATTCAAAGCTTTTAACTGCTGTTTTTTCCCTTACAGTATACTCAGGAGACTAGGGGAAATTGTCATGTTAAAGTTATCATTCAGGCCCATATTATTCAAACTAATACATCCACTTCTTTCCTTTCTCCTTCTACTCTTTCAGTATTTGTGTTACAGTATGAAAGCCCAAAGTGAAATGGGCTGACTTCACATCAGCAATAGATAAAAGAGGAAAGAAGGTATACACTGACTTAAGAAAACCATCCGACAAAATACAATCGATACTATTCCAATAGGAGATTTTAAAATGTTTGATGTCAGATTCATCCAAAGCCTGGTTTCCTTAGTGATTACAGCCATCAGGGTTGCATCCTTCATTGTTTAGAGCCAGTGGGGACATATATGAACAACATTCAACCATGAAAAATGTTCCTTTCCTCAGCTTCATGAGGTGAACATAAGTGACAGGTCACATGTCCCAACCAGGGCAGTGCCATGTGCTGACTGTTACGGCCTCAGATCCTGAAATGAGCCCCTTGATGGGTCTAATTATGACCCGTCCCTGGAGAAGTATCCCTTCCTACATGGCACTGCGGCTGCACAGTGGTAGAGGCGTGGATGAGGATGATGGAGTGGCAACCGCAGCACCTATTTCTCACAGATGTCTATGTAAATCTTATCAACGCATATGTCTCTAGGAACAGGCATGGTTAGTGTGAGAAAAGGTTTTTTGTTGAGGGGTGGAGATTGGGGTGAAGAGACTCTGAATTGTTATAGGTTTTCATTTTATCTGTTTTGAAAAAATTTTTCAGACTTCTACTCTGCTCAAGACTAAATAGGAAAAAGAGTCTTGTCTCACCTTTGGGCTGGGAAAAAGAATTGCCACAAGATACAGAGGGGAGAATTAGGATTTAGTGATGCCAGAGCTGTCCCTGAGAATCAAAGCACTCAGAAATACAGGGAGATCACAGGAAGAGCACTGGACTTTCCACATTCTGGCTATATTTAAAACCAATTTTTATCAAACTCTTCATGGATTCGACAAGTAGAGCTGGGGAATAATAACTCCACTCTGCTGCTTAACCATACATATGCTGACAGTCCAAAGACACCAACGTACTTCATTATTCAAATGTACTTTAAACCGGAATATGTTTTACAGACAATACCTATGGTGAATATGCATGCTTTTTCAATTAGCAGATTTAGCAAGATGTGAAACAGAGTCATAATCAAATCATAAATTGGTTTTCCACACATTAGTGCTTGTTTCCTCAGTCCATGTGTCCATGATATAAAGAGGGAGTTAGCATGCGTAATTATGGAAGAGACTGCCCAAGTTGCTGATTTCTCTCAGATGCTCAATGAGGCAAGAACTTGATCTGTCTATATTAAAGAAGCCTTTAGGGGCAACCTAATTGTTGAAGTGGAGGAAAAGGTAACTATTTTGAGACAAGCTTTATTGGTAATCAAAAGCTTCCATGGTTAGGTTGATTAAAACTATATATCAAGATGTAATTTCTGGAGATTTCAGGCAAGAAAAGGAGAAGAAAACTGCAGGCGGAGGTTATGAGAACTTAAGTTAATGGAATCAGTTAGAATTATTTTTTTAAAATAACCACAACCCTTTATTGTTTTTATCCCTTTTTTTCTTCCTCTTGCAAAGAATAAATGACACTTCAAAGATGGTTAAGTTAAAATACTTACCATCCTATAGAAATGAACCCTACATGGTATATCAAAACCATATTATGACTCTTAAATATATATTACCAATAATATCCTATTATATATAGCTACATGACTTAAAACTATATATATATGTTTATATATAGTTATATAGTTTATATATAGTTTATATCTATATACAGTTACATAGATATTTTTATATATATATATTTGGATAGGTAAATTTATACAGATGAATTTATATTAGCATATATGTGGACATTTTTTGGAAATTAAAAACTCTAGTTTCATAGATTCTATTCACTATATGGTTATCTTTTAGGGATTTTAGATATCCAGGACAAACTATAGAAAATTTGGTACTTTGTATACAGAAAATCCTCACGAGCTGGGCAAAACAGATGGACTTTCTTTGGCACAGTCTGCAAAGAGCTTCAAGTACGTATAACTCAAAAACAAATCTGTTAGCCTGAAAACGGTCAATCATATTGTCATTAATATATATTGTTTTGGTTTAGTACTAATAATAGAATTTTATTGAACCCATGTGTATATCTCTGAAAAAAATAACAAGAACACATGATATTCTTACAGCACTGTTTAAAATTTTCTCCTATAGTGTATACATGTCTTAAAGTTGTTTTATTAATAACTGAAGCAATGACAAATGATTAAACATATGGGTGGAAAATATATACGTCTGACATTCTAAAAATATTCTGTTAAAATTAGCAGTCTCAAATAATTCTCTACATTTAAACAAATTATGTGTTCAAGGTCCCCAGAAATCAAAAGTGTAAAAATTTTTATATCCACTTACCAACAGTATCACATGGTTCATCTTTGTGTACACAGAAATCTTTCCTAGAAAGAAAAATAGAAAATTGAAGTAAAGATAAACTTCCCACAAACATTAGAGGTTATGTGACTCATTTTCAATAGTTATATGAATAACTGAACCACACCTTTTATCTCTAAGAATTTAATTCAAACTAAGAATAAAATTTATCTTTAATTCTAAGAAAATGTGAGATTAAATTTTTATGATACATTTTTACCTGATATAATCCTGAAACATGTTGTCCTATTTCAGAAGACAATATTTCAAAAATAAAATTCCACCTTGTTTTGAATTTTACAGGATTTCATTTTTTTATTACAAAATATATATGTATATATATCTGGTGTTGGAACATGGCTTTCCATTTTAAAAATATTATAGGATCTCTACTTCACACAACACAAAAATAATTACCAGATTTAAGATTTAAATGTAAAAAATACAATTTAAAACAGAATCACATTTTATCCCAATTAAAACTTTCAAGGTTGTTTAGTTTTCCCTGTAGGAATCTTGACACGGGGAAGGTTTGGCAGGGATGTGCCAAGGGAAGGCACCTGATATGTTTGGGGTGTGGGGAAGAAGGCATCTGCCAGAATCACATTTTATATCATAAGATCGACAAATCTTTAAGACTGATAATAATCATTTTAATAAGGACATGAGGAAACTAGTATTTTTACATAGGTGAGATCTAACCAAGAATAATACTCTATAATTTGCTCTTTATTTGACTACTATACCTTGGAGAGCATTCCCTAACCAGTTATGAGCTTTGGAGGGAAAATGCAAAATTTTCTTTTTTTTTTTTTTTTTTTTTTGTTGAGGAATAATGGCACTGAGCTACCATCTGTTTCCAATCCTCCTCTTTCTGCTTGAGGAAGATTATCCCTGAGCTAACATCTGTGCTAATCATCCTCTATTTTATATGTGGGACACCACCACAGCATGGCTCAATGAGTAGTGTGTGGGTCCACACCCAGGATCCAAATCCATGAACCCCAGGCCAAAGAGCAGAAGCAGAGCGTGCGAACTTAACTACTATGCCACCAGACTGGCCCCCAAAATTTTTATACATCTTTTACTAGCTATGTGACCTTAGGCTCCCTCAGATAACTCAGGATAATCTCTTAATCTCAAAATTCTTAACATAAGCACATCTGCAAAGTCCTTGTTGACATATAAGATAACACAGTCATATGTTCTGTGGATTAGAACATGGACATTATTCTGCCTATCACATTCACTTAAAATGTCTAAAGTTAAAAACTATCTTCAGTCTCTTCCTGAAAAGGTAAGAACATCAAAGCTTTTAATCCAATCTCTTCCTTCAATTTTATGTGTAATTTTTACCTGACATTATAATTCTACTGCAATTTTTAAAATCTCAAGTTAGACAGTTTTCTCTAAACCATCACTGCCTATTTGGATTTGCCTATCTATTTAGCAATTTCTTTTTTTTTTCTTTTTGAGGAAGATTAGCCCTGAGCTAACTACTGCCAGTCCTCCTCTTTTTTTGCTGAGGAAGCCTCGCCCTGAGCTAACATCCATGCCCATCTTCCTCTATTTTATATGTGGGACACCTACCACAGCATGGCATGCCAAGCAGCGCCATGTCTGCACCTGGGATCCAAACTGGTGAACCCCAGGCCGCCAAGAAGCGGAACGTGCACACATAACCACTGAACCACCAGGCCGGCCCCATATTTAGCAATTTCTTTTTCCTAGTAATGTTTTATATCTTTACTTTCTAGAGAGCTCATTATTCTTTCTTTTAGTATATTCTTCAGTATCTCCTTAGTTTGCATTTATTTATAATGGAACAGTAGCTGAGTGTAGAATTTTAGGTTGGTTTTATTTGCCCTCAGCACAGTGAAGATATTATTTCATTTTACTCTAGTGTTCACAAACATAAATTAGAAGTCTACAATTACCTTGCTTTTCTTTCATGCATTTGGTTTCCGGTAAATTTTTTTAATTGAAATCTAATGGACATATAACAGTTTCTGGTCAGTTTTAAGATTTCTTTTTGTCTTTGCAGTTCTGTGGTCCAAGAAAAATGTGTCTAGGCACTGATTTTGTTCTTATTTCTCTTCTTTGGTACTCGTATGTTTTTCAACTTGAAGATCCATGAACACATAAAAATTCTTCCCATTTATCTCTCACATTCTCTCTAGTCTCTTCTCCTAGAACTTCTTTAGGTGTGTGTTAGTTCTTCTCATTCTGATGTCTGTAACTGTCATGCATACTTCTCTATGTCCGTCTCTTAACCAGTCTATGCAGCCTTCTGGGAGAATGCCTCAGATCTATCATCCAATCCAATAGTGCTCTCTTCAGCTGCATCTAATCTGCTCTTCAACTCAGAAACTGAGATTTTAAGCATAAGTACCATATTTCTTTTATAGATGTTTTATTTTCCTCATTTGTCAAATCAACTGTTCTTTTTTCCACAACATCTTATTCTCGTATTTTAAATTTTTTGTTTTAAGTCATGCGAACCTACTTTTTATAATGTCTGTCAGTTTTTTAAATTATTCTTTATTGTGACTCTTGACTCTTACAATGAAAGATGTTGTCATCTTGTGTTTTGGAATATTCTATTGTGAACTCATTCAGCTGTACTTTATTTGTGGTTGCCTTGTGTGGTCTAAGTTGAAAGAGGGCCCCTTTAAAGCAGTCTTGCACATGCTTTCACTAGTGTTTCAATGTCAGAATCACATTTGTGGTAATGACTATCCAGAGGAACTGATTTTTCCTAACCTGGGGTCATGGCTGAGACAGAATGCTTCCTGCTGCCAACTTGTGCTTGTTTGCAGAGCTTTTACCAGAAAATACTTTTATTAAGGGTGTAGGCATCTAAGGGTTCTGGCTGCATGTAATCATTTCAGTTCCATGTTCCCACTTTGCACAACCTCAAAGTCTTTTCTGTAAGTGGGAGTTAAAACCCAAAACCCAAATTCTTAAGTCCAACAGACTCTCCCCAGGACAGCTATCACATTACCTCAGAAGATTACTACACTTTTTGATGGAGCCTTTATTGTTTTTGGCTTATCTGTGCATGTACAAGGATGTTTATTATATTTTATCTATAATTTATAGATGTCAATAATGGGAAAATTTTCTGATTATCTAGTCAGCCAGATTGTCACATGACTTAAAGAAGTGAACACAGTCTGTGACCTACCATATAGTAATTAAGCATAGCGAAGCATATATTTTTTATTGTTAACATTAGATCTTAATATATACAGAAAGAAGCCACATAGGCCTTATTCTATTATTACATTTTACATCATGCAGCTACTTTTACCAACTCTTTAAAAAGACTGCATAACTGCCTCAATAAGATGTTCACATTGACTTCAATTGATATTTAATATTTTTTCAAAGATATCTTTCTACAACGAGGAATCATCTTAGTTACAAATTATCGTAAAAATTAGTGATTGCTACAACATTGTCATTTTTATTCCATAAAGTTGGAGACAGAAAAGAAATAATGTGGATAGGCATGGGTATGAATGAACTAGGGAACAAAGTATTTTAATATCAACAATTAATTATTATAATTTTTTACTATTCCTCCTGGTAAATTTCCTACAGAGATTATTTCTATGAAACAGATAGAGAATCAACTCTTGATTACTAGAGCAATGGGGAGAAGGATAGATTCCGGATAAATAAAATAAAATATAACCTTCAATAATATATTTTCAACATAAGGCTCAAATGGACATAATATAAATTTAATTCATTTCAATCACATCCAATATTTAGAAATAAATTTACCATTCTGCAGTTATAAACAACAAAAATAATAGAAGTATGATAGTTTATCACATGAATTGCTTCATAAAAAAATCACTTGAAGATTTATTACTCCTGTGGGTCTCAGCTGAGAACACTTCCACAATATGTCACAGGAACTTAAGGAAGACAGAGACTCAGACCCTTGTGCACATTATTTCTTTTCCCTTCCTTTCCTCACTTAATTAACTCCACCCTTACATATTTGGCTTTGGTTTATTTTAGGGGCCATGCTTTCTCTCGCCTGTGCCTTTATAATGCATGTCAGACATATCTTTGCTCTAGAAAAGACCTATTGCAGAGACCTCTCGTCTGACTGGTAAGGGAGTGGGTCATTCCCAAAACACAATAAACACAACGTAGTGTTATGATGTGCTAGCTACTGATTGCTGTGTATTTCCAAACAATAGGAACAGTATAGCATGTTCTCACTAACTTGTAAAAATTTTAATGTTTTTCTCAAATATCTATTACACTTTATTCTGGTAAATCTATAAACTACTTAAGCCATCCTGGATAACTGAAAGTTGGCTGTTATCACTTAATACATTAATCTTCACTCTACACAAAAAATTTTCTTTTATATAGAGAAGATATAATCCTATAATATTGCTTGCATATGCGTAAAAAGTCTACTGTTCCAACTGAATATATGTTGCAAAGTACCTTCATTTTTGCTAATTACTTAAAAGTAAATAGCAGAGAAAAACATTTTAATGAACTGAATAATTACACTGTCCATCAGCACTGAGGGTTTTAATATTTATTTCTTTTGATGTAAAATATGATCTCTCTGAAAATACATGCCAAAATTAGAAAGAACTCTAGATAAAGGAGAGAAGATATACTTTTCTCTCATAAAAGGTAACCACTCAAGCTACCCTACCCATAAACCTTTTTTCAGTTAAACTAGTGGTTTAACTTTATCCTTCAATATTCAAGATACAAAACTGAAAATGTTATAAATCTGAGCAAAACAAGACTGATCTTAATTGGACCACTTATTCTCAGGATTATAATAAAAGGTTTTTCAAGCACTGAGTGGTCATTTGACAGCCACCGAGATGAACACTAACCATCCCCACCCCCCCCAGCATCTTTCCACTGGGAAACCACCTTCAAATACATCATATTTTCTGGTCACTAGTTTCTAACCAAGAATTTGCTCCCCCACACTCAATCCCACTTTCTCAGAGGATCTAAAGAGTATAATATAATAAGAGAATGTGATGGCCCTGGGTCACCCAAGCATAGTGGTTGAGATTTCTAGAGTTATCTTCTTCACCGTCTTTCTTGCCTGGTTCTTCGATTCTTCCTTTGATTTTAGTACGATACAGAATCTTCTCCATCTATCAAAAAAATGCAAAAAGACACCTCTTCTGGTGTTCACCTTGGGCAAAGTTCATCTCTGTGGCTCAAAACCAACATCAAATGATATAGGAAAATATATCCCCCTGGTGGTGTGACATCTGAACATAATTACAGAAGAAGAGGAAGGGAAAAGGTTAGCTGACATTTTTGTTACAAGTAAATAACCAGATATATTTAGCCTTTCTCTGTTATTAGATGATGTAAAAATCAAATTTATCACAGGGACACTATGCCTGGTTGTATAGGTTGTGCACTGCATAATTGCAGGGGCACATTTAGATAGACAACAATGTAAATGGCTCCCTCTACTGCTGTGTATGCACAACCTATACAACTGGATGTGGCAGGCTTCATTAAGTGCTTCTTATACCCCAAGCACTGAATAAGGAGAAGAATACAAAGATAGATAAAAAAGCTTCTACTCTGAAGCAAAAGAAGAAGATGATACACAATCACCTCTGTAATGAGATAAGGGCCCCAGGATCAGTGAGGTAGAAGTCTTGGGAATTGCATTAAATAACGGATATTTATATTTTGCAAGAGCCTTTGCCAGCAAACAAATGGAGAGAGAAACACCCAAAACAGATGATATTGAACAATATGGTAATGCAGAAAATTAAAGAACCATATAAAATCAAACCTTCACCTTAGGGCCAAGAATCACGGAGTGTAAAGTATATTCAGATGTAGGGCTAAAGGGATTTTATGTGCTTTTTCTAAACATACAACACATCATATCATAATGCGTGAGGCTGCAACATGACTATTTGATTTACATAATGTGAAACGAGGGACTTCATCTGTAACTAGACAACACGATAAAACTATGACAAATGCACTGCTTATTGTCAAGGGCACTTACAGTCCTTCATACAGCCAATTTTTGTTCACTTAGCAAACAAACGAATAAAACACGTTACTTCAAAAAACGCAATGTCTTTTATCCAAAAGCACTGGAAGCACCTCTCAGTACAAGTGAAGAATAAATTGTTAGCAGCATTTAAAAACCTCAGATCAGACTGTAATTCTTAATCTTCAGTTCTTCAACTGTCAAGTTCTTTCCAGAGGACCAAAATAATTCATTCTTAATTTCATAATTTTCAAAGATTGTGGGGGGGATGGGAGATAAATGTTTGTTTGCTGACTAGTCCCCTGATCATGTGAATTCAAATTCTCTCATTTCTGGCTCATATTGGCTCGGTGCGCCTGAAGTCCACATCACAGAGTTTCATTCTGTGAGCTTATGGAAATGATACTGTTAGACTTTGGCAACTGGGAAAGCCAATAAATTCTGCTTCAGTTCTGATTTATATTGAAAAAAATGAAATGTAGCCTTTAATTTCCAGGAATGAAGATGCATCTGAGAATAAGTCTTATTGTAGATTTTATAGTGCCCTGGGATATACCTATAAATGATTCATTCAAAAATTATTCTATGGTTTGTATTAAATTAATATATTTCTGCTATTTCTATATTTTATTAAAGTTTCTATCTTACTTGCCAATGGCATTAGTTTGAAACTAACTTTCAGAAATAGTGTACATAAACCAAAGCATTTCAGTAAATATGAAAGGCAAAACGATCAATAATAAAATTAAATTCTAAATTAAAGAATATTTCAAGGGACATAAATTTACGCCTTCTCCATGATTTCAAAGAGAAATGTGAAAATTACACTAAGAAATCATAGAGTTGACAGTTGGGAGAACATGTTTCATCTTTTTGTTACCATGAGCCCATGGCACTATGTCAGCTTTAAACTATTTACTTCATTGTATCACACAGAACAATTTAACAAATGTATTACTGCTGTTAGGTTCAGATTTATAAAAATATTCTTTATTTTAGTTGAAACCAAAATTAATAGCTGAGCTATAATTTCTTCCTACTCATGTGCTCAGATAACATATAACATTTAATAATTATCTAAGTTGAGCATTCACTAGAAACCGGGCTGGTTATGTGTTTAACTTGTCAAATACGGATAAGAACATGGAATCCACAGAGATTAAAATGTGTGTTTTATTTTTCACAATTTCCTTACAAAGCTAAAGATCTGATCACCTTTGTGTTTACACTAACTAAAAAAGGGATTCTTCTTCCTTAATTACTCAAATCATTCATTTATACTTTCCTGATTAACAGTACTAGGTCATTTAGAAATAAAACCTTCCCTTTAGGGGGCTGATTTTCACTGTCAGGGCACTGGAAGCAGTGAGATGGGGAAACAGTGATCCTCCACATAAACCTTAGCCCCACAGGTGAGTACAGGCAGAACACTATGTCGGCATCTGTCAAGATTTTATTCGTGAGTACCCTTTAACAGAGAAAGTACTTTTTAATCACCCTAAATAAATACTAGCACGTTTAGAATCATATAAAGATATAGGTATTTATACAGCATTCTCCTCTAAACGTGAAAAATTAGAAAGTTACACAAATATAATTACATAAATTAAGATACTTATATGCAATAAAATACTATGTCTGCTCCTCCCTCCAAATGACGTAGACCAATATGAGTGTATCAGTTTTCTATTGCTGCTGTAACAAATTACCACAATCTTAGTGGCTTAAAACAAAAGAAAAGTATTATCTTATAGTTCTCGAGGTCTGAAGCCAAATATAGTCTTACTGGGCTAAAACCAAGGTGTCATCAGGGCTGCAAGCCTTCAAGAGGCTCTAAGGCAGAACCTGATTTTTTGCCTTCTCCGGCTTCTGGAAGCTGCCTTATTCTTTGGCTTTTGGTCCCCTCCTCCAGCTTCAAAGTCAGCAGCATAGCTTCTTTCAGTCTCTCTCTGACTCTGACCTTCTGCTCTCTTTTCCATCTTTTAGGATTCTTGTGATTACAATGGACCCATCCAGATAATCCAAGATAAGCTCCCCACCTCAACATCCTTAATTTAATCACATCTGCAAAGTCTCTTTTGGAAACACATTCACAGGTTCTGGGGATTAGCACGTGGACATTTTGGCACTGGAAATAGGCAATGAAATTAATGTCACAATATTCCTGGAGCGAGACAAAACTTGCATGTAGAGTATGATCCCAATATTATACATTTTTAGTTATACAAATACATAGGAAATAAAACTGGAGAATTACACTTAAAAATGTTAACTGCAATTATTCCTGGGTAATGGGATTATAGGCTAATGTTTTATTTTTATTCTTGTATTTATGAAATTTCTATAATAAATGTATTGCATTTTAATAAGAAGGGAAAAATAGAATTAGTAATCAAATTGTGATTATCATCCTCTTTAGTCTAAGGAAGCAATATTTCTAAAACCTATTACTATAAGGAGAAGGAAGGCAGATTTCATCAATCAAGAAATAAATATATAAAAACCATTTATGGTTAAATGTATTCTGGAAATCTAATCTCTCTATATCAGAGTGGTGGTCACTACAAGTTAGAAGCTCAAATTAAGTACATACAATAACTTATGCAACCATAAATGATAATATAAACAATATATGGCACTACAATTTCTTTTTCAAATACAATATGTAGTACAATAATAAAATAAAATATATTTAAGAATATTGTCAAGCAAAATTATTACAAAATATGTCATAATATTCATGTTAAAAATAAATAAATAAGATCTATGTGTTCCTTGGAAATCCTAATCACTTTCGTTAATATTAACAGCATTAATAGCAATAAAACTATTTTTACAAAAGCAATTAATAAAAAAAGATTTGTTAGAGTCAAGTAAATGTTAAGATTTGTTAATCTTATTCAAATAAAACAATGCTTAAAGTCATAAACAAGATAAATTTTAGTATAAGCTGATTTCCTAGAGGACCCCCAAAATAAAATGATTTAAAATAGCCTGTACATTTAATCACATGAGCTTTCCAAATCTACCCCGTCATTCTGAAATGTCTTTAAGAGGACCAACCTCTACCATAGAAAAGACGCAAGTTTTCAAAATATATTTTAACAATCTTAACAACACAATTTAAATAAAAATAATGTGAAAATTTAGCAGAGAACTGAGAAAAACATGAGATAAAAAAATTAAATCTTAGTTATTTGTTAAATAACTTGAAATGGACTTAGACCTTTATTTTGCTTATAATCCTTTAGAAAAGAGTTACGTCTTTATATTTTTTTAAACACTTGTATTTGTTCCTTCTAGAAATATTTAGTCCAGGATTAATCTTATACATAGATATGAAAATGATAACGCCAAATCTTTGTCAGTCTAAAGTTAGATATAGTTTAAGAAACAGAATAATTTCCAGTGCTCTGCACATAAAGCACGCTCAATAAGTTCACAGAAAAAAAGACTGTCATGCAGTACAGAGAATGTGCTGAAAGCTATGCAGGAGAAAATGCTATTCGTACTCTTTACACATAAAATTATTTCTTGTGGCTCTTTTCTCACACTGTATATAAACTGTTTCCATAAAATCTGATAATATGCAGGATTCCTACAAATAATCAATTAAAGTCTCAGCCAATTACTTTCTTTAAAAAAAAAAAAAAAATCCCTGGATGGCACCATTCACTGGAATTGGCTGTGAATTCCAGTAGTCAGTCTTATAAATTTGACGTGTTGTTCTCTACTCCATAAATGGACATAAAACTAAAGGAACAGAAATACAAACTAAAGTCAGAAAGTCTTCATGTGTAGTTCAGATTCCAGAAAACTATTTGCTTATACTTCCTTCCTTTGTACGATTTGATTTACATAATGTGAAACAAGGGACTTCATCTGTAACTAGACAACACGATGAAACTATGACAAATGCACTGCTTGTTGTCAAGGGCACTTATAGTCCTTCACACAGCCAATATCTGTTCACTTAGCAAACAAATGACTAAAAATGAATAAAAAGGATCAATGAGGTTAAACAGTTTGCCAAGCTCACACAGCTCATAACTGAGCTAGCTGGGATTAAAATATACGCTTGTTTGTCCCCAATGTCCAATTCCCTGTCTATTGTATCAGACGTCTCTGATCCGTATACGCTTTGACAATTTCCATTTGCACTTCAACCTTCTTTTGGATTGAAAATACTTCTAAAACCATTTTATGCATTTACTTTTGCTGTTCCTTTTTTTAGGTCTTATTTATTGCCACCCACTTAATTTTCTCAGCACTTTTCTAATCATCGACCTACTTAATGCTAAGAAAATGAAACCAGATAATAGCTACATTAGCCTGAAATAAAAGGAAATAATCTGCTGGCCTATATTTCTTTTCTGAACATTCAGATATTTAACTATTTGAAAAAGTTAAATGTTTATTCCTTTCCTTTTTGATTATGTAGCAAACATCAGACCTTATAGACCAACAGAATTTGGGAGGCAAGTTAGTCCAATACGAATTATTTAGCAAAAATCCCAATAGCTTTGTATACAAGGTAGACTTACATTCTTTTGAACAAAAAAACTGCAAGTTTCAGTATTTTATTGAACTCTTCAATGAACTTATAGTGAAACTCACAGGACAAAGCCGGCTGACTCTACATAAATGGAAAGCATAAATTATTAAATAAATTTTCACTGGATATAGATTTTATTCACTGGATAAAAGAAGAAAAAGTGACTAATATTTGTTTCACAAGTCCTACATGTCAGGAATTTTACATATCATTTTCTCATTTACATTTAAACCTTAACCTGCTCATAAAAGTACTACTAGTAATATTTAATATATTAAATTTTAACCACATAAAATGTTCTCAATCACTAGAGAATATCTTCAGCAATAACAAATGGTTCTTAAATATGTCTAAGATAATGAGATAGAAAAATAATTTTATAAATAAAGTGAATTTTAACCACGAGCTGATAAAACTATCAATATAAAAACATTTATAATATAATGATACAACAAAAGATATTTCTGGTAGTATGAATTCCATATGAATAAAAGTTTGCACAGGATCATATACAATTATTTATGTTTGGAGACAATTATTTAATGTTCATTGTATGTTACATGTTATACAAGATGTCTTATATTCTTCACCCTGTACTATTATCCTTATTTTATTAATAACAATGAGAATCAGAGAGGTCAATTAGTCAACTCAAGAAAACCAGCTAGTATTTAGACAAATACACTTGAAATCTATTTGATCATCTTTCTTAATGAGTTTTAAAGGTTTTTTTGTGTTTTTTCCTGCTTTTTCTCCCCAAATCCTTCCAGTACATAGTTGTATATTTTAGTTCTGGGTCCTTCTAGTTGTGGTATGTGGGACATCGCCTCAACATGGCCTAATGAGTGGTGCCTTGTCCATGCCCAGGATCCGAACTGCTGAAACCCTGGGCCACTGAAGCGCAGTGCGCGAGCCCAACCACTCAGCCACAGGGCTGGTCTCAGTTTTAAAGTTTTATATATTTATATATTATATATATGTATACATATTCATATATCTACACATTCTGGATACAAATTCTTTGTTACATATATGTATTGCAACTATTTTCTCCAATTCTGGGGCCTGTCTTTTAATTTTCATATCAATGTCTTTTGGACATAAAATGGTTTTAATTTTGAAGAAGTTCAAATGATTAATTTTTGATTAGTGCTTTTTTTGTATCCCATCTAAGAAATCATTACCTTCTCCCATGGTCATGAAGATTTTCTCTGTTTTTTACTAAAAGTTGTATAGTTGTAGCTTTCACCAGCTTTCTATGATCCATTATGAATTAAGATTACACAGGGTATTAGTTGAGATTCATTTTTTCATATGGGTATCCACATGTTCTAGAACCATTTGATGAATAGACTATCTTCTCATCATTGAATTATATCGATAGTTTTATTGAAAGGCAATTGATCATATATGTGTGGCTATATTTCCAGACTCCTCATTCTGTTTCTTTGATATGGATGGTGAACTTTCTGCCAAAACCAGACTGTTTTGATTACTGAATCTTTACAATAAATTTTGAAATCAGATAGTGTACATCCACTCAGTTTGTTCTTCTTTAAAAAATTGTTTTCACTCTTCTAGGTCCTTTCGTTTTCCAAATAAATATTGAAATTAGATGGTCAATTTCTACAAAAAGAGTCTTCAGAGATTTTCATTGAGATGATAGTGACTCATAAGTCAATCTGGGGAAAATGGATATCTTGACAATATTTAGTCTTCCAATGAATGAACTTTATTTAGATCTTTAATTTCTCTCAGCAGTGCATTGCAGATATCACTTTAGAGGTTTTGCACATATCTTGTTAAATTATTCTCAAGTATCTTATGGGTTAGGCAGTTATAGTAAAATTTTTCCAATTGTTCACTTCCGCTATATATAAATAAAGTTGTTTTTATAAACTGACTTTATATTCTGTGGCCCGGAAAAACCCAGTTACAAATTCTAGCAATTTTTCTGCTGGATTTCTTAAAGTTTTCTTTGTACCAAATCATATCATCTGTGAAGAGAGATACTTTTTATCTTTTCTTCTCAATATTTATACCTTCCCTTTCCTTTTTCCCTCTTTACTGTACTGGCTATGATCTTCAGCACAATATTGAAAAGAAGTTGTAAGAGTGGACATCCTTGCCTTGCTTTCGATCTTAAGGTGAAAAACATTTGGTTTTCGCCAAGTGCGATTTTTTTTTTTTTAAAGATTTTATTTTTTCCTTTTTCTCCCCAAAGCCCCCCGGTACATAGTTGTGTATTCTTCGTTGTGGGTTCCTCTAGTTGTGGCATGTGGGACGCTGCCTCAGCGTGGTCTGACGAGCAGTGCCATGTCCGCGCCTAGGATTCGAACCGACGAAACACTGGGCCGCCTGCAGCGGAGCGCGCGAACTTAACCACTCGGCCACGGGGCCAGCCCCTCAAGTGCGATTTTAGCTGTATTTTTTTGTGTGTTTGTGTGTTTGGATATCCTCTCATAGATTAAGAAAGTACCCTTAAGAATTCATTAAGAATTTGTGTTGATAGGCTTCCCCTCCTCCCTATACATTAGACATATTATTTCATTGTCTTTTGGACTCATTTTTTCCTGATGGGAAGTGAGTCATCAATCTTAACATCGTTTCCCCTGTGTACAGTATCTCTTTCCTCTGGTCAATTCAAAATTTTTTCTGTATCTTTGGTTTTCACCAATTTTCCTACAATATGCCTAGGTCCATAAGTAGTTGTTTTTCATCAAATTTGGCGAAAATTTTTGCCATTTCAATTTCAAATAATTTTTATTCTCTTCTGAAATTCCAATTATAACTACATTAATTGGTAAATCCAATATCTAAGCTATCTCAGGGTCAGTTTCTATTGACTACTTTTCCTTGACCATGGGTCACATTTTTCATGTTTCTTTGCTTGGCTAATTTTTATTATGTTCCAGACATTGTGGATGATATATCACAGAGATTGAGGATTCCATCTTTCTCTGAAGAGTGCTGACTCGTTTTAGGAGGGAATTCAATTACTAGCTGCGCACTCTGAACTTAGGCAGGCTTGAGTTTATTCTTTGGTAGGCAGCATCTATCAAAAGCTTAAAATGATTCCCAAGCCTTTATAAATTGGTGGGACTCAACCTCCCAACTCTATATCCCCTAAAGATCTTACTGGGGCTTGGTTTCAGGCTTTGTTAGGGCAGGTCAAGAACACACATTTCTCTGGACCATGGTCGCTACTATGAAGGTACAGACTTTCTATTTTCTCAGCTAAATGTCAGGAGTAATGACAAGGTATTACTAAGGTTGCTCCACTCTTGTGGTCTGAATCTGCTAAATTCCTAGCATCCTTTTAAAATCTAAACTCCATAGCAGCAGCACTCTGATAAATTTTGGTCAGTCTCTATCTGGGTACATTCAGACCAGCCTTGCAAAGTTCTCAGAGCTGATCTGCACACAGACTTCTTGATACCTCTCCCTGCATAGAACTTTCATCTCTGGCACCCTCAGCAGGACCACTATGCTCTACCTAGATACCAGCTTGCTGTACCAGTCAAAAACTTGTCCCCAGGCAAAAAGCCGGCTTAACTGTGGGGCTCACTTAATAAATTTTCCTTCTTTCAGAGATTGCAGTCTTGCACTCCTCATTCTCCAATGACTGAAAGCAGTTGCCTCATAAATATTTTCCAGTTTTATGGTTGTTTATTGAAGAAGTCCAATATCAGGCACATCTGATAGTGGAAGTCCAACTATATTCTTGCCTAAAATTTTTTTCATCTTCATGAATTATTTATAACTAGAATAGTTTTTATATAATTCAGCAATAACAAGCTATCGTACATTCAACAGACTCCTTATAGAAAATCCGGTTCAAATGTTACTGTGTATTCTGTGATGTGAAATGTCAACACTATTGACACTAAAATTAAATTGCTAGTGACAATGAATTATCATTCATTTTTACTAGCTCTAAGAAAGATAAACTTATGAATAATTACTAATACAGAGTGCTCATATAGAGTATATTGTTGCTCATTACTTCACCTCCTTATAGTTATACTTAATGCTATACCACAAATGTCTGTGAGTAGTATAGACACACACAACGCAGACCAAAAGTAATTAGCTACAGACTTAATCGAAATTTTTTTTCTCAGATGGAACCAGAAAGCTTGTCAATTGCTGAATTTAACATACTAGGTTACTTTACACAGTAATGACTGAGAAACATACAGTGTGGGTTCATAATCTCAAAGTTCCACCAAAAGTCACTATAGATTTCCCTTATCATCATTAATGGCTATGTCTTCTCATCAAAAGTCAAGGGTAAAATTTTTTCAAAAATTAAGTAGCCAAATGCCTTGTCAATATGCCATCCAATATGTGGTTATTCAGAAGTCAGTATTATGAATTGAGGAAGATGACTAATATCATTGTGCTAAAAGTTTTCTGGGACACAAAATCTGGAATAAAAGCACTCTATGAACGGATTAATAGGATTAACAGCTGGCCATGGAATTAGAAATGTCATTTAATTGGCTTTGGAAAATTTACCTTGTTATAAGTATAGCTGCGTCCACTGAAGTCATGTCCTCTCCCCAGCTTGTTGTCATCTCTAAATGTATGTCATTCTTTTTGCCAAATTCTTCATGTTGCCACTTACAAAAACTCTCTAGCATTTTCTCTCCATGGTGCCCAATATAGAGATCTGTCTGCAAAAGAAGCAATTTTACTTCAAGGCAAATTATTCTCAGATATGCAAAAAACTAAAAGCTGAGGTGACTTCTTGAATTGCTAAAGCAGACTGTTGACCATAACATTAATTAGAACCTGGAAGACATTCAGGATTATTTTAGCCTGAGCTAAAAATCTTAAAACTTTGTGAAGGTATAATAATCACAAAATCTGTTTAATGCTATTCTGAAAAAGGAGAGAGGTGCAATGGAATACTAAAAATGTGGATCTTTTCGACTTAAGTAACTCATTATTTCTACAATTTAAGAACCAAGGTTTTCCAAAAAGCCAGTTAAGCAGCATGTTAACTGATGCCACAGAATATTCTCTGTTTCAAATGAATTACAGATAAGAAAAAGTTTTAAAAGTACATGTTTAAATAAGCAAATAAAACTGTCATTAAAAATGACTTTTTAAAATTACATTTTGGAAAGTTAAGGTTTGTTGTCAGGATCCTTGGAAACTAAGAACATTCCATTTTTGGAATAAAATTGAAGTATTAACCAAACTAAAGGCCAGTTTTATGTATACTTTAAGTGACTCAGTGGATATTTCTGGATTTTAAGTCAATAAAAAGTACATCCCTAACATTCTCTTTACTTAAAAGTACCTGAACACAACTTCTCACCCACTTAATTGAACAAAAAACTCAAGACTTTCTTACTGGAGTTTCATGGAGCAGAATAAGCTTTATCACACGAAGATTGACCTGCACACCAAGACTCTTGTGTTGGAAAAGGTTAAAAACCTAAAAACAAATAAAAATAAAAATCCTAAAATAAAACTGGAAACATCTTAATTTTTCTTAAAGTCCAGACATGGGAGAAGTCTCAATTTATTTGAGAAATCTTCTATTTTTTTAATTAAATTATTTAAAAGTTAGTTTAATAAGCAAGAATAACTTAGCTAATTCATTTTAATACCCAGAAATTTAGATCTCGCATTCTGAGATACTTACTGCAACCTTGAGAGTCTAGGCATTTCAGTGGGTGCAGAGGGAAGGTTGGGCTTTCCATGATACTGAAGAGAAGAATTTTAGTAACTAAACCCTAGAACTTTTCTCAAGACCACAAAATGTCAGTGTCCTCCTTTCATCTGAGAAACAGTCCTGCAAACTCAGCCTGCTTTATGTCACCTCGTAATTCATTCCTTAGAGTCTTTTTTCTCTCCCCAGGCTAGCTGCCAAATAGGAACAGAGTTTTCAAAGCTCCTCCCTCCAATACTGCCTGTGAAGACAAGTTTGCAGGTCAGTGTTCCTTGATGGTTTCAGATCATCATTGTAATTGGTTTTCCCAAAAGGCAGTGTATGTAGCAATGCTGGAAAGCAAGGTGAATTTTTTATGTGGTACAGTGATTTTTTGTAAAATTGAGGATTTATTTAATTTGTAATAGAAAATATAAAACTGGCACACCCAACCCATGCTTTCAGAGATAGGACTACTTAGAAGAGGCTGAAGCTGGTAGGCTATGTTGGTCTACCCTACACAGAACGCTGGCGGAGTGTTCAGGTGGTAGCTGAACGTAGACAGAAATGACTGGTGTGGGAAAAATTTGTTCACTGGGAAAACAAGCCAAATGATAGCAAGAAATAGCAAAAATGGGAATTTTACAAAACATATTATATTTATCCTTGAATCAGTGTTTCTGACCCTCCTTTATATGGTAACTGGAATCATAAATGGACATTTGCTTTTGCCTTTTATTTATGTTTATTCTCCCCCAAGAATAACTTTTCACTACAGCTTTCTAATTGCCTTGAAAGAAGTTACCCAGTAGGGTATGCAATTAAGTAAAAGGATCGATTTGGGGGTAAGCATCTATAAGATGCTAGGTACAAACTAGATTTCTGCAGTTCAGAAACTGTCGGCCAAAGTTAGCTTCATGTGATTCAGCTGCGTAAAAATTTAGCTAGTAACTATTAGGTCTTACTTGTCAACCAATATTATATCTGGCATCCATCTTTACATAACTATGTAAGAGCTCAATGGATTACCTAGCTCCATTTTGTTTCACCTCATAATCTATAGTACTTTTGGTGGGTCCATGTATATAAACAAATATTATAACATTTCTGCTAATTTCAACAAATGGTCATTTATAAAAGAGAATGAAAAGAAAGGGCACAAAAAAAGAGAAGACTAATAAAGAGTTTTGCCACATCAAAATTAACAATAAGGGTGTTTTTTTACTAGAAGATGTGAATTATTATTTTGATAGTTCTTTTGCGATGGATCAATTTGGTATACCTAAAATATTTTCTTTACTGATGTCAATAAAAGAAAGGAATAGTAATGAATTAATTTTTAAAGAACTTCATTATACTCACACAGTTCTTCCTTAGAGTTTTCTTGAAAAAATTCCAAGCGCACTTTAAAGTTTGCCTACCATATTTAAGATGGTTAGAATGAATCTCCTGGCTGCATCTGCTCCATGATAGGAAACCATTGCTGGGTCTGCAACCACTACAGTCTCTATGTTGTATTCTTGAGGTAATTTGTATGAATATCGTTTCCCTCTTCCACTTTCTGTTATTTTTTTAGATCTAGATCTTCCTTTATCTGCAACAGAGAAATTAATTTTTAAATTGCCTCTATCTTAGCGAAGTAAACAATTTTTGTTTCTTCAATAATTTTAGAAAATGTTTATTTAATATCAACATGTGTGGATGATAACGGTGAGCAAAACCAAATAAGTTCTCTGCACAGATGGAATCTAAAAGGGCATTTGACTTTAGAGTGCAAATTTGGAGTCAGACAGACTGGACTTCTACCATTTACTAGCTCTGCCACTTGGGAAACTAACATCACCCAGTCAGCCTTAGTTCCCTCACCTATAAAATGAATAATAATAATATCTACTTTCTAGAGTTGTTGATGGCTTAGTAAAATTTCTAGCACAAAGATTGATATAAATAAAAGATACTATGACTTTCTTTTTCAAACCAGTGACAAAATAGAAGTTTTACTTGAAAGAAGTGCCTGAAGTAACTGCCTCACACATCCTAATTTCAGGCAGTTGCCCCTATTACTAAACATTACGCATGGGTTACAAAGGATTAGGTTCTGCCTTCCATCAGAAGTTATGACCCTAGGGCAATAAAGATTCCTCAAACAGAGCCAAAAAAAAGCAGTAACGACAAATAACATATTTATAAATTTAACTACATAAAAAAGAAAATTTCTGCTTATTAAAACATGCCACTATTAGAATGAAAAGCATGCCATGAAGTCAGAGAAGATGTTAACAAAACTTTTCCATAATAAAGAAATAAAAAGCTACTCTAAATCAATGACAGAGCTCAATGGAAAAATTGGCAAAGGACTTCAACAGCCATTTCTCAGAGAAAGGATATATCAAAGGCTAATTGGTATATGAGAAAGTGATTCAATCTCATAGTCTTCACGGAAATGCAAATTAAAACCACAATAAGTTAAATTAATTAAAATCTCTAAAATGGCTAAAATAAATAGATGATTATATCAAGTGTCAACAAGAGTATGGGGACAACTGGAGGTCCTATACACATACCTACTGGGAGTCTACATTAGGATAAACATTGAAATACTGGTTGGCAGTATCCACTAAAGTTGAACATCTGCATATCCAATGATCAACGGTCTAAAATATGTACTCATCAGAAATGCATGCAAATCATATATAGAAATTATTCAAAGCAGTACTATTCTTAATAGTTCAAATAATCATCCATAGTATAATGGATAAAGGAATTTGGGCTTATTCATACAACAGAATGCTACATCGCAATGAAAATGAACCAACTACTGCAATGTGCAAAAATGTGAATGAATCTCACAAACATAATGCTGAGCAAAAGAAGTCAATTACAAAAGAACAGGTGGCGTATGGTTCCATTTATGGAAACACCAAAAACTGGGAAGACATGATGTTAGAAGTCAGGATAGTGAATAACTTGAGGTAAGAGAAATTAGTGCCTAGGAGCGGGCACAATGCGGACATCTGTGGTGCTGACATTTTCTATATTCTGATCTACATGGTTATGTTCATTTTGGAAAAAAATCAGCAGTTGGACACATCACTTGTGCAACTTCCTGTAGGCACGTGGTGCTTCAATAATGAACTTAGGATTCTAACAGCCTTATCAAGGTATAACTCACATGCCACAAAATGTAACCATTTAAGCGTACTATTCAATTAGTTTAAATAAGTTTCTATAGTCGTCCAGTCAACTCCACAATCCATTGTTAAGTCAGCTGTCACGTGTTCCTCTCCTTGCCATTTACCAAAATTCTGTAGATGTCACTAAACTGCTATCATCTCCTTTCCCAAACTTGTACTTGTGGGCTAGCACCAGCAGTTAATATCAAAGACCTCGATGAAGGACAACATAAGAAATTCATTTTATTAGTATCTTGAGATCTCCGACAGTCAGGAATGAATTTTGTAGTTCCTCTAATTGTAATCTCAATCCTATCTACTGTTATATATTAGTATATTGTTACATAAACATATAATATTTAGCAGGGGACATTCCTACAAGTATATGAAAAGACTCATCTTGGCAGGGTGAACACCTAATAAACTGATTACGGGAAAAAAAATTTATATATATCTGGCAGCTCTCCTAGGTGGATATGTCATTGACCTTGCATGTAAAAATCATGCAATCATAGGAATAGAGAGGATGAGATGTTAGGCAAAATATTAAAAAGCAGACATCATCATGAGTAAAAAGACTTAGGGGAAGAAAAGGGAGGTGGTTAGAATTACTCTCGTTGCTATTGTCTGCTTTGGTTGTGCACGGGAAGGATTGTTTAATTTTTATTTTTGAGTGACTGGGTAGATAGTGGGGGATATCAGCAGAGGAGTTTGTGAAGGAAGATGATGGGATCAGTTTTAGATTTATTAAGTATGACGTGCCCGAGAGACATCTGAGTACAAGTTACTAAACACCTGGCAGTCGGGAGAGAAGTTTGGACCTAATCAATGTGTAAGTGAAAGTGAACCCATGGATTTGAATGATATCATCTTGAGAAAGCATGTAGAGTGAGAAGGAGAAAGATAAGGAGGAAGTCCTGGGAAATGCCTATATTTAGGGGGTGGACGTGTGAAAGAAGGCATGCCCATGGAGGAGACAGAGAGGTAAGAAAAATAAAAGGAGAGCTAAAATGAAACCAAGAGGATAGTTATAAAATAAGGGGCTTTTGAATTGCACCAAGAGTGGCAGATAGATCAAATAAGAGAGAGAAAAGTTTGTTTCCTTTATTGCCCCAGCTAGTGACCCAGCTGCGTTGGCCCCAAACTGTTGGTATCCTGCATATTTATTTACATGTTATTGTTAAATAGGCTACTTGAACATTCTAGGTTTCTTAAGAATCTCAATCTTCATGGTAAACTCCATCATACAAGTTAGCCACTGTGTGTGAAAATCACGCATATTGAAGTAATCTTTTTATTAAGCTGCTCCCTTGATGTCTTCATTGTCTACATCAACTATGCTGAGCTCATTCTTCATTTCCTAAATCTTGAGACCATTTTCTACCTATACGCATGTATAAAAAGAGCACAGTTGATACTGCACACTTCCAGTTAGACGAAATTTTAAAATGCCTATTCACCAATGCTCAATGTGTGCTCTCCATAATACCCTCCACACGCTGACGATAATCTCCACAATAGCTATGGATGGCGTATGGAAACTATTTCAGTAGTAGTCTGGTTAAGTTAGCTAAGAACAGTGATGATCTCTATCTCCTGCTCAAATAGACCAGTACTCTTCAATTCTATAAATCTCTTTCTTGTTCACACCGAGTCCTAGACATACTTATAAGTTTATACTGAAATGTAAAGGAATATATATTGATAATGTCTCTTGCCTGCTTAAAATCTTCAAAGACCACATTTTTGCCTTCCAGATAAAGTCTTTGACATAACACACAAGTCCCTTCATTACCTAGTCCATGACTACCTTTCCAGGATGGGATCTCATGTCCATATTGCAGACATTTGGCTCCGGCTCCCTTCGTCAATGCTTTCTCCTGCCTTTGTACTTTTGCATGTATTGCTCCTTCTTCCTGAAATACTCTTTCCCGGTCTAACAACATGCACTAAAAATTTCACATAAGTTTTTCATTTTCACATATAATCTCATTTAATTCTGACAACAGCCCTGAGGTTCAGGGGTATCACTATTCCCATTTTGTATATTGTAATGGAGCTTTCAAGAGATAAAGTAAGTTTTCCAAAGTCACACAGGAAGTGCTAACATAAGGGTGTGAACACATGTAGTCTGACCCCAAAGTCCATTATCTTAACCTGCACACTCCATTCTCTTTTCTCCCCCTAGTCTATATAAGTTTTACTCCATCTTTGAGGCCAGTACCCCCCAATATCAAAAGCTTGAAATTTTGTGTACTAAGCCTGCCATAGTTCTTATCATACTACAGTATAATTAGCTATTTACCAGTTTGTTGAAAATAATACATTGGTGGCCTCTTGAGAAAAGAGCTCTGTCATTTAGCTCCACATCCCTGTGCAGTGACTTGTCATGCTTATGTTGCAAATCAAGAAACTAAGGTTCAAAAGTTTAAGGAAATTGAAGAAGAGTACCTAGCTGCAGTGAGACTGAAGCTATGCCTTCAACCAGGAGCCTCTGACTCTCAATCTCATATGCCTTCCTCTCCTCTATATTATCTTTTAATAAAAGAACACAATAAAGTCACTGTGAAGTATCAAGGTCCCTGTTTAGAAAAAACATTCATGTAATCAATACATATAAACATAATATACCTAAGGCATTAAAATGATGAATGAGAATAGTGCAAGGACCTAGTTGAATACTAGTAAGCTTTACGATTCCATTGTGCAAAGACAAATACTGCAACATGATCCAAATCTGAGTCATGTGTTTAATATGTTAATACATCAGCCTAAAGTAAGAAGGGAAGAGCTATGATAAACTCATCAGCATAAGTAAACTAATATTTTCTTTTATGGATTGCTAATTTTAAAATGATTTTTAAAATTCTAGACCCTTAAAAAGCATCTGAAAATAAGCAAGCTTAGTAAATCATGCAAGTGTTTAATCCACATAGGTCAATTAATATATAACAGTCATGCCTAAAAAAACCACATAAGTTAGAAACTTTATGAGCAATGTTTGCTAAATATGAACCATGTATTTATGCTTTATAAACCTATTAAAATTAAGCATTTTCTAGAAACCTTTCCTCCGTGCATAATGGCACACAAAGCCTGCTTTGTGTCATCCATGTACTCGAGTAATTAGAACAGCTGGAACTTACTATGATTCAAAAGTTGCATAGTGCAGATTTTCAGTATAACTCATACAAGCCAATCTCCTTAAATGGACTAAATCCAAGTTGCTGCTGTTATCGTTTCACAATACAAAAGCCTTTTGCTTGTTCATAATGCTATGACTTTTGTTCAGCTGTTTTATCTCCTTTGTGTCGACAGTTCTTAGAACGGAGAAGAGGAATGTGTCTTTTTTAAATTGACTTGATCTTGCACATCAGTGTGACACAGAGATAGACTCATTCACTTCACCACTTTTTAAGATGATTCCCATGAGTTTTCACAAAATGAAAGAGAAATCACAGATTAATTTGAGATAACTACTTCTAAACAGAAACGTTGTAATTCCTTCTGAATCTGAACACCCTAGACAATTGATGATAACATCCTATGGCCTCTGCATATGTTACTTATTGTCACAATTCTTATACCCAAACCAGCCTCAAATATCATAACCAGTTTTAGAATTTATATCTTGGCACTAACTACACTAACACCTAATTTTAAATCTGCAAGTCAAATTTTAAAATCTTTACACCAAAAATTCTTCAATAAATTCTTAGTTCTTCACATTCTAACTGGAAATATTTCTCCTATCAGTGAATATTCACTGAGATGTCTGAATTATATGTCTAAAACTTTTTCCTAGGGAAACTTCTAATGATTTTCTGAATGTTAGCTATGACTTTCAGCTCCTACTTATGTAACAGAAATCATTCATTTTCGTTACCGTTCTTGCTAATGCCACAAATCTCTGCCAAAGAAAGTAAGGAAGTACACAAAAGAGTCACCCCCATTTTATTTCTGTGAAGAACTGGCAGACAAACAGAGACTAGGATTTGATGGTTGGGAATGTTTATGAGCCTCTGAAACTTCCAGATTTAAGGTATTCTGATACTGAGGATAAAATTCAAAGAAATAAATCTTTACTCTTCTTCCTATTCCTTTGCTAATTTTAACCTTCAAGATGGTTTTTACTTGGGTCAGATAAAAAAAAAAGGAGGAAGACGTTGAAGATTCTTCTGATAAAAGTAAAGAGATATCTATGATGTTCTCAGAGAGGTGACATTAAAATAAGGCCATGAGCTCACAGCATTCAGTTTCAGGAGATCTGCAATTCTCTGTGTCATTTCTATTCCAGTGAGGTGAACGGCATCCCATGAGGAACACTTCACAGTTCGAGAGACATAAAGGGCACGTTATATATCAATCTCTGAAGTCCTTCTGAGTTTCTATTTTTTGATATTTAAATGTAGTACTTCATAGAAAACTAAAAGATAAGTGTAAAATAGATACACGTAATTGTCGTTAACCAAAAGAGATTCCACATTAAAAAAGATAAAGCTAGTGGGTGGATGGAGACAGAGAAAGAGAGGAAGAGAGAAAGAAAGGAAGGAGGGAAGAGAAAGAAAGGAAAGAAGGAGAAACTTTTTAAAAGATTCATCTCACATTGCATATTTAGTTAAGTCCTTTCAGAAGGCATTACCTGAAATGATACCACAGTAATGACTGTGAGGAGCTGATTTCTCTGTGACTTTTTCCTCCATGGACCTTTTCTGCCTATATACACGGTGTGGGTGACCCGTAATGGCCATTGTATCATTGAGCGGTTCAATAAATATGAAGTCCTCATTGAGCTGTATAAATCCCATCTGGAATATATAACATAAAAAGGTATTTAAGAAATACTATTTGAATAAATTAATTTCTAGGTTCTCCTACTTACACACACTCTATTTTCTTTCACATATATGCATACATTCTTCTAGTAAAGCTATTTTAGCAGCCCCACTAATAAGGTGACTGTCTTCCCATTTTATTACTTCATCTTTACGTACTTTATTGCACTAGCATAAACTTCATTTAGTTAGTTTTAGCCTGTGTGGGTGGGAGGCTAGATGCCAGCAACAGATGCACAGTAAAAATTCTGGAATGTTAAAGGCTCACTTTGGGAGACCCATGGGGTCACTTACATGTACAGCATGTACAGAAGAGCAATACAGTTTTTAATTGGGTACATCACATGGTTCAGCTTTTTGACGATTGTTACTTAATAAAGTAATTCATGTAACATATCAAAGCAAATGTAGGAGACATAGCACTGAAATTATCACAACATAACATAACATATCATAACATTCTTAAAGCCTTCTAGTAAGCAATTTGAAAATTTCTGAATAATAAATTACAGAAGAAACGAAGCATCACTCACATAAATAAGTTTCATTTCATACAATGCCATGTTTTCAAAGTTAGCCAATTTTTGACAGAGTGCTAAAAATTGTAAAATATGGTTATGATTAATAAAAAGACCTCATAACAAGTAGGTATCCTTTTATTATATTGAAGCTAAGCCTGGTCATTTCTTTTCTTCCTTTTTTAGAATAGAAATTTGCATTATAACTAGGAAAATATTGCACATGGAAGAACATATGACTGGATCTTTTCAATTTTTATTATCTTGCTCTACTGCAATACACATATATAAAACATATTTGACTATTTATTCTGTTAACTCTTTAGTAAATATTTTTGAAGAAATAATCCCCTAAAACCTGCATTATTTATACCCAACATGCTAATATCAAAGTTCTTATTTCTGTTTTGCATTAACTATTGAAAAATTATGTACGGTTCACTTTAATTTGATCCACATATAACTAGCACAGTAATAATATAATTATTTCTTCAGATATAGTAATTCTTCCAAACTAGATATTAAGAAAAAATAAATCTATGCTAAAAAGTGTATGTTTTCCACAAAAGTATAGAAGAGGTTTTTTGTTTTGTTTTCATTATTAAAGTGTATTGCCTCTTCTATATAGAAAGACCAAGTGATCGCCAATATGTTACCTCATTTTATGCTGTGCAGAATGGACAGTACAAGATACCTTAAGAATAAATCTAAAATCCTCATCAATTTCATTTTATTGAATTTTTATATCACTAATAAAATTCTCAAGTACTATCTATTTCTGTCCCCTTCTCCTCTCTCTCCCGTTCTTTTCCTCTCTCTCTCCCAGTCTCTTCCTCTCCTCTCTCTCTGTTTCATACACACATGGGTGCACACATCATTTGCAGGTGGGAATAATGCAAAATTCCCCCAAATTTTCCCTGTAGCCTAATTTGATGGGAAAAAAAACTGAATATCAAGTATTTTTAAATTTAAATAATAATCATTGAAGATATAGTACATCTACACATGGATTGAGGATAGGTAGTATCACATTATATATCACTGATCCAGATTATGAAAATACAGAAAAAGTTACTCTAATATATTAGTGTGATTCTGAGGTTCAGACAGTATTCAAGGTCACTAATAAAAGAGACAGTGTGGCTGATGATTAAAATAATAATTGCTATGATGCCCAGTTAGAACGTCTCAAGTAAACATACTCAGTTTCTCTAAATCACAAATTTGCAATCTGATACATTCTTTCAGCAGGTTATAAACATGGTTAGAGTTATAACAATAAACCCTATAAAATTTAATTGCATACTATCATAAAATTTAATGACTCCAAGAACAGATTCTGAATTTAAGATTATTTGGGTTCACCACCTACTACTGGCCATGTAACCATGAGAAAGTTACAGCACCTTTATCTGTATAACAGCTTCACTGGGTTGTTTGGAAGATTTATTGTTTAAAGCACATGTAATGCTCTGATCATAGGATCTGATACTGGGGAACCACTCCATAAATGTTTGCCATGATTTTTATTTTAGTAATAAGAATAACCACAATAAATATAAGCACTCAAACATTTGAGTATGGACTGAAGAGCTCAGAGAGCCCAAAGAATCAGTTTGTTCATCTTTGTAACTCCACATTAGCACATTAAATATTGTCTGAAATAAATGATCTTTAGTTAGGATTTGGAAACCTCTTCATAACATAGAATTATCTGTTGTGTTAGGCTTTTATCTATAGACATTTTTAAAAACAAGACGGCTACTTTTAAAATGGAAAAAAATGTTGGAATAAGTATAAATGGTGACTCATCCCTTGAATACATATTTACTGTCTGACCACAGGGTGCCAGATTCAGTTCATCCTGGGGCATATTCAGAACCAAGCGTTCAGTGTTCTCTCTTTACGGAAGGGTTTTCTGAGACCAGAATACTATCCTACAGCACAAGAAGTCCTCTCGTTTAGCTCGGTATCTTTCATGATAATGACTTGTATTAAAGCACAGTTGCAGAAAATCTTGATGTTTACTGTGTCCCAACAGAGGGCTCACTTTTTCCACTAACGAAATAGATTTTTTTATCTGCACGGTGATTTTTTTTTTTTTTTCCTTTTTCTCCCCAAAGCCCCCCGGGTACATAGTTGTATATTCGTTGTGGGTCCTTCTAGTTGTGGCATGTGGGACGCTGCCTCAGCGTGGTTTGATGAGCAGTGCCATGTCCGCACCCAGGATTCAAACCAACGAAACACTGGGCCGCCTGCAGTGGAGTGCGTGAACTTAACCACTCGGCCACGGGTCCAGTCCCTCTGCACGGTGATTTTACAAGTCATGGAGGAACACAAATCCATATTAACCTCTTTGCACAAGTGCCCCTGTGTTTGACGATCCACAATTAGACAGCATTCATTTTAGTGCCAATATGGTCCTTTCAATTTTAGAAAGAAAGAAAAGGCTATTTGAATTAATATGGTAGAATACATTATTTAAAATAAATGCAAACTATCTAAGGGTTTTTCTCCCAGATTGCCCTTTTCAGATTTTTCAAATTTACTTTTAACTATTTTGAGACATTTCATGCAAATATTTGGAAATGAAATTGTTTAATAGTTGTTTCCTACCTTATTTCTGTCATCAGGTGCATTTTCTCATATGGTGGAATCTGCTCTTTTGTTATTGAATGTTATTCTTTGATTTGACATTTTAGCAGGAATTTCAGTATTTTGCAAATTTACCATTACTTAAATAAGTGAAAATAAGTTACCATCCATTTCTTTTCTTACTTGTTCTGATATTTTACTCTTTCTCTATTTAGATGCCTCTATGATTTTTAAAACAACCATTAACATCGATCATGTTGGTATACTAATACTGCCAACAACTTCAAATCAACACATGAAATTTGATTTGGCTAATGTACCTAGATTTTTATGTATTCTTGCTTCAATTCACCAAATACAAATGTTTCATTTTTCAAATTCAAATTAATTATGGCCTATTCAATAGACAAATAAATTCTAAAGCTCTAAGATAAGTGTGACTAAAACATAACTAAAAAATTAGAAAGCAACATGGCACTCTCTGTTCTTGTTCCCACTCCTGCTACGTTAACTACTGCCTCCCACTGCCTCACTTCCTATTCACTCACAGAACTGAAGCACTATTAAAGTTATCTCAAGTTTTCTCTTCATTCTTCCATGCTCCTTTCTGGAAATTTTCTTTATTTTCTAGAACCTTGGTTTTCTAGGTATACTGTCAGTGGACTTGCTGAAGGTATTCATCTGATGCTTAAACTGCATGTTGTGAGTCTTTGAAAGTATCCTACTTTAAAAAATACATGCCATATCACAAGAACTAAATACCGTAAGTGTTAAAAGAGATGAGGAAGGTGGTGGGTCGTTATAATTTCAGGATATGAGGAGAGTCTTGAGGGACAGCAGGATTTGGATAAGACTGGGGCAAGTTGCTCCCTGTAAGAGGAAGCATTATGAACAAGGGCAAAGCATAAGTGGAGTCTAGGGAACAGTTCAGGAAGATGCCTGGCTTAAGTAGAGAAAGGGGAAAATATAGCCAAAAAATAAGAACCCATATAACTGAAAACATCAAATTACGAAGTTCTTGATAGGAAAAGGAAAGTCAATGTCCTGAAGGTCTGAGGATGATTAGTCTACTATCCGACTAGAAGATATATTAGAGAATTAGTGAAATACTGGAAGTAGCACAAGTGTTTTATTTCTAAACAGCAGTAATGGAAGTTGCTGAAAGGATCCGGCTCGTAAAAACATTTTAGACAAATATCTGATGCTCTACATGATCTAAACTTCTATATAAGTTTGGGTTTTTTAAAAGTTTTTTTCTTGTATGGTAATGTTATAGTGTATATCTCATTAAGCAAATAAAGCATTATATAGTTTAAAATGTAACCATAACATGGAGATTCCTCAAAAAATTAAAAATAGAACTACCATACGATCCAGCCATCCCACTACTGGGTATTTATCCAAAGAGCTTGAAGTCAGCACTCCCAAAAGTCCTACGCACCCCAATGTTCACTGCAGCATTATTTACAATAGCCAAGACATGGAAGCAACCTAAGTGCCCAGCAACAGACGAATGGATAAAGAAGATGTGGTACATATATACAATGGAATACTACTCAGCTGTAAAACAGAACAAAATCATTCCATTTGCAATAACATGGATGGACCTTGAGGGAATTATGTTAAGTGAAATAAGCCAGCGAGAGAAGGATAATCTGTGTATGACTCCACTCATATGAAGAAGTTAAAATTATGGACTAAGAACAGTTTAGTGGATACCAGGGGAAAGGTGGGGTAGGGGGTGGGCACAAAGGGTGAAATGGTGCACCTACAACATGACTGACAAATATTAATGTACAACTGAAATTTCACAAGATTGTAACCTATCATTAACTCAATAAAAAAAAAAATGTAACCATAACATAGGACTTAACATAAACCATAATACTATAAGTTTGTTTTATGGTTTATTCAAAAAAATGTCATTTTCAATATGTAAATGGGAGTTATTTTTCATGCATTTGTGTATTTTACCTATGCAGACAAATCTGTATGAAAATACACTTCTGACACTATGTCCTCTTGTCTTATCATACTAAAATACTCTTCCTGACTTGACCCTTTCAATGTTTCCGCTTTATCCTTAATGAAGGATATATAAGGTAAAAGGCCATGATAAATCTTGCCTACCTCTCCAGCTCTATTTTTACTACCTAAACTTCATATATAGCCATAACAAACAAATTTTAGTTGTGTGGATAAATTTTATATTTTAACATATTTCAGAATATGTTGCATGATTTTTAGTTGCATGATCACATCTTGGTACATTGCACATGCTTTTTCCTCTTTCCAGAATGTCACTGTTGATATGAAGGGTCATTCCTTCAAAATCAAGCCAACCCTGTCCTCTCTCCAAAGTAACCACTGCCTCCCCTCTCCACTTCCACAGTGTACCTTTTCCATATTACACTAATAAATCCAATGTGGTTATTATTTTCGTGTCTCTCTGATTAGACCATGAGCTGTCTGAGGGAAGGCTTTGGGCATAGCACTCATCATCATGCCTTCAATACACAAGACCTGGTACAAAGTGGGCACTCAAGGAATGTTGCTTTTAACTCAATGTATTCTTCCTTTTTGAGATAAAAGAAAATATACCGATTCACTGCTCTGAAGAGCATCTATTCACCCTCCGGGGGACTCGATATGGGGGCAAATTACAGTTTTATTTCTTTCCTCTGGTATTTCCAATGTTGTTTTCCTTGTGCGCCCAAGTTCTACCTTTAGGAAAAGCTTTCATGTGACCACATTGCTAACATCATTCCATTTTCTTTCACTGCCAAAGGGTTTCAAAAAGAATCATGAAACTACAATGGTAGAAGGAAACTTAGAAATCATCCAGCCATCACTGGGGTTTTAAAATCAAGAAAACCAAGGCTTAGAAATGTTGCATGACTTGCCTAAAATCACACACACAGCTCATGTGAATGTCAGGGCTAGAATCTAGGTCTCCCAACTTCCAAATTGATTTTTGGTTTTAATACATCACTCTAAATTTGCTTGCTACCTACATTCTACTTAACATTTCGACTTGCATTCTGGTTTCCCCCACTGAGCTCCAGAAATTACTCTGAGGCCACCCACAATTTCCTTTCCTTTATTCTCCTCTCTAAGGCATTGGACTCTTGACCACTTTTCTCTTCCATGAATATTACTTTGCTCTAGTTCTCTTCTTCTCTAGCAACTGTTTCTGTTTCCTTAAACAGGTCATGTTCCTCACTCCACGGGAGGTCTGTGTCAGCAATTGTTCTCTGCATTTATGACTCCCAATGGTTTTATAGCTCCCTTTACGGAGATGATTCCCAAATCCCCCTCACAGCCCACTGCTTCCATTAAAGATCCACTCTCCCTGTCCCTCGCTTCTCATGATCTCACTTCAGTTCTATCGTCATTCTCTCCAAACCAGCACCTCCTCCCTAAGTTTGTATCTGTTCCTGACTCTAATTGTTTTCTAGTTACCCAGCTAAAAAAAGTATATAGTCCTTTACTCTTCCCTTTCCAAACTTACATTAAAATATTTATAAGAAAACAATAATATAAGAAAATAATATGCCTGTATGTTAGACACTGTATATACATTATTTCATTTAATCAAACAGCAAGCTTGGGACACATATGCTAATTTCACCAGTTTCACAGTTGAAAAATGTGAGTTTCAAAAAGATTTATTGTGCCCTAAGGTTACAAATCAGTATGTGGGGAAGACAGGATTCAAACCAACGACTGCCTGGCTTTAAGTGCATGCTGCCTTTGGGAGGCTATCTGAAAAAGGTTAGGCCTGCCATATGACTGTTATTCCAAATAACTCTCATCTTTAAAAAATTTTGCACTGAGGATTTGATGTCAAGCACAACACCTCACAGATGGTAGATGTCCAAAATCTGATATCAATAGCAAGGCCAGGCCCCATCCCTCACAGAGCAGAAGACAAAAATACTGCGTCAGGCTCTGAACTTTATCTTGAGCTGACGGTTTTATGTGATCAGACTTATCAGCTGCCAAAGGCACACTGGCTCTGTGAGTGGGCTGAGGGCTTCATCTCCAGGCCGCCTGCAATGGTGGATGCCCAACAACTCCCCCACGGCAGATCTGGGAGAATATTTCAAGGTTTTAGTTTTTCTTTCCTTCTTCCTTCCTTTTAATTTTCTTTCTTAAAATGTTTTCTGATTATAGAACCAGAAATTTTAAATAGCAGAACATTTAAAAAATATAGTTAAAAGATAAAGTAATCATCCCAAATCCCATCATATAGAATGATTTTATACATATTTATATATTTCTTTTTAGTCTATTAACATACACACATAAGCATATAAGTATGATATACCTGTGTGTGTGCGTGTGTGCCTATATACATGCATACATGTTAAAGGTTTATATTCTACTATATTTTCTCATTTAAGAATAGCTTAATAGCTATTTTCTTTCTTAATAGTATTAAATAATCTTTATAAGCCTGATTTTTAATTGATGAATTAGTTTATACTCTAAATATATCATAATTTTATTAGCTTTTCATT
Source organism: Equus caballus (assembly GCF_041296265.1). NCBI lineage: Eukaryota > Metazoa > Chordata > Mammalia > Perissodactyla > Equidae > Equus > Equus caballus. The sequence continues at coordinate 61,177,392 of NC_091697.1, forward strand.
CATTCCATCCTCTATTCAATGAAATGCTTATGAGTATCAACATTGTACAGGCAGAGTTCAGGATGCAGTAGTGAACAAGGCTGGTAAGACCCATCAGCAACTTAGATGCCAAGAGGGGAGACAATGTGCTCTTTATTCAACTAAGTCAAAGTTATACATACAATTGTTCCATAACCATCTGTTAATAAGCTTTGCATTGATGGTTTACATACCTATTTATGTCTGTGTTCTATTACACAATCAAAACCAAGATTAAACTACAGCCTGGAAGTATCCCACCAGACACTTAAGGGCAAAGGCAGGAGCTGAAAGTGACCATCTGGAGAAGAGGAATTAACCCTCTTTAAAGGATGGGTGTGAGACCACAGGGACTGGGAATCTCTGAAGAGGGAAGCCTCCCAAGAACCCACAAATGTGGCCCATGAGAGAAAGAAGAGTGTCCATTTTAAGCACCTGCCAAACACAGAGCGCAGCAACAGCATCCCATGACACCATCAGTCCCGTAAGCACTCTCCCCCTTCTCACCTCCCTTATAGGATCAGTCCTAAAGGAGCCAGAGATGCCCAGTGCACTGAGCAGAAGGAACGAAAGCTCTAGGTGGGGAAATAATGAGGACGCTGACTCCATTCCCCCTTCTTCACTGCCTGTCATTAGCTCTAAGAAAGCCTGAATGTAGAGGGGGTGTGGGACACAAATTAACTTCATGTGAATTTGGATGGTTTGACAGACAAATATTTTAATTACCAAATAGAGACTATTTGTGACTAACTTTGCCAGGGGACTTCTCCCAACCTAAGAGGGAAGAACACCAGACAGAAGACCAGAAGGAAAAAAAAAAAAACTCTAGTTTTTTTATGATATACTTGAGTCCTGTTTAGTCAACGAAAAGTTATACATGTATAATATGAACTCAGGTGCCAAGTACTATGAAGGGGTTAGAAAGCGAAGTGGGGATATCCTTTCTGGGTGAGGTGACATCTGAGCAGAGACCTAGAGTATGAGAGACAGCCAGACTAAGGTGTAGGGGGAGAATATTCTGGGCAGAGGGAGAAACAAAGACCCTCAGATAGGAACAAGCTTAGCACGTTTAAAGAAAAGCAAGGCGAATGTGGCTGGAGCAGAGTGATACATAGGAAATGACTGTCAGAAAGAAGCCCAGGGGCATTCCACAGCAGTGTCACTTATTTGATTCATATTCAGTAATAAACCCTGATGAAATCCTCCTTTGGCTTTTAGACCATCTATCTTTTCTTGGACACTGGTTACAGATTTTACTATGGGATGCTTCATGATGGCCTTCTGTGTTATGTTCTTTCAACACAGTCTTATTTTATCTACATAATAATTACACAGGAACAGATTTCATTCCTACAAATGAAAAAATATGCTTTCTCTCCCATTTTCTTGAAAACCACCGCCCTCTTTTAACTTTTCCCCAAGACTTGACAGAGATATGGATTTAAAAACAATTTCAAAAATGTTCCTTTTTAACTCCATTTAGATAAACAACATTACAAGTATGATAACAAATAGAAGCTGTTCTATGTTGCAGAAGTAAAAAGGAAGTGGTAAAAACTGGTAAAGTGGTAAATGAACGCTCCGTCCTAACATTTACTTATCCAAAATGACTGATATTTTCGTTAATATGGTGGTTATCTCACTTCTCATTTTATAGTCTAATTTTTGCTCATATCAAGAAGAGCTATTGATTTTCATATACTTTCTTGTATCCATTCACTTTACTGTAATCTCTTGTTGCTTATAAAGATTTTTTAATTAATCCATTGGGATGTCTATGGATTCTCTAAATATGCAAAGAGCGAGTTGAGAAACAGGGAGCAAATTCAGTTTTAAATCTACTTCTAAGTTTATCAACCTGTCTAGACGAAAGCTATTCTGTTCCATTGTATCTCCTGATGATTATTTACTGTTCATTACAAATGTACTCACTAAATACCTACCATATGGCACTATGTAAGGCATTGAGGATTCAAAGATGAAAACAGATTTAATCCCTGTTTTCATGGACCTTCTATATTAGAGGGAAAGACAGGAAAATCTCAAGTATTCAGACAAATATACTTAAGAAATAATAAATTGTTAAAAGTATAATTAAAGAAACAAACAAGGATCTGAGAGAAATAGAGAACAGGATGAAATGCTAGAGAGGGTGGCCCAATAAGACCTTTCAAAGGAGACAGCATTTGAAGCAAGACCTAAGGAAGGAGCCAGCCATATGAAAACGAATATAAGTGAGGGAAGAGATGTATTAGGGGGAAGATGCCATATACTAAGGCTATGACCTCGGAAGATATATGGGAGGAACTCAATAGATCAACTTTGTATTTATAAAAGTATACATTTTTAAATTATTTTTTGTAACAACATATGTTTGTGTTCTATATGTTTATGTACAGTAAAACATTTTAAAAATGAAAAATAATAAATAACTATATTACTTAGCAATATAGAGGAAAGGCAAGTACTAAAAGAAATGCAATTGCTCCTGGAGGGCAGAAATCAAGGATGGAGAGGAGGGGGCAGAAGAGTTTATTTTTTCCATTATAATTTTTGTAATAAGTATTGACTTTTCAAAGGATGTACATATATGACTTAGATTACTCTTTAATTTAAAAGAAACGTTGAAATGGAAAGGCACAAGACTTCTTGGGAAGCTACTGCAGTAATTAAAACAATAAATAATGGTGGTATTAGTGTAAAGTCTATCGGTGAGGAAAACCCATAAGCAACCCAGGACACAGTTAAAGAATTGACGTGGAGACTGAGCCAGTGGTAGCAGTCATAGACAAATAATTATAACTGCAAAAATAGAACAGGGGGGCTGGCAGGACAGGACTCACGTAGAGCTCTGAAGACCATAAAAAGACATATAGATTTTATTTGAAGTGTAACTGGAAGTAACTGACAGTGGATGGCATAATCCAATATAAATTTTGAAGAACATTCTTGTTCTTTTTTGGAAAACAGATTATAGGGTGACAAGAGTAGAATCAGGGCGACCAGATTGAAGTCAGTTATAATAGTTCAAGTGCAAGATCATGGTGGCTGAACTAAGGATGTGGAGAAAAATAAATCATTTAAGATTAATTTTGGATTCTCACACAAACCAGATGGCAACCACCCAACTTCCACGTTGGAATATGCAAGGACAATAACACGGAGAATTAAGGATGACTTCAGAGTTTCTGGCTTAAGTAATCAAGAAGGGGAGATAGATGTCTGTAATTAAGACATAAATGTCAAACACCGAGGATGAAACAGATTTTAGGGGCAGAGAATCGAAGTTTCTGATGGGACCTGATTGGGTTTGATATATCTGTGAAACATCTGAGTGGAGAAATCAAGCAGACAGTTAGGGGCATAGAGTTTAGAGGAGAGTTTTGAGCTAGAGACATACATCTAAGAGCTGCCATTATAAAGATAAATTTTCAATCCATGCAGATGAGTGATGTTATCCAGAAAGAGAGTGACAAGAAAGAATAGAAGAGTGGTCTAAGACCAAACTCTGAGGACCCTAACATTGAGAAGCAGAGAAGGACTCAGCAAAGGAGACTGAGGAGGAAGGGCCAGTGAGGTTAAAAGAAAAGTAGGAGCTTGGATAATTGATTTTTTTTTCCAGAATTAACTCTTTCTAGAAGTGGCTTTTAAGAAAATACAGGAGTAAACTCTCTTCAGTTCACTCTGAAGAAGCTATTGCCCTGTCTAACCTATATTGCTCAAGTTAAAAATTCAGTAGTCCTATGCAAGATGATCAAACACATGTGCTCATGCCATTACGTTCAACAGCAAAAACAGCGAAAGAGCACTTCCCTGCCTATATCAATCAGGTTCTCAAAAGTCACAACGACATGACTTACTTTTGTTGCAGATGAGAGAATTTTACATATTCCATTTTGTTGTATCATGAGAAGAACTTAAATTTATTAAGTAACTTTGCCTGACATATATATATATATATATACATATATTTTAAATAAATTTATTTTTATATATATTTTATATATATATATTATATATATTTTATATATATTTTAAAGGTAGCTTCCAACTTGCCACCCACCCTAGCACACTTCATGAATTGGTGTGCTTTAGTTGTACACCTAGTTGTTAAAGGGTTAATCACTCCGTGATTTTTCAGAGCCATTCACCATGGTGATGAGCACTTGCAGCACTTATCTCATGCAATTCCAGCCCAGTTATGTGCTTTAAGTAGAACTGAATGAGACCACTGAGAAAGCTGCACAGCTGCGATTTGGGGAAGTACTCATCACCGCCAGGTCTTACTGGTGACCTCACAATTAATAGAGATGTTGCCAACCTCCTACATATCCCTAGAGAGTAGATGCGAATTCATTTTACCATGGAAACAAGATTAGTGGAGCAAACTACTCAAAGACCATAGCACTGGTACTCAGAGACGGAAAATGTGCTGCAACTTATTTTCCAGCTTCAATGAAAGGTCAAACAAATATAATCATTAATTTATTTAACAATATTTACTGAGTGCATAGTATGTGTCAGCTAATATGCTAGATGCAGGAAATACAGCAGGGTACAAAACAGTCGTTTTAAAACAGATGATCTTAAGTATCTTTTATAACAACTGAGTTTACTTATTGTAGATTTTAAGTCCTCTTTCCTATTTGCACCCACAACAGCAAAATGTGTTGGTTTTTTCCCACTTAGGACTCTTGGATCATTCAAATATTTGCCCCCACCCCCACTTTGAATGGCATTAAGTAATATCCAAGAAATTATACTGGTGTTTTCCCCCTTAAAGGGAGAAACAAATCTTGTACCAAGAAAGTTCTTTCTCACATGGCCTGTTTCTTAATGACAAGATCCCCAAATACAAACACATGACTAAGGAGAGTTAAAAGAACACGCTTGACCTTTTCTCCTCTCAACCTTTTTTACTCTCTCTCTAATACATGTCCCATCAATGAGTAAAAAGACTCAAAAAGCTAATGTAATAACAGGCTAAATTATTAGAGGTTACCTTGGGAGGTAATACCACTAAAGAGCTGAAATAATCTGCTATAAACTGGGGAACCCAATGCACTCTGCACATAGCAGACCACATCAGAAATATTACGCTCACGCATCGTTTTATGAAAGACATTTATAAATAAGACCATATCTAAACCAGAAATTAGGGGTCAGTTTGTTCCAAATTCTACCCAGAGAAGAAGAATTCCACCTGTTCATCAACATTCCTGATAAATATTTAATATTATGTTTATGCATTTCAATCACTAAAAGAGCAATCATCACTCTGAAGCAATCCAGCCTTCTACTGGACAGTGGTAACTCTCCAAAAGATTTTTATAAAAGGTCCAGAAGGCTTCTTCACCACGACTCTAAACCATGAGTCCTGATTCTGCATCCTAAGCACCTTATCACATTTCAAATGTATGACAAATGCTCTCACGGCCTCTCTCTATGTGCCCAGTTACTACAGCAATTCCATAAATGAAATAGGTTCCCTATCCTTCTTCATTCTTTTCATTTTACTTGGATGTTCTCTAGTTTATAAATGTCATTCTTAAGATTGATTTTCTTTGATTTTAAAAGTATGGACATGAATGGTGAATGAACAACGTCTTTAGCATGTAGGGTGAGTTGAAATAAAAGATTGTAAGAAAAGTAACACATTAAGAACCAAGTACAGACTGGTATAGGATAACAAGATGGAAAGTGTTTTCACTTATTATTTTTTATCATTCTTTATTAGAAAATACTTAAAACTTTCAGAATTATACAGGATAACAGAGTGCCCAGTAACTCACTCCCAGTATTTAAGAAATGTTAACATTTATTTGCTGTAGATCATTTTTTAAAAATTTAACAATTTACTGATTCAGTTGAAGTGGACCTACACACCTTCAAAACCAGTTCTCTTCTCTTACTGCTGAGAGGTAACTACGACACTGAAGATGTGTGTATCTTCCACATTCACGTTTTACATTTTCACTACATACGTCTTGCTATTACATGTATTGCAATGAACATGCTTGGACCTATTTAAAAGGGTTCACTCTGGTGGCTGTATTGACGATAGACTATAGAGGGGCAAAGGCTACTGTAACAATTCAGATGAGAGGTTATCAGTGGCTAAAGCCAGAGTGATACTGATGGCAATGGAATTGCTCAGATTCAGAATAAATTCTGAAGGTAATGCAAACAGAAATTACGATGCTTGAATGTGCGGTTTAAAGAAAGAGAGGAATTTGGGACCACAACATGATTTTTGGCCCTTGTCAAATGGAATTATATAGTTGACCATCAATAAGATGGAGAATAATGTGGGGAGAGCAGCATTGGGGGAATGGAGAGGGGAGATGATCAGTTGAGTCTGGAACATGTTAAGTTCGATATATCTATCAGCCCTCATGTTGAAATGTCAAGTAGGTCGCTGGACATACAAACCTGGGGCTCAACAGAGTAGACTGAACTAAAGTCACCTATTTTGAAATCATTGGCATACAGTTAGCATTTAAGCCATGAGACTGGAGAAGATCACCAAATAAATGTAGACAGAAAAGAACAGAAGGCCTGTGACTGAGCACTAGGGCACACGAGTGTAAAAAAGGTACAGAGAAGAAGAAGAGGGGCTGGCCCCGTGGCCGAGTGGTTAAGTTTGCGCGCTCCACTGCAGGCGGCCCAGTGTTTTGTTGGTTCGAATCCTGGGCGCGGACATGGCACTGCTCATCAAACCACGCTGAGGCAGCGTCCCACATGCCACAACTAGAAGGACCCACAACGAAGAATATACAACTATGTACTGGGGGGCTTTGGGGAGAAAAAGGAAAAAAAATAAAATCTTTAAAAAAAAAAAAAACAGGTACAGAGAAGAAGAATCAATGAAGCAGCCTGAGAGTGAGCAGTCAGAGCTGTGGAGTCCTGGAGGGCAAATGATAGAAACATATAGCAAGCAAGAAAGGGTGTGATCAGCTATTCCCAGTGCTGCTGATGGTGAAGGAAGATGAAGACTGAAAATCAGTAGCCCCAAGTGAATACTTCCGTCAGCTCCACATCCTCTGTTGTTTGCAATTAACTATTCTGAAAAATAGACTTATTTAAAATTCAAATACAAAATTAGATACAACTACCATTCATTTCCTTACTTCATTAATGCTAAATGCAATATAAATTTCCATGGAAGATAGGAAAAATGTCTGAACTCAAAATTCATCACACATACATATGGATTTGCAACTTTAACATTTATGAATGGCATCTCTGTGGTTTGAAAGGAAAATAAAACATTAGGAAAAACAAAATACTTGACAGCAATCCATTACGTACAAACAGAAAAGTAATTGGGTGTGATTCTTATGAACTAGATAATAATGAGTAATTTCACTCTGTCTTCTATCTTGGTTGCAACAAAGTGTAAGAGTTAAGCCATTCTATTCCATCTAAAGTTTTATTTAACCTAACTGTAGAACTTCTTTATTCTTATAAGTTTTATATTGTTATACACAGCCAAGATATTAAAAATACTGTTGGATATCAACTCCATCATCCAACAAATTAGCAACTACTTACTGATTCTTAGCACTTGCAAACTGAATTAGAAAGGCAGCAGCTGTTTCTTCCATGCTCCCCTTCCAATCACTGAAGCCTGCCACATTCTGGTTCTCACCAGATTTTCTTCACCATGACTCACTTTACCACGACTTGCTTTACCACTGAACACCTAAACCTAACACAGAGACTGACACGTCCGTAATGCTAATTGATTTTATTCATTAAAAGATCTTCAAATAACAGTCGAATTTTTAAAGCTTTCAAAAAAGTACACATTGAACTTAATGTAGCTTGATTGGTACTTTCCTCCAAAGACAATCCTGTTCACCATGGAAGACACTGAAACCTCCAGTAGCTGGAGCTGGGGAGCCTTCACCAGAAAGCAATCATTCACCTACGTTCTTTGCTCTACCTTTCACTCTTGAAATCAACTTTGATCCAACTAATCTTCAGCTAACAGACCCTATCCGAAACCCATCTGTACTAGACCCTTTCTGCACCCCATCTATATCAAACTCCATCTGTAAAATTTGAAAATAAACAAGTGCTTAAAATTTTAAAAAAATTATTGAACAGGCAGAGTCAAAGAGAGAATCATGATGCTTCCTAGAAACCTCTTTTCCGGTTGATATTAGTGTTCTTAAGATAGCTTCATTTAAATACTTAGAAATCTACCTAAATAGTCTCATCACAAATGATTAAAGTGTTACTTCAAAAAGATAACTACAAAGCATCTTACTTAAAAGAAGGAAAAATGTTATCCAACCACTGAAAGGAGGAGCCAGCCCTGATGGCCTAGTGGTTAAAGTTCGCTGCTCTCATCACTTGGGCGGCCGGGTTCGTTTCCTGGTTGGTTGTAGAACCATACCACCCGTCTGTCAGCTGCCATACTGTGGCAGCAGCTCACGTAGAAAAACTAGAAGGACTTACAACTAGGATATACAACCATGCACTGGGGCTTTGGGGAGAAAAAAACCAAAACGCTGAAAGGAGAACTTTAACTGAAGTTCAACTAAAAATGCAAAATGGATTGAGAAAACTTTCCGAGTAAATGTGATTACGTAACATCAGTTCTGTAAATGACAATCACTAAGACTCTAACAGCCAAACGAATAAACGTTAAGTACAATTCACAAAGGAGGAAAACAAGTAGAGAAATAGGTATAGAATAATGGCCATTTCTGGCTAATAATTAAAAGAATGTAAATTCCAACAATCAGGCACAATTTCACTGTTTCAAATAGCAATTTAAAAAATAAGCATATAGGGGCCAGCCCCATGGCAAGTGGTTAAGTTCGCATGCTCTGCTTCAGCGGTCCAGGGTTTTGCTGGTTGCAATCCTGGGCAGGGACATGGCACTGCTCATCAAGCCATGCTGAGGTGGCATCCCATATGCCACAACTAGAAGGACTCACAACTAAAAATATACAGCTATGCACTGGGGGGCTTTGGGAGAAAAAGGAAAAATAAAACCTTTAAAAAAAAATAAGCATATAAAATTATAATTTGTAGTTGGCTAAAATAAAGTCAACCTGGTGCCCTCAAACTTCACTAGTGGCACTAACTTCCTAATTTAGTGCCCTTTGGGAAATTCTTGTACAGCCACATTACCTACACCTTCAGACTCTGTAATTGCAGTTCTAGTAAGTTATTCTTGGGATACACTCAAAATAAGCCCTCCTTGCTTTGTTTTACCAAACTCAACAACATAAAAGGTATTAAAGAAAAATATATGGAAGAGACATGATTATGACTTTCAAATAGGGAAGATTTCCTTAAAGAAGCACCACAAAGCAGTAACCACATAGGATAATATTCACTTTTCAAAAATGTGCAAAAATGGAAGCCATCTTGAAGTCCCAATATTGACAAAATAATAAGCTAAATTATGGTATACTCAGGGAAAACACATCTTTTATTCTCTTTAAATTTGACTTTACTGAAGTCTATGTGGTAAGACTGTGAAATGCATTTGATATGTTGTTTCTTTAAAAATGATAAAAGTTGTAGGTACATGTTAATTTGAACTTTTAAAATAATTCAATACAGTCATAGGGAAACAGACTGGTAATAAAAACAGTATACTAAAATTATAACAGTGGTTATAAGTAGTGAAAATATGAAAGCATCTCTTATTAAAAAAATTTCTTATTTGGTTATACTGTTTTCATAATAAATAGAAATATAAGAATATTAAATATATATGTACCTACATACATTGATTTTTAATTACACAAGCAGTATACAAGCACTCTCCATCAAAATGGTTTTCAAAATTACTATTAGTAATTTAAAGATCTCTATCATCCTCAATCTTAAACACCTTCACTTATCTCCACAATTATTCAATATTATCAATTTGATTGGATTCCTTCTAGATCCTTTTATCTCTTTATACATATACATATAGGCACCCACAAGAAAATGCATAGCATTGTGGGTCTTTTAACTAACTAGGAACAAAATCTATGTGTGGTTCTGCAACTTGCTTGGTTTTATTTGGTGAGGAAGATTGTCCCTGAGCTAACATCTATGTCAATCCTCTTCTATTTTTTGTATGTGGGTCACCACCACAGTATGCCTTGATGAGCTGTGTGGGTCCATGCCCAGGATCCAAACCCATGAACCCCAGGCCACTGAAGCAGGGCACACAAACTTAACCACTATGCCACCAGGCCAGCCCTGCAACTTGCTTTTTATTGAAATTCAATAATACAAAACTATTAAAAGAGAACAGTAGAGAGATCTGACTATGACTTTGGAGAAGGAAAGATGTTCTTAAAGTAGCACCAAATGCAACAATCACATTGGACGGCATTGTCACATTTGATCACATTAAAATGTAGAAACACTTTATGACAACACAAATTTTGCAGACTGGAAGAAACTATTTGCAACATATAATAAAGAAATTTATTTAAATATACACAATTCTGAGATAGAAATGTAATCCAGTCAGATTCCCAAATTACATGACAGGAAATTCATAATACTAGAAGAAACTCTAATGGCTGATGACATGAAAAAATGATCAACCTGACCAATAATCAAGGAAATTAAAAAGGAAACAATAATAGAATGCCATTTTATAGTCATCAACATGGAAACGAAATGTAAAACTAGACACTATCAAGGGTTGAGAGGTTAGTGGAGTAACAAGTACTCAAACAGTGTTGGTGGTAGAATAATTGGCATGAACACTTTGGAGAGCAATTTTGCACTCTCTCTTAAACGAAAATGTGCATACTCAATGCCTCAGCAGTTTCACCGAAAAGAAATTCTTGCACATGTGCAAAATGGAAGGGACAAGAACAAGATTGGCAGTGCAAACTGTTTCTCATAATTAAAAAAATAAGAAAATAGCCTAAATGAGCTCTATGTGGATCAATCTAACAGAATAACCTGAAAAAATAGATATTTTTAAAAGACAAGTAATAGTGGTTCAGTGTTCACTCTGCAAATTCTGAGTAATCTGGGATGAAATTGTACATGTGCACCAACCAGAAGACATGGATTTATTTGAAGAGTTAGGGGTTCTCATGTCATTACCTACCTAGACGTCAATTCCATTTGACCAATATTTATTCTATCTTTCACAAGCTTGAAATTAATTATTGTAATTAATTTTTTATTAAATTTGATAGAGTCAATGTATGAAACTGAGCACTTCATTTGCCTTTCGTACATTATAAATTTATTCTTACCATTTAAAGCCCTTAGCACAGGCCCTAGAAGGCTCCCAATGCACATTCTCTTCTCAATTCTGTTTCCTACACATTCTTCTGAAACTTTTGAAGGCTGTGTAGGAAATTGAAGGCTATAGGAAAACAAGTAAATCAACCCATCATCTCTGTGGGTGTGCATTTTATAGTTACTTTGATCACTTGGCCATGGGAAGTCTGTACTTGAATGGGGACGTGTCAGAGTCCTTTTGGAGATCAGTTCCTGGAAGGTATTTTAGCACTAAATATTGGAAAGGAATTTGGGGGAAAGAATGCTGGTGAGAAAACTTCATTTAACTGCTCAATCAACCAACAGACATTTCCTGGAATGTGAGGGGTAATTAGTTTTATGTTTGCTCTCAGACCTACTTAAACAAATTAATGTACAAACTGCACATGGGTAGACTGTTACTTATGTTAAACTAATTTAATATTCTGCATTAATTTAATTAATTTCAAAATATCTAATAAGTAGCATTTTGAAAAGTCTAGAAAATTATTTAATGCATTGACCAAAACATTTTCTATCTCTATTTCTCATCTCTATTTTATTTAACAAACACATTTACAGGCCTTACACTGATGCCAGATACTTTCCAAGTAACTTACAGAATCTTAAAAGGCAAAGATATGAAGACACTGAGACGTTAAGTAAATTGTCTAAGGTCACACACAGTAGGGCAGCTATAGGGGAGAGTGGATTCAAACCCACATATTTTACCTCCTGAGTCCATGCTCTTAATTTAACGTAGCTAAGAATACTCCAAAAATAAGTTTGTTTCCTCTGGCATTCCATTTTCAAACATTAATGACTAAGTTTTTTTCCCCTTCAAACTTAGTACTGAACTTTAAAAAAAAATTATTCTGTTTTAGCTGTATATAAAATGAGCTTTTCCTAAATGGAGTTGTTCGGTTTTTTTCTTTTCGGTTGTAGCATATGAAATTGCATTTTATTGTAGGTCAAGTAGTCATATATTAACAATTTCATACAATTCAACCTAGCAAGAAGAAACCTTAAGCAAAAAGGAAAAGGCAAAGGATGTGGCACTGGAAGACAAAACTCAGTATCTGCTCCATCACATGGGACCTGTGTGAGCTTAAGCAAGTAATATAACCTCATTGGTCCTTGTTTTTCTCATTGTTAGTATGGGAATACTAAGATCTGTTGATCATGACTACCAAGAAATAAACAGTTTAATCTGCAAAAGTTCTCATCAACTATAATGTGCAAAATAAACACTATGTACTATTCCAAAGCCCTAGTTACAAAAGATGGACACTTCTAAAGCATTTGCATAACTCAAAATATGCTTCCTAGAAAATATAAAAACAAGCATTCTTAGGAAATCATAATTGAATTGTTCATCCACCCAGAAAACTAAGAGCCAATGGTCCTGATACGATTCTCATAAAAGATAACGTGAAAGATCTGAGATCACTGAATTAAAAAAGGAAAGGTTAAGTGCCCTGCAGTTATGTTTGAAAACTGAAGCTGCCATGGGCCAGTAGATTTTGGACCACATGGGCTTCTTCATAACGACCTCACTGAGCATCCCACCACATGCTACTGAGATGAGAGCAGCTTGGTTACCAAACGATCTTACAGACTAACACAAATCAGAGAGAGATGAACACAAGGAACCATACAGAAAATAGAATTTCAAAGGAACACTTTCTTTGGATAGGCACTGTTTCCTCTCACTTTTGCCACATCATGTTTCTTCTTCTTCCGATAATAAGCTTTAAGATGAGAATAGCCACAAATTGTTTTAATTAAGAGTATAAATCACACTTTACTTTTCATAACAGGCACTCAGTAAATATTGGCCTTTAACAATAGTGATGTCAGAATTATTATCTACTGAGTTGGATAGAAAGCCAAAACTATGAAATACAGCTCCACTGTAACATTAAAAGTCTGATCTTCACAGACTGCTGAGGCTTTGTAATATTTCAAAATATATTCTATACTTTGGATTAATTTTCTTAAACACCATTCACTAGTTTAAAGAACACTTATGCCAAATTTGGTTCACTTCCAGCTTTGGGAGTCGGGCTGATGCTTGGCAGAAACAAATGGTTTTGAGTGTCTACGTAACGCTTGGTCAGGACAAAGGCAACATTAAGACTGAAATTAAAGCAACCCTTTCCTATCGTACAAGTAACAGCTTCCTGTCCATTAAATGAAATGATATATGTAAAAGCACTTTATACAACTATAAATCTCTAGAGAAAGTAAACTATGCCTGTGCTCTACCTTACAAATTACAAGTACTTTATCTCTAGATAATTAAGATTTTCAACTCAACATAAAAGCTTGGAATATTTCCTTTGCTATGACTATTAATAGGGTCTCACAGAAAATAAGTAAAACCAGAGGCCTAAAAATCATACCACCCACACAATACGCCTCATGCTTTCTTTTGGTCTTGGATTTATCTATGACTTATTATTTATTCAACTTATCCAACATGTAGATGTCAAATCCATATACAGGCATGATTCCTTTCAGGTTTAAGTCAACAATTACCCAAAAGAATACATATGAATGACAGTTCTCACTCATTCACTATGTGCCAGGGTAAATTGCTCTAAAGAGCTGAAGACACATATTTTACTAAATTAGACTCTTAATTAGTAAGGACATGGACCATTCCAAGAGACAAACTAAAATTAATTACTTCAACAAACTGAGATTATTTCAAACTGAGAAAAGTTCATCTAGAAAATGTTATGCTATTTGAAATTCAGTATACCAGTGCCAAGAAAAAAGATAAACATACTTATTCTACATAACTAAAAAGAAAACACAAAGCTTTAAAATCCAGTTACATTAATTAGCATTTATATGCTAATTACATTTTATATATATTATGATCCATGAATAGAAATAGGACCATTTACAAGTAGATCAAGACATTATGCAAGATGGTGAGCCAGATCTACCCTATGTGATTATAAACGATATTTATTATAAAATACACTTTCATTAAATTTAAAAACAGACCTCAAAGGCCACAAAATTAATACAAATACTTTCATTGAGTTACTGCAGGGTGAGTTTTTAAACAACTTTACTAATTTATAGTACTTTAAAATGGTAAGAGTTTAATTTTATTGTTGAAATGCACCATTATTTATACCATAAATAGCATCATATGTTGTAAAATTACCATCTTGCTTTTTAAGACCTGACTCAAACTTTTCTCTGCATCTTGACAGTGTTCAACTATCCCGTTGAAGAGAAGAAAATAATCTTGAAACTCTTTAGGAATCAAAATAAATGACTAGGTTATATAGTTATGTAAGAAAGAAATTATTCTGTTTTAGTTACCTCAAACTTTACTCTGATTAGTAACAATAATACTGAAAAGCATATCTCATTGAAGTTTCACATGTAGTAAGCTAAATAGTATGTGGACCTGACAGGGATGAGTAGGAGGATGCCAGAGGAAAAGGAGAAAAGAACTGATAAATGCCCTTCCTCTCTCTTTCTCACTCTCTCTTCCCTTCTCTTCTCATGTACCCCGCCCTCCCTCCCTCTCTCCGTCTCTCACACACACACATTCATTTATTGGCATTATATCTTGCGACCTTTCTAACCTAATTTATTAGTTTTAGTAGCTATTTTATAGACTCCTTAGGATTTTCTATGTATATGTATATGTCTGCAAATAAAGACAATTTTACTTCTTCCTTTTCTAGCTACGTCTTTAATTTTTTTTAATCAATTAATTTATTTATTTTTGCTTATTGTATTGGCTAGGATCTCCAGTGCACTGTTGAACAGAAGTGGTCAGAAGGGACATCCTTGTCTTACTCCTGATAATAGGCGGAAAGTTTACAGCCTTCCACAACTAAGAATGCTGTTAATCGTGGATTTTTTTGTAGACATGCACTAACAGGTTTCAGTAGATACATTCTAATCCTAGTTTGCTGATTGTCTTTATCTATAAGTGAATACTGAATTTTGCCAAATGATTTTTACTCGTTTGTCGGCATTGTCATATACTTTTTCTCTTTCATTTGTTTCATGTAGTGAATGGCACTGGTAGATATTTTTAAAATTAAGACATCCTTGTATTCTTGGGATAAAATCTTTTTGGTCATGATGTATTATCCATTTTATCTATTGCTGGATTTGATTTGCTAATATTTGTTGTATTTTAGTGTCTCTGTTTATGTGAAATTAGGCTACAGGTTTTTTTCATTGTAACATCTTTATCTGTTTTTGATATCGGGGTAATGCCAGCCTCATAAAAAGTGTGGGAAGTGTTCTCGCCTTTCAAATTACTTGAAAGAATTTGTAATATTTCATCCTTAGATGTCTGACAAAATTCACCAATGAAGCCATCTGGTCTTGGAATTTTCTTTGCGGGAGAAATTTTAACTGTAAATTCAATTGTAGTGTATTTAGGTCTTCACAGAAGTACTACATTGTTTTCTTAAGTCAGTTTGTTAACATGTCTCTTCCAAGGATTTGTCCCTTTCACCTAATATTGTAAACTTTCTTGACATAAAATGTTTCATAGTATATCCTTATCATCATTTTAATTTCAAAGAAACTGTAGTGATGTCTCCCTTTTATTTCTAATATTGAAGATTTCTGTTTTCTTTCTTTCTCTTTGATCAATCTAGCTAGAGATATATTAATTTTATTGTCCTTTTGAGAAATTTTATTTTTCTCTACTTTTCCTGGCTTTTTTTAACTTCATTGATTTCTGTTCTTATAGGTATTATTTCCTTTCTTCTATATATTTTGGGTTTAATTTGCTCTTCTTTTCCTAATTTAAGATTGACCTTCTTTCCTAACATAAATATTTAATGCTAAAAATTTTCCCAGAAGTATTGCTTAGCTGCATCCCATGTTTTGATACATTGTGTTCTCATTTTCATTCATTTCAAAATATTTTTTAAGTTCTCTTATGATTTCTTCTTTGACCCACACATTATTTAGTAGTGCAGTTTCATTTACAAATTTATGCTAATTTTTAGATATCTTTTTGTTGCTGATTTGCATTAAATCCATTGTTGCCAGAGAACACATGCGTATGTTTTCAGTTATTTTAAACTTGTTGAGACTGGTTTAACATATATATACACACATGTATATATATATACACACATCCATATGCATATAATCTATCTTGATGACTATTCTGTGTATTAAACACAAAATTTCCCCGAAGTGTCACTTAGGTCAAGCGGGTTTATGATACTGTTCGGTCTTTCCATTTTTTAAAAAAATTTCTATTTATTCTACCAATTACTGAGATGTGAGTAGGATTAGAAGAAAAAATAAAAGTCTGACAAAACCAGGAGTTTGCTGGTATGGATGTGGGAAAATACACAGCTGGCAAGAGAAAAAGTAGTATAATCACCATGAAGAACAACTTGATAATAGACAATAAATATGAAGATGTGTACCTCCACAAGGCAAAATATTACTGAAGGGTATATACTCAAGAGAAACTGCTGCA
The DNA here is from genome assembly GCF_041296265.1 of Equus caballus. NCBI lineage: Eukaryota > Metazoa > Chordata > Mammalia > Perissodactyla > Equidae > Equus > Equus caballus. The sequence goes on from NC_091697.1 coordinate 61,194,148, forward strand.
CATGTGCACATGAGACTTACAAAAAGATGATCATTATTACACTGTTGTAATTCCAAAAATGAAAAAAGGGGGAAAAATGAACATCTATCACTAGGGGAATGAATAAATAAACTGTATTGTATTCAAACAAATATTGTAGTTTAAAGGGTGGACTAGAACTGTCAGAGTCAACTTGGATAAATCTCAAAAATACAAAACGAATTTTAAAAAGGGAAGTTCTAGAAGGATTTGTGCAGTATGATTCCATTTATGCAAATTTTAAAAATATAAAACAATGCTATATATATTTTTATAGATGCACACATATTTAATAAAATTATTAAAACATGGATGGAAAATATGTATACAAATTTGAGAATAGTGGTTACATCTGGGAATTCAGAAAAGAAATTGGTTGGTGGAAGAGTACCACAAACAACTTCAACAGTATGTGAAAAATTTTAAAGATCCTAAGCAAAAATAGTAAAACTTTAACATTTGTGAAATCCGTATGTTACTTGTATTAATCTCTGTGCTTTTCTATGTACTTTAATAGCTGTTTAATTGGAGATCTAGGTGTAGCTTTTAATGACTAAAATATTCACGGAAAAATGGGCAAATATTATAGGCATGTAATCCAAGAAAGGCAAATTATGGAAAGAAACATTAAAAATTCATAAAATATGTTTGAATACAAAAAGAATGTTAATATTCACTATGGAAAAGGATATCAGGAAAAGGGCACTCTCAGGAACAGTTGGTGAGAGTGTAAATTGGTCTAGCAATTTTGGAAAGTGATTTGGCAGAATATATCAAAATTTCAATACCATAGCAAGCCCTGTATTTCCTCCCCCCTCAAAGATATCATTTCCAGGAATACCTCCGGCAGATACACTTACAGAGGTGTGAAAAGATGTATGTAACTGATTGTATATTGTGAAATTAGTATTTGGGTTAGTGTTAGAATGACACCAACCTAAAAGCAATATGGAAATCTTGCTTAATGGCCACTACTAGACACAACTGCAGCAAGAGCCACCCATAATGAACTCCATGTAACAAGCATCCCAGAGAACTTTGCAGCACATATATCCAGCTTCATGTAGCAGACATGATACCACGTGCCAGGCTCTTTAGAGCAGTGGTTCTCAACCAGGTGCAACTATGCCACCCACTCCGAGGAGGAGGGGTGCAGAATTTGGCAATGTCTGGACACCTTTTTGCCTGTCACAACTGGGAATATAGTGGGCAGAGGCCAAGATGCTATTAAACATCCTACAATGCACAAAACAGCCTTCCACAACAAATTATCCTACCCAAAATGTCATTAGTGATGAGATTGAGAAATCCTACTCTGGAGTAATTTACTTGCATTATTTCTCTAATCTTGACTACAACCAGGTGAAGTAGAAAATATTTTTCCTTGCTTTAAATATGAACAGAGTATTAGAGAGATTAAATGTCTAATCCAAAGTAACAAAGATGATAGACAGCAGAGCAGCCTGCTCTTAACCAAGAAGTTATATTAGCGGTCTAAATAAATTATTGTGCTCTCATACTATGGAATATTACATAACTGTTTAAAACATAGATTTATACAAAATAGCATGAAACAATCTCCAAGCGACAGACTTGGAGAAGATATTTGTAATGTATATAGCTAATAAAATATCAATATTCAAAACAAATAAAGATCTCCTACCAGTCTATTAACAAATACAAAAAGTTAGAGAAGACACGTAACATGTAATTCCATTTATATTATATAAGAAAATTAAATATACGAAAATATCAGAAATGTTACTTATCTATGACCCTATCTACACACTCCAAAAAAATCATGAGTGAAATTTTCTTAAAAGGATGTTTTTATAAACATTCATTCAGAAAATCTCAACACAAAAATAAAAATTCGTACACAAGATACACAAGATATAATGGTACACAAGATATAATGATGGTATAATCTCCAGAAATGTGAAGAAGATGTTGGTAAGAACTGGGAGAGAATGGTGGACAGAGTAATGACAGGTACAGCGATGTCACAGAGCATCATGATAACACAAGAATTACAACAGCTCTTGGTTCTTAGCTGAAATGGTAAATACATTAAACTTTATAGGAATATGACAAAATGATTCCCAAAGTGATTCTACCACTTTGCATTCATGCCACCAGTTTATGAGAGTTTTAGTAGCTCCATATGCTGGCCAGCTTTGAAAAGCGTCAGTTTACTTTAATTTCAGTCATTCTATTGGGTGTGCAGTGGTATTTCATTGTGGTTTAATTTGCATTTCCTTACTAAGTAACAGTATTAAGCACCTTTATCATGAGTTTATTCTCCTTCTGAATATCTTCTTTAGTGAATCGTCTGCTCAGATATTTTGCCCATTTTTAACTGTTTGACTTCTTATAATAAAGAGTTCTTTATATATTCTGGAAACAAGAGCTTTATCAGACACATCTTTTGTAAATATTTTCTCCCACTCTGGGTATTGTCCTTTCATTTTCATGTCAGTGTCATTTTAAAAGAAGGTTTAATACTGATGATGTCCAAATTATCAATTATTTTCTTTTATGCTTATAGATTTGTGTCCTACCTAAAATACTTTTTCCTATGCCAAAGTAGTAACGATTATTTCCAAATTTTTCTAATGGTTTATGATCCATTCAAATTAATATTTGTGGCTGGTGTGAGGTAGGTGTCAAGATTCACTGTTTCCATATGGAGATTTAATTTTTCTAGTACTATTTGTCAAAGACTAGAATTTCCCCCATTGAATATGTCAGTAACTTTATTAAAAAATCAATTAGCCATATATGAGTAGATCTACCTCTGAACTCTGTTATGGTCTATATGTCTGACTTTGTACAATACCAGATCATCTTCTTTACTGAAGCTTTACAGTATTGTTTCAGTAAGATAGTCTATGTCCTCCAACTTTGCTCTTTTCAAAATTGTTTTGGCTTTTCCAAGTCCTTTGCAATTCCATAAACATTAAAATCAGCTTCACAACATCTACCCAAAAAGTCTGATTTTTTTAATCATATGTATGTCAAATCTATAAATCAATTTGGGAATAACTGGCATCTGAACAAAGTGAGTTTTTTGATTAATGAACTTGGTACAGTTCTCCATTTATTTAGATATTCTCTAATTTGTCAACATGTTTTATAATTTTCAGTATTCAGGTATAGCACATATTTTGTTAAGTTTATGTCTAAGTATTTCATATTTTTGAAGGCATTATAATGGTATTTTTCAATTTCTAAGCATACACTGGTATTATAAAGAAATAACAATCTTTGTACATGGACCTTGTATCCTGCAATCTTGCTAAACTCACTTAGCAATTTTACTTGCTTTTTGTAGATTCCTTAGGATGTCTACATAAACCATCACATTATCTAGGAATAAAGACATTTTGCTTCTTCCTTTACAACCTAAATGCCCTTTATTTATTTTTCTTGCCTTATTGCACTAGACCTCAATTAAAATGAAGAATACAAATAGCGACATCTTTGTTCCATATCTTAGGGGAAACTATTCAGTATTTTGCAATTAAGTAGGGTGTCAGCTATATGCTTTTAATAGATGCCTTTTATCAAATTAAGGAAATTTCCTTTTGCTTTAGTTTTCTGACAGTTTTTATCATGAATGAGCGTTTAATTTTGTCAAATTATTTTTCTACATCTACTAAGATGATCATGTCTTTTCCCTTTTATTCTGATAACATAGTGAATTACACAGATTTTTAAATGTCAAAACAACCTTAGATTACTGGGATAAATTCCTTTTATATGTTGCTAAATTTGATTTATATAAAATTTTTGTTAAGGATTTTTACAACTATATTCATAAAGGATATTGGTCTGTAGTTTTCTTGTAATGTTTTTGTCTAGTTTGGAACGAGGACAAAACTAGCTCATAAAATGAATTGTATAGAGTGTCATTCCTCTTTTATTTTCCAGAAGAGTTTGTGTAGAATTGGTATTATTTCATCCTTCGATGTTTAATAGAATTCATGAGGTAACCGATCCTTGCCTGGGGTTTTCTTTATGGAAAGATTTTAACGACAAATTAATTTCTCTTTAGAAATAATGCTATTCAGATTTACTAATTTTTCTTCAGTGAGCTCTGGTGCTTTGTGTTTTTCACATTATTTATTTCCTCTAAGTTGCTGAATTTGCTGTCACAAAGTTGTTCATTATATTCCCTTGTTATCCCTTTCATGTCTGTTGTATCTGTAATGATGTCTTCACTCTAATTGGCATTTGTTTTCTATCTTTTTTTCCTTGTTGAACATGAAGTTTACCAATTATTTTGATTTTTCAATGTACCAACTTTTGATCTGAGTAATTTTCCCTATCTTTCTTTTCTGTTTTTCTTTGATATCGGCTCATTTTTATTTCTTCCTTCCGCTTAATTTGGGTTTCATTTGCTCTTATTTTTCTATTTACTTCAAGTATAAGCTTAGGTCATTGATTTGAGATCTTTTTTCTTTTTCTTTTATACGTATTTAATACTATACATCTTCCCCAGGCACCACTTTAGTTGCATTCCACAAATTACGATATGTTGCATTTCATTTTCATTCAGTTCCCAATATTTTCTAATTTCCTTTGTGATTTATTCCTTGACCTATAAGTTATCTAGAAGTGTGTTATTTCCTTTCCAAATATTTGAGGATTTCCCAAATATCTTTCTCTTATTGATTTCTAATTTAATTTTGTTGGAGAAAACTTACTTTGCATTATTTCTTTCCCCCTAAGTTCAATGAAATTTACTTTATGGCCCAGAATAAAGTATTATTTTGGAACATACCCTCTGTGCACTGGAAAAATAATGTGTATTCTGGGTGGTAGGGTGGAATATTCTACAAATATCAATTAGATCAGTATTCAGCTAAATGCTCCAGAGGAACCCTCCTCAGATCATGAGGGCTCTCTTTATGCACTGCTTCCTCTTCTCTAGTATTTCTTCTGCAAATTCTAGCTTCCTTGGCCTCTCTCAAATCCACACCCTGTCTCTTCATTTCAACAAGAACGCTGGGCTCTATTTTTGTTCCCTTCCAGCGCTGCAGCCTAGAGCCTATCTTCAGGCTGTAAGCGGGACATGTGCACATACTCCTCATTTGTTTCTTCTCTCGGGGATTACTGCCATGTGCCACCTTTCGTCTAATGCCTGAAAAACCACTGATTCATATATTTTGTCTGATTTTCTAGTTCCCATTTCATCATGGCTGGAAGTGTAAGTTATAATACTTTTTAAACATTTTTATTCCACTTGGACACTTTTTCAAACCAAATATTATAGAAAGTGATAATACATTAAACAGAAAACAACAGAGCTGATTGCACCAAAGTCAGGATGAAGAGATTGAAGTTCACCTTCTATTCCTCACACACCCCTTCACTTTACCCCAAAACCTGAAACATGGCAATTCCTGAGACAACACTTCCGAACTGTAGAGTTCTGCAGAACCCAGTCTTCAAACCACCTCTGTGAAGAGAATTAACTTTGAAATCAGGCAGACCTGGATTTGATTCCCAGCTTGCTTCCTTGGCAACTGTAGGCAAATTATTCAACTTCCTAATCAACAAAATGGGAGTAATAACACCTTCCTTTCAGGGTCACTATAAAAATTAATCATGTAACTATTAAAAACCACAAGGAACAGAGCTCCAAACTTAATTGATTCATAATGATCACTGTTGTTTGTAGTTGGTGCCACTGTCATTGCTGTCTATCACAAAAGAGATACAGCATTCTGTGTATTCCAAAGACCAAAATCAAGATTAATTCCAAAATGCCGTGCTTTTCCAACAACAGAAGTTTCCAGCAATGAAACTGGCAGGTGAAATTAATAAATTCTTTGCTTCTAGAAGTGTTAATGGTATTGGATTCTGTCAGGCATATTTTAAAGAAAATCCCTCTACTGTGTTCTAATTTTTTGCTTTAAAACTGTAAGAATACTAATACAAGACAGGAAGTAGATGGAGAAAGGGAAGATAGATTACATTAAAAATCAGTAATTTCTACTATGCCAACTTCTATTCCTATATCTACGCCATGTCAATTTCTACCCCATATCTTGGATCAAAGAATTAAAGTGATGTGAATGTTATATATCTCTGATGAACAAAACTGAAGCAACTAAATATTTTTATCACATACAAACACACACGCATGGCTTTGAATTTCACCTCCAGGCCTTACCAACAGCCTGATTTGGGTGATTTACTCAGTCTCCATCAGCTTCAGCATCCTTATCTATAAAATTGAGTGACAGCATGTATCTTAGTGTGTTTCTATTAAAATTAGCCATATCTTATGGCAGTATGAGTATGGTATACAGTAGCAATTAATAAATAGTAGACACTATATTCTGGGCTTGAAGGCTTTGTTTTTTGTTTTGTTTTTTGCTGAGGAACATTAGCCCTGAGCTAACATCTGTTGCCAATCTTACTCTTTTTTTGCTTGAGGAAGATTAACCCTGAGCTAACATCTGTGCCAGTCTTCCTCTATTTTGTATATGGGTCACTGCCAGAGCATGGCTGAAAAGCAACGTAGGTTGCACCTGGGATCCAAACCCGCAAACCTGGGCCACCAAAGCGGAGTACACTGAACTTAACTACTAGGACATGGGGCCGGCCCCAAGTCTTTGTTTTTTAAAACTGATGCAAATAGAAACACTGCATCTCCAGTCACGAATTTTTCTTTATTGATTTGATAAAGAAAAAAGTGGAGATGTAAATTGCTTCCTGCTCTTGTAGGTATGATTAGTAGAAGATTGTAGCACCTTTCTGTTTCTTGCAGGTATGTTTCTTGTCATTTACCACGGCAAGCAGTATAGAAAGCTATTCTTATTTTTCATATGTAAAGTTGATTAACACTTCAAAATGTATGAGTATGCTAAATTACTGAAAAGTAAAAAATAAGGCATTTCCAAACAAGATTTGTTCTAAGAAAGTGATACTAAATTAGGAGTTATTATTTTATTTACCAAAAAAATCACAATAGGTTTTCATTACATAGCTACATCCTATAGGGTCCTTAAAATATTACTCAGTTTACAAAAACTAGATTCACACATAAGCATTTCGTTGGGCAGATAACATATTTTCCAAAAACATATAGACGTACTACATTCAAAATTTTTGTAAAAGCAATCTATAAACTGTAAAGTACTTTTAAAACCTATGTTATTATCATAGTTACAACCAGTTATATTATTATGGTGGACCTCCACTGTTTTCTCTTTCACTTATACTGTACTATTTTTTAACTCTCTAAGACTAATTTATTGAAATCCATTTCAGAATTACGGAAATAGGACGGGATATAAGCAGTGAATACACGACTGAATGTGTATCTTCTAGAGAAATAGGTAATGGAAAGAAATGAAAGAAGGATTAAACAGACAGTGGATTATGCAGTTCCAATACAGAGTCTGATGTATTCTCTTACAAGCCTATGGTGAGTTATTAAAAGGTTCAGAACACGTAAGACCATGTGACCAAGCACCCAAAAGTTGGACACTGTGCACTTGTGGAGACTCCACAGCCAAAGGCAAGAGCAGCCAAGTTATTAGAACACTTACTAAAATACTACAACTGAGCTAACTATAGGCAAATGCTTTGGAGACCTTTTAACCATATTAATGTGCAGTGTTAGGCTATCCCCTAGGATGCTTTAGAGTATGTTATTCCAAAAGCATTTCAAATAGAAATAAGGGGATTCCATATTCTTAAGCTTAAAACACACTCTAAACACCCATCAGTGGATTTAATTCTCCTCTTTTATCTTTCCACCCACTGACCCCCTTCATGACTCTACCCCCATCACAGAAAGGTCATATCAGTTCACACAGATTACGTAAACTCTTGGATCCTGACAAGGAGAAGGAACAAGAGAAACTGAAAATGCAAAATAAACAATCATGGGAATTAAATTAGTTATCAAATATATTTTTTTAATTTACCACTTGACCAGCTAAGATTTGGACCTAAATTTCAAGGGATATTTGTATGTATGCCTTGTCCAACTTCCTCTGTCAACTCCAAAGCATCTCTCTTAATAGAATTCTTGGGCCGTCATTTTATTCCTTAAAGCTCAGATCTAATATAAAATGTACAGGGACAAAAATTTGGTTTAATCCTGACCTATGGTCAATTTGAGCAGAAAAAATTTAAGCACATTTGAAAAAAAAAAAACTATAAAGCTTTCCTGTGTATATCTCTACACACTATTTTTCAAAACCATACATTTAAATATAACTATTCAGATATCATTCCCTTTTACTTCCTGAGCCAAGTTTTTCCAGGAGAACAGTTGCAACTGGGCCTTCATAAATGTTCACTTTCTAAAATGACACCAAGTCCACAACTGCCCTCACATAAATTTTATCAATTCTAAGATACTGTCGGTGTTATCATACCCCCTATGTAAGAGCTGCCAAAATGTAGAAAATTATCTATCGAAATTAACTAAATACAGTATTTCTATCCTTTATTGGTCTTCTTTACATTACTACTAAATGAATACCTAATACATTAACTATCTAGCCAGTCCTGGTGGTCGAGTGGTTAAGATTCGGCACTCTCACCGCAGCAGCCCAGGTCTGTTTCCTCATCAGGGAAGCAAACCATCTGTCTGTCCGGTGTCACACTGTGGTGGCTGTGTGTTGCTGTGATGCTGAAACCTATGCCACCAGTATTTCATATACTAGCAGGGTCAACCATGGAAGACAGGTTTCAGCAGAGCTTCCAGACTAAGACAGACTAGGAAAAAGGACCTGGCCACCCACTTCCGAAAAAATTGACCATGATAACCCCGTGAATAGCAGCAGAGCACTGTCTGAGATAGTACCGGAAGGTGAGAGGATGGAGCAAAAACACCAGGCCGGGTTCCGCTCTGCTGTACATGGGATCACTAGGAGTTGGAATTGGCTCAATGGCACTAACAACAAAAGATTAACTACTAAGGGCCTTTATTTCCCTAATGCTGTCTCAATCATGATTCCAATAGTGGAAAGATACCTCTCCAAACTCACATTACTAAAGAAAGTGTATTGCTTTGGTTTTTAATAAAAGGTACTATACTGGAATTCTTGGCTCCGTTTAAATAAACACACAATAATTTGGAAACAAATTTAGAGAATAACTCTGAATGTTTGTGACTAGAATCTACTTTCTGAAAAGGCTGACTTGGATTTTGTTAGTGTGTTTATATTTATTTGTTTACTCGATTTGAACCCCGATCCTAACAACTTCGGTCTTTTCCACAGCAGTGGAGTATATGAAACAATACCAGAGACTGACTTGGATTCATGTCTTAATCCTGCAAAGACACTAATTGTGTAACTTACTATTTTGTATACCTCCAAATGAGAGGCTTTGGTTACTTGTTCTCATAAATCTTTCACGAATTTTAAATCTTGTCCATTATAATATGGGCTGTCAGTAGCTAATTTTGTTCCTTATTAATGAATGGAGTATTCAAAAATATCCCCAAATGATTGCTCTAGTAATAGTCATTTCCAGGTAGCAAAAAGCTTTTGCATTGTTTAAGACGGAAACTCTTCCGAAAGTGATCTTTAAACACAATCCCTATCAAAATCCCAGCAGACGCTGCAGATATTGACAATCTGATCTGAAAATTTATATAAAAATGCAAAGTACCCAGAATAATTAAGACAGTTTTGAAAAAGGAAGTCAAAATGGAAAGTCTTACATTTCCTGAGTTCAAAATATATTATAAAGCTGTATAAATCAAGACAGTATGGTACTGACATAAGGATAAACATATAGATAGAAAGAAGAGTATTAATAGTTCAGAAGTAAACTCATATTTATGGTTGACTTTTGACAAAGGTCCTACAGCACTTCAGGAGGTAAAGATGTCTTTTCAGCAAATGGTGCTGAGAGATAATTTGGTATATACAGCCAAAGAGATTAATTTAGACCCTTTTCTTACACCATACATAAAAACTAATTCAAAATGAATCATAGACCTAAATGTAAAACCCGAAACTACAGAAAAAAACAGAGGAAATTGTCTATGTGACTTTGAGTTAGACACAGAATGCTTAGATACAACCCCAATAGCACATTCCATAAAAAGAAAAAGATGATAAACTGGATTTGTTCAAAATTATAAAAACTGGCTTTAAAACACACCACTAAGAAAATTAACAGAAACTCATAGACTAGAAGAAAACATTAGAAAATCATATGTCTGACAAAGAGTTTACATCCAGAGTATATAAAGAATTCTTAAAACTAAATAGTAGAAAGACAATGACAGACAAAAGGTTTGAATAGACATTACACCAAAGATGATATACGAACGGCTACGAAAAGATGCTTAACATAGTCACTAGAGAAATGCAAATTAAAGCCACAATGAAATACCACTGCAAAGCCACAAGAACAGTTGTAATAAAAAAAGAGATAATAACAAGTGTCGTTGAGGATGTGGAGAAACAATACATTACTGGTGGGAATGTAAACTGGTGCAGTACTTTGGAATAGAATTTGGCAGTTTCTTAAAATATTAAACACAAATTTACCATATGACCTAGCAATTCCACTCCTACGTATCTACCCAAGATGAATGAAAATATTTATCTTCACAGCGACTTGTACACAAATGTTCACATTAGCATTACTCATAATAGCCAAAAAGTCGAAATAATCTAAATGCCCATCAACTGATGAAAAGAAAAACAAAATGTGATATATCTAAACAATGGTTTACTACTTAGCAAGAAAAAATAATAAACTACTGATACATGCTACCACATGGGTGAACTTCAAACGTATTATACTAAGTTTAAGAAGCCAGACCCAAAGGGCCAAATTTTACATGATTTCATTTATATGGAATGTAACAGCAAATGTATAGAAACAGAAAGTAGATTAACAGTTGCCTGGGACTTGGGGTCAGAATAGAGTGATTGCAAATGGGTATGAGGGACCCCTTTGGATGATGGAAATGCTCTAAAACTGGATTGTGGTGATGGTTGCACAATTCTGCAAATGTCCTAAAAATCACTGAGTTCTACATTCGGGTGAATTTTATGGCATGTAAATCATACCAGAGAAAAGATTTTAGAAAAAAAATCATTCACAATATCCTTTTCAATTTGTTACATTTTAAATAACGATTTATCCCTAGAAAAATCAGCTTGACATATTCATGAATCTATCTTACTAATGAGAAATAATTAGGTTCTACTTAGAAAAATTTCTACATAGGAACTTTCATCTTAAGATACCAATTTGACAGTTTTTAAACACTACTAATTCAAACCACCTATTCTGAACTGACAAAATTCTAACTGGAGATCTATAGAGACACAAGAATTACTCATGTTAGTAGACAAAACAGGGCACTAAATAATTAAATTTATAAAAAGACAGACATTTCCACAATGAATTACTCAGTCATTATACCTTGTTAATTATATTTATACGTAATTGTTATTTTAATAATAAATCACAGAGACTTTCTATTTTGTTGTAATGAAAATATGAAGTTTTATTTACTTTATCTGCAAGCACACAACCACAGTAAGATAACATCACAAAGACCCTATGCTAATTATATACAGCTTCCTCTGTCAATAATTGAACTGCCTATCTATGAACTGGGCACACTAAAATATCTACTTGTAATATAATAGTTTTATAATGGAAATGTACCTACCACGTTTTAGTTGCTACTACATACATTCAAATCCTAATTTTAGCGGAGACAGACCATTTGCACTAATCAGATTAGTTGATATAATTATCTGCCTGGCCACTCCTCTTAGCATGCTAATGTTTTTTGACTGTTAACTCTAATGAGTTTTGCAGTATTTTTGACATCCAAATTCTTAAAATGTGAATGAGTAGATAAGACTGGTTATTTCGTTTCTGCCATTTGAGATAGCTCACCATTTAATTCTTATGCATTTCCAAGGTCCTCTCAACCTGACCACACTGCACTGCCATTCCAGTGTAGATAATCTCTCACAAAGAGTTCACAGTTTTCCCACTGATTTCCTAATATTCCTCTACAACTGCCTTGGTCTTCATTAATCCACATGTAAACATGGTGGTATTGGTAGGTCCCTCTCAGTCTGAAGATTTCTTCCTTTATTTCTGATAAATTTTATTTTATTATAATAACTATTGTGAAACAGCTGGAGTAAGTCTTCTGTCATATTACCCATGAAACTGCTGATGACAGTTGGAAATAATTTAGTTCTATTTACTTTCAAATTCTAGAAGAAGAAGCAAGTTTTAACTTTTGTATACCTTTTCACCTAAAGAGTAGGAAAACATTCAGACTGGCATTAAGGTCCCATTACATTATCTCCTAACTAGTTCACATTTATAGCCTGTTAAATAATAATTTGAAATCCATCAAATCCTTTCTAGTTCAATGGCATCTGAGTGGGTTCCTGGGAGGATTTTAAAGGTAAGGACAGGAGGTATCCAAGTTTACTATAATTGGAGCTAAAAAAGAATATTAAAATCCATTCAAGATGCCTAGGGCGTGAAGTTTGGTGGATGCAAACCCAGTCATTAAAGATCCTCAGCTCCGGAGTTTTCAGAATCACTAGAGTGGACACCCTCAAACTGTAGCTTGCACAAGAATTACCTTGGATGCTTTTTAAATACCTTTCTTAGTTTTGAAATTCAATCTGGGATTTTGATCTTAAGCAGAGAATCCTCAACTCCCTCTACCTCACCCCCACGGCCATGATTTTGATACAGGTACCTGCACACCAGACTTTCAGAAACAGGGCGTCAAGAAGCAGGAGCAAAGATCCGATGAATGGGCTCACTGCCGAAAGAGGTCCTATACCTTAGGGGAAGCCAGGCAGAGGGAAGAGGACTAAAAGAACTCTGAGGCAAGGTAACATTATGTACTTGTGAAGAAAAAATACATATATTTAGATCTTATTTTTTCTAAATGGAAAGCAATAGGAAAGCAGAAGCTGTTTAACGTGCCAAAAGTGGCCTGTGCTCATCAGCTCCACTCCCTGATCATCTGAGTTAAAGCCTAAACAGTTAATAATTTATTGCAGATATACACACATTAATTATAAAATGAAATCAAGCTTCTCTTGCTGGAAAACGCAAGTACTAAAATATCTAGTACCCAAGGGCCTTCCCAACACCACCATGCAATAACTCTGCACAAATTTCTGGGTAGCATTGAAATGGCTGAGATCCCATTTTCTCACTTCTCTCAGTCTAGGGCTTGGCATTAGAATAAAGATGAGATGGAGACAAGATGATGTGCTCCCTACGGCTGCACCCTAAGTGCACTCTGCATCAAATTATGGTCCTCACTTGGCTCAGGGAATCTTAAAAGTTCCTTTCAGGAAACCCCCCAAATCATAATCCAAGAGGGACCACTGGCTCTCCCATTGCCTCAAAATATGTCAAGATTACTTCCCTAACCTAATACACTTCCCATCTACCAGGAACCTAGAACTCCTCTGATTATTTTTTATTTCACAAAAACAGAACCATAATCATCTGGGGTAAAAATAGAATTGCAATTAACCAGGAAGCAGTCAATTGGACATGAGCTCAAAAAAATGTACTCTGTTTAGTGTTGCATAAAAAATATTTTAAGGCCCCTGTAAAGAACTTCCTGATTTAAAAAAGTATGCCATGTTTATGATTCAGCTAATAAACTTTAAATAAATATAATACAATATTAATAATAAATATAATTAAATAAACAAATATTATTAAATAAAGAAAATTTCTTCTCACAAACTTGCTCCATGTCCAAATTGTCTCAGGATACTAAAACATAGATTAATACATGATTCACGAGTTTATTAACATTTAATGTGCAATGTCACTTATTCCATCAGCATGATGATTATTTTTATTAGAATTCACTATATCATTTCTTTAAATAAGATTTGAGTATCTGCATATTGCTCCACTCTAAATACAGAAATTTCTCCCATATGTCAGTGTCACCATGACCATGATCATCCCTGCCATTCTCAATTTTAAACTAGATGCCTTAAATAGAAGTGCACTTAAAGGCAATAAAGAGATATGGAGTACTTACTAAATCAGAAAACAGTGATGAACACAGGGAGGCCAAGAAGTTGAGGCAAAGAAACAGCTCCTTCAAGACTGTAAATTCCTTGAAGCAAGGAACTATTTCTTTTATCTTGTTCTCTGGGCATTCGGCACAGTATACAATTGTAACTAGCCCACTACTGATGAATATTTAGTGTTTTGCTCTTGAAAACAACGCTGCAATGAATAGGCTTATACATAAATCTTTTGCAGAAACATGAATATCCCTCCAAAACTGACATCTACAAGCAGAATTGCTGAAAAGAAAGGTAAGCACATTTAAATCTTTAATACATACTGAACAAAAGGCTTTACCAATTTACTCTCCTACAATGTGTAAGATTAAGTGTTCTCCAAGCATGCTCACTGGGCATTATCAATCTGCTTACTTGGTGCCAATCTTATGAACCAAAAATGATGTTTGAGAAAATCTGCTTTTCCTAACTTACCAATAAATTTGCAAAAAAACTATGAATGTTTATTTGATATTTATATTTCTTCTCAGCATAGCCACTAAAAGGTTAACAGTGACTATGGGTGGTGAGATTACAGATAACTTATTTTACATATTTTCTAAACATTCTATACTCAGCATGCATTATTTTGTTATTAACATTATCTTTTTAAAATACTAATATAAAAATAGCTCTGGAATTAGAAACAAAAAAGGTCAAAAACCTAACAGAAAAATGAGTAGAAGATATCAACAGAAAGGTTACAAGGAAGGAAATGAGAATAAAAATATGAAAAGACGCTCGCTCTCACCAATAACACAAAAAGAAAATTAAAACTATATTGAGGGGCTGCTCCATGGCTTAGTGGTTGAGTTCAGCATGCTCAACCACGGTTTGCAGGTTTGGATTCTGGGTGTGGACCTACACCACTCGTTGGCCATGCTGAGGCCATGAGTCACATACAAAGTGGAGGAAGACTGGCACAGGATGTTACTCAGGGCCAATCTTCCTCAAGCCAAAAAAAGAGAGGAAGATTGGCAACAGATGTTAGCTCAGGGTGGATCTTCCTTCGCCCAAAAAACCCAAAACAAAACTACATTGAGATAATATTTTTTGTCTACTAGATTTCTCAAAGATTAAAATTTTTGAAATACCCATATCAGTAACAGTACAGAGAAAGATGTACTCACATACTCTGCTAGCCTAACAATGTAAAATGGCACCACCTCTATGGGGTGTAATCAGATAATACCTCCCCAAATTATCAACACACATGTCCTCTGACACAGACATAAGTTACATCAGCAAAATGGCATATCTACAGAGTCCTATACATTTAGCACTGTTCATAACAGGAAAATATTGGGATCAATTAAACGTACACCAACACCAAACTGATACACTTACAATCAGACGAAATGGAATTACCAAAAAAGGGGAATCTCTTTATGCACTCATATGTGATAATCTCACGTGTGTGTGTGTGTGTAACCAATGTGGGATTAAGATAATATAAATTTATATATTCATATTTATTTGTTTACGCATCAACTACCCATAGACCATACACTAGAAACTAGTAACCTTGGCTACCTCTAGGAAGGAACACTGAGTAATAAGTGGAGAAGAGGTGTTGGAGGAAGACTTTTCAGCGCCTATCTTTTTAGAGGTTCTGTATGGTAGAGTCCTTATAATTTTGAAAATGACTTTATTTTGCCTTTGAATGGTAGTTTGGCTGAGTCCAGAATTCAAAGTCACACCTCCTCAGAATTCTGAAGCTATCAACTCATGATCCTTTAGCGTTCAGCACACTGATTCACTCTCTAACATCAATCTGACACTTTTTCCAATGTAGATAATCTTTTCTTTATTGAACTTACAGAATTTTCTCTTTATCTGTGATTTTCTAATGTATCTGACATATCTGGGTTTGGGCCTCTCTTTACTTATGGCACTCTGAGTTTGGTGGTGGGTCCTTCAATCTGAAGGTGTGTGTCTTCCTTGATTTCTGACAAATTTGATTCTAATACAAAAAAACGCTCTTTTAACCTCTACCTAAATAACACTGGTTATATCAACCAAGTCATCTCGAATCACTGAATTAAATAACACTCTGTACACCATCCAGAAAATATGATCACTGAGGCATGCACATGCTGAACACTCACAGGTAGTACCTTCCTCTCTTGTCTTGCTGTAGACAATTATTTCCACCAGTCAGCCTGTATGTTTACCAAGACTCAGCTGTATTTGTTTGAACACATGTAGTCACATTTTGTAATTAGATAATTTAATCATACACTAAATATTAAAGCCAGTGAAATATGAGTGCAAAAGATGTCTTCATTTCCATGAAAATTTTGGAAAAACCTGAAAAAGTGAAGGCACTAAAAAAATTGCTCTAATTTTATTTGGGATAAAACAACTGTAAAAGATTTGAAAATTTTAAAAGTCCAGGATTCTACACATAAATTGCCTTGCATTTGTCTTCAATTTTTCTTCCAAATACAGACACCTATATTGGAAATCGGTTTGGGCACATGTCGAATAAGGCTCAGCTGGAACACCAGTTACCTGACATACCCTCAAAGGAGTAGTATCTGGCCTCACATTAAAAGCCTGGCTGATGAATGTATATTTTGGTGATTTAAATTAGAATCAAATGTTTAGGGTACATTTGCATGCATTTTTAAAATTCTATCCTTTAACAGATTTTTAAAAATTAACTCCTATTAGAGAAATTTGGACCATCTTGATCTATGATTCATGGCTCACAATTTTTCTTTCATATTTTGCATCCATTTGTCCTTTATATTATGTTCTGGGATAATTTCTGGGTTTGATCTTCCAAGTCACAAATTTACTTAATTCATCTATGGAGTTTTTCATTCTAACGATCATATAATTTTAGTTCCATTATATCTAATCATGTTTTCTGGATAGCAGCTATTCCTGTTTTTCTAAATTTATTTTTTCCATCAATATACATCTGCCTTATTATTCTCTTATCTTTTTGCTTGCTTCATCTATTAATTAATCAGAGTTTGATGATTCTCTTTTATGTGGTTCATTTTCTTACAAGTGTGATATTCTTCAGTGTCAGTTCATCTCTTTTTGGTTTCCCTGCTCACCTACCTGTTGTGACTGGTGCAGTTGCCAGCTGTCCTCCAGTTATTTGAAAAGACAGGTGGGACCTTTTATAGGGTGCAACGAGTCAATATGTCATCTGTTGAGGGTGGAGACTCTCTATCCTCTGGTGTCATCACATGCCCAGGAAAGCTCTGCCTCTATTCTCTCTGCCATTGCCTAGGGACATACATTTGGCCTCCACTGCTTGGCATAATTGGCCATCAGAAAGAGTCAAGGACACTGTTGTTCTAGAGCCCCCTTCTGCTCATTGCATTCCCTTTCCCAGCACATGCAGCAGCCCCTCTGGCATAGCTCCCACCATTCACAGATGTTTTCTAATGCCTTTATGTTTTCCATTAATCCAACCCAAATTGTTTTCAGTCTTTCAGGAGATATTCAAAATGTCTGATGTCCTGATAGCATTCTTTTAAAATACTGCTTTAGATTTGTTTAGAATATCTTTTCCACCATTCCTAAGATCCAGCTTGAATGAATGAGGTAGCTGTGTGAGGTTAGTCTGCAATCTTACTTTGTTCATTTGGATGCTGATTCCACTTCTACCTCAGTTCTCCCAGTTATGCACCTCTCTTCCCCCATCCCTGCCCTGACACCCTTCTCCCCTGCTTTCTTACTGATACTTGATAAAGTGCCTCATCCAAAACAGATGCCCCAGAATATTTAAGTGTTCAAAACTTACAATGGAATTGAACACTTTGATTTAAGAAGGCAGTAAATTACAAAACAAAAAAATTGAATTTACACAGGGCTGTATCAAAAGCTAATCAAAATGACTACTGTATAAACTCTAAATTTAAGTAGATAAAGTTTTAGTAGTCACTCTTTATCATCCTGGAAAAAATAATCTAAAAATTGCTAATAGCCATTTCAACAGTCTATCTAAAGAGAACCATAGCAAGGTATGTACTTGACCACCTAGTTTACCTCGGCCCAGCACTTAGATGCGTTTGTTTGTTTGTTTGTTTTTGGTGAGGAAGATTGGCCCTGAGTTAACATCTGTTACCAATCTTCCTCTTTTTGCTTGAGGAAGATTGTCCCTGAGCTCACATCTGTGTTAATCTTCCTCTATTTTGTATGCGGGATGCTGCCACAGCATGGCTTGATGAGCAGTGTGTAGGTCTGCGCCCAGGACCTGAACCCACAAACCCCAGGCCATCAAAGCAGAGTGAGTAAACTTCACCACTACACTACCAAGTTGGTCCCAGATGTGCTTTTTTAAAAAAACTATTGTGTTAATTTTGAGCAAACATAATCGTTGCACTCTTTCATGGAATTTAATTTGCTGCTTTTTTTCGTATTTTAATTTTTTAGAGACTTTTAAAACATAATAAAGTACTGCATGAGTTGTATTTTATTCAGTGATTTTTATTCAGTGCCTTCTAAAGGCTAAATATCTTCCAATGCTGTGGAAATGAAAATGGATGAACAAGACAGGACCATCACAGCACTTGGGACACACCTACATTTGCACATAGCTCAACCTACTGTATTTTCCTGTTTACATCTGCAACTGGCAAGCCAGGCTGGGAGCTCCTTAAAACCAAGAGTCCTTCATCTTCTTTTTGTATTCTCTGTATCTGCACAATGCCTTGCTCAAAGGAACTGTTCAATAATGTTTAATTGCTCAGCATTATGATATTTACATGCTATCAGATCTAATATATGGCTCAAATAAGATTATTATTCAATACTAGAGACTAAAAAGACGAAACAAACAGTAAGAACACTTCATACATCAATTGCTAGGTATATAAGTACAATTTGTGTATTTTATAAACAGGGAAAATGAGATACAGAAAGCTTAAATACTTTGAAGAGGCAGCACCTGACCCTGTACCCAAAATCTCCATTCTAGCACTTTCCTCTTCACAGCACAAGTTATTAGACTGATATCTGGAAAAGGAACTGGCCAATCTTCTAAGTGCTCACCATTCTGTAACACTGGATAGCTGATGATCTATTTCCTTTGATAGAGACTTTGGATCCTGTCAAATATAATAATCCAAAGGTATTGAGGAGTTCGGGCACCAACAGGCCAAACTAGCTATGGAGACAGGGGAAGGGAAGGTATACTTAGTGATCTGTTTTCTGTGCGACTAATAACCAGAAGGCTTTTATTAACTGAGAAGAAAAAACTGCTGCAAACTAAAGGTAGTTACATTTATGAATAATTCCCCCCTATTTAAAGACATTATGATTCTTCACATTAGAATTACAGTATTCCAGAATTCTGGAAATACAGAGGAGCAAGAATGTAGTCCTGTGATAATCCACAGTTAGACAGAAGAACCTCATACTCTAGCAGACAAGGCTTTTGAGGTCTGATCTCACCAGACATTTTGGGATCATTTCCCCCTTATTGCATCTTCTGGCCTAATCACAGGAGATTTTTTTTTTCATTCCCTTGACAGTCTCTGTAGCTTCACACCTCCACTGAGTCTCTTCTCTCTGTCTAAAACACTCTTCAGGCCTTTCTCACTGGAGAAAGCCTCCCCTTCGCTTTAAACTCCAGTTACACTCTGTCTGCTTTGGGAAGCCTTACCCAGCTCCTCAAGCGAGATTGTACCTGGGGCATAACATTTGACCCATCATGCTGATATGTCAGTTTCATGACTAACTGTGTCATATCTACTTGTACATGATGTCCCTCTCCTAATCTGTGAACCCCTAATGTAGGACCTAGAATACATTTAACATCCAATAGAATTTTAATTCTATCATCCAATTTTTAATTAAATCATCCAATTTTCTCATTTTACTTATGCAAACTGAAGCCCAGAGAAGTAAGGGACTTGTCAATCACCAGGAAACAAACCAATGTCATAGCTCAGATAAATTATGTTCTCTCTTTCCTAATCCACTCTCATAAGGGAAAAGGGCTGGCATGAAGTAACAAACCCACCCTTCTTGGCTATCTGCCTAACTTTTTCCTCAAAGTCTGACTGCTATACTGTATTGCTGGCAACATCAGTTTTCCTCAATAACAAAGACTTCCCAGTTCAGAACATATACATATGTGGCAAATAGGAAAAGTGAGTAAAGGTCCAACGTGATAAACAGGGAGGTATGTCAAACTCCTATTCAGTCTATGAAAAACCTACTCATAATTCTAACTTTGCTCCCTTAAGTATGGCGAGAAGGCATAGCTCATTTGGAAAATCTGACCAAAAGCCCACATTTCAACACAGTGAAATGCTTTATCCCCTATTGCTTCTACCACACCAGGAACTTTCTATATGTAATTATTTAATTCCGGGCCAAAAACTAGTGGACAATGAAACCCCCACAAAATGTTTCCCCCAGTGAAGTGTTCAAACATCAGTTCCACAAAAAACATTTTTAAAAGCTTTGCATGTAATTTTTCCATGCCAGTTTTTTTCACTCATGGCTAAAAATGTCCATATTTGAATATTCATCATTATGAGCATGTGGTAAAATATAGCCCTGTCCAGCAATTTACATCATTTGACTATGGGACCTTAGGAGGGCATAGGTAAAAATTTCCAGTTTCATTTTGTTTGGATTTTTAATCATCTTTTTCCATTTGATGGCTTTGGGTGGCTTTGATTGTGCTGCTATTTTCTGCTATTCATTACTATTGGATTTTTCTCCAAATGAGCAGGTTGCTTTCAGACAAGTCCTTGTGGATTTCATCAGTGGCTCACTAGGAACAGCAACATGAAGCCACAAAACACAAGGGTGTTTTCAACATTTTGTGGGTTTTTGCTCTAAACCAATAGTAAAGGCCACAGTGATGATGGCTGCACAACGTGAATGTACTAATGGACTGAACTGTACATCAAAAAATGGTTACAATGGTTTATTTTGTTATGTATACTTTACCACAAAGTGAAGGCCAACTTACAGGAGCTAACAATTATCCCAAACCCTGGATCAAGACGGGGGGGTCGGAGGGTGGGGAATCAAATGATAATCTCTACAGTTCTGCCACAGCAAACGGCTTTTCCTTTCCAGTTCCAGGAGGCCTGTTAGCAAGGCTCTCACCCTCACCACTTTCCTCCATGGAGTGGAGAGAAGAAAAGGAACTAGTGCCAAATAAAATGTAAGCCTTGGAAAAGAAAATGTTAAATCAGAGGACCATAATCCTTTGAATACTGACTGGACCTAATGTCCTCCATTAGTCAACGGCTCCCAGTCTTTCACTTCACTTCTTCTCAACTCCTGTCTTGCCCCCAACAGTGAACAGGTGTCCAGTATGGTTGTGGATGTGTTTAAATTCCAGACAGCTGTCAGAATGTAATTCCCTAAAGAAGTGTTCTGACAACTTTGAAGTAGGACATGAAAAAAGCTATGAGATAAAAGATGAGGAACGGGGTGGGGGGCAAACACGAAGGAGACTCAGCAGTGAGCAGATTGGTTATCTTCCAGTCTCCTAAAAGACACCACGTGGTGGGCTTATTTTGGAAAACAGAAAGAAGTAAAACCAGTGGGAAGAGTTACAAGGAGACAGAGTTTCATATAGAATTCGGAAGAAACTTAGAACCATCTAGAAGGAGAAGGCTATTAATCCATCTAATTAGCCTCCAGATTCACTGACTGCCCTGGAGATGTTCCATGGGAGGTAAACGGTGCAGACTTCTGGGTGGTGCGGACTAGGCCGAAGTTCAGGGGGAGCATTTGGGAAGGGGATGTGGTGCATGCAGCTCAGCCTGATCTGTGGGGGAAGCGGGAGGAGTGGCAGGGGGAGCGGAGAGCTGGGGCAGGAAGGACGCTTACCAGGCCACCTCCGCAGGTGCTGAACGAGGCCAGAGAGCCGGGGTGCCGCAGCACGGCCCCGGTGTAGAAGCAGGCGGCGTCGGGCGGCGCGGGCGGGCGCGGGGCGGCGGCTGCGCGCGTGGGGCCGGGGTCCGGGCTCGGCCGCTGCTCCACCGCGAAGCGCGGCGCCAGGAAGCGGCCGTCTCTCCGGAGCAGCAGGTACAGGTCCCGGGAGAAGGCCGGGATCCGCAGCAGGACCTCGTCGCCGTCCGGCTCGGCTGGCTGGGCCGGGGGCGGAGACGGGGGCGGCTGTGGGGGTGGCGGCGGCTGCCACGAGGCCGGGGCGCCCGGGGACAGCGCGGCCGCCCCGCTGGATCCCCGCGGCAGCTCCTGCGACTCGAGCTCCTCGTCCTCCTCGCCCCCCGGCGGCGGTGGCGGTGGCGGCGGCGGCCGGGGCCGGGGCCGGGGCTCGGACCGGCCTTCCGTGGGCTCCTCCGGCGGCGCCGGGGCCACCGAGCGCACCTCGCGTGAGCTGCCGGCCGCCTGCGCCCGGGCGCCTCCGCCGCCCACAGCGCCGCGCGCCCAGCCCGGGTCGGCGCTGCCCCCACTGCCCCCGGCCGCGTCCACCGGCTCCCGGCGCCAGAGTGCAGGAAACACGACTTCCCACTCCTCGCGGTCGGGGGCGAACTGCAGCCCTGCGGGCGGGGCAGAGAGAGAAGTGCGGGCTTAAAGTGCCGCGGTTCCAGTAGCACAAGCATTCCCAGGCTCACACTCCGCACAGCCTCAAGGCTCTCGCGTTAATGCGTTGGAGACCACCCGTCTAGCCCCTGAAACTCTTGCAACCCCTGGAGCCTTGCGATCAGATTACAGACCCCAGCATTTTCAAAATAAAAGTACGAATATATGGGGATGGGGGGGCAGCAAAGTTTGATGACAGCACTTAGTTGTTGAAAGGAAAACCGGTGCAAAGGCTCCAGCGCAATTAAATTCTTTGAAGTCTATGCCAGAGCAAAGCATCGCTATCAATTTATGTACTTCCCAGTTTTCCTCCAGGTGCTGTAAATGTAACTTTGCAAATATTACTACTCTCATTAGAGGAAAACTAAGCATTTCACGATGGTTAAAATGAGAGCAGGAGAAGTGCGCTTCGCTCACGAGCGTGACCCCCCCATCCACACCCGCACGCTTGTTTTTACTGCTACCCACTGAGCCCGGCACACCGCGCACGGGCTGCACCAGCCCTGCCTACCCGTGCGTCCTCGCTCTCCGCTGGGGAAGTTGGAAAGCAAGCCGAAAGTCGCGGAAGCACTTACCTGAAACGATCCCATTCGACAAGACCCCCAGCTGGTAAAGGAGGCAGCAGCAGCAGATGTGAGTCAGGCGCATCTCGCGGCTCTTCCCCATACCGCGCTCCCGCGGCCGCGGCTCCTTGCCCCGCGCGCGCCTCCTTGCGCGATCCACCGCGGGCGCCGCCGCCTCCCCGGAGCGCAAGGAGGCCGGGCGGCGAGTTTGCCCAGGCCCTTTGTCTGCCGGGGGGTGGGGGGGAGGGGGGGGTGTGCTGTGTGACTCCGAAAGGCTGCCGGAGCACGGGCGGGGGTGGGGTGGGGGGAGGAGCGGGGGCAGGCAGCACCGCGGCCCCGCAGCGCTCCGGCTCCCTGGCGAATTAGGTGATGAGTCTATTTTCTGTGTTCTGGACGTTGTAGGAGTTTCCGGAGCCCCACAGGACAGACCCACAGTCGGCCGAGAGCCGGCAGGCACAAGGCGGGCAGTACCGCCTCGGGCGGGACAGGCGGAGGACTGCCCCGCGCGGGCAGGAGCGCCGTGGTGTCCGGCCGAGGCTCACCGCCTGCACCCGTGCGGAAGTGCCAGGGGCTGGTGCCGCCGTCCCAGCAACCTGGTGTGCCAAGCTCCGCACACTCCTCAGGAGCAGAGGGCTGCAGGCTCTCACCCGCAGCGGCGCGGTAGGGAAATTGTGGAGGGATGAGGAGGAGACAGGACTCGGAGGTAGGGTGTGGAGGAGAAAAGATTCAGGCAGATCCGACAAGAAAAAGGGACCAAAGGGTGCCCGCCAAGTGTGACTTTGCGGGACAAAGGTCCCAGAACACCGCACACGTGCTCATACGCCGGGTTGGGGTGCGATGGGGACCCAAATTCCCTCACCTGACTGCTGATTGGCCACTCTGGAAGGCTGGATTTGCATCCTTACTCAGCACCCCCTCCCCCACCCCCAACTGAGGTGTGTGCAGGTAGAAGTGCCTTCCCCTTCCCATCCCCCTCCCCCTCGGCTCCTCCTTTGGTCGAGTTCTCCCCCATCCACACATCACACAAAGCAAAACTTAGTGCAGACTTCAGCACAAAGCTGCGGCCCCACTTACCAAAGACCTTTGATTTTTCTTCCCATCTTTGTCTCTAGGAATTTTCTAAGCCTGGAGATAATTTAATTCGTCATGGAGTGTGCTTCAAAGGTTCCCAGGACAGTAGACACCCTGACTTTTCAGAGCCCCTTATCCCACCTTATCTTTCCGGCTTCCCCTTCATCAGTGCTGTCAATTTCTCTCTCACACACACATACAAACACACCATACATATAAACCTCGTGCACTCCTAATGAGGGTCAGAATAAGGGGACCGACATTAAATATTGTATTCGGAAGATCTCAGACCAGATGAGATTATTTTGCCTTTTTTACATTTTTTGTACACTAAAAAATATGTTTTTGCTATTTCTGTCTTTTTTGGGGAAATTCAACCTTAAGTTTTCTTTGCTTCCTTTGTTGCAGCTCTTCATAGTACCTACTCCCCTTTCCACATCTCCTCCTTGGCCACATCAAACCTTTCATATCAGACTCAGGGGTGATTGATCTAACCTGCCACTTACATCCTCTGGACTAGGCTAGACACCTAGAAATGAGAGTTGGTGCTAATCAGTTTAAAAAAAAATTCCAGCACTGGGGTTGGTTCCCCACATCCTTTGTTGTTTTACCTTCTGTTCCTCGTGTCAAAGGTGACTACTATGCCTTTAAGGGAGGCAGACGATCTTATTTCAAAGGAAAGCCATTGTTTGAATAAGCTGGGTCCTAGAATACTTTCTTTGAATTGTCCAGAGTTTAAAAACAAACTTGAAGATACTCTAGGTGTGTTTGTCAAGAGTGTTCTGCCTCCAAACCTTGTCTTGTAAAAATCTCTAAAACTGGAGTAACTAGGGTGGGTGTGGGACCCAAGAAATATCTGGGTTACTTAGGGACCTACACACTCCTTTTTATGGGACTCAATTATACAGACTTAAAACCAGGCAAGAAATCAGACGCAGTTTCTATTTAAGAAATACAGAAGGTACTAAGACAGAAGGTTAGTTACAATG
The DNA here is from genome assembly GCF_041296265.1 of Equus caballus. Classification (NCBI taxonomy): domain Eukaryota; kingdom Metazoa; phylum Chordata; class Mammalia; order Perissodactyla; family Equidae; genus Equus; species Equus caballus. The sequence goes on from NC_091697.1 coordinate 61,219,414, forward strand.
AAACACTTCCACCAGGATATAAGTCTTAAATAAAATGTTTCTCATAATTTTAACAACAAAAATGTAAGAGTAAAACTGGAAAAGGTATGCATGTTACATTGTGTGTATCTACTGCAGTACATTTATGATTCCCTAAAACTAGGTGTGCTATATAACTAAACATACTCAAAAGCAGTTTGCCCATGTAAGTTCCCATCTCTGCCCTTTTTCCCCTACTGACACGTAATCCCTACCAATCCCTCATGGTTAGTATTGATTGTTACAGAAAGGTTTGCTTAATTCCCAGGTAGCTCTACTCTTTCTCCCATTTGAAATACTATTGTAATTTATTTGTATATTTTCGAAGGCTTTTATAAATCATTTGAGTTGTAATGACTTGTGTACATATTTCTCCTAGTAGACCACCAATTTTTTTGGAAGATAGGAATGATTTCTTTTATATGTCTTTTTTTACATCACCCTGCCTAATTCAATGACTTACACCAAATAGGTGTGGAAATTCTCAGGAAATTCTCTAAGATGCTTTAGAAGGTGATGGAAATTGATTTCCGTATATTATTCCAATTCCAATTCCTTGATCTAGAATTGCAAAGCTAGCTCTGTTGGTGATCAGCTGCTATCTACATGATTTATCTAGCTTACAGAAAGAACTAGCCTAAGAGAGAAATGACTTGTGGGAAGTTTTTGTGCTCTAAGTTTTTGTGCTCTAACTAGAAGAGATTTAGATGTGCAAATAAGAGCATCAGTTGGAGTGAGTTTGAGTATGTATGTATGTGAAAGAAAGAACTAGCCCGCTTTGGAACTGAGTAAATTGTGTGTGGTAAAATAGAGGAGAAAAGGCAGGACTGTAATATGTGTGTGCATTATCAACCTTAGAGGGAAGAAAAGAGCAGCTGGGAAAAATATGTTGGTTAAGACAGGTCACTACATATGTCACCAGATGGTAGCTAGCTTCAACCAAGCACTGCTTTTGTGGAGTGGAGGTAAGTGACAAAGCATCAGAGTAAGTGGAACCAACTGTTCTTATACACAAGGTGCTCACATGTTGCATTTTATAACCCATGCTTCTCTCTATATAGAAAGTTGGCTTTGATGCCTTTAGCCCTTCCTCATTCTCTTCCCTCATTGGCCCGAAGCCTCTCACAACATAAAGCTAATCTTAAATCCTTCCCCCTCCAAAAAACCTGAAAATCTTAGTAAAATACAAAGAACCCTTTCACTGAGTTGTGTGAGGATACCAACTCCCAGTAGCATTCACATCTAAATTGACATCAAGACTTGAGCTCGTTCTGGCCATGAGAGAGTAACAGGAACCAGATTTAACTCACCTTAAGCAATTAGAAAAACAGACAAAATGTTAAAACGATGATTCTCAGGCATTGAACAGCAGGCAGCCTGGGACTGTGACCTATGAGAGAAGGGAAACAAATAGGTGATCAGTACAATTTCCCCTGCTTACTCCCTGGAGGCAGTTTCCAGGCTTCAGCACAGGAAAGAGAAATCCAAAGAGTCTTGAAGACAAGATGAGTTAAGAAGACAGAGCAAGATGACTAGAATTTATGGGGCAGAGTACCAAGGAGGAGGGAGCTGCCTAGTAAGGTAGTTATCTGTTGCAGGGTAACAAACTTAGCAGTTTAAAACAGCAAACATTTATTATCTCACATGGTTTCTGAGGATCACGAATCTAGGAGTAGCTAAGCTAGATATTTCTAGCTCAGGGTCTCTCACAAGATTGCAGTCAAACTCTTGGCCAGGGCTGTAGAGTCCAAAGACTTAACTAGAGATGGAGGTTCTGTTTTGAGAGTCATATGGCTATTGACAGGAAACTTGCCACATGGACCTCTCCATAGGGCTGCTTATTACATATGTCCCCTCAGAACAAGTGATCAGAGAGAGAGTGCACAAAAACTGGCAGCTATAGTCTTTTTATAACCTACTATTGAAAATGACATACCATCACATCTACTATGTTATATTCGTAATAGGTATAATTCATTAAATAGAGTTCCTTGAATTTACTCCTTCTCCCTCTATAGACTTGTGAAACTAAAGAAACAATTTATTTGCCTCCCATATACCAAACATATTGTGGTGGGACAGGAAAAGGATAACTGCTACCGACGTTTCCGTCCAAAAACAAGGAAAAGGAGGAGACACAAAGGAGTCACTAGTCCACAGCAATTCTGAAATCCAAATGGGAAAATATTTAAAGTTCCTTGATTATGTCTTTCAATAATTCTCCTTGGCTCTGGGCTCTGGTCTCGGGGAGCTTATTTCTGCTCTCTGAGTCATCCTTCCATTTTCATGAAAGTAGGATGCATTTGCAACTACGTAGTTTTCTCACTTGGCTTCCTGACAGTAGAATTTATGGGTCCAATGACTCCATATCATTTTACATGGTCTCTGCCCTTACCATTCAGAAATGTTTCTGCACATGTAATTCTGCTTTTCAAACTTTGTGAGTCTTCTGTGAATCTACGGGGTTCAGTCCATTAGACAAAAGCCACACACTTAAATCTCTCTAAGATAAACCCTTCCCTACCTTAAGTTTGTGATGAGAAACTCATCAGAGTTTGTCTCTGTCCTTTCACATTTTCTTTAGGCAGGAAGAAACCAGGTGGTATCTTCAAAATTTGTTTGGAAATCTCCTTAGCATGATAACCCAGTTCACTAGGCCCATTTTCTACCAAAGAAAACAGTGTTGCCAAATTTAATGCTACTATATAACAAGGATTCCCTTTCCTTTAGTTTCCAATAATATTTAACTCACTCTCCTACAAGCTCTCACCAATAGCCTAACTAAAAGCCTAACTAAAAGTGACAAGGTATTAAAGACATTAAATTTATAGTTAAAAAACTTTTAAGAAAAAATCTCCAGTTCCGGATTGTTTCAATGGTTAGTTCTACTGAACATTTCTTTTTAAAGTAACACTAATTCTATATAATCTTTTCCAGAAAATAGAAGACCACACTTTGCAACTAATTTTATGAGGCTGACATTACTCTCCTACCAAAACCAGGCAAAGCCAGTAGAAAAAGGGAAAATACAGACCAATATATCTCATGAATATAGATGCAAAATCAACAAAATATTTTAAAAAGTTGAATCCAGCAATATATAAAAAGAATAATGTAACATGACCAGTGAGATTTATTTAAGGAATGCAAGGCTGGTTCAATATTCCAAAATCAATCAATGTAACCCACTATAACAACAGGCTAAAGAGGAAACCCACATGACTATACCAACTGATGCAGAAAAAGCATTTAACAAAATTCAATATCCAAGGGCCGGCCACATGGCTGAGTGGTTAATTTCGTGCACTCCAGTTCAGCAGCCCAGGGTTTCACTGGATTGGATCCTGGGCACAGAATGGAACTGCTCATTAAGCCATGCTGAGGCAACATCCTGCATAGCACAACCAGAAGGACCTACGACTAGAATATATAACTATGTACTGGGGGGTTTGAGGAGGAGAAGAAGAAGAAAAAGAAAAAAAAGAAGAAGAAGACGATTGGCAACAGATGTTAGCTCAGGTGCCAATCTTAAAAAATAATATAAAATTCAGCATCCGTTCATGATTAAAACTCTCAGCAAACTGGGATAGGAGTAGAATGGAAATTCTTCAACTGGATGAAGAAATCTGTTTTTAAAAACTACAGCTAAAAGTGAAAGACTGAATGCTGTCCCTTTAAAATGGAGTTTAAGACATGGATGCCACTCTAACCATTCCTATTCAGCATAGTTTTGGAAATCCTAACCAGTGCAATAAACCAAGAAAAAGAAATAAAAGTAATACAAATTGGAAAAGGATAAATAAACTGTCCCTGTTTGCCAACAACATATTGTCTATGTAGAAAATTCTCAAAATAAATACCAAAAAAAATTCCTAGAGTGATAAGCAAGGTCACAAGGTCAACACCAAAAATCAACCATATTTCTACATGCTACCAACGAACAATTGAAAACTAAAGTTAAAATTCAATGCCATTTATATTGGCTCCAAAAAAGTGAAATATGTAAGTGTAAAACTAATCAAACATGCATAGAATCTGTATGCTAAAGACCACAAAACATTAGTAAAAATTAAAGACCCAAATAAATGGAGAAACATACTGAGTTCATGGATTGGAAGAATAAACATATTAAAAGTGACAATTCTGTCCAAATTTTCTTTTTGTTTATAGCAATTCCTATCAACATCACAGCAGGATTATTGTCTAGATATAGACAAACATGTTTAAATATATATGGAAACATAAAGGAACTAAAAGAGTAGATGGAAATTGACAAAGGCATCTGAGGACCCAAAACCACCTAATATTAAAGTTTACTCTATAGCTACAACAACCAAGAGATTGTGGTTCCATAGATCAATGGAACAGAGAGTCAAGAAATATTTTCACACACGTAAAATCAACTGATTTTTGACAAAGGTGCAAAATCAATTCAATGGAGAAAGGATAGTCTTTAATAAATGGGGTTGGAACAACTGAACATCAAAGACAAAAAAAGGGAGGGACTTCAAGTTGAATCCCATCTCTTATACAAAAATTAACTCAAAATAGATTATAAGTCTAAATATAAAATGTGAAACTATAAAAGACAAAATTTGTAGAAGAAAATATGGAACAAAATCTTTGGTATTCATGACTTAAGTTTAAACAAAGAGTTCTTAAACATGACACCAAAGCATAATACATAAAATAATAATAGTAATAACTTAAAACATAAAAATAAATCCATAAAAAAATAAAATGGTAGACTGAACTTCAAAATTAAAAACTTTTTCTCTGAAAAAGACCCTGTTAAGTTAATGTAAAAATGGGCCACAGACTCAGAGAAAATATTTGAAAACCGCATATCTGACACAGGATTTATATTCAGAATATTAAAAAACAACCTTTGAACTCAGTACTAAGATAACAAACAATCCAACTAGAAAATTGGCAAAAGACTTGAAAAACAGGCATACACAGAAGTAATACACACGTAAAAAAATACTAAACATCATTAGTTGATAGAGAAATGCATATTAAAACCATAATTAAATACCACTACATGCCTATTAGAATGGCTAAAAAACAAAATACAATTCCAAGTGCTGACAAGGATGTGGAATCAACTGGAACTCACATATCTTAAATGAACTATCAAATGGATCTCAAAGGTATTATGCTGAATGAAAAAGTCAGTTTCAAAAGGTTACATGCTATATGATTCCACTTACATATTATTCTTGAAATGACAAAATTATAGTGATGAGAACATAGTAGCTGTCAGGAATTAGGTTTTCAAGGAATGTATATCTATAAATAATTGGCAAAAGGGAGTTCATTTTGATAATGGAACAGTTCTGTATCTTAATCTTGCTTGTGGTTACACAAATCCATACATGATAAGTATTGCATGGAACTATACACAGACACACGCACAACTGGTGAAATCCAAGTAAGATCTATAGTTTACTTAATATTGTACCAATGTCAATTTCCTGATTTTGATAATGTACTGAGGTTATATAAGACGTTATCATTGATGAAAACTGGATGAAGGATGCATAGGAAATATATGTATTATATTTACAAATTATTTGACTACAAAATTATTTCAAAATAAAACCTAAAGTAAAGCTTCTTCAAGGCCGTTAGGCTTTCACCAATACCCTCCTCAACACAAACTGCTCAGCTCCAAAGCCACTCTCATAATTTAAGTTGTTGTTACAGCAACACCTACTTCAATGGACCAAAATATGTATTAGTTATTTATCGCTAAATAAGAAATTATCCCAAAACTTAACATCTTAAAACAATAAACATTTATTTTCTCACATAGTCTCTTGGTGTTAAGAATCCAGGAAGAGCTTATCTGAGTAGTTCTGGCTCAAGATGTCTCATAAAGTTGCAACTAAGTTGTTGGCCAGAGCTACAGGCTACAGTCACTGATGACTTGACTGGGCCTGAAGGTTCTGGCTTCCCTTGGAGCAGCTATCCAAGAGCGAGCAAGAGAGTGCACCCAAGAAGGAAGCCACATATTGATAACCACATATGTGATATCCCATCACTTCTGCCATAATCCGTTTGTCAGACCTAGGTCACTAAGTCCCACTGATATTCAAAGAGAAGAGAAAAAATTCCACCATTTGATGGGAGGAATATCAAGAATTTGTGGACATATTCCTAAAACTACCACAGAGAGAAAGAACTCTGAATGTTTGCTGAGTGAACTTTGAAGCAATTGTCTGTGTTCTGATTTGTGCATGCATGTGAAGAAACTACCCACAGTCTTGGGGGAAAAGGCAGAAAGCATTAGGCCAAATAATACTTCAAGTGCTGTGTGTTCCCCCGCTAGAGTAGAAGGGCCTCATAATGCAAGGGACATTTGACAGTGCTCTTAGAAAATTATCTCCTGAGTAGTAAGGCTAAATTAGCCCTAAAATTAAAATTGATTTGAGCCCATTCAAACAAAGCTTAAAAATAAGTTTCCAAATGATCCATCTGATTCCAAGTAACTTAATTGCCTACTAGAACAAAGTCCATTGTATTTAAAAGAATGATAATAATAATAAACAGCAAGGATGTAAAACTCTCACTCTCTGGCATCCAAAAAAATTTCAGGCATGCAAAAAGCATAAAAACATTACCCATAACAAGCAAGAAAAAAGTCAACTAATAAAAATAGATCCAAACATGACAGAAGTAATAGAATGATCCAACAAAACCATTGAAACAGTTATTGTAGGTATGCTGTTACTTTACAAGAAAATAGAGGAAAACATGAACCTGATGAGGAGAGACATGAAAAAGACCAACTGGAAATTCTAGAGAGGAGAAATACAGTATTTCAAATGAAAAACACACTGGGTAGAATCGAAAGCAGATTAGAAAATTCAGAAAAAAATGTTTAGTGAACTTGAAGACAGCAATAGAAACTATCCCAAGTGAAGCACAGAGAGAAAAAAAAAAAAGAGAAGAAATGACTTGAACTTTGGTGAGCTGTGGAATAAAAACAGGTGACCCAACATATGAGTAATTGAAGTCCTAAAAGGAGAGAAGAAATGGAAGGGGGAAGAGAAACTATGTGAAGAAATAAGACAGAAAATTGTTCAAATTTGATGAAAACTACAAATGCATATGTGCAAGCAGAGCATATGTAATGCAAGCTATGCCAACACATATCTTAATCAAATTGCTCAAAACGAAAGAGAAATAGAAAATTTCAAAAGCAGACAAAGGAAAAAAGATACATTATGTAGAGAAACAAAGATAAGAATGACAGCAGATTTCTCATCAAAACCTATGCAAACCGGAAGAGAAAGAGAGAATCCTTTAGCAGATATATATTGTGTAAATATTTTCTTCTAGTCTTTGGCTTGCCTTTTTACTTAATAAACAATGTCTTTTGAAGAGCAAACATTTTTAATTTTGATAAAGTCTAATTTATTAATATGTCATTTTGGTTTCCTGTCTAAGAAATTTTTGCATAACTTAAGAACAAATCTTTTTCCCTTACATTTTTTTTCTAGAAGTTTTAAAGGTTTTCCTCTTACACTTAGGTTTTCATCCATTTTGACCTAATTTTGGTAGATGAAGTGAGATAGGTAAAGGTTCATCTTTTTATATATGGATATTTAACATCAATAGTAACTATAGAAATAAACATTAAGTGCAAATTAAAATGACAAATAGATAATGGTACACACCTATTAGAATGGAGAAAATTTAATATATCTACAACACCAAATGTTTGCTAGGATGTGGAACAACTGGAACTTTCATGCATTACTAATGTGAATGCAAAATGGTATAATCACTTTTGGAAAAATTTTGAGAGCTTCTTATGTTTCTTAAACATACATTTATCATACAACCCAGCAATCAAATTCCTAGATATTTACCAACAGAAATGGGTAGGTGTAGCTACAAAAGACTACTGGAATTTTCATACTAGCTTTTTTCATAATAGCCCAAAACTGGGAACAACTCATATGTCCATCAACTGGTGAATGAATAAACGTATTTTACTATATCCTTATAGTGGATTTTCACTTGCAATAAAAGGAAACAAGCTACTGATACGTGTAATAATGTGGATGAAGCTCAAAAGTACTATTCTAAGTGAATAATGCTTCCATTTATATGCAAATCTAGAAAAGGCAAAACTAATGTGATAGAAAGCAGATCAGTGCTAGGAGCTGGGGCTGGCCTAGGGGCACAGAGGGCAAAAAGGTATGAGGGAAGTTTCCTGGGTAATGGAAATGTTCTATATTATTACAGTACTGGTTACAGGACTGTATTTTTCAAACTTCATTCAAATTGTGCACTTAACATTGATGAAATTTATTGTATGTAAATTATATCTCAATAAACCTACTTAAGGAAAGTCTTAAGATGAATATGTGACATTCTCAATGCTTCAATTTTAGACATCAATGAATATATGTATAGAAAATAGGGATCCTCCTCCAGAATTCCCCAGGTAAGTAGGAGCTACGACCATCCATCCCAGCCAGATGCTCAAACCACGAGCCCAGGAAGTCATCCTTGACTAATTTATCATTTTTATCACCAACATCCTATCAGTCATTAGGGAACGGCATTTTTTTTCTTTTAAACAGCTCCTAAATTCATTTACTCTCTCTAGCGCTTCTAGCCCTAACCTGATGCAATTGTCTCTCATTGGAAACATTATAACACCCAACTCATCCATCTCTTGTGTTCTCTTTGACTCCACCACCACTGTTTACTCTGTAGATGGTGGTCATCTCAAATGAAAATAATATCCTCTGATTAAAATTCTTCAGTGGCTTTCTGGTGTTCATAGAACAAAATTCAATCTCCTTAACATAACGTAAAGGCCCTGTGTAATCTGAGTCCTTTTCTATCTTCAGCACCATCACATCCTATCCTCCTTTTTTGGATCTCTCTCAATTCTTAAAACATACTATGATTTCTCCAGCCTCGGGACTATACGTGCTGTTCCCTCTGCCCTAAACACGTCCCCGCCCACCCTGTGCAATAGCTTAGGTAACTCTTACTTATTATTCACACACCCCTCCTCTTCTCTTCCCCAAGCATCATAAGTACCAAGTTAGGTCTCAGTGCTCAACACCATAATAGTACCTGATTTTCTACTCATAGTCTTTCTTGACCCAGTATTTATTTGTAATTGTCTGTTCAATATCTGATTTTGCCCAAATCCCTCCAACTATCCCACAATTCTAGTCCCTAGAAATAATTACTGTTAGTTTTTTGCCTTCCAGACTATTATAAAATAAGAACATATTGACAAATGTGAGCATAATGCTACAGGACAGGTAAAATTAAAATATATAAAAATACATATCCTTCCCTCTCTCCTGCCTTCTAAGAGACGTGCTAAACTCCCCCTGCTCAGCACATGGGCCAAGCAGTTAGTTAATATGGTAAAAGCTGGTCTTTCAAACCCATGTAGTTCAAAGAGCTATTTTATTAGAAGAAATAAGATATCTGAGAAGGAAAGAAGAGGTAATGCAAAAGAAAAAATCCTGTGGGGCTGGCCCCGTGGCCGAGTGGTTAAGTTTATGCGCTCCGCTGCAGGCGGCCCAGTATTTCGTTGGTTCGAATCCTGGGCGCGGACGTGGCACTGCTCATCAAACCACGCTGAGGCAGCGTCCCACATGCCACAACTAGAAGGACCCACAACGAAGAATGTACAACTATGTACTGGGGGGCTTTGGGGAGAAAAAGGAAAAAAAAGAAAATCTTTAAAAAAAAGAAAAAATCCTGTGAAAACTGAGTTTTGAAATTTTCGTTGAACTTTTGGAGAAAGTGAGACAAAATGCTGTAGTGGCAAGTTCTATGCTGTAATGAATGGGCTTTGGAAAGATTGATAAATGAGAAGATTATTACAAAGTTCTGTTATGTGTTATATAAACTTTTCAGCATCTTAAAGCATATAAACATTTATTGCTATTTTTTTTGCAGGGAGGGGTGATGTGGACTTGCATTTTATTTCTGAGTGCAACACGGGGCATGAGGTGATCCAGGTTTGTTTGGATTACATATAAAACTCAATACAGGAATTGGTTTTACCTAAATAAGTATTCTAAGTTTTCTCAGTAGTAAAAGAGGCCAAGATTAAAATCTAAAAATGAGAATACTCAATCCTCAAAACAGTAAAGTATGTTATAATAAAGTTCTTCAGCTTTATGAATAATAAAAAACCATTCTTTAGGCCTTTTCATATACCACTTATGTAGAAAGTTTCTTTGTCACTAAAAGTTTGCTTTTTAAAAAAAACATTGGCACCTGAGCTAAGATCTGATGCCAATCTTTTCTTCTCCTTCTCCTTCTTCTTCTCCTTGTTTTTCCCAAAACTCCCCAGTACACAATGGTATATTTTAGTTGTAGGTCCCTCTGGTTGTGCTATGTGGGACGCTGCCTCAGCATGGCTTGATGAGCAGTGCCATGTCCACACCCAGGATCCGAACTGGCGAAATCCTGGGCCAGTGAAGTGGAGCGTGTGAACTTAATCACTCGGCCACGGGGCCGGCCCCTGAAAGTTTACTTTTTACACATGCATGTTGGGATTCCAATACCAAGATAAAAAATATTGATCCAGGACCAAAAGCTTCCTCCTTGGACTTTTCCATTGCTTTCTTTGGAGCAGCATCCTACTAAGTAGCAATGATCATCACTGTAATGATCATTATCTGAAGACTAAAACCACTATATCTAACAGAAATCCTTAAGTATCTTGTGTTAGATAAGTTAGTATCCTTTCTTCCTCAGCAGCGTGCTTAATTCCAACATCATTTGCAGTGCTGCATCTTAGAGGAAACGCCCCAGTCTCCTAAATACTCAAAAAATGTGTACTGAATAATTGAATGAAGGAAATCAAAGATAGTGTCATCTATATGTGATCCTGCCAGTGATGGGAGAAGGACTCAGATGAGATGAAGCTATGCTGGTAATGTCTACAGTTCTATGATTATCCTAAGTATTAAAAATGCATGTACCAAAACAGATTTTCAGAATTATTCTCAGACAAAAAGGACTCTATTGGCAAAAAAAAGTTTGCAAAATACTCTGTTGACTAGTGATGGGAAAGTAACCACTGGCATGAAATAAAAGTAGAATTTTGTATTAGTGGGGTGTTATGGACATTTACTTTGCTGAGGTTTTGGCCGCCTATCATTTGACCTCACTTCATGTGTCATGGGAATCCCCCAGTTAAGAATCATGCTGGGATGGAAGGGTATTGATTCCCACTAAAGGTCCAGTTCTCTTTCTTCTTACCCACTAGGGTGCAGACTCATGACCTAGGCTTAGCTAATTGAATGTTCATAGCTGGCAGGTCTGGAACAAGCAGCACAAAGGAAAGAGAAGCAATCTGCAATTCCCTTCATCAGCAGTGGCCAGTAGCTGTGGTGGTGATAGTGCTGGTAGTTTGTTCAGTGTCCTTAGCCAGCTGCACAAGCATCCTAACCAGCTATTCCAGTGATTGGGCCTTGGCTATAATGATAGCTGCTCAGCTTCCTGGGGTTTCTGTCTCCTTTCAAAGCTTGGTTTTCTAGCCTTCCCATCAATTCTTTAAGCTACACAATGACATAATTGTATGAAATTCTTTTCTGCTAAGGCTAACCACAATCCAATTCTGTTGCTACAAGCAAAATCCATGACTTTAACAAATTGTTGTCACGGAACAGGTTGCAGTCAAAAGGACCTCAGAAAAATCTAGGGAGTCGTGCATAGTTGGGGTTGGAGGCAATGAACATTCTGTTAGTATTCATCAGTAGGAATCTGTCAGTCCATGACACACAGTGACAAAGTTTACCTTTAAATTATTGTCTCTGGGCTACTGGAATGAAATGCACACTGAGTGCAGAATTTTCTGCAACCGAGAGCTTGCTGTATAGAATTTAAGAAACATGGGGCAAGGTGGGGTACCTGCATCTAATGGTCCTATGCAAAACCAATAAGAGGCTCAAATTCCAAAACTCTTACTTCAAGGCATGTGTGTGCTGAAATCCAGGGGCTTTCTATCAGTGGACTAAAAGAATCTCTAACTTCTATTTGTTTCATAACTTCCTTGGTTTGCTGGGAAGAAATCCAAAGCCCAGAAGATTGGAGTGCTGGAAGCAATTGATCAAGTGAAATGTATGTCTCCTTGGAAGGTCTAGAAGTTGTTCCTTTTTTCAAGGCCTTGAGAAATAAATTGATAAGGGGCCTATCACCATCTTTAAAAATACGTTGGTGGGCTTTTCTTGGAAGCTGCAAATACCATTGTGGGATGCAGTTGAAATGGTCTCCCTGACTCTAATGGGGCAACTAGGACCTTGGGTGACCTAGTGGCACTTAACCTTAGGGGCAAGACTCTGGTTACTGGCAATATGATCTAAAGAGCCTGACCAGTAGAGATTTTGGTGGTTGCTAATACATCATAAGATTATTAGGAGTGAAATGGATAGGTTGTTCTGTGTTTAAAAAGTGTAAAAACAAAATAGAACAAGCTAACAAATAAAAATATCCTCTATGTCTGAGGATCCATTACAATAGAGGATCATGGTCTTATTACCAAATTCCTGGACCTGGCTCAGTACACAGCCCTCAGTCCCTTGAATGAAGGAATGCTTGGACGCCCCTGAGAAGACCTGGTGATAACATTGTCTATAAGTCCATCTCCTTCTTGCCTGCCAGAAAAGAACCTGTCACTGTTACTAATATCATTTTGCTTTGAGGAATAGAATATGCCCAGATCTTTTGAGTGCTATTGTTGAACACCAGCTCTGAGAAAACACTAATACCTGAGGACCCAACATCCATTGCAACTTACATGTCAGAGTAGGGGCTTCTGAAAGTCATAAATGACTTTTGATCTGAGTCTGCTTATGATAGGCCCAGTGAAATCCTGAATCCACACTGTATTTATAAGACCATGGTAACAAATATACTCCCAAATATATAATCGCTGTAACCCAATAGAAATATATTTCTCACTTAGGTAACAGTCCAGGCAGATGTTGCTTATACTTTAGGACCCAGGCTCCTTCCTTAGGGCTCTTCCATGTCCCATAACCTTGTTGTCTGCACCCAGCCTATGGAAGGGGAAGGCATATGAAGAGGCAGGCATGTCTCAAAAAAAATCTTAGAAGTGGCACACATCATGCCTGTTCACATTCTTTTGGAAAAATCTAATTATAAGATTATCTCTATAAGCAAGGGAGGATAGGAAACATAGCCTCACATTTTATCAAGGGAAAAGAGGAAGCAGATTTCAGTGAAAATCTAGCAATCTCTGTCACAATGCTGTGTTTTTTCTCCACTTGCTGAATATGTTCTAGGAATGGAAATACTGAGAATTGGCAGATCTCCCACATGGGCTTCCAGGTACATAGGGTAAGGCCTAGTGCAATAAGACACCAAATGGAAACCCTAGAACTACCCCCTCCAAACCAAAATTATAAATCAAAGTAATCCTGAATTACCGTGAAACTACAGATATTAGTGCCTCTATCAAAGACTTAGAAGATGCAAAGATGGTAACTTTTTTTTCATATTCCTATTTAACTCACCTGTGCAGATGACAGATAGACCCTGGAGAATAATAAATCATAGTTGTATATTTAGTTGATTTTGGCTGCTATTCTAGATGTGGTCTTTTTACTTGGGCAAATAAATACAGTCCCTGACAATTAATAGGCAGCTATTGATTTGGTAACATTTTTTCCTTTATCCCTATAAATATACAGCAATGGATACAATTTGTTTTTACCTGCAAGAGATCAGAGTATGATCTCCTGGATTTTATGTCTATTCTCTAATGCTTTCCATAATTTAGTCCACAAGAACATTAAAGTTTCTGTTCCCTCAAGGGATATAATGAGTGCCCCTTAAATTAATAATGATGCTGATACAACAGAGAGTATGATGTAGCCAGTCTGGATGGAAAGCGTGTATACTAATGAGTGGGAAATTAAGGGCCTACCCTCAGTGAAGTTTCTGGGAGTCCAGTGATTTGGGCCATGTAAGAATCTCCCTTTCAAAGTAAAGAAATATTTTGCTGTTACTTGCACCCCAACCAGTAAGAAAAACATTTTATGGGTTCTTTGGATTTTAGAGAAAACATACACCTCATTTGAGTGAGCCTTTCCAATCTACTTATTTAGTTGATCCAAAGGATGACATACTTTGAGTATGATTCAATGCAACCAAAGTTTTTCCAGTGATCTTATTGGGGTGAAAATAGCTCTGCCTCTCTACCTTATAGACCCAGGGAATTAAGAGAGGCGTCAGCATGGGTGCATTATCTCATCCCTGTATGGGGCGGCGGCAAGACACAATTAGAAAGTCAAAATGGAGGCCCTAAAAATTCTGGAGCATTGCCATGCCCCGTTCTGCAAATAACTATTCCCTTCTTTAAAAAAAGCTTTTGGCTTTCTACTAGGATATGACTGAGACTGAAGACCTGACTATGGAATAGCTGACAACCAGGCAAACTGAGCTGCCCATCACGAATCAAGTGCTATTCTGTTCTACTAGAATATTAACACCATGAAGGAAGGGACTGGTCTGTCTTGCTCACCACTATTCCCCAGACTCTGGAATGACACCTGGTATATAATAGTTGTTTAGTAAATATTTGCTGATAGATGGAGGAAAGGAAAAAGGAAGCGTAGAAAGAAGGAAGAAAGGAAAAAAGGGAGAGAAGGAGGGAGAAAGGAAACTAGCTAAACTTGTCCAGAAACTCTATCACGCCGAAGAGAATTGCATATACAGGACTACATCTAGCAGGTGCCGAAGGCCTCATTTTTCATAAACCATTCTCTGAAAATATGAGCATGCTTACTCTTATCTCATTGAAGTCCCTCCCACAAACCTTATCTATTGTTTCATGGGAACTTCTCTAAGACAAGTTGACAACAAAAGAGGAATAAATTCAGGCTTGGTTCATAGGTTGCTCTGTGTAATTTGCTGGCATCAACCACAAGTGGACTGTTGCAAAGTTGCAGCCCCACTCTGGAGTTGTCCTGAAGGACAGTGGGCTGAATTTCAAGCAGTACATCTTTTTTGTCCACCCGGCTGGAAAGAGGCATGGCATGAACTAAGTTTCTATACTGATTAATGAACGGTGGTAAATGGTTTGCCAAGGTTGTAAGAAACTGGGATGGAATCTGATTAAAGGATTGGTGAGAAAGAAGTCTGTATAAGAATTATGTGTATGAACTTCTTGAAGTGGAAGTTCAAGAACTTCCCAGAGTGGAAGATATTTTTGTCCCACGTGAATGCTCCTCAAAGCCCCGCTCTGTGAGAGAGGGGCTCATTCCTGGATTATACAAAACAGCCCTCCCTGATCAACCGGACTTTTTCTCCACGTACTCGTCATTGATCAATGAGGGTATAACTGAAAAGCATCGGTGGCACGTATGGAAGCTATTCATAAACTCACAGCCTCTACTCCCCTTCACTAATGTTGATCCAACCTCTACTACTGCTGATTCTCTAATATTCCAGTGGCAAAAAAATCATTACAATATAGGGGAATAGTTTAATAATCTTTGAAACAATATAGAAAGGCTAAAAGTCATAATAAAAAAAGACACTTCATTTTTTAAAAACTGTGCATATTATAAAATATAATATTAAAAATAACCAAAAAAACAACATAGGACAAATGGTTAATGTCTCTAATAGAAAATGAGCTCCAATAAATTAATTTTAAAAGAAGACCAGTAGTCAGAAAGAAAAATGGGTAAAGAACAGAATAACGAGAGAAAAAGAAAGGCAAATGGGAAACATTCATACGAAAAGATGCTCCATTTCACCACTAGAGAGAGTAATGCAGATTATTACAAAAATATCCTGTTTTGATTTTTTTTAGCCCCCAGCGCCCGAATTAAAAGAGTGGTAAGAGTCAGTGCAGATGAAGTGTGAAAGTTGGGAACAGTCTTTCTTTGCTTCTGAGAGTGTGTGCTGAGTCCTCTATGGAAACGAAATTGGCCATCTTTAACAAAATTTAAAATAGTACGTTTTGTTGATCTAGCAATCCCACTTGAAGAAATCTATCTTGGAGAGACAGAAGTCCAGGCACCTAAGGATGTCATACAAGGATGTTTATGGCACCACTGTTTGTAATAACACTAAACTGGAGGAAAGCCTCATTGTCCGTCATTATGCAAATGATTGAATAATTTACAGCATGCTTTGCTATGGAAAATTCTCAATTACTTTGAAAAAGCATTAGCCTTTTTCTACTAATATAGAAAAAGGTATACATTATATTATAAAATTTTTAGGGGCTGGCCTCATGGTGTGGTGGCCTGGGTTCACCAGTTTGGATCCCAAGCATGGACATAGACCACTTGTCAAGCCATGTAGTGGCAGCGACCCACATACAAAAAATACAGACAGTTGGCACAGATGTTAGATCAGGGCTAATCCTCCTCAGGCAAAAAAAGAGGAAGATTGGCAACAGATGTTAGCTCAGAGTGAATCTTCCTCACCAAAAAAAAAAAAAGTTTTTAGTAAAGTCAGTCATAATGTACTGTACATAGTATTTCCTCTGAGATCTAGTGGGTGTATATATTTGTATGAATATGCATAAAGGAATGGCATTGTGTCCAACAAACTGTTAAAACACGTCAAAGGAACGTGAATGTGTGTTAGGTGGAATAGAGATAATTACAGAGAGAAACTTTTCATAACATTTTCTATTGTATCATTTAATTCGCTTTAACTTTAAAAAACTCCACTAGAGAATTTTTAAAAGAAAAAAATCACAATTCAGAATGTTCAATGCTTCTCTGTTTTGCTTTAATTTTACTTTTATGTAATTGACTCATTAATGTTTATTGAGTGAAAGTGCAAAGAGAAAATCAGTCATTCTAGAACAATTGCCTTCTAAGAGAAAACTTTAAATAATACCACAAATTGTTCAAGAAAAGCTCTTATTTTTTTCTACTGTGATTTAGCTGTTAATTATTTGGGCATGTGTTTTAAACCTATGACTGATGATGCCCTTGAGGTTTTTTTTCAGCTTGGGAGACATTTGTTTTAAATTTTTACAATTTAACAAAAATACACTTGATCCATAGAAGAAACTACCCTGGCCGGAATACCTCTTACTACATTAAGGTCACATATCATATGACTATTTAAATTAGAACCAGAAACCTATGTCTTCTTGTTTCTGGAAAGCCTTTCAAATGTTATCTCAGGATAAATAAACTCTTATAAAAATTCAAGATAGATTATAAACTGGTTTTCCATCTCAGAAACTTATATATATGTGCTAGATCTTGATTTTTGTTTCAAAATACTTTGTGAAAAATGATGGTGTTCTCTTCTAGGAAGACAACAATGTATTTCTATTGATCTAAATAGTTAATTTATAACACATTAAACTCATGATTTCCAAATGTTCAATGTGTAATTCTACACTATATTTACAAGCTTAACTAAAAGATTTACTTCATATATATATATATATATATATATATATATATATATATATATTTGACGTTGCTTCTAAGGCTTTTTGAAAAATTTCTTAAGGAAACCTTGCTTTAGAACAAAATCCACTTGTAAAGCCTCAGATACAATATAGAAAAACTGTTAGGTAGAACAATGACATCAAACAGCTGTGAATCAGGAGTGTGTAGCTAACGGGTCTTATTTCCTTCATTTTGTTATCCAACTAAAGTAGCGCCCCCTTCTCTGGACATGAGAAAAGATAATTTGAGTACTTAAAATATTTTTATTATGTTACAGATATTATGGATTTAATCTCAAGTTCTCTGTGAAAAGCTGTCATGAACTTTCAGTGATCTCTACTTAAACAATATTAAAGGTCTTTCTATATTACAAACTAACATTGTTTAATGTAAACTACCAGTGAGAAATCTGAAAAAAACTACAGTAATGTATTTACTTTATATACTGTGTTTTAAATAAAGGGGGAGAAATGAAGAGAAAAGAAAGAGAAATTTATAGATGGATGTAAGTCCCAAAGCCTCACACTAACAGGCATAGTTTGTTCAGATTTCCTTGGCTGTGTTGGCTCTATTATAAGCCCCCAGGGCGGGGGCTGTGTCTGCTCACTGTCAGTACTTAACAAATAAGAAATAGAACTATTAACAGCAGTACCTGTGGGTAGAATTTACAAGTACGATTACTATTTTTTTAATATCACTATTCAACAGAACACTAATTAGCTTGTCATTCAAGATTTTCTTGATCTTATCTTATGTGTATTATGCTGAGGAGAAATGCTTAAACAGATCATTTATATTTTTAAAAATACAGCTTAATGAAAAAGCAATTTAGTAAATTGTTGGGGGCTGTTTTATATCACACAGAGTGTTATGTTTCCACAGCACAATTCAATTTAATGGAATTCCTTGGGAAGTTTAGTCTAAGCTAAAATAGAAAATTGTTGTTGTCTAAAGAGTTGCATGCTTGTCTGATATACAGAAATTTCTAGATTAAGTATCATTTTTAGTTTCAGGCAAAAAGCCATTTCCCCTCTTTACACCCAAACCCATCCACTTAAAATTAGTGACATTATTCAGAAATTAATTCAGCTGTTTTGATTAAATTTGATGAAATCAGTTTAAAGATACATTTACACACACACACATACTTAAACACACTGAGTCAGTAAAATAACTTTCTATTGGATTTGCTTGTTTTTATTCATTTTATTACTCAAGCAATTCAAAAGAAATATAGGTAGGTTTAAAACACTTGATAAGTCAAATCCACCTGAGATCTGGAATTGGTAAAGTGTAAAATAAGGAGCTAAAAACAACTGAATTTCATTTTCAGAGATCTGAAAAATGAAGGATATAGAAAACTTCATTATCTCTGTTGCAGTGTGTTTGATTTCTAGTATTCCACTTAATTTGATTCTTTCCTATAGTTTCCAGCTCTGTGCTAAAATCTCCCATCTGTTCTTATATGTTGTCTAACTTTTCTATTAGACCCTTTAACATGTTATTCATAGTTATTTTAAATTCTCTGTCAGTTCCAGCAACTGGGTCATATCTGAGGCTACTTCTGAAAATTACTTTGTATCTTCAGACTGTGTTTATTCTTGACTTTTCAAATACCTTGTAATTTTTGTTGGAAGCCAGATATGTTGTATAGCACAATAGATTCTGAGGTGACTTTGTCTTTTGCTTGGAGATGAGCATATATTTCCTTCTTCTACACCTTTAGTGTAGGGGTTTGTGTTAATCTAGTGAAGTGCTGGGTTGGGTTTGAAGTTTGCTGTTGGTATGGTCACCCTCAGTGCCCCCGAGTTTTCGTATTCCTTTAGTGATACCTCGTGTTTAGATGTGGGCTAATTTACCAAGGAGTACTTCTCAACGTCTCTTCCAGTTCTCCCAGCTGTATTCCACTATTATTTTCATTCAGTGTTTGTTATCTTAGTGGTGGGAAGAGAGGAGGAAGGGCATTCTCTGGTCCTCAGAATTAGCAGCCTCTCTGAACTTGTGGAGCATGGCCTTCACAATTGACCTAATCCCACTCTACCTGTAGTGCTGGACCTAGCAAATATTCCCACCCTGCCCCCAGGTATAGCTTTATTTTTCCTATTCTCTTCGAGTTGAAATGGGTTTCCAGCATAGAAAGATGACAGATGTTCTTGCTCTCTCCCCTGCAAATTAAGCCTATGTTCTATGAGAGATTAGGCAGATGGGTCTGGTTGGGATTTCTGACATTGGCTATTGTTTCTCCTTCTCGGTTGACGTTACCAGGAAATGTTCTCAGGAGTCCCCTCAGTCTTCCCTTTGAACATCTGCTGAAGTTCAGGGAGGAAAAGCTGCAGCCCTCTGTAGCTACACACTGATGATTGCCTACGCTTGGCCTTTAGCAATTCATTGAAACATTTTAGCCGAATCTTCTAAAAAGATTATATGGCCTCTGATGGTGTATGCCCCAGGTAAGTAAATAGCTTCTTTGTCGCAAAGTTGGTCACTTGGTCTGAAGCAATATAGTGTGAGATCCTATTCCAGTGGATCCATCGCTCCATAAAACTTCAAGTAGTAGTGCTGAGGCCCTCTGCGTAGGAAAGGCAAACCCAAGCTCAGAATATTTACATATCCTTTGGAGAAGAAATTGCTGGCCCTTCCAGAATGAAAGGGGTCAAATGTAGTCAAACATGGCACCAATTGACCACTTGGTCTCCTCAAGGAATGGTGCCAAAATGGGGGTTCAATGTTAGTCTTTATTCTTGGCTGTTTGGACCTTTGACATTGGCTTTAGGTAGATCAGATAGTAGGAGCAAATGCCATTGGGCACATAGAGAGCCTCCACCACTACCATCAAGGCCACTTTATTCATGTGCCCATTGGAGCAGAATAGAGTGGCCAATGAGATAGGCAGGCTGATGTTTCTGGCTAGGTCATTTTTAATTCTTGCCTCTTTTGTGAGGGATGTTCTCTTGCGGGTATTAACATTCAACAATATTCACAACTCATGCCCATTCTCATATGTCTATTCTTTTGCTTCTAATCTTTTCCTTCCAGGCTCCTGTTAACCATCCAAAGCATTGATCACTGCCAGTTGATCTTTATATATTCTAATTTTAGGCCTCTATTCTTTTAACACAGTGTAGATGACCAGATTCATAATCTGAAGCTCTTCTACTTAGGAGAGTTTTCTCTATCTACAGCCTTCACTGTCTCAGGTCACCCCTGAGTTAGGTGGTAATTCAGCCACCATCCATTGTACACCTATATACTAAGTCAGTCCCCAAACACCCTTAGGCATGATCTGAGAGAGAGATTCTGGCACAACAGTGGTGGTGCCATGGGCATTAGGGCTACTTCTCATGCAGCTTGCTTATGCTCTCTGGTGCTGCTTACACTTGATCCTAGATGTATCCCTTTCAAATTATGGTGAATTATTAATGGGTCTGCCCAACTAATGAGTTGATGGGTCTGACAGGATCCCGCTCACCGTAGGCAGTTCCAACTCTGTCCTCACATAATGTCCCACAGTCAGGTGCTCTAGTGACGAAGACTTGGTGCTCTCACCGCCACAGGCTGGGTTCTTTCCCGGTCAGGGAACCACAGCATCCATCTGTGGGTTGTCATACTGTGGTGGCTAAGTGTTGCTGCCATGCTGAAATCTATGCCACCAGTATTTCAAAAATCAGCAGAGTCACCCAAGGTGGACAGATTTTGGCGGAGCTCCCAGACTAAGACAGACTAGGAAAAAGGAACTGTCCACCACTTCAAAAGTAACTGACCATGAAAACTCTATGAATAGCAGCGGAGCATTGTCTGATACAGCACTGGAAAGTGAGAGGATGGCTCAAAAAGACCAGGCAGGGTTCTACTCTGCTGCATGCAGGGTCACTAAGGGTCAGAATATACTCAGTGGAACTAACAACAACAAAGTCAGGTGCTCCATTTCTACCAAGGCCCACTACCATACCAGTGGTTGTTTCTCAAAACACACATAGTTTCCACTGTAGATGGCATGACTATGCTCCAGGACCCCACAGGTGTTCACCGAGCTTCTTCCAATGGGGCTTGCCATAAACTCTAGACAACTTCTTTTCCCAGTACTGATACCTCTAGCACCACAAAAGAACTACTGGATCATATGGCCCAAGCTTGGACCTGCTGCAGAGCCCATTCCTTCTCTAGTAAGGAACACAATCCTGCTGAAACCTTGATTTTGGCCCAGTGAGTCCTGTGTAGGACTTTTAAATCTACAGAATTCTAAAATAATAAACATGTGTTGTTATAAGCCACTAACTTTGTGGTAGTTTGTTATGGCATCAATAGAAAACTAATACAGAGTATATAGAAACCATAGGCAGTAATTCAAATATGAGTTCCAACTCTAAGGACAACTGCAGGCTGTAATAAGAAAAGCAAGACTGTGAGTCAGGAAATACACTCACTGCTCATCCACATTCTTTTTAAAAACCACCCATGGGACTTAGAGAAAGATAATTTTATGGACAATGGGGATGATGAAAACAATTGGGTTTATCAAGCAAATTTGACTACAGTAATAATATAGTTGAGGTATAATATTCTGGAGAAATCAAATACTGATGGATTTGAATTAAATAAATAATAAGAAGAGATCCTGATTAGAAGTTGTATCATTCTTAGTAATGGAACAGACAACTTAAATACAACCAGCTGTATGGGTTTATTTTCCCAGTTCATACTGAAAAGAACATGACAAGGTAAGCATTAAATTTCTTCTTTCAAAGGCTCTCCTTCTGATTTAAAGTAGACTTTTATTTTATTTCTTGAGATTATTATACTCCATTTAATTAATATTAAGCAACAAACCTAAATCAAAGATTTTTTTTTATGAGTCTTAGGCAAGTCAAACGTCATGTGGGAAATTACCTTGATGCAATGATAGCCTCGAAGTACAGTACCAAGAAAGTTATCCCAGAGTCACAGGACACAAAGGCTCACAGATGACATTAAAATGCTCAAATCATATTTAGAATAAACAATGAGAAGCAAAAGGAAGGAGATAGAGTAAGTTGACACAAATAGAATAGCGTACAACTACAGTTGTATAGGATAGTGGGATGAAAGGAGCCCACTACCTGAATCCTGGGATATGCCGTGTTCATATGTCCTGCCTTTCTCTCTTCTACCTCTGCTTTCCTCACTGATGATGGGCTTACTGTTACCAGAATTTAGGTTTGCCTCAAGAGGGCCCATAGATAGAAGCTATCCTTCTCCAATGATGCAAACTTCTTTTATCGGAGAGTCAACAGGGACAAGCCCTGGTCAGAGCTGTGGCAGTTAGCTTCCTGAACAGAATTGGGTTTTATTTGTATTTCTTGGGCAGAGGAGATATGGGGCCAGATTGAGTGTCACCAATGGGTGACCAAATTAAGTCCTTATGAATACTGTGTTTCATATATTTCATGTATATTTAGTGCCTTCTCAATATTTAGTATATTGCAAATATTTTGTACCCAGGGGCCTCAGGAATATTAGGGATATTTTGATTTGTTCATTTCTTTACTTTATTAAGGTATAATTGATATACAAAACTGCACATATTTAATGTATACAATTTGACCAGTTTGGTCATATGCATACACCCGTGAAGCGATCACCACAATCAAGGTAATAGATATAGCTATCACCTCTAAAAGTTTCTTTGTATTGCTTTTATTGTTGTTATAAGAACACTTAACATGAGACCTATCCTCTTAACACATTTTTAAGTGCACAATACAGCATTGTTAACTAGCGGCATTATGTGCATTATGTGTTACAGCAGATATCTAGAACCTACGCATCCTGTACAATTGAAATTTTATGCCCATTGAACAACTCCCCATTCCCCCCTCCCCTCAGACCCTGGCAACTACCATTTTATTCTCTGCTCCTACGAGTTTGACTATTTTAGATACCTCATATAAGTGGACTCATACAGTATTTGTCCTTCTGTGACTGACCTATTTCAATTAGCATAATGTCCTTCAGGTTCATCCTTGTGTTACAAATGGATAACAAGCGTTGGTGAGGATATAGAGAAGTTGGAGGCCTTGTATAGTGTTGATGGGAATGTAAAATTGTGTAGCCATATGGAAAACAATATGGAGGTTCCTCAAAAATTAAGAATAAAACTACCATATGACACAGCAATCCCACTTCTTGGTATTTATACAAAAGAATTGAAATCAGGATCCCCAAAAAAGATCTGTATTCTCATATTCATTGCAGCATTACTCACAATAGCCAAGATATGGAAACAACCCAAATATTCATCAACAGATGAATGGATACATTCATACAATGGAACATTGTTCACTCTTTTTATGCTTAAAATTAATATGCTC
Source organism: Equus caballus (assembly GCF_041296265.1). NCBI lineage: Eukaryota > Metazoa > Chordata > Mammalia > Perissodactyla > Equidae > Equus > Equus caballus. The sequence goes on from NC_091697.1 coordinate 61,243,235, forward strand.
ATAAGTCCTTATCTTTATTGAACACATCCTATGAATTCTTCCTATTTCTAACAAACTTCTTACTTAGTAGTTACTTATTTACACTTAAAACATTTGAAAATTTTTCATTTGTGTTTTACAAACTACAAACCCATTCACATTTCATGATAGAATTCAACCTTCTGAAAAGTAAATGTACACTACACCAAGCCTCAGAATTTCCTTTTGTGTAAGTTGACATGACAGTGTTGTAAGGGTGCCATCCCTCTCATTAAACATGATTACATTATTCTTGGCCCGTAACTCAAGAGCAGTCAATCAATAGCCTTGAAAAAGCTGCACAAGAATTAGAGACTTCCTTTCTCTTGGTAATCTGAACTGTAAATAAACAGTCAGAGGTCATTTGTTTGATAGTGGGTACAGAAAGTGAAAGAGAGGAAAAGGAGACTAATATGTAGCAGTAGACAGGAGTAAACAGAATCTACGTGTAAGCGCAAGCCAAAAAGACCTTCATAGAAAAGAGTGAGTTATTAGTTTGATAGGGGAACATAAAACTAAGAAGATATAAAGGGTAAAGAGACACAAAAATGTAGCTGATAAACACTAACAGAATGGAGATTGGTGGGCTTTTAATTCTGAGTAGACAGTTGGTAGGGTTATTTTGGATCTTGAAAAACTGGCCAGTCCCCAAATTTTCTGAGGTCTGACTATTCTGACTCTGGTAATTTTCATGGTACCTAGTTTGGGAGCTTTTTCGACATTCACATGAGATATAGCCCAGTGATTAAGATTCCTGTTGGCTAGTTTTGTGCATTCACTATAATGAAATGGACTTAATTTTTTCAAGATGTACCCATATAATGACCTGAATATTTTCTCAGCAAGAATTCTCTCAACTTTATGTTGGCTATAGAGTATTACTTCAATGTACCAAATAACTCCCACATAAATTTTTAAAAGGCATCAGGCAATAATATTTGGCATATAGACTTTCTATTTTTTTTCAAGGTTTATACATCAAGATGAATAAAGCTAACACCATACTTTCTTGCGTTCTTCCATACATCTAGCATATGGTGGTAATCTTAGGAAACTGACGTTAATGATTAAGATAGAGCTTGGTAAAGACTTGGTTTTGGAAAGGATCAGAAAATAAATGCCAAGTGTACCATCACTCTCTTCTCTCAATCCCATTGTTGATATTATTAATCAGAATTTCATTTCTCCCTAAATCCAGATACGTTCATACTTAGAAACATTCATGGCATTATATATCAGGTCTCACTACAAACAGACCTAAGCCAGCACTTACAATTAAGCCTATTTGCCATCAACTTATTTCCTCCTCTGGACTTGTGTCTTTAGCCCTGGCTGTTTTCTCCAAGTGATTAATGTAACCTCATCAAGTTAGTGAATCTGGTACTTTAGCATTTCTTCAGGATAAAAGAGGTAAAATTATTGGCTATATACTACTCCATACACTACTACATTTTTTAAATTTATTAAAGTTGTTTTATAGAAACTAAGCATGATTTAGGAAACCTTAATCTCTAAAGAGTTATCAACTCCTGGGCATTATTAAGGAAGAAAAGGAAACAAGAAAGCTGAAAAGAATATTATAGATAATGGTATCAAAATCAAAAGCTTCTAAAGGCCAAAATCGCCTTAAAGAAATAAAAAAATGGACACTGGGAAAAACATTTGCAATTTATACAATACATGGAAATTATTACTATCATTATAAATAAAGTATTCCTATAAATAGTTAGAAAAGCCCCTTGAATGACTGTTTATGAGGTCTTATTAGAAGGGGCACAAAAGCAAAGCCATGCTCTGAAATACCTTTTTTTTTCCTACTTCTACACTAGTATAACTTCATATATGTGCAGGATTTTTTAAGTCTTAAGAATTCCTGTTTAAAGTGATAATACACTTAAGAAAAAGGATTACTTTAATATATTTGAGTTAGAATTGGTTGGAAACAAAAAGGTGACAATTTCTATCTTTGGTGCCAGGTAGGAATGAGGAATTTAGATGGAAGGAACAGTAATTAAGCAAATCTATGTAATTTTTAAGTACTCTTGAAATATTTTTCTAGTGATTTAACTGGATCAAATATCATAAGATCACACATGAGTCTAGGCAATGTTGACCATTGGCTGATATCATCAGGCAGACAGGGATGTATACAAGGATGATGGAAGTACACACCACTTGATGTAGTTCTGTCCTCCCCCCACCCAACTGTAACTTGAATGTGGTCAAGATGCTACCTCTAATTAGAAATTTACAAGATGAATAAGAGTCAGTGGAACATATTACATTGCACCATAAAAACACAATCAGCAAAATACAGACTATGAGAAACTGTACAGGCTAAACAACCTGTTTCTTCAATAACAAAAACTGGGAGGGAGGGAGGGAAGCGGGGAAGGAGGAAGGAGGTGGAGCAGGAGAGAAACTCTATAGGTTAAAACCCAAATAATAAAATTTAAAAAATTTAAGAGGCAGATGAACCAACCACAATCCATGCATCTTAATTAGGTCCTAATCTGAAAACAAACTCTTAAAAAAAAAATATTACAATTAGAGAAAGTGAACACTGACAGGGTATTTAATGATAATAAGAATTTTTAGGTATGCTTATGATATTAATTTTTTAAAGATCCTTTATCTTTAAGAGATACATTCTTTTAAAGATTTACAGAGGTGATGGACTATCTATGGTGACCAACTGTACCAATTTGCCCGAGATTCAGAGGTGTCTTGTGGCTCGGAACTTTTCGTGCTAAAACCAGGAATGTCCTGTGGAAATGGTGATTTCTATCAAAACTAACTGGAATAGGAGTTGTGAAATTGGTGGGGCTAGAGATAAAACTTAGACTTTTGGAGGATAATTGTTGAAGCTGTAGTATATATTTGAAAATGTCCAAGATTAAAAAAAAAATCACATGACCAATATTGCATTTTATGTGGGAAGATGAAATGGATTTTACTAGTCACTGATGGGAAATTTCATGAAAGCATGGTGTCTGGATTGTTTTCAGAACAGAAAACTGAGTATGAAACATACTTATCATCCAAGATAATGCAATGATAATTTTGTCAGGAAACTTGGTGCTTGTGTGTAAAACAATGAAATAGGCTTGAAATGACTTCTTGAAAGTTCATCTATTATTGTGAGGCTTCTTGCGTTAATAGTACCGCTAGCAGACAATCAACGTTTGCTAAATGCTTGTCACTCGTAAATGCCCTGTGAGACCTCCTGACATAGCAAAAAATATGAAAATTTATCACAATGAAGCAATGAATTCTAAGTGTTTTCTTATAGAGCTCGGAGGAGGAAGCACTCACTGATCCAGAGATGTACGTAAACACATGATAAATGAATGCATTTATCCCAAATTTAACATAATCTCTGTATCTATTAATATTTAAAAGCGATGCTTGTAGGTGGATTTGACTGAAAGGTATGCTTTGAAAATTTGCACAGAGTAAAAGAGAATTTGTGGAGTTTACTTATTTTAACACTGCAAGTGTATCTTTGATGTGAACTTCTCTTTACACAATCATCACACTACAAGTGATGAATTGTACAGTTTACTTTTTTCCTAACAAAATTGAATCAACAATGTAAAAACTGAAAAGCTATTTAAAAATAATTTTTATAGTTAAATCAATGGTTCAGTGATTTGTGTGAATTACATTCCAAATAGAATATTCTAGCAATAAAGTCCCAATTCCCAGTGAAAGGAATTTAATTAATCTACCAGTCACCTTTCATTCAAACTGTGTGATAAATATCTTCTTTGCTCAGTTTATCCCCTAGAATGGAGAAGATTCCATTACTCTTGGAAGATTAAAAAAAATAAGAATTATAGAATTAATTTATGTTTTTAAAATGCATTTATTCATAAAACTGAGACACGGAAGGTTGCAGAGCAGGTTCTGTAAGCCCACATGAGTTGTGAGAACATTTGCTATGTCACACACTGCATGAGCCACATTTTCAAGGTGTTCTTCAGAGGCGAACAACCCAATGCCCAAACTCTGGCACCAGAGAAGTTTGAAACATCAAGGAGGGACAGAGCAATGAAGCATAAAAGTACAGGTTCTTACAGTCATCCTGACAAACGGGCAGACTGCCAAGAGCTTCAGATTCCTATAAGCCCTAGACAGTCGCTTTCTGTGAAGCATGAGCACAGATAGTCGTGTGCAAAATGCTGTATGGCTGCGTCAGCTTGCTGAATTATGATACCCAAAAGGAGGGGGGCAACTGAAATGCAGAAGACTAAAGAGCCCCATAACAATTTACTTTTTGTTCTTAGAATATGCCCTATTTTAAAGTATTACTTCTTGTTGCAGCTTTCCTCTACACTCTTTCTTAACCCCGCATAGTTACTTGTCCAACCTTACCTGCCCTTCTGTTAAAAACCAGCCTAACTGCTCTCTCCTAGAAGGAAGCTGACAAGATTCTCTAAAGTAATAATTACTTCTCCTTCCCAGATACTTTCATAGCGCTCTCCAGATACCTTTGTTATGGCATTTGTTATAGATAGCTTAAATCCATTATTTGTTATGTATGTGCTTCTTCCACTGAAGAGGGCTTTTAGAAAGCAGTGATCATGTTTTCAAAAATTCTTGTATCTATAATAGCTCTAATATACATACTCACACAGAATATATTTTAATAACACAGGTGGAACTGAAACAATAGACGGGAATTGTTTGCTTTGGTTAAGGTCTCATTAGAAAAAAGAGCTGGTAGAATATTCTTCAAAATTTGTTGAGCACAAAAAAAGGGAAGATGAACAAAATAAAATACTCATTTCACCTATTGATTTACTTTATCTTTTACTTGTTCTGTGTTTAAGCTGCAAGTTTTACAACTTTACTAATTGGAGCTATTGATTCTTGGGTTATTTTCTTTTTGGAACATGATGTAAAAGTTAGACATGTAACTAATCAGATGTAAAGTTTAAGTTAAGAAACTCAGGTTTTGGACATATCATTGTCATTTGTTTAAACTTGAACTCAACATTATCAAAATGTTTACCAAATGTGTCAGGATTATAAATGCAGTCAAATGTCAAAGTTTGTATTTTTCTCTCATCCCTTTTATTTCCATATAAAAAAAAATGCTGTTTAAAAAGCCTTTCAGTTTACATTTCTAAATGGCTTCGGAATTTCAAAGACTAGTTAGATAAATTGCTTTTAAGCTATAAAACTTTGCATTCCAGTCCTCAGACCATTGTTGTATATCTGCTTCATGATAGAAGGATGGAGCTATATCAGGATCAAATAATGTTACCCTTTTCAAAACAGCTAACATGAGTGTAATTACTATATTTTTGTCATTTTCTTTCTCTCTCCCACCTCTTTGTTTCTTACTTTCTTTCTCTCTGTCTCTCAGGTGAGCAAATTAAGTCAGCACAATTTTGTGACTGCTTTTCAGAATCAATTTAAATCTTACCTGGACTCGAAAGCTTGCAACAAAAAACCTAGCAGAAAGTATTTCATTTAACTACAGAATTTTTTGTATTTATGTATGTTATATCTCTCAATTGTATTATATTTGGGAAATCTAGCATTTCAACTGTGTGTTACAATTCTTTAGTACCATTCCCATTAGAGATTGCTGGATAGAAATGGTTAATTTAATAAATTTCCTTGGGGGCTGGCTCTGTGGCCGAGTGGTTAAGTTCGCGCGCTCCGCTGTGGGGGCCCAGGGTTCGGATCCTGGGCGCGGACATGGCACCGCTCGTCAGGCCACATTGAGGCGGCGTCCCACATCCCTCAACTAGAAAGACATGCAACTAAAGAGATAGGACCGTGTATAGGGCGGGTTTGGGGAGATAAAGCAGAAAAAAAGAAAAAAAAAAGAAAAAAGATTGGCAACAGTTGTTAGCCCAGGTGCCAATCTTTGAAAAAATAAATAAATAAATTTCCTTAAAACTGAAGGTCACCTATCATGTGTCTTCAAAGTTCATGAATATTTCTTAGGGGGTAATCTGCAGAATATGAACTGAATTAAATACAAAATTTATGTTTAGTTTCCATCAGTTTAAACAATCATAATATGAACACCGTGTGGATTCTTTACCTTTCATCCAATTGTTCCTTTCACAAGAAACAAACCTATAAAGACCAAATTGATTAAATTATTTAAGAGTGAGACATTTTAGTCCAATAATAAAACAAAGTAATTCTTTAAGAAAAAATTGAAATCCAAATTTTATTTCTTTTTTTTTTTTTAAAGATTTTATTTTTTCCTTTTTATCCCCAAAGCCCCCCGGTACATAGTTGTGTATTCTTCCTTGTGGGTTCTTCTAGTTGTGGCATGTGGGACGCTACCTCAGCGTGGTCTGATGAGCAGTGCCATGTCCGCGCCCAGGATTCGAACTAACGAAACACTGGGCCGCCTGCAGCGGAGCGCGCGAACTTAACCACTCGGCCACGGGGCCAGCCCCCAAATTTTATTTCTTAAAAACAAAGAAAAGAGATGTGATATCTCATACATGAGAAGACCAAGCTACAAAATAGCTTGTTTTATTTCACTATGATTTTGTGCGACTTTACATAACTTCTTTAAAGCTTAATGCCAGCAGTACTACATTTGTAAAATGAGGAATTCCCACTATATCATATGACTATCAATTATTCAACCATTTAAACTATATCATGTTAGCTAAAACTGCACAAAATAGCAATTAACTTACCTATGAGCTATTTACCTATTATTCCCTTTTATAAATTAGGAATCTGAGGATTGAAGACAATAAATAGGTATTGTTCAAGATCACACATCTTGTAACTAACAGAGCCAGGATTGAAACCCAAACAGTCTGGCTCCAGAACGCATGCTTTTAACTATTATACTATGAATTCAAAGATTCCTTCAAACTCATATCTATTCCTATCTCTGAGAGTACGTTTAGCTTCTCACAGTTTCTACAGATTAAGTTGGTGCACAGGAAAGGTAAGCCCAGCTTCTTGCTAGTGCAGTAGAGAGATACCAGTGTAGATAGATGATTTAAACAATTGTACTGAGGTATAATTTATATACCGTAGAATTCACCCACTTAAAGTATAAAATTTAGTGGTTTTAGTATGTTCCCAGAATTAATGCAAATATTATCACAATCTAATTTTAGAACATTTTCATGATTGCTAAGAGCACCCTTGTACCCAATAGCAGTTATTTCCATTCCCCCTCCCAGCCCCAGGTAACCACTAATCTACTTTTTGTCTCTAGATTTGCACATTCTGGACTTCCAATATAAATGAATCACCCAATATGTAGTGTCTTATGACGAGTTTTTTCACCTTAGCATAATGTTGTCAAGATTCATCCATATTGTAGAATATATCAGTATTTCGTTCCTTTTTATTGCCAAATAATACATAGTTCATTGTCTGGAAAACCACATTTGTTTAGCCATTCATCCTGTGATGGACATCTGGGTTGTGTCCACTCTTTGACTATTATGAATAATGCTGCTATGAATATTAGTGTATAAGTTTTTGTTTGGGCATATGTTTTCATTTCTTTTGGGTAGCCAGATTATTCAGAGAATTTTAAAGGAGTGTTCATGATTATAACTCCAACTTACTTCTTTACTTTTTGGGAATGGTATAAGGAATATTTTCTCAAAGAACGCACTATGAAACCATACATGGCTAGATTTAGATGTCATATGTGAAATCTGAAATTTTGTGTAGACAGTAGTACTGTCAGTGTTTCAATGATAGCGCAATGATTTGGTTTTATCATTAAGAAAAGATCAGAGTTCAAAAGAAACAACAAAGAACAAAGCAGGTAAATTAAATTACATTTCCCCCACCCTTTTTTTCACAGGCACTGACTTGGAGATACGGTCTGAAGGTCTGGAATGAGAAACAAGGTTATCATGACATTGGTTGAATTATATCTCCAAAATATTAAAAATATTAATTTATAATAAAGAATAAAGAAATGAGGTCAGAAACAGAACACGCCTGATTCAGATTTAAAAATTAATAAGTGAAGGGAACATGATCCAGAGTTTATCTGAGAGACAACTGCGGGAGTAGCCTGAGGACTGGTTAGGTCTGGAGCCCTGGTGTCAGCTCAGCCGCTGCCACCAGGACAACGGCTGAGTCCTTCATGTCTCTGGGCTGCAGTTTCCTCTTCAAAATGAAGACACTGGACTAGAAAATTGTTAATTAGTCAGTTGGCATCCATACCAAATGACTTTACAGTTTCAATGACTTGAAAATTCTCTGACTTGGTATCCAGAGTATGGAACATTAAAAGATATCCCAGACAGACAGTTCTGTTCCCCACTTTACTTTGACAGATTCTCTCCCTGTCTTGATAGATAGATATTTTACATATTTATAGCTTATTTGAATATGAACACAGAATCAGAGATTGTTAGAGTTGGAATGAATTTCAGTAATCATTTGGTGAATTATGCAAGACTCTCATTTTAGAGATTGTAAAAACGGTTTTGACCTGTGCAAGGACACATCATAGCAACTGGGGATCCAAGACTGGCCAGGGCAGTTGGCTCTTTCAACTCTATCATGCCACTTTTCCTAATGACTCCTGGGAGCCCACAGATCCAAACGTCTGTAGCTGCAATCCTGTCTCCATGGCAGACAGAGGAGTTTAGTTTTCCAAAATAGAAACAAAAAGTCATTTGTTAACTACCTATAAACAAGAAAAAGTTGCTGACAGACACTAAAGTTTTAAGTAAAGGTTATCGCTTATTAAATTCTTTCTCCTTTTCATAGCACCTGCAACATCAATCAACGTATAATTCTGAATGGAAAAATTCTTTTTCAAATCACTCACATTGTGCAGGAAAGCTGATGCAAACCTCTACCAATGATTTTTTTTCCTTCCTAGAAAGCCTCAGATATGCTCTCTATTGATGCTACTGCTGTTGAAGAAAATAGTGGTAACAAATTATTTGGTTTTTAATAGTTGCCTTCTAATTATTCTCTGCCACATCACACTTGGTATTTCCTTCATAACAAGTTTCACAGTCTGTAATGATCATAATTATTTATGTGTTTACTTTTTATTTATGTATTTATGATCTGCCTTCTTCAACTAAAATGTTAGTCCCTTGGGTGGCAGGAATTCTGCTTGTCTTGGGATATTGGCAGTACTTAGCACGTTTCCTGGTCCTTGGTCAACAGTGTTTGCTGAAGGAAAGAAGCAAATAACATTATACCAGTAAAGAGCATGCATGGCAAGACGTGAGGAACTCCGTAATTTTTTGCATTTCAGTGAAATCTGAATATTTGCAGAAATGACTATTGACGTGAAAATGCTTCAGATGTTTATATCTCAGCCCACAGTAAAATGAGTTAAACTCTTATTGCTAATCTCGGTACTTAAAGATAGTGTTGTTGATTTATGATTAATATCGTCAGCCGTGTAATCTAGTTGAACGCTATTATCAAATGCATGAAAAATATCTTTATTTAATGGCATAGGGTGAAGAGAATAACTTTGGAGTTAGACAGGCCTGCATTCTAATTTAGCTCTGCCACTTCCAAGCTCTGTGATCTTGGGTGAGTCTCTGGATTTTATCTATTAATATAGATATTAGATCAGACTTTCTACAAGTTCTTGATACAATATGAAAATATTCAACCTGTTAGTAAATTTCTTCATTTACTGCAAGCAATTAGCTTTCATAGTGTTAAAAAATTAGTGGTAATCAGCATTAAATACAGTGAGTATTCGACAAATGTATTTATTTTTATTATTACTGATTTGTGCAACCTCAAAGATTTACACCACATAAATAAAAAGTGATGACACAAAGCTGATCATTCTGTGATCATGTGGCTTCAGTGTGGGCAGTATTCAGGTTTTCAAATCAGTTTTTATGGAGATTCTTCTGCCCTGTTGGCAAGGACTCCCCGTGGATATACAGGATCTTAATGGTGCTATCATCTTTTGCCAATCTTTGTCCAGCCCAGCAGAGTGGGTTTGAAAAAGTGCGGGCATGATGATAAGAGACTGGCTTAGGTTCAGACCTCTATTATCAGGCTTACTGGTTTTCATGTTTTGCCAAATACAGCATAAAAAATGAGAGAGGTAGTGAGTTCCCCATCACAGAACATGTTCAAATACAAGCTACGTGGTAAACTGGAAGAGGGCAATGTAGACAGGATTTAGCCGTTACTGCTTTGTTTTTAAATTCCAAGTACTCATAATGTAATTTTTGGAGTGTCAATGCTCTGCACTTGTTTGCAGCAGGTGTTTTACCTGCTTTTTTGGAAGTGGTGATAATATTGCTAATTGAATGTTAGGTGCTGCATGTGTTAAGGAAATTTTAACCAGAAGTGTACAAGGATCCTGTAAGGCTAAGGATTTTGTTATCTGACTACCATCGCTACTTTTTTTTTTTTTTTTTGCTGAGGTAGACTGGCCCTGAGTTAACATCCATGCCCATCTTCCTCTACTTTATATGTGGGATGCCTGCCACAGCATGGCTTGACAAGCGGTGCCATGTCCGCACCCGGGATCCGAACCCGGTGGACCCCGGGCCGCCAATGCAGAATGTGTGCACTTAACCTCTGCACCACCGGGCCAGCCCCACTTTTGCTACTTTTAAAAAAAGTTTATAATGTAGTATGTATCCTGCCAGATTCTCTGAAGGAGAATCTTCTGAAGTACTTTTGGTTTTCTAAGGAGCTTGCTGATCCTTTACTAAGGAGAGTGCTGACAGGCTGCTCTCTGTTATTCTTCAGTGCTATTTCACTAACACTGATGAAAGGGAGTCACTTTGGTCTTTTCATGTTAGATGATGTCAATGAAAGTTGGTTTCTCTGGGACTGTAGAGAGCCTTGCATTCTAGTGGCAATTTCAATGTCCTGTTCTCCATCAGCACAAACAGCCCACTCATCTTTCACACTTTTATTCCTACACAATAAATTGAATACCTATTATGGGTCACAGTTCTTTGCTACAGACTCTTGAGACTGTTAGTGTAGTAGGAAAATGATAAATAGTCACAATATATGTGATAGATGTTGCAGGAGGTGGAGAAAGGAAAGTAGTAAGAGCAGGGTGTAACGGAAGGAGTTATCTCTGCTTGCATGGGCAAGGGAGAATTTCACTGAAACTTCATTAAGGAGGTGAAAAGTTAGCAGGAGTTCTCCATGTGAGGATGAGGCCGAAGTCCCACAAGCTTACTCTAGAGCAAGCAGCTCAGGATCTTGGGTACACCACATTGAGTGCTGGAACCAACTAATAATATTACTTAAAGAGAGCAAATTGTTCAAATTTGGAGAATTTTGTAAGCTGGTTGACAAACATAGCCATTATTAAATATCACATTATGTAAACTTACCATCAAATAAATTATATTAAAAACAAAGGTAATAAATATTCGAACCTTATAATTTCCCAATTATTTTACTACATCTTACTCTTATGTATACTTTTGAGGTTATTTATGTCTATTGCACCTGAATCATAGATGTCTAAATAATTGTGTGTTACTATGCATCTCTTTCCAACTCTTCATACAGTGACATCATGTTGTGTCCATGGTGGAAGTATTTATGCCTGGAAAAATCAGCAAATACTACAAATCAAGATTTTATTTATTGTTTTCTTGATCATCTGGGCTTAAGAAAATGATGGAGAAAAACGTCAATAATGCAGATTACACTTAAAGTATGTTGTAGTTATAGCTGTTACATTGTGAATAGCACACACGAAAAAAGGAGGAAGCATCTTTCCAGTATCAGAAAACTGTTATCTGATTCAGCAAAGAAATTGCTTATGTCATTGACTAATGAGTGAGGTTCCAAAAAATGTCATCATCGTTCATATTCACCTTAATCATTAATGTAAACGAAAATATCATCAACATTCATGTCAGAACCATAGCTGTTTATCAACTGCCACCATAGTTTGGCTCTAGATACAACAGTTCAGCAAAAATCAACAAAAGCAGTCAATTAGAATCAATTGGCTACACTGAATTTACAAGAAAGAGTATTTCATGTTTATTTTTTTAATACTTTTTTTGCGTGTGAGGAAGATTGTCCCTGAGCCAACATCTGTGCCAATCTTCCTTTACTTTGTATATGGGATGCCACCACAGCATGGCCTGATGAGTGGTGTCTAGGTCTGCGCCCAAGATGCCAACCTGCGAACCCCAGGCCACCGAAGTGGAGCATGCGCACTTAACCACTATACCACTCAGCGGGCCCCTTTCATGTTTTCTTATTATCTGTAAATTGTATGCTGTGCATTCTTCAAATCAGTAAATATACTAAACTTATGTATATATGTATACATGCACACACAGAGAAATGTGTATGTATGTGTGTATATTATACACACACACTTTTTTTTCCTCCTGGAGACCAGGCTGTTAAACATTTACAGACTCGCCACCGTGCGCAGTGTTATTGTGACCAGTGCACCAGAAAGAAAGTTCTGCTCTGCTTAAGGGAGCCATTTAATGATTTAAGGCAGGAAGTTACATGATTATACCCACATTTTGGAAAAATTTCTTTACTTGAATTAAGGAATAAAGACAAGGAAACAATTTAGGAGAGAATTAATTTAGTTCAGGTAATAAATATTGAGACCCTTAGGTTAAACCAGAAAAAAGGGAAGAGATGGATCTGAAAGACATGTTCCAGTTAGAGTTGTAAAAACATAGTGACAGATTAGCTGTGAAAGAGGGGCAATAGGAAGATCCCCTCAGATGTGTGGCTGAGAAGAATCGCTAAGGAGCAAAGGAAGTAAGTAGATTAAGTAATTTTTTCAAATAAGCTTTTCATTTTTATTTTATTTTTTATTTATTATTTTATTTTTTGAGGAAGATTAGTCCTGAGCTAACTACTGCCAGTCCTCCTCTTTTTGCTGAGGAAGCCTGGCCCTGAGCTAATGTCATGCCCATCTTCCTCTACTTTATATGTGGGACGGCTACCACAGAATGGCATGCCAAGTGGTGCCATGTCCGCACCCAGGATCTGAACCAGCGAACCCCGGACCCCTGAGAAGTGGAATCTGCTAACTTAACCGCTGCGCCACCGGGCTGGCCCCAGATTAGGTAATTTTTAAAAACCATACACACACACATAAATTTTGAGTAAGGATTTAGAAGCTTAGTTTAGGACCACGTTTGAAATACTTAGATATTTAAACAGAGTTTTCCAGGACATGGTTAAAGATGAGCGTCTAAATGACGGAAAATGGATCTGGTTTGAGTTAGAAATTTTGGAGACTTAGGAAATCGATGGTTGAGGAAGACATGAGCTACGGAAGGAGGCATGAAAGAGAATACATACCACGAAAAAGGAATGGAGGTACGATTCAAATTTTGGAACCATCCATATTTAATGGTAAGATGATAAAAAGGCTTAATAATGGAGATGAAAAGAATTAAGATTAGAAGAGAATCAGGAGAGAGTGGTGCCTCAGAAGTGAAAGTTTGGAAAAGACAATCCGAGGTATCAAATGCAGTGGAGAGTCACCAAAAAACCCAAAACATTCACTGAAGGTAGTGGGCTGAGGTTAGATTATCTGCTGTACCAACTGTAGTACGATTCTGTTTTGGTTATCAATTGTTGCATAGCAAACTAACCCCCAAATTAGCTTAAAACAACCACAATTCATTATTTCTCATGATTCTGAGGGTTGATTGGGTTCAACTGGTCTATACTTCTGTGCTACATGAAGTCTCCCAGAAAGTCCAAGATGACCTGAGTGTCTATGGCCTCAACTGGGGTGCCTGAAATGGCTAGGGGCAATCTGGGCCTCTTTTTTCTCCCTTTGGAGATTCTCATCCTCCAGGGATGGTCAGACTTCTTTAAAGGGCAGCTGGTTTCCAAGATAGCAAGGGGGGAACCTACAAGGCATCTTGAGGTCTGGGCTCAGAATTCCCAGAATATCCCTTCTGCCACATTTTATTGATCAAAGTAAATCACGAGGCTAGCCTAAATCAAATTCAAGGGGTGGGACACACACCTCACTGCTTGATGGAAGGAGTGGCATGAGTGAATAGGAATAGGAGAAAGTTTTGGTGACTGTCTTTGTAGGCAATTACTCTGTGTGTTCTTCTTTTGAGCCACATGAGTACATTGAAGTGTTGGCCCCTGTCTTATTTTAGTCCAAGCAGCTCCAGGATTAATGCGATGCTCCACAGCTCCATTTCATCCAACAAAAATAAAGACTCTGTATCTAAGATCCACAAGTGAGCTCCTGCCCAAGTGCAGGTCTCAGGAGTCAAGGAAGTGCATACCTATACCTAACGGCAAGATCTGGATTAGGAGGTGGAACGGGGCCAAGGAAAAACGAACACACCACAGATCCTCATCTATATAAAGCTGCAAAAAAACAAACAGAACCTACTAACTTTCCCACCCAAGAGTCTGAGAACAAACGTCCTAACAGCCTCATTCCATTTCTTTGCTTCAGCACCCAGACATTTTTAGATCACTTGTGGCCATGAGGTATCAAATAACATGAAAGGGGAGGGGGACTTTCTGTATTAACAACGGTTTCTTTGTCCACATGGATGTGCCAGAGCAATGCCTTAGTATGCAGAGAACTACAGTAAACAGGGCGACTTTGTGCAAGACAAGTTTTCAGGAAATATGGTGGCCTCATTGCATATCTCTATGGCATGTCACATTGCATAGTGTGAGTAGATGAGAAGACCATGCATACACAGGTGGCTAGACTTTCATGTTATTTTTCATGCATTTCTAAAGTAAAGCAAGCTCTGATTCTCTAATTAGGTAACTTGGAGCACCATTTTATTTTCCATTTCTTGCTTTCAAATGTACACACATAAGCCAATTTCATTATTTTAGAATTATTTCTTAGGACTAATTTCCATAACAATAAAACAAAGAAGCCCATAATACAAATGATTTATATATGTAAGTACTACATAATGTGTGAATGCAAACATTGAAATTCATGATAAAATTCATAGTCCATAATTGTAGTGTTTTAATTTTAGCAGTCTAATTGTAGAAATCTCTAATTATCATGATTTGATGTAGTCTAGCTGGCTGTGAAATCTTGAGCTAGTCATTTTAGGATTATTTTCTAGGAATAACAAATGGTTTACACAAAAAAAGCACTATCTAAACATTACACAAACAAGCCAATATTCATGTTTAAATTCATAACCCTGAATTTTAGTGAAAAGAGAGCTATCCTGGCTTCTGGTCTAGTCTAGCTGGATATGAAACTTTGGGCTAGTAATTTAACTGCTTTGAAGTGCATTTTTATAATTTTCCATTGTTAAGAGAATAGAACTAGATTATTCTAATTGTCCATCTCCAACTCTAAAATTCTATCATTCCTTGGCTCTGAAAATGAATTAGAAGTTACCAAGAAAAACCAGTACAATTCCTCAGAACAACTGAATCTTTTTACAACGTATGCAGCTAAATCATTTTATAGGCCTCAGAGGATCAAAATGTCAGCATTAGAAGAGATTAGAATTAATCTTCGACTAAGTCCCAATGAGTCTTCCCTTGTTACTCTAAGACACATCACCTTTTCCCATAGGAATAGTAAATGGCAGACTAACTAATCAACTCTTTAAATAAAGGAGATGAGAAGTAATGATTTTTCAGAAGAAATGTTTTCACCACGTCACTTTTCTCCTGCTTATAAAGTCAAACTATTGTAAATTTAAAAGTACAAAGTTGCTAAGTTTAGCTTGATTTTCATTTGTTACAAAGACTTTAATTCCACTCTCATTGATGCTGATAGTTTGCACCATTTTTTTACTACTGCCAACATAATTTTTTAAATGAAGTTACGTAGAACAAAAAAGTGATTTTGGTGACTGACAAAAGAAAGTAAGGAAGTGGTCATGGAAAGGAAGGAGCTTTCTATTGGGTAGCCTCCACATCTGAACCCATCTGCTTAGGGTAGCATGGAGACTAAGAGCATTGATGGACTTTGGAATCACACAGACCTGGGTTTGAATACCAGCTAGACCACCTAGTACCTTCATGCCCTTTGGAGAATGACTCCATAACTCTAAACTTCAGTTTTTTTCTTTAGATAATATTAGCAGCCATACCATAAGCTGTTATTAGTGGGAAAGTATATCAAAGGAGCATAGGACTGAACTTGACATATAGTTCATGTTCAAGTGTTTTTTATTATTATTATTGCTATCATGATCATCACCATCATCAAAGCTAAGATCTAATGGATGTTTCATTAAAAAGTAAGTGAAATATCATGGATACTAAGAACATAATATTTGTACCCTTACAATCATTATTATAAAAATCACGACTTGTTTTTTATTATTTTATTTTATTGTGATAGGAACACTTAACATGAGATCTACCCTCTTAACAAATGTTTAAATATACAATACATTATTGTTGACTATAGATACTATGGTATAAAACAGATCACTAGAGCTTATTTATCTTGCTTGATTGAAACTTAATGCAGTTTAATCAATAAACGCCCCTCACCCCCTTGCCCAGCCCATGGTAACCACCATTCCACTCTTTTATTCTATGGACTGAACTATTTTAGATACCTCATATAAGTGGAATCATGTAGTATTTTTCTTTCTGTCTGGGCTTATTTCATTCAGCATAGTGTCCTCAAGGTTCATACATATTATTGCATATTACAGAATTTCCTTCTCTTTAATGGCTGAATAGTATTCCACTGTGTGTATATAGCACATTTTCTTTATCCATTCATCTGTTGATGGACGTTTAGGTTGTTTCCACATCTTGGCTATTATGAATAGTGGAATGAACATGGGAGTGCTAACATCTCTTCAAGATGTTGATTTCAGTTCTTTTGGATAAATACCCAGAAGTGGGTTTGCTATAAAGTAAAAATACAGGCCACACACTGCCAGAATAATGCCTATAACTAACCCCATTGTTTTTACTCAGAATACATATACAACATCTAGAGATCAATAAAAACAATTATCAAATAGAAAAGGGGTTAAAAAACATCAACAAGTATTTCACAGAAGAATAAATGCAAATCAGTCAAAAGCCTATGTCAAGGGGCTGTCTTCGTGGCCGAGTGGTTAAGTTTGCGTGCTCTGCTTAAGTGGCCAAGGGTTTCACCAGTTCGGATCCTGGGTGCAGACCTAGCACCACTCCTCAGGTCATGCTGAGGCGGTGTCCCACATGCCACAACTGGAAGGACCTACAACTAGAATATACAACTATGTACTGGGGGCTTTGGGGAGAAGGAAAAATGTTTTTTAAAAATCCTTTAAAAAAAACTTAACCCCATGAATATCAGAGAAAAGAATTTTAAATCCACAATAAAATTTAATTTTATATTCAGCAATTTAATAATAATTAAAATTAAATTAAAATCTATCAATACTAGGTGTGTAAGGTTATGAAACAACTAGAAGTGTTTAGCCTACTATTAATGGGAATATGATTGATATAGTCACATTTTTTTTGGCAATTCCAATAGAGATGAACATATATACTGGTGGTTATTCGAGTTCTAAGGAAAGCAACCTGATGGAATTCAAAGAAAATGTTTCCTAATGTGAGCAATGGATGTAATATTCTCTCTCTTATCTGCACCTTCACTTTCTGCATTTTCATTTCGTGGTCAACCAAAGACATCATCTGCTCCTGACATCCAACCACCAACATCACAACTCGAAGATCCTCCCTCTAACATGTCATCAGAAGGTCAATAGTAGCCTAACGCTGGGTCACAATGCCTACGTCATTCATCCCGCTTCATCTCATCCTATAGGGATGGTGTCATCTCACACCACCACAAGAAGCTTGAGTATGGTACAATGTGATACTTTGAGAGAGAGACCACATTCACAGAATTTTTATTACAGTATATTGTTATAATTGTCCTTTTATCATTGTTGTTGGTAATCTCTTACTGTGATTAATTTATAAAGTAAATTTTATCATAGGTATGTAAGTATAGGAAAAAGCATAGCATATATAGGGTTTGGTACTCTCCATGGTTTTAGGCATCCATGGGGGGTCTTGGAACCAATCCCCCATGGATAAGGAGGGACTACTATTCATACAATTTAATTTTGTTATTATCTTTTAAACTGAAGTAACTCATTTTACTCAATTTTGCTTTTCTATATAACAATAAAAATTAGTCAAAAAAAACCAAAATTAAATTAAAAATAAAAATCACTACTAATCACATGTTTGCCTGTGGATGTGAAATAAAGCAAAATATCAGGCTTAACTTCTACTTTCTAGGAATTAATAAGATAAATAATTACAAATATTTGGGACATAGGCTACACCAATAAGTCAAGGTTTTAGTTTATGTGCATGCAAAAAGGACTAGGGTGAATGAAGTGACTGTTAGCAGTGCCTGGATGGGAGCAGTCACCACTACTATTTTCTTTAGCAAAGGAAATCTTAGAGAGATTAGACAAGTATTTATTATGTATTTAAATTTTCTGATCACTAACGCAATATATAATTATTGCAAAAAAATTTTAATATAGAAAAGCACACAATCGAATATTAGCAAAAAATCAATTATCCAGAGATTACTGCTATTAGTATCTTATCCTACATAGTTTATATTTCCATCTTTTACTTTTACAAATAGCTGTATTTTACATAATTGGTATATATACTGTTCTTCAATATGCTGTTTAGTAATTTATCGTAATAATTTATCAAAATTAATATACTTGATTATTCAGTAGTAGATATATACAGCTAATATTTTATTATGAAAAATATTCTGAAAACGTTCTTATAGATTAAATTATATGCCTATCTTTCACTATTACTTTAGGAAAATTCTCTTAATTAAAATTGTTGGGACAATTTGTTTAAGGTGATTGATAATCTATGGCAAGACATTCAAAAGTTCCTTTGAATTATTAAAACAACAATCTTCGGATTGGAAATAAATCTTGGATGCTTGGAAAGGGTCTTCTAGATCTAGTTTCTTAGATTACTTAGTTTCTTAGATTACCCTCAGCTGATATTTATCTTTTCGTTCTCTGAATATCTTACCAATTATTCTTTTTTTTTTTTTTGAGGAATATTAGCCCTGAGCTAACTGCTGCCAATCCTCCTCTTTTTGCTGAGGAAGGCTGGCCCTGAGCTAAGATCTGTGCCCATCTTCCTCTACTTTATATGTGGGACGCCTAACCACAGCATGGCATGCCAAGCGGTGCCATGTCTTCACGCAGGATCTGAACTGGTGAACCCCGAGCTGCCAAAGCGGAACGTGTGCACTTAACCACTGCGCCACCAGGCCGGCCCCTTATCAATTATTACATATATGTTTATAAGCATAAAGAGTATTGTCTATCCTGACATTTAAATATTTTATGTGTATGTTTCTTATGACTCCAATAGGTAAGTTCTGGATTGTAGATATCATGTCATCCAAAGTCTTAAATAAGTATGCATCACCCAACACAGAGCTATGCTGTGTGTAGTGTTCATAGTGTACTCTGTTGTAGTCACAGTAACTCAATGAATATTGAGAGAAGTAGTGAGAATGAAGACAACACAGAAGAAGGAAAGGGAATTGATAATAGGAAATATTTAAGTGAAGACTTTCAAATACTTAATAGTAAGACAAAATAGAATAATATTTCTCTGCTGATTTTTTTTGGCAAAATGAGATGTAGTAAAAACGTCCTAAATGATACTTTCCAATTCTATCTTTCTGCTAAGCAAGAAATAATATTTCTCTTTTGGATGAGAAAGTGGCCTTAACTATACAGATGATATTTAAAGCCAGAAGAATGGATAAAATAACCAAAGGGAGAACGTAGGGAGATAAGAGGAAGTCTAGGATTTGGCACCTTGCAACTTCCAAAATTACGGTACAGATAAACAAGGAGAAGCAAGAAATGCATAAAGGAGCAGCTGCAGATGTAGAAAGGCTCAAGCAAGCTAGGAGAGAAGAATATTTTGAGCAAAATTGATGGTGTAACTATGTCAAATGCTGCTGAGAATCTGAATAACATGAGTAAAAATGTCTGACAGGATTTGGGAAAGTGGAGGTCACTGATAAGACCTGTTTCATTGTTTTGCTGGAGACAGAAGCCAAATTGGAAGGAACTGAAGCTTGAAAGTGTAGTGAAGAAACAGAAGCAAGACATATTAATGCACTGTCCATGAAGTTTGGTTACAAAGGGGAGAGGAAAAAAATGGAACTCTGACGGAAGGGGAAGCGGGTCAAGGGAACTTTTGTTTTTCTAAGATGTGTGTTGTTGGAGTTAATTTTTCTACAGGAATGATTTGTAGAGCAGGAGAGAGTAATGAATCAGGAGCAATGGGTAGTAACAATAAGCCAAGCCCTAGAGACACTGAGGAGAAGGGGTCCAGTAGTTAAAGTTTTGTTATGACATGCTCCAACAGCA
Organism: Equus caballus; assembly: GCF_041296265.1. Taxonomy (NCBI): domain Eukaryota; kingdom Metazoa; phylum Chordata; class Mammalia; order Perissodactyla; family Equidae; genus Equus; species Equus caballus. The sequence continues at coordinate 61,263,601 of NC_091697.1, forward strand.
CTGCTACAGAGAAATATTAGTATGACAAGTTTTTCCACAGTAGAAATTTGTTAATTCTTCCCTAGCTTCTCCCTAAAATCCTTAATGTATGGGCTACAGAAGCTTACCGAATGCACACAGTTGAGGCGATGTCTATGAATTCCAGTTGTGAGACTGTGAAAGTGTATAAGGCTCAGCAGAAGTGCACCGATAAAGATCAAAGTAGAAGCAGTACTGTTAATAATGTGCATACCTTTTTTACTGTTCCTGGAGAAATCGCAGAAGCATCTAGGATAAACGTGAAGCAATACTAAGCAGACTTCAGGGCTACGGGCTGAGAGTAAGCAAAACAAATGTCCATTATATCAAGATAATGTAAAGTACTGTGGACACAGAACAGATGTGAAACAAATTCACTTTGTTTCAGGAAGCATGGCAACTATACCTATTCAAATAATCGGGCCAAAATCTTTGTGAGAACACAACCCATGAAAATATATTTACTCATTTTGTGTAACCCAAACCAGGGCTTTAGTGGTTTCGAAAATCCCAACAAAGTCCCCTCTTATCAATGCCATTGACAGGGTTTGGGTTTTTTTTTTTTTTTTTTGGCTATTTAAAATTAAATGAGACTACGAGTGTGAAAGTGCGTAAACCAATGCCTGGTATATAGCACGCATTTAACAATATGCTAATTAAATCTGAACCTTTACCTGAAGGGAAGTAAGCCAAAGAAATAAGGAACTATGACATTTGAGTCCTTGTGAGAACGTTTCTAGTTAGGATTCTAGTGAGAATATTTCATTTGATTTACCTGATTATTAAGGAGACCAAATATTAAGTAAATATTTCGTAGAGTCATAATACTGGGGTGAGGGTGGAGTGAATCAGCAAAATAAGACTTTTCACAGACTTGCGTGGGAACTAATTTTCAAGCCCATTACACTTTGTATGTGATAGTGTTCTTGTTTAGGCTAAATATTAAGTAATATTCATTGGCTTTCTAGGAATAACTCTTTAGTCTGTGTATTTCACCTTAGCTTATAGAAATATGAGTTGAAATGAGAAGTACTAATCGCCTTTAACTATCCGTATCACTTTGAAAAATTGTTCAATAAATTTGCTTTCATAAAAGTGAATGAGAGGGCTTCCTTATAAATCTGAAAATATAATGTTAACATGCAGTGTTCGAAAGCAGCCTTGGCTGTCACTAAAATTTTATGAATGAATTTAATGCATACTCAAACTGGATATATATGTTTGTATTAAATATGTGTTTCTAACTCTAACAAAATCACAGCAAGAATATATTTAAAGATTTTAAGATTTTAATAAAATACACTCTTTTCTGCTTGTAGCTTGTCTTCTGATCTACTTTCAGTAGAATATATGCTTTGAGTTATTGCTTTTGTGCCAGAGATTATTTTGTTCCAAATAATACACTTCCATTGCTATGATATCATTTGTGTCACTGACTGTGGGTTATATGAATCTTAAATTACAAAAATATGACTGTAATTAATTGTTTTGATGTATTTTCATGTTACAGAAAAACTTATGAATCAAAGGTATGGATTTACCTGCTGACTTGGCTGCACAGTGAGAAGACATGGTATTGCATTCATCAGGAGGCCTAGGAGGGGGCTGGGCGGGGCAGAGGGAAAGCTCTCGGGAAACCAGTGCTTCCATTTTCTCTGACTCAGGAGTCTTACCAAAGGCAGGTGACAATATATCCATCATTCAGACTACGCATTAGTGAAAGACACTGTATGTAGTTTGATAAAAAGGTGCTTGAACGACCAAGTGACAAGCCTTGAAATCCCAAATTTTCAAAATGTCAGCTGGGTTATATAAACAAGTTGTGTTCTGAGATAAGATGCCACCATTTCGTAAACATCTCTTACTAATTCTCATATTAGTAATGGTACCAGGAGATAGATGACATAACTGAGAAATCGCTGTGTAAGCCTATTCCACAATCACAAAGGACATGAATCATTGAGGACATGCCGCTTGAGTTCTCCGTCTTGCAGCTGCCAATCTGCTGTGGTGAACCAATGACACCTTCTTTGAAGTTATCACTTCATCAGTATTCAGTTCAGCTGAAGCTTTCCTGGCATGCCGTATGCTCTTGCTTAAGCTCACACTGAGAGGGCAGGCACCTGATTATAAATGAAACAGCTGAAGGATCTCCTTTAGATGTGACAATTTGAAAAGAATGTGGAAGTGGTCATTTTAGAGAAGGCTCAAGGGCAAATTCCAACAAAATCAACTCGAACACTTAAAATTAGAGGCAAAGATGATTCAGACAAAGTTAAGAGACCATGGATTTGGATCTCTTGAAAGAATTTAAGGTATTTTCTAGTAAGTTTAGGAAAATTCAATTATTTTTCCATAATTGTAAGGAAATACAGTGGGAAAGATGAGATATGCCATTTTCAATTTCCTCTCCTGGGAAGCAGTAAAGTTTCTAAACACAACACACATTTTAAAAATCTCACACCTGAGAGCTGTGACCGAGCATCCAGTGAAATAAATGATTAGAGGAAAAACCTTGCAATTTATGGCATTTTAATACTATAAGGACAAATCAGCTCAAGAAGAAAGCAAATATTCCTATATTTCTCCAAGACATTCTCCCAGAGATATTAGGTGACAATACCTTTGAGTGAAAATATAGAAGATATTCCTCAAGCCCATACCTAGAGCAGATCCACCAGTCCTTTCTATGGAAATTTATGGTATGGAGAAAAAACTAAACAACAGAACTTAGTGGTTCTCTCAGGTGTCACTTCAAGTGCAGAACAGGATTTGCATTTACTCATCTAACGGGTTGTTGAGTCACATATTGTTTAAATTACAAGTTACATTTTACTTTAATTGTCAAACATTCTCATCAGTTTTAGTGATCATTTCACCTTTAAATCACACGGAAAAAAAAACCACCTCCACTCAGATGGTCTCAATTGTCTCAATTTGGAATATTCTGGGATGTTCGGTTGACTTAAGAAGCCCTCAAATTCTCCCCTCTGCTTCTCCAGCCCATCTTGGATCCTGTCCTTCGGCATCCGTGTTCCCCATCCGTCAGCAACATTCAACCTCCTGCCATTGGGCAATCACGCTTAGTTTCCCTTTCAGCAGAAACAGCACATCTATTGCTTCCACCCAGATTTTCTCCAGTTTGCTGGATAATTCCACTTTATCATCATCTCTCCCAAACCTTCATTCTTCTCATCAGTTTTCATAGACACTTCTAGGCACAGCTAATCATTCCTTTCTCTTTAACTCTTAAAACTCTGTGCCCTTGTTAGAGTGTTTATCACATCCTACTCTAATTATTACGGGCAAGGCCAACTATCATGTCATTTTCTTCTCCTCTTGGGGCCATCTCTATTTCAATAGTAATACATGGAGTCACATCATGATGGTGGGTAGTCAGTTGGATTGGGTCAGAATCTCAAAAAATGTCCAAACTCTCTAGATTTCAGAGGAGTATCCTCTGAATGATGTCCTTGAAGCCTCTATTACTGGGTGTGAGTTAAGGGGGAAGTGTGTGCTCCCTCTCCCATGTGGCCAGGGAGGGGAAATTCCATAGCATTCCAACACACCTCTGCTAAGACATTCTCTTTCTAAGCTTCTTCAAAATCAGTTCTCTCTTATGTTCATTCTGCAACCCTTAAATAAGGAGTTCAGTTCACACTTGGTTTTGAAGTGTGCCTGTAGTTGCTAAATGTTCTTCTGTTTTTAACCTTTTGGAGCTTCAGCTAAAACTGAGACAAAGTTAGAGATTCAAACGAGTTCTGGGGAACACACCCTCAGTTTCCCATATACCTAGAGTGGAATCTGAGAGCATATAAAAGTTGCTGTGTCTCCCAGGTGGGCAGAAAGTTAGAACTAGTGGGTCTGCACAGTGTCTCCTTGCCATGGAGATGCATATCAGAAGGAGGTGAGCTGGACAGTCCTTGGGAGTAACTGGAAGAAGAAATATTTATATCTCAGTGGATCACCCACAGTACAGTTGTCCCCCCTTAGCCATGGGGAATACATTCCAAGACCCCCAGTGGATGCTTAAAACTGCAGATAACCTATAGGTACTATGTTCTTTTCACTTAAAGGAAGCACTTTATAGCTTCTCTTTGGCATATCTGAATTGTCAGCATCGCTATTCTTTCACTTTGGGGCCATTATTAAGTAAAATAAGTTACCTGAACATAAGCACTGAACATAAGCACTGTGATATCTCAACTGTCAATCTGATAACCAAGACGGCTAGTAAGTGACAGATGGGTAGGTAGCATATATAACGTGGATACACTGGACAAAGGAATGATTCACTTCCTGGGCAGGACAGAGCAGGTTGGTGAGAGATTTCATCACGCTACTCAGTGCACAGTTTAAAACTTAAGAATTGTTTATTGCTGTAATTTTCCATTTCATAATTTCGGACCATAGTTGACCAGGGGTAACTGAAATCATGGAAACTGAAACTGTGATAAGGGGGGGACCACAGTAGTGCAAGCTGAGTCAATGCAAACACACACTTAAGGGACAATTCGGAGCCAAGAGTAATCTGTATGGTGACATTGTGCGGATTGGAAGAAAGCCGTCTGGGCTCCATGAAGGGCATAGATAGATCAGAAGCAGAGTTCAGGTTATATTTCAGCCCAAACATGTCTTCTTTGCCGAGCAGCATTATGTGATTGTATAATTTCAAATTTCTTTGTCTATAATGAATATCTGTCAATATACTGAGGAAATTGTAATGCATTTTATTCCAAGAACACTTTTAATAATTTAGGATAATATTTTAAAAATAAAAAACATAACCAAACATAACTGCATTTTAAATATCTATTAAATACACTCAAAAGCAAAGAAGAAAATATTGAGGATTTCTCCTCCTCTCCACGTCATCTGTGAAGATGAATCACAGTGTCATAAAGATCTTTGAACTTGAGATTTTCAGGCTAGTGCCACAAAATAGACATCCCATATGCGGCTGGCTGCTTTGGTGAAAGACACAGAGTAAGCTGTCATAAAAAGCAGTTCTATTAGTGATCGCTGGCATGTATTTCTAAAATAAGAATTCTTTTGAAGTTGATACTTCTTAGTAGAAAGGCATTCTTGAGTGTGTACTTAAAAAATTGATCACTGTGTCCATTTATATCCTTGGGCATGAGGGCTAGCACGATTTTCATACCTGAGGAATGCTTCCTTCTTCCTTAAGTGTAAATATACTAAACCCAAGATCCATGTTACTTAAGACTTAGAAGACTTGTTACTATAAGACTTATAGATCATTTTAATAAAATGTGGGCACATTTCAGTCAGTGTATATTCATATTTATGCCAAATTCCGTGAAGGCTTTGCCTTGATGGTTTCTGGGTTTGTTGCAATTGTGATTCCAGTGACCAGGAGAAATTGAGTATATAGTCTGAGGAAGCTGGGTATTTTTTTTTTAACATTACTTTTTTGCTGAGGAAGATTCGCCCTGCCAACTTACAGTGAATGTCTTAATCTGACATTATCATTTTTATGCAATCCAGCTTTAGATTTACTCTCAATTTTACCATTTTTATTTCTCTTCTAGTCATCTAGTATCTCTGATCTTCCATCTGAGATCCTGTGTACTCCTTCTGAAGAGGAGTTTGTCTTCCCAATAGTAAGCTCTACCTGCGATAATTCTTTCAGCATTTGTTTGTGTTTTTGTGTGAGAGCAGCCACCACAGCATGGCCACTGAGAGACGAGTGGTGTAGGTCAGCACCCAAAAACAGAACCCAGGTTGCTGAAGCGAAGCATGCTGAACTTAACCACGAGGCCGCCAGGGCTGGCCCGGAAGCTGGGTATTTTAAATGTTCACCATCAGCTTCTGTATGTTTTTGGAATAATTCATCACAGAATTTCAAACAAAAAGTACATATTTCAGTAAGTCTCCTTTTCTTATAACTGTGATATGTGCACTGGGCCATGACAGAGATGAGCTTATCTCCATCGAATGGCTTTGGACTGAATTGTTTAGAACAGTAACGAAAAAGAAGAGGAGGGGAGGGGTGAAAATGATTCACAAATTCTTAACAGTTTCTGTACACGGATTCTCTCTCTCTCTGTTAGATAGTTTCTTAGAACACTTAATATGCCCACCTTCAACTCATGCACTTTTTCTTTAGCTATTATAAATAAATATGCAAATAATATTTATTATATATTGTAACTATATCATATTAAATTATATACAGTCATGCACTGCATAATGATTTTTCAGTCAACGACAGACAGCAGAAACAACAGTGGTCCCATAAGATTAGTACGATACAGCTTAGGTGTGTAGTAGGCTACACCATGTAGGTTTGTGTAAGTATACCCCTTGATATTCACGGAATGATGAAATTGCCTAAGGACACATTTCTCAGAAATTATCCTCATCGTTAAGTGATGCATGATTGTACAATACATGAAATACAAATGATCAATATATTATCATTTTACACCATCCAACTTGAGATTTACTCTCATTTGTACCATTTTTGTTTCTCTTCCAACCATCTAGTATCTCTGATCTTCCATCTGAGATTCTGTACACTCCTTCTCAAGAGGTTTCTTTTTCCCCCGATAGTAAGCTCTGCTAGTGATAAATTCTTTGAGCATTTGTTTGCTGGAAAATGTCATTTTTTCACTTTAATTTTCTAAGGGAATTTTGCTGCGTATGGGAATTCTGGCTGGCAATTATTTTCTTCCAGCACTTTGAAAATATCATTCAGCTGTTTCCTGTTTTCCATTATTGCTGTAGAGAAGTTAGGTTTTAATTTAACTGTCACATATCAGAATATAATCCTTAAAGTTCTCTTAACCTTCTGATTGCTTTTAAATTTTCCATTTTTCTCTTGTTTTCAGGAGTTACTGATGTGTTAGGTATGGATTTTGTTTCATATCTACCTTGCTTGTTGTGCATAGTCTTTCTGAAAAATGGCTTTATGTCTTTCATCAGCTCTACAAAGATTTTATCCATTATCTCTTCACATTACTTCTGCTCCATTTTTCTTCTGTTGTCCCTTAGGATTCCAACTACAATTTTGTTAAACTTTCTTATGCTGCCCTCCATGTCTCTGTTTTTTCCCCTTTATCTTTGTCTCTTTGTGCATTAGTCAAGATGTCTTAGCTCTTCCACCAAACAAATTCTTTCTCAGCTGCTTTTAATTTGTTCTTCAAGCATTCATTGAGTTTCTCATTACAGTTATTTTTTCACTTCTAGAATTTCTATTTGTTTATTTTTCATAGTTCCCAGTTTTCTCCTGAAAATTTCAATTCTGGCTATTATCGCTTTACACATAGTACAATTATTTCAAAATTTGTTTCTGATATTTGAAGTTCCTGTAGGTCTTTTTCTATGTCTTAGTCTTTTGGGGCTGCTGTAACAAAATACTACAGACTGAGTGGCTTATAAACAGCAGAAATTTATTTCTCACAATTCTAGAGGCTGGAAGTCCAAGATCAGAGTCCAGTATGATTGGTCAAGGGTCCTCTTCCAGGTTGCAGACTTCTCCTTGTATCTTCAAACAGTGGAAAGAGCTAAGGAGCTCCATGGGATCTCATTTATAAAAGAACTAATCCGAGTCATGAAGGCTCCACCCTCATGACCTAATCGCCTCTCAGAAGGATTAGATCTCGACACATGAATTTTGGGAAGAACAAACATTCAGACGACAGTGCTGTGTTTTGTGGTTGCTGCTGGTTTTCAGTTATGCTGTTTTGTCTTCTCATTTGTACAGTTAAGTTTGTCTGGATAGTTTGCACATCAGTTTGAAAAATTGTTTGGAGACGTAATTTGAAACTGAACATGCTATCTTGTTCCAAACATGTCATCTTGTTCCAAATTCTTTTCATTTTGCTTTTGCTAGCTGCATGGGGCCACCAGAAATCTGGAACTGCATCAGTCCAATTTGAGGGATTGCGATACGTTGAACCTGAGCTCCAGTCTCTGGAAGGGCCTTTCTACATGGGGATCACTCTCACCCAAGGGTGGGGCCCTTTGCAGTCCCAACCTAATGTGAGAGAGGCCCTCCCACGCCTACTTTTTTGGAGGTTCTTGGACTCTAATCCTCATCTCCCTGTCTACACGAGACTGTTAAAGTGCCTACTTCACTTCTGTGTCTTAGCTCTCCTGTCCTGAGTAGCAAATGATTAGAGAGGAAAGTAACTCCAGATCCCAGGCTTCTATCAGTGGGGCCCTATCTTTTCCCAAATTCTGGTCTGATAAGTTTTAACTTTCTTTTCCACTCTCCGGGATTCTGAGAACACATGATTTTCCCCCCAGTTTTTCTAGTTATAGTTATGAGAGTTTTAGTCCGAATTATCTAGTTAACTCTACTAGATGCAGAATTGCCTCCAATAACATTTGAAGTCATTCTTATATTACTCAAATGTCATTTGTGATCTCCTCACTTTGAATATCTGATTTTTGGTCCATTTAAAATTTGTACTGTAAAACACATCCTCAGTGCCAATGCAAGGCATTATCACATACCGGAACAAATGAAATTCCTTCATTTGTAAAACTGTGATCAACAAATAGTGAGTGCTTTTTTTTTTTTTTTTTTTTGTGGAAGATTAGCCTTGAGCTAACATCTGCTGCCAATTCTCCTCTTTTTGCTGAGGAAGACTGGTCCTGAGCTAACATCCGTGCCCATCTTCCTCTACTTTATATGTGGGACACCTACCACAGCATGGCTTGCCAAGTAGTGCCATGTCCGCGTGTCTGGGATCTGAACCAGTGAACCCCAGGCTGCTGAAGCAGAATGTGTGAACTTAACCACTGTGCCACCAGGTCAGCCCCAATAGTGAATGCATTTTTATGAAAATTGGTTGCATTTCTAATTGACCATCCAGAAAATCTGTTAATTAGAAGTGTTCATCAGAGGTGACCTGATGTGAACATACATTAACTTTGATCCAAGTTTTCCCACTCACAAAATGAGTGACTTGGGGCAGGTTTTTTTCACTTAGATGTATTTCATTTGCCTCATATATTGAATAATTATACTTCTTTTAATGGGTTATTCTTAGGATCTAAATAATGTATTTAACAGTGTTTATCATAAAGTAGATAAGTTTCTCTCCTTTTTTTCTGAGTGGAAGGTTGCTATTCTTTTTTCTTTTCATATCTACTCATCCATATTTTTCATTATTGAAGGAAGCGACTCAAACTTCCATTCGAGGGTCATCTCAAATGCATGTTCAACTTTTCTGTCTAAATCACCCATTACAGGGGAAAATTTACATGAACGTTTTTGGACCTGGTTTCAAGCTAATTCTCTGTCATTATTTTCAGAACTTGAAAAGTGAAAATGAATGATATGCACATTTATTCACTAACTGTATTTTGTTTTCTCAGGGTACACTAAAATCAACACTCTAAAGCGTGGCTACAGTGTCCTATTGTTCTCTCCTCTAATCTCCCATATGTAAACTATTTATGAAAGGCTTTTTTATTTGCAGGGTCTTTATTGTGATATCGAGGTATATTTTCCATAGAAGAAGAAAAGGGGGAGTGAAGTTTGGTAATTCATTGATTTTTAAATAAATGTCGGGAAATATGCTACAGGTCACCAAAGGATGTGAGTGATACATCTGTTTGTAAATTTTAGTACCTTGAATTCAGTACATGATGGGAAGTCTATTTCATCACATTTAAGAATCCTTTGTGGAATTCAGATGGTAGCAATTCTTCTGAAAACAATAGTTACCTAAAGTTTAGAAAAAATTTGAAGCGTCTCAATAAAATGCTTATATTTATGTTCTGTCACTTTATATTTTTGTGTTTTTAACTCTTCTATAAACCATTTGGAAACACTTTATCAGTTACAAAATTCTTGACCTCCTCATTAAGAAGGTTTTACATTTGAATAGCAGCAAAAAGACACTTTTTACTCTGACTAATCACACAAAAATAAATTTACACATATTGAGTGCTAACTGTATGATGTGTATTATATCATTTGATCTTCAATACAGATTTGAGATATCTGATTTGTGAATTGTGCAAATAGATAAGAAAATAAATAATTACAGATAACTTCCAGACATGGCTGATTCTTAAAATCATAACTTTCCTGGCTCTTCTCTAGTTTTATTTTCGTTCAAGTCGGTCACATGCCACCTAGCGATATTATAAAGAACTGCAACTTATTATTTATTAATAGAATACTTTTCCTCTGACAACCTACTTTTCTCTTTCTTCTCTTCCCCAACCCCCCTCACACGCTGAAAGTCAGCTAATTATATGGTAGCCATGCAGTCCTTCAGCACGGAGGCAGGCGTGCCTCGGGCAACTCTAACATAAATTTGTGCTACTAATTAATAGATTAAAATCTCAGCTTTGATAGTCATAAAGAAAAAAGTAAGTGAGAAGAAAAAAGGTCAAGAGAAAAATTTAAGTAAATATATTGAATGTCAATTACAGTTAGATAAAATACAAAAGGAAATTACTTTTAATGTATTTTAATCTTACTATATGTGTAATACATAGCCTTATATCTTGTCTTACTCTTCCTGTCCCTTCAAAAAATCCTAATTGTTAAAGCATTCTTAAGTCTAAAATTTCTTTCGAAGGAATAAAAAAACCCTTAATTCCTTTCTGTAATGTCATTTAATCACACTATTTCAGAAGCTAGCTGCCTTATCTACCGCTTCCTATCTCTTGATATCAAAAAACATATATTTGATGACAGATTGAAAGAAAGAAATGCTGTAATTCCATTGTCCCTATAATAAGGTGACAGATCTGCTACATATATTTTTCCATATATTCCATGTTGACTCTACTTAAGAATAAATTGATCCTACACTGACCTAGGTCACTTGTATCATGCAAAATAAGTAAGGACAAGAATTACTACTGTGTGCTCAATGACTGAAACAAGACCATAATAGTAACTGCAGGGTACAGAATCTTGAAGCGTTTTCTTAGTAACTCTCTTCATGGTGTTATATATAAATGAGGCATGAGATGCTACCTGTGATAGGTTATTTGGGGAAGTGACTTTGCCACACAAAATATCTCTTCAACATGCTAAACTTTCACATTTTTTTCGTTCAGAGATTAAGTTTGGGGCTATATAGTTAAAAAGGGTTTTAACATTTAAATGAGCCCAAAAGTAACAGCTGGTGCATATGCAAAAAGATAGGTGCCTTCCCACCTGTACCACAACCTCTTCTCAAGGCTCATTTCATAGCCTTCCTAGAGTCGGAAACGGGCTGGAAAGACACAGTAAAGAGGTGGAAAGTGTGCCAAAGGGGATGCCAGAAAAATACTTTGCTTACTTGACAATTTTTCCTCCAGTGCTTGCATAGTTTAGAACTGAAGCCTACGCCAAAGCTTTCATGCCTTACTTTTAGGCATGCCCTAGATGAAAGACGGGCTGCAGGCAAAAGCCAGCCTCTTTCTACATGCTGAGTGACAGGAAGAGTTGGGAGTTGCTAACTTCCTGTGACAGCTCTCATGGCGGGGCAGATGTACGAATGGCAACAGCCTGGGATCACATGCCGTCTTCAACATGCATGCGATTAGCCTCAGATCCTGGCTTTAAGTTAATATAGTTGAGTGATTTATGGCACTGTCCTCAGAATAACAATACGTAGCAATCTTCAAAAAAGTAATGCACTTACAGGAGACCAGGAAGAGTGAAGAAAAGGGGTATTAACACCAAGTCTGTGACACTGTCCACGTAATTCCACATAAAGCCAGTTTCCATGCAACTTTCTGTACAAATTGTTCCAGTTATCTCCATGACGGTGAGCAACAATTTATGCCAGCAATTTAGATAATTTATATAAGTGTATGAGCTTCAAAAAATGTTCAGCCTCCAAGAGATAAAATACGTGCATTAATAGAACATTTATGTCAACTTAATTAATAGCGAAATAATAAATTACTTAGTAAATATTTTTAAAGAATAAATTACATGATAAGGAAATTAAATTATTTTATATAAAATTTGTGGTGTTTCCATAAAATTGAAACTTTTCTAAGCCTACTTATTATCTCTCTTGCACACACACAAACACCATGCACACATACTTCCTTTTTCATCTTGAATTTTCTTCTAAATAAGCAGACTTCACAGGCCTGGTCTTGATGCCAAAATGAACTCCTTTCATTTGCTGATTGAGATCTGGCTCAACAGCCCATGTTTCCCGCTGGGTCCTTACAGAGGGAGCATTCATATTTTACCCTAATTTATTCATTATCAAACATCAAACCTTTGGAAGATAAAACAAAGACCTAGTGAACAATGAAGGGAGAACTTACTGGTTTGTTTTCATCTTCACTCTCAGATGAAAGAATTCTTCAGTAGCACAGCCCACTCTACCAATACATCATCCAGGTAATTGGGGGAAGGGGGCGGGGGGGAATGACAGGCTGGGCCAAATCAACCTTCTGCATCCACTGGTGCACACAATAATCTCCAACATCAAAAGTATCTAATGAGAACTTGGGAATCCACGGCATTGTATTAGCTGACCCAATCTTGTAATTAAGTATCAAAAATCCCCAAGCTTTTTGTGAACATTTACAAGTTACATAGCAAGATCTCTACACATGCAAAACAAAAGACCTTAGTCATACTTTCCTTCTCAGAGGAAAGCTTTAATGACAGCTCTGGACAAGCACCAGATTTTCAGTATCAAAGACCCCAGTTTCTGTGTTAGTTCTGCTGCTGAGAGACTGCATAATGATGGATAAGTCGTATATTCTTATTTATAAAGAGATATTACCTTTCTCAAGGATGTTTGAGAAGAGATGAAATCATGATGTGAAAGTTGCTTTGTAAAATGTGAAGTATCTTACAAATTCTTGGTATTTCTATTACTATTATGACAAACACTGATACTATTGCTTGCACTCATCGGGTAAAGCAGCAAGGACAGCAACATCCTCCACCATGATTGGCCTCACGGAGAGATGCTTGCAGACTTAAGATTTGACAGTACCACAGTAGCTTAAATATGGAGATTTTTCTGCCCTACTTAAAATTCCAATGTTAGATATTTATTCTTTGGTTTAAGACATCAAATTATGTGAAAGGTGTAATAACAACATGAAGAAAAGATAAATAACTTAATGTTGTCTTCTCCTCTTGTGATTGACACTGATAGGAATCAGGAGACAACAGTTACAGAGATGTATGGGTACACTGAGTGAGAAAAGAGGTAAATTCTGCCCATGGGCAGAAACCAGATGAATCTTTAGAACTCTGGATGGTTTGAGATTTTCTGTGTTGTCCCATCAATGTCGACACACTTTTAAATTCGTGTTGCTGTTCCAGTCTAATCAGCCAACTCCAGACACATTATTGTGACCCTTGAAACTAATCTGTGTCATATTTTTGCCTGTCTTGGTCACTTGCAATCTGAAAATGATGCATGTTTTATTGCAAAGGCTGCTCAACAATGGACTGAGAGTCAAGTTATTCAGTGGATTTCCTGTTCTCGCTACGACACACAGGCTTTGGGTATAGTTGAGTGTTGGAACAGCCGCTTTAAAAATCAACTCAAAAAGATTTCTAACTCTGCCTCCCTCACCTCCTACTGGTTCTCATACCTTCATAAGGCAGTTTGGTCACTTAATGTGGCTGCATCCCAAAAGGGCCGCTTCATGAGTATAGATCAGGCCAAAAGGAATAGAGGGTTATATACTAATTTGGAAAATTCAGGATTCTGCCAAGACCATTTCTGGACATGATGCTCCTTTCTTTCCCTTAACAGCCTGGCCAAAAGGGGATCTAAGGGATTCAAACTTAATTCTGGTTTGGCTACCTGGATTCTCTTGTTGGACTGACATGATCCTAGGTACTAAGGATAATGACCTCTTGGCTGCATAAACTGCTCACCAAGAGGCTACATGTGTTAAAGTGGGATACAATGGGTATCTGTGTGTTTTATAAAAGTGTCCTTTCCCCTCTTGTACCTGTCCCTTCTTGACAAAAGTTCTGAGCGTTGAGTAGGGGATAATTTAGTAAAACGTCAAGTTATAGCAGCTAAAATGGGACAGCCAGATTTTGTGGTGGTGGAGGGATTTCAATAACCTTGGCACCAGGGGAGGGAACACCTCAGACCCCAAGAGTGATAGAGGAGGTAAGGATATGTAAAAAAATAATGATAAAAGATAAAAAGACTTATGATAAAGTCTTGAGCCAGGACAATGTGTGGGAAATCTTAAAAGGCTGATTAAAAAGTGAGTTGACTCAAAGAACACTCTGGAATATACTGGTTATATAAGGTGATCATATAAAAAGTTGAGACATTTGTTTGATCCTGGGTCCTGGCAGTAGGTTGGTGCTACTGGTGATAATCATGGTGGCTTTACAGGTGGGACACATTCTCTGCTAAGTGCTTTAAGGAGTTAATTCAAAAATATAGAAAAATAAATTAGGGAAGAGGTTTCTTAACACAAAAAAATCTTTGCTCTTTTTTGTTGTTGTTCTTTCAGCCTTCTAGAATTAATTTGTCTTGAACAGATGTCAACTTTAACAAGACATTGATATTTATTTTGAGATAGAGATTTAAGTTGATTTTTATCACTTTACTTTTTTTAATGTGGACAAAGGAAGGCAATGATCCTTTAGCCTTTAAGAAGAAACAATTCTACACAATTGAAGATTTCACTACAGGTTACTACATAAAAAGGTATGAATATAAATCTTATTTTTTCTTACATGTATTATAAATTTAGAACAGTATACATATATATATACACGTATGTACTTATATATTGCACACAGATATGAATATATATAAACATATACACACATATAGTTTAAACAATTGCTGACTGAAATGTTGATATATTTTTCTTCCAGATATTTTAAATATATATCATTAGTTAGAACATTATTTTGTTCTCATGTTTAAGAGTAATCAGATTTTTAAAGATGTATATATTACATATACCAAACTGGAAAAATACAGCTGTGTAATTATTCTCAAAGAGGACCAGGAAAGTGCTAAAAATAATGGATTTTAAATTGTCTCTTTGTTTAAAAAGCAGTTTGAAAACTGTTTCAGAGTGTAGTAGCCACGATTTTTGCTATCTTTTTGGTCTTCACCTTATTTCATGGATTAGCCTTTACATAATTTTTGTCTGAAAACATTACGGTCATCTCATTTTGTCTTGAGAACACCAGGACTTTTACTTCTTCCTCTCTCCTCCTCTCTTCTTCTTCTTCTCATTCTTTTTTTGAAAGTAGCAAAGCTCTTCTAAAGCCATTGAGAAATAGTTTTTTCTTACAAAATCACAAAATAGTTCTTGGAATAATAATTCCATAGTTACTAAGTTATTAAGGCCAGAAGATTAAATAATTTTCAAAGATTTGTAGGAGAAAAACCTTAAGAATTTAATAGGATTTTACTTATTTCTTTTTCTTGGCATCATAGATTGATTCTTAATCCGCTGCTTTTCAATTAAAAAAATATTTCTAGACAATTTTTAAACTATTTTCTCTCTTTTTAGAAGTTGGACAGGCACAGAGCTTTTGTTTCAATGGTTATGAAAAGCTATAAATATAGGAGTATAAACTAGGAGTAAATGGTAGATGTACAAAATTAAGAAAATCGGAAAACAAAACTTAACAACATTGCTGGCGGAGAGCAGGTAGTTGGGAGCACCTAAAAAAAAATCCACTGAGACGTCCAGCTTGAAAGTCATTTTATTTCCTGAAAAATACTTTTAATAAGAATAAACTTTCAGATGGACTAGGTTCCCATACAGTTCTAAATAAAAATGTGCATATTTATGAATATACTAGGTCTTATTTTAAATCACTTATAAAGATCGATGCCACAAATCATCCTCCCGCTGAAGGTTAAGTGCTTTGAACATATGACTCACATTATATCACCGCCATTCCTCTGGGAAGAAACGTTTTAATTGCGGTAAAAATATCCACAACATTTAAATATTTATAGTACAAGGAACAAACTGTTCCCTATATCTGATGAACAGCTTCAATGGAGTTTTAAGTTACTACTCAATTTTCAGCTACCCATTCAGATCACGTTTCCATTACTTTCTGTTACAGTTGAAATTGATGAACGATTCTATGCAAAGAAAGTCTCTCTCAAGAGGTCTGGAGGTTTTCAAGTCTCTCTCCTCTTTCTTCATTTAGGGCAGTTTCTTCCGAAAGCTAATGAAGCACACACACTTAGGAGAAAAGACTACATTCCTTAATGCTGAAAACGTTCATTTGAGGATCCAGAGTTTAGTTTTCTTTTTTAAAAAATTGCAGATAGAGAATCTGAGCTTCTCAGTTGAATTACAGGACACTTCCACACAACAAAACAAAGGCTCGATGTAATAAAAGTGTAACATTCTCCTACCTGCCATAATGACTTTTAGGAAGAAAAATTCCAGTGACAAAAACAAAACTCCAGGACCCAGGAGTTCAGAGTACCTATTCCAGATGTAGAAGAGTCTTTATAAAAAATGTATTCATACTTACTTGGGTTGTCTTAGTTTGCCTGCACAGAGATCATCTACATTTTTCTGCAAATGTGCGTACTATTACGATGTCATAAAGATGTTAGATTATGCACATGCTTTGTCTAACACAGAGTTTTTAACAAAGTAACAAAAATAGATTTGAGAATTTAAGCCTGAGTTGTATGCAAATTCCTCTTTTTGAATTTGAAAAATGCTATTGGTGCATGAAAAGAATTCCAACACTTTGGAAAGTGTTAAAATTAAAAATAAGCAATTCCCTTTTGCTCTTTGCCAATTTCCAACATAATTCTCTACTGTAAACTTCTACTGAGAGATATTGGATGTACTTTCAGAGGTTTTAATTTATATACAAATAAATGGTTTTGTCCTGCTTCGAATAGCTTTCATGAGGTTTCAGTATCATTTCACTTGATTTCTCAATGACATTGACTGTTCAACTTTGTTTACTTGAAATATTTTCATTGTCCATTACCTAGAATTTGTCATTTTGTTTTTGCTTTAAACAATACCTTAGTTCTTCTCCAACTTCATCTACTCAAGTGCTACTCATCCTTCCATTCTCAGATGGAGTATCACGTTCTCAAGGAAACTTTTGCTACAGTCTCAGACCAGGTCAGTTGGTCCCCAAAACTGTTATTCTTTCCTTCACTGTACCTATCAGAGTGATCATTTTAACTGTGTTAATGAAATATTTTGATTAAGGATCCTTCACCACTGCAGCATAATCTCTAGGAGGACAGAGCATAAATATTTTGAGCTCAGGTGTATTTTCAACAAGTTGCAGAGGTTCTGGAATATAGCAAGAATTTAATGAATGTTCATTAAATGAATGAATGAACAAAAATCCTCCTAACAGAAATCAGAGGACATGAATAATACTAGTCAGAATCTTATACTTTTCTCATCATTCCATGTTTTAGATATATCTTTAAACTCCCTTGAAGCTTGTCTCAAATTTATTGTCTTCCCCTAAAGACTTCTCTTTGAGTGCTAGGTATTACTGGTTTGTGTTTAGTCTATTGCTTGAGCATGGACATGGGATTAAATTCACTTTGGGCTGTGACAGGTGCAAAGTGTAAGGGACTCCCTCTAGTCAAATTTGTGACAGTCTGGGCTTCGATAAAGAATACTATTGTACATGATTGAAGCACAATCTATGAAAATGCTTGGGTCCATCACCATATTCAAAAAAGAAACATGAATTCTCTATCCAAAGAAATGACTAATCAACTCTTTTCCTTTGAAATTTGGTAATTAAGGATGGATAATTAAGAATTTATTTTTCATTTAAATAGCAACTATAGTTTAGGGTACTAAGTAGCCCCATTTAAAAGAGAGAGCCAGAAAATTCTGTAAAAGAATTAGGAGGAATGATCAATTTTTGCAAATCTTGATGACAATCTAGATTCTGGCAACAATTATCAGTAGGTGCTGAAAGCATAAGATGAATGGTTGATGGGAAATGGGACATTCGTAAGGCACCAAAGTCGTAAACCAGAGATTACTTTTTGCTTGCACAGGGAAAAACCTAACTGCACAATAGTCTTTACTTAAAAAACATAAGAAGCAAATTAAATCCATGCGATTGGGTTTCTCTTGTTTTGGACATTTGGGGGCAATTGGGAAAGTTTGAATAAGAAATGATAATATAGCATGTTAAGAAATTTTTATTTTAAATGAGGTAATACTTCTGTTATGTAGAAAAATGCTCTAATTTTTTTGGATGCATACCAAAGTTGAAGAATAAAGGCAAAATAAAGGCATTTTTTGACATACTTAATTTGAGAAGTTTGTTACTAGTCGATCATCATATCAAGTAGGAAAAAAAATGACCTCAAAGGACAGGTGTGAGATGCAAGTAGTAAAGAACAGAGATAATGGAAAACTATAAATAAGGCTTGACATACAATAATAAGAGTAATATCTATAGTGGTTTAAAAGAGAAAAATCAGATAGACTTAAAACATAGTAATAATAGGTTGGGAATGTAAACTATAAAGACGAATGAAGGAGTTATGTGGATCTCAGGATGCTAACTTGAAGTGTGTTTCACAGAGCGGGGCATCACACCCACCTGGGAGTTGTTACAGTGTTCACTCTCTGGTCCACCATGACCTCCTGAATCAGAAACTGCATTTCACAAGGTCCTTGAGTATTTCACATAGATCTTCAGTTCAAGAATCATTAAAGTCTAGAAGAGGGTAGAGATGTTGCTAACTGTAGACTGCAAAGTAAAATATTAATGTAACCAAGCCAAGTAAAGAATAGAAATATATTTTATAATTTCCAAACTAAGAGAGCAAAATGAAAAGAGAATAATTAAAAAGACAAGAAATGAGAGAAAAACACAGATTAAGCAAGACAAATAAAAAGCAGAAAATATGATAGACAATGTAAATTCAAATATTTTAAGAGTCCAAGCCATAGGCCTTTAAAAATTCTCTTGAAAGACGTTCAGTGTTTCTTACTCCTCCTAGTCTGGGATCACACCTACGGTTCATATCCAAATGGTAGGAGTTAGAGAGTTTTTCTCAGAATTGTGTCCACTCACTTTCTCCCTCTATTTCTACCTGTTGATTTGAGGAGGACAGAAAACCAGGAGTAAACATTGTGGCTGATTTCTGAGTTCTGTCTATTTCTGATGGCCATTGTGGAATTGGTGTTGCATCCCTTCCTTCATTTTATAGCTGCTTTGGTTGGCTTGGCCTTCTGGTATTTACTCATAATTTGGATAATATTTTTAGTTTTTGGAGGTGGTAGATTGAGGAATTTCATTTTCCTCGAGAATTTTAAGAATGCTTCTGGATAATCCTCGTGTATATATGCTTTAGTTATCTATTGTTGTGTAACAAATTACCCAAGATTTAGAAGCTTAAGGTGATAAACATTGATCTCACAATATCTGCGGGTTAGGGATCAGGGTACAGCTTTGCTAAGAGGTTTTGGCTCAGAGTCTCTCATCACGTTGCTGCCAAGATGTTGGCCAGGGCTGTAGTCATCTCAAGACTTGTATGAGGCTAAAGGATCTACTTTTAAGCTTACCCCTTGGTTGTTTCCAGGCCTCAGTTCCTCATGGGCTGTTGTACTGAGGACCTCAGTTCCTTGTCACTGGGTCTCTCCATAGGGCTGCTAACAGCATGGTGAGTTGTTTCCCCCGTGGCGACTGATGAGGGAGAAAGAGAAGTACTACCTTTTTAACCTGAACTTGGAATTGACATGCTATTTCTCACATATTCTATTTGTTAGAAGTTGAGTCACTAAGTCTAGCACATACTTACAGGAAAAGGAATTAAGCATTACCTCTTGAAGAATGGAGTATTAAAGGATTTGTGGATATAGTTTTAAAAGCAACACAATGTATTTGAAGGACTAACATATAGGACGATGACCAGGCATTCTGTTTTTTCATTGAGAATAAAAATGAGGATGCAGTCATTATAGCATGAGGACTATAAATCCAAAAGTGGCAGATAATCCCATTTTTATTGAATATATTTCTTCAGTAATTCTATTTTCTTATTACAAAAGAGATTCATGTTCATTACATTGGAACATATAAGAAAATATGAATAAGAAAAATGATATAAGCTCATATTTTGACAACTGAAAATAACTACTCTCTATATTTTGAGCATTACGGTAACTTTCCTCCCAAACATTTTTATATATACATATTTTTATGTGCATATGTGTGTTGGCATGCCTCCGTCACCTACCCTTTACGTCTATTTCTTCCCAGAGGTTCATGATTTTGCACACTTTCACATCTAAAGCTTTCTTAGCGCCTGAAAGAGAACAATGGTTTCTACTTAAAAATAAATCTGAAAGGCATAAGAGTTTTTTTTTTAGAAACTTGATTAATTTCCAATGGCATTGTTTTCCTTGTTAAAGCTGAATAAATATGTGCTGATTTGTGATTTTGGCTGACTTCTTTTTTAAAAAGTAGGTTAAAATGGCAGATTTTCTTATTGTTTCACTCCAATTTGGGTTTAATTAAGACAGACCCGTCAGAAAAAGAAAGCCAGAGAAAACAGCCAAAGATAATGCCTAATCACCATCTATCATAATTAAGCTTATGACAGTGCTAATCTTCTGGAACACTGGGACCTTGCAATCACTGGAGGCCTCTCAGTTGTACTTTGCCCATTGTTCTGCCAATTCCCAGCATCAATCTCCAGAGGAGGAATTTTTTTTAAAGATTCATCTTTTTCTTCGATTTAAAGTGAATCCATTTCAATTTCAAAAGAAAATAATTTTATAGCAACTGTTGTAATTAAGACCTGTGAATGATTAACAGCCATAGTGAAAATATATAGATTGTCCAACTTCTTCATATTCCTATCATGGATCCATTTGCTTCCATATGTACTAGCAGATACATACATATAGTGGTATGCTTTTTTTGTTATTGTTGCTTTTTTGTTTTCTGATTATGGGAAAAGAAAGAGAAAAAATAAATACACCCATTTTATGAAGGGTAATGAATGCTGGAATTATGTTGAGCTGCCTGTAGCGAGACTTGAAATTTAACAGCGGCTTATACTTGATTTCAGAATGTCTTTTTTTCTCATATAACATGGGCTAGCATGGTGGCTCCATTGAGTTATCACAGCCGAAGTCCCTAGTATCTTTTTGCTCCACCATCCTTAATGCGTAGCTTCCATCCTCAAATTCATCATATGCTCACAAGATGGTTATTGGGCTTCCATAATTGTTATTGAATTCCAGACGGGAAGATAGAAGAAACAAGAGAAGCAAAACATCCCCTGCCAGTTCCAGAGCTCTTAAAGAATTTTCCCCAAAGCTTGCTCAATAGATTCTGCTCACGTATCATTAGCCAGCCCCATAAGCAAGGGAGCCCAGAAAACATAATTTTTTTGGTGGGCAAATTGTTGTTCCCAACAATATAGAGATTCTGAAAATAATCGAAAAGTAGAGAATAGATATTCAGTAGACATATAGCCCACAGGAGGAAAAATCTGATTTTAAGTAATCAAGGGTTAGGAAGAGTAAGTACTAATATTCTTTAAGTGCCGTCTTTCCTAATAGAGACTTGATGGGTCACGACTTCACATAAAACTCTGTCCACTCAAGTATTGAGATTAATTGTAAATTATATAATCATTATAATAGCAAAGATTTTAAAATTTAATCTAGTACAATAAGGATGAGGTCTCAGAATTGTTTTATTTTAATCTGATAATACGATGTCAGCTCTTAATATCTGAAGAAGCCCAAGCTGCTCAAAGTGAGCCTGGCTATGTAATTGCCAACAGCAGTCATCTCCTTTTTAGTCTATCATTCTTCCAGACCTTAATGCAGATCTTCGCAATGGGTTTCTAGAAAAGAATAACCAATAGGGGGTACTTAGTGAAGAGGAAGTGAAATCACAATGCCATTTTACATTTACATAAGATTTTAAACTAAAACCAAAGACAAACTTTGTATATATATTATTTTTAAAACACACGATGGATAGGTATTCTTATTCCCCTGCCGCTTATAAGGAAAATAATTCATTCTCTCTCAGAAAAAGAAACTCAAGGCAAAGTCAAGGATCAGAATTCATGACCACTAAAGAGCAACAGCAACATCATGAGAGCCTTAATTAAGGCTCATGAATTAAGGCAACGTTGAACACTGTGCTGACAGGCTTGGAGCAGTGGAAGAGGCAGAGTAGACTTGAGTCATTTGACTCTTTCAGTCTCAAGGGTTATGTAGATGTTGGGTATAGACATGGGGTATCAGTGGCAGAGGTGGTAACAGTGACTCAAACAGAAAATAGCCAAGACAATATTATGAGCTGTACCCATATTTTCATGGTATAAAATGGAAGTCTCTGGAAAGAAAGCCTTTTGTAGTCAAAATTTAATTTGATAGAAAACCTGATTGGAATTTAATTAAACTGATTATAAAAGACAACTGTTATCATTCATTTTCCAGTGTGAATGTGGGTGAGGAAAACCAGCAACACTTTTCACTGGAGCTGAAAGTCCAGCTTTTGTAAGGCAATACTTTTTACCAGACTGCTCTAAAATGACAGCACAGATGACATTATTTGGTTACCTCTGTTAATAGGCTAAAAACAAACTCTTAACATCTGCACTTGTCTTGAACTATTGAATCCAACTATCCATCAGATGGTTTTGTTGTTCAGATCACAAACAGGCCTAACATAATTCATCAAGAACGTCACTCATCAGTGGCCATGAATCAGTCACGGACTGCCACTGTTAAAATGCAAACATGATGCATATTCATGCAAAAACAGGAGGGTAGAATGCATCCTCACTTTGTTAGACTAAGTCTTATAATGAATGCTTGACAAATACCATAAACGATTTTATATACTACTTCACCATTTTCTGTGAGAGGGGAACTTGGAAAGAGTATAGAGAAAACTACCATAATGATTCGAAGGGCCAAAAAAGGCAGACAAATGATATAGGATTGAACAATTTATTTAGTTTTAAGAAGAAAAGTTCCAAGAATACCTAACTGCATATCTTCAAGTATATTATATAAATATAGATTTTGACCATACATTTTAATCTTCAGTGAAGGGAAGAATATAGACTTAACATAACAAGATACATTTAAAATATAAATATGTAGAAAATTCTTAACTACAGGAGCTATTAATGAGAATAGTTGCCAAGAGAATTTGGAAAGTTTCCTTCCTTGACTCACCTTCTGAGCAAGATCAATAACACACTAGAGCTTGTTGGGTGAATGATTGGATTTGTATTGTGCTAATAGTGCAGAACACTGGGGGGTAGACCCTACAGCAATTGGGTGCTACATTGTAAATGACCATGTAACCCAAGCTATGTGGTTTGAAAATTATTCTGGAAGCAAGGCAAAAGGTGCAAAATAATTTTAAACTAGAGAATGACACGATTTGTTTTATTGGAGGACAGTAATTTCAGCAGAAACTTAATCTGTGAGATCTGGGTTTCATTAATTTATAATATTTATTGAGTTCTTTTACTCTGTATATGGCACTTTACCAGAGTCAAAAACTGTCTCTAAAAATGTTGGGAGGAGATACGAAGAGAAATAGAATGTTACTCCTGCTTCAAAATTCTTAGGGTACTCTGTAAATAAAAAGTGGAATTGCCAAATTAAGAGATCCTCAGCGAGTCTATTCCTTTCCATTTAAGAGCTCTCCCCTAGTCCGAATCCAAGCGCAGTTAATCTGGACACAGACTGACTTTGCACTTAAATCAGACATAGCCTGAAGATCTCTACAATTTACCGGACTTCTTTTGGGCCAAAAATTCTACCCATATTGGCAGGATTATTGAAGCTAAACCTACCAACTTCATATTGACTCACCCAAACATTTCCCCAAACTTTCACAACACCATTTTAAACCAGAAGCAAAAGAAGGAATAAGACCTTTCTTGAAGGATTAATAGACAGGGCCTCATCCCTTGCAGTGGCCCTTTTAAGCATTATTTTTCTTCAACTCCTCCTGAAACTTATTTTATAGTTATGGACTGAGGTTCTGCTTTCTTTAGAATCAGTTTACATGTAGGTAGTAAATGTTTGTTTCCCTTTACTTGTGAAAATCAACAAATACACATGGACTGCCATACTCCAGAGTTTCAATGAGATTTTGACTTACTTTTCATTGGTTTCTAATAAAGATCTCCAGGATCTCATATTCCCCAATAATTCTACCCTCAACTCATGAGTGGATTATCTGTTGTAGTACTCTGAAGGGAAAAAACTCCAAAACTTATCTTCCATAAAAAAGAAGTGTCAAGAAAGAAACCCTTACTTGAGACATGATTTCCCTCAGGGAGATAAGTACATCATGTCCAAGTAGTGTTTATTCAAGGTATATAAAGACATCTAATGTAATTTATCACCTAAAAAGATTAAAGGAGAAAATTTTATACCATCTTCTCAAAAGGTTTTCATACATTTATCTTTTGCTAAGACTTACATAGCAATTACAGTAGGTCATGAAAGTATTAAATGCTTTCGAAATAGCTTTCAGCAGCAGCTCTTCCCTGCTCTAAGTGTTAACATGTGAATACATGTTGAAAGGTAAAATTCAAAAGATAGAATATGATGTGAACATTAAGCGGTGGAAATAGAGCTACAAGTACCGTCTTTTATCATTTTTCCTACCTCCTACAGCTTGGAATGCAGTCTTGGTGCTGAAGAGTCAGTTTCTATGACTCAAGACAAGGAGAGCATCTTGAGGGCTGGTAGAATAGTAACATGAAAGGAATCCTTCTCCCTGGATATCTTTTTGCTTAGAGTCATCTACTTGCCGCAGACCATCTTTCAACCTTTGGACTATCATGCGTGAGAAATATTAACTTCTATTTTGCTTGATCCACTATGTTTTTAGTTGCTTCGATTTATATATATATATATTTATATATATTTTATATATTTATATATATATGTTCATAATTTATTTACAAATTAGCCCCTGAAAATAGGATACTGCCACAACAAAACCTGTAATATTGATTTCTTAGTTTTTTGATGGGCAGCAAGAAAATAGATGGTACATCCTGGAAAACTGATGGCAGATGTTTGACAAAACTCTGCCCGTGGTAAATCTGATGGCAGATTACGTGCAGACTGAGGTCGTAGCTATAGGGAAAACATTTTTAAAAAGTCAGAATATTAATAGATTTGACTGCTCCTTACTGCTTTATCAAGATGCTACAATATAGGAAAGAATTAGCCAGTTTGCAAATAATAAGTACCATTTTCCTCCTATAAAATTATTACAGATGATGGGATATGATGTTTTAAGGCTATAGTGAGAGAGAAAGCTTTAACAGCTCTGCTAAGGCTACCTGTGGCCCCAAATCTAAATTAACTGAGACTCCAGTAATTTGGGAAAAAGCAAACTGCTTCAAAACCTCCAAACAAGAAATAAAAGTGTTACTCAGAGGCTTTCTCAAGTGCCTCCCATTATTTTTCTCTTTCAGACATTAGGAACCAGCTCAGCAGCAAACTTGGGTTAAGATTTTGACCAATGATCCAGATCTATAAATTCAGGAGGCCTCAGGGTAGGCACCATTAAATTGAGGGTGAGAGAAATGGGCCAAACAAGACAGACCACCAAGCAAACAGCTGAAGGCTTAAAATAATGAGTAGCCCCAATGAGCTACCATTTCATACTCACTAGGATGGTGATAATCAAAAAGATAGTGTCAAATGTTGTCAAGGATAGGAAGAAATTGGAATCTTTATGCATTGCTGGTTGGAATGTAAAATGGTTTAGATGCTTTGGAAAACAGTTTGACATTTCTTCAAAATGTTAAACAGAGTTACCATGTGATGCATATCCTAGGTATATACCCAAGAGAAATAAAAACATATCCACAGGGGCTGGCCCCGTGGCCGAGTGGTTGAGTTCGCGGGCTCTGCTTTGGCAGCCAGGGGTTTCACTGGTTGGGGTCCTGGGTGCGGACATGGTGCCACTTGTCAGGTCATGCTGAGGTGGCCTCCCACATGTCACAACTGGAAGGACTCACAACTAAAATACACAACTATGTACTGAGGGATTTGGGGAGAAAAAGCAGGAAAAAAAAACATATCCACAAACCTCATACTCAAATGTTCATAGCAGTATTATTCATAGAAGTCAAAAAGTAGAAACAACTCAAACATCCATCAAATGACAAATGAATAAATAAAATGTGGTATATCCATACAATGGAATATTATTAAGCAATAAAAAGAAATAAGGTACTATTACATAGCATAACATGGGTAAACATTGAAAACATTATGCTAAGTGA
Source organism: Equus caballus (assembly GCF_041296265.1). NCBI lineage: Eukaryota > Metazoa > Chordata > Mammalia > Perissodactyla > Equidae > Equus > Equus caballus. The sequence continues at coordinate 61,289,856 of NC_091697.1, forward strand.
AAAAAACAGTCCTATGAGACCAAGAAATTTTCCACATTGGTAATTGACTGGGGAAAGTCACAAATAACTTTTGATCTTTTAGGGGAAGGAGGCTTTCCATTTTATGGATGTCATGGCATGGATAATGGACTTGGGACTAATAAAATTGATATTTATCTTTAGATGGAAGTTCTGGCCTTTCGTTGCTGTCTTCACGAGCTGGAGGAGGGAGCAATGACACTGTGAGGAGGAAGGCTTTGGGCCCTGGAGCTCATTGACAAATGGAGCTGGGGGGGTGAAGCTCTTTTGCTGTTGAGTGCCTGCATGAAAGGATCACCTAGTGAACAATTTCATTTATATGAAAAGTCAAAAGAGACGAATATATAGAGACAGAAACTAGATTAGCTGTTGCCTAGGGCTGGTAGTAAGTAGTTGGGAAGGGAGTTAATGGGAGTGGGAAGTGAGTTTTAATGGATATGGGGTTTCTTTTCGGGTGATTAAAATGTCCTAAAATTGCTCGTCGTGATAGTTGCGTAACTTTGTGAATATGCTAAAAACCATTAAATTGTACACTTTGAATAGGTGAGTTGTGTGGAATGTGAATTGTAACTCAATGAAGCTGTTAAAACAATTATAACTGGGAGAGATGATAGCTAGGATTGATTTCATATGAAACTGACTGGGAATAAATAGATAGAAACTTACCAGTTTTTGTTTTTGATTTAAAGGAATAATAGTTCCGAAGAAATTGCAAGCTTGACCTGCAATGCCTGTGATTGCTAAACCCTTAACATAAGCTCCAGGTTTCCAAATATACATAGAGATCAACTCAAAATACAAGAAGCCCTAGCGGCCTGCCTGGTGGCGTGGTGTTTAAGTTCACACGCTCCACTTCGGTGGCCCTGGGTTTGCCAGCCCAGGGTCCGCCAGTTTGGATCCCGGGTGCAGACATACGTAACTGCTCATCAAGCCATGCTGTGGCAGGTGTCCCACATATAAAATAGAGGAAGACGGGTACAAATGTTAGCTCAGGGCCAGTCTCCCTCGGCAAAAAGAAGAGGATTGGTGGCAGATGTTAGCTCAGGGCTAATTTTCCTCAAAAAAAAAAAAGACAAGAAGCCCCAAAGAAGGTGTAGTCTCCAATGGCCACTTCAGATTCAAGCAAAAGTCTCTAAAAGAATAAAACCAAGGGCTCAAGAGGACAAGAACATTCATGCAAGTGTGCAGAACCAGGGTCCAAATAATGAATTTATTTTACTACTAGGATAGGAAGTCTTTGCACTTCCTGCCCAGCAGGGCTTGTTTGACACGGATCAGTGAGTGTTGTGTATTTCCTATTCTTTCCTTTACTGAATAGGGCTGTAATTGCTGTTAACCTGTTCCTACCCCAATGTTCTTTAATATGTGTGTGTGCGCCCATGTGTGATGGGGGGAGGAAGGGCAGATGACTTGTCTGTTAGTTTATATATCTCTGGATCACAGGGAACCAATGTGACCATACCCAGAAATGGTGGACTCTGAGCTGGACAGAGTAGGAAGATAGATGGGACTTTGACTTTGAGTTGTCTCCCTTAAGGAGGGAGCAAATGTGTAGTGTGTGTGGATAAAAATGGTATGTATACCCCATTTGTACATTTTCATCTTGGGAAGACATGGAGGGGTGCAAGAGAAATAAAAGTACACAGTCTGGGTGGCCATAGGCTGGGAACACACTAGCTGTTTAGACTAACCAGGCTAAAAATCAACCTTCACAGAAACTGATGGTTCCAGACTGATCACCCTGAACCCTGACATGCTTGGGACATTGACCACCCTTCCATGCTGCCACAGAGGCAGGCCCTGGTAAGTCTGCACATGGGGAGAGGTGAGTGGAGCAATAGCAGGCCGAGATTCTTCAAGCTCTCTGGGCTATATCTGCAGGTCACGGATTTCTTTTATTTTTTCAAAAGGTGTTTTGTAGTTTCCAAGAAAGAACGGATAGCGCCATCAAATAGTTACACCTATTCCTCCTCCTTTTCATTTTTTTATAACTAATTTTTCCCCAAAAGTATTGATTAGGACAATTGTATGGTTACAATAAATACTAATTGCATGCCCAAAATGATAATATATAATAATAGTGGTGATGGGGCATCCTTCTCTGGTTCTTGACCTTACTGGAAATGGGAATAAGAATTTCTGATTATTCCATGTTGAGATACAGACAGTGATAAATATCACGTATATACAAATAGGTATATGTGACATATATTTACATTAGATTTTAAAATTTCCAAACCATTACCTATTTATAGATTAAAATGCTATGAAATATTCACCTATTTCTTTTTTCTTTTCTTCTTTTTTTTTTTTACTGAGGAGGATTTGCCCTGAGTGAACATCCATTGCCAATCCTCCTCTTTTTGTATGTGAGCCACCACCACAGTACGGCCACTGACAGACGAGTGGTGTTGGTCTGCACCCAGGAACCAAACCCAGGCGCCAAAGTGGAGTGAACCAAACTTACCTACTAGGCCACCAGCGCTGGCCCTCAGCTATTTCTGTTTTATGAAATATTTTATCAGGAATGTTATTGATTTTGGCAAAGCTTTTTCTGCCTATAAAGAACTGAACATATTTTTCACATTTGAATTATGATTATTTTTATTAGATTTCCTCATACTAAGACCTCTTTGTATTTCTGGTTGACATATAATTGGTCTCAGGGTATTACTTGTTAATCTGCCACTGGCTTCTACATTTTTAATACAGTTTAGAGATTTTTCATTGATATTCATAAATGAGGCTAGTCAGGTTTTATTTTACTTTTTTGTATATTTTGTCAGGTTTTAATATGTTATGCTGGCTCTGTAAATATAAATTATGAGAATTTTTGTTAGCATTATATTACATTAGTAGGTTAATGTGGGAAAATTAAAAGTTTTTCTAGCTCTCTCTTCTTTCTGGAACAGACAATTTCTTCTTTAGAGTCTGTTCTAACTCATCTGTGGAAACATTCATACATGATCCTTTTAATAGAGATCATGTTGACAACTTTCTCCATGCCTACAATGGATCTAATCTGTGTGGACTTTCTATTACTTCTAGGTCAGCTTAGGTGATTTAGATATTAATAGAAAAACCATCCATTTCACTCAAGTTTTCAAATTTATTTAATGAATTAAGTGTTAGCTTCTAATCTACTTGAAATGCTTTTTACATTGTTGTTTCTTCTTTTATGCATGTACGTATGTTGTCTACCTCTTTCAAAATATATCTAGTAGATCTCTTCATATTTTAAATAAATGACTTCTATTTATTTCCTATTTTCTAATTATTTTCAATTATAAGTTTTATTTTTGCTTTTGTTAGGTATATTTTTGTAACATTGTGAATTTAGCATTTTATTTTGTCTGTACTAGAAATACAGGTGTTTATCATTACAAATGATTCTCTATGTACTGCTTTAGTCAGTGCATCTCATAAGTTCTATACCATAGAATTTTACTAACATATTTTATACATAATCCACAATATTGGTTTGAACTCTTCTGGGGATGAAAGGTAAATAAAAGTAAAATTAAAAATCTGAACATAGTGCTTTTTGTTTTGATCTACTTTTGTTGCTCTATGATCAATGATTGTGGTTTGGGATGCTTCTATTTTGTTATTTGTAAATGTTTTATGAGTGCTTGAAAAGAATGGTGTTTAAATGCAAACAAAAATATGGCACATATGGGGCCGGCCTGGTGGGATAGCAGTTAAATTCGAGTACTCCGCTTCGGTGGCCTGAGGTTCACCAATTGGGATCCCTAGTGCAGACCTAGCAATGCTCATCAAGCCATGCTGTGGCAGGCATCCCCCATATGAAAAAAATAGAGAAGGATGAGCAAGGATGTTAACTCAGGGCCAATCTTCCTCAGCAAAAAGAGGAGGATTGGTTGCAAATGTTAGCTCAGGGCTAATCTTCCTCAAAAAAAAGAAATTAAAAAAATGGCATATAATAAACACTATATAGTGTTTTAAATTTTCCATTTGTCAACTAAATCTTCTATACCCCTACTTCCTTCTTACTTCCTTAATCTGTTGTGGGCTGATATTCTTACTCCTACTCCTCATAGCTTTGTCTTTCTATCAAATTATGCTTTGTCATTTTATATACAAATATTCATGACAGTAATACACTGTAGATGATATTGTTTTCATTATAAAGTGTCTTTTATCATTGTAATATTTTTCTATGGATTAAATATTTGATATTTTTTATTAGCTTTTGCTTTTATTTAGTTTACATTTGTGTGTTTTGATTTACCCATTTAACTTTCTACCATCCTTTATCATTTGATGTGGATAAATTTCTTGTATATTCTAACTAGTAGGATTGCTTTGTGGTCAAAGCTTTCATTCTAATAATTTTCTATTTCCCATTTAAGGGGTGCATTTATTTTATTTATATTTGTGAATATGATAGATATGCTTATCATTAGTTCTGCATCATATTTGTGTAATGGCAGGAAATTGGCGTTCTCTGCCTGATGAGCATAAACGAGCCAATGAATTATGGCATCAGCCTCTTAGAAGAGAAATTAGCCATTTATTCTGCGAGATCCATCTGCAGGGAGATGGGGCATGCGCCCTCAGATCTGTCTCCCCAATTCAGGATTTGGCAAGAAACTTAAGAGGTTAGGGAGAACAGGCTGGTACGTGGGAATGATAGGGTGCCAGGTTTTGCTTAGTGGGCTTCAAGCATTGATGGTAACGTTTTAAACATTTATGACAGGGTTCCAAACATTTATGATGAGGTTCTAAACAATTTTGACGGGGTGGGGAAAAGACTTTAACACCAGATCTCCTGAATAAGGGACTTCTCCCTTCTGATGAGAGTCTGACTTTCGAGTTCTGGTCATGTCCCTGTCCTTGGGTTCCATGGGGAAGACCTTTAGTTCAGAGGTCATTTCAGGTCATGATTTCTTCTTTTACACATGCTCTGGCTATGTGACTTTGCAGATTTTCTGAAAGGCAATTCTTAATCACTCTGTTGATAAGAGATGGGGTCAGCTGAACCGGTCCTGGAGCGCCACAGTTACACTTAAATAAATGCTCATTTTAATGCTAAAAATGCTCTTTTTGGTAGATGGCTTGTGTTGTCCTTGTTTGGCTTTTGGTGTGTTTTATTTCTACTCTTTGGTTCTTCTATAGCTTGTTTGTATAACTCAATACAAACTATTATCTACTCCACTGGAATGGTGAAGAAATCAGAACATAACTCTCATTCTGTTCATGTCCTGACTTTATTAGTTATTCTATATTTTGTACCTTGTCAATGTTTTTAAGGTTTTAAAATTTTTCTTCTGCAAATGTTCATTATTCTTAAGATTTAGTCTTATATTTAAATGGAGTCAATGTTCATTTCCAATACTCATTCTGTGTTTCTCTAACTTTAGGTGGGCCAGAGTTCATCTTCATGCAGGTTTTCATAAGGGTTATTGGATACTATATTCCTGGGTTCTTGTATATTCTAAAAGTGTAAGACTCTTTCTATAATGAATGAGAATTTGCCTCATACTAAGACAGGAACCAGCCTAACAAGACAAGGCCATCTTCGAGGGAGCTTATGCTGAGGAGGGAACTTTCTACATAAAAACTTGTATTTTGAAAACTAGAAAAGTCCTCTTTGGACTAACACGGTAAGGCCTCTAACCAATCCGCAAACTAGGAGAATCAGATAGAGATCACCAACATCCATATTCCGCAGTTTTGAGACTTTCCTGGGTTTATGCATGCTCCCTAGCACCCACGAGTTGTCTGAAGGTGACTCTAGCCCCAATACCATACCAAAAATCACACCCAGGGGTGGAGAGCTAGCATGCTAATGACACGTGGGTCTCGTATAGCAGCATGCTACACAACAGCACAGGCACAAGCACAACCCCACCTCTACATACCATCACAAGGCACTCCTTCCCAACCTTTGTCAAATAAAAGCCCCACAATCCCGCTCCCTAACCAGCTGGCCACTTGCCCCTTTCCTTTCTGCACTGGCTCCCTTGTGCTTCTCCTGTGCATAAGCTAATAAACTCTTACTTTTCTATTCCCGTTTGTTGTCTCTCTTGATTTCTATCTTGGGGGACAACCCAATGTGCCAGTAACAATACAAATGTTGAAATAATGTTTTCACTTTAAAAGTAGAATTTGCTCTACAATATCCATATATTTTTGACTAATTATTGTAAAAATTTTCAACCATTCTCAAAACCAGAGAAAAAAGTATGATGAACATGTTTGAATATTAGATGTGGAAAGGTTTGACTTCAGCCTAATTAGTTTTCCTATTAGTGACTTGAATTTGTCTCCAAGTTATTTTTTTAATTTCTTTTTCTTGGGACACACATTACTTAGTCTGCATATTCATATATTCCTTTATTTTAAGGTGGTTTTCTTGTATCATACTTGAATGGAGTTTGTTTTGTTTTTTAATTGGTTCTATTCTTTTCTTCAGATACACCAACATTTAATGTGTTGGAATTTTTAATTTTGTTTATTTATTTATTTATTTTTTAAAGATTAGCACCTGAGCTAACATCTGTTGCCAATCTTCCTTTTTTTCTCTTCTCTGCAAAGCCCCCCAGTACACAGTTGTATATTCTAGTTGTAGGTCCTTCTGGCTCTGCTGTGCCGGACACCACCTCAGCATGGTCTGATGAGCCGTGCTAGGTCTGCGCCCAAGATCCAAATCGGTGAAATCCTGGCCACAGAAGTGGAGCACTGTGAACTTAACCCCTTGGCCAGGGGGCCGGCCACCTGTCTTTTATTTTTTTGATTTTTTAATTTTATATGAAATACATTTTTAAAATCTATGTTTTTCTTTTCACCACATCCATTTTCTTCAGGTATCTGTTATAAGTATAACCTACTGAAGAAAACGGCCAAAAATGTGTGGATTTTTTTTCATTCACAGAGGGCAAATGCTGACAGAAATTAGTCCTTTCATAATTAAAAGACCTATAGTCCTGTATTTTAACTCAAATAAAAAATGAATGCCTTAATGTTTTCATTACCCCATTCCATTGTCATATCTACTCATTCTTCTGAATTAATGCTCTGATTGCCTTTCTTTCAATTGTATATTTGGATCTCCCTTAGGTTGTTACTTTACTTTGTTTACTGGGCAATCCTTTATTTTCAAAATACATCCCTGAATCGCTTTCCAAATACGAAAAAAAGACATTGACTTATTACTGGTGCAAGGAATAAGTACTTAGAAGAAGGTTGATTTGATGTCTGAAGAAATATTAATTGCTCAGTAACTTCATTTGTTTAACAAATTAGACATTTAATGCAGTAAGACGGGAGTTTTGCTCTCCATGCATACAACATCCTTGGACCTTGGACCTCTAGTGTTGTGTTTCTCCTTTCTCACCTTTGCAAAGACCTCATGCTGATTTCTTTCTGGTTATTACTCATCTTTGAAAGGGAGGCATTTTTTCTTGCCAGCTCTTTGTTGAAAATTGGTGTGAGGAACAGGTCTGGCACGGGAACCAGCTGGGTCAGCAGACAGCTCCAGTTTGCATTGATAGTTTCCTATCACTTTCTTACCAGATGTTTACTGGACATCTGTGTGCAGTCTGAGTCCCACCCAGGCTGGCAGGAAAACCATAGGCCCCAGGCAAGACAGCAGTGTTTGGTGTGGTGATTCAGCAGTAATATCTCTTCCTCTGATCCAAATCAGCAGCTGTAGAGCTGTTTGCCCTGTGCTTTTCTCAGACCCTCTGACACATTGTCAATCTGCTCATTGTCTCAGTCATCCTTGTCTTACCTTCCACAGCTTTATGTCAAATGGGGGTAAGGAGCCTTCCCTTAAGTACCGTTCAAAGCAAAGTGTCACTGGATTGGACCCTCAGAGTATGGAACATATTTTGAAGGACTTCACGTGATGCTAATGATCTGCATGCACTGTTGAATTTATATTACCACCAACTCCATTTTTCACTTTACTTATATCTCTTCTTCTAAGAGTATGGCTCTTGGCTGTGGCTGCTTTCTAGGTTCATCAAAAATAATAATTATTAAATTATTATAACACATATTAAATGCTTACATAGTGCCAGGGCAGTCTCTGAACTTTTACAACCCTTTATGAGATAAAGACACAACCTCATTTTACAAATTAGGAACATGAGACACAGAGAGATTAAGGAATCTGCCCAAGATCACACAGCTGGTAAAGGATTCAAACTCAGGCGGTCTGGCTCCAGAGGCCCTGCTTTCAATCACTCTGTAGTCCATAGGGTTCCACTTGCTGATTTTCATTTATTTCAGAAGAAAGATCACGACATAGATGGCTTTATTTCAGAAAATGTTACTGGAAATCCTCTGTACATTTTAAAGAGTGAAAGTTCTTTAAAATTTTCAAAGTCCTGGGTAAGAAAGAATGGATAAGAGTCATTCAGAATTTCATTTTGTGATTATATTCTACTTATTTACACAATCCTAGGAGAAGAGTCTGATGGTAACCTTTAGACTATGAGGATTTGAATGGTTCGATTACTTTTAGTTATTTCTTTAGCTCTGAAATTTTATTTTCATCTTCTTTACTGTAATATAATATTTTTAAAAGAGTTGAATAGTTTCATAATGAAAATTCAATTATAATGTAGTCAAGTTAAAAGACAGAAAAAGAAGATGTTAAAAATAGATACACAATTTAAAAATTTACTTTTTACTAATGCTTAACACCAATGGAAGATTAATAAAATAAATTATGGCAATTTTATGCACTGGAATATAGCACACCTTTGAGAAGGGATGTCTGTTTATTTTCATTAATGGACAAGATCTCCAGGACTGGTTGTGGGATGAAAGAAGTCATTGCAAAGATGTATGGCTAATACAATCTTACCTGTATAAAATTATATGGGTATAATACAGCCAATTGAAAATATATTCATAAGGAAAGGCTGAGAAGTCTGTACAATAAAACATTGATTGCAATTATCTCAGGGAAATTTCAAAATATTTTTTCATTTCTTAGATTTATATAGTTTTAGATTTTCCATGAATTATGAAATAGCTATATTAGCAGAAAATACAGATGTGATAAGTATAATTTGAAGATACTGTGTTTAATTCAAGTCACCGGCAAAGAAACCTCAATATATTAAGTAGAGAAATCCCACCTAAAAAGGGAGTAGACAGAGATATTTCCAAGGACAATAGAGCAGAGCTAGCCAGAGAGAGAAATGTGGGGAGCAAATGGTCAGATGGATTTTTACTACTCCAGACTAAAAATTTGCTGTGGGAGTGGGTAATGGTCAGGAAAAAACAAATAAACTTAAGAGAATCCCAGAGCAATGAGTCTTGTTTTTGGCTTGCCCAAGTACAGAATGGAAAAATTTTAAATCTGTTTAATGAAATCTGCATACAACATGTGCTACCAGACAGCGGGCTACAAGTGGCTGAGGGAAGGGATTGGTTGCCTACCAGCTTCTTGGAAGTTCTCACGTGTTTCAGCAGGGTGATGGAAGACAACTGAGGACTGGGCCAGTGGTTTTGCCGCAGGGCTGCCAGGGTAAGGGATGATGACGTTCTACTCCAGTAGCCATGGGAAGTATGAGTCAGACTCAGGGGGGTCTGTTGTAAAAGAAAAAACCAAGGCGCCTTCAGGTGTGCATAAGGACCAGTGGAACCCAACAAAAGCAAGCGAACCAGTCTTGAGTTTACCAGCATCACACAAGAGCAGGTGTCATTAGGGTGTCCAGTGAGGCAGCAGAGAATAAACTACCACAGAGACCAATGATCCAGAGGACAGCACAAACCACAACATCTATACACTTAACCACCATTTTAGGGAGAAAAAAGGGAAAACAAAATGAAAATTTACCCTAAAGAGACTGAGTTAACCTGGGACTCCATACACAAGAAGAGTCTGAAACAGCCTAAATTGGCCATGTAAATTCTGACTTCTCATTTCCAAGAAACTTATAAAGACTAGAGTAATTACAGAAATGAAAGAAACTACATTTTATTCATAATCTAGTGGTAGGAAATAAATGAATTATTGACAATTGTGCAATCTTAGAAACCTTTCTCCTTTTCTTAAGACAATATTTAAATAATGGGTAAGTGAGCAAGTCTGATAATCTGAGGTTAAATCCTTTCAAATTATTTTAGAGTTAGAAAAATCTCAGAAGTAAAAATAAGTGATATTGTAGAAAGCTACCATAGGCTTTGAAACAGGAAGGGGTGAGAGTCAGTCTCTGGTCCCCTGGTAGACCTAATCCAGAATGTTTAGTTCCTTAGTCCATTCCGGCTACTATTACAAAATACCAGTGACTGAATAGCTCATAAACAACAGAAATTTATTCCTCACAGTTCTCAGGGCTGGGAAGTCCAAGATCAAGGTGCCAGCATGGTTGTGTTCTGGTGAGGCCCTCTCTTCTCGGTCTACAGCTGGCACCTTCTTGCTGTGTCCTCACACGGTAGAAGGGGCAAGGGATCCCTCTGGAACCTCTTTTATGAGGCACTAATCCCACTCATATGAGTTCTGGCCTCATGACCTAAGTACCTCCTAAAGGCACCACTTCCTAATACTGTCATCTTACAGCAGTTAGGATTTCAACATATGGATTTTGGGGGACACAAACATTCAGACCATAGCAGTCAGCTCTAAGAAATGATGACATTGGTCAAGGGGAACTAACTAGTTCTGCTGCTGTGAAGGAAAGCTGAAGAACATCATGTCAGTAACGGGAGAACTAGGCCTCAGAACTGGATAACGCACGATTTCCGAGACTGTAATATGACTAAGAATCGTAGATTAGGGTTGAGGCTAAGATTTCCAAAACACAAAGACCTGAAGATGTCAAGGAAGAAACAGAAGAAATTCAGGTTAACAAAGGTAAAGTCTAAACTAATGCATAGAAAAAGATTCTTTGGGGACCCAGAGATAAGGACGGAGTTCATTAAGACGTAACTTGAAACAACAGAGTGAAGTTGTAGCCAGAGATCCCAGAGATATAAGGACAGAAGTATGGTGGATTTGCATAAGATTTAACTAGATTCACAGTTTCTCAGATGGAATGATGTTTCTAGTGGACTTGAACACCGTGTACTCTGAACTAGGATTTATATCTTTATTTAACATCAAGGCCAATTAAGGAATATTTATACAAACTTTTCTCTGCTTGTAACTTGATCCACTCCATTTTCAAACCTCTAAATGCTTTCATTGTTTTGTTTGGTTTTACTGAAATTCCTTCCTCAATTAGCTCTTTAGGGTATACTCCAATTTGTTAAGACTTAGGCCCACGCTTTTTTGAAAATGTCAGTATGGAGAAGAGCCACGTGTCAGGGCAGCAACGCCCAGCTGGTCGTGTATCCCTGAGAGATTCAGGGAACTGGTTGGAACAGGCAGTAGAAGTGAAGGCAGAATGTAGTCTAGACTAATGGTGACCCCTTCTTTCTGGATTCTTCTTATTTGGCAGGAACATAAAAGGGACTGTAACAGAGACCATAGAGTTCCTCTATTATCTATTCTCCCCTTCTTCCATTAATTACAGGACCCTCACTTTTTATCTGAGTAAGTAGCTACTAAATTAAAGATTACGATTCCCATCCTCCATTTCAGATAGGAGCAGCCAATGATAAATGACCCAAAGGGAAGTGTGCAACATTGAGGGCATGCCCTTAAAGGAACCTGTCATGCCCTCCCCTATACTTCTTCCATTTCACTACCTAGAAGGAAACATAACAGCAAGAACTTGGGCAACTTTCTTTGAGTACTAAATGGAAGATTCTTATTATACATGACGGAGCGACATAGTGGAAAGATTCTGGGTTTCTAGCAACTGGGAAGCCTCGCTACAGCCCTGGAGCAACTCCTGGGATTTTAGGTGAGAGGGAAAGAAATATCGGCTTTTTAAGTTCTTGTTTACTCAATCTGTTACAGCCGTGAGATCAGTTCTATTGGTCGCAGATTAAAATAATCTACAAAAGCAAGAAAGATTTTTAAATGTGACATTTATGGAATCATTCCTCTCTATACTAAATCTTCTCATTTCCAATGCATCTGAAGAAAATCTCAAATCTTAAGACGAAGACGTTAAAATTTTTATGAAAATATTGTCATTGTCTCTTAGCAATATGCCAAGAGAAGCACAATATACCTTTCTAATGGCAATTTTGCTTGATGGCTCAGAGAAATGAAATAATTTGTGTAAGTTCATGAATATATAATATATCCTAGATTTAAATTCTTTTCTGTTCTGCTCCAAACCCTGTGGTTTAATCACCTTCTTTTAGCATCCTTTTCTTATTATGAAGTTAAATATAAAATTGGCATGAACTTTTAAACCAAAATGATAATTTTAATGTATTCTTCTAATTGTCAGGAATTTTCTCTTTTGTAAACAGCACATCAGAGGAAATGTTTGAGAAGCAGTGTCTTAGGTAATTTTACTTTACAAATCCCAAAAACTTTAATATTGAAACCTAGCCTGTTGACTCTGTTCAGAATAAACAGTTCACGTTGATGACATTTTTTTTCCCCATCATTTTTCCATAATAATATTTAGTATATATGACTTGTTTTTGTCAAAGAGAATGGGCACTTCCATTTATCGAGCATGAAAATATAAGGAATTGTGTTGCATGAATTTAAATAGATATTTTGTTTAAATTTTACGGCAGGCTATATAGCAACTGTTATTGTCTTTTCACAGAAAAAACCAAATTTCAGGGAACTAAAAAAAACTGACTGAAAAATAAGTGAAGCATGGAACAGTACATATTTGAAAATACTAAAGCTTTAAAATTATGTGTTATGCAAATAAAAACAAAATGTTTACTTCAAATGGAAAGAGTATTTTTTTCCTCACATTTTCCCAAAGGAAAGTAAACTACTATTACAGACAACCAACTAAGAGAACATCAACAAAAACTGGTAAAAATTTCCAATATCAACAATCCATTAAAAATTAGTGGGTTATGAAGCTACATTTCAAACTTTTATATAAACTTTGCTACAACATAAATGTACGCATTGTAGAAATAATAATACGCAACTTTTCTCAGAAATGGACACATATATTCATAAACCTACTTGATGCCTTGTATTTTTCCAACTATCACAAAGACTTAAATATGCAAAACTTTTGTCTAGTTTCTAGGTTGTACATCATATGTGAGGTCAGTTAAAATCCTAAAATGGTATAATCTTACCATTTACAAGCCTGTAAAGTTGGAACTGTGATTCCTATTTTGTAGAAGGTCAACCTAGAAAGATTAAGTGTTTTGCCCAAGGATGCCCAGCTAAACAAAACTGAGATATAAATTAATCCCAAACCAATTTGTAAAAGTCAGCTTTGAAGTCATACAACTCCAAAATAAAGAATTGTGGGTTATTGTTGACAACATGCAGGATTTAATTGTATTGGCCTGGACTTAATTTACATCTCATCGGGGCTTAGTTTTGTATCCTTTGGTGAAACATTTAGGCTATGTGTAACATCTATAAAATAGGAACCCAGTTTTGACCATGTAAGGTTGTCGGCAATATCAAATGTGATATGCAAAGTACAGGCACTTGCACGTACCAATAAATGGTAAAAAGGTTAATATTTTATTATTAATTAGATATCACTTTTGAAATGATAATTCAGTTTTCCATTTGAAAATACAGAATGTTTCCAAAGGAGACCTATCAAGGGAAATATAATATTTTTAAATAAACTGAAACCTTACAGATCCATGGATAAGAACCAACAGCTGCCAACCCCAGGAAGGCAGGCATTCTGTTTGTTTTCCTAAGCATCTCTCTTCTCACTGTTTACATAATACCTGGCACTTTGTAAGCACTCAATAAAAGTTTGTTGTTAAATTGTTTTATCTCACGAAAAGGAAAACAGAAAGACGGAAACTGTTAATTAAACTTCTGATGGATTTCATATATTTAGGAATGTAGTCACTGATTTCTCATATAGGGCATTATTAAGTCAATGGAGAAGGCAATTTAAACAATAATAGCCTCACTAGAGATCTTAAAGGAATTTTAATCTATGACACTCCTTTCCTAAGAATATTACTGGGTTAATGAAAGAAAGCTGACTTCAAGCATGCCTGTGCTCAAAGCTCAGCCAACTCTGAGATCTTGTCAATGCTAATAGGTTTCTAAAGTATTATCTTTCTGAATATTCATTTACAAAAATAATGAACTACAAATCTTTCTCCACTTACGATGGGGTTACTTCCTGATAAACTCATCGTAAACTGAAAATATCATAAATCAAAAATGCATTTAATACACTTAACCCACCCAAAATCACAGCTTAGCCTAGCCTATCTCAAATGTGTGCAGAACACTTACATTACTCTTACAGTTGGGCAAAATCATCTAACACAATCAACACAAAAAAATCCTATTTTATAATAAAGTGTTGAATATTTTATAATTTATTGAATACAGTAATGAAAGTAAAAACAGAACATTTGTAAGTGTCTTAGTTGTTTATCCTTGTGATTGTGTGGTTAACTGGGAACTGTGGCTGCTGACGTTGCCCCGCATCATGAGAGAATAGCATACCTCAGAGCTCTGGCCTGGGGAAAGATCAAAATTCAAGATACAATTCCTACTGAATATGTATCACATTCACGCCATTGTAACGTCAAAAACCGCAAGTTCACACCATCCTGTCAAATCATCATAAGTCAGGAATCCTCTGTATTTAAGTTCTTAAAAAAAAAGAGGTAATGTCTTTTTAATCTAAAAGCAAACTGTAGCCTTCATGAGTATGATAGAAACCTAAAAACTAGACACATACGTGCATTTTTCTCACATAAAAATTAAAATTTTTTTACTGACACATTTTAAAAAACCCACCAGAAACGAATTGGAAAAGACAAAGGACAAACTGGAAAAAAATTTTTGCTACAAATATTATAAGTGAAGGGGCTTGTTGTTGTTTCGGCCCCCAAGGAATTCCATTTGTAAGAATTTTCCAAACAAATAGCCTAACAATTCATAGAGGTTATTTGCAGCACTTCTGTGAAGGAAGTAGCCTGGAAAGAGGACTAATTGACTCAATAGTATTATCTCTATGTCATTTTATACCTGGTAGTCATTAAAATAAATGCTTTAGCTATGAAAAGATTTACAAGATATGTCAGATGAGAATAGAGAGTTCCTAAACGTCATTTACAGCATGATTCTACTGACAGGTCTGGAGGGATACAGAAGAAAACATATCCCTAATGAGTGGCCTGAGACTAGGACAAAAGAGTTGTAGTATTTACGTAACGCTTACTTGCAGCATTAAGATTTTCCCACAAAACTCAATTATTACCTCCATGTATTTTTTAAAAGAAAGAAAACCATCTGTCATATTAAATGGGGAAATGGTATTCTATTTTTTTAAGTATATAATTTTCTTTTATAATTTTGAAGCGATGCTTCTTTATTTTGTTAAAGCCACAAGCAAGTTTAGCAAGGGTTTAATCTCAAGCCATGTTATTATGAAAGGAAATTTACTACTCTGCATTCACACAGTAGCCTGAAAATAGCGCAGGTGTTTACAGTAACAATTATTTATGACATTCAATATAGGAGTTTCTTCAAGGGGAAAAACCAATTTGAAATACATTCTTTATCATCTGTCAGAAGTCTAAAATTTATGTGTTATCTCTCTTCAAAGGAAGATCTGAGAGCTTTTGAAAACATAGGAAAAACTTAGAACAATTTCCCTTGATCTTAAATTGAGTTGACTGTTGATTTGTTCAGAACTTTATTGATTTTGCTTTGTGTCATAGAAATACAAATAATCGCAGCAGCTTTAAAAATCGTTACTTATATTTTGATTCAAAAGTAAGCATAGCTATTTCTTCTGCAAAAAGGATATTCTTGGAAATGAATACAATCTATGCTTAAAATCTATCCCTCCAAAAACTAATTGTTTTTGCTTAATTACTATGTAACTTTCCTATTTTAAAAAACATTTTAATTTTGCAAGTTAAAACATATTTCAAATATGTTACTTTAACAAAAGCAATAAATTTTATAACAGTTTAAAACACCTACTCTAAAATGTCAAACATAAAAAGATTAGTAGGCACCATCTTCCAAGTTAGCATACTTCTACTAACACAGCGGCACGATAGCCTATCATACAGTAACATCAAATATATTCCGGGAATTCCAAAACAAGACAGTGAATATACATATTAAGTCAATGAGTGGAAAAAGCAATAAAACTGCTGAAAAAGCAACATTTTAAACTTTTTGGATAAGCTGAAAGTGTAATATCCAATGTTACTGCTTCTTGTTTGCAACTCAGCCATTCTAATTACCTTGCCCGAGGCAGTCACATATCCTTTCTGTGCCTTCAGAAAGATGAGAAATGGAGCCAGATTCCATTTCCTTTCTCTTCACTCCACTTGTCTTATTTGCTTGGAGCTTCTTTTGAAGCTAAGAAGGAATAAGAATTTGACCCTTTGTTTCTGAATGGATAGTTAATCCCCCTTAAATAAATTCCTCTGATCAACCCGCTTCTAATTAGGATTGGACCTTTTCTCCTGCCTCAGAACTTTTCTGTAGGACTTAGAAAGTCTGGTGAATATTATACACTAAGAATAAACACGCTATGTTGATGTAATTGGCATTACAAAACAGCTCCTCCAATTAACATGGCATTATTTTCATTTTGCAAAATGTAGTCCTTTAACAGGATATTTTTGCGATAAACTGCAGAAAACTTCAAGATCATTTTATTTTATGAGTATGTTTCTTTCCTCCTCTATATGAATGAAATCCCATCTCTGAAAAAGCATAGCCTCCTTTAATTATCCCAATGGGAAAGTAAGAGCAAATAGTGTTATATTTGGTTGGTGGATTTACTAGATGTGATCAAAATCCAATTAGACGAGCTCCAATTTCATCGGACCCAAAAGATTAATTCTATCAAAAATATTTATATGTAAAGTAGAATGTGCACACATTTTTAAAGAGAGGGCAGGCATATGGTTAGACAACTAGATAAGATTTTACAATGTGATCTTTTAAGCATACGAATTAATTCCTGATTAAAGATGTACTGGTCTTGAGTCTATAATCATGAGTTCTAAACCTGGATTTATTAATTATCCCAGCTGTCCAGATGGCTTCTCTTTGTTATAATTATTTTTTCATTCAACAAATTTATTCAACATACATTATGAAGTTGGCATAGAGTAGAAGTTCAGTAAATGGTAGTTTGCTTTTCCTTCCCTCATTGGTGTGAGTCCTTTTCTCCTCACTCCCATTCACCACTCTGTCCTTGCTTTTTTAATAGATATATCACAATAAACTCCAACTGTTTATTTTTCTAAATGCACCAAAATACTGTGAGCTCCTCATGCTCAGGGACTATGGCTTGTCTCATTTTAATATCCTAGCCACTGGAACAGAGGAGATTTCATGTATTCTTTTTGATCTGAATAAAATTACATTTATTAATTGTCAAAATTGCCAAATACTCTTTTTGTCCTGCGCAGCAGGCATTCTTTCTTCTTTCTAGTCAACAAAACCCTTCTTTTCTTTGGACACCAACATGCCTAGCCCTAGGGTCCAAGACAATTATGATGGTATCATTAGCACTAAGGGTGGAACTTAAACTCGTTTTTTACCAGTGGAATATAAGGGGAAATCTCCTGGAGAAGGGCTTCTGGGAAAGATAAAATGCCAGAGTGAAGTCAAGAGGATACTCCTAAGTCCTTTTCTTCCTAATTGGGATGCTATCATGCAAGGATGTGATTCTTAAAGGTGTACTGTCCATCCTGTGACCAAGAGGGGAAACATCACTGGCACACAGAGATAGGCACGCCAGAGAGCTTTGAAAAACTGGGTCATTATTTACCTCATTGCACAAACAAATCAAAATCATTTCATCCACAAATAATGACAATTTTACTTCTTCCTTTCTAATTTGTATGCTTGCCTAATTACTGTAGCTAGGACTTCCAATATTATATTGAATAAGAGTGGAGAGTGGGCATCCTTGTCTTGTTCCTGATCTTTGAGGCAGAAAATCAACAAGGAAACTTTGGAATTGAACCATACTCTAGACCAAATGGACTTAACAGACATATATAGAACATTCCATCCAACAGCAGCAGAATACACATTCTTCTCAAGTGCACATGAAACACTTTCCAAGATAGATCATATGACAGGACACAAAACAAGTCTTAGCAAATTTAAGAAGGTTGAAATCATACCAACTATCTTTTCTGACCACAATGGTATGCAAATAGAAATCAACAAGAGGAAAGCTGGAAAATCTACAAATATGTGGAACAACACACTTTTGAACAACCAATGGGTCAAAGAAGTCAAAAGAGAGATAAAAAAAAAATCAAAATAAATGGAAATGGAAACACAACATACCAAAACCTATGAGACGTTCTAAAGAGTTTACTGTTATAAACTTTCTGGAAAGTTTATAGCAATAAATACATGTATTAAGAAATTAGAAAGATCTCAAACCACCAAACTTTATACCTCAAGGAACTAGAAAAAGAAGAACAAATTAAGCCCAAATTTAGCAGAAGGAAGGAAATAATAAAGATCAGAGTATAAATAAATGAAATAGAGGGGCCAGCCCCATGACCAAGTGGTTAAGCTTGCCTGCTCTGCTTCAGTGGCCCAGGGGTCACCAGTTTGGACCCTGGGCGTGGACATGGCACCACTTGTTAGGCCATGTTGAGGCAGTGTCCCACATGTCACAACTAGAAGGACCCACAACTAGAATATATGACTGTGTACTGGGGGGATTTGGGGAGAAAAAGCAGGAAAAAAAAAAAAGAAAGAAATGAAATAGAGACCAGAAAAACAGTAGAAAGGATCAACAAAACTAAGAGCTGATTTTTTGCAAAGATAAACAAAATTGACAAACCTTAAGAAAAAACAGAGAAGACTCAAATGGATAAAATTAGAAATGAAAGAGGAGATATTACTAATAACGCTGCAGAAATAAACAGAATCATAAGAGAATACTATGAACAGTTATATGCCAACAAATTAGATGATCTAAAAGAAATGGATAAATTCCTAGAAACACACAACCTGCCAATATTGAATCAGGAAGAAACGAAAATCTGAAGAGATCAATAATGAGTGAAAAGACTGAATCAGTGATCAAAAACTCCCCAACACAGAAAACTCTGGGACCAGATGGCTTCATTGGAAAATTTTACCAAACATTTAAAGAATTAATGCCAATCCTTCTCAAACTCTTCCAAAAAATTGAAGATGAGGGAATACTTCCAAACTCATTATATGAGGTCAGCATTACTCTGATACCAAAGCCAGATAAGGACACTACAAGAAAGGAAAATTATAGACCAGTATCCCTGATGAATACAGATGCAAAAATTCTGAAAAAATATTAGCAAATAGAATTCAAGAACACATTAAAATGATTATATACCATGACCAAGTGGGATTTATCCCTGGGATGGAAGGATGGCTCACCATACACAAATCAATAAATGTGATACACCACATTGATAGAATGAAAGATAAAAATTACATGACCATCTCAGTAGATGCAGAAAAAGCTGTTGACAAAATACAACATCCTTTCATGATAAAAAAAAAAACAAAACCCTGAAGACATTGAGTATGGAAGGAAAACACCTCAACGTAATAAAGGCCATAGATGACAAACCTACAGCTAACACTACAGTCACTGGGGAAAAACAGAATCATACAATTATCAAAGCTGAAGAAAAGCTTCCAGGATCTGAATGACTTACCCAAGATGATCTCATCAGTTACTTTTAGAAATGTGGCAAACATCTAGTTCCTATATATCTGCTTCAGTGTTCTTCTCTCTCCACTGTGCTGCCCAATTATCGTCTCCAAGCAGGAGAAGAACCATTTCCTGCTCTAAGGAAAGCTTATATTTGAGATGGATGAGGATTTTAATTTTATTCCCAGTTGCACGAAATAATCTATTTTTACCATGTTTGTGCTTGTTTGAAAACTTTTAATGATTTCTCATGTTGTAAGGGAAAAACCCCAAAACATTCATTTAGCAGTCATTTCCTCATCTTCAACCTACATCCTGCTTTTCGGTCTTCTCTCCCTTATTGCCTACTCATAAATAACTCTTTTCCTAACTAACTTAATTTACTCATTGTCCTCTAAACATGGCTCGTGTTTTCCTTCTTTTCATTCCTATATCTATGCCAATCTTTCTTCAGGAAGACTCACTGATAAAATTCAAGTGATCCATAAGCACTTTAAAATAGTTCACCAAATTATTTAAAAACATATGTGGATTTTTTGAGGAGTTCTTTAACTTTTGTCAAACTTTCCAGAATTCTAAGAAGCTCTGCTCTGGTATACCATTCACTGCCATCTACTATTGAAATCACTTTTCCCTCTCTGTAGCATCACCCCAATGCCTTTCCTCCCAGAATCTCTCACAATGTTAGCGTTGTACCAAAGTAAACTGTTGAGAATCTCTGAGGGGTCCTAATAAATAGCATCCCCTTCACAGTCTGAGTTATAAAAACTGATACATTGTTTAGCAACTAAAATATCATACTTATTAGTAATAAAGTCCAAGGTCTATTAGCTAAGTGGTCTTTCTAATGTTAGGTCTTAGCAACAGGCGGGTTTATTCACCTGGTCGCATTTGTTATTGGACCAGGGTAGGCTTCCACTGAAGGAGTAGGTCCCTGTACAATTTATGCACCGACAAGCAGTGGAAAATCCTTATTCCCTATGAACAGGTTCATTTCTAAGTGGAAGAAGGAGTCAATGAGAAGTGAGTAAAGAAGAGGTCAAATCCTTGGTTGTTAGAATCAGTAGAATCATCACTGTGCATATGAAAGGAAACATTAGGAGAGGCAAATAAGCACTATGCTCAAGACAAATCGAGAAATAAATAAGATACACTTACCTAATAACATATTTGACAACTCTTTTCAAATGTGAACCTTCTTTATCAAATTCTTATAATCTAGGCATGAAAAACATATTATTTTTGTTTATAAATAACTAACAAGTTAGAATTTCTTTCATTAAGCTAGAAGCCATGAATTATTTCTTGATTTGTCTTGAGCATAGTGCTTATTTGCCTCTCCTAATGTTTCCTTCCATATGCACAGTGATGATTCTACTGATGCTAACAACCAAGGATTTGACCTCTTCTTTACTCACTTCTCATTGACTCCTTCTTCCACTTAGAAATGAACCTGTTCATAGGGAATAAGGGTTTTCCACTGCTTGTGGAAATTAATTTTAAATGTATCATTAAAGCTCAGTAATGGCCAGCATTGACGTGAGACTTCTGTAACTGCAAGAATAGCCATTTTACGGATATAAGCCTTCCAGACAGATATAACAAACGGATTATGGTTTCAGTGGGTGTTCCTGAAACTGGATATTACCTCCATTTGGAGCACAGAACGCACACACATTGTTTCAAAAGGTTACACTTCCAATCTTTACAGATCTCTTGAAGGAGATGACACATATAATATATCTTGCTTATATGGCACCTATTTAAATTGTTGTTATGAAGTAAGGATGATAGAAAACTTTTGAACAGAAAAAGGTTAAGAATTGGTATTTAGAAGAAAGATAGACTACATAAACATTTAAGTTTTATGAAAATTGTTCAGTAGTTACATTATATCTCTTAACATGAATTAAATTATAAGCTTCCTTTTGTATAAAATAATGTTTTGCAAATATACTCTTTACTATATACTATATATTACAAGTATGCATTATACATTTATACTCAAGGTTACATGCATATAACCAAGTTTAATATCATTTATAAGACTACTTTTGACTCTAAGATATCTTTTTGTCTTATATACTGACTTTACAATCTAAAACATAAAAACTTAACAAAAGGAAAACTTTAAAGTTAATTTTCTATTTTACAATTGGAAGCGTTCAGTTAATTCCAGTGGTTAATTAAGAAAGCTGGAGTGTGTGTGAAGTGAAGACATTTACAAGGTTGTTGTGTGTGTGCATGCGCACACACATACGTGCATTGCTATATTTAAGATGAAGAATACATGTAAGATTTAAGAGAGAAAGCATACCTTGCCTCTTCTTTATCTAACTCTATCCCTATTTCTGTGAGTGTTGATCATAATACTGATGAGTATGACAATTTTTGTAATTCCAGTTATGTGGAAAGCATGTTGGTATTTAAAAAATTTTAAACTACATGCATATCTATAACCCTCCCAATTCTTACATATACTTATTTAAATACATGAATAAAAATGCACAGAAACGACATACAGTGTACAAACACAGCAATATATTTTAAGTCTTAAAGATTGTCAGCAGGAGATTTGAAGAGAAAAAATATAAGAAATGTGAGCGAAATATGTAATATGCGTGGGATAGAAGGTGGGTGGCAGGTTTGGGGCATTTGATACAGGATGTGTGCCTTTATTTACAGAGTACTTTCCTTCAAAATTTTCTCGTAGAAAGTAGTGAATCTGACTCCTTGTGGGTATGGACAATGTCTGATTCACCTTTGCGTCTCTGACTCCAGCACATCATAAGATAGATACTTTATGCTCAAGAAGTGTTTCAAAATTAATTTAAAAAACTTCCTGTGAATCAGTTACTGCTAAACCTGAAATCCTGTCTGACACTAAAAAACCAATTGAATGCATCTAAACTTTTCTCCATAATCAACTCTTTACAAAAGTACTAGAAAATATAGCTTTTGCTTATACTGGAAGCTTACATCGTCATGTAAAACAATAATAAAATAAATGATTTAAAATCAGTCTGTTTATTCATTAATGGTACAGTGTAAGAAATAGTAATGTGTGAATGTTAAATTTGGTGTGCATTATGTTTTTTACCTACTCACTACTTGATTTTCATTAAATTAAAAGAGATATTAATCATATAATAAGGCATGGAGGAGCTGTAGTGAAATAAAATTAAAATCAAAAACAATATTTGATTCTCCATCCAGATTTCAGAAATCAAAGCCCTCGATTATAACTAAAACAGCAGCTGTGTATGTTTTGAAATAAGTTGACCAGTTTGAGTACCTAGGAACCATCTTGCCAGAGGTTCTCTAACTCTTTGCTAACATGTGACTTACATTCTCTCCAAGGTGGGCTAAATTTGAGGCTTAAAGAAAAAGAAAGAGGAAAAAGACTGTTTTTAACAAATCACTGGTCTGACTTGAGAGAACTATTTTGTTCTTAAACAGGAAGCAGTCTCTCAGAGTTGAGAAATATTTAGTCCTAAGTGCCACTCTGTTCTTTGAAAAAGACTCACAAGCTGGTAATTGTATGGACTTTTTTTTTTTTTTAGCTAAATTAACTGCAATGTAAAATTTGCACTGATTTCCAACTGTGTTTTCTAGAATTTTGTTGGCAAACTGTTTCCCTAAGAGCACACTGAATAAAAAGATGGTTTTAATCAAATAAATGTTTTCCTTTTAAAGAACCAATGAGCCCCTGCACAGATTATATATTCTTACCACACAGAATTACAAAAAACTAAAATACTAAAATAAGGTTAGTATAAAAATTATCCTTGAGATTTGTGTGTTTTATATTAGATTTTGGAATTTAAAAAAAAATTCAGATCAGTCTTGATCTATTAATAGCTCAGTATAATCCATCTAAAGAAATCCATGAAGCATTTCTTAGATAGAATACCTAGGAAATTATAGGGGTCCAACTGAGTTAACAAATTAACATTGCTTACATCTCCTTCAACTATATACTGTGCACTTAGATCAAAATAGGAAAAGGATGGCAACAGTATTAGTGTATATATTTTCTCACAGGACAAAGATGAGATGACTTTAAGAGCTAGAGAAGAAAATTTCATTTGTTTTATTTATTAAGCACATTTTCAGTTGTGATTCCTCATTCCTTCTTACTCCAAAAGAGAAGAAAATAACACAGGTTGCCCCTCAAGCTATTAGTCAAGTGACCTACTTTCAGTCATCCCTCTCCTGAACTAAGCCAACGCTGATTTTTCCCAGATGACCATATTCTCTTTTATTC
Source organism: Equus caballus (assembly GCF_041296265.1). NCBI lineage: Eukaryota > Metazoa > Chordata > Mammalia > Perissodactyla > Equidae > Equus > Equus caballus. Next base: position 61,313,859 of record NC_091697.1, read on the forward strand.
CCATACAGGCATTCTTAGAGTTTTAAAAGGAAATTGTGGCGTTCCTCCAAAATCTGTGGTCAGAACACAAATATTTTGAAATAGTCTCCTTCCCAGCCTGCTGCAGCTATCAGCAACATCACCAAGTCCTTTTTAAAAGGGAATCTGTGAAAGATAGTTAAGAGAAACAAACAAACAAACCCAAAAACCCAGTTTCAGAATCTATCATTCTCTTTCATGGGACAGTCAATTGTACACAATTCACATGTTTTCCATATATTTTTTTTCATGTCCTTAAAAGTCTAGGTCTCCTGCTGGTGACACTCAAAATAATCATTATCATTTAATGATAAGGTCATTATAACATCCAAATGATGTAGGAATGGAAAAAGTATTTCGAAAGGATAAACTACATCATTTATAGGCCACAAAGGCGCTCTCTCTTCCTTAGTAGGAGAGGAAAGAACATGAAGGGCCTTTAAAACTTCTGGTGGATTTGACATTCACATGAAGATGGCCAGGACTTGTGAAATTCTTCTTTTCCTCAAATAAAAGGAAAAGTGGAAAAGGGAAAGAAGCTATGGATTTTTCCTCATTAAAAGTGTCTGGGCTAAAATGCCTAACACAAAAATTCACACACTGAATATTACAAGTACGCATATATAAAATATGTAGTAACTAATTACTTCTTCCTTTCCTCTTGTTAGTTTATGTAGTAGGGGGTGGTGATTAACATTCTAATTTGGTGTTTGCATTAGAGAGCGTTCAGGTGAGACTGTGGCTAAACTGAGGAGGCATTAATGCTGCTGGGGAAAGACAGCAGGGCAGCTACCCAGGGACGGATACAACAGCTATTGACATTTGTGTCTCTCCTTTGTGAGTAGATGCTAAGAGCATCTTTGTGTGAAAGATCATTGTTAGTTGCTTCATATTGCATGGAAGCCTGTATTTGTTGTTTTATGGAAGGTCAAATATGTGTAGAAAGGTGTGTATGAATGACTAAATTGCATTACAGTATCTTGCAAATGTACCCACAAAATCAATATTTTTCATACCATGTTATAAATTTCCCTAATATTTTCCCATCCATTTAAAGGATAATTTAGGGCCCGGCCCTCTCGCGCTCTGCTTCGGCAGCCCAGAGTTTCGCTGGCTAGGATCCTGGGCACTGACATGGCACCACTCATCAAGCCATGCTGAGGCGGCGTCTCACATGCCACAACTAGAGGGACCCACAACTAAAAATATAAAACTATGTCCCTGGTGGGCTTTGGGGAGACAAAGGAAAAATAAAATCTTTAAAGGATAATTTAAAAATATGGCTCCCCTTACTACCTACAGTCATGATCTTCTTCCATTACTGGTGTTAATAATCTCAAGTTTCTATCACAGTAGTTTGTGAAGGAAAGCGAGTATCTGCTTTGTGAACCCATGGAAACTGATGTCTCTGGGAAAAGTCTAACACTGTTCTTCAGCAGTGACTACTGGAATAAAAGACTCACAAAGTACCTGACACTGCAACGAGATGTATCTCTTTGAGGATAATTGATGGGCCATTTCTGGGCTTTGGTGGAGAGATCTCCCAGTACTGAGGGACGACAAATTATTCTGAGAATGGATATACCTATTACATTATGGATAATGCCAGAAAGACATTCCCACAAGCTAGAGCCATTCAGCAGAGTTTATTCATAGAAGGGAAAAAATACATACAGGAACATGGTCCTGGTGGGGGCTCTGGTGTGTAGGGGTGGAGGGTTGGGTGGAAGGAGGGCTGGTTAGAGAGATCATTGTATCCATCACCTGGTTGTAGCCCTCCTGTGAGGACTAATGACAGAATTGTCAACTCCTAAACCCTAAGATTTTTCTCCTGCTAAAGTATAGCAAATGTCCAGGTGTGTAGTGGAAGTTCCTGAAATCAAGGCTACAATGCAGTTTGGAAATCTGCTAATATTTTCCTTGCATTTGATAAAATCCTCAGTTGATGAGGGCAAGGGTAAGGCTACACAACGGGCAGAATTGAGGGCAGTATGTCTGGCAGTTCACAAACAATTGGGCTCTCACTCAAGAAAAAAATTTTATTTTTATGGACTCATGGGCAACGGCCAATTGCCTGGCCATGTGGTCAGGCAAACGTGCCCTACAGTTAAGAATATATCTGTGTGGGGAATGCAGTTATGGAAATGCTGTAGGACTTCCAAGAGAGAATTAAAGCGAGTCCACGTACCTAGTCAACAGAAAAACTCAACTACGGGCTCAGAAAGGGGCTGGGATGCAAAAGCTGGTGCCTTTGTTTGAGTCTTAGATGTAGCTACATGTATAGCTCAAACAAGTGGGCTGGAAAGTACTCAAACTATGAAATGTTGTGTGGAATAAATACATATTTCTTTAATACATTATGAAGCTGCTAATGTGGTAAAAGATTATACAGACTACCAACAAGAATAAGAATGTGTAAGATTTCCCAGAAACAACAGCTGACCAGAGCTGGCAGGTGGGCTACTGAGGACCTTTACCAGTAATTACAAGTTGTTTCAAATGGATTCTGACTGGAACAGACATGTATTCTCTTTTGGGCTTCACTTATTCTATAAAGGAACAATAGCTAAGAATACCATAAAATTTTTGGAATGGGGGGCCAGCCCGGTGGTGCAGTGGTTAAGTTTACACGTTCTGGTTAGGTCCTGGGTGGGGACTTACATGCTGCATGTCAAGCCATACTGTGGCAGGCGTCCCACATAAAATAGAGGAAGATGGGCACAGATGTTGGCTCAGGGCCAGTCTTCCTCAGCAAAAAGAGGAAGATTGGCAGCAGATGTTAGCTCAGGGCTAATCTTCCTCAAAAAAAAAAAAGAAAGAAATTTTTGGAATGGAATGTTTATCAATTTGGTCCCATTGTCTAGTTATTGAAATTGCTCAATTCCATCCCTAAAACATGTGTATGGGCAAAAAGCAAGCTCTAAGGAAGCTATATTCTGTCCTGTGGGTGGATGGGTGCCTGAATCAGAGGTCCCACCCAGCATGGCTGAGCCTGGATTAAGACAGGCAATGAATAACATTTTCGAAAAAACAAAACAGGAAATTCTGGCAGAAGAGAAGCGATCATTTAAATTGGTGACGATGTCTTAAAGAGAACTTCTCAGATCAGAAGAATAATTTCCCTAGTTGTTGCTTTCAGATGTAGTGCCAATTCATGGCTACCTCTGGAAGAAATCCCTGGATTTGTTTTCTGCCGAGAAGGGTAGCTGAATGAAGCCGACTATGACATTTATCCAAGAAGTGTCTTTGGACACTTTGGAGGAAAGCTATCAACATCCCTTGCTGGCGATGATAATGCTCCTAGTTGAAGACCTGCCTCAGTAACGGTAGTTTGGAGCTAACATTTGGACTGTATGTGTTGTGGTTTTGGTTTTCCTACCTTTGCACTGAAGTGGACATACTGGTCCTGGCAGCTGGTAGCTGATGTATTGCGTTGCTGTAAATCAGGATGTTGCCTGTTAACGTAACCGCCTGGAGTATGAGGGGCAGCATTCATTATTACCTGCTCTGTATTATACTTGTTTAAAAAATCTTTACCGGATATGAATGTATGTGGGATGCTACACAAACAGGAGTTCAAGGAATTATATAAGCAAAATGGTGACTATTGCTATGATAGAGCAGTCGCATATCATTGGGGTCTTCCCCGGAACATGCAAGAAGGCAATTTTGGAAGCCTTATGATACTCAAACTGCACAGCAACTAGGAGTAGAATATGCTTTATTGATAATCTCCCAGGGCACTTAATACTTTTGGGGATACACAATATGCCTTATTTTTTCTTAGAATTTCCATTTCTCTGCTTACATTCCAATCTGTCCTTGCATGTTTTCTACTTTTCCGTGAGTCCTTAGCATATTCATCACAGTTATTCTAAATTCATGGTCTGATAATTCCAACATCCCTGCCATATATGGGTCTTGTTCTGAAGTTTGCCCTGTCTCTTTAAACTGTATTTTTTGCCTATTAATCTGTCGTGTAATTTTTTGTTAAAAGCCAGGCATGACATAGTGGGTAAAAGAAACTCTAGTAAGTAGACCTTTAGTGATGTGGTGGTAAGGTGTGGGGATAGGGGAAGCTGTTCTATGGTCCTATGATTAGCTCTCAGTCCTGTAAGGAGCCTTTGTCCTGAGCTGTGCTTCTCAGTCCAGGAGCTGGAGTTGGGTATTCCCTTCCCTCTGGTGGGTTAGGTTGTGATAAAACCTTAATAGATTAGGCTTTAGTAAAATAGTTTCTCCTGAGGGCAGGCCTTGTTGAGAATAGAATACTGTAGCATATTCCAAAACGGTTACTTTTGCCCTCCCCCTGCCCGCCAGGGGATTTTTCTCTGTTGTTCACTGTGAGAGCCTAATAGTGTTCTAGGAGGTAAGACTCACAAAAGTGTGGGAGTTGCCCTGGACTTTTAATTCCGTGTTGTCCACGCTGAGCCTCCAGCAATTCATCAGTTACAGTTGAGGCTTTCCTACCCTGATACTGATTTCCACAGAGGTTTCTGCTCATTGGTTTCTTCCCTGGTAAGTTGCGATTCTCCACATCTGCCTGTCTGTTTCTCCAGTTATCAGGGCAGAGGTTTGCCCTGTGACCTCAATTCTCTAACAGATCTAAGAAGAGTTGTCTATTTTTCCCATTTGTTCAGGCTTTTACTTATTAGGATGGAGTGGCGACTTCCAAGATCCTTACATGCTGGATCAGAAACCCGAAGTCCTCCACAATACACTTGTGTTGCATTCATACCATACATACTCAGAAGCCAACACTTAATGATGTTTCACTGAATATTGGCCCCAATATACTGAGGGGAAATCGGGGTTTGGGGAAATGGTATATTGAATCATGAGACTCAATCAAGGAAGAAATCTAGCTTTGAAAAAGTTGCGCGTGCAAGTGAATGCCTCTGTCCAAACCTTTAAAAAGCTACAAATAATTATGGCTAACTGGGGTAAAAGTACAGTCCAATTGGTAGAGAAATATCAGAAATTTCTGAAGGCGTATAATCAGATTTAATGTGGCTTTTTTCCCTCATGTGTTTGTTGAATGATAGAGGTCCTGGTAGTTGTCAATGTTTTAGTATGTTTATTTTTATGCAACAAATATTGTAGAAGCTGCTGTATTAAGAATTATAAGAAAAAGATGGAGGAAAAGTAACAAAAATATTGACAAGAGTTAGGAAGAAACTGGAAGTAAGGGATAACAGGTGGTTCTGTGGCCTTTCTTCTAGCTTCACATGTACCTAGCATTTAATCTTTGGCTGAATCTTCGCTGTACCACTAACTCATAGAGTCAATGAGTATACCTATACTTAATCCAGCATAAAGCGGAATCTGATTGAGGATAATGTCCCACACTAAGCACCTGTGTCTCATGCTTGACATTGATTTTCAGGTAATGAATAATCAGTATTGATAAGATTCAGCTGCAATTGGAGACCAGGCAGCAGTGATAGTCACTTGAGGATGGCAGGTGACTAGCATTATACAAAAGCTGAAGCAATCCCAGAGTGATGATTTTCCTAAACAAGAGATTGTCTATCTCTATTTAGCCTCATATCTCTGACCACACACATGCCGAGTACGGAAGGACTTCAGACACTGTTCCTGGGAGCCATGAGATCTCGGCTCAGCTGTGTTGTTGCTACATTGTTGCTCCTGTTCTCTAGTCTTAGAGCTGAGTAAACTTTGTGCTGCATGTGTTTTATGAGTGTGATGGTCAATCCAAATCTGAGACCACTATTGCTAAAGGAAATTTGAGCAAGAGGACATTGCAATGAGTATATTGAAAATCATTATGTTTCTCGAAGTCTATGTGAGCCACTGGAGAGATAGGAACTATGTTATATGCAGTCTGCATACTGAATGCCTAGAAGTTTGGTTGTTCAATAAATGGTTGTTAGAAAAATAAGACGGTATGTGTTTATTGATCCAACTAATATTTATCGAGCACCTTCTATGTTATAGTTACTGTGATGGATATGAGAATACAATTCGGAATAAGACTGATAAGGTCTACCCTAGCAAAACATGCACTCCAGTGAGGATTAAAAAAAAAAAAGAGTGTGCAAACAAAGAAAATGATTATATCTCCTGATATTATAATAAACTTTGTCCAATAGGAAAAAAACTAAATGGAGCACATTCCAGAGTAGAATTTAATACTGAAATGAAAAGCCTCCTGTACTTACTGGTGAAGAAAAATAAATTGAAATAAGAAATCCAAATTCCCAAAAACTTTGTAAAGATACTTAACCTCAGTAGGAATTTTGATCTCTAAACTTAAAAAAAAAAGGATTATTTCTCTCCCCTAAATTTGGCAGAAATTAAAAAGCTTGATGTAGGAAAATAGACAGGCTTGACTACTCATGAGAGGTTAATAAGTATATCAACTTCGAGAAAATGTGGCTCAGCTAAACATGTTGAAACGGCACATAACCTCTGACCTAGCAGGTCTACGTATGGTACATAATGTAAAAAATTCTCTTGCCCATACATACATGAGATATATCCACACACTATATTAGATTGGACAATATAAATTTGCCAATATTTGACTGTTAATACTTAAAGTTATACATGGTTAAAATAACTGAAATGACTTTACATGTTGATATGGATAAATCTAGAAAACAAAACACGGAGTGAAAAAAAATTGCAAAGTGAGTATAAAAAGGGTTTTTTTCAATTTATAAATCAAATAAAAATTTTAATATACAAAACAGTACTAGGTGGTGTTTATGGACACGTGCCTATATAGTCAAAGTATAAAAACCTGAATGGATGGAATGCACATACATTTTTTGTGCAGTCAATGAATGAACTAGAGTGTCTGCGGTTGTGTGTATATTTTGCAGAAGAAACTGCAAGGATGTGAAAGGAGAGGCAATAATAGGGGAAAGGCTCTTATAGAATAGCTTTCTATTCACAGATAAGGAGGAAGAAGCACTGAAAAATAAGCAGAGCACTGTCAGAATACCTGATATGACGCTGCTCTCACAGGTCAGGGTGACTTTGACATTGGATCCAGAGGACAAAAATCAACACAGTTTTGAAAGATTTTACGTGAATTCATTTTAAGAATGTAAATCAACAAGCCTAAATTTTATTCCTGTTTTTGTGTTTTGAAAATGTTCTATTTATCTTCCTCCCTTTGAAAAAAAATTGTTTTTCTGATTGCTAAAGTATCTTTCTCTAGATTTTCGGAATTATTTTAAACTGGAATTTATCCCTGTTCTCTGTTTTTTCTCTTCACCTCCAGTCCTCCTTATTGGACTCATTCTCCTTTTTTTTCCCTGCTTTTTTCTCCCCAAATTCCCCCAGCACATAGCTGTATATTTTAGTTGCGTGTCCTTCTAGTTGTGCTATGTAGGACACCGCCTCAACATGGCCTGACGACTGGTGCCATGTCCCCGCCCAGGATGGAACCAGCGAAACCCCGGGCCGCTGAAGCGGAGTGTATGAACCTTAATCACTTGGCCACGGGCTGGCCCACAGGACTTATTCTCTTATCATATGATCCTTTGAGTATTTTATCTCCTAGATCATATGTTTCTTATGGCTATAAATTCTAGTTGATGTAGACAACTGAAAAAATCATTCTTCATCCTTTTTCTACTTTTGTGCAGTCACTTAATATACACTGTATTAATAGCTATCAACAAAGAAGATATATATATAAGTAATATCAGAGCCATTATGGCATAAAACAAGATTTAATCTAAGCCAGATATCTTATTACTAGTTTTGGAACAACAGATTCATCTAGTTTTAGCAAAATCTCAGGATGACTTAGATCATTAGTTGCAGATACAATGCGAAATAAAATGCCATACAAATATAACAGAAAGGATAAAATCTCACCCATAACACACTTCGGAAATTAATAGCATTTTATTCTAATGCTGTAGAATATTGATATATTTTTTAGATCATCTTAAAATTTCAGATTATTATCCTGATTCACTTTAGAAATTTTGAAGAAATTCACCATAGCTTTTTATACTAACAATACATTTAATGAATAAATAAAGTTTAGATAGAAAGATAGACTTAATGTAAAGGCTATGGTGGATGTTTTTTCAAAGCTTTGAAAATATACAGATATGGGGCATTTGTGAGAGAGAGATAAGTAAAGAAAGAAATTCAGATCTGGAGAATTTCTGATGGAAAAATAGCTGCTCTGTACGGGTACATTGTTTTACATTGAGAGAAGAACTTACTTTGTTTTGTAAAACATAAACAGGAATAATTTACAATTGGGTTAAAGTTAGTACTAAATTTCTAGATACAATTATGATGCTTTAATTTACTAATTTTCTTCTGGTAAGTTTTAACCCCATATAGGAAGAATCTATTTTCTACACTCGCAGTTTCTTAATTATAAAAGTATATTCTTAGCAGTCACAGGATTTAATGTCTCTGTACAAGGAAAGGATCATTTTACATTTAATTTCAAGTAATCAGGAAAATAGGATTAGAATAACATTAACTAAATAATACATGCTCCATTCTAGGCTCTATGAAAAAATAATACTTAAGGGCAAGCCAAACAACTTGAAACAAGCTGATGTCAAAAATAAATCCTCTGCAGCTGACAGGCCTGGGCTATTGAGAAACAATACTAAGTAGAAGTACTTACTAATGTGCTTGGGGTGATGATGGGGCGCACATGTGCCATCTCCAATGCTAATTTATTTGTAAGCAAACTCTTGACTACTGTGATAAAGAAGAGGAGAGGAAGTCATCATGCTGACGCTGCAGTCATGCCTCTTACTTTGATATACTATCAGACGGAGCCAAAAAAAAAAAAGCTATAGATTAATAGAATGGCTTAACTATTTTTGATATAGAATATTTCTTTGTGGGGCTGGCCTGGTGGCATAGTGGTGAAGTTCACGCACTCCGCTTCGGTGGCCTGGGGTTCGCGAGTTTGGATCCTGGGTGCAGACCTACACCCTGCTCATCAAGCTGTGCTGAGGTGGTATCTCAGATAGAAGAACTAGAAGGACCTACAGCTAGGATATACAACTGTGCACTGGGCCTTTGGGGAGGAAAAGAAAGAGGAAGATTGGCAACAGATGTTAGCTCAGGGCCAATCTTCCTCACCAAATAAAAGCATACCTTAAAAAAAATATATTTCTTTGTTTATATTAAGAAAAGGGAACTTGGCTGGCTAATTCAGTAGCTGAATTTCTACAAGCACCTTGTTGCAAATAAAGCAAAACCAAAAAACGATTTCTGAACTGACTTTCTAGTCAACCAGATGAGCTTTGTAAAAGTCCTCTGGACTGAAATGGAGAAGCGAGTTTTCTGTCTGAGAAAAGCAATCTGCCACAGATCTTTGTAGCTCTTCTGGGAGCTTTGCCTACTTTTAATATCCTCAGTTCAAGAAAGTTTCATTGGTCCTTACTAGAATTCAGTATTGCTTTGAAGTACTATAGTATTTGATAATTTGGGGAAGCGCAAAGTACTTCAAAGTAATTCCATAAGAAGGTCAGAGGCCTACCTTGGTGGTCTAGTGGTTAAAATTCGTCTCTCTCACTGCCTCTGCCCAGGTTCATTTCTTGTCAGGGAACCATACCACCCATCTGTCAGTTGTCGTATTGTGGTGGCTGCATGTTGCTGTGATACTGAAAGCTATGCCGCAAGTATTTCAAATGCCAGCAGGGTCACCCATGGTGGACAGATTTCAGGGGAGTTTCCAGACTAAGACAGACTAGGAAGAAGGACCTGGCCACTCACTTCTGAAAGAACTGGCCACGAAAACCCTCTGAAAAGCAGTGGAGCATTGTCTGAGATAGTGCCAGAAGGCGAGAGGACAGAGCAAAAAGTCAGGGCAGGGTTCCGCTCTGCTGTACACAGGGTCGCTAGGAGTCAGACTCCACTCCACGACACTACCAACCCTAAAACATGTAGAAAGAATGGCATAATACACTCTCCTACACCCATCACCCAGCTTCAACAATTGTTAGCACGTTGCTAATTACTATCTTTCTACAATTTCATTTTCTTATAGAAACTCACCTTTGTATTGTGTAAACTAGTGATTGATACAAACTATATTATTGGCCTCACACAATTTGGTTTTACAAATATTCACATTTTCTAATAAGCCACATCACAGTCTCATGTGTGTATTAAAATATACACCATGCAAACTCTAAAGTGAAAGCTGGAATGGCTATATTAACAGAAAGTGGAGATTAGGACAAGAATATAGCCAGGAATAGAAAAGGCCATTTCATAATGATGTGTGGGTAAGAAGAAATAAAGATCCTAAGAGTATGCACCTAATAACAGGGCTTCAAAATACTGAGAGAACTGAAAAAGAAAAGTGACAAATCTACAATGACACCTTGGCTTTCTGTACAAAACTCTCAGTAATAGATAGCATAAGAAGAGCAAAGATAAGTAAGACTATAGAAGATCCGAACAATATAATATACCAACTTTTACTAATTAACACATAAAATATTTTACCCGACAACAGTAGAATACAGTCATTTCAAATGCACACGATAAGTCCACAAAGAAAAACCTTATTATGGTACATAAAACAACTTTCAACAAATGTAAGAGGACTTAAATCATGCAAAGTATGTACACCAGCCTAAATGGAATTAAACCGGAAATCAGTAACAAAGATACACTAAAAACTAGGAAAAAATAAAAAAAGGGAAATTAGACAATGTATTTCTAAGTAGTCTGTGGGTCAAAAATCACTAAGGAAATTGTAAAATATGTTTATCCAAATGAAAATGAAAATATATGTCAATATATCATAACCTATGAAGTAAAAACCACAATGATAAAGTTCTACTGAAGCTCATCAAAATTCCAGGTAAAAGTACAATGCTGATAAGCCTCAAAGAAAAGAGAAAAATAAAACAAGGTCAATCAATTTTCAGTGACCTATGTTAATTAAAAGGGAACAATGTCAATTGAAAATATCAAAAGCAGCAAAAACATTTTAAGAATTCCTCTTGGAGGTTGTCTTATTACTGGTTTCTGATCTTGATTCCATTAGAAATTCTTCCCTACCTCAAGGTCATATGGAAATTATCTTCTATTTTCTTCTAATAATTTCAATGTCTAAAAATATCTTTTCTGCCTTTCTGCTTATTTTCTACTTTTAGAACCACTATTACATGAATATTTAGAGTCTCTCAATCTAGTTTTCCTTTTGTGAACTTGTTCTTTTATACTTTTCATCTCTCAAGGTCCTTCTACTGTATTACCTAAGAATCTTTCTACTGTGTTTCTTGTGAATTCTTCAGCACTATCTTCAAATTCGCAAATCTTTGTGACCAGTATAGAGCTTCTTCCATGTATTGAATTTTAATTCCAAAAGCTATATATATGTACATGCGTATGCATTCATTTTGAGGATTTCTAATGACTTTTTGTTGTTTCATTTTCCCTGTTTATAATTTCTTGTTGTTTTTATGATTATTATTCCTCCCCTGAAATCTTTGAGGTTTTAAAAAATAATTAAAAGTCATCTTCAGATTTTTGTGCCACTCTTTATATTTTATTGGGCAGGAGTTCATTCCCACTTGTATAATTTATTTTCTGTCTCAGAGTTATACCAGAATTAAGTGGGCTAATTTTAAGTTAAATATAGAAAATAGCTGTAAAACTAATAAAGAGTGACGAAACACTTTGACCAGCAGTCACCTAATTGATAAAAAAACAAAAGCAAAAGCAAAACAACTCAAAAATCCCACTATACCACTTGTTTGGACCGCAGAGCCTTTTCAAGAAGAAATAAATAAAAACAACAGTTTTCGCACGACAAGGTTCTGGAAGACAATGTCTCAAGACTCAGTTATAAGTGAGCCAGTAGTAGAACCAACTCCATTCAACCCTCTCTGTAAACTGCAGTGCCTCTCCTCCATCACTGTGCTAATTGTATTTATTTTTTTTCCCCAAAGCAGAAAAAGGTGTCTTGCACGGCCTTGATTGTGAAATCCTCCCCTAACTTGGCAGGAACAGCTAGTAGGAGAATAAGAACTTTGGAGTCCTGGCCAACAGTCTGGGGAAACAGCTTGATAGAGTCCATGACAAGGCCAGATGTAACAGTTTGATGACATAGTAGGGATCTCCAAAAAATGAGCAACCACAGTACTTGAACAACAGTCATCTGAAGTCAGATAAATTTGCTATTTTGAGACTTTATATGCACAAACTACACATTTTAAATAGTTGCTGCCTTCTGTTTTACATTGTTTTAGGTGCAAGAGTTTTAGAAGCTTGTATCACCAGGTGATTCCTTCCTTGTAATGGAGTCAGTAAAATTATGAAAATTACATTTGCCTGGCTTTAAAATTAATTTACTTTGTTTATATCTGTACAGGAACTGACTTCTGAATCTGTGGCCATGCTGAAATATCGGTTACAATTGGGTTATAGAATAAGTTGAGTTTATTTCATGGTTGCCTAAAACTCTGCTTGTACTGTGAGTTTTTAATAAGAAACAATTTATTCTCTAGCCAAATAATTTTGTTTTCACTGGCAAATTAAACCATCAATATACATGTTTTAAATGTAAGCAGAATATCCCCATGATTTTCACATATTTATTGCTCACAATTTATTGTGCGACATGGTACCACAGTCTAAAAAGATGAAATGAACACCACTGTTGCAAACATTCCACAATACAAGAGAGAAAGATTCGACCTGATTCTCCATGTGACTGCCAACTCATCACTGCAACTGGCTTCTCTTTCTCATGCAATTGTGATTCATTTACTATGGTATTTTTCTACAGGTCAAAAGAATTCATCTTTCTATTGCCACTTAGGAAACAACGTTATTGTTTAATGAAATGCCAATCAAGATCCTTTCTCAGTCTAATTCAGGGAGTTGGCTACGTTCTTAACTCATCAGGTGGTGAAACTTTACTCTAATGATGAAATCTTTTGTAATTAGAATTCATGTATATTTAAAACATGAGCCCAGCTTGGCGGCCCTGGAAACAATTTTCCACCCTTCATGACTGTATCTGGGACACACTTTAAAGGACTGTTTTCCTTCTAATTTTTTCCTGTATTTGCTGTGATTGTTTAGTAGTACCATCTTCATGGCTAATCTATGATGATTAAGATTACCAAATGCTTACTCTAAGAATTTCCTCCCATGGACTCGTGCAGTTTTTACTCTAGGTAATGCCCCTCTAATGTGTATCCACACACTGAGCCATTTTGCGAAGCAGAGCCTACATTATCTCCTCTCATCCTCATAACTACTAGATGAAATGAAAAAAAATATGGCTTTGAGAGCTCAAATAACTGGCCCAAGGTCACTAATCCAGTAGTAACTGGTTGAATTGTGATTAATATCCAGATCTATGTTATTCCAGCAGAGCTCTGTACTTGTAGAGATATCGTAGAAAAGCAGTTCTGTGAATTCTCCTGATAACTGAAGAAACCTTAAGAATGTTTTGTATAGTACTTTATAGTTTCCCGTAACAGTCACATGCAAGGCATTAACTGTAATGGGATCGTGATTAGAACAAACCAGATATAAAATAATCTACCTGGAGGGAAAGGGTGAAAATTTGAGTATGGACTGATATAAGATAATATTAAGGAATTATTAATTTTCTTGGCTGGATAATGGTATTGTAGATGTGTAAGAGAACGCTTTCTTAGGAAATGCATGCTGAAGTATATAAGGATGAAATGTGTCCATAATTTCAAATGCTTAAAAAATTTTCAAATGTATAGACATACGAACATATAAATAAAGCAAATGTTGTAAAATGTTGACAAGTGGAGGATAAGCAGACATTATGTTCTAACATTAGAAAATATGTTCAATTTTCTGTATGTATGGTATTTTTCAGAATAAAAAGTTGAATAAAAAGGAAGAAAGAAAGGATTCTACCCCTGAAGTCATACTCTGAACTCGAATCCTTCTCTACATAGCACTTACTATCTTGAGAAATGTAACCTTACATTTATGGGCTACATATTCTCATATGTAAAATGGTGACAATAGTAATAACTACTTTATGAAGAGTCTAGCAGTTAGTGGCTACAAATATATCTTATTATTCAGCATTCCCAAATTATTCTTAGTATATGATTGTCAATAGAGCCCATATATTTCTGTTTCTATTTATCTGGAATCCCTTTGGGGACTAATCTAGATAGACCCATAAAACCTAAAGTTAAATTAGTAAAAATATATATAGCTACAACTGGCTAGAGGGAGGTTTCATCTTCCTTTAGTTACATAAGAACCATGAAAGTTGGTGGTTCTTACATTCTGAATGGTTGTAAAATTCAATAAATTTGCCTAGAGTTTTTTATAATAATCTATCATTTAGATATAAAACTTGGATAAGAAAGCTCTTTACCTATGATGAGAAGGAAAATCCTGAACCAGACAGGCAATTAATGCATAGTTTTGTAGCTAATGGTGATGGTGATTTAAACTGAGTATGAAGTCTCTTCAAATGATAATACGAACATTGGCTAATGGTCTCTAAGTATTCAGAAGTGTAATTGATGGAACTTAATGTCGAATGAACTCAGGAGCACAAAATAAGTTTAATGCATTCCATAAAAATAAGCATATGATTTCTGCTTGAACTTTATCACAATTAAAGCAAACTAAATCCAGATAATCTCACCGTGAACGTAATCTGTGGTTTCTTTATCAATAGCCTTTAAATTTTGCTTTTTGCATTCATATATTTATACACATATGGACAACTAAAAGTCATGACTAAAAATGTCACCTTCAAAATCCCATCATTTTATCATCATTTATAGTATCCAGTTTCTTATAAAATAGCCATTTATATAACTTGTATAGGACATAATACAGGGTTCCTCCATCTTCTAATTGATAATGCATCCTTCTCTGTTTCAGAATTTAATCACAGCATTGTTTAAAAATAAAAGCCGGGGCCAGCCTGTCAGTGTAGTGGTTAAGTTCGCATACTCAATTTTGGTGGCCAGGGGGTTCACGAGTTCGGATCCTGAGCATGGACCCAGCATTGCTTGTAGGGCCACACTGTGGCAGCATCCCACATAAAAAAATAAAAAGAGGAAGATTGGCACAGATGTTAGCTCAGGGCCAAGCTTCCTCACAAAAAATTAATTAATTAATTAAAAAAGAAAAAAACCAACCCTAAATGTCAATAATTGTTGCCAAAGTCAAGACTCTTGTAGCAGGTATTTTTTTGTTTCTTTTCCTCCCTCACTTCCTCCTTCTCAACAATCTCTAATTTTCTCCTTGGAGACTCAGTTTCTGGGGAGGTTGACTCCACCTCAGCTCATAACCTAATTTAAGCCAATCAGCAAATCTCATATGCAGTGATTGGATGAAGTCTGAGCAGGTGACCTAAGGCAATTCAAGTGGAAAAAATACCAAAGATTTGCGGTGAATGCTAGTAAAGCTATTGCTGACTGTGTTAACGTGCACAATCAAATAGCACAGGGAGTTGCTGAAAGCCATCTTGGATGCCCAGAAGTAGTCACCCAGAATATAAAGCTGAATTGCAGAAGTTGGAGCACAGAGACGGAAAGAAACCAGGTCTTAGATAGAAGGTGGTGCCTCCTAATTAGCCTCATCTGACAGCAGCGATATGTCTGGATATTTTATTTATAAAAGACAAAATGAAAAAGTTCTTCATTGTTTCTGCTAGAGGAATCTGATTTCTGGTATTTGAAGCTTAAAGTGTTCTTACCAACACATATTATCAGATATCTTCTGTGCTGTGGAAGCTAGCATAAGCCACACAGCTTTGGCCTCCCACACAATTCCGTGCAATTATGGAAATCAGAGTGTTATTGAACCTGACCCTTATTTGAAAACTCTTTAAAAATTCAAGCATTCTGGAGTAAACAAATCACTCTAAGAAAAACAGTTTATTTTCAATCTATAATTCAAAAATTTACAGAAACCAAAGTTTATGATTAGAAAATAAATATTATTCCAAGGGTATACCACCAGCCACATTGCTGCTTGCACCCATTTCCCCTTTGGTTTTGATTTTGCATTTTTCAAACCAATATTAAGACAAGAGATGAGCTTTCTCATTAACCTCAAATCAGAATTACGTGAATCAGTGTCTTCTTTTAGAAAGTGCGTAACCACCATTTTACTTGGCATTATAGTTCAGTGGTTGAATCAGAAGACATCAAAGGCTTGCCTTTGATACAAAATTCTAGCTGTGTACCTGGCTGTGAACCAGCTGACTATGTATCTGAATATACATTTGACATCTTTAAGTGGATGGCTGCCTAAGTTTTCAGTCCCTCAATTCTATTTCTGCTCAGGTCTCCTGTAACTGTTTCCTTTAAATCTGCTCACAGGCTGATGCAGAAAACAGTTTTCTGAGACTTGGCTCAGGTTTCACTAGAATTTGAGTACAGGTTGTATGATATTGATAAAACCAGAAATGGTTGAACCGGATGTTGCTTAGTTTACTTGAGCATGGGTATTTTGTGATTACTTTATATGAGGTAAAAGGCCTTTTCGTTTCCGAAGCGGAAAAACAACCTCATTGAAATATCTGTCTCTTTTTCCTTTCTTCATTCCTCCGTCAGCCCCACCCCTCCAACCCTCTTCCATCCCAGGAAGGCTTAAATCAGTCTGTAATCTGTCCTGCAGCTCTAGTGCTACACGATAAATGTGATAACAACCCGGAGTTCCTTCCAGGCCTCCTTGGCTTCAGATCACAGGAAGCTTCCTTAGAGGGGGGAGAAAATGGACTTTCAAAGATTAGAATTACCACTTAACAGATACACAGGAGCCAAAACCCACAGACCATTGAGATAAAAAAAAAAAAAATACTAACTTGTGATGTCTTCCACTTTCCAGTTTAACCAAAAAAGTCATTCCCCATCACTGACACAGTTATTGGGCTGCAATCTTGTTTATCGAGTGTGCTTTGAAGTTTTTTCTGTTTTAGAATCTCTTTCTTTTTAATCTGAGTTCGGCTTCATCGTTGTTCACTAAAGCATCATAAGTGAACTCTTATGTTTGAATTCTAAGTTAAATGGGCCACTTGGGGGTAGTGTGCAATCAAGCCAACAGAAAAAGAAACTAATGAAGGCAGACAGAATATCACTCATCGCCTGAATTTACAGAGGGACTCCTGGAATAGAGGTGTTCTGAGTGTGACCAAGGTCTTTGTCCTTAACTGTCAGCTGCTGTTCTAAGAGACAGAGGTAAGACGAGAAACAGGAAGTGTTGAGTGACTTTTCTTTAAAGTCTCTAATAACAATGAAATTTTAAAAAACATTTAAATCACTTATTTGCCATTTTCTTTTGCCTCTTTTGCTTATCTGAGCTTCTCCAAGAATAATACGTGTGTATAGACATATATGTGTACATATATATATATATGTGTATATATATTATTCAGCTTGATATCTTGAGCTCCATGTGTGTTGCCTTACCTTAAAAATATAACAAAACATTCAATTAGTATTAAGTGGAATTGAGTGAATGGGATTTTTATAAAGGCATAAAATGATGAACTTGTTACTTTTTGTTTTAGGGTCTCCATTCATTTCATAAGTATTTATTACAGGCCAGTTCTGCACCAGATTTTATACTAGTACTATATATAAACTAAATATACTCTCCTAATATTGACTCACATAATTTTATATAACATTACTTTCTAAAGACTACTAAGACATTACACTTTCACAAAGTGTTTTAAAAAAACATTTGTTCAAGTTGGACAAATATTCCTAAATTGCTAAATTAGGAAATAAAGCCTCAAAAATATAGAATGACTTGCTGAACGCAAGGAATTAAGATGGGAACTCAGGTTTTCTGATTTTCATACCAGTATTACATTTGGGTGGAAGAGGCATCATAAATGCTGGTTAAAATAAGTAAATATTTATAATACGTAAATTTGTGTAAAAATGATGAGATCAAAAATTACCTCATTGTATGAGTTTCCCTTGTCTTTCCTCTCCACAATGAATATATATTCTTGTGTATTGGGTGCGTTTCTGGAATTTCCTTTGTAGAGCGTGCCAGTAAGGTGCCTAGCCACATGATAGCGACCAGAGATCAGACTGAGGAAACGTTTTGAGCAGCTGCTGTGTGGGAAAGGACAGGTATCCATATGGGGTTTTAAAGAAGCTTTCCATGTGACATGCGACATAAAACCACTCTAGCTACCCCTCTAGGAGAAGCCCAAAACATAGGTCTGTATTTTCAAGGCTTCTGGGGTCGGATACATTTCCTCTGAATGTGACGCCACTTAGAAATTGAACCTCATGGGGCTTTGATAGATGAGAAGATTGTAAAACATAGTATTAGCAAGAGGTCACAATGCAATGGAGCCCAAAAAGTCAACTCTGGTTTCCAATAGGTCAACTATTGCTCCTGGCATCTCACCTTCCTCCATCTTACACAAGACCAATCTGCACAGGCCAGTTTCTAACCAGCCAGCTGTGTTCATGTGTTATCTCTAAACTGCTACCCTGGTCCAGTTTTTTATGTTCTGCATCCATGCTCTCTAGGTTTCTGACCTGAGGCTATTTTTCCAGCTTGTGAGCTTAGGTATTAGCTCTCATAGGATTTGCTCAGCAACATTTCCCCATATCCAAGTGATTGTTGTCTTAGACTATACTTTCTCCCACCTGCTCTGATAGCACCTGGGATTCCCTTAATCAGCCTAGTACCTGAGGGGCAGGGGTTGAAAGGGTGTGTGTAGAGTTGAGGGTACACTTCTTACATCACAACAGGATAATTCCTGAAGAACAAGATTCTACTCAATTACAGAACAATTCAAAATCACCATCTTTTACTGCTTACCACGTACCGTGAAGCTACACATGGTTTCTTTAGGACAAACTATGTGTTAAATCAAAGCCTGTGAAGAGTATACAATAATTATTGTTGCTACAGCGCTAAGCCAAATTTTAAGGCACAGAGCTTTGGGAAAACATTCCAACACAGTGAGCTTTCTACCTACTAGAGAAAGAACTTAACCGTAAATGTGAAGTTTTCTCTTTACTTTTGATTTTCTGTTTAAAATATATACATATGTATATATATTTTGTGAGGAAGATTGTGACTGAGCTAACATCTGTTGCCAATCTTCCTCTTTTTGCTTGAGGAAGATTGTCACTGAGCTAACATCTGTGCCAATCTTCCTCTAATTTATGTGGGATGCTGCCGCAGCATGGCTCAACTGATGAGCGGTACTAGGTCCATGCCTGGGATCTGAACCTGTGAACCTGAGCCACTGAAGTGGAGCATGCAAACTTAATCACTATGCCATCGGGCTGGCCCCTGTTTAAAATATTTTGACTCCTTTGCTCTTGCTGAAGTTTCTGTATGAGAGTATGAAGAGCAGTTTCTGACATCCCTGATGATTTACAGAAAGGTGCTCCCTAACTTCTAGAATTACATTCTCAACCCAGAGCATTCATGTCCCTCACATTACTCACTTCACATTTTCCCTTCTATGTCTCAGAGACATTTCAGCTTTAAGTTTTCCAAATCTGATCTCTAGATTTTTAGCACCAAAACTTTTCTCTTTTCAGACTTCTCCATCTACAAATGGCATTCCCATTGATCCACTAGCACAGTCAGAAAATGGTGCTCTCTCCTTACCATCACCATCATAAAAATTTTCAGTTTTACTTTCAAAATGTTTTTAAAAATACCCACTTTTTCCAGTCTCCACTCTAATTCAAGTCACTGTCATCTACTTGCTAGACTGTGGGGGAATCTCCTTTGCTGTCTTTCCTCTCGTCTGTACTCTTGCCTCCCTCCAACCCATTATCCACAGAGCAGCAAGGGTGATCTTCTTAAAATTTAATGACCTTCCCTGCTGAAACCTCTTTTGTAGTTCCCTGTTGCATATAAGATATGATCCAAATCTTAAACATGGTCAGCAAAGTCTTACATAATCTGTCCTTAATAGTGTTTCCATCCTCATTTTATAACGTGCTCTCAGTAGCTTGCCAGAATCCACCATGCTGATTCTCTTTGTTATTTTACAGCACCCCACACTTTACCTCTAGTGTGTTTAGTTCATGCTGTTCCTTCTGCCTGGCATGTTCTTCTTCACAATCTTTATCAGGATAACTTAAAATACTACTTCCTGCCATATGGGCTGGCTAGGACTTTTTAATATTTTGACTAGTGATTCTTGCCTGAAGATAGTCTCTGGCCATCAAAGGATACCAACCCATGCAAGAGACAGGTCAGAAGTACTGGGGATTTAACGCTTTCTTTCCTCACTCCAGGAACAGCCGTCGACCAATGACTGATGGGAGTCAGACAACTACCCTGGCATCCTCTACCCTTGGTTGGGAAGAGGAGTGTTGCACACTCTGTCTCGGCATTCCTAGAGGGATTGAGCCTCAGCTGCCCAAGTGGGAATCTGTTTAATAAAAATCTTTAAGTGATTCCTTCTTCTCCGTTTCATGTCTCCAATCTCCTACCAGTACACCTCCCAAATAAACTTCACACACCTTCATCCCTGCCTTGGGTCAGCTTCTGGAGGACTGCAACTTAAGGCACAGGGCGTTTCAAAGCGAAGACAGAATCTTTTCTTTAACTAAGTTATATATACATAAAGCATAACTGGGAAATATTTCACTCATTTTGCCTGTTTTGGTCAAAAAGAAAAGAATTGACTATATAAATATATATGTTTATGTGAGTTAAATGTGTGACTATGTTTACTAATTATTTCTGTGTGAAATAAATGTTTTTATGAGTTAACGGGGGTGATTTTATTTTGTTATTGGTGGGTATACATTTGTGTGCAAACTGTTAGCATGAGTTACTTGTGTGACCATGTTAACTATGTAACTGTTTACCTGGAGAGTTTTTAAAAAATAAATTATTTTGGTTATTTCATGTTAGGAAAATAGTGTTTGAAAACTATACTAAATATATTTTTATTAAGAACACTGAATAAACAAATTAGATACAATATTGAAATATTGAGTACCAAATGGCCAAACAAGTGCTTTAATGGCTTCTATTACTAAATTTTGTCTCCCTAAGTAACGGAAAGGGTTTAACTCAGATAAGTTCAGGAGCAGCCACTGGCGAGAACTACTTGAACAGAAGGGGTCAGGCCAGCCTCGCGGCCGAGTGGTTAAGTTCGCACACTCTGCTTCTGCAGCCCAGGGTTTCACTGGTTCGGATCCTTGGTGCAGGCCTAGGACTGCTCATCAAACCATGAGCTGAGGTGGCTGATGTGAGAACTGGGGGGCCTACAACTAGAATATACAACTACGTACTGGGGGGCTTTGGGGAGAAGAAGAAGAAAAAAGAAAGAGAAGATTGGCAACAGATGTTAGCTCAGGGCCAATCTTTATAAAATAAAAAAAAGGAAGGGGTCAAAATGCTATCCCAGTGAGTGTTTGCAGCTGTTACTCACACCCTGCCTTAACAGGCCAGGCTGGTCTCCAAAAATGCTGCCAGGTCAGCCTTCATGCAATAAGGACTCCATGTCTCTAACACACATCTGAGAAGTTTGTTGTCAGTGAAGAACCTTAGTGTGGTCACTTGTAAATTAGTTAGTGATACAAAGAGAATAGGTCATCCTTTAATATAGAGTTAATAGGAAATAATCTGTGGGGCCAACGTGAGAGTTCTCACTCCACACAGATGGTATTTTGCGGCCTCATTTCTAATTAAGGATCTTAGTACTCTTAGAGATGTGCTACTTTGCCTTTTATTCTCCCTCCTCTAACAGGGCATACTTTTCCCCTCCTTCTACCTGAGGTTGAATATTGGGAAGCTTATGTATGGCCAGGTGGTTGCGGAAGGAACTCTGGTACTACTACGCTGTGCTTTCTGGTTGATCTTCAGTGCTCTGTGCTGAGCCTTTGGTGAATCCTGGGTCTATATGATACATTCAATTCCTGGGTATCATGAGTGAGATCTAACAATATGTAACTCATCCATCTGGTCTTTTGGACTGTCATACCAGCACCCATGATGAAACTTGTAGTCCATAAAATTTGTATCTCAAGGTGTTCTCCTTATATTGGATACAAACTTCAATTGCTCTACTGATTTTCTTAGCACTGCCATGTCTCTACAAACACACAGAAATTTCCTGGACCTGGCACACTGTTTGTAGGCTGTGGGCATCAGGGCCCTATCTCAAGCCTGGACTTATAGACACTGCCATCTGCTCTTGCTCTTCTGCTCCCAAGCCATGCTGAACATGACAGTGAAGCGTAGCACCAATTGAATGTTCTTAGAATGTTCTTCAACTTCTCCAGGACTTCTCTCATGATGCTTATCATCTGTTGCTCTAATTTTTCTTAGCACTTCTCCTTTATATTATTCAAAGTTTTTAAAAAAATATAAATATGATTCAAAGTCACTTGGGAAATCAAAACTTGAACATGGTCTCTTTATGTTTACATCATTGCAACAAAAACACAAATTATCTAAAGCAGTGGATGCTGCTAAGAGAAAGATCACAGTCAAGAAAAAATAAAAAAAGTCCATTACTGCGTTTTAAAACTATTTTCTTCATTATTTTAACAAGAAATGGCACAAAGATTCACACTTTCATAGCCATAGCTAGATTCTGAAGGTTGCTGACTTTGGGATGAAGTAGTGTTTCTGAAAATATTTTTGTTGTTCGAACTCTCTTTTTTCCTTGTCAGTTGACAATAACTGATTAAATCCTACTTTCAAAAATTACAGATGAGATGATGGGCCTTCCCCTAGGTCACTGAACAGTTCCGTAGAAGAGCAGGGATTGTCTTTTCTGTTAATTGCTAAAAACAACCCACCCCTACAAAAGAGAATCTACTATAGAAATTTTATAAGAAAAAAATAGCAACCATGATTTTGTACTAATCTTTAGTAATCAATGGTCTAATAAAAGATGGACTATTAATTCTGGTGGATGATGTGATTTGGAAAGGGGAAATAAATGTTGTAAAATTGAGAGATTTGCTTTATTGTTAATAACGCATCCAATTGTTAAGAAATTGTTAACAATCCAAGAAATTTTTTTAACAATGCAATTGTTAAGAAAATTTAGAACACATTGCAATAGCTATTGACTAAAAATTTTAAAAATGGTAACATATTAAAGATTTGGGGAGTCAAAATGAAAAACTACAATAACTTATTATTCAAGAAATGCATTTGTTACGAACTTGTACAGTGTGATCACATGAAAGAAATTATACCATCTCTCTAGGAAATAATTCATTCCTCTTGCCAAACTAGGTTTTTATCCCTGTTCCTAGTTAACCTTGCTCCTCAAACAGACAAGAAATATAGAGACCAAAGAAAGATGATTTTCTATATTCATTATAGTTATGAAAGCATACATTTTTTTATATGACTTTCTATCTTATATCCATTTAAGGCCTCATGGATTTTGAATTTCACCTCAAAGCAAAGTAACTCAAAAAGAATGGCTCTTTTCATTAAACAATAGAAGAATATCATGTTTCTTATAATGTCAAAAACAAAAAGCCAGCAGTCATGCAATGATGAATAACAGATCACAGAGTCCTTTTAATCATGTCATCTAAAAAAAAATCTTTACTTTCTTGTTACATCAAAACGATAAAATTACTTCACAAAATCCAAATGCATATACTCCAGAATAAAAGCTACTACATTATGTTGCCCCCTAGTAATTTAAGCCAAATGTTTCTCAAATTATGCATATAGATTCTAATTTACCTTTCTAAATTAAATCTAGCATGAAGTATGTGCGCTAAACATAAAATTTGGTTTCAGTACAGCCTGAAGAAGAAACTTAATTGGATTTTGCTGATATTATGCCCTGAGCCTGAAAAAGCACCTAATGTTTCTACTTTTATTGTCTTCTCCTGATAACTTTCTTGAAGGCATATCTACAAAAGATACACTTGTGTTATCTTAAATGGAAACAGGATAAGGGGCCTGGTATGCTAGGAGTACATAGAACTTCCCTTTAAAGTAATTGTTCACGGACGGGGTTCAGGGCAGTTGAATAGAATCTTTCTACATTTAGCATTATTGAGACAACTTATAACACAGGCAACCTTACATCATCATGGAGGGATTTAGGTAAATTAATTTTCATGGGCTAGCGCACATAGTTTAGGGAAAAAATAGAAATCAACATCAATTGTGTCCAATTGTTCTAGTTGTGGCTTTAAAATCATTTGCAGGTGGGAAATAACTGTGTACAACACCAAAGCAAACTTGTTCAAACACGTGAGATGACACATCCTGTCATGTCCTCCTTTTTTCTTTTCACATAAAACTAGGGCATCCCAGGGGGCCTAAATGGGAAGACAAATGGGAAGAGAAAAGATAAAAGTTTCAATGTTTAGGAGAATATCTTCTTAAGTAACATCACTTGCCTATTAAAGTGCTTATGCAGCAAATGCATCAAACTGATGATGCTCATGGTGGCCATGGTGTGAAAGCACGAAACACAACAGCAAGACCTGGGTGGTCCTAGAGGAAAAGGAACATTATGGGAAGTTAAGCAAGGAAAACGTTAAATCTAACTACCTCAGGGAGCTGAAGAGCCACATCATAAAACCAATCTGAGCCCAGAATGAAGTCAGAAGGAAAGTCTATCCTAAAATACCGAACATCCAAAATATCTTTGAAAAAGCTATTATTGAACCAAAACCAAACCTTATAAGTTAGAAGTAAAGTGTAAGTAACAAGATGCAAATCACCTACAACTAGGGGCAAGGGTAGATGAGGTAAACA
Organism: Equus caballus; assembly: GCF_041296265.1. Taxonomy (NCBI): domain Eukaryota; kingdom Metazoa; phylum Chordata; class Mammalia; order Perissodactyla; family Equidae; genus Equus; species Equus caballus. Next base: position 61,338,573 of record NC_091697.1, read on the forward strand.
TTCTTAAACAAATGCCACACTGATGTAGGATGCTAAGAGCCAAGATGATTTTGCTCATTCATTCCACTAATCTTTATTTACTGAGTCCTTACTATATACCTGGTATCATTCTAGACCCTGGGAATATATCAATGACCCAAAAACAACAAAAATCATTGTCCTCATGCAGATTACATTTTAGCAGTGGCAGATAGAAAACAAACAACAAAAAGTAAATTATATAGTGTGCTAGAAGATGGTAAGTGATAGAAGAAAGAAGAAACAAAGCAAGTTCCGGCGGATAAGAAATGCTGCGGGAAGGAAGTAGGATCAAGAAAGTTTTCATTGACCTAATGGAGGTAACTAAGCCATGCAGACTTCTGTGGGAAGAGTGGTGTAGACAGAATAGCTTGGGTGAAATCCTGATGCAAGAATGTGTCTGGCTTGTTTGAGGAAGAACAAGGAAGCCAGTGTGACTGGAGTGGAGTAAAAAATAGATGAGAGAATGAGGCTCAAATGACGTAGAGCCTTAGAGTAGCCTACAACGACTTTGGCTTTTACTCTGAATGGGGGGGAGCCCATTGGAAGATTTTGAGTAGATAAGTGCGAAGATGTTTTTTAGAAAACTACTCTGGATGCAGCATGAAAAGATTATAAGGAGGTGAGAGCAGAAATAGGGAGCCTGGGTAGCAACATAGCAATAATTTAGGTGAGAAAAGATGGCAGCAGGAAGTAGTAAAGGAGGTGATAAGTGATCCAATTCTAGAGCAGGGTTTCTCAAACCTTAGCACTATTGATATTTTGGGCCAGATGATTTTTTTTTGGAAGATTAGCCCTGAGCTAACATCTGCCACCAATCCTCCTCTTTTTGCTGAGGAAGGCTGGCCCTGAGCTAACATTCGTGCCCATCTTCCTCTACTTTATATGTGGGATGCCTACCACAGCATGGCTTGCCTAGTAGGGCCATGTCTGCACCTGGGATCCCTGGGCCACCGAAGCGGAAGTGTGAACTTAACTGCTGCGCCATCCGGCCGGCCCCCAGGCCAGATCATTTTATTTTGTAAGGATTGTCCCATGCACTATAGGGTGTTTAGCAGCCTCTCTTTTTTCTAATAATTAGATGCCAGTAGGAAACCCTGATCTCATTTGTGTCAACCAAAAATATTTCCGAACATTTCCAAATGCCCTGGGGGGAAAAACTGATCCTGATTTAGAACAACTATTCTAGATACATTTCATAGGCAAAGACAAAAAGGCTTGAAAAGAGCTGAGTCAAGTATGACTTATTAGCTGGAGGACAAACTTTTCTCACCATGAGACAAAAAATAGAGTAGCACCAGTAAAGCTGGTGGACCTTGTTCAACGAGGTCACCCAGGGACTAGCCTGGACAGGGGCCCTGCCATCCTAAAAATCTCTAATCACAAGAACTAGCACCAATTTTCAACTTATGGAAAAGGAGAAAGAAAATATGGAGATCAAACAACAATTTTAAGATGCTGAAGTGGAAATCATATGCTTCATTTTCATTCATATCTCTTTGGAGAAAGCCTAGCCATATGGCTACACATAGCTACAAAATTTCTGAAATGTAGTCTCTAGCTGGAAATATATATGGCCAGTCAAAATGTAGGTGGAGAAGAGTCTATAACTAAATAAAATAATTGAAAATGAAAGACAGTTAGTTGTCTCTGCCAACAATGTCTCCAAAGCTTCTTGATTGGATTAACTGGAAGGATCATGTTACCATTAATCTTCCTGGGAAAAACTACTGGTGCAACTTGTTTGTCAAAGGTGGTAGTGAGGGGGGACACGAGGAGTTCAGTTTTGAACATATTAAGTTTAAGATGCTTATTTGACACCCAAGTAAAGGTGTTCACTAGATCAGAAGAAAGTTTTGGAATAGAAATATAAATTTAGGAACTCAAGCTTGTAAAATGGATAAGCTCATCAAGCGAGAGTATGTACAAAAGTAAAGAATTCCAAGAAGTCAGTCTTAGGCTCCTCTGATGCTTACAATTCAGGAAGAAGAAGAATCAACAAATGAGACTAAGAAGTAGCAGCCAATAGGAAGGAAATCAGTAAAGTGTCCCAGAAGCTTAATAAAAAAGTGCTTTAAGGAAAATAAAGTGATCGATTATGTTAAACTCTGATAAGTCAGTAAGATGAAGATGGAGAATTAACCACAGTGATCCTGGAAAGAGCAATTTTGGTGGGATGGTGGATGTGAAGAGGATTCAAGAGAAAATGGGAGAAGGGAACTGTCAACAACTGTTATGGCATCTTATCCAGGGAGTTTTGCTATAAAGCAGAGCGGAGAGATGGAGCAGATGCTTGGGGGGTAGGGGGAGGTGGTGGTGATGACGATAAAGTAAAGTTTTTATAAGCCAATAAGTTCCATAGCATGTTTGAATACTAATCTAAAATATCCAGAAGAGAGGGAGAAATTAACAGTAACTTTTGCTAATTTTTTCCAGCACCTCAAAGGTTAACCAGCTTGAGTTCTGCTATAAATACCAGTCTATTAATTATTTTCTATTTGAAAAGTGATATATCATGGGAAATTCTGTATTTTCATTCAGAAAATGAAATATGAAGAGGTGTAAAACTTTGATCTAATGAATCATATAAGAAATGTTATTTGGAGGAGATTGACATTCCATAGCTCTCTACAACTAGACATTTTCTCCTAATCTAATAATCTGTGTTTCCAGCTATATGCTGCTCACAATAGACAAAATTAAATAAAAAAAAACAACAGAAAGGGTGAATGACAAATAATAGAAAAAGAGATAGGCAAATGTTAACAAAATAAAGACTGATATAATCATTAATATAAAAAAATATTTCAAAGCAAAAAGCATTTTGTCAGCTAAAGAGTTAATACATAATGAAAACAATTCAAATCATTAGGAAGATAAAACAGTCCTAAAATTGTATATACTTCACAACATAGCCTCAAATATATAAAGCAAAATTGACTGAAATACAAGGAAACATTGACAAACAGATCACAGTAAGAATGTTAATATAATGCTTAGTAATTCATAGAAAATGCACACACACACTATCAGTAAGCTTGATCTGAAGGTCATAAATAGAACACTATACCTAATTAATAGGGAGAGTATATTTTTTTCAAGCCCAAATGAAACATTTGCAAATATTGACCGTGTACTATACCTATGAGCAAGTCCAACAATTGTTATCCTCTGACCATAACACAATTAGGTTAGATATCAATATAAAGACAGCATTCAAAGTATTCCATTTGGAGAAATTTAAAAACATAGTTCCAAATAACGGGTGAGTCAAAGATCAATCAGTGCCTTTTTTGAATGACTGGTGTCTATGTTATGCTGCTTGTTAAATATTTTCTTAATAACATCCTAGAAAAGACTAACATAAGAGAAATCTCTGGCATGATTAAGAAGTAAATAAGAAGAGAATGCAAAAATTATTAAGAATAAGAAAATACTGAAGATATACAAATATTTTTTAAATTGGATTAATAAACATAGATGACAAAAATTAAAATGAATACGAATAAATTTGACAACAAATTATATTCTAGGATAGTACAATTTATGAAAACTGGCTCAAAAAGATAGAGCGAAAAAGAATATCCCATAATAATTAAGGAAATTAGTTGAAAATATGCCCTACTTCCCCTTCCTCCCAGAAGAAAACATGAGCCCAAATCATTTGAGAGGTGAGTTCCTGTATCCATTCAAGGAATAAACAGTCCCCAAAATAAAAGCTCTTCTCCAGAACATAAAATTAAGAAAGAGAGAATAAATGAGTCTAGTATATTCTTTGATACCCAAACTGGACAAAGTAATAAGGGAGTATAAAATTATAAGTAAATCTTATTAAAGAGCACGAATAGAAAAATCTTATATAAAACATTACCACATTAAATTCTACAATGCCTTAAAACGTCACGAGGGCCAAATTGATATTTTTTCAAGAAAGGCAGGGACTTTCAGCATTAGAAAAATCGAGGAATGCAACTTCTGTTCAAGTGACATAGTAAGCAGATGCTTTAATAAGCCTCGTGGATTCCAAACTCATCTAAATCACAGATTCTGCATACACAGAGAGCATTCAAAAATGCTAACTAACAGCTCCATTGGTGCGGCGAGTTACACTGACACAGTTTACGATTTCGTAATATCTTCACATTACTGAGCTAAACTCTTGGTCACAGTATATTAGTTATTGAAAATGCAACTGTATTTTGTGTGGAATTATTACTGTGGTCATTTACAAAGTGGATTATGATTTTATTTCTTGTCATTGAGTTTATGTTTCAAATAGACACTAGTATCACTGCGATATTAAGATATCCTGTATCCAGAGAACTTACAAAAGTGTTACCCGTAAATTTAACATTTGCTAAAACTTAACTGCAGCATGTTTGCTTCGTGTTGTCCTGGAAAGCCGTTCCATTACCAGCTCAAAGTTTTCAAGAACTATTGCTCTTATTTGAGTTTTCTTCTTCTTGTGCCAATTTTTGCATTTCATATTTCCCCCCCAAAATGTTTCACCTGGGATTTCAATTATTCCTGTATGGTTGCTCATTGCTTTCTTTTATAATTTATAACTTCTACTATCATTGTAGCCATTTCTTTTCATTTTGTATTTTATATGTTCTTTTATTTCTTTGTCAGTCTCAGAGAAAGTTTATCTATTTGCACTAACCTTTTCAAAAAGTACGAACAATTTCCTTTGCAAAATGAGATAAAATATATATTTTTCAAATCTTTTATTTTAAATCTCCAATCTATTTTATAAAACAATAGATTGACTGAAATGATTAATAAGATAAATCTCTAGCATACGCTTAACCAAAAAAAAGTGGAAACAACATTAATACCGTAAAAACAGACTACAAAATGAAAACCATGAAAATGACCCTCAGAAAGCTATTATTTAATCTGTCAAGATAATGATCAGTCATGAAACTTTATTGACTTAGCATCAAAGATGTGAAATATGTAAAGCTAGAATTGGTAGGGTCTACTAGAATAAATGGAGAGATCGCATTGGGAAAGTGTTCTATAAATTATATCAAGAAAATATAAATCTCTAAGAAATCAACAGGTCAGATAGACCCAAATTAAGCAAGGATAAAGACAACTTAAATTAGTTAAGATTTATTTATCTGATAAATAGATAGCTCTGCATCCAATAGAGGATACACTGGCATTTAAAATGTATATTGGACATTGATAAAAGCTGACCCAGTAATAGGCTACAAAGTCAACATAATTCCAAAAACTTGATATGTTTAGGTGACATTTGTATAATAAAACGAAATAACGTCAGAAATCCACAGAACAATAGACTCATGTACATATATGGAGATGAGCATCTTGTTGGCTAATCTAGGCTGGCCCTTTTTGGGGTAACTGAAGTGACTTGGTTTGCTATTTCGTTCTCCAGGCAGCTGACCCAGGCATGTTCTCATGGTAATGGCAGTGCTTAAGTCAGAGGAAAACATGCAATACCTCTTGAGGCCAAGCTTGGAACTGACGCATTGTCATTTCCAGCTCATATTATTTGCCAAACCAAGTCAAGGAAAACTCAAGGGATAGGGAACTAGAGTGCTCCTCCTTTTTGAGAGAAGTTAGGAATTCACATGGCAAAGAATGGCTAGGGGAAGGGTGAAGAATTGAGACCATTAATGCAATCAGTCTACTATTTGAGAGTATAGGAAAGAGGACCTATTATAGTGCTTAGCAACTAGTAAGAGTCCATGCAATGCTTGTGGAAAGAATATGAGAAAGGAGAAAGACTACCTACCTGTGCCCTCTCCAAAGTAAATATGACGCAGTCTAACAGCATAGAAGATCGGGGGAAATATTTTTTCATGGGCAAATAACTCCCACCTCTTTGTCGAGCTAAAAGAAGAACAACAAATGCAGGATGTGTTCCAAACTGCGGGAACATCATCTTGATAAACTGTTAACACACTGGTATTAATGGTTGCTCTGCTATGTTTCTGTTTTCCTTTCTACTTTGCACTTCACTTTTCTCTCAAAGAACAGTGAAGGAACTTTAAACATTCTGTGATATTTTAGTCTTTACAGGAGGAAAAGTTATTTAAACTGCCTCAGAGGATTCCATGAAAAGGAACAGTTTTTCATCTTTGACATATCTATGACTTTATTAATAATGACATTTCTCCTTCTAGAGGAAAGTTTAGCAGCTTTTAGCTTGGTTTCTTAATCACTTAATTAAAATCTCACAGCAAAAGCTTTGTGCACAGTATGGCGAAAATAAGGGAAGTGCTGAAGGCCATCACAAAGCCCTGTGAATTGATTAAGAATTTTAATAATGGGTGATGAATATGATACTATCATGTAATAATGCTTTCATTATGTTTCATGATACTGCCACCTATGTATCCTTGAGCATTTTTCGTCTATGCTACACCTCAATTCAAAAAGGATTTGAAGCTGTAAGTGGTCTTGACTCATTCAAGTATTTTGCAATGTTAGGGATCCATTGTTTTATGATTAACTGCTGATATGCAACACTAGAAGGAAGAGAAAAAAAGGAATATTCTCACTTATTCATATGCCATATTGCAGTAGAAGAAAAAGACTGCATGAACGGAGGAAGACTGTGAAAATAAGAGTTCTAACAGTAATCTGAAACAGGATTCCTGATTAAAATCGGAACTCTCTATAGAGGAGAATTGTTAAATTTTTATGCTCCCTGAAATATCAGAATAAATGAATTACACTTTAGTTACATGTAAAGAATGCTTTATTTTTAGCGAATTTTGAAACACCCTGCACAAAAGATTAATAGAAGCAACAAAATGCATTAGACAGATGTGCTGAGGTACCTGCTCCAAATGCCAGCTGGATTTGTAATTACATTTTTGGAGAGACTGAAGACCTGCATGGCTACCCTGAAGGTGGGCTATAATATTTCTTGACAGTCAGTGCTACTTATCAGACACTCTCTTTTATATATAAGGACATATAAATATTTTTAATATGTAATATATGTTCTATTTAATATTTTTCACAAATTAAAGATAAAGCTTTATATTAATATAAAATAATGAAATATTAGGATACATACTCTTATATTAAAAAGGAGATAGATACATCAGTTTTTTCCGTAAGATTTGATTTCTATCACATTGCCTTTTTTTTTTTTTTTTAAAGATTTGATTTTTCCTTTTTCTCCCAAAGCCTCCTGGTACATAGTTGTGTATTTTTTAGTTGTGGCATGTGGGACACCTCCTCAGCATGGCCTGATGAGTGGTGCCATGTCCACGCCCAGGATCCGAACTGGTGAAACCGGGGGCCTCCGAAGCAGAGAGCGCAAACTTAAACTTGGCCATGGGCCGGCCCTGAGAAGTTTGTAAAATCGTTTGATCGGTAGACCTGCCATTTCTCTTATTAGCACAGATCCTGAACAAATGTATGTGCTGTTTAAATAATGTCTGATGGAGAGAGGAAAGCATTTCAACAGACAGGTGAAAAGGGACAATCAATTCAAAATTAGATGAGAGAGAAATCTCTTCAAAAGCAGCATGTTATGGGGCCGGCCCGGTGGTGCAGTGGTTAACTGTGCACCTTCGGCTTTGGGGGCTGGGGGTTCATGGGTTCAATCCCGGGTGTGGACATGGCACTGCTTGGCAAGCCATGCTGTGGTAGGCGTCCCACATATAAAGTAGAAGAAGATGAGCACAGATGTTAGCTCAGGGCCAGTCTTCCTCAGCAAAAAGAGGGAGATTGGCAGCAGTTAGCTCAGGGCTAATCTTCCAAACAAACAAACAAAAAAGCAGCATGCTAGATTTTCATATTGTTCACTAAAAGATGGTGGGTCGTGGATCTGCGTAAGGCCAAAAGATGACAATGATTTGCAACTGCAAAGATGCGCCTAAGAAAGTTGCCTTCTAAGGAGAATGACAGGGAAAGAAATTCGAAGCAGCAGAGTTCTCTCCTCCCTGCTCGCCTTTCCTGTGGTCAGGGGTCAGCCTTTCCTGGGGTCAGGGGTCGTCCTCCTCTGGTGCATCTGAAAAAGGAGGAGGGTTGGTCTCACGTGCCCTCCTCACTTAGCCCCGCGACAGCTCTCCACCCACCCTCACTTTGCAGTTGCTGATCACCGCCCGCTCCACCCACAGAGGTCACAGGGCACTCCCACAGCAGCTCTCCTTGACACAATGCTGTTTCTGCCCTGCCGACCTCAGCAGAAGGAAAATGAGAAGATGGTGCCATGTCTCTCACAACACCTGAACTTCATTCTCCACATATTGAAAGCTTCGCTTTACTGAAAGATTAGGAATATCTAAAAAGAATTATAACAAAGATCTGTGTAGGAGAGAGGAAATACCTTTAAAATTGTGTGCTAAATATGACTCTTTGGGGAGTCCAAGAAAAAATTAGAAGTTAGCCCTTCACAAAGGGACTTCTTATAAGAAACTCCCCTTTTCCAGCTTTTACCTTTACATCTGAGGGTCTACCGTTCACTCCGTCAGAGGTAATTACTGTTTTTAATCTCCCCGTGCAAATCTCCACCTCTCTTCAACAGGTTCCAGCTCCTTACCTTCAGAGGAATTTCTGCTCTGGGAATGTGGCCCCCTCCTCAAGCCCTGTAATTCATCCATCCTCCCAAATTGAATTCCTGAATATAGAATAACGACATCTCAGGGTGCATCAGCAGGAGACTAGCTGGGACGTGGCACCCCATTCTCAGGAGACCCAAAGTCTGGTCTGCTCAAGATTCCCCACCTCCGTGAGGTAAAGACATGCTTTCTTGGTCTTCCCCAAACAGGCTGTGTGGTTTGGTTTTTTTTTTTAACTCTACTCACATACAGACATACACACACAATTCTCATAATGTGAATGTAACATGTTCCTCCATAAATGAAACATCATATTCTCCCACTGAAGATAATGAATCACACTGTTAAAGTCAGTAAAGTCAGTTTCCCTTTGCTCAAACTTCTTTTTCCAGACAATGCGTTGAGCACTGGTTTTCAAAGTGTGGTTTGGGGATCCCTGGAGGTCCGAAGGCCAAAACTAGTTTAAAACCATAACTGAGACACTATTTGCCTTTTCAACTCTTGTAAGTGTATGGTGGAATTTTCCAGAGGCTAGATAGCATCTATTGCCATCATCATTCTGACAGCTAATGGAATACCTGCTTGTGGATCCTTGTATCTTCTAAAATCTTCTAAAGTAAGCTCTTTGGGGTGTTTATTAATTTTTAAGAGTGTAAAGAGGTCCTGAGACCAAAACATTGGACAACCACTAGCATAGAAGATAACAGATACAAAACTAGTCATTTCCACTCCTTTAAACGATAGACTGGGGGCCGGCCAGCCCTGAGGCTGAGTGGTTAAGTTCACACTCTGCTTCTGCAGCCTGGGGTTCATTGGTTCAAATACCAGGCGTGGACCTACATACCACTCGTCAGGCCATGCTGTGGTGGTGTCCCACATAGAAGAACTAGAATAACTTACCACTAGGATATACAACTATGTACTAGGACTTTGGGGAGAAAAAAAGAAGAGGAAGATTGGCAACAGATGTTAGCTCAGGGCCAATATTCCTCACCAAAAAAAAAAAAAAAAAATGCCATATTAAAAAAGAAAAAAACCAATGATAGACTGACCCACCTCTGAGGGACTCTCTCTAGGTGTATCACAAATGCTGAGAGTCCTACAATTGCAACTTTTCCTCTCCTTGAGCATATCAAATATCTGGCCCAGGTGTTCTCCCACACAAATCTTTGTAAGCCGAAGGCTAGCAGCGTGGTTTCCTTTTAGCCCAGAATTTGAAATTTTATTCTCCCCTACCTCCAAAGTTGAGATTTTCTTCCCCTAGGATAGATAAATATCTATATGTCTATATCTATATAGTGTATATAGTTTCAAACTGTATATATATAAAGTTTTATTGTTAAAACTATTTTTATAGTAGACTATCAGAAATCAAGGCATTTCTGTACATATTATGTCATCTCTAGATATCTAATAGATATTTAATAGATAAGCATTCCTATTGTACAAACTGATAGTTGGTCAAAGGATATACAAACAGCCCTATAATTTATTAGAGAAAAAAATAAAAAATAAACCAAAGAAATATGATTTTAAATACATTTATTTTTTATCTAGAATGAGCTATAATAGGTAACTACTGAGAAACTATCAGGGCTGTCATTTACCATGAAGATTGAAAGCAAACAGCCAGTCAACAATGACCATTCGATTATAGTTTAATAGTCAATGAAAAAATTAGCTTTCATTTTTGAATTTATTTTGGATTCTTTATATTCTAGCCACGTTAAAAATAGCAGGAAGGGAAAAAGGCAGTAGAACTATATCAATAAGCTAAAATTCATCTGTAAATTTGATTTCTGGTATTTCTATTCCATATGGCCTCTATGTGTACCGAGAGGTTTCCTGTTATTTACTTAGAAAGCACTTCTCTCCCTGACTACGGACCCATCCATTATTTTATCGCAGACCCTCAGAGGCAAAGCGTAGCTTGCGAACTTGTAAAACCCAGCTTCTTGTTCACAGACTCTTTATCACTTTAAAAGTTACCTTCCGGTGCCAGATGTGCTGAGAAACTGCTAAAAGTGAGTCACAACCAAAAGTAGTGGGGCAACGCAAAAAGACGCAGGAATTAGGAAAAAATATTTGAACTCTGTTTTATAATTAATGCTTGAACATTTTTAAAAACCAGGTTTGTTTTATGATAATTCAAGCATTATAAAACCTAGTTGGAAGTTACTTCAAAGTCTTTTTTGCTGCCTTTTCATTTTGTTAGTGTTAACACACAGCATAGAAATAGCAGGCATGATTTAGAACTGAAAACAAACCCAGAACATACACAGTTCCCAAGTGCCTGTAACTTGGAAAAAGAACAGAAATACCAAACCTCCCTTACTTTATATCTTTTACCTCAGTACAATAGTTAAAGCAAAAGCATCTTCTTTGTGTATCTGCACTGTGAAACGGTTTCAGTCTTTCTTGTTGTTGTACACACGTTTCAGGGTGCTAGCCAAGCCAAAACCCAATGCTTTAGAATTGAGCTTTCACACACATTCTCTGCTCAACTATTCAGTCCATGTGTTACGTTTATGCCTTCCTGATCACACCTGACCTAGAGAGTTGTGTAAGTGGGGCTGGGTCAATCAGATATTATCTTTCAAGAAATTTAACTAAGGGGAACAGATGGGCTGACAAATGAAAATAAGCTGGGGTACAGCAGCCCTCACTCCTACACACACACACACACACACACACACACACACACACACACACACAGTCTAGGGGGCATGCATAAGCCTTAGTTGAGACACAGGTCTTACAAGAAAATACTTGCCCTCCTCAAAATTCACCCCATCTCTCCTCCTGGCTAATGGATCAATAACTAGGATCAAAACCTCAGCATAGCCCAACTGGGAAAGTACTGACCCTACCAGAAGATAAAGGAAGTATTCGCATAAGGATCTGCAGGACCTGACAGGCTCCAGCAGGAACTGAGAATCCCTGGGAATGGGACCCGAGCAAGTTCTCAGAGCCAGTGTCCACTAATTGAAGGAGAGGATTAAAACTTAAGGATAGACTCTCTAATACTAAAGAAAATGTGCATAGCTGTAAAACAGGATCTACAGCCATTTACCAAGCTAATGACACTGGAAAAAATGTCTAGATCTTTCCAAGACTTATGTATACAGGATCAGATCTACTATTGATACTAAAGGGCTCCAAATGCTGTTGCAGTCCCCCTATTATTTAAGGACATATGGAGGCCAGGTAATAATGTCCTGGCCCAGATCCATCTCATAGTGAGGTTATTGGATCCCAAAATCCATCTGTTGGTAATTTACTGAATGCCTAACCAGAATGGATATATGTAGGAGCTGACAGCACCCTCGCATTGGCTCCTTGTCCTGCAGAGTAAGAGCTATCGTAGTAGGATATTCCAAGGGGAGGGCTCTGAAACAGTGACCTCTGATCACGACAGTTGATCACAATACAGCATTCTGCGTAAAACAGAGACAGCTGCAGCTCAATAACTTCAAGGTCTTGGTTATATTGTGACGTCCCCTTCAAGGTCAAGAGCACCTCATACCACTTATCACTAAGAAAGAGGCACAGAGCTTGGCAGTCAGCTTCAGGTTTTGGAGGCAGTATATACTCCTTGAGAATACTACTCCAATCTATTTTTATTGCAAATGTAGAGTGGGTGCAAAGCAATGGAAATCTACGCTATACAAGTGGGAGGCTGCTTGGGCCACGTGACCCAGCAGTTCTCATGGTGCTAGACTTAGCTAGGATGGATGAAAATGCAATATGGAATCTCTGGCATGCCGCAACAGGACATTTGCGCAGATCTCTAGGACCTAGAACTATGCCTTCAGAAAACAGTTCCCGGCATGCCACCTGCTCCTGGTAGAGACTGAGCATCTGAGCCTGAGATGCTAAATGGCTGTGTACCATAGCCACCATCTGTGAGCTGTCACATCTACAAGTTTACCATCTTAGGTGAGCACAGCAGCAATCCACTACTTGACAGGAGTGGTATATTTGGGATTAGGCCTTAGAATGTCCTAAGGACACAACTAAATTACAGAAAGTTATCTCAGATCTCTCTCCCCAATGTCATCTACTTCTGTTGTACTAATGATTCTCTCTTGTCTTCTACCAATGATTTCATGGTGGGTGACGTTAGGAGGTTCCTGATAACTAGTTGAACAGAGGAAAAGAAAACACAGCGTTAATTCAAAGATAGGTCAACTCTATATGTTGGTGCTGGTCAAACAGAGATTGCAGCTACTTTGCAGCCCCACTCACTGATGACACTCAAAGAGAATATGTATATATGTATGGATGATAGAGTATTGTCCAGTGGGCAGAACGTAGGTGCCTCTTCTCACTCAGGTTACGTGTAAAGAGAGAAAGAGCTTGAGGTAAGAATGTCTATGGAATCCTGAGCAGTGGATTGTCTGCAAGCATTGGATTGGCTGGATTGGCTGAGGACTAGAAGGAACAATATTGGAAGGTTGGGGACAAACTGGTCTAGTAAGAGGAAGCACCTTCTCTAGACTTGTCCGTTTTTCTATTGCCTTCTTTTTGTTTTCTCATTGATTTGCAGAACCTCTTTATCTATTTTAAATAAAAGTCCTTTGTTGTAATATGTACTGCAAATATCTTTTCCTACTGAGTGGTTTGCCATTTCACCCTCTAAATTTTGTAATTTGATGAACAGTCATAATTTTAATGTAGTTCAATATATGAAGTTTCTATTTTCCTTTAGAATTTTTGCTTTTGTACACTTTCTAATCTCTCCTTACCAGCATTGTCAAAGAGAGAATCTTTATTTTTATCCAGAAGGTCTAGTGTTGTATCTTTCACATTTAGATCTACATAACATTTGGTGGTGATTTTTGTGTATACTGTGAAAAGGGAGGCGGGGGGAGTGGTGAGGTAGGAGTTTTCGTTTGTTTGTTTTTAATATGACTATACAGCTGACTCAGTACCATTTATTGAAACACCACCCTTTTCCCACTGCACTGTAATACAAAATTTGTCACAAGTTAAGTGTCTGTAAGTGGTTTCTTTCTGGACTCTCCAAGTGACTCCATCAGTCTATTTCTCTTTGCTGGTGAGAAAAGCTAGCTGTTTGAATTATTATATCCTTACAATAATTCTTGACTTTCAGGCCTCCAGCTTCATAGCGGTGGCGACGGTTTCTTCTTTTCCTCTTCCTCTCTCTTCTTCTCCAATTGCCACACTATGTTTTGTCGTTTATGTTTGCTATCAATTCTGGAATCAGCTTTGAATTGTAATAAATGGTTACTGCTATTTTGATTGGATTTCACTGAATCTCTAGTCAATTTGGAAAAAATTGACAGCTTTACAAGAGTGAATCTTCTCATACGAGAACAGGATATATCTCTTTATATTTAAGTCTTTTCAACTTTCTCTCAGCAATACTTTGGTGGTTTCAGCATAGAGACCATGCAGATCCTTTGTTAGGCTTGTTGTTAAAAATGATTTTTAAAAATTGTAGATAATATCTTTTTAAAATTCTATTTTGTACTTGTCATTTGTATATAGAAACAAGGATTTATACATATTGATCTGAGTCACATCAAGTTCTGTCTCCAATGATTTCCTTTTTCCATGAGAATGTGTTACATTATTAAATGTCTATGTATTCTGGGTAATTTTGCATTCTATCCTGGCTTTTATGTATGTTATATTTTGAAGACTTTTGGCGCTGTTACATTCCCCTGAGAGTTATGTTTATTTTAGCAGCAATTAACTTGGTTGAATACAAACAGCAATTTTGTCTCTCGGGGTCGGCCACTCAAGTTCCAGTGTGGTTCTTGCATGCTTAGCTAGGCTGTTTCCAGTCCATCCTGCGCACTTTTGTTTCAGGTGTCATCCAGGCATTTGGCAAAGTTTATGTACAGAGTATTCATCTTCCGTTCTTTAGCATTCTCTTCCTATTTCCTCCCACTGTCTTTGGTAGCCCTGAACTCTGCTCTCTGGTTCTCCTAGCCGGAAGCACTGTGAGTTTTCTATTGAACTTTCAGTCGTGCCACATGGTATGACTGGGGTCTGCCTTCAGGCTAGAAACTATGAATTAGAGAAACTTACTCATCGCTGTTTCTTTTTTTCACCAGGTCACTCTTTCAGAATCCACCTGCTTTTAGTCTTTCCTGATTCTATTCAGGTAGTTTGGGATTCGTTTATCCACAGTGAATAGATTTGGTCTGATAGGAGCGTCCTGACCCTATCGCGGTAGTTAAAAAATTTGGCCGCTTGTCCCCTAAGGGGACAGTCAAGATTGAAGGGCACACTTTTCTGTTCTACACCTCTGTCCAGGATCGTGGGCCCTGAGGCCTTGGGGAGTTTGTTTGGCAGATGTAAACTGTGTTTGTCATCTCTCTGGCTCCACAGGATTGCCTGAAGCTCTGCTGTCTCCTCTGCCTCTCAGCCAGGGTTCTTGTCTCAGCCTTTTGCCTTGAGCAAATATAGTCAGCAAAAGCACCTAGGAGTAAAGTAGCTCTCTGGGGATATAGGCCCCTCTTGCTGCCAGGCAGATCTCTAATTTTATAAAATGCAAGCAGAATATATATATATATATATATATATATATGCATATACATATACAATATATATATACATATGCATATATGTGTATATGTGTTGGTCTGGAACAAACTACTCTATCTAGAAGTGGAAGTCTTCAGTACATTGTTTTGAATGAATGGACAGATGAAAATCCTTTAAAAAAATCTTTAATTGTATGTTGCCCTATATGTTGTACTGTGCTGTTCATTATTCAAAGCAAAATATATAATACATATACATAAAATGCATTTTCCAATTGAACAGGAAAAAATAATGAAAATACATGCAAAATATATATTAGAAAATAGTGTAGATATATAAATCACGCCACTAGATCAAGTTCCAAATTTTACTTATAGATTATAATGAATCTCTACAAGTGTGTTACATACATACATTTAAGAAAGAGAGACTCAAAGAAAACATAGCCTCACAGTCAAGTATGGACAGAGACAGTTCAAAAGACACTCAGCGTGAGAAAGAATTTCAAGAGTTTTTATTGCTGTTTGATTATCAATTGTAAGAAGCTACTTGGTAGAAGTATATGGAAAGTTCAAGGAGTCTTCTAGAGAAACTATGGCTCTTGTTTGTATAATGTGATAAGAACCAGTCCAATCTCCTGGAAAGTAGATAACAAAATGGTTAAGATAGATGATGTAGCTATTAGTCCAAAATGATGAACCAGATATTTCTTTTTTTCTATATCCCTGTAGAATATTTCTATTTATAAAGGTGAAACCGGCAGAGAGTTAGCCATTGATGATTAAGTAGCTAGGAACTAAAGTTTCTTTTCCTTTTTGCAATTACTGATTACAGCTTTTAGCTGTTTAACCCACCCGTTGTTAACAGTGCTGCTTAGGCAATATGCTATCTGGCTCCCACTAGGCTCCTATAGGTAACATCTTTCTGGGGCCTGGGTCACCATGGTAATGGGTGTATGAGCTGTTTTTCAGGAATTAGAACTCCTTGCCCACTTCAGCCCAGTTGAGACCACCAATTCATCAACTGGGCCCATGGAGATGTCCGATAGATGACCTTTTGATGTCAAGAGGCTAAAAACTCCCCCCTCAGATCATGCTAATGCCACCATTTTGTGAACGTGGGTCCTATGAAGAGGCGTGACGTCTGACTACTTGTGCAGATCATCAATTCCCTCACCTCTCCTCACCTCCCATCACCTCTCTCCACATGTCTGACCACCTTGTCCCCTATCCCATAAATATCCTTGAGTCCCTATTTTTGGGGGAGCAAATTTGAGGCTCATGCTCTTGCTTCCTCACGTGGCTTCCTTGTGAATAAACCGTCTCTCTGCTACAATCTCGTCGTCTCGGTGTTTGGCTTTCTGAGTGGTGGGCAAAAACGGACCTGGTTTGGTATCAAAAGTTCCTTTAACAATAGAAAAAGTTTAAAAGGTTAAAATTAAAAAAGGGACTTTTGGCTGACTTTTTGAATACTCAGTGTTCACAAAACCAAGTTTAATTCTTTTTAAAATTATTATTTACAGAATTCACATGTACTTGTAAAATTAATATGCTATAGAAGTTCTCAGTTAACACCAGTAAAAGACCTTCCCCATTCTCTTTACATTCCCATTTCTTGCCAACTTGAAAACAATGTTAAATGTGAATGTATCCCTGTGGGCCTTTTTCCTTGTGTGGATCTATATGTTTATATCTTTGTATATGTGTGGACATGTTTACATATATGCAAATTTATAGGTTAGTATTAATTCTGTATCTTTCTCTGAATCTTGTTCTTTTCACTTACTAATATTGAACATTTTCCATGTCAGTTTATAAAGATCTATCTCATTCTTTATCATGTTAGTATGGTGATACCATTTTTTTTAGTAATTCCTCTATCAGTTTACATATTTCCTTATTTTTGCATTTTGTATGAAGTTGCAATAAATATCTTTGAACGTTAATCTTTTGATAAATGTTTGACCATGTTTGTGGGGCAGAATAAAATAAATATGAAATGTATCAAAATGTTTGCTAAGATACCCTACAAATTTATGTTCCAACTACAGTATCTTTAAGTATCTGGTTCTCCACACTTAACACTAGGTATTATAAACATTTTAGTCAGATAATAGTTTTATCTCAGTGTTGTTTAATTTTGTTTTACATTTCCCTGATTTGCGGTTGATTTCTAGATCTTTAAATACCACGGCTCTTAACTCTTTACTATGCTGCAAACGTTTTCTTCAAGCCTATTTTCTAAATTTGGCAGATGATACCTCTGGGTGACCAGCATGTTTTTCAATTTTAGATTTTGTTTTTGTATTAAACTTCTTATGTACATTTTTCAAAACCTCTGGATCCTAAGTTATTTCATTGTCTACATGGTCTTGTCTTTTTAGAAAGAAATGTGTTAATGCTTCCCACAATGATTGTTGATTTCTCTAGTCCTAACTGCTCTATGCATTTCAAAGCTATTTTAGGTGTAAAAGTATTCATGACGCTTATCTTTTGTAGCTTTGCCTTGTTGTCTTGCTGAATGCCTTTTGCATTAACATTTTCACTTCTGCTCTTTTGTGTTCGTCATTTCTTGGTTTATATGGGTCTAACTACTGATGCTCCCTTTTGTTTTAGATGTTTCCTTAGAATCCGCACACAGATGGCCTTTGAAAAACAAAACTGAAAGGTCTGTCTCTGCATTTAACAAAGATATTTCATCCATTAAAAATTTTTTTCTTATAATTGATATATTTGGTTTATATTTCTTTCCTGTTTGATAGTTTTTGTTTTAGTTTTTCTGAAATTTGAAGATTATTTGAGTTGATTATTGTAGATGTTTTATTTCTTACTGCGTTCAATTTCTATTTAAATATTACTTTTCACTTTTTAGCAAGTTTTAAAAAATTAACCATTAAAACCTAGTTTAAAGCAAGTTGTTCTTCACATATAGTCATGTCTAAAAATTTTTCGGTAACTCTGGGAATTTTCAATTATGATGGTCTTACTGAGCATTTGGAAAGCTTTGGAGAAGCCAGACTAATGAGTCAACCTTAGTACATTGGAGGCATAATTATAAAGTGTTAAAATGAGTTTGTAAGAGAGCCCAGAGACAGAAAGTTAGGGCCGGATGTAAGCCATGTTCCCATTCTCCGTCTCCTCCTGCTCAGTGAGATACCCCAAGCACCCCAGTGTTCTTACACACTTTTCCTCCTTCTTTCCCATAAAAAGGAGCTGTCATGGGGCCGGCCTGTGGCCGAGTGGTTAAGTTTTCACGCTCCGCATTGGTGACCCAGGGTTTCGCCAGTTTTGGATCCTGGGCGTGGATATGGCACCAATATCAGGTCATGCTGAGGTGGCATCCCACACGCCACAATTATAAGGACTCACAACTAGAATACACAACTAGGTACTGGGGGGCTTTGGGGAGAAGAAGAAGAAAGAAAAGTTTGGCAACAGATGTTAGCTCAGGGCCAATCTTTTTAAAAAAAAAGAAAAAGAGAGACTGAGAGAGATAAAGTATTAAAAAAAAAAGCTGTCATAAAAGTTCCTCAAACTCATCTGTATTAAGACACGAGTAGAAAGGATTTAAAATGTTATTGGTATTTTAAAGAAATCCTGGACGAAAGAAACCAAGTTCTCATACGTGAAACTTCAGATATTGTTCAGTTGGCAGACATAGAAACTTCCAGCAGGACAAAGTTTTCTTTTGTCCCAGAAATCACAAGGCCAACTATTTTACCAAAAAAAAGAAAGGAAAAAAAAGACAGAGAGAGAGGAGAATATTTTATCTAGAAAATCAGTATGACAATATAAAATGTAAAGAAAATCCTACATTTTGTGTAAATGAAATAGTTAAGCTCGTTGCCTCTGGACTCAGACTGGCCAGGTTTTAATCCTAGCTCTGCGACTTCATATCTTTGTGACTTGTCATAACATCTCTGCGCCTCATTTTTCTCATCTTTAAAATAAATAAAATAATAGCCTGTTGCACCTACTTTGTTGGATTCTAATGATAGTTAAATGAGGCATTTCATATATATATATATATATATATATTCTCTCTCTATATATACACACACACACCACATATACACACACAAGTACACATATAATTTTAGCATTTAGCACAGTGCCTTCATGGCATATCATAAATGCTTAATAAATATTTTTACCAAAGAATATGGTATTTAGTTTTATATCTCATGATAGCTTCAGATAAAAATAAAAGCAACTGCTAATTGAGGAAATATTTCTCAAAAGTGAACAAAATTCTAAAAGAAATTTAGTTTATAGACATTCATAATGAAAACTGACTAGCAATATAAACAAAACCACTTTTAAATGACTTATACTGACTCCCAATAAAAAACAAACATATGACTTTAAACAAGGAAAATGCTACCTTCATGCTTAGGCAATTTTTTTTTACTTCTAATTTGAAAACAAACTCTTACAAGACCTCTAAAGAAAAAATGTATATGATTATCCCAAGATGGTCATTTTGCTTCGTTTCCTTGCCACTTCTTTACCAACTATATAATCATACTTATTCATGTGCTACTTAAGGCACTCGACTCAAATGAGATTGGTGGAACTCTAGTTCTAACTCCACACTTTATTGTGAATACAGATTTTTCAGTCTTTGGAGAAAAGTATTTATATGTTTATGCTGCAGTTTCTTCAGTGGGAATGTAGTAGATTTATAAAACCCCTAATTTGGCCCTGATTATGTCAGCTGAACCCAAAGATCTATTTGAAACACCTCTGGAATCTTTAAAGCCTGCTAAGCAACACCAGGAACTGGGATATTCGGATCAAACGGGTCTTGACCCTGCCCAGCCCATGAGGGATGCAGGGGTACCATGTGGCTCACATTCCTACATCGACCACCAGAAGACATTTTCCAAGTTTAAAGGGGAAAGCTTGAAGTTTGCCCCCTGGTCACAGACATGAGTAAGACAAGAACGTCCACTAAGAGTAATAATAGCTGAAACCCTGTCTCTGGGAATGAGGAAATTCCTGAATGTGGTGGCTGTCACAGAAACTTTCCTTCCATCCCACATTGCACTAGTCTTTGCTAGAATGTTACACATGATCTTTATACACCAGATACAAGTGGAGTTCCAAAAAGAAATAAGAGATATACAGAGCTTTTCATTTCGTTATGAATGTCCATAAGCTAACGTCTCTAAACAGAGGTCCTTGGCATTTGAAAAAGGGGGGAAAGTAAGGGTAAGAAAATCTATTCTCCTCTCCACCCACCTTTCCTTCTCTCTACCTCTGTCTTCTTATCTTTCTTTCTCTGTGCGTCTGTCCATCTCTCTCTTTGCCTCTTGATCTCTGATCTCTCTCTCGTACTTTTTCTTCTCATCTTTCGGGATATCTCTTTCCCTCATCCATTTTCTTGTAAGCTGCCAAGATGGGCAGTATGAGGAGATTTTCCACAAAAGTAAACAAATCATTATACAATAGCCAGCACATCTGTGATTGGAGATTACCTGAATTCCTTCTCTAAACTGTACCTCAGCTCTGACTTTTCTATCCAAATTTAGAGCCATCATTTGTTCTAGCCTTTCATCATTCTTTTCTGTATATTCTAAAAATATCCTAATTGACTGTTTAATTAGTCTTTCTAGACACATTAATTTATCCCCCTCAAAATACTCCTTTCACAATTCTGTTTTGCTCAAGAACAATAATGAGTCACTACTGTCTTTTGGGTCAGGTTTTAAAGAACTAGTCTAGCATTCCAGGTTCTCCTGTAACCACTCAATCACATTTCTGAATCGACCTAGTACAGCTCATCATCGGTAAAGCCAGCCCTCTTATTACATTCAATCACTTGATTTCTTCAGCTTCTCTGTGTTTGCTCAGAATATTTTCATCCCCTTAATGGTCATACTCTTTCATTCTATCTATAAAATCGATTATTTCAGTCTCTAAAGGACTTTCCAATTATAGCACTCTTTCATTCTAAGATTGAAATTATTTTGAGAAATGAGAGATAGTCTTTCTCACATTTATATCCTCAGTACTTGAGAACAGAACATTATTTTTGCCGTAGAATACCTTAAATGTTAGTTGAGTTGAATCACAAGTTCTATCTCTACCTAAATCTTCTACGAGGTGAGTCTTCCTCGAAAGTTCTAATCATGATAATAACTCCTTATTGCATATTTTTTCTTCGATATTATAAAAAAAATTATTAGACTACCCTACTATTCCATTTTTACCTTTTACATCCTCTATCTTTATATGATCTCCCAAATTTGAATATAAGCTTATGGGAGTGAGCATACATGCTGTTATCCCCTTTACGCCTGCTTAAATGAGTTTTATTAGGTTTTCAGCCTTTGAAGGTCCTTAGTGAGAGTCCTGGTGGCCTGATGGATGAATGCATGCATGCATGCTTAAGTAATTGATAAATGTTAATTAGAGCATCTTTGAAATATTTCTCAAACATATGAAATTTTTTTTTGTTTTGGTTTCTTGCTTACCTATCTCCATTTTACCTTTCAGTCTGTCATAAAAAATTAAATAATTTACTTTGACCCTGTCCTGTAAAGGTGAAGTACAGGAAGGAGTTGATGTCATTTGATTATTTTTTTAAAAAATGTCCCTTTTGTTTTTCTTAACTACTGCTGAAGAAATAAAGTTCGAAAGGGTGGGAGAAACAGGCGAAATTTAAACACATATTTATGTTTTTTCTTTGAATTTATTGAAAATCACAACTTAAAAAGAAATCCTCCAAGGAAACAGCTATTGTTGCTGCATTTTTTATAACTTTAAACTTTTCCAAAATATTATCTTAGATCTTATACCTTTTATAACAGTATAGTAGTACTAGGGCCCAACTTAACAAACCACAATATCTTAAGTAAACATAATCAACACAATTTATAATCTGAGAACACAATAATCATAGTTTTCACAAACTGTTTAGTATCATCCAGATTTTATGAATAGCTAGTAGAATAAATATCTTCAACATTTGTAAAAACATATCTCTATCCTTGAAAACAATTCAACTTTTCCAGTCTTAACCTACTTTAGAATTTTAATTTTTTGGAGTTTAACTTATTACATAGGGTGGTTCCATCTCCAGATTAAAAGGAAGAGCGAGAAGTTTATTCTAAAAGGTGATTTAAACTACATATTCTCATTATAAAAAAACTAAACAACATCAATAAAGAGAAAGCTTCGCTTCTCTGCATCCCTGCTTCTAATGCTACTGCCCTCCTACTGTTCACACTCTTCCATGGAGAAAATTTTCGTAGATTTACATAAATGTGTTTGGAATATACACAAATATTTAGTTTGTGATTTAGCTTTTTTATTTAAAAGTAATGCTTGCATATGGTAAAATTCAAAGAAGACAAAAGAATATGCAAACAAACACAGGCCTCTTTCTATAAATAGACTCCAAGTCCATCTCCAAGAAAAATTGTAAGCATATATATGTGTAACTGCATATGGGCCTGTGTGTTACGTATGTATATAAGAGATGTATGGAGATACAGACATAGAAATAGAAATAAAGTATACTGGGTTAATATAGGCTAATAGGAGCAGAATATATCAATATTTTTGGATCTTGCATTTTCTCCTTCATGGCAATCTTTCCAAACCGGCACATAAAGAATGATGTTATTCTTTACTACTGCATTGCAGAGTGGTATCGTAATTTATCCAACCCTACTGATGAACACTTAGTTTCTTTCAAGTCTTTGTCATCATAGATCATGCATCAATAAACATAGCTCTAAGTACATCTTTGTGTATATGAGTGTGCCTGTAGCAGAATTGTTGCATTAAAGGGTATATTTTTCACTTTGATATATATTGCCAAATTGCCCTGCAAATTAATCATAACAGTTTTGATAATGTCTTTCCACTCACATCTTCCAGATGTTCTATATTACCAAATGTCTTTCTGTGTGAAGTAGTTTAGTATAGTGATTTAGAGTTCAAACTCAGGGGACTGACTGCTGGGGTATGACAATTAACTCTGCCACTTAGCTATGTGTCAGGGCAAGACACAACTTCTCTGTGGCTCAGTTTCCTCATTTGTAAAACAAAACTTTTTTCATTCACTAAACATAGGGTATATATTGTGAGCTAGACACTTTTCTAAGTACTAAGGAACCAACACTGAACAAAACAGGCACATATACCCATATCTATGAATGTTAAACTCTAGAGGGGAATAAGAAATAACTACCCCTCAGGGTTTTGCAAGGATTAAGTAAATTGATTCCTGTAAAGTGCTTAGAACAATTTCTGGTACATAGTAAATGCTCAGTAAACACTTATTGTTGTTATTATTTATTATTATTATTACTGTTGTCAATATTACTTAACAAGAGAA
This sequence comes from Equus caballus, assembly GCF_041296265.1. Taxonomy (NCBI): domain Eukaryota; kingdom Metazoa; phylum Chordata; class Mammalia; order Perissodactyla; family Equidae; genus Equus; species Equus caballus. The sequence continues at coordinate 61,362,011 of NC_091697.1, forward strand.
AAAGATTTCTTAATGTTTTAATCTCTACTTTAATCATTTCATCATTACTGAATATATGTTCATAAGTTTAAAATAATTGAATTTCTTTTGCTGCAAGCTGCTGCTTTATGCCTTAGCTTATGTTTCTAATACATAGTGGTCTTTGTCTGAATACTTCGTAAAAACACTCTACGACTTTAAAAAATTATCCTTTATATGACATGGCATTTACCATGCAGAAATTAAAATATTTTTTCTCTTCAAATGAAGCAATCTTTCAATTGCTGCATTTCTGGATTTTATGTTTTTAGAATGGCTTCATTAATCCAAGATTATTTTTAAAAATCTCTTACTTCATTCTGGAACTCTAATACTCTTGCATTTTTAAATTTCATAGTGAATGTAAATTTCAGTTCATAAACTCAGGAGTGTAGAAATTATAATTTTATTTTTTGACTCAACATAATTTTTAATTTGAATCCCTATCCCACTTGGTTGGTGGGAAACCTAATCTCAGTCTTTTTGTTTGTCTTTAGTCTCCCTGGGATTCTGAAAGGTTCTAGGGGCTCTCACAGAATGTCAAGATTTGGGAAAACAGCCCATATCATCATTGATTCATGTGTCCCAACAAGGTTCACCTCCCATCAACACAGCACTTCAGAACTCACAGCTTAAAAAATGCCCAGCTGAGGACACAGGAGTCTTTTGTTGTCAAACCACCCATGACCTCATCTACCTAGATGCACTCCCCAGGCATTTCCTCCCTGGGGTCTTGCAGCCTAGCCAAGCGCATGAAAGGAAGTCTGCACAGGCATCTCCCATGTCTCTTTCCTCGCCCTCCTCTCAGTCCTCAAGAATTGCTCTCTAGTTTGAGATGAACTCTACTAACCCCTGATTCTGTCCCAGACATTTTATCAAGCCCATTCCAAAGCTTAAGTTTTTCAAAAATAAATTCAGAATTTCTGCTTAACCCAGCTCTGTCTCTTTCCTTAGGCAATGAGCAGGAAGCTGACTAAATACTTAAATGGGACAAGAGGAAATATAAGTAGAAAAAATACATAAAGCTGGATATTTAGTTGTAAAGCAATAGAAGTTAACTCTAGCTACATTAAGCAGAAGAATTATTTATTAAAAGGATATTAGGTAACTCCCAATCCAAGAAAGCTGGAGGACTTAAAATGGAGTCCTCGACATCTAAAATCAGGCCACAGTACTAGACCACCATAACATCACTGGTGCCTCCATTAAGTCCAGACTCCACACCTTACCCTGCCATGTCACTGGCCACTGGATATCACCACTATGGTTGCTGTGCCATTGTTATTGTTGAAAAATGGAAATCACTGCCACAACCACTACCATGTAGTTGACCATAATGATAATCTGTTGGTTGACTTGCCTCTTTACATTGTGATGTATTGACTGAAAGTCTATTTTTTGGTGATTGATTGGTGGAGCTTAAGTCATGGGCCATCAATGGAAAATAAACCACAAAGAGAGTGTTTGGCATTTTCAGCTTTTCTCAGTCATGTATCTCTGACACGCAAAGTGAGGGGTTGCCCAAACATAGGGTGGATATTTATGTGATTGGCACCCCTCAAGATGTTAGATATCCACTACAGTCCCTCACCTTTGGCTGTCCAAATTAAATATGCTAATTTGTGCTTCTAAGCTAAACAAACTCAATCCTGCCTAACTCAAGTAACTCTCGTACAATAAAAATTTAAAAAGCATGTAACAACTCTCTAAAAGACATACATTCAAAACGTTATCCGTCACTGCCTCCAGGTCCAAGTTCAGGATCTCTTGGAGACACACATTCCTCCTATCATTACATCATATTTCCATATGAGTATTCCTTAATATATATATAAATTTCACCAGCACCACCATACTACTCCTATAAGAAGAAAACAAATGTAAATATTATATAGCAAGGAAGAAAATGCAGGTATCTTCAACTAGTACCAAGACCTTTTCAGGTATTTATGATTTCCCTCCTCTATCACTTATTATATGATCTTTTGCTTCAGCCAGTCCCTCAGCTGAGTGGGGTAATACATCTGGTACTGGATAACCAACCATCATTCCTGAGAGATCTGAGCACATGTAGGTTCGACCTGTGGTTGCTGTTGTCTCCATTAACCTTTACTCTGGACTTAGAGACGTCAGGCTAGTCCCTGGTTTCATCTACACTTTCCCTTGCAACTACAACACAATTTCCCTTCAATCGTCAGGGTTAATCACCTCAGACAACAATATATGTCCCCTTCTATCTGTTCTCCCAGTGTCATAAGAGCTTGAAATGGGCAAGTGGAAATATTAGCTTTTAATTCAATGCAAACATCTCCTGTTTCCTGGCAAAAGAATGTCTCCTGGTGGAAGTATTCTTTTCTTTGGGTAGTAAGACCTCTAAATTAGCAAAGCCCAAGTCACAGGACAAATGTGGCAAGTGGATCAATAGATATAGTTGTGAGTGGTGCCACTCTCATTTCTTCTCCTTCGATTCCACTTCCTTGACATGTGTATTATGGCCATGTGTTGGTCAACAGCACAGAGCATATATTAAACACATCCCCTTGAGAGCCCTTGATCTGCCACTATGTCATCTGCTATTAAATGTACAAAACTGTTTTCAATTGACCATTCCAGGTGTCCAAATGACTATAGTGGTGGCTGTATTTTGGTGTTGGGGTGAATAGAAAAATCAGTGATTTCTATGAACTTCAGCCCATTGCTATACGATACATTTAAGTTGAGTTAAATGCTCAGAAACAGTGCTGTATGTCCATGGATGATGGTGCTGTAGAAGCAAGGTGGGCAAGGAAAATAAATCCGAATTTAGAATGCGTTCATTTTAGTGTGGAAAAATAGCTGTCCCCTTGGTTTTGGGAAAAGCTTGGGAGCCAGAAAGGATTAAATATTTGCTAGTTAATACCTCAAATTATCACCATATTTTAGTTAACCTGGAATGTATTTTGATTTGAGAAGTAGGAATCCAGTTTTATTCTTTCCCAAATAGTTAGCTAATTGTCACAACATTAATTATATAATTATTTTTTCACTAGTGCTTAGAAATTCTATTATCTTATACTAAATTTCCATATACATTTACTTTTACTTGTTTATTCTCCACTGAGTTCCACTGATTTGCTTATTTCTTAATGAGCTGGAGCTAAATCTCTTTACTCACCGTAGCTTTGTAACCAATCTTATACATGATAAAAGTACTCACTTACTGCATTAAAATATTATTTTACAGAATTTTTTTTTGCCCATTTGTGTGTGTTTGACTTTGCAATCAGCTTGATTGCTTCCAAAAATTCTTGCAGATATTTGTATTAGTGTCACATTAAATTTATAGATTAAGGTTGGGAGAATTGACCTCCATGAAATATTAAGTATTTCTATCAAAGAACAGGGGATGTCTTTCCATTAATCCAAGACTATTTTTACAGCTCTTAGCAGATTTATACAGATTTTATACATTTTATGACAGGTTTATTTGCATTTATATGTTAATGTGGATGTGAATAGTATCTTATCTGTTTTATTTTAAAAAACTTTGTACAAAAGAAATATGTCGAGGCTTGAATATCGATTTCACAGTAAGACATCTTACTGCATTTTCGTGCTGTTTCTGTGTTACTAACAGTCTTCAGGTTGTTCTCGTGAATTGATCAACTATGCAATCACCTGCTAATAATGAAAACATCTGGTCCTTTCCAATTTTTTGCACTTTTTGCCTTTTTCCTAACCAGAGGATATACTTTCAGAGTAAATTTAAATGATGATGGTATTAAGGGGCCTCTTTGTCTTCTTCCTGATTATAATGGAAATTATTCTTGTTTTTCAATATTTACTGTACATAATTTTGGCTTTCAGTTTTGATATATAGTTATAAAAATCAAGAATATAAATATCTATTTCTATTTTAGTAAGTTTTATATTAAGTTGGGAAATGATAATTAGTTTCATCAAATTCTTCTTTAGCTGTCATTGAGGTGACCATATAATTTTTTACCCTTCATTTTTCAATAAATGAAGTATATTAGTTTCCCTTATATTGTAACATCTGACATTCCTAAAATGAATCCCACTTAGTCATGGCATATTTCTTTTTAAATTGATAAAGTATGCTTATTCTTAGCACGTTATTAAAGATTTTCTTATTCAAATTTATTAGTACAGTGGGCTTATAGTTTTTAGTGCTCTCTTGTTCAGATTTTACTATTCATGTTGGAATGAATATAAAAAACAAAAATCACCACCAGGAGATTTACATCTCCCTTTATAAACAAATACTTTGGATAACATTGGATTTTTTTTGTCCCTGAAATAAATCATCTTCAAAATTGTTACGTGTGGGGGCTGGCCCCATGGCCGAGTGGTTAAGTTCCCACACTCCGCTGCAGGCGACCCAGAGTTTCGTTGGTTCGAATCCTCGGCGAGGACATCGCACTGCTCATCAAACCACACTGAGGCAGCATCCCACATGCCACAGCTAGAAGGGCTCAGAACGAAGAGTATACAATTATGTACTGGGGGGCTTTGGGGAGAAAAAGGAAAAATAAAAAAAAAAAAATCTTAAAAAAAAAAATGTTGCCTGTGCCAAGTCTGGTGCTATTTATTTATTTACTTGTTTACTTATTTGAGTGGTGTTATGGAGCAGAGAAGAGCTGATGTTTTCATAACTAATCTGTTCATTGTAGTTTATCTCCTTAATTTTACATTCCATATTAAGATAATACCAACAAACAAAAATTCCCACATGGACTTGATTTAGAAATGGGATTTAGGAAAGACTTTAAATTTTATTTCATCTACGTCCATCAGATAGATTCCACATCTTGCCCAAATCAAATTTAAAAATTCAAATTTATTTGCATTGTGTTTAACATATTATTTTGTAACGTTTCTTTTCATTTATATCTGTGTTTTCATTTTCATCTCCAATGTTATGAAATTATGACTCCATTTAAAAATTAGACTACATAATGCATTACCCAATTTATAGGTGGTTGTTTTCCAAAAAAGTGTCCTCCCTTTACTAAGTCCATTTTCAATTATCTTTCATTTATTGCTATCTTTAAATATTTGTTTATTTCAAATTTTACAGTGCATTTTGTGATTCTTTGTGCAGTTGCTTGTCGAGTACTAATTGCATTTAAATTACTTTGTTCATTTTCAGAGATATAAGGAATCAAAGCAATAAATTTTATTGTGAATGTAGACTCAGCTATATTTGTAAGTTTGATATGTAGACTATCCAAGCCTCATTATTTTCTTGATATTTTTCAATTTCAGCACTGATTTTTTTTAAACCAAGAAGTTTTATAAAGAGAAAATTTATATACAGTCATGAGTCACTTAACAAGGGGGATACATTATGACAAATGCATCATTAGGCGATTTCGTCATTGTACAAGCATCATAAAGTGTACTTGCATAAACATAATTGGAATAGCCTACTACACACCTAGGCTATATGGTACTAATCCTATGGGACCACTGTCATGTATGTGGCCCATCATTGACAGAAATGTCATTATGAGATGCATGACTGTACAGGGTGCCTTGGCATTTGGTTTCTATTTTGCTATTGACTTCTTATTTTTTATGTTGTTTTCAGAATAATGTGTATACTCTCCCTTGTTTGTATGTTTTAAAGTTTATTAAGGCAAAACATACAGAGTATGTTGTTCCTATTGACCTATCGTCAAGTTTATTCACTTTCTTCTGTCATTTCCGTTCTAATATTGAGCTCATCCAGGAGATTTTTTTATTTTAGTTATTGTATTTTTCAATAATGAAATTTCCATTTGGTTCTTTATTATAGCTTTTATTTCTCTTCTCTGACGTTCTATACTTGGATTCATTTACAGAATGGTCAGCCTTACTTCACAGAGTATGGTTATAATAGTTGCTTTGAAGTCTTTATATGATAATTCCAATGTCTATGGTATCTCAGATTTGGAGTCTGTTGATTTTCTTTTTCCTTATGAATCATTGTTAATTGTCTGGTCCTTAATATGTTTAGTAATTTTGATTGTATCCTGGACATTGTGAATGTTATGCTATGAGACTAATAGTCTTATCTAAATTTTATGAAGAATGTTGGTTTGTTGTTGTTGTTGTTGTTCTTTTAACAGGCAACTGACCTGATTGGGTTCAGACCATAAGTTCCTACTTGTCCTCTTGGGCTGGGCTTCCAGTATCAGTTCATTTAGCAACCTTTGCCGTGCTACTCAAGATCAGTCCTACATGTGTGCCACATCGTGGCCATTGTAGGACCTGCACAGTGACTACCCTAGTAGTTCAACTCTCAAAGCCTTTGGGAATGCTATTTCAGGTCAGATCCATGCATATGTAGCTTGAGAATGAGCTTAGAAGTACATACACAACTTTGCAGACTCACTTTCTCGAGCTCCCTCCTTTCTGCTTACTCCTTGACATTTTCAAGTTCCAAGGGTCTCCCTTCCTGGTCTTGGGACTAGAGAACCAAGGTTTCAGTTTCTACTCTGTTACATATTTCCCCTGACTGCATCTGCCTCTGGATCCAAGCAATATGAGAATATAAAGGAAAAAAAGCAATGGAGATTTGCACCCATGCTCTTGGGACTGTATTCCTCTAGTCAGAGAGTAGGGTTCTCCTCCCTCTGGGTTTTCATTGCCTGCATAGCCACTCCTATCATCACTGTCATAGGATGGTCTAGGCCTGGTGTGGGAGAGAATGAAATAAAACAAAGTAAAAACAGAGGATTTAGGGGCCGGCCTGGTGGTGCAGTGGTTAAGTTTGCACATTCTGCTTCAGTGGCGCGGGGTTCACCGGTTCAGATCCCGGGTGTGGACACGACACCACTTGGCACGCCATGCTCTGGTAGGCATCCCACATATAAAGTAGAGGAAGTAGGGCACAGATGTGAGCTCAGGGCCAGTCTTCCTCAGCAAAAAGAGAAGGATTGGCAGCAGATGTCAGCTCAGGGCTAATCTTCCTCAAAAAAAACCCAAAACACAAAAAAACAGAGGATTTAACATATACTCTCTGACACATAGGAGCCTCCACAGACCAGAAATAGAGGAATTCTCCTGGATCTTTTTTTGTCCACACCAGTGTGCAGTTTCTGACTTCAGGCTGCCTTTGAGTCCAGGTCAAGATAGATTAGTGGTAAAAAAAATTAAATTAAAAATTAAACATTGGAAATTCATCACCAATTCAGTGATACTTTAAGGTCTAGTTTCCTTTCCTAATCCCTGGACTAATACTTAACATTTTTTACTTTTTAAATTTTTTATTATTATTTTTTTTTTGCTGAGGAAAATTCACCCTGAGCTAACATCTGTGCCAGCCATCCTCTATTTTGTATGTGGGTTGCTGCCACAGCATGGCCGCCAACAAGAGGTGTAGTTCTGTGCCTGGCAATAGAACCTGGGCTGCCAAATCAGAGCATGCCAAACTTAACCAATAGACCACGAGGCTGGACCCTTAATATTTTTTACTAATAAACATTTTTTTTACAGAAGGTTTAGGTTCACAACAAAATTGAGGGGAGTACAGAGAATTGTCATATACCCATTATCACCCTATGTGCACAACCTTCCCCACTATTGACATTCTGCACCACAGTGTTATATTTGTTAATCAATGAACCTACTTTGATACATCATTATTGCATAAAGTCTGTAGTTTGCAGGAGGGTTCATTCTTAGCATTATACATGCTATGGGTTTTGGCAAATGTGTAAGGACATGTATCCACTATTGTAGTATTGTACAGAATAGCTTCACTGTCATAAACAGCCTCTGGGCTCTCCTTATTCATCCCCTGCCCTCCCCCCTCCCCAACCTCTGGCAAACACTGATATTTTTACTGTCTCTATCATTTTGCTTCTTTCAGAATGTCATATAGTCAGAATTATACAGTATGTGATCTTTTCAGATTGGCTCTTTCATTTAGTAATATGCATTAACTTTCTTCCACGTCTTTTTATGGCTTGATAGCTCATTTCTTTTTAGCGTGAATAATATTCCATTGCCTGGATGTACCACAGTTTATTTATCCATTCACCTACTGAAAGACAACTAGGATGCTTCCAAGTTTGAGCAATCATGAATAAAGAGTATGTTTAGTTTTGTAAGAAACTGCTAAACTGCCTTCCAAAGTTGCTGTACCATTTTGCATTCCCACAGCAATGAACGAGAGTTCCTGTTGCTCCACATCCTCACCAGGACCTGATCTTGTCAGTGTTCTGGATTTTGGGCATTCGAATAGATGTGTAGGGATATCTCACTGTTTTTTATTTTTTTATTTTTATTTATTTATTTGTTTATTTTTTTGGAGGAAGATTAGCCCTGAGCTAACTGTTGCCAATCCTCCTTTTTTTGTTAAGGAAGACTGGCCCTGAGCTAACATCCATGCCCACCTTCCTCTACTTTCTATGTGGGATGCCTACCACAGCATGGAGTGCCAAGCAGTGTCATGTCCGCCCCCGGGATCTGAACCGGCGAACCCCGGGCCACCAAAGCGGAACGTGCGAACTTAACTGCTGCGCCACCAAGCCGGCCCCTCACTGTTTTTTAAATTTACAATTCTCTAATGATGTATGATGTTGAAGATCTTTTCATATGCTTATTTGCCATCTGTATATCTTCTTTGGTGAAGTGTCTCGTAAGGTCTTTGGCCCATTTTTTAATCAGGTTGTTCATTGTTTTATTGTTGGGTTTTGAGTTCTTTGGATAATAGTCCTAGACGTATCTTTTGCAAATATTTTTTGCTAGTCTTTGGTTTGTCTTCTCATTCTCGACATTGTCTTCTGCAGAAACAAAATCTTTAATTTAAAAAAAGTCCAGCTTATCAATTATTTCTTTCATGGATCATGCCTTTTTATTTTATCTAAAATGTTATCTCCATACCCAAGGTCATCTAGGTTCTCTAGTATACTATCTTCTAGGAGTTTTATAGTTTTGCATTTACATTTAGGTCTGTGATCCATTTTGAGTTAATTTTTGCAAAAGGTGTAGGGTCTATGTCTAGATTCTTTTTTTTTTTTTTTCTTTTTTTTGCTTGTAGATGTCCACTTGTTCCAGCACCATTTGTTGAAAAGACTATCTTTGTTCCACTATATTGCCTTTGCCCCCCGTCAAAGATCAGTTGACTATATTTATGTAGGTCTATTTCTTGGTTCTCTATTCTGTTCCATTGTTCTATTTCTCTATTCTTTCACCAATACTACACCGTCTGGATTAATCTAGCTGTATAATATGTCTTGAAGTTGGGTAGTGTCAGTCCTCCAACTTTTTTCTTCTCTTTAAACACTGTGTTGGCTATTCTGAGTTTTTTCCCTCTCCATATAAACTTGAGAATCAGCTGGTTGACATCCACAAAATAACTTGCTGCAATTTTGATTAGGATAGCATTGAATCTATAGATCAATTTGGGAAGAATTGACATCTTGACAATATTAAGTCTTCTTATCCATGAACATGGACTATCTCTCCACTTACTTAGTTCTTTGATTTTGTTTATCAGGGTTTTGTAGTTTTCCTCATATTTTATTAGAATTATCCCTAAGTATCTGATGTTTGGGGGTGATAATGTAAACAGTATTGTGCTTTTGATTTGACATTACACTTGTTCCCTGCTGGTCATTTATTCTTTTATATGTGAAAGAATGTACAGAATCATTGAAGATGATATCAAAGATGATACAGACATGATTCTTGCCCTTTTGAAACTTACAGTGAGAAATTATCATATAGCAGCCAATTTTCCCTGCTCCATTTTAACTGGGTTGTTAGGTGAATTTTTGAAGGTAAAGAAGAATGTGAAGGTGGCTTTTCAAGGTGAGTAACCAGTGCAGTCAGTAGTCAAAGAGCAAGGCCTATTTGGAGAGCAATGAGGCACCAACATAAGACATAGGAAGAAGAATCAAGATGTGAATCCTCTGAAAGGTCAAATATGCCAAATTACGGAGTGTAGCATACCAACCAGATGTAAGAGTCTTTATGTTGCAGAATCAACAGGTTTTATAAACAATTGGATGTGGAGAGGAAGGAAAAGGGATGCCGAGAATGACGACAAAGATCTAGTTTATGGAATGAGGGCTATTTTCATGGTCACTTTAAAAAGTTCTTTTGGCAATTATCTAAGCCTGGGAATTAGGACAAAGAAAAAGAAAAGAAGATTTAGGAAATTTTCATTCTTCTCCTTTAGAAAATGAAAGCAAAGACCATAATAATATTTAAAGTTTAGATAGCAGAAATATTCTGTCCACATATTTGGATGAAAAAACAATAATATCTCCTGGTCAAAGTGACCTAGATAGGACTATGTTCCAATTTATTAATCTTTTCTTAAGATATAGGTGGTGATAATTAGTAGTTCACTTCACTAGCTGGGTCTTTGGAGGAAGTTAGTTAATGAGAGATAAAATCTGACCCCCTTCAAAAATCTAGTGAAATAGTTTAAGAAGAAGCAATAAATGAGAAGCCAATGTGTGTCTGCTGACAAGGATTTGGTGAGAGAGCACTCTTTAAAATCTAAGCCCTGATCACAAACTGGGGCTGCTGTAGTACTCGTTAGTTTCACATCCAAGACGTTTTCCAGGGATAGGAAAGGAAAGTCTGAAAACCTTATGGAAAAAGAGATGGCTGGTGCTTATCGTCATTTGGGTGCAAGATTCTCACTGTCATTTGCAGGCAGGAACCCCAAAACAATTATATTTTCAAAATTCCCAATAAATAGGCCTTGATTTTAAAACTCCCATTTCTTTTTCTCTTTCACACTCCTGTTGTCATTGAAATATGTAATTCTCCTGAATCATGAAGATGAGAATTAAAATAGAACGTTTGCAAATCACTAAGGGCAGCCTGCTAAAAAGCAGTCTGCAAAGTGAGTGATAGTATTAATCAAGACACCTAAACAAGCATTTTGAGGAGAAGATAATGAGTTCAGCTCTTGATGTGTTGTGGTTGGGAGGTCTGATGCACACTGAGATGAAGATTTCCAATAGGAGATGGGGAATATGGGTCAGGATTTCAAGAGAGAACTCAGAACTGGAGTTACATTTGGGAATCACTGTCAGGACAGAAGTTCCAGGCATGGTGCTGATCACCCTGAGAAGGTATACGGGACAGTATTGGAATTGGATCAAGGAGAAAACTCTGAAAACCACCAAAATTTAATCAGGAAGATTAACTGGAAGAGAATCCAGAAAGGAAGATAAAATATGAAAAGATAAAAGACTAAACTTTGGAGTCCTTTCCTCTCACTGTCTTCAGAGAGAGACACATTTGATTTACGTTATTTGTGAGTTTCTTATGCAGTAGATGACAAGGAAAATGGGGATGAGAGATCCACTTATGAATTAAGTTCCAAGAAATTTAACTATAGATGCATGCCAATCACAACAGCATCAAAAAAGAATAAAATACTTAGTAATAAATTTAATTTCAGAGGAGTAAGACTTTTACACTGAAAACTGCAAAATATTTCTGGAAGAAATAAAAGATCTAAATAAGTGGAGATACATTCCATGTTCATGGATAAAAAATCTTCATAAACATCTGACACAATAATGAATAGAAAAAGACTAGAATGCTCACTATAATCACTATTATTCAATACTGTATTGATGATCCTTGCCAATACCATAACGTGTTACATATACACACACACATAGAGGAAACAAAGAGCATTGACTTGATTTACAAATGACATGGTCACAAAGAATATTCAAGAGGCGACATGAAAAAAAACTAGAGCCAATATTGCCAGACACAAGACACTAGACTAATTAATAAGTAAATATTCTTCCAATCTATCAGAAATAAGAAAATATAACAGAAATGTTAGATTTTGGGACTCACCTATAAATAATTATAATTAAAGTTGGAAAAGTTCTTAATGGAAAAAAAATTATAAAACTTTATTGAAGACATAAAAGAAGATCTGAAGCAATAGAGAGATTACAGCTTGTCGGGAGAGGAACGCTATCATAAGGATATCAGTTCTCCCTAAAGGAATCCACGAAACAATTGCAGTTCTAATCTAAACACCAAAAAGAACTCAAACCTCTTCTAAAATTCATATCAAAAGAGTTAAAAGGAAAAAAAGGCAAGAGAAGCCAGAACTATCTGATGTCAAGATTTATTGTGGAGTTGTACTAATTTTCTTAATGTTGTATTGATGAAGGCACAAATAAATCATCCTGTGGAATAGACTGGAAGCCTCAAAAATAGACCCAAGCAGAAACGGTGATCTTAAAGAAGAGATGTTATTTTATACCATTTGCAGAAGGAATAAATGGTGTTGATTTTCCATATGGATAAATTTAGATGTCTAGCTCACAAACAAAATTCAAATGTAATAAAGACCTACATATGAGAAATGACACAAATTTTAGAAGAAAATGGAATAAATATCTACGACTAGGGATAGGATAGGTGTTTTTCAAATAACACACATGAGAAAAAGATTTAAAAAGAGATCAATAAATTTCATTACGCTAATATAAAAAACTTATATATGCCTAAAGATAGCATAATCAATGTTAAAAGACAGGCAACAATCTAGAAATATATAAAATAAAAACCCAAATAATCAATTAGGAAAAGACAAACAACCGGTACCAAAACACTCAAAGGATTTAGAACACTAGTCTCAATATAGGCTCTCCGAAAAGTAAACAATCGCAAAAATGTTTATCACTATTATTCAAGGAGGTTCAAACTACACCAACAATTAATTACCATTTAACACCACTGGCAAAAACTAAAGCCTGCCAACACCAAATATTAATTAAAGTACTTATATAGCTAGTGGCAAAAAAAAAAGGTCTTTCCGATTTAAAACGTAATTTGGCACTATCTGAGAAAATGTAAAATGTAAATGACCTATGATGGAGCATCAAACCTGTTTAAGTAAAAAAGGCAATTTATTGCCTAACGTACATTGAAAACTCAGGGACTATATCCAGAATTTAGGACGTTTAGACCTAGTGGTGCAACCACTATCAAATGGCAAAAAGAGAGTAGAGCCCTCCCTTTGAAATTGCCTTCTTAGTAGTGTTTTTCACGGTGTTGGCATTCTCAAAAACATAGTGTTTTCCAGGTGGCAAGAAATTTACTGACCCTTGGAGTAAACAAAAGGCAGCTCTTCCCCTGTAGTTTCAGCAAAAGTCCTAGCGTGTTCTCCAAGACAAGAGACTTGGTAGGGTAAGCCAATTGCGACAATTGGCTTAGAATTTTCCTGGTTTTGGCCCTGAAAGCCCTGCATCTCAGGAAGCTGCTCAAACCAGAATGATTTGCCCAGGACTATCTGGGTTTTAAAACTGAAAGCCCAGGGTCCTGGGAACCATTGGCTGCCCTACGAGATGGGGACATGTGGCCACGTTCCTCCCTATGGGGATGGACAGAGGATTTACTAAAGAAAAGTAGGCCGAGTAGATAAAATTGAAGTGCCTATAGAGGATTTGGGATGCGTGCATTGTGGTGTTCACTCAACTCAATCTGGCTGCACACAAGAAACCCGCAGCTAGAAAAAACGCACAAAGATCTTTGAACAAAAGTGAGGTTTTCCAGCAGCCTCATCCTTCTTTTCTCTACCAGAACATCATCCATAACTTACATATACACATTTGCTGTATGTTTTCTTGTGTCTTCTGGTTCATTATCTTAGAAAACTGCCTAAAGGTGTCATGGAGTGAGTCCATTTGTCGCCTTCCATTTTTAATTCCAGGTTTTTACTCATACAGTGGTGCATATTAATGTCTTGTACTATTCTCCATTCTAGCCTCACTTCAGATTTTTCTCTAGGTAACTGTTTTTCATTAAACTTAAAAAGGTCAGTGAAAGCTGAATTTTACTGTTTACCTTAACAGAGCTGGTTGCCATTGCAGAAATCCGACTAACCCTACTTCTAAGAAAATCAGTTTGCCTGCCTAGTTTCTTTGACCAACATCTGCTTCCTCCTGCCTGGGGCAACGTCCAGCACACAGTCTGTGGTGCTGCGAGAGTGATGAGCTCCTCATCTCCCCACAGCAACAGCGATAACAACAAATGGTTTGAAGTCTGTAAGAACCAATTTCTCCAGACTTTAAAGAAAAATCAGAAGTTGTAAATCAGAGTATGCAAATAAGGAAATCAAAGAACTGTTTGTAGAGCTGAGAAAATAGACAGCAGATTTGCAAATGTCTATAACCAGCAGGATTTGGTAAACACTGGAAGCAGCATGATTTTATTTACATTTATTGTAAGCCATGAGAATGCCTGGGTTTTCTTAAGAGCCTAGCAAACTTTCTTAAATAAAACTCAATTGTCTTTCACTGAAATTCATTTCTCAGAACCACAGGTAAGTTTTTGTTTCAAGATTGAGAAGTTAATCTCCCTTTGGTTGTAGTGCTAACCTTGATGCCTCGCTGACTATCAGCCATACTGAATAATCAATCACGATTTTAACTTTAATTCAATTGATTGAAAATGGAGTTTCTTTCAAGACAAAAAAAACTTATTGAAATAAATATTATCTTTTCAGGAGTTAGCCCTGAATAATAATAGAAAACCATCTTGCAATGTCAGTTGATCATAAACTTTATGTGAGGCACCATAGTGAAGTGACTGTTAGAAATATGCCACGAAGGGAGACTGTATTAGGAGAAATAGACACTTCTGTAGTTGAGACTCTCCTCTTTTACTTCACCTAGTAATTATCTGCTCTGTGGTAGGCAGAATAATGCATCCCCCACCAAAGATGTCTAGGTCTTAGTTCTTGGACTCTGTGACTATGATATCTTACAGGGCAAAAAGGATTTTGCAGATGCGATTAAAGCTCAGGAATTTGATTTAGGGAGATTATCCTGAATTATCTGTGTGGGCTGAATCTAATCACATGAGTCCTTCAAAGCTGAGAACCTTTCTTGGGTATGGCCAGAAAAGTGAAAATGGGATAAAGGTCAGAGAGATTAATATTGCTGGCTTTGAAGAGGAGGAAGAGGCCATAAGCCAAGGAATGTAGGCAGCCTCTTGAAGCTGGAAAAGACAGGAAAATGGATCCTTCCCTGAAGACTCAAAATGGAGCAGAACCCTGCCTACATCTTGGTTTAACCCAGTGAGACTCATGTCGGACTTTTGACCTAAAGAAGTTTAAGATAATAAATTTGTGTTATTTTAAGCCACAAACTTTGTGGTAATTTTTACAGTAGCAATAGGAAACTAATATAGCTCTTGTTGTCTTAATAAATGGATATCCTGAGACCTATAAATTTGTTAATCTTTATGAGACTATTTTTCCTTTCTTCTCTTCAAACGTCTCACTTCATTAGAATAGTGTTACCACAGTATGAAAACAAGTTTGTGGCTTATCGAGGTCTCCAATGTCCTTATATTTAAAGTTGAGCTCATTATTTTATCTACAGAGCTTTGAAACTTCAAAACTTCACAGCCGAAGGTAATCTAATCCTTTAATTCACATTTATACACATTATTCACATAGTTATATGTATATATTCTTATATTCAATAACTTATGTTTAAAATTACATAAGGTATAAATTACTCTCACATAAAGCAAATGACCTATTCAAATATTGTCTGCAGATCTCACTAGTGTAGTCAAATTCTTCCTAAAAGGCATACGTACAGATCATAGAAATAGATCTTCACCCAAAAGAAGTGTGATACAGGAAGACAGTTGTCTCATTCCAATGGCATTTTGTAGGCTAAACATATTGATGGACTTTTGAAATAGTTATTTTAATCACTCCACTGAACAACAAAATCACCTATTAGCCACATCAGTGGAGGAAAGCTTGGAAACTCATTTCATCCTCTATTACACAAAGCCTTTCTCACCCAGGTTGTTCAGTACTAAAATGTGTCCATCTCCATGAACATAGAAAAGACAAGACCCTTTTTCATTTTTGGAAAGTTAGTGCTGGACCTCAGTTAAGAGTGGAAGATGGAAGACTTACGTGAAATTTGAGTATTTGGATGAAGTTACCCTTCAGTCGATACTACCATCCTAAGCAAAACATTACATTTTTCCTGTATACACATAGTTCCAAACCAAGGGTAAAACAATTTTGTTGTTTTCCGTTTTGTTTTATATTTTTAATATCAACAAGGAAGCTTAATTGAGCAATAGTTTTATAATAAGTAGTACTTTTATAATAAACACAAGAGAATTCTCAAACAATTCTTCCTGATACTAGAAGTCTAAAGGGACTTCATCAAGAAATTTGCTCCCTAGAAATTCTATGATTAAAAATGACTAGCCCTTTTGGACATTGGACAGAAGTTTAGGTAAGACGACTTTAAGATCACTGGGTTTCTACTACGACGCAAGCTTTAACCAATGCTCAGGATGAAGAAATAAGCTCCCACTTTTGTGCTTCACAACTACAACAAAATTATTAAGAAATTAACTTTAAGACCAGGAAAATATTCTCCTGATGAAAGTGAAGCAGAACAACTAGAGACCATAAATGTCAAAGAGAGAAATCTTAAAGAACACTAGAAGAAACCAAAGGAAATTCTGCAAAGAATAGAAGATTTTGAAGATTTAATGTTTTTTTCAAAAAAAACCCAGAAATTTTTTTCAAATACTTGTTAGTAACATTGCTTGGAAGGTGGGAATTTTGTTTGTTGTTGTACTAATTTTTCAGAGAAATTATTTGAGAAATTATTCTTAAACATCAAATATTTAGTAGATTCTTTTGGTGACTTATCTGGTTGGGCTGAGGTACCCATTCTCCAGCTGCTGCAGGTGTTAGCTGCTAACAATTCACAGCTCACCCTTCTCCTGTGATTTCACTTTGGCCTGAGTGATAGCTCCCTCAGGCATGGCTCTCAGAGGGGAACTTCCTGACAAAGGCGTACGTAAGCTGGCCCTCTTGCTTCAGAGTGACTCTGTGGTACCATTCATACATCAGAGCTCCCCAGGGTATTAGGACAAGGCCAGGCTTCAGTTGCAGCCCTATCTTGGCCGAGCTTCCCTGTCTTATTCAGCTCAGCTCACTCCCTTAAGATCTCTCTTGAAAACACTCCCTCAATAAGTGCCTGTGCAAGAGTCCTCCTCTCAAGCTCAGCTTCTAGGAAACCAAACCTAAAACATAAGAAATGGAAAATGTAGAAGATAGAGATGGAAGATGGGTGGCCAGGAGACATAGATATGAGTTCCAGAAAGAAAGAAAGTAAAAACTAGGAGAAATGATGTTTAAAGAAACAAAAGGAATTTTCCTGACTTGAAGAATCTCTTGAATTCTCAGATTCAAAGGATTAACCAAATAAAAGGAATATCCAAAAGTCCACCACCATCATCAAAGAGTATTTGGAGGTTCTAATCACTACAATGAAGTCAGAAAAAGCAGCAACAACAATTAGAAAAACAAGAAATAAAATCACCATAGTTTGCAGATGATTTGACTACAAACCTAGAAAACCTGAGGAACTCGAGTGGGAACTGTTGTAACTAACAAGAATTCCAAAACATGGTCAGAGACAGGCTATGTAGTCAGCAACAAGGAAAATCAATAACATTCCTTTATACTAGCAATAACTACTTAGAAAATACAGGGGAGGAAAAATATTATTCACAGTAGCAACAAAAATTATAAAGTTGCTAGAAATAAAATCAACAGGAAGTGAACGAAGTCCATTTTTAAAAAAAATTTATAAAGCTTTACCAAAGGACACAAAACAGGACCTCTGGTAGCAAATAAGGTACCCAAATGAGAAGAGTATAAGGATGTCGATTCTTTCCATGTGGAGAGAAAAATACACTGCAATACAAATTTGAGCACCAATCTTGGGTTGGAGGGGCAGTTTTGTACTGTGTACAGAGTCTTAAGAAATTAAAAATGAAGTTCATCTGGAAAAATAAATTCATGAGACTGGCCAAGAAAAAAATAGATTATCTCCTACAAGTTATTCTCTTATGAAAGCTCTGCACAAGCAAAGATATATTTTCTACACAAAGGAATTAAATTTTTAAACGTGTTGAATTATAGAACCAAATTCTAGCTTATTAGAGTTGTCTGAATTGCTTATGGGTAGGGTAACTAGGTAATTTTCCATCTAAATTAAGGAGACTGAAAGAAGGAACTATTAATAATTGTGGTGGGATAACAGGTGTTAACAGGCCTGACTTAGTTAAACCAAGACCCACAGTTATATTATTAATGGACCATATCTTATTAGAAAACAGCTTAGTATTAAGAATCTTAAATGAGGAGTTAGGAGGCTAGTTATCTCATTAATAACTCAAAGTATGCCCTTAAAATAAAAAACCAGCTAAATTTCTTTAAACTCATTCCAGCCACTTCAAAGGATCAAATATCACTACACTGTAAGTATAAAGTATTAAAAAATTATTTATGTAATTTACCAGTTCACTACTCCTATGGGACAACATACTCAGAGACAGAAATTTGCGCTCCTGTTCCTCTTCCCAAATTATTAAGTTAATAATGCACAATAGCATGTTTTATTTAAATACTTGTATGATACCTGAGTATACAAGTTATTCCAACAACAACTGTGTTTGGTCAATGTGGGGGCACTCTTTATAAGGCTCTCTTAATATGTATACATTTGTGCCCAAATTGCACTTGAATTAAAAGTAACTGGAATAAGTCACCTTAGCTCACCTAATGCAGATAGGAGCTCTGAAGCCCTCAAATTAATGACTTAGCAGCACTAACATGGCAAGTTTGACTGAGCACTTTAAAACTCTTTTCAAGGTGTTCACTGTGTTACTTCATTGATATCCAAGTCCAGAACGCACGAAATGTTTCTGTAATTAAAACAGGGAGTCACGACGGAAGAAATTTAAAGTGCAATCTCGCCACAGAGCTTGAGCATTTCCTTCATAATCTCAATGACTATCATTCCTATATTTTTTAAACACTGATATTTTTAACCTCTGTTACTGGCTAACATCAGGGCTGATATGAGAAAAAAATTTGGATCACATGACAAGAATCTGATAATTAAAATATGAAGAAAAAAACAGATACCACTTTGTCAGTATAAATTTCAATTATATATTGAATTCTGAGAGAGTGTTCCAGTTACTACAATTTTCTATTCCACTGACGGTTTCTATTGAAACATTAATAGAGCATATAATTACATATTCCTGATGATTTTAGTGGATCAAATATAACAAAAACTTTTAACATTCTTTACATTTATCACCATCCTGAACAATAATCTTTGCATAATAATACAGGTGTAGAAACTTACCAATTCAGTTTAAGTGTGCACTGAGCCCAGAATGTATCCAGTAATAGCTATATTAGTTTCCTATTGCTGCTCTAGCAAATTACCACAAACTCAGTGGCTTAAAACAACACAAATTTATCATCTTATAGTTCTGCAGGTCCGAAGTCCAAAATCAGTCTAACATCAAGGTGTCAACACGAGCATTCCTTCTAGAAGCTCTAAAGGGAGAATCTTTTTCCTTGACTTTTCCAGCTTGTAGAGGCTGCCCACATTCTTTAGTTCATGGCCCCACATCACTCCAACCTTTGCTTCCATCATCACGTCTTCTCTTACTTTAAATCTCCTGTTTCCTCTCTTACAAAGACCTTTGTGACTACATTGCAATCACCTGGATAATCCAGGATAATCCACTCATCTCAAGATACTTAACTAACATCTGTTAAGTCTCCTTTACCGTATAAAGTAACATAGTTACAGATTCTGCAGATTAGCATGTAGACATGTTTGGGGGCCATTATTCACCCTACGATGATGCCATTTGAAAATACAGCTGATATTTTAGCTTCTATCTCTTTACATTTCCTATTTTCTTCTAAAGTGGAAAATGGCCAAAATGAGGGATGAGGGAAGTAAGGGTGGATGAAACTCAACTCATTGTTCTGCTTAAATGAGTTCCAAGATATGCCTCTTACCTCTGGCAAAGAGAAAGCTACAGGGGCCGGCCTGATGGCACAGTGGTTAAGTTCGCATGTTCTGCTTCAGCGGCCTGGGGTTTGCCAGTTTGGATCCCCGGTGCAGACCTACGCACAGCTCGTCAAGCCAGGCTGTGGCAGGCGTCCACATATGGGGTGGAGGAAGATGGGCAGGAATCTTAGCTCAGGGCCAGTCTTTCTCAGAAAAAAGAGGAAGATTGGCAGCAAATGTTAGCTCAGGGCAAACCTTGCTCAAAAAGCCCCAAATAAACAAAAAATAACAGCAACAACAACAACAAGCTACATATATCACGAAATACAATTGCAAAAACAACACAGGTAAGACATGAGCCTTCTCCAGATTCAAGTCTTCTAAGATTAAATGTTTCAGTTGATAAATGCTCAGAGGCTTGACTGTCCTACATAAAACTAGAATAACCTAGGGTATTTATCTGCTGTCTTTCCTAGGACATACCAACATCTATAAAGGAAAAAAATGATCACAAGTATTGGCAATAAAATAACACCAAAAACTGCAAAAAATGTTCTGAGAAATGTAAAGTACTTCTCATGGGTTACCTCCAAATATCTTGGTATGGTTTAAAGTCATTACCCCTACACTGCGATAGACCCAGAGAATATAAACTGTTCTTTCAATGTTGTTCAGATATTGAATGGTTGAGCTAGAAACATATGCAAGTCTCTAGAATCTTGTCTGTATGCCCGTTGAGTGAGAGGAGGGGAATGACAGAGGGAGGATGAGGGAGGGGCGAGGGGAGTTTGAGGAGTGGGAAAACGGGGAAGCAATTGGCCAGCTATGCTGCTTCTGAAGTTCCAAGATAATAAACCAGACAGATTGGATAGCGCCTAGCCAAGCAAATCTCTAGTTGCTGAGTGAGGGAACAAAATAATCCCAATGGTAAAACTAAGAAAATACCCGCTGAAGTCCTGCAAGTATTATTTATTCCTCTTACAGCAGCATTTGATGATGAAAGTACATATGCATGAATAAACCATTCTTAAGAACTGGAAGGAAAAACAACACACATTTCACCCAAATCTAACAGAAAAAATGCAGGTCTTTCAGTGCTTAGGGAACACATTTCTCCTAAATATATGTCAACTGCTAGGCTTTTGTGGTCTTTTGCACCAAGGTTGTCTTTTCTAAAGAACATCATCAGTGGGAACCCAAGAAGTCCTAAAACAGTCTTTAATCCTTGGAGATTAATGTCATATTAATAAAAGCTCAGAGAATACAAGTTATTTGGCCCATTCATTCAATTCTCCTATTAATTTGTACCCAATAAATCTAGATACTCCCAATTTCCCTACTTGCTCTCATTTTCCAGTCTATGCCTTTGCCCACCCTATTTCTAGTACTTGTAATTCCTTTCTCCATCATTTCCTTTTCCCATCCTAATCTTGAGATTGCCTGGTTGTTAAGACCTGGCTCAAAAATTGCCTTCAGCTTTATGTTTTTTTAGATCAGAATAGAACAGTGGTTAACAGGTAGATTCTGAAATCAGACTGAATTTGACAGCTAGATCAACTACTTTCTGGTTTTGGGCAAATTAACCTTTTTCTACTGCTGTTTCCTCCTCTGTTAAGTGGAGGTTGAAGGTTTAACCCACTACAGGCTGCAGTGAGGTTTAAATAAACTAGTATAGGTAAAGCACTAGAACACTGACTGATTGATGCATAGTCAGCTCTCAATGAGGGTCAGCTTTCATGTTCCCAAAGTGAAACTAATCACTTCCTCTTCTGACTCCAATTGCACTTTTTGTTCTTTACAAATCTTCCCACCTTGAACTAGTTATTAATGTATACATTTTATCTGCATGCCCAGTTGTGTCTTCTCTGAGGATAGGATAAAAGTCTTCCTTATTTTTCGTCCTCTACAGCCCTTGCATATTATAACAATGGGAAAGCTAGCATTTATTGACCACACAGTACGTTCCAAAAATTATGTGAGATTTTTATATGCATCACCTCATTTAATCTTCGTAATAACCCTATGTGGCAAGTAATATCAGTCATCCTCACTTTACAGATGAAGAAACAGATTTAGAGAGATAAACTTGCTTAACGTTACATGGTTAATAGGAGGTTTTGATTCTAAATCCCAAACTTTTAACTACTATGTTATATAATCTGCTAGTTGTTATACCGCAAATGTGTAGAATGACATGTTGAATGACCATAATCTTAACCATAAAGATTTTTACAGTCTCTGCTGTGTGGTGGGCACATTATAAATAACCACTACCTGTCTTGGAGAGTCATGTTTGACAATTTTTACTGTGAAGAATGAAGTAAACAATAAAGTCTCGAGAATCGTGTAAATGAGTCGTAGGGGGAACTGAAGTACATTTAATCCGTACGGCTGCTATAGAGAGCCTTGCTACTCAGAGTACTCCCTGGCCTGGCAGCACCGGCATGACCTGGAGGCCTGCTAGAAATGCAGAGTAATCTTGGGCCCCACTCCAGATGCATTGAATCACGATCTATGTTTTAGCAAGATCTCCAGTGTAAGAATCATTTTTATAGAGGTCGTGAACCAGCAATTCTCCACTTAAGCATAGAGTAAATAAAAATTGTTGGGACTTAGGGAGATTTTTCTTTCTAAAAGTGAAGAGACTTTTCTAAAAGTTAAGAGACACGTTAAGAGATATGGGGTAAAATATGATAAAGCCTGAACTTTCTAAAAATTAAGAGACATGTTAAGAGATCATGGAGTAAAATATAGAAGGAATGTGTAAGAGTGCCTTTTCAAGAAGTTATCTTTAAATGATAGATTAGCATTTATCTAAGAAATATCAACTAGGAAAAGGGTCTTAGTTCCTGAGTATACGGAAGACTATAATTAATTCCAGAATATAAACTTCCTGAAAGCAGAGTTTTAGGCTCATTTATTGCTGTATTCTCAATGCAAAAAAAGACTGCCTGGTATATAGTAGGGACACAACAGATATATGTTGAATGAAGAAATATGTTCTCAAGATTCTGAGGGCAATTTGAGTATATCCTCCGAAGAGCAGGAGTGGGGATAGAAATAACTTCTAGGGTTCTGCTGGCTCAAACTTTAGAGTTGTGATTTGTCTTAAGTGTCCTAATATGGAAGAGGTTTTCTGCCATTAAGGACACAAGGAGGTGAAGAGAACACAATGTTAATACCTTCATATGTCTTACATAAGGGGTGACTATAAATTATATAAAAGAAAAAAAATCATCTTTTCTTGATGGTCGGGTATCAGTTCCATTTTCTTGTTTTAGAAAACTCTTGGGCATAATAAACTCTGAATTTTGTTCTTTGAACGCTATCCCAAGAGTTTTGCTCACGACAAGATGATTAATTCGGCACCTATTTCTGGACACCAGGGAGCACATCTCAGAACAGCCCAATAACAAAGCCAGACCTCTAGCTCAATTAGTATAAAGAGAACAGCTGTTTTCACTCCAGCATCTACTCATGATGATGAACTCTTACAGTGTGTCATATCCTCTTTCTGAGTTAAGCCTCAAGGCCAGAGATACAATCCTGACAGTATTAGGAAGAAAAACAATAAATACGTGTCCAGATGTCAGATCACAGACAGTCTAATAAGCCCTTAAGTTTATAGTTAAATAAAACAAATGTAGACATGAAAGGCATTGTCTCGTTAATTACGCACTGGATAACTAAGATTTCTTATTATCCTTAATTAATGATAATATTATTCATATACCAATTTCACTCTTAGAATGTTACAAAGGTGTCTGAGGTTTAACTATCTTGCATTCACCATCAATGCTGTGAAGGAAGGAGTTAATCTATTTCAGAGTGTTAGAACAAAAAATGGTTTTTTTCCATTGTAAGTAGAAATTTTGAAATGCTTTTAGCTAAACAAGGAAATAAAAGCAGGACAACTTCTAGTATTGTACCACAAAGCCAGCTATAATAATGACATATTCATTGACAATAGCAAAATATTTTACTTATTTGTTTTTTTTAACACAATTTTTTTCTAAGGAAGATAAGATAATTCTAAGATTTCTTGGTTAGTTTTACTGTTATGACAAAAGTGAAATGTATAAGAATAAGAAAAATTATTTTGTAAGGAATTAACGACAGCAAAGTACTTCAACAGGGACATTGTTCTTCACAGACGTTCTTGGCAGTGTCCGGTTGTGCCTGCCTCTGAAGGCCATCTGCTCACCTCTCAGATAACTCTCATGGGCAAACCCGGGGCAGTATTTCCTATGACAAAGAAAACTGAAAATATCCGCAGAGGAATGAAGCAGTATTTCAATCTCCCAAGCAAAGTAATTCCAAAGGGTTGATGGATGAGAGGTCAAAAATGTCAAGTGCTCCAAAAATTAAATAGTTCACTCATAAATCATTCAAGCCAGGCAAGAGCAAAAATAATAGTGCTTGTCCTAACAATCACCAGAAAGAAAGGACACATTCCAGCCACAGAGACAACATTGCTTTCCCCTGTAATCTCTAACTGCAGCATGTTTGGGAGCACAGGTAGGACAAAGAACAGAAATATCCATCTTCATGGGTGGAACCCCATGACATATTTCCAACTAACAATCAAAAAGAGCAGCTCATGCAGACAGCAAACAAAACAAAACCGAAAAACCAGAACTGCACCTTTCAACTGAACGATCCCTGAAATACCTATGAAACTGTGTGAGCACGGAGCATAGCAGTCACCTTTGGCTGAACTAGGCAGGGGAATTGCAAGGGCATGGGGTGGGACAGGCCTGCTTTTCCCCTGATGTACACACCAGGAAAACAAAAGATGTTAAACAGATTCAAAGTAAACAGATGTCAGCTTAATCATACAGATATGAGTCATCATACACTACCCAAAGCTGCTTAGGCTTTTTACTTAAAAGTGCAAAATGTCACATCAATAACCTTTGTCTATTCTTTCTTTGAACTTATCTTGATTGAAAAATAACACTGTTACTGGTATATACTTCTAAAATTTTGTGTGTTTCTGTGTATGTTTTTATTTGGTTTGTTTGTTTTCTCCATAAATGAAGGCATACTTTATACATACATAGGTGCTATTCTGAACCTGGTCTCTTTTTGCTGAGAATGTTTTGAGCTATTTCTTTGTTAGCACATAAACATCTGCCTCACTTGTAAGGGACCTGATATTACATTGATTGGCTATCTCATCACTTATTCAACTAGTCAGTAACACTAAAGTTGTTTTTGTTCTTTACAACTGAAAATAACGTAGGGACCTTCTTTCTATGGCTGTATCTGCACATGTGTATGAATATATCTATAAGATAAATTTGCAAGTACTGAATTGCTGGTCAAAATCTGTGTTCCTAATTTTGATAGACATCATCAAATTGTCCTTTAAGGACATCAATTTCTCCTTTGAAAAGAGTTTAATCCACCACCAAAACTGTATGAGGATGTCTGTTTACACGCATCCTCATCCCCACTATATTTGGTCTTTGGTGAATCTGATAGGTGAAATAGCATTTCATTTTTTGTTTTAACTTTTATTTTCAAAATTATAAATAACATTAACATCTATTCATATTTTTAAGTGCCATTTGAATTTCTTTAAATGTGAATTCGGATCGTTTATCTTTCATAGATTTGTCAAAGCCCATTACATTCTATATTTCTTCAAATCTAAGACACCATTAATCGTAAGAAGAAGGAGAAAATATCCCTGCCCGGTAAGAAACAGTGCTTTCTTATCACCTATAGTTTTCATTTTGAACATATTAAAATCATCCTTTTACACTTCAGTAGACAGATATTTTTGTCATGTTTCACTCTTGCACGTATATAGACAGGAAATAAAGCAAAACAAATTTCTCTAATTCAGTGTCTGACTCTTCAGAGTCCCTTTGCAACACTGAGTCCTCCACGCCCGTGGTTTTCCCCGCTAACCTTCTTCCACGCCATCAAGAGCGCTGGTATTGAAGCATTTCTTTAAAAACATTCCTCAAAGAAGTAAAAGCCACCAGGTCTGGGCTGTTAAACTGACATTGCAATTAAGCAGAGCCAGCCTGCTCTCGACTCCAGCCGCAGGAGTGCTGCTCGTCGAGTCTGATACCCCACCTCCGCTGCCCTCTCACAGCCGGCTCTTTCCTGCAGGGACGCCATTTCAGGAAGCTTTCCCCACGCCCGCGTGCTGGAGATGTTGAAATGTGGGGAAGATGTGAATTACAATGAACAAAATCCTTAACAAAGAAACCATCCTTTGCGTTAGGGGTTGTAAATCTCTTTCTCAGCGTGTTACTTTTATTTTAGCTACTATTTTTAGCATTGAGAATATTTACATTTTCATGTGGTCAAATGTATCCTTTTTATTTTTCTTTATGGAGTATGAATTTTGTGTCTGGAGCTTCCCCACATCAATATGATAGAAAAAATGGGTCGTATTTTCCAAGGAACAGTTTTGTTTTGGTTTTTAACTTTTAAATTTGTGATGCAACAGGAGAGAGAGTGTGGATGTTGTGTGTTCAGTAGAATGTCTGAGGTAAAATTCCAGCTCTCTTTTGTCCCACATAACTACCTAGATTTCCCAGCATCATCATCATATACTAACTTTCCACGTCAGTGTTGGTTTATTTTCTAGTTTAAGTTCTTCTTTTTATATGCTGATCTATCTATATTCTCATAAAATGCAACAAAATTGTCTTATATAGTGAAATTTTATGAAATATTATAAATCTTGCAAGGCTAGTGGGTTTTCAATACTTTTTTTGTTTTTGGCATTTTATTTGAGTGCTTATTTCTCTTGAATTTTCTAATCAGTTTAAGTTACAAAAAATCATTTTCCTCTTTTTATTGTCGCAATATTGAACTTACATAATTTAGAGAGTTGCAATCTCTAGAAGACCAATTTACTGTGTAAGAACAATGAACTCATTATATTTATTCAACTCTCGTTCTGTTTTAAAGTTTTCAATTACATAAGTCCTGTTAATTTATATTGTTAAATTTCTCTCTCAGTATTTTACTGTTTTGTTACTGTAGTGAATAGGGGGTTTTACCTAACATGATTTCTGACTAGTTACAATTAATGTATAAGAGGTTGTTGATCTTGTAACCAGGCTGATTACTCCAAATTCTTCTTAGTAATTAATATTTTTTGAGTTTATTATTTTAAGTTTGCCAAGGATACAATCGCATTTTCTATAAAAATGGTATTTTTTAAATTTTTCAGTTGCTAAAACTCTTTGTAAAATCTGTTGAACATTATTTCTTCTTTTTTTTCAGTTCTAATTTTAATGCATTGTATTCAGAGAATGAGATACTTTTCATTTCATGAAATAAAATTGATTGAAGTTTATTCTACAGCACAATATGTGGTCAGTTTAGTAAATATTCTAAGGCACAATAAATGAGATGTTTTCTGTGTTTTCAGGGTATAAAATTACATACAAAACATGGCACTTCGCACTATGGAATAATTCCATGGCTTACTCATGCTTCCAGATTTTTATATTTCAAGTAAAGTTCTCTTGACTATGTTCTTCAAGTTAAAGACACTTCAGAATATATATAATCCTAAGCATGTTTCTTCGTTTGCCCAGAATTTCACTGCTTGGCTACGACTGCTTCTAGTTACTAGATTGGGCTTTGGCTGTGTGCTAGTGTCATTGAAGATAACAGTTTTGTTTTTTTTTTAATTTGTGTCATTTTAATTGGTTTCTGAAATGGAGTAAACTAAAAACACCTTAACTTTGCCATCTTGAACTAGAAGTAGTGTATTTTATGTTTACTAAAATAATTTATAAGATTGATTTTTCTCCTGATAGAGTTTGAGTTTTTGAAACATTCAGCGGGGAGAAAAAAAACTTTATCAATTTTTTTACCTTTCTCTACCAGAAAATACTTGGGAGGCTTTTAAATGTCTCAGTTTTCGTCTCTTGTTCGTAAGCTCAAAACTTCCTGTCATTATGGCAGACTGAACGGAACCCTTTACAAAGACACATGGAGATCATAGATAATGCATCACCAAAAACGAAATATAATGCCACACCAAGCTTGAAATCAAGAAAATATCTAAGTGCCGGAAATAAAGAAGAAATTGAAAGTCAAAGGTAATTGGAGCTAACATAGAATTGCTCATTGGAACATCGGGCATACCGCCTGTGAGCTCACAGGAAATTGGGCCTCATGCCAGTGCAGGAAGGGTGGTTGGAATTAATCCACCTTCGTAAAAGTGAATATGAGCAAGTCTTACCTTATCTGTTTATCTGTCGTACAGGGACTAAAATCTCAGCCAAAAAGCCTCGAAGTTTTGCAGAAAATGTGACAGGAGCTTACGTGAGACTTCTGTTGTCCCAGAGTTGACAACTTGGGTCCACAGATGAAAACACAAGCACTAAGCCTCCCTTATTCTAAAAAGAACCATCAATGTCTGGGGCTTCCTAAAAGTTTCCAGAACTGGCCCTGCTGTAATTAACTACCACCCCAAACCAAATATAAGTAAAACACAAAGCAGAGCAAATCTTGGAGGTTGGGTTGAAGTCATTGGCTTTATGTGGGAGTGGAATATGCCCAGGGAAAGGTACTATTTCCTTCCCCATTGAGAGAATGTGAGCTTACCAATATCTTCATTTTTCATAGTGAAGAGTAAATAGATGTGGATAAGTCAAGTGGATAAAACAAAAAATAAAGCAAGGAAGGTATCAAAGACTAGTCGGTTATTTTAAAACGACATAGAAGTAAACATGAGGAAGCTCCCATTAAGCAAGAACAGAAAAATTTGAGTGTCTAATGAAAAATGAATACTATTGAATGCGTCCTGAATATGTTAAAAACCCTTAGTTCATGATGATAATCCCACAAAACTAAATGCTAATTCAACATCATTGGAAAGAATGAAATGAACTTAATAAATATGGAAGGAATAATAAAATTAGAAGGTCTCCATTTTATAATCATTGAAACCTAATTTAGCTAACGGTCATCCTTGATGAAACAGGAAAGAGACTGATGGAAAATTTACAACAGAGAGTTCAAGCTGTCACTTGATTAACTGGAGCATCACTAAATGTGGGACAATTCAATGTGCAACTAATCAATGGCAGGGGAAAATGAGAGGAAGTAGAGAGGTGGACTATTCTAGAACAAAAGATGCTTAAGAAAAATAATCAAATGTAATGTGTGGAGTTTGTTTAGGTCTTAATTCCAATAAGCCAGCTGGAAAAAAAAATTGAGAATACTGCGGAAATTTAACTAAGGTTTGAGTATTAGACTATATGAAAGTGTTAAGGGAATATTTTTAGGTGTAATAAAATTCTGGTTATGTAGGAAAATATACATATCTGTTAGAGAGGTATATATAAATACATAAGCAAAAAATGATGTGATAGCTGGGATTAGCTTTAAATGACTTCAGTAAAGAGTAAAGAGCAAAAGTGGAATAAACAAAAGTGGCAAAAAATG
This sequence comes from Equus caballus, assembly GCF_041296265.1. Lineage (NCBI taxonomy): Eukaryota > Metazoa > Chordata > Mammalia > Perissodactyla > Equidae > Equus > Equus caballus. The sequence goes on from NC_091697.1 coordinate 61,391,326, forward strand.
GATAGCTGTCAAATCTGGGTGACAGGTATATGGGGATTCATTATACTATGATTTCCACTTTTGTGTATGTTTTATTTTCTCGTCAAAACTTTAAACTTTAAATAATATATGCTGCTTACTAACTACTTTAATAAAACTGTATGACACTAGTTTAGAATCTTGCTTCATAACCAAAAGTAACTGTATTTACTTGTAGACGTTCCTAAAATGGCAAGCAGATTTCCTAACAAGACAAAAATCAGCCTCTAAGCTTAACCCTACAAAACTCTAACATGAATAGCAAAATCAAAATAAGCCTGGTGGCACAGTGATTAAGTTCACGCACCCCGCTTTGGTGGCCCAGGGTTTGCAGGTTCAGATCCAGGGCATGGACCTATGCACCACCCATTAAGGCATGCTATGTTGGCATCCCAAATAAAATAGAGGAAGATGGGCACCAGTTTTAGCTCAGGGCCAATCTTCCTCACAAAAAAAGCAAAACCAAAAACTAACTAAAAAACTATCATTGTAAAATTTAAGAACTAGGATGAATTCCACTTCTGATATTTTAATGGACTAGTTGTCTGAATCAACACTTCCATCAAAAACAGTAAATATTCCTTGGCATAATAAAGAAAATATCTTTTTTGATGCATCAAGGAGTTAGCATGAGGGTAAGAAATTCTCAGGTCTGAAAAAGAAAAAAAAAGAAAGAAAGCAGGACTCTAGAGAACTGCTGACTGCAGTCACCCTGAGGGTAGTTGCCTTTGAAACAGAGTATAATAGCATGTTCTTCCCCAACAAATGTAAGTACCAAAGACTATAGCAGCCTATAGGAGTTATCTGGAAATCCTATTACTGCCTCGGGAATTGCAAAGAAAATTGATTCTTTAAACCTAGGTACAAAGTTGAAAAGGGGAAATATCACTGTTAACAATTTGTAACCAAAATCTGTTTTAAAGTCCAAACTGAAATGATTCTCATTGTGAGGAAACTCAGGCAAGAATTTGATTCAGAATGATTGTGAGCCATTAGTGTCCTGGGCACTGGGAAGAGCAAATAAAAATTCTCTCTGGAGAAGACCCTTCCTTTCAAGTTCACAAAGATTGTTCAAAAATAAAATTCTGAGGAAAATAAGCATCATAACAAAAATAAGTAAACACTCAATAGCTCTGTAAAAAGGTACAGCAATCAACAGAACCAGACTAGCCATGGCCCAAATATTCCAAGTGGAAAGTAACTATTATCAATATATTAAAGTTTCCAAAGGAAAAGATGGACAACATATAAGAACAGGTTGGGAATTTTAGAGAAATAGAAAATGACAAAAAAGAGTCGGATAGATATTGTCATGGTGGAGGAAATCCTGTTTCTTCCCTTCTTGTGTTCTTCTGGCTGGACTATAATAAAATTGATAGGAGACTAGATTAAAGCAGAAAAACCCAGTTTAATATGTATGTATTGGAGACCGTAAAGAAATGATGCTCAGAGAATGAACAAAGTAGGTAGTATATGCATCTTTTACATAAAGAAGCGAGGAATTCCTGAAAAATCGACAGGACAAAGAAACTTAGATTTGAAGTACCTAATTAGTGAGGAATTTAAGGAGAGTTTAGGCTTGAGGTGGTAAATTAGCGAGGTTTGTTTATGCAGGCTTGTGGGCCCTGAATTCCCCAGCTCTGACGATAAGGATGCAGGGAGAGTACCTTTCAATTGGGAGGTTTATTTCCTGCTTTAGGAGGGAGCAGACATAGGATGGTCAGAATGCCCTTGGTGCCTTTTAAGCAACTTTAATTCAAAATAATCAATATGCTATTGTGAGATATTTTGGAGTGGTCTGCCCTGGGACCCAACAATCTAAAACACATGATAACAAAGATAAAGAATGACTTCACAAGGCCCATCAGTAGATTGGACACACTGGAGGAAAAATGAGTGCACTTGATAAATCAATACAAATTCCCAAACTGAAACACTAAGAGAAAAATGAGTAGGAGGCAAATACAGAACCAGAGCATCTAAGAATTGTGGGAAAGTATCAAATGGTCTAACATACAAATAGTTGGAGACCCGGAACAGAAGAAACATTTGAAAAGGTTGAGAATTTTATCTTAAAAAGCCATCAAACATAGATCCATAAAGCTCAGAGCATAAAATATTTTAAAAAACCATATTTAATCTGGTAAAATTCAGACATAAAAAGAAAATCTTGCAGTTAAAGGAAAAAGAAAAAGTACTTACAGTGGAACAAAGATAAGAACTATAGCTGACCTCTCATCAGAAGCAAGGCAGACTGAAAAAACTTAGCAATCTACACATCATGAAAATATCTTTTCAGAAACTGAAGGAGAAATAGACTTTTCAGGAAAAAAGAGAATCCATTACCAGTAGAAATGCACCATATGGAAATTTTTTAAAGTTCCAAAAAAATGAACATGATTCCAGACAGAAATTTGATTTCTGGAAATTGTTAAAATGAATATTAAATACTTTTCCTCTTATGTTTAATTGCTCTAAAAGTTAATTGATAATATAAAGCAAAAATAGTAGCAATATACTGTGGTTTGATACATATGGGAGAGTAATATGCAGTATGAAGATAACACAAAAGATGGGAGGGAGGAATTTGAAATATATTGTTGCAAAGTTCTTACACTACATGGGAAACATAGTAATTATACTTGAAGGTAGGCTGGTTATTTAAAGATGCATATGGTAAACCCTAGGGAACCCACTTTAAAAGAAATGAGAAGAGGTATAAATAATAAGCCAATAGTGTAGGTAAAGTGGAAGCAAAAAAAGTTCAATTAATAAAATGCAAGTAGAGAAAAAAAAGAATAATGAAACAAGTATAAGTTATTTAGCAAGATTGTAGCTTTTAACTAGGTAAATAATTACATTAAATGTAAATGGTCCAGATACATCAGTTAGAGGACAGGTTGTCAGATGGGATTTTAAAATAACTCAAATATATGTATACTTTCCATAAGAAACACCCATCAAGTATACAGAAATATTGTAAAAGACAATGGAAAATATATTGTGCAAACACTAATCAAAAGAAAACTGAACTGACAATATTTGTATCAAAGAAAGTAGGTTTCAGAACACGGAATATTTCTAAGGATAAAGAGGTACATTACATAGTGATAAAAGGATTCATTCACCAAAAAGTCATAGCAATCCTAAAAATGTATATATCTAACAATAGAGTTTCAAAATACATGAAACAAAAACTTATGGAATTGAAAATATAGATAGACAAATCCACAACTATAGTTGGAGATTTCAATACTCCTCTCCCAATAATTGACAAAACAGGAGCAAGTCACTAAAGATATATAAGGCTTGAAAAATACTACCAGCCAATTTTACCTAAGTAAGATTTATAAAACAATTCACCAAACAACAGAGCACACAATTATTTTCAAGTACACATATCTTTAAGGAGGGTAAGGTGAAAGCTATTTTAATCCTGGGACATTTTCAGGGTTCTCTATCTTTAGGGAGACACTATCTCTAGTTTCCAAGGCATGTTTGTTATTGAAAAATGCTCTTCATTCGGAGGCTTGAACTGTGCAGGGATGCAGGAAATACAAGGATAATGGTTTCCATAACAAGAAGCTATAAGATATTTCAAAGAATTGAAATAAAAAAATTTGTATTCTATGATCATAATACAATTAAATTAGAGACCATTAATGAGCTATTAATTAAGTCAAAGGTCAGAGAGGAAGTCACAATTGAAATTAGAAAACATCAACTAAAAGAAAATGAAAAACCAAAGTATCAAAATTTATGAGATGCTACTAAAACTGTGTTTAAAACTTGTAGCATTGGAAGCTTATATTTGAAAAAGAAAATGTGTGTCAGATAAATTTTTTTGACGACATGACCCTTAAAATAGAGCAAATTAAACTGTAAGCAAGCAGAAAATAAAATAAAGAACAAAACTCAATGAGAGTGTAATAAAATAAATAAAGAAAAATCAATGAAGCCAGAAACTGAATCTTTGTAGAGATTATTAAAATTGATAAACTTCTTGACTGACTGATCAAAAAAAAAGAACCACATGAAAGAGAGAAAATACAAAATACCAATATCAGTAATAAAAGGAGGAAAATTTTTGCATCTCCTAAAGACATTAAAAGGATAAGACAGTATTGTTACCATTTTTTGCCCGTAAATGCAACAACTTAATGAAATATATAAATCCCTCAATAGACGTAACTTACCAAAGCTCATTCAAGAATAAATAGATCGTTTGCATAGCCTTTTATCAACCAAAGGAATTAAATTTATAGTTAAAACAATTCCAGAAAAGAAATCTGAAGGCCCAGATCATTTCACTGATGAATTCTATCCAACCATTAAAGAATAATACCAATTTTATACAAGTTCTTCAAGAAATTAGAAACACTGTAAAAATCATTTTATGAAAACAAAACCAGTAAAAGATATAAGAATACAATTCAACATCCTTCATGAACATAAATGCAAAAAATCCTTGATACAATATTAGCAAATTTAATCTAGCAAAATATAAAAAAGATAATGCCTCCTGATCAAGTGGGATTTATCTTGGGACTATAAGTCTACTTTAACATTCATAATTCAGCCAATGGAATTCATTACATCAGCAGACTAAAGAAAAGCCACATGTTCATCTCAATAGATACAGAAAAAGCATTGCTAAAATTCAACATCCATTCATTATAAAAACTCGGCAAATTAAGAACAGACGGAAACTTGCTTAACCTGATAACAAACATCTGCAAAACCCCTACAGTTAGTATGAAATTTAATGGTGAAAGATTGAATGCTTTCTCCCTTATATCAAAAATAAGGTAAGGATATCCTCTTTCCTTACTTCTGTTCAATGTCCTAGCCAGTGCAATGAAACAAGAAAAAGAAATAGCAAGAAAAAGAAAGAAGCAGCACACAGTTTGTGAAAAAAAGAGACAAAATCATTTCTATTCAGTGATTATGATTGTCTACATATCCCTCAAGGGATATACAGAAATGCTGTTAGAATTGAGTTTAGCAAGGTTTCAAAGTACAAGACCAATATATCTAAATAAATGAATAAATAAATGTATTACTACAAACTATATACTATATAGTCATGAAATATTTAAAACTGAAATTTATAAAAAGGAAATAGTGCCATTTCCAACTATACAAAAGCACATGAAATACTTAGGTACTAATTAAAAACACACATAAGATGAAAGAAATTAAAGGAGGCCTAAATTAATGGAGAGCTACCATGTTTATGAAATAGAAAATTCACTATTTTTAAGATGTCAGTTCTCTCTAAATTAATCTGTAAATTCAACACATTTCCATCTAAACACCAGCAAGAATTTTCTTTTCAACATTGACCTGCTTATTCTAAAATCTATGTCAAAAGTCAAAAGAAACTAGAATATCCAAAACATGTTGAATAAAACAATGGAAGATTCACATTACTTCATTTTAAGACTTAATATCAAGGTATAGTAATCATGGCAGTGTGGTGTTGGTGAAAGATAAACACATAGATCAAAAGAACAGAATGGAGAGCCATAAGGGAAAACTGACCCATGGGGGAAAAAAGGACCTTAATCATACCTCACACCATATACAAAATGGACCTAAATATAAAGCCTAAGTTGAATTAATTGAAATTTTAAAATGCCATTTATCATAACATCAAAACATATGACATGGGGTAGACAACAAAATAATATGCAAGAATTGTACCATTTAAACTACAAACATTGTAGCAATATTAAAAGTGATCTAAGTAATTAGAGAGGTATATCAAACAGTTAGGCAATTTTCTATCACTAAGATGTCATTTCTCTTCTATTTGATCCGTAAACTTAGCAAAATCCACAAAGTCCAACATACTTATTTATATAAAAAGATGAATCTTAAATTTATATGAAAATGCAAAGGATCTAAAACAGCCCACACAAATGTTTTAAGGAAAAATAAGGTTGTAGGAATTACATTACCTAATTCCAAAACTCACAATAATGCTAAAGTAATCAAGGCTGGTTAAGGATAGTTGTACAGATCAACTGAACAAAATAGCAAGTTCAGAAATTCATCCACATTTATATGTGCAATTGATTTTCCATTATGTTTTCAAGATAATTCAAGGTATTAAGGAAAACATTCCCAGCAAATAGTACTTGAACAACCAGACATTTGTATGTAGAAAAATAGAAAAATTTGACACCTCACGCCAGACATAAAAATTAACTTTAAGTGTATCATAGGTTTAACAGGCAAGCTTAAACTATAAAATTCCTTAAGGAAAACATAGGAGAAAGTCTTCACAAACTTGAGGTAGGCCAAGTTTTTTTAAATGGGAAATAAGAAGGATAGGCTGGAAAAGACAAAATAATTTCGCCTTCAAAAGTCACTATAGAAAATGAAATTAGGTGACACAGACTAGGAAAAAATGTTTCAAAGCGAATATCTGTATACAAATTATACCTCAAAAAAAATTTATAAAAATCTAAATAAATCTTGACAATATAAAATAATAATAATAATAATAATGTCTCACCGAGTTATTAAAACAAGGCAAAAAATCACATCAACCATGAGTTCTTAAATAGGTAAGGAAAAGAAAGAGATAAACATTTTCTAAAACTCTTGTATTGCCTGCAAGGGAATTTCAAAAGTTGACTTTAGATTTTAATATAGTTTAAGATAGAAGAGTAACCTCTTATATTAGAGAAGCAGAGTTTATAACTTCAAATTAGCAGTATTAAAAAAAATTGAGAAAAAACATTTAATCTTCCCAAAGTCAAGAAAGTAAAGAAAGAGAAGCTTACAATATGCAGTACGAAGAGTACAAAGTAAGTCTGATTGTCAGAATCAAGTTTTCAAAAATCCAACTTAATATACTTATAATAAAACACATCAAAACATAAGATGAGGGGCTGGCCCCGTGGCCGAGTAGTTAAGTTCTCTTGCTCCGCTGCAGGCAGCACAGTGTTTCGTTGGTTTGAATCCTGGGCACGGACATGGCACTGCTCATCAAACCACACTGAGGCAGTGTCCCAAATGCAACAGCTAGAAGGACCCACGATGAAGAATATACAACTATGTACCGGGGGGCTTTGGGGAGAAAAAGGAAAAAAAAAAAAATAATAAGGATGAGGGGCCAGCCCTGTGGTGTAGTGGTTAAGTTTGGTGCACTCTGCTTTGGCCTATATTTGCAGGTTCAGATCCTGGTCACAGACCTGCACCACTCATCAGCCATGCTGTGGTGGTGACCCACATATAAAGTGGAGGAAGATTGGCACACATGTGAGCTCAGAGCTAATCTTCCTCAAGCAAAAAAAGAGGAAGATTAGTAACAGATGTTAGCTCAAGCCTAATCTTCTTCAACAATGACAATAATAAAAACATAAGGGTGAAAGTAAAATGATGAGATGAGTTTTACCCATGATAATTGTCACCAAACAGTAGTCATAGTATTAACATCAGACAAAATAGACATCGAGGAAAAGGCATTACTTAAGATAAAGATGATTGGTTCATGGTGCAAAAACTCTATTCCTGATCATGGCAGAGTGATCTCCTCCCTTAGACTCTCCCCACTAAGATTCAATGAAAAGGGCATTCACAAACCAACAGAGGACATTCACACAACACAAAAGACTTCTGAGAGACCCATGCAGTCATATATCTGAAGGTGGTGATTCAGGATCCCAAGGAGGAAGTGGAAGGAGGTAAGGGGATCTCCTCTCCCTCCCCCAAAGGCAGTGATCCAGGGTGTGGGATCACACATGAATCTGAGAAAAGATGGGGCATGGGCAGCTGCCTGCGGGAACACCTTTGCTCTCCAAATTCCCTCACAGCTCATGGAAAAGCCCCACACAGAGGTGGACAAGGTATTGCAGGGGTGTCTCCATCAAGGCAGCACACCAAGAGAGAAGATAGCAAGGATAGAGCAAGAACGCTGCAGGATCACACACAAAAGGAACCCCTATACCCCTGTGTGGCACTCCAGCTCAGCTGGTTGACCAGAGAGCCTCTGCATATGTTAGAATAGCAGCATCTGTGAGTGAACAAGCCAGAAATTTCAGACAGGCACTGTCAGCATAGATACTAAGGACAGGCATAGACACCAGGGATTGTGGTGGGCTCAGAATACACAGCTCCTGACCCACCCCTAGTGGTGACAGGTGGAATCTGTGACCAGATACTATCACTATGCAAAGGCATAAATTGATGCCATCAAACAGTACAAAAAAAATGTATTAATACTCCAGACCAGAAAGAAACTGACAAGCACCCAGAAATCAACCTTGAAGGCAAAGAAATTTAAAATCTTAATCACAGGCACTGGCACCATGGCCGAGTGGTTAAGTTTGTGTGTTCTGTTTTGGTGGTCTGGGGTTCCACCAGTTTGGATCCTGGGCATAGACATGGCAGTGCTCATCAGGCCATGCAGAGGTGGCATCCCACATAGCACAGCCAGAAGGACCTACAACTACAATATACAACTATGTACTGGGGGGCTTTGGGGAGAAGAAGGAAAAAAAACCCAAATGACAGAGAATTCAAAAAAGCTTTCATTAAAAACTCAACGAGTTACAAAAAATACAGATAGGTCAAAGAAATCAGGAACAAAATTAATGAGCAGAGGGAATTCTTCACAAAAATGATCGTAAATATAAAGGAAAACCAATGAGAAATATTGGAGATGAAAAACACAACAGATGAGATAAAGAAAAATCTGGACTCCCTGAATACCAGAGCTGATATCATGGAGGACAGAATTAGCAGTCTGGAGGAGAGAAATATAGAAATGCTTCAGATGGAGGAGGAGAGAAAACTAAAACTAAAAAGAAATGAAGAAATTCTGTGAGAAATATATGACCCAATTAGGAAATGCAACATAAGGATTATAGATATTACAGCGGGAGAAGCGAGGGAGAATGGAGCAGAAAGCTTGTTCAAAGAAATAATAGCTGAGAACTTCCCAAACCTGGGGAAGGGGCTGGAAATACAAGTAAAAACCTAATAGATCTCCTAATTATATCAATGTAAAAAGACCTTCTCCAAAGCATATAGTAGTGAAACCGGCAAAAGTCAATGACGAAGCAAAAATGTTAGGGGCAGCAAGGCAGAAGAAAATAACATACAAAGGAACTCCTGTCAGGCTTTCAGTGGATTTCTCAGCAGAAACCTCACAGGCTAGGAGAAAGTGGAATGATATATTGAAAATTCTGAAAGACAAAAACTTTCAGCCAGGAATACTCTATCCAGCAGAAAATATTCTTCAGATATGATGGAGAAATAAAAATTTTCCCAGATAACAAAAGCTGAAGGAGTTCATCGCCATAAGACAGCCCCTACAAGAAATGATCAAGAAGGCCCTCATACCTGGGGAAAAAAAAGAAAGAGTTTACAAAGCCCTAAGAAAGAGATAAATAGGCAGACAAAAATCAGAAAATTGCAGCTGTCTGTCAGAAGAGGCTAGCAAACAATTATAACATTAAAGATAAAGGGAAGGAAAACATCAATAATAAATATAGTCTTGTCCTTTTAACCACAAACTCACAACATAAGATGGAATAAGTTGGGACAACAACAACTTAGAAGGAGAAAAGGAAAAAGATGGAATCTGCTTAGACTAAGGCAATACGAGGCTATCAGAAAATGGACTATTTAATCTACGAGACTTTTTTATACAAACTTTATGGTAAGTATTAAACAAATAGAACCGAGACACAAATGATAAAGAAAGAAAACTGAGAAAACTATCATAGAGAGATACCAAACTGCATTGGAAGTCCAAAATACATGGAACAAGAAACAAGGGAAATACAGAACAAACAGACAATGAGAGATAAAATGGCAGCATTAAGTGCATATATATCAATAATCACTGTAAATGCAAATGGATTGAATTCTCCAATCAAAAGACACAGAGTGGTGGGATGGATTAAAAAACAGCACCCCACAATATGCTGCCTCCAGGAAACACATCTCAGCTCTAAAGACACACACAGGCTCAGAATGAAGGGATGGAAGATGATGCTCTAAGCTAATGGCAAACAAAAGAAAGCAGGTGTTGCCACACTTAGACAAAATAGACTTCAAGATAAACAGGCAATGAGAGACAAAGAGGGGCAGTATATAATGATCAAAGGGACACTCCACCAAGACATAACGCTTGTAAATATATATGCAACCAACACAGGAGCACCGAAGTATATAAAGCAACTATTAACAAACCTAAAAGGAGATATTAACAACAACACAATAATAATAGGAGACCTTAACACCCCACTTACATCAATGGATAGATTGTCTAGACAGAAAGTCAACAAGGAAATAGTGGAACTAAACAAAAAACAAGACCACATGGACTTAATAGATGTATATAGAACACTCCAACGAAAAATAGCAGAATACACATTCTTCTTAAGTATGCATGGAACATTCTCAAGGATAGACCATATGTTAGGAAACAAGGCAAGTTTCAATAAATTTAAGAGGGTTGAAATCATATCAAGGATCTTTCCTGACCATAATGCTATGAAACTAGAAATCAACTACAAGAAAAAAGCCAGGAAAATGACAGATATGTGGAGACTAAACAACATGCTAGTGAACAACCAATGGATAATTGAAAAAATTAAAGAAGAAATCAAAAAATATCTGGAGACAATGAAAATGAAAATACACTATACCAACTAATATGGGATGCAGCAAAAGTGATCCTAAGAGGGAATTTCATGGCAATATAGGCCCACCTTAACAAACAAGAAAAACTTCAAATAAGCAATCTTAAACAACATCTAAGAGAATTAGAAAAAGAAGAATAAACAAAGCCCAAAGTCAACAGGAGGGAAATAATAAAAATTAAAGTAGAAATAAATGCAATTTAAACAAAAAAGACAGTGGAAAGGATCAATGAAACAAGGAGCTGTTTCTTTGAGAAGATAAACAAAACTGACAAACCCTTAGCCAGACTCACTAAGAAAAAAGGAGAGAAATCTCAAATAAAAAAATTAGAAATGAAAGAGGAGAAATTACCATGGATAGCACAGAGATACCAAGGATTATAAGAGAATACTATGAAAAACTATATGCCAACAAATTGGACAATCTAAAAGAAATGGATAAATACTTACACTCATACAAACTCCCAAAACTGAATCAAGAAGAAATAGAGAATCTGAATAGATCACTCACAAATAAAGAGATTGAAACAGTAATCAAAACTCTCCCCAAAAATGAATGTCCAGGACCAGACGGCTTCTCTGGAGAATTCAACCAAACATTCAAAGAAGATTTATTACTTATCCTTCTCAAAATATTCCAAAAAAGTTGAAGAAGACAGAACACTTCCTAATACATTCTATGAGGCCAACATCACTCTGATCCCAAAGCCAGACAAGGGCAACACAAAGAAGGAAAATTACAGGTCAATATTGCTGATGAACATAGATGCAAAAATATTCAACAAAATATTGGAAAACCGAATACTGCAATACATTGAAAAGATCACACACCATGCTCAAGTGAAATTTATACCAGTGAGGCAGAGATGGTTCAACATCTGCAAATCAATCAACATGATGCACCACATTAACAAAATGAGGGATAAAAACCATAAGATGATCTCGATAAATGCAGAGAAAGCATTTGACAAGTTCCAACATCCATTTATGACAAAAAACTCTCAATAAAATGGGTATGGAAGGAAAGTACCTCAACATAATAAAGGCCATATATGACAAACCCACAGCCAACATCATACTCAACAGGGAAAAACTGAAAGCCATTCATCTGAGAACAGGAACAAGACAAGGGTATCCACTCTCACCACTCTTATTTACCTTTTTACTGGAGGTTTTGGCCAGAGCAATTAGACAACAAAAAGAAATAAAAGGATCCAAACAGGCAACGAAGAAGTGAAAATCTTGCTGTTGGCAGACAACATGATTTTATACGTAGAAAATTCTGAAGAATCCATCAGAAAACTATTAGAAATAATCAAGAACTACAGCAAGTTGTCAGGGTAAAAAATCAACATACAAAAATCAGTTGCACTTCTATATTCTAATAATGAACTAGCAGAAAGAAAACTCAGGAATCCAATCCCATTTACAATCGCAACAAAAAGAATATGTCTAGGAATAGATTTAACCAAGGAAGTGAAAGATCTATACAATGAAAACTATATGACATTTTGAAAGAAAATGGAAAGATATTCCATGCACATGGATTGGAAGAAGAAATATAGTTAAAATGTCTATACTATCTAAAGCAGTCTATAGATTCAATGCAATCCCAATCAGAATCCCGATGACATTCTTCACAGAGATAGAACAAAGAATCCTAAAATTCGTATGGCACAACAAAGGATCTCGAATAGCTAAATCAATCCTGAGAAAAAAGAACAAATCTGGAGGCATCACAATCCCTGGCTTCAAAATATACTACAAAGCGACAGTAATCAAAACAGCATGATACTGGTATAAAAACAGACACTATTGATCTGTGTGATCAATAGAACAGAATTAAAAGCCCAAAAATAAAACCACACATTTACAGACAGCTAATCTTTGACAAAGGAACTAAGAACATACAACAGGGAAAGGAAAGTATCTTCAATAACTGGTGTTGGGAAAACTGGACAGCAACACGCAAAAGAATGAAAGTAGACCATTATCTTTGCCATACACAAAAAATAACTCAAAATGGGTCAAAGACTTGAAGGTGAGACCAGAAACCATAAAACTCCTAGAGGAAAATATAGGCAGTACACTCTTTGCCATCAATTTTAGAAGGATCCTTTCAAATATCATGTCTACTCAGAAACAAAAGGAAAAATAAACACGTGGACTTCATCAGACTGAAGAGCTTCTGCAAGGCAAAGGAAACCAGGAATAAACAAAAAGACAACCTACCAATTGGGAGAAAATATTTGCAAATCATATATCTGACAAGGGGTTAATCTCCAAAATATATAAAGAACTCACACAACTCAACAACAAAAAAACAAACAACCCAATCAAAAACTGGGCAGAGGAGGGGCTGGCCCCGTGGCCAAGTGGTTAAGTTCATGCGCTCTGATGCAGGCAGCCCAGTGTTTCGTTGGTTCGAATCCTGGGCACGGACATGGCACTGCTCGTCAGACCACGCTGAGGCAGCGTCCCACATGCCACAACTAGAAGAACCGACAATGAAGAATATACAACTATGTATCGGGGGGCTTTGGGGAGAAAAAGGGAATAATAAAATCTTTAAAAAAAAAAAAAAACTGGGCAGAGGATATGAACAGACATTTTTCCAAAGAAGATAGACAGATGGCCAATAGGCACATGAAAGATGTTCAACATCACTAATTATCATGGCAATGCAAATCAAAACTACACTAAGACATCACCTTACACCTGTTAGAATGGCTATAGTCACCAAGACAAAAAATAACAAGTGTTGGAGAGGATGTGGAGAAAAGGGAACCCTCATACACTGCTGGTGGGAATGCAAACTGGGAAAGCCTCTATGGAAAACAGTATGGAGATTTCTTAAAAAATTAAAAATAGAAATGCCATACTCCCCAGCTATCCCGCTACTGGATATTTATCCAAGGAACTTGAAATCAACAATTCAAAGAGACTTATGCACCCTTATGTTCATTGCAGCATTATTCACAATAGCCAAGATGTTGAAGGAACCCAAGTCCCCATCAACTGATGATTAGATAAAGAAGATGTGGTATATGTATATAATGGAATACTAGTAAGCCATAAAAAATACAAATCGTCCCATTTGCAGCAACATGGATGGACCTTGAGGGTATTATGTTAAGCAAAATAAGCCAGACAGAGAAAGACAAACACCATATGATTTCACTCATAGGTGGAAGGTAAACTAACACACGGACAAAGAGAACAGTTTAGTGGTTACCAGAGGGGAAGGGGATTGGAGGGTGGGCATAAGGGGTAAAGGAGCACATTTATATGGTGACTAACAAATTAATAATGTACAACTGAAATTTCACAATGTTATATACTATGATGACCGCAATAAATTGTTTTAAAACATTCTATTCCCCAGGAAGATATCAATTCTAAATTTTAAAACTAGATGAACCTAATAACACATCAAAATGTATGAAAACCTAGTGAAAGGAAATAGGATTTATGTTCTTAGCAAGTTGGCTAGGGTTCAACGTTCCAAAAATAGAATATTTTTTCTCCTGAAAAATGCCAATTAAATTCTAGTAGAATCCAATTCTCTGGTTTAAGGATTTTCCCTATTCACACAATGACTAAAGCATCTTGTGTCCACTTGGCCCCAATAACCAGTCACCCTCCTTTTCACAAAAACTCCACAGATGGAAAGTATACAGTGTGGGTATGTTTCACCCCATTCATTACTCCTGCTAACTGTTAGCACAGCACATTCCCAAACTAAATCCCTCTTTAAATGATGTTGCAGAAAAACGGACATAAAATGATCAATGTTGTCACTAAGGCCTAAAGATGAAAAATGAAAGTTGAAATGTTTATTTTGGATTCAATAGTGAACATATTGAAAAAGATTTAAAATGTTGATAAAAATACTTTTTCTTCTTCTCCCCACTCCCATTTTTGTAACAGGCTGATGCGCCTGTTACACTTGATCCGCCAGAGGCCATACCATGTGTCAATCACAAAACAAAGAAACTCGCTGATGTTTGGGTGGTAGATAATCTTTAAATGACATTTCTGCTAGTGGGGACATAAACCTGGAAATATTTGAAATTTTTGTTTATTTGTTCTAAATTTTCTGTGGTTATAATTTTTAAAAAGAAGTTCTTAAAAATACATTCAGCATGATTACAAAAATTCAACTCTGGCAATAGTACTTTATGGAGTTTTATATCCTTTACACAGCAAATGTTGCTAGAAAATTGAAAAATTTTGGTAAACTAAATCTTCTAATGGACCCTTAATGTTAAAATTTTTTTCTGGCATATCTTTTGGTGACCCAAATAATTCTTTTAATGTAAGCAACCATTCCATAATGTATATAATTTTGATGTTTATGTTTCTACATTATATACATACTAAAGACATATTGTTTGCTGTAAACTATCAAAAGTTTATAGAATTATAAAAACTTCATGTGTTTATCATGACAATATTTTCTTTCAAGTATGTACATGGACCGTATATCATTGAAACCTTCCACATCTTTCCCTGGAAAATATTTAGAAAAATATTGATTAAAGCTAGTTTTTAGCCTCTGGAATACAACTAAATTATCTCCCAATAACTTATACAATTTTGTCCTTAAAGACACTGAGAATGCTGATTTCAGTTTCTTCTAAGATTTAAAATCCTCAGAGTCATGCAATTAATGCCAAGCAAGATTCTTTAAACCAATTGTCTCTTCTTGGATGCTTGTCACTTATTCAGCGAGGAGGAGCTTCCCAGCCATGGCTGGAAGCCGAAGAGTCAAGGAAACTTTAATCAAATCATATCATTTCTGGAAAACAAATAGCCCAAGTCAGTGACTGCCTCTTCACATTTCAGTAAAACATTGTCTAATATTCAGGACTCAATCTAGAGTTGTGACAAAAGCACACGCGAAACTAGCTCAATCAAAATGTGGAGTCTCAGGGTGGCCATCGGCATAGTGGCTAACTTGCGCATTCTGCTTCAGTGGCCCAGGGTTCACAGGTTTGGATCCTGGGTGTGGACTCACATCCCACTCATCAAGCTGTGCTATGGTGGAATCCCACTTACAAAATAGAGGAAGACTGGCACAGATGTTAGCTCAGGGGCAATCTTCCTCACTAACCACCCCTCCCAAAAAAACCAAAATAACAAAATGTGGAGTCTCCATAAAATTGAAGGAAAAACAGCTCCAGGAAGCAGAGGGGTGACTGGAGCCTGGGAGGTCCAGGTAGTCAGGATTCTCTGCCCATTTTTAATCTCTGCTGATTTTACACATGGGCTTTATGCTCTCCTACCATAGATTAGCTTCTTCCATACCACCAGAATGTCTGGGTTTGTGCTTGACTTATAGAAGTAATACATGAAGATAGAAAAACCGCAAAACATACAAAATGGAAAGTAAAAGACTTCCTTTCAAGTTATAAGGGAAATATGCAGGCAATTTTATCAGAACTAAAGGACAAGGGTCTCAAAATTGTAAATGATCACTAGGTGCCTAGCATAATGAATGAAAGAAAAACTTACGTAGTTTACATGAATGGTAAAGATCGCTACACCTCCCAGGGGAGGTGGGGAGGAGAGAGACATCTATAAAGAGAAATGGGAGTCAGAAAGGCTTTTGGCTTCCAGAATAAACACTGAGTGCTAGATGGCAATATACAGTCCAAAGCCTATAATTCTATACGCATCAAAATTATCACTCATGAGGGATGACAGAATGAAAATATTTTTTCAATCTAGCAAGGATTCAATAATATTAACTCCCACGCTCTCTCGCTTAAGTATCTACCAAAAATGTTTTTAAATCAACTGAGGTAGTAAAACAAGAAAAAAGAAGGCATAGATCTATAAAACATTTAATCCAGTTCCCCTTCTTTGGTTTCCGAAGTTATATATTTACGTTATTGGAAATTGGTTTGGTGTGTGTACCACATGTAGGAGAACAGGATAGAGGAGAGCAGGACAGGGGCATCCCAAAGGAAGAGATAGAACAAAAGGGATAGTTTGGAACAGAAAGATGTAGGACTGTGCAAGGGGGTCCTCAGTGGGGAGAAGTAAAAACTGATGGAAGTTTTCAACGTTTGTGTAAGGTCATACACTATAAGATGTGTGTGAGTGTCAGATGCTATAAGGTGTATGACTAAGCTGTATGTGTATTTGGAAAAAAATGCACTAAACATATAGAAAGCATTCATTAACAACATAAAGCAAAAAGTTATAAAAGATGGGGCTGGGGCCGGCCCAGTGGTGCAGCAGTTAAGTGCACACGTTCTGCTTCGGAGGCCTGAGGTTCGCTGGTTCACATTCCAGGTGCGGACATGGCACCACTTGGTAAGCCATGCTGTGGTAGGCATCCCACATATAAAGTAGAGAAAGATGGGCACGGATGTTAGTCAGGGCCAGTCTTCCTTGGCAAAAAGAGGAGGATTGGCGGCAGTTAGCTCAGGGCTAATCCTCCTAAAAAAAAAAAAAGATGGGGCTTAGCTACAGCACATTCCTTGAGTCAGTATGGAGCAATATTCCCATAAACATGCAAACACTGACTACTGATTTACTATAAATTGTGATATAGTTATATTGAAAGGAATATAAGTGGATGGTAAAGAGCTAAACCTTTAACTACTCCAAAGGGAAGTCTCAGACAATATCTAAAAATAGTAATGTAAGCCTATCACTTAGAAAAATTGAGTTAAATACCAATAAAAAGCACTAGGAGTTGAAAGTGATTGCCTTTATAAAATTTATAGGATGGTTTGATTTAACTATGTACACTTATTATTTAATAAAAATAAAAATTAAAGTAAATTCAAAAGTAGTCTTCACCACCACATTTATGCTCCCTGGAGGTAATCACTGATAAGATCATCTGTTTTATTCATCCCCGTGCTTACTATTAAACTTTAAATAACATGCTTACACTGTACTTCTTGATTTGTCAAAATTTGAGATGATATATTAACTCTCCTATGTAAAACATGAGGAATTTTTTTCACTCATGCTACCTGTCAATTTTTCTACTCCTTTTTCTCTCTCAATTTTTATTAGTTACATTATTATTTGTTCACTTGGTCAAAAAGTATTTATTGAACCTGTACTACATTCTAGCCAAATGAACAAAATAAATATCCCTGGCATTGTGGAGTTCACATTCTAAAAGGAGGAGATAAAAAATAAACATTGAATGTAAGGAAATATACTAATGTAAGAAAATGATGTCTGTGTTCTTATTGGGCTGTGGATGTTGCAATTACTTCTCAAAAAACAATCTGGGCACAGATGCACCAAGAGATGCCCCAGTGAATCTCCTGGCTTTCAGATACATGCTTCTCTGCAGTCTTTGTAAAGCATCAACTATGACTCTTCATGGCAACCAGAGTCAAACATCCTTGCCAATACGCTAAGTCCCTTCTTGGCCTGATGGTATATTGGCATGAAGAGTTGAAAGTGTCCAGGTTGTACTCATACCTGCAAGTTCAATAGAACCCTAACTGTGCCCTCCAATAGAAGAATTCTTGTAAGAATCCAGAAATATCTGTGTCTGCAGGCACAGGAATGGTATTTCTCTAAGTGGGTCACCTCCAGGTGATGTTGAGAGGAGCCAGTCTCGCTTTTACCCCTTTTGTCCCCAAAACAATGTATTCAAGTTAATGGGAAAATACCACTACATATTGGCAACTAGTTCAGGGCATATACCACAGCCTGTAGGACTGCAATCCAACCCCCACAATCTTGTCCTCAAGCTAGTTTCTTATCTGAATCTATGACAGGCCATTCCACCTTTCTACATCTGGGTCATGAGATACACAAAAAGACAAGTAGATTTCACTGTCATGGGCCAATAATCACATCTCTTGATATAAAATGTCTCTTCATCTGAGACTATGTTGTACAGAACACCCATGACAATAAATCGAGTAGTCTAAATCCTGGAAAAGTTGAGCTTGTAGGAGCACTGTGGGGAAGCAAGAAAAATACATATCCTTATAAAGATGAGTTGCTGCCCCCCTCAAGAATGGAAGATCAAACATAATCAATCTGCCACTAAATGGCTGAGTTATATCCTTGAAGGCTAGTGTTATATTGAGAGATCAGTATTGGTGTTTGTACTGCTACATTGGCAGTCGTTAGTTCAACTTTGGTAAGAGGAAGTCCCTGCTATTGGCCATCACAGGCACTCAGGTCATGGTTAGCACAACACACCAGCACTGGCGTGGCCAAGTACAAGAATGGCTGATCTCACAGAACAAGTCATTCTCTCTATCCACTTATTGATGACTTCTCTGCAGTGGAGGCTTTCTGTTGGACATTAACATAAAGCACAAAAATCCTTGACTTGCAACCACTTCCGTGAGACTACCCACAATCCAATTTCCCATATATTCTTGACTCTGATCTTCCGATTTTATGCCTTCAAGGCTCCTGACCAATCAGCCAAGACATTAGTCACTTCCCAGGTGTCTGCATGTATCCATAGCTCATCCTACTTTTCATTCATACAAGTATACATGTATATAGTCGAATGTATATCCATATCAAGCATACAGGTCACAGTTTTGCCTCCTAGGGGGATTTCCCTTCTCCAATAGTTTGAGAGGTGTCAGAGGTCACTTATGGATAGCACCAGTATGGTATTCAATTTATGATCTAAGAACTAGATTCAGTTGTTTCCCTCTCTTTTAGTTGATCACAGTATGTCACCCAGAAGTAGGGTGACCTTATATCTCAATTTGTCTGGGATAATTCTAGTATATACTATGTATCCCAAAGTTATAATTAATAGTAGATGTAATGAAACTTAGATCATGATAAGAAGTTTCAGTTGCATAGACATTTGGTGTTTCATGGTCAGGCACTCAGTCTTTACCAAGGCCCAATAGTATGCCAGGGGCTATTTTTGAAATGGTGAGTAGTTCTCGGCTGCAGAAGAAAAGACCTTGCTCTAGAATTCTAAAAGTCTGTAGGAAATCCCTCTACTAGAAATTGCCATAGATACCACAAGCATCCTTTTCTATCATGGAAACATCTAGCAACATCAGACATTCTAGGGTAGAAAACCTATTGTAGACCATTCTCCTTACTCTGGGCCACACTCTAACTTGACAATCTTCTAGTCAGTCAATAAGTGGGACTGAGCATTATTGTCAAGTGCATTATATCCTGTCTTGTTATTCATGGTAAGTGGTGAGGATGATTTGACAAGCTACAGACTTCACTGATATGGCTGGCCCCTGCATCCTCATGGGGTTTACCCACCCTCTTGAATCCACTTGTCTTTTTAGTACTTCTAGAACACTTCTTGAATACTCGCCACCTCCTGCTATCTGATCCAATTAGCATGATGCCATCCATATGGTTTACCAGCATGATGTTCTATAGCATATCAAGATGAGAGAGGGCCCTGCAAACTTTGTCATGACATAAATCAGAGAGAATTAACATAGCCTAAAGCAAGAGTATAAATGTCTCTTGCTTCTCTTCCCATGTAAATGTGAATTGATGTTGATCCTCCTTATGGCAAGTGAGAAGAGCACATTCAACAGATGAATAGCACATTCCAAATGCTAAAGGCTTTGTTCATCTGTTTCAGTAAAAATATCAGGTCCAGTACAGCAGCTGGGATTGGGACTAGTACTTGGATCAGTTGCTAGGCATTTGCCATCACCAGGTTTCTCCTCTCCGCCCCCCACCAAGGCATATAGGTGAATTAAAGGGTGTGTTTTGGGAACCACTACTTCTACGTCCTTTAAGTCTTTGAAGATTGGGATAACCTCTTGAAATTCCTGGTAAAATGTGATTATGCTTCAGACTCATTTTTTCAAAAGCATGGAAAGTTTTCCATTTGGCCCTTCCTACTTGGCCTTCTTTGGGTATTACTTCATAGGTCAATGAAAAAATGTGAGGCTTCTGTCAGTTACTAAGTCATTGTGTGTGTCTCTGTTTCCCTGTACACAGGTACCCACACTTGAACCACTGTAAGGTTAACCTGTGCCTAAACTCCATTTAACATCTCCATAGCTTCCTGTCTAATTGGAGAACCATGGTGGTGTCTCAGATCTCCTGGTAGCAGCATCAGCTCAGAAATCATACACAAGAATCATGAAACAGTCTAAATATTCCACTTACTCCAGTGCACAGTTAACTTGGTAAACAGTCGTACATTCCTTTGAGAATGGATCAGAGGAATGTTTATTATATGCATTGTAGCTTTGCAAGTTCCTTCCAGAAGGATCTTCAATCAGTGGGTTCTGGGTCAGTGAATTGGCTTTGATCTGGAAACTGGGTGAAGAACTGATTTTTCCAATCGCGGTGGCTGACATCAGACTTCTGCTCGCCAAGTTTTGATTTTTTTTTTGTCAGACAAGCCAAGTCACATCCAAATTAGTCATTTATCTCACTATTTGCTTGCCAGACTCTACTAGCCATCTGCAGATATCTGTGAGTCAAAGCACTCAAAGTAATTATGTCCATCTTGCCTCAGATAGTTTAAGTGCCACTCTCTGGCCTCCTCCATTCCTGAAAAACATCATTCCCTTCAGGCTAGGAAAGTCATCCATCTCCTAGAGTCAATCCAGACTGCAGAGGAAGCCATCGCCAAACTTCTCAAAGATGCTGATCTGATCCCTCAGACATTCCATTGCCTTAGCGAATCAAATAGGTACGATGTGTACAGTGGAAGGAGTCTGGGCTTTGTAATTATATGGATCATGTTGCAATACTGGCTCAGCTATTTACTAACTGTGACATTAAGTTCTATTCTAGTCTTCTCAGCTTCAAATATGGAGATAAAAATATCTGCCTTGCAGAGTAGCTTTTAAGGTTCCAAAAAAACAAAACAAAACAAAACTGTAGCACAATGCCTAAGACATATATGCACTCAAGAAATGTTTCTGCCCCTTCTTCCTTTCTTTCCTGTTGTAAGGAAAACCATAACATCCTCTCACTTTCTATACCTACCTTTTACCATGTCACACAATCCACTCACTCTGTCTCAAGTTCTACCTACAATTCTCAAAAACAGCAAAGGCATTAAGCAATGTTAGTGATTCCTTCCCTTCTTTTCCTGGTGTCTTTGTTTCAGCTGCCCCCAACAAAAATCCACACTGAGAACACAGCAAAATATGCCAAATTTCCAGTGAAGTCTTGCCCTACAATTATTTATTTATTTATTTTTTAAAGTATGCTTTTTTTGATGAGGAAGATTGGCTCTGATCCAATATCTGTTGCCAATCTTCCTCTTCTTTTTTTTCTCCCCAAAGCCCCAGTACATAGTTGTATATCCTAGTTGTAGATCATTCTAGTTCTTCTATGTGGGATGCCACCTCAGCATGGCTTGATGTGCAGTGTGTAGGTCCGTGCCCAGGATCTGAACTGGCGAACCCCAGGCTGCCAAAGTGGACCTTGTGAACTTAACCACTCGGCCACAAGGCCGGCCCCCACTGTCCAACAATTTTAACAAAGTAAAATTAGAAAAATTAAGATATTGTTAGGATTTGCATAAATTTCAAAAGCTTATGTATAGTACACATAAGCTAGAAAATTACATTTTTTATGGCTAATAAATATAAAATATTAAAATGGAAAACGTTTATCTTCTTGCAAATATTAACTGCAAAGGAGCTTTTTCTAAATACTGTAATTCATACACATTTTTAAAAATCATACTAATTTAGCACCAAGAATAGGAAAGTATAATGGAAACTACGGCCTGAAACTCTGAGCTACCCAATTGCGTTTCTCTCACTTATGTCTCTATTTAAAGTTCTTTTAAAACATAGATCAAGGGTCAGCATAATACAGTCTGCTGGCCAAATCTGGCCCACTACGTGTTTCTGTAAAGTTTTATTGGATACAGTTACACCTATTCATTTACTTATTGTCTATGGCTGCTCTTGGGCTGCAGTATGAGAGTGAGTAGTTGTGACAGAGACCATCAAGTCCATCTGGAAAGCCTAAAATATTTACTCTCTGGCCTTCTACAGAAAAAGATTGCCAATACCTAATATAGGTCATGAGGGATGTCATAGATGAGCTTGTTCAAATTCACAATACAAATAGTTAAACCAACAGCAGCCAACAGAATGTAGGCATTGGTGAATAAATCTGAATTCACTGAATGAAAGCCTAGATTAAAAATGTTCAGAGTTCTTATTTTTTCCTTATAACATTTTGAATCTGTGTGAGTGAATGGTCATCTTCCTAAAGGTGAACCAAAAACAGTTCTTTTCTAAAGCTAATATCTATAATTACAAATATCCTAGATGATGTCTTCTGACAGACTAAGTAATTATCTTAAACATTACTTTGCTATCCTAAATACTATATATGAAAACTATGAATAAATGGCCAATTCTATATAAAATTTCTAAAGCATACTTAATGAAAGCTCTAGAACATAACTTTTCTCTTCAGGATTGCCACGAGCAAACTACGGAAACTCAGATTAAAGGCTCCACTATCCAGGCTTCAGCCTTCTCCACGTCTAGCCAAAGTTTTGCAATTTAACAGAAGATAGAAGGCAAGCAACGCGAAAGTTTCGGCCTTGCAACAACCAAGCACGGAAGCTGACCGCATATTCTGTTTTGCTACAACAGAACTCAAGTCATTTATGGTAAATGCTTATCCCCATTTTCATCAATCATGCCTTGAAACCTACTCGTGAGACTCCCATTTTGTTAAGTATGAATAAAAATGCCAAAGCAATGCCCTGTCACTTTGATTTTCCTGGCTGAGCTTGGCTTTTAGTGATTTTTTTTTTATAGGGAGGGGACTCTCATTCTTTCCACTGTCGTTAGGTTGTCAATCTCTTGGAAACTAGAAGTCACAGTTTGATGTCTATCTGCATAATCTCACCAGTTTTAATCTCATTTTCTAAAAGTACTTTTCCTGGAACACATGTCTCTCGTGAGTCCAAAGTCCACTTGCTCCTGGCCATGTTTATTTGGGCTCTTCCTACCTCCCTTGGTTCTTCACTCCCTCCCCTTCCTGCCCACCCTCCCTCACTTGCTCACTGAAATATTACTTGGAATAGATAGCATCCGTGAAGAAAAGAAAATATTCCTGAACAAGTCAAAACTCACATCGAATACCAACTAGAGAAACATCACCGTTTTTTATTTGTAAGCTGTCCAGTGAATAAACTGATTCCCTGATAAACTTGCAAGCTTGGCCTGCTTGGAGAGGGCTCCGTCATGGGTGTGGTAGAGAGCTCTGTGCTTTAAGGAGGCATTTTCACCTCCATAGCTAGCCCCGTTTCACCATGCAGCCTCCTGTTGGGCTTTGCCTACTGCTATCCAGTTCAAGCACACTGCTGGGATTCCTTGAGCATTGCGACCTACAATGACCCTCCTTCCTTCCTCCAAACTTCCACCACTTTTACCCTGCACACACCCTCCTGATTTCTCTTCATTCATCTAAGTCCTAGTTAGTCCTCGAACCTCAGCTTTGGCATCACACTTTCTCGGGCCCCTCCAGTTTGTAACTTTTATCAGTGAAAGTCCTACAGCACTATCTCTTCCATTTCTCAGACACCACATGCGCTACCTTATAAACTTACTTCTCTTTTCCAGTAAATTATCTTATCTCCCCCAATGGAATTACAAGTTCTTAGAAGGCTAGTGATATGCCTTTTATTATCTTCCATTCTCCCATTGTAGCCCACATAATTTGCTTCCCACACTCTATGCTTACTAAGTGATGGCCGATTAATTCCTGTGCATAAATCTACCCCATGATGAGTGTACCCCTTGATCTTGTCTGTTTTACCTACAGATGCAGGAAAGATATCTGAGCAACTTTTCCTGGATGTTTTATACTGGGGTTAAATTACAAGTATTACAGATGCTGTCTTCTGGCAGACTAAGACGTTATCTTAAACACTGTTTTGCTACCCTAAATGCTATATACGAAAGCTATGAATGAATGGACAATTCTACACAAAGTTTTTAAAACATACTTAATCAAAATGTTAAAACAATATGTATTAGAGCAAAGAAAATTAATGTATCTCTGCATTGTGTAAAATTTGGATATAAATATACAGCATTCAAGATTTTCCCAAAAAAGGGTGGGCTGGCCCGGTGGTGCAGCGGTTAAGGTCCCACGTTCTGCTTCTTGGCGGCCTGTGGACATGGCACTGCTTGGCATGCTGTGGTAGGCGTTCCACATATAAAATAGAGAAAGATGGACAGGGATGTTAACTCAGGGCCAGTCTTCCTCAGCAAAAAGAGGAAGATTGGCAGTAGTTAGCTCAGGGCTCATCTTCCTCAAAAAAAAAAAAAAAAGAGAGATTTTCCCAAAAAAGCTAAAGGAAATAAAAACTCAATTTTTAGAACTTAAGATTAAAAGTGATTTAGGAAAAGTATTTCCAATAATATTCTTTCTTTTTTTCAATAGAAGACAGAATATAACTCTTATCAAGCATATGGAATTATAGTCCCAAACAAGAGCATCTGGAACTCAAGGACACATGGCAGAGAAAAAAAGGAGAGGATATAAAAGTAGTATTTTATATGAGTCAAATCTTTCAGAAAGAAGGGACAACGACTATGACAGAGAAAAGTTGAAAAGGAAAAATAATAAATTCAAACTTTAGGAAAACGGGTTGAGGATATATATTAGTATCGTATTAGAGAATACAGAGTATTATGTTATCAAAAGTCTCAAACACATCAATACGTTTGGTCAGTAATTATAAATCTCCTAAGGAAATAAGATATGATAACATTTTAAGCACATAGATGTTCTTAAAAATGTTTGTTAGAGTAATAGAATATTCAAAGCAACCCAAATATCCAAGAACAAGAGAGTTGGATGTTTAGTTTAACAGAAATATTAAAATGCGTCCATTTTTTAAGGCTAGTGTGAGGCAATGCTTGTGGAAGAATAACTGCTCCATCTCTGTGCCAGCAGCATCTTAGGCACGTTGCAGGCATGATCTCATTTAACCTTCAGATTTCCACCTTGGGAGGAAATTACTCCACTTCTACAGATAAAGAAACTGTCACCAGGAAGGTGAGTCAACTTGCCCAAGATAACAAAGCTACTAAATGCAAAACTAGAAAACTCTATACTATACTTCATTACCTCTTACTCTGTACTGTTAAGTGAAAAAAAAGATAAAATCATATATTTATTATTTTCTTAAAAATGCATTAAAATCTTAGAAAGAAATATGCATTGGGTTATATTGAAAAGCAACATCTAAACAGGAATTTGTAAACAGTAGTATAGTAGGGAAATTTTATTTGCTTCTTTGCACCTTCATGTAATTTCTAATACAAGCATTTATATATTTCATGAGCCAAGAAGCTCAAACGAGGAGGAATAAACCCGATACCTCAGTGCACTGGACACCATCACCAGTAGACTGTTCAATGTCCCCTCTTGTTTATGTAGCTACTGACTCCCTTTTATCCTTGTTCCCTACTGCCATGCCCCTGTCCTCCTTCATAGACAACTATTCTAACGTGTTTGTGGGGCGTCTTTTAGTTTCGTGCACTCTTCTAAAAAAGGGACTATTCTGTTGTGTGTATGTACTTTAATAAATGGTATTGGGTTACATGTTTCATTCTGTTGTTCCTTTTTCCCTTGAGCATCATGCTTTAAAGTGTATCACTATTGCCAAGTGTATATATATTCCATTTCTTCTAACTCTCCATCAATTCTCCATCATTTACATACACCCATTTCAGCTATCCATGCCCCCAACCAGCCTCCAGCACCCCACTCCCACAGGCAGCACTTCAGCAAACATCCTCACACACGTTCCCTTAGAAGCCCAGGAGACAGTGTCTTTGGGATACACACCCAGAGTAGATTTGCTGACAAAGTGGTCCCAGATTTCTGTCAGAATGGCTGCCTGCCCTATGTACACCTCCTCCAGCAGAATGTTAAGCTCCTCTATTCTACAACCACGAATTACTTTTTTTCTCTTTTCTAACATAAGCAGGAATTATTTGCTTACAAGAATCATCAGCTTTAAAATAAATGGATAATGACACTGAAAGTTTCAATGATCCAAGTCCATCTTAGGTTTAAACATTTAAAAAAAAAAACCAGAGTTAAACTTGGTCTTTCATAAGTCTAGAGGGAAAAAAAGGAAAAGGAATTCTCAAATTCATATTAATAAACAAGTAACAGGGATATTAGACTGAATAGTATATTTTTCTTTTTAAACTTTGTTTATACTCAGTGATATGTCACTTATTTGGAATGATGAACAGCTGGTACTTTAAAACTCTTACTATGAGTAAATAATGTAGGATACTGAATTAGGAGTCTATTGAGACAAAGAGTATTCTTGTGACATCTAGGGACCTCTGTCATGTTTTCACGATGAACCTGAATGACAGGAAATGAGAAACACTAGGAATAACCTATGCCTTCAGATTTCTGCCCTATAATATCCAAAATGCTTTATTTCCCTTTGTTGTACTGTCTGCGATATCAGTTAACAAGTCTCCTTTTAAAAAATGCATACTATCCTAGCAGGTGGTGCTGGTGAGTCAGACATTCCAGTGGTAGCTTAGATCAATTTGCTCTGGGTGATTCCACTCAGGTTATAGTAACTAGTGGGACTCTAGGAGGACATGGAGGTTTTGATCTGGTTAAAGAAAGGGAGACAGTTCACAGTAAAAGTGATTCTAAAGGTTATGATACTTTAGAGGAGAATGTTTCTTTCCTTCAGTTAAAGATAACAGTATCTACTCAGTTGCACAGAGTTAGAATCCTAACAATCATTCTTGAAGCTTCTTCCTCCCATCCTTCATTCACATCCAGCTCACCACCAAGTATGGTGGATTTTACCTCTTAAATCTTTCTCAAATCTGTCTACTTATCCCTATCTAGTCCATCTCTACCATGTCTACCATCATCCCTTCTCTTCACCCCCAGTACAAGGTACCATCATCTTTTTTTCCTGAACTTGTACAAGAGTTTACTTGCTCTACTTCTGGAGACAAGGCCAGTTGTGTTTTTGAGGTTTTTTGTTTCTGCTTGTTTTCCTCACCTCTCAGAAAGTGTCTTCCTTTCCATATGCAAAGCAGAACACATCACCCTAGACATGTAATGATTCCCCTTGGCTTCAAGAGAAACCAAAACACTTCTCAACATGGAATAGAAAGGCTTTTCACAATCTCTCCCCAGACTCACTTGGCATGATGAAGCCCCCCACCTTCCATTCCTGCCACCCTGTTTTCTTTAAGTCCCTAGTAAGTGACGTGTACACTCCCTTCCTTACGTCTTTAAACGTGATCTTCCCTCCACCTCAAGCCCTCCTCCTGTCTCTTCCCCTCAGTTCCTCCCACGTTTTCTTCTGTTTTCTGCCCAAGTGTTACATCCTCATGGATCCCTTCCCTGTCCATTCTCCCATGTTTCATATACTCACATGGCTCCTTGAGTCTCCACAGCACTTGTTGAGCAGGAATTTTATATGTACTTCTGTCTGTTTCCCTAAGAGATTATCATTGCCTAGGTTCAAACTCATATCTACTTTATTAACTACTATCTTTCTAATGTAGTAAGTGAACGAATAGAGGAATGAAAATGAGTGAATAAAGAGGCTAGAAAAAGGATGGGTAGCATCTGAAGGTAACACAGCAACACAAAGAAGAAGATTGAAATTTATAAACTTCCTAAGAAAATCTTTCTTTAGTATCCATTTTCTGATGATAAATAACAAATATCCCCTAAGCACATATGAAGTGAAGTAACATTATGCAATGCTTAAAAACATAGGTTTTAGAGTTTTACAGCCAATAGTTACAAAGCAAGGAAATTGGACAGAGTTATTTTGACACAACTATATCAAAATATTTTGGGAAACGTAAAATCACTCCATTTTATTTCTGTGGTATTATATTTGACAGATATTTTTGACCACTTTATCTCATAAAGTCCACCCTGACTACTAGGAACATTCACTTTCTACTTAATAAATATCACGGTTTTGTGCAAGTTAAAAATACATGCATTACTGCTTTAATCATTACAAAAAATAAACGTTTTAGACAAGTAAGAACAAATTAGCCTTTAAATTTGAGCATCATTTATGCCTTAAAAATTATAAAGATGTTTAACTACATTAAATATAATTTCTATGTATCATTGAGGACTCAGGACACTAATAACACTTTCACTGAGGATTTCTCATGCAGTCTGGAACACAGAACAAGAGATCCACTCACACATCCTCATTTCAGTAACCAAAATATAATTAAGTTATGGTAGAGTTATCAGGAACCAAATCAAATACATCTAGTTTAATAGAAAAGCCAAAAGCACTGGTGTTTATTATCTAGATTTCCAAATGCAGAACAAATTGTATTTGTCACAATTATTTCAGTTGCAAGTGACAGAAACTTGACTCAAACTAGCTTAAATAAAAAGCCCAATGTTCTCCTCAATATTAGTAGCAATTCCCAAAATGACTCTGGTCTTTCCTGAGCCCACGAACACCCCCCAGTCCAGTTCCTGTGGTGGCGTGGTCACACTGGCTCCTGCTCCCACCCCTCTAAGCAGGGGAAGCAGGACCCATGATTGACAGCTTAACCAAAACCAAGTGCAATTACAGAAGGTGAGCTCGCAAAGGGAAAAAGGGTGTAGGTCAGGCAAAAGTTTCAAATGTTAACTATACAAATTAACTTCCACTTTTAAGCAGATAAATCTTTCAGTGTTTGAAATTAAACAACTATGACCACCGGAATTAAGAACGAACTCAGAAAATTTTAATACAGATTCTTCAAAACACAAGTAAATTCTCAGGCAACCAGGGGATTGGTTCAAGTGATTGATGGCTTTTAAGAGATGAACAAGTATGAAAGTAATATGATTCCTGGGTTTAAGTAGCTTGCCTGGAAGTAGTATGTAAAGTCTAACCAACCTCTGAGCGGCGCATTGCCCAGATTCCCTTCTCATGTCTAATCTCCAACCCAGAGGGTAAGCAATAGGGTGAATTTTAAGGATAGAATGAGACTTAGAAGTCAGTTTCATTCATTTCTTAGAAATAAAAGCACCTATAAATGAAATAATTTGTTCATCTTATAAAAACTCTCTCCCTTACTGGCTTTGATGAATCAAGAAGCCATTTTGGGAGCTGTCCTGTAAAAAGACTCAGGAGGAAGACACTGAAGGTAGCTCTGGCCGATAGCCAGCAAGAAACTGAGGCTCTTGGTCCAACAGTCTGCAAGGAACTGAGTCCTAGCAAGATAGACATTAAAATCCTATGTAATGTAATCATGGAGTTAACATCCTGTTAGTTTTGCTGTGTGCGGTTGCTTAGATGCAAATCAAAGGTCACAGCCGTACTCAAAAGGAGGGGATTATACACTGGCAAGAGTACCAGGAGGTGGGAGCCATCTTAGAGACTGTCTGCCACAGGCAAGAGGGGAAGTAGAAGTGTAAGAACACCTTTTCCTCATCTCTTATACTAATGAATACATTAATAATGTCAAATTTTGATATATGGACTTGGAAAACGAGTAACTCCAACCTAAAGTTCTTCTAATCATTTTTCATGACCTTAAAACACTTTTTAAAAAATTAATAGCTTTTATGGTAAAGAAACAATTACCTAACGTCAGCATTTGCTTCAATTCCATTTGTTTAGTCATCATCTATTACATTGAAGTGAAACAAAATTTAAAGTCTTATTGAAAATATCATGTGCAGTGTAATTCCATGGTTACATTTTTCTATTTATCTTCCTACCCAAATATATGCAATAGATCAATATTTGAAATAACGTTTTGCTCTCTTCTTTGTACTCTTTCATTTTATTTAAATTTTATAGTGAGCATGTACCATCTTTATAAAAATAAGTAATTCTTAGGTTATGACTGCATCATAATTAAACCATTTGGCCTTAACATTATTATTATGCTATAAGTAAGATAACAGACTTATAAACAAAGTTATTTGACCAGTATTAATACATTTCATAGATTATTTGACAGTTATCAAGACTTCCAAAGCTATTACCAAATATTACCCCAAATGAACATTCAATAATATTTAATTAATAAATGGCTTGGAAAGAATCCTAAGAATAACACAACAAAAAAGATTAGGAGCATAAATGAGTGTTTTGGGTTCCCTAAAAACAGCCATTTTTCTAACAAATTATACAAATCCTAATTAAATATTAAATCAATAGTCACAATACCTTGATAAAAAAGAAACTTAGGAAAACTAACAAATTACAGATCTTCTGAATTTTTGTTATTATTTTATCTACAGGGAGTAAAAGGTTTAGAAGTAATTTTCAGACTACGAAAAGCATTATTACTTTTGAATCTTATCCAAACTCCACGGGTTCGTATAACGGTTGGTAAATTCTAACAGCTGGCTTAGTGCAGAGCTCAACAGGATACCTGGGCTAGATCTTCAGACACAGGTGACGGAGCTCTAAGTTACAGTGTCAATAAATATGCTTTCTGTTTTATTTTGCTGGTCAGAAAGGATTCTGAAACCAAGATAGGTAATTATCTTCTCAACACATCTTAAAGTAGTTTTTTTCAACTTTAAAATATTTTCAGAAAATTATAATTTCTGGCATATATATTTAAATATCTACTCTCATATGTGTCTTTGCCATCATATATAATATACATACACACAGGGACATACACAATGTTATGTGGCAGACAGCTTCTGTGCTATTTGAAGAATGAAAATGTTCACATTACAATTGTACTCCTTACCAAAGAATTCTAAAGTTCCCTTACCCCTTTGTACTAATTTTCTATTGTCACTGCAAAAAATATACCATAAACTAAGTGGCTGAAAAGAACACAAATTATTTTATATTTCTGGAGGTCACAAATCTGACACAGTCTCACTGAGCTAAAAGTCAAGGTGTCCACAAGGCCCCATTCCTTCCTGAAAGGCTCTAGGGGAGAATCTGTTTCCTTCTTTCCGAAGCCTAGAGGCCACCTGCATTCCTTAGCTTGTGGCCTCCCTCTACCTTCAAAGCCAGTGGCATCTTCAAATCTCTGGCTCTGACAGGGACTCTCCTCCCTGCCTTTCAATTAGGAGGACCCTTGTGCTTACACTGGGTTCACCTGATGATCCAGGATCATATCTCCATCTCAAGGTCCTTAACTGAACCACATTTTGCTGCGTGAAGTAACATATTTACCGAGTCCAGGGATTAGGACATGGACATCTTTGAGGGGCCAAGACTCTGCCTACCACACCCTTCATTCAGGTTCATTTTCTGCTTGCACCGTCAGGTAAATTTTAAAGTAAGCATTTGTTTGTGTGATTGTTTTTAAAGAAACAGGAGGGGAAATAAAAGGCCAACTGCGCTTCATGGGGGAGTTCCTAGGGTAAACTAAGGCAGAGTTTTATTCAGTATAATTCTTTATGTAGGCCTCTATGAATAAGGTTTCTAATTTGAATATTCAAGGGGAAGTTGTTTGGCATGGACTTGAGATATAGCATGTTTTTGAGGTGAGGGTTCTTGGGAAGATGGAGACACCATTTTATATGAGGAGACGAGCTGGGCTGACAGGTACAATGTTAGGTAATAGAGATACTTATGGAGCAAATGAACCAACATCCAAACAGCTACTGAGCAAAATCTTTCTTGAAAGAAAAATTTAAAAAGTTTCCCAATAAAGGATTGGAAAACATAGTCTTTAGGACAGGCAGCTGTGAATTAGATATAAAGGCAAAACAAACTGAGTTCATTTAAAAGATGTCTTTCTTTTAAGAGCATGATCTCTTAAAAACAATGACAAACAAACACATAGCAACAGAGATTGGATTGGTGGTTGCCATAGGGGAAGGGGGGAGGGAGGAGGGCAAAAGGGGTGATTAGGCTCACATGTGTGGTGATGGACTATAATTAGTTTTTGGGTGGTGAACATGATGTAATCTACACAGAATTCGAAATATATTACGATGTACATCTGAAAGCCATATAATGTTATAATCCAATGTTACTGCAATAAAAAAATTAAAAATTAAAAAAATAAAAATAGTAAGAAAAAAGAGCATGATCTCTTATATAAGCATGGGGAGTAACACTTGACAGCCTGAAACTGGACTTTATTTGCTTGCTGAAAGAGATGGCATGCATGGGGGAATATGATTAAGCTGGTTGGTATTAAGAGGATCTACCTCCACTTTTTCTTTTTTTTTGGAGGAAGATTAGCCCTGAGCTAACTACTGCCAATCCTCCTCTTTTTTGCTGAGGAAGCCTGGCCCTGAGCTAACATCTGTGCCCATCTTCCTCTACTTTATACGTGGGACAGCTACCACAGCATGGCGTGCCAAGCGGTGCCATGTCAGCACCAGGCATCCAAACCAGCGAACCCGGGGCCGCTGAGAAGCAGAACATGTGAACTTAACCGCTGCACCACCGGGCCAGCCCCATCTACCTCCACTTTATGCCAGGCCTGTGGAAGAGCAGAGTCTGAAAACCTGCAATAGACTAGAACAGCATTTCAAAGTAAATCAGAAACCATAAAGACAGTTCAGGCCTGGAGACAAGTGGACACCTCTGTCTCCTGAAATGACTAGCCCATTAGTGTGTTGTCTGAACCCAGAAGCTGCAATAAAGCAAGAATAGTATACATTTTGATTCTTTTAATATTTTTGTACCACAAATAGCAATGATATAAGCACTTAATATTTTTTGCAAAAAGACAATTACTTAGCACTTGAATATTAGGAAGAAACATATTTAAAAAGCTTTTAAAATGTTAAAAATTTAAGATATGGTCTTGACTTACTGATAAATGAGAAACACCCATAAAGTGCATGGAAATTTATCTTCACATCCACATATATATTAAACAAAGCTACTATACACAAGTTAGAATTAGGGAAATGTGTTATCCAAGATTGACACATTTCTAGGAACTATGCACACATACTGAAAACTGAAAACTTTTCTCAGTCTCCAGAAACTGGCAGTTAGAGAGGAAAATTATGCATCAGAAGAAGGAAGGGGTAGATGAATTGCCTGTGAAATTTAGTCAGCTGCCCAAGGGTCCCTGTTAGATCTATGTAGGGTCATTCTTGCTGAGCCTGATCAAACAGCCCCTAAAAGGGACAGGGAAGTTTCTTATCAGAAGGTCAGGGGAAGAGAAAATATAAATGTCAGAGTCTTTTCAAATTCAGTATGGTCCTGTGTTTGTAAGGTTCCAGCTAGCATTCTATATGCCACCCACAGCTCATGTTTTCTTTCTTTTCCTTTTTTTTTGAGGAAGATTAGCCCTGAGCTAACTGCTGCCAATCCTCCTCTTTTGGCTGAGGAAGACTGGCCCTGCGCTAACATCCGTGCCCATCTTCCTCTGCTTTATATGTAGGACGCCTGCCACAACATGGCTTGCCACGCGGTTCCATGTCCGCACCCGGGATCCGAACCGGCAAACCCCAGGCCACGGAAGCGGAATGTGCGCACTTAACCGCTGTGCCACCAGGCCCCTCTTTCTTTCTTTTCTTTTTGAGTAACCTTGCTTAATAGCTACACTAAGCTCCAAAAATGGGGAAAATGTTTCTTGTAGCCAAATCTTGTTCTCTGGGAGAAGAGACCACAGGCAGCCTCTCATTTCTGAAAGGGCTATATTTTAAGTATTCCCCTCACAAGTTTTCAATAGTCTACTTAGCCTGTATTGTTCTGGAAGCATAGTTTCAATGACGCTATTTTAGTTACAGTTATCTACCACTTTTAACTTTTTTGTAATATCTTTTTTCTTTCACATAGCTGCAGAAGTATAATGTGATACAATTTACAGTATCTGATATTACCTTTCCCATCCTGCTAATAGACTGCCATTGCCAAGGAAGATGATCACAAGAACAAAAAAGTGAATATATCTATATCTATACCTATGCCTGTATCTATTTATCTAGATATTCAGAATCTCAACTCAAGACACCAGGAACACAAATGTACTCAAGTCCACATCCTACTCCACTTTTCCCCCTTCTTCCTTAGCAATGACAGTCTATGAGCAGAAAGGGGAAGAAAGTCCCAGAGAGTATAAACTTTGTACTGTACTGCAGCTCTACAATCACGTAAAAGAAAATAATCATCCTGTTCAGAGGTCCCATGGAGATAGAAGCAAGATTAAGTGTAAAATGGTATTGTATTAGAACTGTGTAGCATGTAAAAATATCTTGAATTACTGATTGACATTTAAAAATTGGATAGATCTCATACAAATCTAGATGTCCATCTTCTGTTAATAAATTGGAAGACTGGCAAGACCAGGCCCATGTGTCGAATGCTCTTTAGTAGTTGACTAGCCGTTGAACCATTACTGAATGGCTGTTGTGCTTTTCCATGGCGGTGCCCCTTCTCAAGTTGCCACCCTCTCCACTGTGCCTCCTCAGCAGCAGTGTTCCCTGCATTTATATTAACAGACTTCTTAAGAGACAATTCTATTTGTTCTGAATCAGGAAACAAGTGGTACATCCTCTGACAAGACAAGGTGAGAAATTCTGGCCTCAGAATTCTGTCCTTCCATTCACAGGCCTAGGCCGTTCCATAACCCAGGAGTGTATATACTGGAATGTCTTATGCTGCCTAACAGTAGATGTGCAGGAAAACTGCAGAACAACTTTGCTTACTTATCAGGCTTGTAAGCAAATGGGAAAAACACTATAGAAACTAACACATTGTACTCTTGTTTGTTTTACAAATCAGGACGAAGATAATTGGAAAGCACTTTTTCCTGGATATCTGACATTCTGATTTGTATAATTTGATCTGCTTTCTATTTTTATCTACACTTTACAAAGTACTTTTTTATCTTTGACAATGAAAGAAAACATGCAAATGGTTATATTGAACCCCAAAAGACAGTTTGGAGCAGCTTTAGGCCCCTATAATGTCCATCACACCTCCCAAGCCAACTCTTTAAGCAGTAAAATTGTGTTTGCCACGCAAACACATATACAAAAGCAGCCTTCTGCCTCCCCATCTTCAAATCAGATTAGCATTCTCAGACTCTTGCATGTAGAAAATCTAGAGCTTCCCTTTAAATGCTATTCAAACAATCCAAATGAAAAGTAAGTTCTCCTCTCAGTTAAACAGTCAGTTCTCCTGCTGTAAGGCAAGCACACTAACGCACTCTTTCTACTCTTCTTTTAGTTTTTGTTGTTGTCATTGTTTTATTAAAAGTGGGACCAAGCAATGACTGGTGCAGCCACTCAGAGGCAATAAAATTGCAGTCCCCATCTGTAACTGACATAATACTCCATACAGACTTTCATCACTAGGTATAAGGGAAAAACAAATTCAATCCGTACTGGATTTTTAGGCTGGATTCCCTAATTTGAACAATCTCTTCTGATATCTCAAACTATTGAGTAAAAGGTCAATCTTTTAGCTCTTATGCCCTTACCTTTGGCTTCCCCAAGATGTTTCCTAAGTGTTCTCATGACTGGGAGGTAAAGGCATCTCCCATGTGTATTCTCAAACTGCAAACATTGAAATATGACTAGCCCTTTACCCAGGTGACTATTGTCCTCTGCTGCTGTGTGGTTCTTCCCCCAGGTTCTGATTTATTTGTTGTATAGAGATTCACTGAGTGCATACAACATATCAGACGCTTTTGTAGGTACTGGGCTGAAGTAGTAAATAAACCCAGAATTTCTAACTTTCAAAGAGTGTGCATTCTAGCCAAACAATAAACAAATGAATAAAACAGATCATTCATTTAATTATTATAAGTTCAATAGGGGGACAAAAAGTAGAGAAGGGGATGAGGGAGGATGCTGTTATTAAAGGGTCATCAAGGTCCTTACTGAGCAGGTGACACTACAGTAAAGATATGAGGCAGTGAGCCATACACTTCTATAGAGGAGGGGTAGCAAACAAGGTACACAGGCCAACTCTGATCCATGGCCTATTTTTGTACATCCTATGAGCTAAGAATGGTTTTTACATCTTTTAATTATTGAAAAAAATCAAAATATTTTGTGCCACATGAAAATTATATAAGAATTCCAATTTTAGTGGCTATAAATAAAGTTTTCTTAAAAAACAGTCATGTCCCTTTGTTTGTGTATGGTCTATGGCTGCTTTCATACTACAATGGCAAAGTTGAGTAGCTGAAACAGAAATCTTGTCTGCAAAGTTCAGAATATTTACTGCTCAGCCTTTACAGAAAAGGCTTGCAGACCACTAATCTAGAGCAAGAGTACTCAGGAGATTTTTTTTCATTTTTATACCATTTTTGAGTACGTATAGACTTTCAAGTTAGATCTTCATTACAGATTTCATCCTTCACCATTTACCTGTATTAACCTAATTTAATACTTTGCCTTGAATTAAAACTTTTCTGATATTAATATAATGAAGCACAATTTAGTTTTATTTGTATTTAACTGGTATGTCTTTGTCCATCCTAACTTTCATCCTTTAATTCAGGTGTCAATGCCTTTCAGCCAAAAAGACCAGGAACTCATCCATAGTCGAACAAAGTTGGATTTATAACTCATTGCAATGAGGAAGACCACACACCATGAGGAACCATGCAATGTCTCGGTAAGAGGGTGCTACAGGATTTGGTTTTGTGTCAGAGGAAGAGGGCTCAAGGAAGTAGGGCTTGGATAAGGATTAAATAATGTCATGAAGTAGAGGAAATTTTATGATTATATCTTAAAAATTCTCATGTATGAAATGAGAAGAATGAAACAAGGCTAACCCATAATTGGTAAAGCAGCATAAGTTGCTCGTTTTAACTATATTAACCATCAGAGGGATATAGCTGAGCATTTTTGTGGTTTAGGCAATATTCTCTTTTTTATCTATGTTCAGACACAACTACACAGTGGTTTTGTTTGTCTTGATCCACTATGGTGACAAAGTGACTTTCTGATGCTGATGTTCTATAAAATTGATACATTCGACAGAAGACTATGGCAGACTACTTGTGAGAACCAGGCCAGATTCTCATAGCAACACTAAGGCCTAGATAATATAAAAATAAGGCAATCAAAAATTCTTTATTCAAATTATTCTTCAAAAATAAAGGAGAAATAAAGACATTTCCAAATAATCATAGACTGAGAGAATTGATTGCTAGCAAATCTGCCTTACAAGATATACTAAAGAAAATCTTTCAGGCAAAGAAGAAATGACATCAGACAGTCAGTTAAATCTACATGAAGAAATAAATAGCATCAATAAAGGTAATTATTTAGATAAATATAAGAAAGTATGAATATAATTTTTTCTTTGCTCTCGACTAATGTAAAAGATGAGCACATAAGACAACTATAAAACTATTTTATAACTTTTATCAAGTAATATTTAAGGATATAATGTATTTGAGAATAATAGCATAAAGGGTAAGAGAGGGGAGGGAGCTACATTGGAGCCAAGTTAAAATATTTTTTTGGAATTAAGTTAGCATTAATCTGAAGCAGACTTTAAATTAAGATGTATACTATAATCCCCAAGGAACCACTGAGAAACTAACTCCAAAAAAAGTGATATCCTAACAAAGATCTATTTAAAGCAGAATAAGATGGTGAAGGAGGAACAGTAAATACTAAAATGGCTGATATAAATCCAACTATATCAATAATTACGCTAAACATAAATGGATTAAACATTCCAATCAAAAGGCACAAATTGGTAAAATTGAGGTCATATATATACAGATATATATACACATGCACACACACACACATATGTGACACAACCATACTCTATCCATGAGAGACAAACTTTAGTTTCAGTGACACAAAGAGTAAAAGGAAAAGAATGGAGAAGGCCATACCAGGCAAAGAGTAACCATAAGAGAGCTGGAATGGCTCTACCAGTATCAGAAAAAAAAAATACACTTTCAGACTAAATAATCATAAAATAGTCAATTCAACAGGAAAATATAGAATATATAAACATATGTACCTAACATCATAGCCCAAAAATACATGAGTAAACAAATGACAGAATTGAAGGGAGAAAAAATATTTCAACAATAATAATCGCAGATTTCAATACTACACTCTCAATAATGGAAAGAGCAACTAGAGAAAAAATCAGCAGAGATATATAAGACTTGAACAACACTATGAATCAACCTGACCTAACTGACATCTCTAGAACACTTCATCCTCCACACAGAACACATGCTCTTTTCAAATGCAGATGGAATGTTCTCCAGAATAAACTATAGACCAGGCCATAAAACATGACTCAATAAATTTAACAGGATTAAAATCATACAAAACATATGATTACAAATCAACAACAGAAGGAAATTCAGGTAATTCATAAATATTAGAAATTAACATACTTCTAAATAACCCATGATGTTTCCATTGATGTGAAACACCTAGAAAAACCAGTTCTAT
This sequence comes from Equus caballus, assembly GCF_041296265.1. Lineage (NCBI taxonomy): Eukaryota > Metazoa > Chordata > Mammalia > Perissodactyla > Equidae > Equus > Equus caballus. The sequence goes on from NC_091697.1 coordinate 61,430,319, forward strand.
AGAGATAGAATATAAATTAGTGATTGCCAGGAGCTGGGCATGAGAACCAGGCTTTACTGCAAAAGGACATCAAGAATTTTCTTAGGTGATGGAAATGTTGTCAAACTAGATTGTGATGATGATTGTGTACCTATGTAAACTTACCAAAGTAATCACTGGATGTTAAGCTTAAAGTGGGAAAATTTTATGTTATGTAAGTCACACAGTATATAACAGATATAAATAAAACATAGTTCAGATAAGAAATCAAAAGGGAAATTAGCATATTTTTCTCTGAATGAAAATGAAGAGACTATATAACAAAATTTGTGATAGGCTGCTAAAGCTGCACTTAAAGGAAACTTCATAGTAAGTGCCTACATTAGAAAAGAAGATGGAATTAAATCAATGACTTAAGCTTCCAGCTAAAGACTAGAAAAAGAGGAGCCAATTAAACCCAAATTAGGAAAATTAAAGAAAGGAATAGCAGGGTGGCGGTGGGGGGAATCAATAAAATAACAAAGAGAAAAATCAACTAAACCAAAAGCTGGTTCTTTGAAAAGGTCAATGAAATTCATAAACATTTGGCCAGACTGAGCAAGAAAAAAAGGAAAACATTTACCAATATCAGAAATGGGATTTGACATCAATACAGATTGTATAGATATTAAAAGGATAACAAAATATTATGAAAGACATTACTGAAATAAACTCAAAAACTTAGATGAAATGGACAAATTCATTGAAATATATGTATACTAATCTCACTGAAGATGAAATAGATAACCTGAATAGGCTTATATATTAAAGAAATTTAATTTGTAATTAAAAACCTTCCTACATTAAAAATTCCACAACCAGGTTGCTTCAATGATGAATTCTACTAAACATTTAAGGAAGAATTAATACCAATTCTACGCAAAAATCTTTCATAAAAATGAAGAGGAAGGAATACTTTCCAACTCATTCTATGAGGTTCTGATACCAACATCAAAGACACCATAAGAAAATGACAGACCACTGTCCCTTATGAACATAGATGCAAAAGTTCTAAAATTTTCAACAAATCAAGCTGTATAAAAGAGGTTAAGAATCATGGCTAAGTGCAGTTTTTCTGGGAATGTCAGGCTGATTTAACATTCAAAAAATAAAAAAAAAATGAATGTAATTCAATGTAATTGACAGTATTTGCTAACTAAAGAGAAAAACCATATGATCATCTCAACTGATACAGAAAAAGTGTTTGACAAAATCCAACATCTCCTCCAAATTTTATAAACCTCAGCAAATCAGAAATAGAAGCAAACTTTCACAAAATGATAAAGCACATCTACAAAACATCTCCAGCTAACATCTTAATTAATGGTGAAAGATTGCATGTATTATCACGTAAAAGAGCTCCTCAATTGCCAAAGCTGGAACAATCTGCGCAATCCAATACATAACATAGTGTTGGATGATAACACAAAGTATAAAATAAATACGTTAGTCCATAGTGATATAATAAATTACTATATAAATAAATAGGGGATAAGAGACAAATCTCCTGTACAGGAGAATCCAAGTCATTTGCATACATACTCTCCCTTTAACGAGGTGGAGCATAACTCCCCATACTTCAGTGTGGGCTACATTTAGTGACTTGCTTCTAGAGTACAGTGTGGAAAGGGAGAAAAAGACTTTTCGGAGCAGAAAACTGAAAACCGTTACCTTAGCCAGGTGACCAAAATTAACATCATCAGTGATAAGTCACCTTGACAGCATTGTCCCTTTGATATGATAGATTGAGAACCACTTCACCTCTGGGGTTATACTCTGGGAAACCCTTAGCCCTAGTCTAACCATGAGAAAACCATCAGACAAACGAAAATGAGACATTGTCTAAAATACCCAACCTGTACTCCTCAAAAATGTCAAGGTCATCAAAAGCAAGGAAAGTTTGAGGAACAGTTATCGCCCAAAGGAGTGTAAAGAGACATAACAACTAAATGTAATGTCATATTCTGGATGGGATCCTGGAAAAACACATTAGGAAAGAACTAATGAATTTCAAATGAAGTATGGAGTGAGTTAGTAAAGGAAAACAGGGAACACATTACTGGTACATGCAGCAACATAGACGAATCTTAATAGCATGATGCTAAGTGAAAGAAATCAAATGCAAACGAGCATACACTGCATCATTCCATTTACAAGAAATTCTAGAAAAGTTGTAACTACAGTGACAGAAAGCAGAATGATTGCCAGCAGCGAGAGGTGGGAAGAGGGGCTTGACTGTAAAAGGTCACTAGGGAATTTTTAGACTAACGGAAATGTTCTACACATCGTGAATCACTACCATAGTGGTTACTAGAATGCATGCATTTGGCAGAATTGGTGACTTTATATAAGTTAGATCTTAATAGTGCCATTTTTTAAACAGACTTTTTATTCTTTTTAAGGCCTTTAGCAATTTAGCCAGGTTCACAGGTCCAGCCATAAAGATAATACCAACACAGTGTTGTAAGCATGCTGACAGAAACAAGTGTGGCATACTTTTCCAATATTGAGGATAGTTGTCTGATACAGTTGTGCGGATAGGACCTCAGGGAAGTCTTCCAGGGGCTCTGAAAAGGATTTTTCTGTTCCGTCTTTTTGCATGTCTTATGGCTGGTCAACTTGTTCCAGAAAGACATTCCATTCTCTTTACATGGAAAACTTGGGGTCACTAAGTTTTTCTGAAGAACACAATAATTTAATAAAGTATGAAGTACCTGGTATTTGACACTATTATACATGCCTTGGCCAGATATGAAATTAATTATAGTGTGTCAGTATCAGGAATTATAATTTAGTTCAACTCATGACATTGTTAAAGGAAGATAGGAATTTAAGGACTTGGGGAAAAACTCTGTACAGGAAGGGAAAATTGCTCCTCCAAGTTCATGTAAACAGAGTTTGGCTCGCTGTGAAGCTTGTAAGTTTATCATTTTCTCAAACGTTCTATCAGTTCCAAGGATAGTCTTTCTTGGGATATACATATATGATTTTTCTTTTTCCCTTTTTTCCTACTACCTTCAACCACCTTATAGCAACTAGTTTCAATGAACACTTTGAAAGTCAGCAGATTAAGCCCAAGTGAAATGTCCAGTCTTCGTCTTGGACCTTTCTGCCTGGTGCTTTGTATCTTCATACTGGTTCTTTCCCATAACAATAAATGTATTTGCTTTCCTCACACATATTAAAAAACTACCTCTTATTTTTGCCAAAGATATAACCATCCCCCTAGCTCCCCAGGCTCATGTTACTGGAATAACTTGTTAATCTTTCTCCCCCTTGATCTCCTATTCAATTCATCACCACGTCTTTCCAAATGCCTTACCCAAATTTTAGCTCATATTACCCCATATCCATACTCTCGAGATGACTTTCCTTCCCTTGCCTCCATTCCTTCTGTTCTAAAATACCTTGCTCACACTGCTATCACATCTTTTAAATATCTTTTTGCTCAGAAGTCTTTCTCTAGAAGAACCTACACTTCCCATTGTCTGCTATAAAAATCCAGACTTCAGTGTCCAGCATTCTGTGCCTTATATCCAATGCTCTTCTGTATATTTTTTACCTTTCAAGAAAATGTTTGCTTTCCCTGTTAAGACTTTACTGTGCACCAAGTTTCACATATGGTTCTCACAATAACCTTATAAAATAGTGACTACTATCATCTCCATTTTACAGACGAGGAAACCAAGGATCAGTACCTGGCAAAAGGTCACTCAGTTAGTGGTGGAGTCATTACTTTACTCCAGATCATTCTGACTCCAAAGCCTATACTCCTAACTATTATACTCTATTGCCTCCACATCGAACACCTGTCTTTAGAGGTGTCATTTCATCCACCTAGACTCTCTCCTCTCCTTCAATCTGTCCAGGTTGGCCTTACTCTCTCCATAGCCACTCAGCTGTGCATTCCCTTTCGTGTCTCTCATCTCTGGCCTCAAGTGCTACATCTGATTGCTCTTGCTTATACGTGCTCTGCAACTCACCTGCAAAAATTGTAACGTTGAGGATTATGTATGCCTTGTACAGCCTGTATCCCCAGAACCTAGTAAAGTGCCTGGTCTATTGAAATTAGTCAATAAGTATCTGTCAAAAGAAAAAAACAAAGAATGAAAGTTCCCTACTTTTTAGAAGCCTCTGGGTTCTATATCTTTAACTCCTTTCAGGGGTTACTACACTTCTTGCATACGGTCAGTATGCATCAAATGTAAACTGCTGGCTCACTCTGCTCCTTGAACTTTAAGTATACCAGTGCATATAGTTGCTATTTTCTTTAGAAAACACTTTGAAGGTATTCGGCTTCTCTTGGACTTTTCCTCTTTAGTTTATGATGTGCAAAAGTTAGGCAAGCAATGGTTATGCACTAAAAAGCATTCAGAAGCTAGGGCTATTCTTCCTCAGACCCAATAAATACAAGATTTTGGCATCTTACACTACATGGAAATGAAATAGAATTTAGAAATTGGCAAAAAATAGTTGAACATATGATAAATGGGAAATCATTTTACATTCATAAGCATCATCCTTTTAAGGTCCAACATGATGACTACCCTTGTTGCTATAAGAGGGCATCTTAAAATAAATGCCTGGATAACAAAAAATAAAGAAAAAGAACAACAACAAAAAAAGAAATTTATATAGCATTCTACTCTTCCCAGAATGATTTCGTCATCATTTTCTGTTTCTACCCTTAAAACAACACAAGCCAGGACAGTTATTATTATCCCAATTTTACTTACAATGTTATTTAAACACTATGAGATTAAATTGCTTTTGCAAAGCGATGAGGCCAATAAGTAATACAACCAGGACCAGGAGTCAGGTTTTCTGAATCACAATCCAATATTCTGACATAATCGAATGTTGCTGCACTTGCAGCCAATAATTCATTCACAATTGCTTGTTTTGTGATAGGGGGTATATTTGTTAAACAGTGCTACCACCTGCTGGTAAGTTTTCCAGTAATTCACATTACAGAAAATCCTAAAATGGCAAAAAAGTAAGAATAAGCAATACAATTTATCATTACAACTACATTCTCTAATTGCCCTTCCTATGTAGTGTCGTATCGACTTAGGCATTCCTTTATAAAGCAGCCAAATGAACCTTCCAAGATTAAATGTCCAAACATCTTTCTCAAGAACTTATACAGTCATGGATCGCTTAACAATGGGGATACACTCTGAGAAATGCATTAGGCAACTTCATCTTTGTGCGAACATCAGAGTGTACTTACACAAACCTAGATGGTATAGCCTGCTACACACTAAGGCTATAATATGGAAAGCCTATTGCTCCTAGGCTACAAACCTTTACAGCATGTTACTGTACTGAATACTGTAGGCAATTGTAACACAATGAGTATTTATGTATCTAAATATAGAAAAGGTACAGTAAAAGTACAGTATAAAAAATAAAAAATGGTACACCTGTACAGTGCACTTACCATGAATGGAGCTGGCAGAATTGGAAGTTGCTCTGGTGCGTGAGTGGCAAGTAAATGTGAAAGCCTAGGACGTTGCTGCACACTACTGTAGATTTTATAAACACTGTATGTTTAGGTTACACTAAATTTACTAAAAAATCTTTCTTCTATAAATTAACCTTAGTTTACTGTAACATTTTTGCTTATAAACTCGTTAAGTTTTTAAACTTTTTGACTCCCGTAATAACACTTAGCTTAAAACACAAATACATTGTACAGCTGTACAAAAATATTTTCTTTCCTTATATCCTTACTCTATAAGCTTTTCCCTATTTTCCAAATTTTTTTAAACTTTTCTGTTGAAAACTAAGACACAAACACACACATTAGCTTAGGCCTATGCAGGGTTGGGATCAACAATATCACTATCTTCCACCTCCACATCTTGTCCCACTGGAAGGTCTTCAGGGGCAGTAACATTCAAGGAGCTGTCATCTCCTCATAACAATGCCTTCTTCTGGAATACCTCCTGAAGGACCTACCTGAGGCTCTTCCTGAAAAGGTGCCACTATTTTCAGAACTATGTCCGTAGTGATTTTCTTGGTTTGTTTCTTTTTTTGTTTTAATCATAGATTTGCTTGTAAGTAGATAATGAATCATGAACATTCCTCTCTATTAATGAAAACCTTTCAGTGTTAGAGTCCATGTTTTCAGACTTTTTAAGGAGCTTGTTGAGGTCTCTGAAAGCTGCTCCTAAACTCTTGACTGTGAATTCTTTTGGAGGTTCTATTTCTTCTCTTATGGTTTCCTTTTCTCTTTCCTCTTCTTTAGCTAAGCATTTCTCTCCCAGTTCTGACAACTCCTTATTAGTCAATCCCTCAGGAACCACCACCAGGAGCTCCTTGATGTCGTCCTCATCCATACCCAGGTGAAAGTCGTTTGCTGTCTCAACTACAGCCTTGTTGATTTTTGCAACCTCTGCATTCTTGGCAAAATCTTTGAAGTCCTGGACAAAACTCTTGAGTGTCTTCTTCCAGATGCCATTCATACACCCCTTGGTGACATCACCTCACTGCCCAAGTAAGGTTCTTGGTGCAGTCATAGATGTTGTTATTCTCCCAGAATTGCATCTGTGTCTTCCTCAGTTGCAGCAATAGCCTGGACAAAGGTCCTCCTCGTGTAGTAGACCTCAAAAGCTGCTATAACTCCTTGATCCATTGATTGGATCAAAGAGATGTTGTTTGAAGGGAGAAACACTGCTTTGATATTGGGATAAAAATCACTAGTAAAACAAAGATGTCCAGGATCTTTATCAACAATAAGCAAAAATCTCAAAAGGTATGTTATTCTCCAAGCAGTACCTCTCCAATTTGCTGGCATAGCAACTCAGGAGAATATCTTGGAAGAGGAGCTGAATCATCTGACTTCTTATTGCTCATGTAGTACACTGGCATGTGTGCTTATTGATATGCTTGAAGGCCCTGGAGTTCTCACTGTGCCAGATCACAAAGGGTTTCGATTTGTAGCCTGCAACATTGACCCCAATCAAGACTGTTATCCTGTGCTTAAAAGCCTTGCAACCTGTTACTGGCAACATTAGCAGTGGATTTTGCATGCTTAGGAGCCATGATGAACAAAACAACATGAGATTAAGTCAAGAACAAGAGAAAATGATGCAATCAAGAGACATGGTAAAAGTGAGATAAAAGAGGCTACTGCCAGTGTAACACAGCATACCGTTTCACAGTAAATGTTTTTAAAAGTAGAAACACTACAGTTTAAAATAAAGCTAAAAAGAACAGGCATACTCATTTTATTGCACTTCACTTTATTGTGTTTTTTACAAATTGAAAGTTTGTTGAAACCCTTTGTTGAGCAAGTCTATTGATACCATTTTTCCAACAGCGTTTGCTCACTTCGTGTCTGTGTCACATTTTGGTAATTCTTGCAATATTTCGTATGGTGATCTGATCAGTGATCTTTGATGTTACTACTATAATTTTGGGGGGTCACCACAAACCATTCATATAAGATGGCGACCTTAATTGATAAATGTTGTGTTCTGACTGTTCCACCAACCAGCCATTTCCCACCTCTTCCCCTCTCCATGGACTTATTTAATGAGATACAGTATTGAAATTAGGCCAATTAGTAACCCTAGAATGGCCTCTAAGTATCCAAGTGAAAGGAAGAGACCCATGTCTCTCACTTTAAATCAAAAGCTAGAAATGATTAAGTTTAGTGAAGAGGGCATGTCAAAAGCCAAGATAGGCTAAAAGCTAGGCCTCTTGCACCAAACAGTTACCCACGTTGTGAATGAAAAGGAAAAGTTCTGGAAGGAAATTAAAAGGGCTGCTCCAGTGAGCATATGAATGATAAGAAAGCAAAACAGTCTTATTGGTGATACAGAGAAAGCTTTAGTGGTCTGGATAGAAGATCAAACCAACCAAAACATTCCCTTAAGCCAAAGCTTAATCCAGAGCAAGGCCCTAATTCTTTTCAATTCTGTGAAGGCTTAGAGAGGTGAGGAATCTTAGAAGAAAAGTTTGGAGCTAGCAGAGGTTGGTTCATGAGGTTTAAGGAAAGAAGCCATCTCTATAACATAAAAGCATGAGGTGAAGCAGCAAGTGCTGACGTAGAAGCTGCAGCAAGTTATCCAGAAGATCTAGGTAAAATAATTAATGAAGGTGGCTACACTAAATGACAGATTTTCAATTTAGACAAACCAGCCTTATATTGGAACAAGATGCCATCTAGGACTTTTGTAGCTAGAGAGGAGAAGTCAATGCCTGGCTTCAAAGCTTCAAGGGACAGGCTGACTCTCTTGTTAGGGGCTGATGCAGCTGCTGACTTTAAGTTGAAGCCAATGCTCATTTACCATTCCGAAAATCCTAGGGCCCCTAAGAATGATGATAAATCTACTCTGCCTGTGCTCTATAAATGGAACAATAAAGCCTGGATGACAGCGCATCTGTTTACAACATGGTTTACTGAATATTTTAAGCCCACTGTTGAGGCCCATTGCTCAGAACAAAACATTCCTTTCAAAGTATTACTGCTCACTGACAATGCACCTGGTCACCCAAGAGCTCTGATGGAGACATACGAGGAGATGAACATTGTTTTCATGTCTACTAACACAACATGTATTCTGCAGCCCACGGATAAAGCAGTCATTTTGACTTTCAAGTGTTATTATTTAAGAAATACATTTTATAAGATGATAGCTGCCATAGATAGTGATTCCTCTGATGGATTTGGGTAAAGTAAATTGAACACCTTCTGGAAAAGATTCACCGCTCTAGATGCCATAAAGAACATTCACAATTCATGGGAAGAGGTCAAAATATCAACATTAACAGGAGTTTGGAAGACGTTGATTGCAACTCTCACGGATGACTTTGAGGGGTTCAAGACTTCAGTGGACAAAACACCTGCAGATGCGGTAGAAATAGCGAGAGAACTAGAATTATAAGTGGAACCTGAAGATGTGACTGAATTGCTGCCAGCTCCTGAGAAAACTTTAATGGATGAAGAGTTACTTCTTACAGGTGAACAAAGAAAGTGGTTTCTTGAGATGGAAACTACTCCTGGTGAAGATGCTGTGAAGGTTGTTGAAATGACAACAAAGGATTTAGACTATTACACAAACTTAGTTGGTAAATCTTTGAGAAGATTGACTCCAATTTTGAAAGAAGTTCTACTGTGGGTAAAATGCTATCAAACACCATCGCATGCTACAGAGAAATCGTTCTTGAAAGGAAGAGTCAATTGATGCAGCACATTTTATTCTCATCTTATTTTAAGAAATTGCCACAGCTACCCCAACCTTCAGCATCTGCCACCCTGGTCAGCAGCCATCAACATTGAGACAAGAACCTCCACGAGCAAAAAGATTATGACTTGTTGAAGGCTCAGATGATGGTTAGCATTTTTTAGTCATAAAGTATTTAGTTAAGGTATGTATCTCGTTTTAGACATAATACTATTGTGCACTTAATAAACGATGATATAGTGTAAACATAACTTTTACATGCACTGGGAAACCAAAAAAAAGCATATGACTAGCTTTATTGTGATATTCGCTTTATTGCGGTGGTCTGGAACTGAACCTGCAATATCTCTGAGATATACCTGTATTGTATAACAAATACATAAACCAGTAATAGTTGTTTATTATCAAGTATTATGCATTGTACACAATTGTTTGTGTTATACTTTTATATGACTGGCAGATCCATAGGTTTGTTTACACGAGCATTACCACAATCAGGTGAGTACTGTATTGCACTACAACCTTACAACCACTATGACATCACTAGGTGATACGAACTTTTCAATTCTGTTATAATCTTATGGAACCAGCGTCATATATGTGGTCCATTGTTGACCTAAACATTCTTATGTGGCACATGACTGTTTTAGATAAGACATATAGAACATTAAAAAAGCTAAAAGCCTGTCATTGCCACAAATAACTGGATGAAAATGTGGCCTCATACCCTTTTGCTGCACCCACACTCCGACCCACCCAACCCATATCTTTATGCTTGTTTATTTGGTTTTAATTGCCTTTTTTTACACCTCTAAATAATGTAATGAAACAGGGTGAATAGGTGATCAGGGAAGTAGAAGACGCTAGAGTGTAACAGGGCAGAAAGTTTGTGTAGCTAGCTAACATAGGATGTACTATTTAGAGTGATGAAGAAAATGACATCATTCTTGAGATCTTCTTCATAGGAACATACCCAGGTTCATCGGTCTTCTGTCACTTTTAACTTCACAATAGATGGATGTGATGTGATGTTAACTTGTCACCAAGTTAAAAATTGGACTGCTTTTGCCAAAATCATGAATTTTAAATATCCTTATGTTTATTTCAAGAATTCCTTTAAAAAAATAATGATGCACTCTTGGCTGACTGGCAAAGGCATTCATTGTCTTGCCCAAAAAGCACAAAAAGTTTAAGACCTATCTTATCCTCTAACATGTTGTGTCCAGTTTAGCAAGAAATTCCAGATGTACAAAATTAGTTCTTAAGAACTAGTTGTACAAGGCAGGCAACTTTGGATGGATACAAGATGAGAAGTTGGTGGGATGGAAGGAGACAAGAGAAATTGGTGGTATTCACCTTTTCCACCTCCCCAAGCTAGAGATGGCTGCTAAGAGAGGGCACAAATTTAGCTCAAATGCAGGCTCCTTGTAGCTTTGAGTAGCACTACAAATGGAATTAATAGCACCTCTCTCATTGTTTCCATGGGAATTTGTAGCTCTATAGAGTCCTTCTGTTTTACATCATAGTTAGCTCTTCTTATTTCTTCTACTAACCTGTAATCAGCTTGAGAGCAAGGATTGTATTTAATTTTCTCTGTAATTCTTTGAGTCAACACAGTGCTTTGCACATAGAAGACAGTAATAAGTGTTCATTGAATAAAAATGGTTAGTTATACAACTCTGGCCCTAAAGATTTCCCCCAAGCATCAAAAGTTCCCATATTGCTTTTAAAATCTAATGCATATTTTCTGCCGAATAGACAAAATGCTAATTGTTTTATTGTAAAAAATAATTTCAGCACATTGCCTAAGTGTCATAAGACACCAGACAACATAGAGTACTTGAATGTTACAAAACTACATGAAATATGTAAGACTCTCCTGGCCTAGGAACATAGACTGTGTAGGTTATTCTACAAGCATACTGATCACCAGTAATATTCTAAAGGTACACTTGTCAAATGTGTGCTCATAACTCATTCTAATTTTAAAATTTACACATAATGACAAACTACAAAATGTACATCAACAAGTTTTATGTTTAATCGCCATACTTAACCAAAGGCAATTTTAAAATGCAGCTATTAGACATTAAATTATATATGCTTTGACTCCATGTACACAAAATGCCAGGCACTGGAATGAATTGCTTATGTAAGAGCCTATATTCTCTTGATAAGTTGGAATAGGTCTTCCTAATTTACCCAATGTTAGGAGAATGTTTAAATGACAATCCAAGGTTACTAGCTTTTAAGGGGTAATAAGAAACAGTTTTTAAAGGAAAACCCTTTCGTCTTAAAATAATTTTGGTAGGACATTGATTTTCACTTTCCATCCTCACCTTGCCAATTTCTGGTCCTATCTTTTCATTAATAAATGAATAAGAATTTAAATGGTTTTGGTAAATTTAACCTACCAGGAAAACAACTGATTTTATAAACTAGTTAAATATAATCTTTTGGAGGGGAGGGAGACAATGTGAGGAAGCAGTGGTGGTAATCTCTTTTCAGAAATCAGTAAGAAGTTTCTATTCATGATGGATCAAAGTGGAGAATGAGAAGACAATTTGTTATGAATAATTGGCACAAAGATAAAATTGCTTTTTAATTAAAAAGGGTAATGTCAGCATCATTGTGGAGTGAGTTGTTCCCTTTGTCTCCCCACTCTAACTTACAACCAGTACTACTTCCATTCACTGACAAAGGACTCCCTGCACAGCACAGCTGAACACCTGAGAAATGCATACATCTATACATCTGAAGGTGGGTGGACTGGACCTCTGAGAGGCAGTAAAACTAGAGGAGAAGCCCCCTACTCCTCTCCCCAGTCGTAGTTATCCAAAATGTAGATACCCGCCAACCCTAAAAGTGGTGGTAGTGCCATGACCTTAGGTTCCAAAAAGCACACCAGTGCCAGAGACCAGAGGCTGCAGGAACAGCTGCAACCCTCACAGCTCAGCCTCACACCTCCTCCAGCAGTGGCAGGTGGCACCTGCAACCTGAGGCTTCAGGAGCCACAACAGTACCCATGAAACACCCCCAGCAGTGGCACACCCAACACCAGCCCTACCAGCAGTGGGGGCTACTTATGAGGTCCCAGGCCGTTAGCAGCAGCAGTGACACCCATGGATCCAGCACTGCTAGCAGTAGTGCTGCCAGCACTCCCAGATAACCTTGGAACAGCAGCCTACATGGTGCATGTGGCAGCAGCACCCAATCCTGTGGAGAACTAGTGGGGGAACACAAGACCCATGCAACCCAAGAAGCACTAGAGGTGTGCGCGCAGTCTGGTAATGCCAGTGGTGACACTCATGATTGCAATGACGTTGTAAGCAGCAAGGCACCAGCAACTTTGGAGCACAAACAGCACAAGGTGGGCACTGATGATATCTCTGGCAGAGGCAGTGGAAGGTGGAAAGTGAAGGCTCTCAAATACAACCAGAAGCAGCTCAGAATCAAAGTAACCAAAGCCTTACCCAAATAAAAAAAGTGTTTACTACCACAAATGTGCTGGCAGAGGAATAACTCATCAAGCACCATGAAGAATTATAGTAACATGGTAGCACAGAAAGAAAATGACAATTCTCCAGAAACTATACTTGAGTTCGCAGAATATTGCAATATAACTGACAGAGAATTCAAAATAGCTGTCGTGAAGAAATTCAACAAGTTACAAGAAAACTCAGAAAGACAGTTCAATGGCTTCAGGAATAAAATTAATGAACAGAAGAATTACTTCACCAAAGAGATTGAAACTCTAAAAAAACATAAACAGAAATTCTGGAGCTGAAGAACACAAATAGTAAGGTGAAGAATAAAGTAAAAAGTATTGGAAATAGAGCTGACCATATGGAAGAGAGAATTAGCGAGCTTGAAGATCAAAATCTAGAAATGATCCAGTTGGAAGAGGAAAGAGAACTAAGATTTTTTTAAAGATGAAGAAAATCTACAAGAAATATCCTTCTCAATTAGGAAAAGCAACATAAGGATAATGGGTATCCCAAAAGGAGAAAAAAGGGAGATAGAAGGGGATTGCTTTATTCAGAGAAATAATAGTTGAGAACTTCCCAAACATAAGGAAAGAACTGGATATGCACGTACATGAAGCTAATAGAACTCCTAATTACCTCAATGCAAAAAGACCTCCTCCAAGGCACACTATAAAAATTGTCAAAAGTCAGGGACACAGAATGAATATTAAGGGTAGCCAGAGAGAAAAAAATAACTTACAAAGGAACTCCCATCAGGCTATCAGTAGATTTTTCAGCAAAAACTCCACAGGTTAAGATAGAGTGTACATGATATATTCAAAATACTGAAAGACAAAAACTATCAGCCAAGAATACTCTATCCAATAAAGTTACTCTTCAGATATGAAGGAGAAATAAAGGCTTTCCCAAACAAAAGCTGAGGGAGATCATTGCCACTAGACCTGCCTTACAAGAAATGTTGAAAGGAGCACTCCTACCTGACACAAAAAGGCAAAGGTATACAAAGTTTTGAGCAAGGTGACAAATAGATAGACAGAATCAGAAAATTGCAACTCTATATCAGAATAGCTTAGTTAACACTTAATTATAACATAAAGGCTAAAAAGAAAGAAAGCATCAAAAATAACTATAACCACTTCAATTGGGCAACAAATTCACAATGCAAAAAAAAAAAAAAAGGATAGTTTGTGACAACAAAAAGATAGAAGGGGAAGAGGAAAAGGACATACCCTTCAAAGGCTAATGGAGATAAGATGCTATCAGCAGAGAAATCTTTCATACAAACCTCATGGTAACCACAAAACAAAAAAATTAGAGCAGAGTCACAAAACATAAATAAAGAGGAAACTTAGAAAGACCTCACGGAAAACCAAACTGAAACAGCAGATAGAAATACAAGAAAAAAGGAATAATGGAAATATAGAACAACCAGGAAACAAAAGATAAAACAGCAGTATTATGCACTCATTTATCAATAATCACTCTAAATGTAAATGGATTGAATTCACCAGAAGACACAGTGTGGCTGGATGGATTAAGAAATAAGACCCAACAATAGTTGCTTCCAGGACACCCATCTCAGCTCTAAAGACAAACATAGGCTCAGAGTGAAGGGATGGAAGATGATATTCTCTAAGTATGTGGCAACCAAAAGAAAGCAGGTATAGCCATTTTTATATCAGACAAAATAGATTTCAAGACCAAAAAGATAAGAGACAAAGATGGACATTATATAATGATAAAAGGGACATTCCACCAAGAAGACATAACACTTATTAATATATATACACCTAACATAGGAGCACCAAAGTATACAAAGCAACTATTAACAGACTTAAATGGAGAAATTGACAGCAACACAATAATAGTAGGAGACTTTAACACCCCACTTACATCAATGGATAGATCATTCAGACAAAAAGTCAACAAGGAAACAGTGGCCTTAGATGAAACACTAGACCAGATGGACTTAATAAATACATAAAAATCATTCCTTCCAAAGGCACTGGAATATATTTCTCAAGTGTACATGGAACATTCTCAAAGATAGACCACATGTTGGGAAAAAGCGAGCCTCAATAAATTTAAGAAGATTGAAATCATATCAAGTATCTTTTCCAACCACAATAGTATAAAACTAGAAACCATCTACAAGAAAAAAGCTGGGAAAGTCACAAATATGTGGAGAATAAACAACAGGCTACTGCACAAGTATTGAATCAATAAAGAAACCAAAGGAGAAATAAAAAAATACCTAGAGACAAATAAAAACGAAAATACAACATGCCAAAAAATCTATGGGCTGCAGCAAAAGCAGTTTTACATGGGAATTTTATAGCAATATAGGCCTACCTCAAGAAACATCTCAAATCAACAATCTAACATTACACCTAAAAGAACTAGAAAAAGATGAGCAGACAAAGCCCAATGTCACTAAAAGGAAGGAAATACTAAAAATCATAAATAAATGAAATAGAAACTGAAAAAACAATAGAAAGGATCAATGAAACTAAGAGCTGATTCTTTAAGAGGAAATGAAATTGACAAACCTTTAGCCAGACTAAGAAAAGAGAAGATTCAAATAAATAGAAATGAAAGAGGAGAAGTTACAGTGGACACCACAGAAACACAAAGGATAATAAGAGAATACTACAAAAAGCTATATGCCAACAAACTGGATAGTTTAGAAGAAATGGATAAGTTCTTAGACTCACACAATCTCCCAAAACTGAACCAAGAAGAAACAGAGAACCTGAACAGACCAATCATAAGCAAAGAGATTGAAACAGTAATAAAAAAATTCCCAAAAACCAAAAGTCAGGACCAGATGACTTCTCTGGTAAATTCTACCAAACATTCAAAGATTTAATACTTATCCTTCTCAAACTCTTCCAAAGGATGGGATGCTTCCCAACTCATTCTATGAGGCCAACATCACCCTGATACCAAAACCAGAGAAGGACAACACAAAAAAGGAAAATTATAGCCAATATTGCTGATGAACATAGATGCAAAAATCCTCAAGCAAATATTAGCAAATTGAATACAGCAATATGTTAATAGTATCATACACCAGGATGAAATGGGATTTATCCAGGGAAGCTGGGATGGTTCAACATCTGCAAATCAATGTGATATACCATATTAACAAAATGAATTAAAATCATGTGATCATCTCAATAGATGCAGAGAAAGCCTTTGAAAAGATTCAATATCCATTTATGATAAAAAAAAAACTCTCAATAAAATGCACATAGAAGGAAAGTACCTCAACATACTAAAGGCAATATATGACAAACCCACAGCCAACATTATACCCAATGGTAAAAAACTGAAAACTATTCCTCTAAGAGCAGGAACAAGACAAGGATGCCCACTCTCACCACTCTTATTCAAGTTAGTATTGGAAGTCCCTGCCAGAGCACTTAGGCAAGAAAAAGAAATAAAAGGTATCCAATTGGAAACGAAGAAGTTAAACTGTCTCTATTTGTGGATGACATGACTCTATATGTAGAAATACCTAAAGAATAAGCAAAATAACTATTAGAAATAATGAATACAGTAAAGTTGCAGGGTACAAAATCAACAAATGAAAGTCAGTCACATTTCTATATACTAACAATGAACTAGCACAAAGAGAAATTAAGAATAAAATTAAAAACAAAAGAGGCAAGGACATCCTCAGGAGAAGTAGCATAAAGAGCAGGACCTCTTCAGGATCAGTGTCAGATATGATCTTATTTAAAGTTTACAGATGGCCGTAGTCAACCTCTCTGGACAATGAAACACCACATTGACGAGGGGAGTGCTTTAAAGCCTGTAGAGACAGTCAGAAACATTCCAGATAAGGTCAAGTTAGTGTGTATTGTAACGTATTTAGAGGGAAGGGACACCAACCATAGAGCCCATCAGTCATAACCCAGGATAGGAGGCTTATTTTCATGGCTCCTGACACCTGAACTCAACACAGGACAGCGGTCATGAAAGTCACGGAGACACATGTGGAAGGGAAAGGAACAAGCATTGTCACTTACAGAGCACCTGGTCTGTGCCTTCTGAAATACTTTAAAAAAGAACTATTTTATAAGCAGTAATAGGATCATGGTTTCTTTTTACCTAAAGTAATAGCTGGAGAAAAAATACGAAAGTCTTAAATATACATATATAAGTTGGTATCCTCATGGGATATTAATGAAATCAGTGTATTTTGGCTCTTCAACTAATTTTTGAGACCAATAGCAAGCACAATAACCAAGCCCTCCCACAGTAGTCCTTTGGTGTCTCTGCCAGAGACAGAGCCCAGACCTCAGTGGAAATGATTCATTCAGTTAATCCAAATCCTGGAAACATATGAAGGAACGTTTAAAGGTTGTACCTTTTCTCAGGTTAATTATCTGTAGAAGTTAAAAAAATTAATAAAAATGTTGATGTTTGCCCTGCAATCCTTTATTTCTCCCTATACACACCTTGTATGCTAAAAAAAGTAAGAAAAATATTTCTCCTTAGAGTCACCTTTCCTCCATCAACCAAATGAAATGAAAATACATCCTGCCTGTTTGAGAGAGCCCAGAGTATGCATCCCGCTGTTCCATGGCTATTTAATTATGCAATGATTCATCAGTTCTCATTTAGTCAGAGAATTATAAAAAAGAAATCATAATGAAATCAACACTGGGGATAAGTTATACCAAGGGGCAGGATTTAGAAAGTTATACTGCTGTTTTTCTTCTTGGCTGGCCCCTAAACTTAGCATTCTGGATGTTGGTCAGGAATCACTCACCAATGAGAATGATGAAGAATTTTCAAGATGTGTTGATGGAACGTTGGAATGTATTCAATTTACCTCTGCCTGCTGGCATTTTTCTGTGTCTGCTTATGGTTTTTATGACAGAGAAGGTTATTTTAAAATCAAAGGACACTTTTAGAAATGCTATGGCAGTGAAAATGTATGAAGTCATTCTCAGATTACTCTATGAAGGAGACAACAGTAATAATCTTGATTGTGTCCTGGCTGAGGCACAAATTTTAAGCCACTCTCCTAAAGCAATGCATCAGGTAGTTCCAGAGCCAAGTTTGAAACCCAAGAATCTGACCCTGCAACTGCTACCATTCAGAAACCCATGCATATGAGAACATTGGCAATAGGTGAGCAACAGAAAAAGAACTGTGGAGGCAGGAGGCTAACAAGCTAGCCTGAGACTGGCAGTGGGAAGTTATAATTTAAAAGGGAGCTCCTTGGCACTAGTTCAGAAATGTGCACATATGCCTGCCTCTCCTCCTCCTTCCAATAAAGGAACACGAAAATGAATGAACTTATGAGAGTGAAGAGAATTGTAGGTGGTCACAGGAGAATTAGAGACTAACAATTTTCTGGAAGTCTGCAAGTACATGGAAATCTGCTAATAAAGAAAGACCACAAGGGAACCAAAACAGAGGTGAAAGGCAGATTCCCCAGTAGAACCCCAGATTGGCCTAAGCTCAGTGTATGAGGCACAGAGCATGGCAGTGAAAGGGGAAAATAAAACAGGAGTTCTCATTTAACATCTCTATAGAGCAAGTACCCCAGGAAGTGCACCTATACACACACACACACACACACACACATACATACACATACACAGTGCCGACTTCCCTCTTCCCATGACAAGGCATATTTAACCTCTTGTAGAAAATCTGTAAAGAGCTGCCTAGAGAAGGCTATAGCACTTGTGTGGGTGTGGATATCCCAGAAGAAGTCCTCATTCTGGCATTTGGTGAACTCCTAATTTACAAGGCAGTTCTCTGCCTCTGACAGCAAAACTTGTCAGTCAACAAGTTCCACTCAGAGAAAATAAAAGAGACAGAGAGAGAGGAAGGCCAGAGAGGCAGTGAGAAACAGAAAGAGAGAGACTGAGAGAGTGAGAGCCCAGAGAGAGCAAGCCAGCAAGAGAGCAAGCGTCCAGAGAGCGAGGGAGAGAGGGAGAGAGAGGGAGAGAGAGAGAGGGAGCAAGAGCCCAGAGAGTGAGAGAGCAAAGGAGTGAGAGCCCAGAGAGTAAGCGAGAGAGCCCAGAGAGAGAGACAGAGCCCAGAGA
Organism: Equus caballus; assembly: GCF_041296265.1. Classification (NCBI taxonomy): domain Eukaryota; kingdom Metazoa; phylum Chordata; class Mammalia; order Perissodactyla; family Equidae; genus Equus; species Equus caballus. Next base: position 61,449,093 of record NC_091697.1, read on the forward strand.
GAGACAGATAGACAGACAGGCTAGAGAGAGACACACAGGCCAGAGAGAGGCGCCACAGAGACAGACTCCAAGCAGCCTTCTCATTCAGGGGAGAGTCCCATGAGGAAAGCACATGCACAAATACAATCAGAAACCCATACCAAATACTTGGTAGAATCAGCACTTTTTTATTCTTAAATTTGAGCGAATAACCACTGATTATTGGCTATATAAAGATAACCAGCAACAAAGAAAGAGTAAGATAAACAGAATTACTCCTGATAAATAAATAATTTGAAGATGAAAAACGACTTTGAAAAAATGTAAATAAGCATCCCAAAGGGATCTTAGAATATATTGCACCCCAAAATTGCATCTGTTCATCAAGCCTAGAAATCAAACAGTCCAAACTAGAATAGGAATCAGTGGACTCTAAGACGTCTGCCTGCAAATAAAGAATGCAATGACTCAATTCAATAAATAGGAATAATTAACTGTTTGACGAAATTTGGACTATTTCTTCTTTTTATAAGAAATAAAAGGTTTTAAAAAACATTTACCAAAAACTAAATCTAATAACATATGCCCTGATTTTTGAGCACTAGCATAGGACAAAGGAAACTATTTGATTTGTATGCTTAGAACTTAAGAAATGAGATCCTAGCACATATTCAAAATTTGCAGTAAAGTATATATTTGACAATAATGTACATTATGTATTGCTTGCTTACATTCAGAATCAAGCTGTATATAGGGCACAGAGACAGTGTTCATAGCCACAAGAATGTGTCTGTCTTAAAGAGTGCATCTGTCTTAACTGTCTTAATTTCCTATAATGTTCAGAATTCATTTTCTATTGCTGTACAACAAATTAACTAAAATCTCTCAGCTCCTAGAGGCCACTTTCAGGACTTAGCCGTGGAGCCCTCTCACAACCTGGGACTTACTTTTTCAAATCCACCTGGAGAATCTACCTCCGGTCTTATATGGCATAACATAGTCACGGAAGTAGCTATCCCCTCACCTTTGTCACACTGCCCCATCATATTCACAAGCCCTGCCCTCACTCAAGGCAAGAGATTACATACTAGGCGGTGAGAACCTAAGAAGTCACTTTAGAAGTCTGTCTACCACACTATTTAAAAGTGAGTGTGGGCTGGCCTTTGACTGGCTTCCAAAGAATAGAGTATGAAAAGGAGAAAAATAGTAACTTGACAGTAGAGAAACCTGGCAAACACTACCTTAACCAACGATGAAAGTTATCACCACCAGGGATGTCAGGCACCGCTGACACAACGTGACGTGGACACTGACTTCTGTGGTCTTCTCTCCCAAATCTCGTAATTCCAGTATAATCATGAGGAAAATCATGGTACATTCTCCAAAACACCTGCCCAGTACTCAAAACTGTCATGGTCTTTGAAAACAAGGAAGGATAGAGAAACTGTCATAGACCAGAGGAAAATAAGGAAACATGACGAGTAAGTGAATTGTAGTATCCTGGATTGGAACCTGGAACAGAGATGGAACAGGAACAGAAGAACCAGTAAAACAGAAATAAAGTCTGGTGTTTAGTTAACAGTAATATACCAATGTTGGTTTCTTATTTTTGATAGACATACCATGGTTATGTAGCAGATAACAATAGGAAAAACTGCTATATTTGCAGTGCTTCTATAAGTCTAAAATTCAAAATAAAAGTTTATTTAAAAACTTTGACGTGAGAAACGATAAAAGTTGAGAGAGAAGTAGAGAGATGCTAGTATTTACATGTAACATAGTAGAAAGGCAAGGGGAACTGCTTAAAGCTGACAAAAAGAAGACATAAGAGAATATTAAGTTACAAATATAACCAACAGAAGAGATAATTTAACCCTAATTTTGGGAGAAAGGTGAGGAGAGACAAGGTGGGTGCAGTGAAGTGTATGTACAAGGGTGCCAGTAGTTATTCTTGAGATCTGTAATATATTATAGATATAGATAGATAGGGACACATATATAACATTTAGAGGAATTAATTGCCTGAAGTAAAAATAGAAACTGTAGAGTGATTGGTTCTTCCTACATTTTGCTGATAGGAATGTAAAGTGGTGTAAGGTGGTGTGATTACTTTGGAAATCTGTCTGGCAGTTTCTCTCAGAGCTCTACAAATGTACAACCTATGATGTAGTAATTCCGTTCCTACTAATATCCCTAACAGAAGTGTGTGCATATGTGCACCAAAACACATTGACAAGATTGCTCTTAGCAGCACCGTTCATCACAGCCCAAAGCTGAAACCTCACAATTTCCAGTAACATTAGAGCAGATGAAAATTTTTATCAAGCTCAAAAACAAGTGGAACTAATCTATGGTATTAGAAGTTGGAAAAGAATTTACCTTTGAGGGGAGGGAGAACTGACAAACAAAACACAAGGGGGGCTTCCAAAGAACTGAGGATGACCTGCTTCTTGAGTTGCTGGTTACCTGAGTTTGGTCACTGTACAAATCCATTGAGATGTTCAGGTATGACGTGTATACTTTTCTGGACATATGCTATGAAAAAATTTTTGTTTTTTCTGGAGGTTGACATTTAGGAATGGGGATGGGAAAGAATGGGGCAGGCCTGTTGTTTGAAAAATAAAATAGTATTGAATGTCTATAATAAAAAGCAACATGTGTTTTAAAATTCATTTGAATTTTAAACTGAGGCCAAGGATTATCTGCTTTATTTTTTACCTCCAGCATAAAACATGTTGCCTACCAGATAGTAGGAACTCAGTAAACATACATGATATGAATGAGTGAATGGAGGGAAAAGTCAGTGGCAACCTGAGAGTTACTGGAGACTGCAAAGCAAGAGCCATGAGAACATGAAACGGTTTCAACAGAGAGTCAAAAACTATATGTATATATAATTAACTTGGAAAATAAGCACTCATCTATATTTGACTTAGAGATATGAAAAGGACCATTACACACCTATTAGAATGGCCAAAATCCAGACCACTGACAACAGCAAATGCTAGCAAGAAAGTGGAGCAGCAGGAACTCTTGTACAATGCTGGTGGGAATGCAAAATGGTACAGCCACTTTGGAAGATAGTTTGGCAGTTTCTTACAAACTAAACATACTCTTAGCACATGATCCAGCAATCATATACCTTTGTATTTACCCAAAGGAGCTGAAAACTTATGTCTACACAAAAACTTGCACATAGATGTTTATAGCAGCTTTAGTCATAATTGTCAAAACTTGGAAGCAACTAAGACGTCCTTCAGTAGATGAATAGATAAATAAACTATAGCACGTCCAGACTATGGGATGTTATTTAGGGCTAAAGAAAACAAAAAAGGAAAAAAGAGCTATCAAGCTTAAATGGAGGAAGCTTAAATGTTTATCACAAGTAAAAGAAGCCAGTCTAAAAAGGATACACACTGTACAATTCCAACTATATGACATTCTGGAAAGGCCAAAACTATGGAGAAGATGCAAAGATCAGTGACTGCCAAAGGTTGGGGAAGGCATTCTGGGGGCGGGGGGTGAACAGGCAGAGCACAGAGGATTTTTAGGGCTGAAAATACTCTGTATGATATTATAATGATAGACATATGTAATTTAACATTTGTCCCAACGCATAGAAAGTACAACACCAAGAGGGAACCGTAAGGTAAACTACAGTCTTTGGGCAATTATGCTGTGTCAATATAGGTTTATCCTTGGTAAAAGCATTTTTTAAAAAGGTACCATTCTGGTGAGTGGTGTTGATAACGAGGGGAGGCCGTGCATGTGTGTGGGCGGGGGGTATATGGGAAATCTCCATACCTCTCTCTCAATTCTGTTGTAAACCAAAAACTGCTGTAGAAAATAAAGCCTTAAAAAATAATTCTTTTAGGGGGCCGGCTCCGTGGCTGAGTGGTTAAGTTCGCGCGCTCCGCTGCGGCGGCCCAGGGTTAGGATCCTGGGCGCAGACATGGCACCGCTCGTCAGGTCACATTGAAGCGGCATCCCACATCCCACAACTAGAAGGACCTGCAACTAAGATATACAATTGTGTACAGGGGGGTTTGGGGAGATAAAGCAGAAAAAAAAAATTGGCAACAGTTGTTAGCCCAGGTGCCAATCTTAAAAAAAAAAAAATGATTCTTTTAGAAAACAGAAAATAAAAGATATGAAGGAAGACGTAGGAATGGCACTAAAGCATTAGGTTAACAGAATAAATGAGTCTGATGTACCCTGACTTCAAGGATCAAATAGGCTTAAACCTCACCAAGTGATATTTTGGGTTTAAAAACTTCCTAATATGCGTGTGGTCAAACATTGGAGCGAGTTATCAAAGATAACTCTTCTACAAGGATCTTTAAAAGAATACAAGTTCCTTTTGGCCTTCAGTGGTTTAAAAGTGGCTCTGCCTTCTTGGATAAACGGACCACAGAGACTATCCTGTGTGTTGTAAGCCTCTCGAAATTTCTGTCATTTGGTTTAAAAAAATGGAAGAATTTTTTGAGACATTTTGCTAAATTCACCCTAAAACCTGTATCATACTATCGGTTCACAAATTGATGCCATACACAGAGGGCAAGGAGAGACTGAAGAAAGAGGCAGACCACTCTAGATTGGTAGGTGGAAGTTCTAAGAAGCAGGGGAATTTACTGCCAAGGTTTGTCTTGGGTGGCCACAGGACGAGTAGTTCTCCACTCCTCTGTGCCACGATCTTAAAGGTTTCTACAGCAGCCTTAACTGGGTTCAGTCACATGTACTATGCAGAGAGTCTCAACATGTTACTCCTTCAAGGTTACGTCCTTGACATGGCTCTGGCTATGGGAACGGTGGGTGGAGCACACATTCCAAGGTCAGGGGAGGGGATGGAGGAGCCTCTGATTGGGCCCGTCCAGTTTGTGGTCAACCAGTAGTCACCTCCTCCCAATGACCTCTTGCAACACATACTTGCTGTTCCTAAAGCTGGCTTGTTAGCAGTCTAGACTGAAAATTCCATCTTTATTTCCCAGGTTTCTATCAGAGCACATCTCATTCCGACAACTGTAAATGGCATCTGTGACCTGGTTGATTATATATCCATGATCTTTAGCGGAAACGCAGCTTTGTCCATCATGCCCATGTTCCATGGAAAACTATTGCAGACATTTGTTTACTGTCTACTGATTACCTATCCATGAATACAGTTTATTTTAGCAACACAGAGACCAGGAAGGGAGCCAGGAAAGCAAAGTTTTGGCTTTGGCTTCACACCTCTATGTGAAAGCTTGGACAAGCCACCTCAGCTCTCTAAACCTTTGTTTCCTCAACAGTAAAATGAGAGTATTGACTCAATATTCTCCCCTAAGTCTAAAGGCCATGGAAGATATTTTCATAATGAAGGGTGAAACATGATCTTCTTTGGTACATGTCTAGGTATCACAATATAATTAGCTTAAGCCTTACCATTCACGTAAAACAAATTCTTATGTACTGTTATGAAAGAATGTCTGTTCTGCCTTATGGTGGCTGGAAATCTTCATATTTTGGAAGGGAAATTGCTATGTCTTTCTCCTTTCCTGAGTCATCTAGCTGCTTCTGGACTTTTTTTCCACTAAGACTTGTGGTCCAACAGCATATCTTTGGGAGGAAGAGAGAGAATATTACATGAAGGTGAGAATTAGCCTCACTTAAGAACTAGCTTCTTTTAAAGACCTCGGCTTATCAAATTTGGCCTATAATTTGGAAGCTTCTTTTCCTTTTCATTCTTTCAAGCAATTTAAGTTTTAAAAATCATGTCAACTAATCAGTTTTTTGTTCACAAAAAAAAAAAAACCCACTGATTGATAGTTTGAGATTATGCTCACAAACTTTAAAATGTCAGGTTAAAAAAATTTCAGAACGGTAACATATTAATTTTAACTACTAGGAGTACATGTATGTATTGCTTTTCTCTATTTTTTAATCTAGTTGATTGGGTTTAATTAAATAACTCCTCAAGTTGCAGAACCACATGGAAGTTAACTATCTTCGAAAAATTAAAAAGGAAATCCAGGGCCAGCCCTGTGGCCGAGTGGTTAAGTTCGTGCCCTCCGCTTGGCAGCCCAGGGTTTTGCTGGTTCAGATCCTGGGCACGGACATGGCACCGCTCATTAGGCCAAGTTGAGGTGGCATCCCACATGCCACAACTAGGAGTGCACACAACTAAAATATACAACTATGTACTGGGGGGCTTTGGAGAGAAAAAGCAGGAAAAAAAAGGGAAATCCAAACATTTCCAGTGAAGGCAATCTTAACACTAGCTTAGGTAGAGACCTAGGAACATAGCATATTCACAAGAGGCAATACATAAAGGGCAAAATGGAAGACGCTTTTACTCCTTCAAAACATATGTCCTTGAATAAGGCACTTAGCTTGTCTAAACCTCAGTTTTCACATCTGTCAATTGGGGATATTATTAAATTCCTCATCCATACAGAGTCGTTGAGGGGATAAAATGTGAGCTCAGTACTATTAGAATCGTGTTACACTTAATAGAAATGTAAGGGCTGTAGTGAAAACATACATTTAGGATGAGAACTAGTGACAGTTTTGCTCCTAATTACTTAAGGCAAATCTTCTGACCCATCTGGGCCTTAGACTCCTCATCTGTAAAAGAAGGAGCTATAATAGACAATAGGTGATTTCTCTATCAGTTATGAGATCTTATGACTAATTGCAAGCTGGGTAAATTTATGATTTGATAAGTATGAGTCTGAGTAAAATGACTGTCTTGGTCTCACATAGCCCACCAGGGGCAGAACTTAATCCAGTGCACTTTCCACTCAGCTGTCTTAGAGAGTTTGTAGATGTCTAACACTTCCTAACTCAATCAAGTGCCTATTAAGGGCCTACTACATGCCAAGCCACATGCTAAGCTCTGAATGAAAAGCATACAGATTTAAAACTTGTTAAAAGTGTCTTATCTCTTCCATTGCTTTCTCATCTATAGAAACTATAGAAACTTTCTATAGAAACTTTTAAAAACAAAACTCTTTGAGAAATAATCACAAAGTACATTTAGTGTACTAATATCTGATGAGTTTGCAAAGCAAATGTCTGGTGTTTCATTAGCTAGTGCAGCTGTTTTCTTGCCTTCTTATCCTAGCACAATTTACTAACACAATATGCATGTCTTCAGTGTCCGATGTCTCCATGATACAAGACAACAAACCCAGTTCTCGCACAATTTAAATAGTCAGCCCATGTAAAAATCATCACTTGAAAATAATCTCCACTTAATAGCAATTTACAGGGAATATGTTCATATATACACATATTATCTATTCATATGAACCTATATGAAGTCATATTCATGTGTTTCATTTGCTTTAGGAAACGAAAGGGAAAATAAAAGTAACAAATATTTTCAGAAACACATTTTAGTGTCTAGGATGGGATGGTATTTTTATGAATACCATACTATCAAAATATTGAGGAAGGAATATCAAAGGTCAGGGTGGTTTCCCAGGGGGAAAGAATAGTCTCAGGGATTTTCATTTCAGGGGAAACCCCTGAGCTCCCCACAAATGTTTTCTGAACTCTTGCTAATATTCAACATCCCTCCTGAATAACACAAAACGTTCTACCCCCAAAATGCAAAAATCACAGGAAGAAGTAAAACATCCACTTCTATTTGTAAGTTATTGTTGGCAGCTGAGACAGGCAGGTTTGAGAGAACATAGCAGAGAGACCTGGTGGCCCTGGTGCCAGGAGGTAGAAATGGACACTTTCCCAGATAGAGCAGAATCAGGAAGCAGAGAGGAGGGACCACCTACGTCTACTTCATAATTGTATCCAATGTTAGGTCATGACCATGCTTGAAGTATCACCATTTAAGTAGATTTTGAAATGTACCTTGAACTGGCAACTAAAGGACCCACAGGATTTACATATATATTTAGGAAGCCCCAAACTCTAGGAGAATTTTAGCTTGTCACATATTCATTTTGATGCTGAATTCAAATTAGGCAAATTTGTTTTGCTAATTGAAGAGCAAAAAAGTTCCTTTTGCAGTGATATTTCCTTTTGAAAGACATGTTTCAGAGAATAATGTATCAATTCCTCAGCTTAGTATTTGTCAAACAGAAGTATCTAGAAACATATTAAGTGACAGACATTTACCCTTGAGCATGGACGGCTCAAGTGTGAGACACAAAGACTGGGTAAGAAAATCGACAAAGAAAACAACTATTCATGCTGGAGGTGACCTAGTCATTTCCATTCCATCTGAATCTATCACATTCAGGAAAGGAGAGCTCCACAAAGGGACCTTCAAGAAATGCTCATTGTGCAGAGGATTTAGAAAACCTCTACAGAAATGGGTCATCTGTCTGAGAGCTGGGCTAAAGGGAAATGTTTCTTTGTAGATTAGCACGGAGATGATAATTTAACATTCTAAAGCTTACTGGCATCTCTGCTTCAAGCCCCAGGGCACTTATTCTCAGTGTTTTCTAATATGTGGCCACTGCCGTTAGAACCACTTGAGACAACCTCATAAAAAAATAGAGGCTTGGCCCAATCCCAGACCTACTGAAGTACAATTTCTTGGGCAGGGACCTGAAAATCTGCTTTCTACTAAGCTCCCCGGGTCATTCTGATGCACAGATTAGGAACCACCACCCAGGTTTAATAGGTAATTACGTAACAACACGTCACCTACCCCCTGAATAACCCCATTTTTTCCTCCCCAATATATGGGTTAAATGGTAAAAACATCAGGTATCATTCAGGATTTTGTTATAAGCCAGGGGCATCAGTGATGAGGGAAATGTCTCCACACCTTCTTCATGTGTTTTCTCATTCTCAAAATTCTCAAAAGGCTTCATTGTCAGAAAAAATTTGGAAAACTGTTTAGAAAATCTACTATTAGCTTGATGTGATGATGGTTGCAAATAAAAGAGTTACTACGCAGTCATACACTTTTGTACACAGCTGGGGCCTTTGTGGCCCAATTCAGTATGTCACATGTCAAAACACTTAAGGAACACAGCAGAGAATGGTTTGTTTAGTCACAATATTTCAGTCTGATATATTTTAAAAGAACAAATGGGCATTTTTTAACCAGAATAAATTAAGAAACCTATATTTCTGAAAATGTAAGAAATTACATTCACTGGAGAAATTTGGAAAATACTGAAAAGCCTATAGAATAAAACAAAACACACTAAATATCAACCTCAACTAGAATGGTAAGCTTTGCTAGCAGGGACTTCTGCTTCAGGCATCACAGTATACACAGTACTTCCCGGCACTAGTCAAATTGGCTATTCAAGGGGCCAGCCTAGCGGTGTAGTGGTTGGGTTCGCATCTCTGCTTCAGCAGGCTGGGGTTTGTGGGTTCGGATCCTGGATGTGGACCCACACAGCACTCATAAAGCCATACAAAATAGAGGAAGACTCATACAGATGTTAGCTCAGTGACAATCTTCCTCAAGCAAAAAGAGGAAGATTGGCAACAGTTGTTAGCTCAAGGCCAATGTCCACACACACACAAACACACACTCACACACACACACACACACACAAATTTGGCTATGCAAGAAGTATTTGTTTAATATGATTGAAGAGTTAGTGATAATTTATTGATTCTTTGGCAAGTTTCCTCTCAACCATTTATATCCATTCATGTTTCTTCCCTAAAATGATAAACATCTATTTATATAAGTATTCTTAATGTTTCGTTCCTTAAGAGACATTCTTATACAGAATTTAAAGAACATGAATATAAATTTTTTAAATTTACCATCTGTCCTCTGGAAAGTTTGCACCAATTTACACACAAAACTATATCAGATCACCTTTCTATTTGTTCACTTTCACAAGTATTGTGAACAGTGGTAGCTTCCTATTTTAACTTGCATTTTTTGATGATTAATAACTAAAATTTTTTTCCATGCTATGGTCATTTGCATTCTTTTTCAGTAAATGCCTGGTCATTTCTTACTTGCCCAAATTTCTAATGGAAAAAAAAAAGCTGCCATTTTTTAAATTGGTAACAAGTCTTTACATAAGAATATTAGTACTTTTTAATAAAATGTTGCAGAATTTTCCCCAGTTGATGTTTGCCTTTTAACATTACAGGATTTTGTCCAATAGTAGATTTCAACTATTTTGTGGTCACCTTTCTTATTATTTTCTTAAATGACTTTTTTCAACTCTGAGACAAGCCAAAAGTAATCATGGGTACACATCTGCTCATTATGTATGCGAGTCATTAGTTTTGATTAGAGTTCAACTTGGTGAAGTTGTCTTTATTTTGGGAAATGCGACCTGACTTGTACTATGAAATAAATTATGAATAAATGAATAAATAAAATTCTGCCATAACTTCAAAATTATTAGGAATGTGTAAAAAGATAGTTGGTCATGTAGTGAGTTAATACTTTTGATGAAAGAAACATAAGTTACAGGCATGAATATTTCTTTACAATGTGGTCCTTAAATATCTAACATTTTATTATCATTCTTTCTTCCTTAGGATTGAATAAGGTAGGCTTGGGAAATGACCATTCATCCTCTGGTCTTAGTAGTCATCTTTTCCAATTTACCTTGTTGAACAATATTCTCAGTCTCCTACTTCTGTCCATCTGCCACCGTGGATAAACTTTAAGCCCAGTCTGCTTTGTCAATTAACTTCTGAATATGGTTCCTTGAGAGAATACAAATGCCTGTCCTTAGAGGCTACAAATATAAGCTTACATTTCCCTGAACCCACCAGATCACCCCTGTCTGTCCTCGTTTTAGAATTGACAGTAAAATCAGCTATCATGAGAATGCAACTGATATAGTTAATTTATTTTTAAAGGATAAAAGGAAACAGCCCCTTCTTTTTAAGATGGCCTAGAAAGTACATCTAATTCAGGACTGTGAAAATTTGCTTTGGGTTTTAATATTTAGGTGAAATAACGCATACAAACTAATTTGTTATGAAACTTACAGAATTCTCTCAGAATATTACTCCTAAATTTTGTATAAAGGAGGTTTATATTTCTTTAATAATCTGAGATCATAGAACTACACTAGAATTCACTGGAAAAAAAATGCTTTGTCATATTATGTCTTTGCCAAAAGTCTTTATCTGATGACATTTGTTTCCCAGCACTCCCTGTGTGGATGCAGTCTCTAACTCCATTACAGAAAAAAACATCATAACATATTTCTGAATGCCTAAAGCTAAAAAATTAATTTAGTTTCACTAGTTTTTGAGTGAAATACTAAGTTTTTATTATTTATGGAATCATTGATTATTAGCAAGAATTATGAATAAATTTCACTTTTGGGTTCTTAGATTAGAACTTCCTTCCAGAATAATAATCACCTTGAGGTAAGACCATTCCTTATTATATCTTTGTATTGTCAGAATTCATCCAACATGTAGAAAACACAAAAATCGATGTCAATTAGATTTATTTGATCATTATTTCTCGGCATATACACATATCAAATCATGTTGTACACCTAAAACTAATATGTCAATTACATCTCAATGAAAAAATTTAAAAATCTATGTTGAAAGAATGAATCTTCAGAGATAATGATGGTTGGAGATTGAACATAGCCAGGAGAAAGAATCAGCCATGTCTAATTTGATTTCAGTCAGATTTCTGTCTAGTTATTTACAATAAAGGGAAGTAAACCCTCAGGTTGGTAAGCACCACCAAATACTCACAATTAGGTCTGCTTGCAAAACTCTCAGCAGAACAATGGAGTTAAATTACAGTTGTTCCTTTACTGTAACGTCCTTATTCAGGTTTCACTGCATTCACAGTGCAGAAGAGGCACTCAATACAAATGTTCAGATTTATGCATTTGGAAGAACACAAGTGAGTAGTTGAAAGTCCTCTCAGGAATTTATATCAAACAGTGAATGTTTATTAGTTGAAAACAGTAGGCACGCCAATTCAAAAATAACTTTCTGATTTATAAATTCACATTTTTGTAAACCGTAAATAATGAGTTCTCATTTTTCATATCTTGGTTCAGTTTTCCTATATTTGAGGCTGCCAGGCCTTAAAGCTTTGGTTACCAAATAAATAACACTCCTCAAAGCTGTGAGGGCATCTGAAAGGCCTTGATGGGGCCGGGTGAGGAAGGTACTGAAGCCCACTGGACAGATCCTGGCTGAGAAGGTAAGTCTGCATTCTCACTATCTCATCCATAAAGGAAATTTGATAACTTCTGAGGTTACAATTACTGGAAAATTCTTAGATTTCTAATTAAGCATTCACCATCTCTCAATGTATTTTACCATCTAGGTTTATTACAGTTAACACAAAAGACATATGCCTTTTCACAAACAATTAAAGAACAAAAAAACTAGGAAAAAAATACACAGGAACCTGTTATTAGAAGACTCTAAAAGGACTGTTGGAAATACCTCAGTGAGAGGAGATCCAGTATTTTCATTTTCTTCAAGTGGTTTCTAAGTTACCTGATCCATTTTTATAAAATGAAAGCTGAGATACCACCAGAATGTCAGCTCCACAAAGGCAAGGACTCTCTTTACTTTTCTGTAAATGAAGACTTATGTGGAAGATAGATGATAAAGCAAGAGCTGAGCCACGCTGGATGAAGCCTTGTTGAGAGCCTTATTCTCACAGTGTGCCCCAAGGGGGCGCCATAGAGCTTCAAGTGCAGGTGTTCTGTGACTAGAATACAAGTATCTCAAACTGAGATATGGATATTTCCAGCCCTCTGAGCAGCCAGAACATTCTGAGCCTGTTGCCTCTCCTGGGTAAGCTTTATGTGTTTACCCAAAAGTGTCCTAGAGATGTTAGCTTTTCTTTTTACTTCTGCTATGATAGGAAGATTGGAAGCCACTGTAGCACAACAAAAATAAATTAGCCTATTAAACTTGAGTAACAGGTGTGACCTGTTGGCCACTGTGACTAAGAACCACTGTGACTATGAATCTTAAAGTATATTTGATTGCATCATCCACATGAATTAGCCTTCCAGCATGCCCCACAAAGCTGAATAAACTGAATTACTCAATTGAATTGCTTAGTTTTGGGGGGCGGAGAATTAAATTTCACATTAATGAAGATCATTTAGCTTATTGGGGCTACTTCTGGTTCTTTATGGTATGCCATGCCATCTGCATAGGAAAAATATAACTGTGAGGCTATTTTTCTATTTTATATAATTGGAAGGCATGCAAATAGTTCATTAGGGAAAAAAACCTGCTTTAATTTGGGTAGACGTTAAAGAAAGGGGAGCCAAAGTCCATGATACACACCACTTAAGATGAATGTCTTCTGTCAGGAGAAGACCTGCCCTGTCAGATTAGGCTTTGAGAAATATCAAAAGTTGACACTGTGCTAAGCGCTTTATAAACATTATATGAAGTTTTCTCATAAGCAACACAAGAGATGTGCTTTTTTTACAGCTGAAGAAACTAGAGTTCACAGCCATAAATGACAGTATAATTTGATTTATTTCAGGCCATCTCTAAGTCCCCTCAGGGAAGACACCTGGTTGATTCGGCCCTACCTCTAGCTTATTATGGGCCTGTGTTTGGGGGACTGGCGTGCTGGTTCTGCCCTTCACCCCATCAGAACGACCTCTTCGAGCTCTGTGAGCGCACAGTAAACATGGAAGTATCCAGGCATCCTTATTTTTTGAAAAGGTCCACAGATTATTTTGCTGTGTAGACAGATTGAAAACCCGAGTGAAGTGCTGCCTGTTTACAAACACCAGACAAACTCTTAAGTCCATCTTCAAGAGTGGCAGCTGAAGAATTAACTAGTACAAATAATCAGAAAACATTCAGACCCAGATATAACCGCTAACAGTTTTGGTAGCAGGCAAAATTCTTCCAGTACCTTTTTCAATATGAAGTAATTATCAGATGACTAAAATAAAAAGATTTATTGAGTAAAGACAAGTTCATAGAACTACAAAATGAAGAAAATTAACTAAGGCAGTTAGTTGTTTTCAACCCTGGTGACATACTCGACTCACTTTGGGACAGGTTTTTAAAATACTCACCACACATTAAATCAGAATCTCCCGAGACAGGCCTAGACATGGGTATGTTTTTTAAACTCCCTGGTAATTTTAATGTGTAGCTGTGGTTAAGAAGCACTGTCCTAAGGCTTAAAAGTGAGCTTAATCTGGGGGGCTGGCCCCGTGGCCGAGCGGTTAAGTTTGCGCGCTCCGCTGCAGGCGGCCCAGTGTTTCGTTGGTTCGAATCCTGGGCGCGGACATGACACTGCTCATCAAGCCACGCTGAGGCAGCGTCCCACATGCCACAACTAGATGGACACACAACGAAGAATATACAACTATGTACTGGGGGGCTTTGGGGAGAAAAAAGGAAAAAAAAAAATCTAAAAAAAAAAAAATTAAAAAAAAAAAAAGTGAGCTTAATCTGTCACTTGATAATTATGAGGCCAGGCTTCGCAAACGTTAACCTACATAGGAACCACCTGGGAATTTTGTTGAACTCTAGCTTCTGTCCGAGTAGTGCTGGGTGGGCCTTGAGATTCTGCATTTGCTGCAGGCATGATGGTGAAGAGCTGAAGGGGACATTGAGTAACAAGGTCTGAGAGCACTGGTTCTCAGATTGAGCTGCACACTGGAATCACCTAGGGAGTTAAAAAAGCCAACAGTATCTGGGGCCCACCATGGAGATGCTGGTTTCATTGGGGTGGGCGTGCTCTGGGTATTGGAGTTTAAAAAGCTCTCCAGATGATTTTAATTAGTAATAAAATTTCAGACCAATGCCTTAGAGAGCTTATATAGAAAGAGAGAAGACCAACTAGTCAACCGCGAATGGGGAGGAATTAGAGAAGCACCAGAGCAGGTGATGAGCAGGCAGACCTCGTGCTCTCCAGACCAACATCTAAAAAGTCAGGCTTTGCATTTTCTCTAGAAGATTTGGAAGCTTTGCTGCCACTGGGTCTGCGTTAGTCTGTGGTAGCAACCAGGTAGAACTAAGTAGGACCTGCTCCTTTAGAAAGTACGTGCACTTTCCCATGTGCCAGGCCTACTGTCCCATTTCATTTATTCGTATTACCTAACTAGCCCTTGTGCAATCAAGTTGGAGAGTTCTGGGTTACGCAAGGCCTACTGCACACTGACTCTGGGTCATTTGGCAGGACAAGCAACCCCTAGCAGGGCGACATTTAATCAAGGGTGACTGGACATAAAATGAATAATTGGCCTTCTCAATAGAAGTTTTAGACATTGTCCTGGTATATGTATTAATGAGATGTCCTTCTGCACAGCTGATATTCAGGAATATTCAAGGCCATACAGTTAGTGAGGGAGCCCATAAAATAGTTCATGCATTCCACCTCCCAGCTCCAGGTACCTAACCTCTGAGTGTGAGGATAATACGAACAACTTGATAAGGTTGCAACTTAGATAACAGACACAGAGCATCTATCAAAGTGCCTGGCTCATGGTAAGTACTCAATGCCAAGCTGCTATTATTACTCATTTTGTACCTCTGCCCCTCACCTGTGTTGGGTATGCCTGGCGTGGATTGTGTAACTCTTTTTGTTTATTTGTTTGTTTTTGTTTTTTTTACAACACGGTAAGGTCCTTCAAGAGACTACAAGCTTGAAGTAAAATTACCTATCCTATTAAAGAAAAGGCCAGGAAATGTTTTGCATATTAAACCAAACCAACGAACCAACTGCCAAACAAACAAATCCTACCAGAAAGAATTAAAATGAAAATGCTCTGGACTTCAAAAGCTCTAACCCATCTAGGGAGAATTTGTCCTCCAGCATTCCCTAATTGTGTCCAGGACATCATCTCTGTACTAACCACCCTGTGTGGCCTTTGTTCTGTCTCTCACTAGACTGAGTACCTTCAGAAACAATAGCTCGCTCTTCTCTAGACTATGCCCAGTGAGAAGGCTTTCACAGGTAAGTAGTCAATAGAGCAGGACTGAAAGAAATTACATTTCTTATGTGTTAAAGTACTTCAGACCTATGCTGCTAGCCTATCAGTGACCGAATAGCTTTTGTTAGATGATATTCATAAATCCCTGTGCACCTATAGCTGTTAGCGCCGCCTAAATAACTAAGATAAACACATCCAATGGTTAACATAGGTTAGCATAAGGGAAGCCATCTTCTATAAGGGAACCATGTTAGGACTATAAATGACCCTGATCCACAAGACACCCCCACCCCCAATTTCTTTGTCAGCAATGCTTTAGTTTGCACATAGCCTGGATAAGTACACAGCTGCTTGTGAGAAATATGCATGCTCCACTATTTTCACAGCCTTGGCTTATACATAAACCTCTCTATTCCGATAAGGCAATAACTTTGTTCTCTAAGTTTTCCCAGGGGTGTAGCAACCTCTGGGAAAAAGCCCTCTGCTGGAATCCATCACTGGTGACAAGAGAAAGTGATGATCTGGAGTCTCAAGGATTACAACACCAGATAGTCAACATTCTGAGACACCCCCTCGCACCTTTCAGCCCATTTGCCCTATATAACTGCTTCAAAATTTTGTAGTTTTAAGATGGATCTTTAGGACACTAGTCTGCTATCTTCCCCCTTGCTGGAAATCTGTAATAAAAAGACCCTTTCTCTCCTACCACCTTGCCTCTGGACTATTGGCTTGTCTTGCAGTGAGTAGAAGACCCCTTTTGGCAGTCACATACTTACATCTTTCCACATTCTAATTAGCCAAAATAGAGTTTGTCAACAATCCAAATTTTAACAGTGACAGCATGACTGATTTTTCCAGAACTATGCTTTGCTATTTTGCAAGTTAGTGTGGACTGAAATAATTTAACACTTTCCCTTCCCAAGTATCTTTCATTTATATCTTTATTAGGTCTTTCAATAGAGTAGAAGTTCTCAAGGGGTAAAGAGGAGATGCTAAACCTATTTTGAGAAGTCTTGTCCACCCAAGCTGATCCAAACACAGTACTACTTAACAAAATTTGTGTGTTATCAGGATTTATTCCAGTATCTAAAATAAAAATCTATAAAATGTGTTTCACAAGACTAAGCAATGAGTTTTCATTCATTTTCTCTTGAAAGAACTATTTATCTCAAGCAATGCAGTAAATCTAAAATATCTCTAAGCTAGTCCAGACATTCCATAAAGATGTTAATTTTTTAACTGTTCAGGACAGTTTTATGCCTTAAGCAATCATTGGATTTTTCTTATAGTTATCAAAGATAAAGAAAATGAGGTAACATTTCTTAGTCATGCATTTATAATTGTGTTTGCATTTTCTAAGATATAGTTCTACTAAAATTATAAAGGACATCTTTGACTGAACAATTACAATGATTCGTTTTCTCTTCTAAGAATCCATTTAACATGAGGGCAATCAGCCATATTGTGTTTGTATTGCTTGGTTATGTGAAAACTCTGAGGCTCAGCTTTTAACCTTAGACAATCTGTAAGTCTTAGTTTAAATGAAAGTTTTCAGAAAAGTATAACACCTAATATCTAGATGAAGTAGATATTTTCTGTGATCTTGTCCGATTCCATGTCCTGTATGAAAGAACCTAGAGATCTCTCAGAAAGGTTTTTTGAAGGCTGCGATAAGAGAGGTAGGACAAGAACCAGAAGCCTGCCACTCTGCCCTTTCCCCTATAGCACACTGCACCTATCTGTTGGGAGAAACAGTCCTCCTTGGGCTTCTTGCATTCTTCCACGTCTTGCTGGGTGTGCTGTGTCTTCCAGGCCCTGAACACTTCCACCCAGGCCATTTCTCAGTGTGGTTTATGCAGCTGGTAACCTTGAGAGATGAGGTATCAGCTCCTTTTGGACAAAGAGCAGGCTTGCTTACTGCTTGCTATAAAAGCTCAGGGTAAACCCATCGAGTTCATGGCATCCATCTGGCACACATTGCATCACCCCTCTGGGACTTGGGGGCAAAGAGAATCAATGTAAATATGCTACTGCTCACGCTGCTTGCACTGCTGTGAGTAATAAAGTCCTTTGTCTCTGACCCAGGAATTTCATGTCTTCTGCCAGCATCCAAGAAACAATAACAGGCTAATTTATTAGCTTGTAAGAAGAGTAAAACCAAATCCCAAGCTGACACCAATTTTAGTTTGAAAATTCATGTTTACAGGTTATTGCAGCAACTGACTTGATTAGAATTACTCAGAACATATGAGATTGGTCAATATGCAAAGAAAATAAGGGCTGTAGTATATATGTGTCCCATTACTCTTAATTCTAATAAGTTCTTAGGCTAATTTTGGTCCTAATCATTTACATCATTGACGACTTTATATTTCACTGACCTTAAAGCTAACTAAAATATTCAGGTATTTAAAAGAGAGTTTTAGTTTTAGATAAGTATAGTCATTTTGTAATTAAAATATGCAGAAAGTGATTTGTCAAAGTCAATGAATATGCACCATAGTTAAATAAGCTTCTATTTATCTCCAAAAGATTTGAATACAGAAGTTGGGTGAGTTGACAAAATTTCTGATTAAGAAAATTGAATTTTTGAATGCAAATCTAAAGCAATTTAATGAAAATTTAAAGGAAGTTTAAAGAAAGCAAGATAGTTGACATTTAGTAGAACTTTTATGTTTAAATGAGCTCTTTAAAGAAATTAAGTATTTAAGTAAAATGTTAAGTCTTCAAATAATCAAGCTATTTATAGCAAATCTGAGTACAGAGAAGCGTGTCTACATAAATAAAGAAAAAACTTGGGAATAAAGAACTCTCATTTGCCACTCATGCTTCATGCATCATTTGACTTCCTCAGTTTCCCTAGCATGGTGTCTGGCTCACAAGATGGCAAGAGGGAGAGCAGCATAATGGTGACTGAATGGTTTCTAAACTTCAGGTTAAAATTTGCAGTTAAAAATCTCAGCCTCTCCACTTCCAATCAGGTGGATGACCTTAAGTATGTTACTTATTCACTCAGTTCTTCAGTTACATCACAGGGTTGTTATAAGAATTAATAGATAGAAAGCACTTAGATACCAGGCACATTTCCTAATATGATGAGAATTCAAACAAATGTTAAATTTAATTCCCTTAAAAACTGAAGCATAGAATTTAGAACTTCAATGAACCTTACCCTTGATGCAGTTCAGTACAATCACTTCATCTTGCAGATTAAGAAATTAGCCCACGTGTCAAAGCTATTAAGAATGCAGCCAGGTCTGCCATTTCAATGCTTTCAATTATACAATGCATTTCATAACCAGTGGCTCTTTCTCCAGTATGAAAAGGAAATCCCCCATTCTTCTCTTCTTTCCTGCCAAATACCTTCACCACCAACTCCAACTACTGTCCTAACTTGAAAAGAAAGGTATGGGATAGACACGAACACAATGTTCTATGCAAACTATGCTGTCTACTTGCAGGAATAAATTGCTGAAATCCAGTATTGACATCACAGGACACAGAGTATTTGAGTTGTGCCAAATTCTCCAAAAGAATCAAGTATTTATTGGCATATAAACAATACAACCAAAAAGACAGTAACGTTTGGGTAGTGGTTAACAATTTGCATCTGTGTTCTTCATATGTCTCATGTTTTCTTTCTAGAAATTTCTTGGAAAAATCTCCACATTTCCAACATTTTAATTTACAAAGCATTCCACATTTTAGTTGGGGCTGCCAAACAGGCTATTTTGAAAGCACAATATGCATTTTCCAGAAACCCAACTCAAAGCTGCATGTATTCAATATATGTTAACAGTGAGTACTTGTGTATTAACTATAGGGTCCGAGACACATCACCTTCCATTTCTTGCATTTACTGTCTGAAGTAGGAGGAACAATTTATCAAGGAAGCAGCTGTGAGAACAATGGACAAATCTGAAAGCCAAGTGAGTTTTAGAGTGGAGTAGTAAAACACACTGTGCAACTAACAATTATACCAAGAAATAAAACCTCATATCTGACAGGTGTGCTCTAAGTTAACTATTTTTCTGCAATGAAAAATATAAAAAGCTAATCTTACAATGAAGAATGCCATATTATTAACACAATGGACTACAGGACATACATTTTCCTTCCCTGCCCTACTTTCCTGGAAACAAATTAATACCTAATTGGCATATAAAATATGAGACAAGTTTTATTCCCAAGTGGCATCCCACTTATTTCCTTCTTCCTCTTCTTCATATAACATGATTGCAAATTTTAAAAAACACAACAATATTCCCACTCATCTACCCCTTTGGGGTGGCTGAGGGATGCTTTCTAAAAGCCCCACTCAGGAACAGCCCAAACACAGATACTGGCAAAATGGCAAACATACTTACAATAACGAGGGACCCTGACAAATAGTTCCCTCAGTACAGAATTGCATGCCATCCTGGGACCAGTAACATACACCACGGAGGATACAATCCCATTAGATGAGGTGTTCATGTCTCAAACCCTGCGAAATGTACAGGAAGGAGAAGGACCAATCCCAGCGGAGGCCTCATATGTGGACGGCTCTGCAAGGGGCAACACCTCCCCAGTGGACGGCAGTGGCCATCCAGCCTTGGACTGACAGCATGTGGTTGGACTCTGGCTCTGGGTACAGTAGTCAATGAGCTGAATTGTGGGCTGCCTGGATGGTGTTGACTCATGAGCCTGATCCAATATGTCTGTACATAGACAGTTAAACAGTCTATAAAGGGCTCACCCTATGGATGGCACAATGGGCACGACAAAGATGGACTATTAATGGTCACCCATTGTGGGGGGCAGAACTTTGGGATAATATCTGGCAGCAGGTCCAGGGGATGACAATAACAGTGTACCACTGGTGTGGTCTCTTAGTCCCTTGGGAAACAGGCTTAAAACAGGATACCACAGTAACACCTCCAATTCCCCAAGGTACTTTCATCCTTTCCCTCTGGTGTGTCTTGTTGGATGGTCATGACCTCTGTTTTAGTTCCCTCTAAACATCTCACTTTTCATCCCTACGACAACGTCTGCCAACCTTCTTGCTGCTTGAACACACTGTTGCTAACACACAAAATTGCTCCAACAGCTGGGTATGCAGTGAGAGCCTCTCTCCTCCACCACAGGCTTACCAAGGCATCTCCAAGCTGCCGACACCTCTGGCTGGAAAGCCCTGTGAGAGCGGAGGAATGTCGCCCACTTTCCCATTTCTACTCCCCTCCTGCCAAGTAACCTGTCCTTGCCCTCTTATGCTGCCTCTCAAAAGTCTATCTTCCAACTTGTACGTGAGCAAGTTAATATAATCCCAAAGGTGCGGTGCTCTGTTTTTGATGGCATAGGATGGTTAACTGCTGTACAGATAGAATTAAGAGGTTCCCTTCCCTGGTATATTGAATGTCACAATAACTCTGCACCACCAAATGAAAGCATCTCAAAAAACACGGGGTGGATGCCTAAAGCAATGTGTAATCAAACAATTGTCATTACTGCTGCTATGTGGCTGGGAAAACAAAATAACACCGTTAAAAGAGCCTTTGCCTCCCCTTGGCGGTGGTAGTGGGCTCATGGTGCTCATCGCTGGACCTATCTGCTTTATAATTGGACTGGCAGATCCCCATGGGGGCATCCCGACATCCCTGCACATGTCCTGTCTTCTCTTTGACAGCTTCCTTCTAGTTGCGGGGCAGTCGTGCCCGCCATCATGTGCGATGCACTGCAGGGTGGCTTCACCCCCTCGCCGTCTTCTCCCCACAGGCTGTGGCTACCGATGTAGAATGGCAAGTGTCTGCTTTAGCCCAACGTGTGGCAACAGCCCTCAAGGATACCACGCACGCAATAACTCTACTAAATGAAAAAACCTCCCAAATGAGACAGGTAGTATTACAAAATAGGACAGCTTTGGATATGATTACCACAGCCCAAGAGGGGACCTGCGTCCTGATCAAAGTAGAATGCTGTGTATATATGATGCCCATAATGTTTCCTCTGCAATGGCCTCCTTTCGTATTCACATCAGGCCACTGACAACCTGTTCACTGACTCAGTATCCGCTTGGATACAATCCCTCCCCTCAACCTGGCGACATGTTTTCTTTGGTGTCCTTGCCTTTTTACTACTTCTTTTATTTTCCTGTTGTGGTCTCTGGCTACAGTGCTCCTTTCTGTGTCTGGCTCGAGGAAAGCCGCGGAAGACTGGCACAGTAAGATTGTAAGGGTCTTTTGGACACATGGGTAGTGGCGTGTAGGGCACTAACCTGCGCGCTCTTTAAGAGCAGACCACTGTGGTCTTTAACAAGACCGGCACAGTCTGAGAGAACACAGAGGCCCTCCTGGGGGAGCCCTGGTCCTTGGAATGCAGGTCATCCAGGGAC
Organism: Equus caballus; assembly: GCF_041296265.1. Classification (NCBI taxonomy): domain Eukaryota; kingdom Metazoa; phylum Chordata; class Mammalia; order Perissodactyla; family Equidae; genus Equus; species Equus caballus. The sequence continues at coordinate 61,471,293 of NC_091697.1, forward strand.
AATCCCTGCTGGCAAGCCTGCAGCCTTTGCTCCTCTGTCTACTTAAGCAAGCTTCTCTCAGGGGGCAGTAGCGGGTGCACACTTCTGTCCAGCCGGCTGCCAATGGACACTCCCTGCAAGTAACTCCCAATAAACCCCTATGTCTCGTTCGCCATCTCCAGGTCTTTTCTTCTGTCTCTCTGCAACCTATCTCACACTGCTCACTCAACTGGGCATGTGGCCAAACAGCTGTGCAACAAATTATCACAAACTTTGTGGCTTAAAACAAGAGAAATGTATTACTGCACAGTTCTGTAGGTCAGAAGTCTGGCCACAGCACGGCTGCATTCTCTGCTCAGGGTCTTACAAGAAGGAAATCAAGGCGTCAGCCAGACCGCTGTCTTCCCCGGGGCCTCTGCGGGAGTGTCTGCTTCCCCTGTTTGTTCGCTGAATTCAGTTCCTTGTGGTTGTACAACTTAGACCTCTGTTTCCTTGCTGGCTGCCCAGGTTCTTAGCCTTGTAGTTCCTTCCCTCTTCAAAGGCAGCAGTGGAGAATCTCCCTCCCCTGGAGCCCTCTCACACTCAGAATCTTTTACCAGGAAGAACCCAGTCCCTTGTAAGAGCTCATCTGATTAGACGGGGACCACAAAGGCAGCTCCTTATCCTAAGGTGAACTGATTTGAGACCTTAATTACCTGAGCAAAACCCTGCACTGAAATTAGTGTTTGATTGCCTAACTGTGTGTACACACAGTGAGAACCTTGGGGACCATTTCAGAATTGTTTCCTACGGCAAGAAAATCAGGACTAAAATCTCTCCACTAAGAAGGAATAGGTTATTGTACTTGACCACCATTTTGGATTTTAATCTATTCTCAAAACAGACTTTGTTGCTAAGATGGTCTGCTGTTCAGGCTTAAAAGAGAAAAGCAACATGCAAATAAGACTTCTAAAAGCCAATTGCAACGATTAAAAAAATCCATTTCAATCATATCTAAGTAATTGATATATCTCATTATGGTACCCTAGTGATTTTTAAAATCTTTCTAATCAAGGGTTAAACAGTGACAAGAATGCTCCATGGAGGATTAAGGAAGCATCTATGATGTGGGAATATTGTTTCATAGTTATTTGACATGAAAATGATAATTTTCATATTATCAGCCGTTCTCCAAAATTAGTTGGGAAATGTGCTTTTGAGAAAACCATCTGGAAAGAAAGCAGACTAGATTGAAGATTGTGGCCCAGGGACAGCTATCAGCATCAGGAGTATGTAATGTTAGCTTTGCTAATGTGAAATGGTTGTACTGTTTTACAGATTGTAAAACGTATCCTTTTTCTTGTTCCTCCTCCTTTCCTTCTGATGATCTTTAGCATTAACAACTAAGTAAGGAAGCACAGGACAATGTGTTAAGTAACCTGGTTCTCATCCTGCTGTGCCTTTAGCCACCTGTGCAACTTAAGAAAAGGCATTTCTCTTTGCCTCACAAGCTGCATTTGTAAAATAAAAGCATTTTAGAAATTTGAAGCTGAAATGGACCTTGGGGATCATGATCTTTACAGGTCCACCCAGCTCTAAAGTCATATTTGCCCAAATATCACCTTTTAAAAACGGGAAATATTCCACCTAATTAGAGAAATGTGGTATTTGATGGATGTTACAGGGTATTTGGTTTCCTGTTTGGAATAAGTTATCACTTTTATTACTTTAAATTTTAGAATAAATTTCTGTGGATGTTTCAGCATTTCAATAAACGAAGCGTCTTGGCCCTGCTCCTAAGCCCCACGCAGGTTCAACACACTGGACTATTCTCCTGCTCACGTCCTCAAGCTCTTTATTCACCTCAGTGAAAAGAACTGCGTTATCCTACAAAATGATAAACACTTCCAAAATGAAAGCCTAATGCATTAGTCAATTCAGTTTTCCTAGAATAATAAGGCCTTGTCACCTTGCTTTGCATGATCTGCAAAAAGGGAGAAGGCAGAATTCACAATTACATTACTCTGAATTTGTATTGTATTGACATTCCTGAACCTTTGACATAACAATTCACATTTACTGAGAGGTTATGATATATCTGATTTTGTACCAGAACCGTAAGTTTCCTAGGGGCACCTTTTTATCCCCAGCACATAGCACAATGTTTAGAACTTAGTAGGTTCTCAAAATATGTTTCCAGAATGAGTAAAGAAAATGCACAGGTCCTACTTTCAAGGGGCTTACAATCTAGTGGGAAAAAAGGATTTCAGCACAGTGAGACCCATTTCAGATTTCTAACCTACAGAACTGTAAGATGATAAATTTGTTGGGTTTTAAGACACTAAGCTTGTGGTAATTTGTTACGGTAGCCTGTAATTCAGGGTCACAGAATTGGTTTCGGCTGTGCAAAGGCTTCACTGTGGTGGTGGTATTTCATGAGAAACGAAGGCCTGGGAGCACTGGAGGGAAACAGGAGTTGTTAAATTCTTGCTGCTAAAGTGCAGTCCCTTCTGAGCAGCACTGGTGCCGGCCTTTTCTGGAAAATGCAAAATGTCAGGCCCTACCCCAGACCTACTGAACCAGAGTCAGCAGTTTAACAAGATCCCCAGGTGATCTGCATTCACATTAAAATTTGAGGAGTACTAGGTTAAATTTATTGAAAACTGTTTTAAAATGTGGAAGACTCTTTGCTTCTTTTTTGACACACAAGTTTGCTGGCGGGAAAAAAAATGCGGGGCCAGCCTGGTGGTGTAGTGGTAAAGTTCGCACGTTTCACTTCAGTGGCCCAGGGTTCGCTGGTTCAGATCCCGGGTGCAGACATGTCACTGCTTGGCAAGCCATGCTGTGGCAGGCATCCCACATATAAAGTAGAGGAAGATGGGCACGGATGTTAGCTCAGGGCCAGTCTTTCTCAGCAAAAAGAGGAGGATTGGCAGCAGATGTTAGCTCAGGGCTGATCTTCCTCAAACAAAACAAAAAAACTTAAACGCACCCACAAAAAGAATGCTACGTTGCTGTTTGTTACCACTGACAAAAAACCCAAACATTTGTACTGCTTTTAAATAGTGAAGAAGGCCCTTCAGAAAAATTAATTTGCCTCTTCCTGCAAAGAATTTTCCTTTGAAAATTTCCATGAGTCGAAAGATTATAAATGTCAAAATTTTATACCTCTAAATAAATATCAGAATCCCTGGATTAGTACTCAGAGCCATGCTGTGGAGGACAAAATAATTTCACTCACATAATACATTTTCTTTAATTACTTTAATATAAAAGACAGCAGTGTTCCATCCCTCACATAATATTTAAAAAAAAAGTTTTAAAATCCTCCAGTAAGTGTTTAATGAAAATAAATTTATTGAAAGGTAGCAATGACTACAAAATTAATACTACCAAATCATTACTGATGTCTTCTGCATTAAGTACAATATTTGGAGGGTAGGTGGAGAAAACATCAAACAAGAGTATGGACATTTTAAAACTACACTTTATCCAGCTTATCTTTTTGCTAAATCTTGTGCCTATTAGATGTATTCAAGATGATTTTAAGGATATTCGGCTAAAATCATACTTCGAAGATTTTAAAACAGCCCTCCACTAATTATATGGCATTGCAAACCATCCCATCTGTTTACAAAATTAAAACAAGCAATGACCCCATGAGTTTTCTAGGTAAAAGATTCAGCTACAAAAAGAGAACATTAACAGGAGAATGAGTGATAGTGACCAGAATAAGAAAATTAGCGTAATCAAGAAAGATGTTTAATTATCCCATATAATTTCATCTGGTTAGATCAATGCAGCTCGCTCAGTAAGGAAGCTGACTGCCCTGTGAGGGAAAGGGTAACATGATCTACAGTCCTGTTTTTAAATTCTCATATGATAATCCTATTTCAATCAACCTGCAAAGTAGAAGGACTGAATCAACATGAACATTATAACACACATCTTACAGTAATACAAAAGTCAAACCATTACCAGTACATCTTTTTCTTTAAAGTGCACAATTTAAAACTTCACAAGAGTGTGCACTTTTGAAAGTTATGATCAGCGTACACAGTAAAGACAAAACAGGCACCTCTGTTATAATTTTTTTAATAAATAAAATAAAAGCACATTAACAAAAATCAAAGGTAAGCAGCACCTGAAGCCTTTGACATCTGTAACTAAACGCTGGTACCCAAATGGTCTAACTGGTAAGTTTTACTAAGAGGCGCAAAAAAGGAGCCAATTTTTGACCTAACATTTTAATTCTAGTAGAGACAAGAGCTTGTCTGGGCTTACAGCCCTGTCATCTGATGGTGAGCAGCATTCCAGTCCTTCAAACGTCCTATACTTTGGAAAGCAGACCCGACTCCGGAGCACTCGCCTTAATAAGATTCTGTATTTCCTTGAATTTTGGATGGTCTTTATCAGCCACCAACTGTAGCAGAACAGCTTCACTCGTGGTCACTATAATCCCAGTTCGAGCAAGACGCTTTTTAAAAAAAGACAAAGACAAATCAAGACGTAAGCATGAGAATGAACACCGTTTGAAAACAGCAAAAAGTATGCTGGGACACAATAATCAGCATCTTTCATTAAAACCATGGTCCTTAGTCATGCCATCAAATTCAGTGAGGGGGACAGATTCCAAAGTGGCCGCACCACAAACCCATGATGATTGTTCTCAGTGTTAGTCATATGGACCAGAAACAAGTCAAAGAAAACAAGCAGCCAAGAGTAGGGTCTATATCTGACAAGCACAGGAGGGAAATCAAGGCTAATTACTGTAAAACATGAGACACAAGAGAGAAAGGAGTGGTCTACACTATATGCCATCACTGAACATTTGGACACCTGGAATTGCTGCTATTTCCTAAACACTATCTGCAGATTTAGCTCCGTCTTTCACTCATTCACTAACTCAGCTAAGGGCTGCTTTTGGCTTCCTCCTAAAGGCATTAAACTCTTATATTTCTATTTCTACTATTGAGATAAAAAAGGTACCTTCATCCATATTTCCCACTCTATAGTTTAACTGAGATAATGTATTAGGTCATAATGTGTATGAATACTTATACCTGGCATTGAGTAGCTATTTATTTAAGGAAAAAAAATGGGGGGGGGGAATACTTCTAAAGCTCCATTAGCTATGCTATGAATATAATTGTAGCTGTCTGGAATATTTCTATTCACTGCTAATTTATTATCTAATTTGACATAACTAAAATTTTCAATTGCATTAAAACTACTGGAGAATTAAAACAATGATTCTTAATTTCTTTTTTGTCTCCAATCATCTGCCATCCAGCAGGTGAATCCTTCCCATAAGTAAGAGTTCCTCTGTCTAGAAATGACTGGTAGAAGAGCCTCATACGAGGTTTAAGAATGTGCCCCTGGATGATAACAGAACCACCACCACTGCCACTGTCATAAACTTTTTAGAATCACTAAACGAGAGTATAAAATGTAAGGCTGTGTAAAGTTTCACTGACAGGTCAAAAATGTCCTTGCCAAAATGCTCCAGTGGAACCATAACAAAGAACTAAGGACAGAAATGGTGAGGAGGGGGAGGAGAGAGAGTGCTGAGGAAGGAGGAAGAGGAAAGAGGGAGGGAGGAGGGCAAAGGAAGAAAGCAGAGACAAGGGGAGGAGGGGAGGGGGGATGAGAAGAGAGGAGAATTCTAGGGTAGAGATTCTCTCCATGCATTTGTTATCAGAAACTCTAGGGGAAAAATGGGTCACCTGTTATCCCAAGAAGCATCCACTGTAAGAACCATGGAAGATGAGGTGATTAAGAAACAATTCCTAGGTAAAACAGAGGAAAAGACTCAGATGACTTCCTCCTCATAAAGAAGGAGTCACTTGAATAGCCAGGACATCTCTGTGGAGTGAAAGTCAGATGGTTGGAGATCTGCAGGCCCAATCTTCCTGCTGGAGGACTCTTCCTTTTTGTCCCCAAGGACGTACAAGGGAGTGTAAGCCATAGCTTACTTATCAGAAAGCAAGCTTGGACCTCAACAACCAGTACGGAAGAGGGTGCAGAGCAGCTGACCAAAACTCTCCGGAAATGAAACATCAGCAGAGAGTTATATAGGAAAGAGGAGGAAAAAAACAAAGCTGCTAGCACCCTTATTTTGGGACAGATATCAGAGGGTGAGTCATCTCTGAGTGTTTAAAGACTTCTGGAAACTACTTCCTGCTCCTTTTCGGTCAACTCCTGGCTATCACATCAAAACACTTAGAGATCCTAAAGGACAGTGTGCTTGCTTCTGACGGGAGGGGAGGGGATAAATGGAAGCCTAGCTGCAGCTCCGCTGTGTGAATGTCCAGTCATTCAGATGGAGCCCTCGCCCTCACCAGCTGGCTGCCCTGCCTGCCTTCCAACCTGCTCACTGTTGCTTTAGTGCACTTTCAATGATTCAGTCTGAATCTGAATCATACACTTTCAATGTCTGTGAAAGTGCTTTATATGCTCTAATGTGCCAACAAAGGTCAGTTCTCACTAATCTTTCTAGTTCCGTAGTGAAGCAGGAAGGACAGAAAACTGCCCAGGTCGAGGAAAAAGTCTGATGACCTTGGAAGAAGCCCATTTAAATGCCAAGCTTTCCCTGATACTCTGCTGACCAGAGCCTGGTCCACTCTAGGCCAACAATCTTCAGTGATTGTGGGGGTCAAGTCATCATGGCTTAAAATGGGGCAATTAAACCCCAGCTGTTGAAAGCACACAGGTAGATGGCTTAATGGGCTTCTGAAGTTCTTCCCTTACACTTGCAAAAGCAGCCCAACTAGGCCAAAGGAAAGGAGAGGTTGCTCTGACCCACAAACCTAAAAATGCTCGAGCACAAAGCCATGCCAGCCTCAAAGAGGGCAGGGGATAAAAAGACTAAACCCATCAAACTTCCAAGCAACACTATCAACTCCCTAGAAGCAGAAGGACATCAAACTCAGAGGGAGGGTTTTATTCTATTCTATTCTGCATTTACTCTACAATCACTAGTTGAAAGACACAACGCCTGACAGATGGTAGGTGCTCAAAAAAACTGCTGAATAAAGCATATACCACAGACCCTGGAACGGAAGTTTCAATAATGCTAACTATAAATCTTATTAGTATAATGATCTTAACAGGCAAAATAGATGGTCTCAGGAATGATCTTAAGTAGTCATACTCTAAAGGAATAGAGAAGGGGAGCTGGCCAGATCGTTATTTAACTTTCACAGTCATAGAATAAAAGAGAAACCTTAACATTTCTCCCAGTAATTTAGGGACAAATTAAATCACCTCCATATTAAATTAAGACCAAGCGGAAAAATCTGAAATGTGGCACGTCTGCCCCATCACCACCTGACCTGATTCTTTTTCTCCTTTCAACCTCAACACTTTAAGTGAAGTCAATATTCTTTTCCTGTCCTCCTCAGAATTTCTCAGGACTATTCCTTTCTGGCCTTGGAAGTGATATGCTTATATATTTCTGATAAAACTACCTTTATGAAGACAACAACATATAATAAAAACAGCAGCTAACATTTGAATGTTTACTATGTCAGGCACTATACTAAGTGCTATCAATACATTATCTCATTTAATTATCACAAAAATCCTCCCGTGCAGTGGTTATTATTTCCATTTCACCAATGAGAAACCCAAGGCATTCATGTTGGATACTTGCCCAAGGATACAAATTTACAAAATACTACAACCCAACTCATATTATCCTCATGCTGTCTGGACTCCTAAGCACTGAGATTACAGACCTCTCAAAGGAGGTTCAGATGCTAAATAGCTAACCATGCTTTTATTCTAAATCTTGTGAGAAGACAGAATTGTCAATAATCAAAATCTTCTGTAATAAATGCTATAATAAAGACACATCTAAAATAACCCACAAGGACTTAAAAATAGATGAAGAGAATAAATAAAACTACTTTCACCTGTAATCCCAATACAGGACTCACTGCTTCTGGAATAACAGAGAAGGGATGGCCAACCATGGCCTTAAAACTACTGCTGTTGCCAGTGACCCCCATGCTTCTGCGTCAGCCCTCCCCGCTAACTCTTCTCCTTTCTTTCCGGAGACTACTCTTTCTCATTTGCCCCACTTGCCACCCTAGGGCAGACGAGGCTAAACAGATGATTTAGCAATCCTAGAGAAGTAGTAGTCCATAGGCCAGCTTGTGCATGGAATGCTGGAGGGTCTTGAAAAAAACCTGTATTTCCCATTCTCAATAAAAATAATCCGTTAAAGAACTCAGAAACCACATCGATATTACTTTAAAATCATTAAGGAATTAAAATTAAACAGAAAAGAGAGAGAGAGATGCACAACATGGAGTGAATGTTTCAAAGGATTGTGTGGTAGTTTGCTTTTCAACAGTCCTTGAATAGGAAATGCTTAGGTGAGACTAATGTTATGCAACACAGGGAAAGAATCACTGCATCCCCAACTGTACGGTGCATCTTGACACTCCAGTGCAGACAGCCAGGACACACTGCAGGTGTGTCAGTGACACACCTCCTATTTCCAGAAATTCAAGTATAAGGAAACCCAATAAAAGGTTGAACCAGGAGTATGCCCATTATGTCCTAGTTTTTGGACAGATCTTGGCTGAGTTAAACCGAAGTGAACTGTTTCTGATTTGCAAATCTCTAAATGGTTCAGATTAAGCTTCTTGGCATACATCTTAGTTCATGTATAAAAGTACAGCAGAAAGGACAAAAATGTAAAGGAGCTTTGGCATCACTAGAAATCTAGATCTAAGGAGACAGAAAATATAAAATAGGACATGGCGATGAGACCTCAAACGTCAGCGCACATCAAGACTCGAAATCAATGAGTCTGCTATTGTCAGATTAAGTTCAAATTTAAGAGGTAAATTTTTCATTGCTGTTAAATATTTAATATTCTTCAAATTTATCTGGAAAATCTGATGAATGATTTATTTCGAAGCACGACGATTACCTCAAGAGCAAACATCCTGTCCATCATGCTTCTCGATGAGGTGGCGTCGGCGACAATATGAACCTCGATACCTCGGCCAACGAGTTCCAGAGCAGTTTGTTGGATGCACACATGAGTCTAGTAGGGAAGTTAAAAATCATATGTGAGAACATGGCAAACCAGAAGTATTCTACCAATGCGCAACATGATAAAGCAGAATGAGCACTACAGGTCTAACGACCTTGGCCTCCATTGAGTTTTGCCTCTAGCCAGGTGATCTTGAGCATAAACAGCATCTTTGCCTTTGGTTTCTTCTTTGTAAAGCCAGGAATTGGATTAACATCAATGTCCCTTACACTAGGATCTCTGAACATATTCTTAGAGCTGTGTGAGAATTTCTTGGGAGATTTTCATCTATACCATCTGGATAACCCTCACATGGCTGACTACCACCACCCAGCTGTGACGCCATTTGCAGTTGAGTCAAGTGCCTAACACAACGAATGAGTCTGCAGTACTGCAGACTGAGAAAGTCGTGGGAAAACAGAGTCACGAGAAGTCAAGGTAGGCCAAGTTAAAAATAACTTGTGACACGGGCAAAAAACACCCAGTATACAATCACCAGCAAATTTATTATATAGCTTCCATCTTTGTAAGGACTAACTTGTAACTCATTAGCAGAGAAATAGAGCAAAAATGTGCTCCAACAATAACTGTATTATGCAACCAATGAAAGCAGATTTCAATAATGCCACAATGCCAACCTTATCTTCATATGATAAGAGAGCTCTGGAGAATTATCAACCCACATCTCATTAGCATTAGCTCTGGAGGACTGCTCAAAGACGATTTTGATTAGTCATGAGGTCTAATAATGATGAATGAGCAAAAAAAGCGCAAAAGTCAGCAACAGCGTTTGGTATGACATATTTATACAAACAGGCTTCCTCTATATTGCCATTATTGAAGTCAAAATACAAAAATATTTAATGTGCATCTAAACCTAAGGTTATATCTTTTTACTACTAAAACTACTATAAAACCTACTACGAAAACATCATAGATATATTAAATTAATATTATATGGATTTCATTGTCTTCAGTTTTTTCAGAATTTTAAAATTTTAGTTCAATAGTTGTTTAAAAGCTATGAATAGTTATACTGTTTATACACATCCAAAAAGACAAATCAAACAAAAAACAATTTAAATCAGCATCAGGAATCCATGAGTATTGTTTTCCTTTAAAAGAATATGTGCATGATGCAAATGTGAAGGACAATGAACTCATGACTTCCAAGGTTTCTCTAGCACAAAAATATGACCTAGGTGAAATCTTCCAACACACAAATGAAAATAATGCCTTTAGTGAAACTGTGTTCCAACGATAGGGTTTAAAACAAAGGCCCAAGAATCAACCAACCGGGAGTCAAATCCAGCTCCATCCCTTAACAAGCTGAATGACTTTGGGCAAGTGACACAGCATCTCTGTGTTTTAGTTTCCTCCTCTATAATATGGGAAGACCAACAGTACTTAGCTCGTAGGTTGCTGTGAGGGTTTAAGGAATTAATAAAGTGTTTAGAGCAGTGCCATACAAATAGTCAAACCTTAATAAACTGCAGCCATTTTTCATCATTATTACCACCTTCATGGTATTCTACACACAAAATTGCATTCTGACAATATCAAGTTTTCTGCAAATAATATTGTGTCCAAAATATAACAACAGGTACTTACTTCGACTCCAAATAACACAACACTCCTGACTCCAGGAATCTCTGCCAAGGCTGCTTCTACTTCTGGTAATACCATTGAAAACTTGGTCTTTGGAAGTACCAGTTTTACACCCGTTAAATCAATTTCTTGAACAGTGCTTCCAAGACCTTTAGGGTACTGTTCTGTTACGATAACTGGAATTCCTAAAATGCGGGCCCCTTGTAACTGAAAAAAAAACCCCCAAACAAACACAATTAGTAATGCACATATGTGTGTAGATATGAAGGTATCATGCTTCAGCAAATTGGAAAAAATAAATAAAAAGCATACCAATCTTTGTCCAACACTAATAATATCCCCAAAATACTTAATGGCTGGTCTGAATCTTTCCTGCATATCACAGCAGAAAAACACAGTGCTTGAAGGTGTAAGATTTCCCAGGGTAGTGAGCTGAGAAAAAAAAAGAAAAAAAATGATTTAGCACTTGTTATACAAGGACATTTATTTCCAGTGGAGGTCAATAAAGGAAGAAAAATGTCCCTACTATTTGACTCAGTAAGTCAATTTCTACAACCATGACCCAAAAGAAATGATCTGAATTACAGAACAAAGAAATTATTCATGAAGATGTTCATTGAATTGCTTTCATAATAAAAATTAGAAATAAACCAAAGACCAAAAATACAGAAATGACTTCACGAATTTTAACATATACATATGACAAAACATTTTTTAGCCAATTAAAAGATGGGTATATGTTTTCAAAGAATTTGTACCATCTAAGAAGAAATTCTCATAATCTAATGTTAATTTTAAAAATAAAGCACAGTTCAATAGTATTTCAATAATGTAAGAATATGAATAAAAAAGTAGAAGCAAATATATGAAAATATTTACAAGCAATTATACAGTTAGGGATGTTGGTAATATTTTTTCTTTATACTTCTCTTATATTTCCCAAATACTATTTAAAAACATTTCTCAAACGTTATTTAAAAATGTACATTACTTTTATGATCAGAAAAATATGCTACAATAGTAAAAAACACATTTGATGATGGCATTGCTTACAAGAACAAAGAGTAAAATTAAAAATAATCTCTAGCAGAGACTATGGAACACAAAACTTAAAACACAGAAACAAATCCAGAATTACAGCTATCAAGACAGAACTATTAAGATGCTCTTAAGAATAACTCTTAGAGCTCAAAAACTGCAACGAAATGATGTCAACCACATCAGCACTGTTAAAAGGACAGACACGAATTTGACATCTGCATTCTTTTTTGGCGGGGAGGGGGGCAGATTAGCCCTGAGCTAACATCCACCACAAATCCTCCTCTGTTTGCTGAGGAAGACTGGCACTGAGCTAACATCCATACCCATCTTCCTCTACCTTACATGTGAGACGCCTGCCACAGCATGGCTCGACAAGCGATGCGTAGGTCCACACCCAGGACCTGAACCGGCAAACCCTGGGCCGCCAACGCAGAATGTGCAAACTTAACTGCTGTGCTACCGGGCCGGCCTGACATCTGCATTCTTAAACATAATTATCACACTCAGGAAAGCCAATGAATTAAGATGAAAATTAGGTATCAGAGGTTACCAAGCTTTACATTAATTGCTGTAGTTGGTCTACTCTAACGACTTGGGCCCAATATGGATATATCAAAAAAGTGAAAATCACTGTTGAATACAAGAATTTAATCTCACTGGATTCTTAAAAGTCCATGGTGCTTTTCTCTCTACCTTCTGAAATTACAGAGATCGCTAAAGGACGCAGTCTGGTCCTGAATGAACCCATACCACTACTCTTACGAGCCACCCCTTAACCTCCCCTCTAATTACCCCATTTTTGTTCTCTATAAAACCACCCATGGACAATCATTATTAATAATTTTCTGGGGGAAGCTGTGTCATGATTACCTGGTGGTGGTTTGCCACCAGCCTGGTCCTAGGCTCTGCCTTAGTCCCTCTGCACACAGCATACTCTCAGGAAACAATTACTACAGGAATTAAGTGAATCACTAAAAGGAATCGTTTATCCTTAATAACAGGAGCGTTCTAATCAGTTTGCACTTTATTTATCTGTCCTGATCTGAGGGACTCTGGCACTTTAATGTCTCTCTGGTGTTACCTCTGCAGATGTGCACTGATTTACCACATACCATCCAACACCAAGTTCATGTCAGAATGGGTGCCACCTGTAATTCTAGCACCAAGTATGGGGTTTCCCTATTCTGCTAATAAAGTATGATTAAAATAAATATTCAGGCATCTTAAATTATACATGCTATCTTTGGCTGTTTCCTTACTTAAATTTTTGATATAAGTATTATGCCTCGATTTTGGTCATTTTCAAAAGCAGTGAGTATGATGTGTATATAAGTACTCAGGGTACTATTTTAAAAACCAATCACTATTTGCATATTTTACATTCTCAGTAAACATTAAATCTTGGCTCAAAAGGCTCAGAATCTGTGTATTTTATCTTTATTACTTTGAACCGCACTGGTCATCCACAATGTGTTTAGGGCACACTATGAAAAGCAGCTGACCTCTAACTGGCCTGTTTCAAACGACAGTAATGTAACTCAGCCAAGCTCACATTCCACAACAGGTGAAAACCAGCAAGCAGGCAAAAGAAAACTCCTGGGCAGTTGTGTAAGTGTACTGCATGGCCAGGCGCTAACATGCCACAGCTTATACCTGCTTACACCTCCAGCTCTCAGCACTCACCTCAGCCTATAGTGACCACCTCTGTATATGTTCCCAACTTCAGTTGTCCGGATTCTAAAGTCACAGAAGGTTACAGACCGCAAATCAGTAAGGAAACTGCTGGAGACAGGCAAACTGCCAGCACTGAAGAAATGAGAGCTGACAGAGAAAAGTTTCACAATACAATAAAAGCAGATCAAAACTCAACTAGTTCTACAGTCTAGACCTCTAGTGAAGGAATAACCAGCTGTATATAGCAAAAGTTAGGACAACATCATTTGAACCCGCTCATTGAGAAAATGTATATTATATAACACTTCAGGGGTATAATATAAAATGGTCAAAATTGGGCTACTTAAAGGAATAAAACCTTACCTAACCAGAATCCTCAATGTTCAGAGTTGGGGTATCCTGGGGTCCCCGTTTTCTGGTGCTTCCCTGTACCTCATTTCAGCTGTGAGGTATCTTGTTCTGGGCAGGGGACCACATCGGATTTATGTCATATTAGATGCAGACTGAGGTCAGAAAATGCAGCCCTGAAATCTTCACCACCCTGCAAAACCTTTCTAGTCTACGAATTCATCATCTATAAACCTTCAGTAAACAAAGACAGAAAACATGGAGATAAGGTGGCAAGGTATGAAGAGATGACTGGTTATAACTTGGTGAATCAAAAATGCCTAGATATTCTCCTCTCAAGGAGGTAAACTCCCGACGCAGCCTGCACTTAATGATTCGCTTCCTCAGAGTAGAGTACAGAGGAGGGGCAGTAACTACACAGTGGAGAAACCTGGCAAACGCTGCCTCAGCCAGGTGATCGAGATGAAGATAATCAATAACCTCACGCCGATGGTGTGTAGCCCTGACGTAACGTGATGAGAATGACCGTCATGACCTTTCTCTCCAAATCTGACAACCCCAGGCTAAGCATGAGAAAAACATCAGATGAACCAACACTGAGGGACATTCTACCAATGTATTTGACCAGGATTCCTTAAAACTGTCAAGGTCATCAAAAACAATGAAAGTCTGAGAAACTACCATAGCCCAGAGGAGCCTCAGGAGACATGACAACTAAATGTAATTAGTATCCTGGATTGGATCCTGGAACAGAAAAAAGGCATTTGGGAAAAACTAGTGAAATATGAATACAGTGTGGAGCTCAGTTAACAGCAATGCACCAACGTTGGTTCCTTAGTTGTGACAAACATGTCACAGGAATGTAAGATGTTAACAAGAAGGGATACTAGGTACAGAGGTACAGGAACTCTCTGTGCTATCTTTGCACCTTTGCTGTAAATCTAACACTATTAAAAAAATGGTCTCCCTATGCTGTGATAATTAGGGGAAAAGATGCTATTTTATGAGTAATGCCCATACCTTACCAGCCAGAAAGGAGGCTTTGAGGCCACAAGAATAAAACCAACCTTGAAAAATTCGAACCATGTCCAACCAACCCCACCCACCTACCCAAAATCCACATGAATTCCAATAAGCTGTTTTAAATTACACTCTGACTCTATAACTCAGGGACTTCTTACTTTGACTCATGAATTTCTCTTAAACCAAAACCTTGCAGATAACTAAAAATGTTGCTCAAAGTCAAACATTTACATGTTGGAACCGCATGACTGCAAGTTAAAAGTGGACTTGACCAAATTCAATTGCAAGTAAAAGTGTAGCAACTACAGATCAACGCATATTCAGTAGGCAGGAGGAAATGACATAAAAAATGTATGTGTGTAAATATACACTTTCATATATCTATATATATATATATCCCAACACATACACACATACATAAATAACAGATATTTCAGTACACATATTTAAGTACAAAAAGTTGATCAATGCCAGTGGCTTCCTCCTCAAGCAAGAGCTCAAGAGATCAATTTCAGGTATGTTTTTTGTCCGCTTTCTTAAGAATTGTTATAGCTGGGATTTGACCTTAGATTTCATATTCAAAAGACTTTTCATCCCCAAGTGCCATTATTACCATTATCATGACAGTCTTTACCCTCCTTCACCAGAAAATGTGCTCTGACCATTTTCTAACAAGGGCTGCTGGACCTGCAAGGAACGTGCCCCTCCCTTGTTCATCCTGGTTACTCAGGACAGGCACACACAGGGTGGCTGGCCTTCCCCAGTGATACACGCGGCACCAGTTCTGTTCTCTCCATAAAAGTAATGCACGGTGAGTGTTTATGTTAAACTGTGTCCCCAAAAATTCATATATTGAATTCCTAAGCCCTGGTACCTCAGAAAGTAGCCTTATTTAGAAACAGTCTCATTGAAAATATAATGAGTTAAGATGAGGTCATACTGGAGTAGGGTGGTTGCCTAATCCAACATGACTGGTGTCCTCAAAAAAGGAGAAAAATGGACACACAGAAGGCCTGTGAGCATGAAGGCAAAGGTCAGGGTGATGTATCTATCAGCCAAGAAATCCAAAGATTGCCAGCAAACGCGAGGAGAGAGGCATGGAACAGATTCTCCTTCACAGCCCTCAGAGGGAACCAACTCTTATCTCTAGCCTCAGGAACTGGGAGAAAATAAATTTCTGTTGTATAAGCCTCTTGGTTTGTGGTTCTTTGTTATAGCAGCCCCCTAGTAAACTACTACAGTGAGTAAACTGAAAATCTTTACAGGAATGATTAAAGTTTGGAATTGTAAGTGTGCTGTTTTCAAAATTTTAGTGGTCTATTATAGTCACAAAATAGGCATGATCTGCTTGGGAGAGAAGCCAGAGGGGATACGGGGTATCATCATTTCGCTGAGAAGTATTTCCAAGGAAATCTGATTACTGATTACCACAGCTTTGTAAGGCCTTGCTCCAATCCGGACTCATTTAAAATAGCGGTCTGTGATGTGGCTCCCTACACAGCACAGCCCGTGGGTGTTAGAATCTGAGTCCAAACCTCCATCTTACTAATTTCAGTTACACGAAATGAGGCAAATCATTGACATCTCCAACAGCAGTTTCTTAATCTGTAACAAAGCAAGAACAATAGTATCTCCCTCATAGGGCTGTTTTAAGGATTAAATGAGCCTCATGTAAGCAATCAATAACTGCACTGGGATATCCTTCACAGAGGAAACACATACTACACTCTAAAGTTCAGAACATGTTAAAAAACTTTTTCTGTAATGAAGCTAAAATACCATTTGCCACTAAGATCCCTTAAATCAGTAAATATATATACAGAAATACTAATATTGCCTAACTTGCTACGTTAACATAGTCTGCAGAATTAAGAAAATGCTTCATAAAGTAGATTTCCAGATGTCACCAAAAGATTTACCATTAAATGATTAAATGATCTGTTCCTGGAAAACAGGTTTTGGGCTTTTTAATTTAGGCTGCGAAAGAATATTTATTTCGCTCTTATTTTTACAAATATAGTCACCTATAGAGAGCACTAATGTCACTGGCATCAATATTACAACTCTAGCTTATCAGTTAAAGTGTGAGCTTTCTAACTCCCCAAGGGACGCCAGCTGTCTCCACCCACCTCAGAGCTGAGGAGTGAGGGATTTCTTAAGGTACAGCTTAGACTGAGGTGCAACTGAAGCTGGCCAGATCCCAGGAAGAGAGTGACATTTGAATCTACAATGGATTCCCCTTGACTAACTAAATGAAAGAAAAAACTTTCCAAACGCAGATCACAGCGCCCACTCTCAAATGCCGTTTATTCACAGGTAGCCTCTAATGTATCCACAAGGGGCAAAAACTTTACACTGCTTTGGGCAGTAATCTGGAATGTTCAATTTTTTAAAAAGCGATACACAACCCCATCAAACCAGCGGGGTGGAGACAATGCCACACCCTCAGGATCCAGCTGTTTCTCAGTGCCCCTGACACTGCCTGCCTCCCAAACGTATGTCCTTCCTGCTTCTCTGCTCAGTTTCTGAGCATCAGCGCACCCACCGGCTCCTCCTCCACGCTCACATGGGAAAGGTTCCGTAATCAAAAATCACCACCTTCAAACCAAGGGGGAACAAGACCAAGGGGGAACAGAGTCTTTTCCCTCTTCGTTCCAAACCATTCCTCCCCTCCATTCCCACCATGAACTCTAGGTCTCTTCTAGCTATAAAATGTCCATGCCCCTGTTTAAAATAATAAGAGAAGTAATAAACTTCCAAGAAAGTGAAAGCTGGAGCCGAATCCTTCCCCAAGCAACCATCTCAGGAAAAGGTCAGCCTTCCCAGGGAAGCCCTTATCTTCTGCCCACGCGAAGCCGCCAGAGCCCTCCCTCCTCCGTCACAGAAGCCAAATCCTCTTCTGGCGTCCTTCTCCCAATGTCCATTTCATCCTCTCTTCTATTTAGGCCCCGCCTTCCCTGGTGACAAGCTGGAAAGTACACTAGTGATGGTATGATATCAAATTTAGGCGAGTTTCCAGGGTTAAATGTCTCCACTAGTTAAAACTTGGGAATACCTTTTGAAAAATTAAAACTTGTAAGTCATAAAAATGACCTAAATTCCCACTGTATAATCCTCTCATTTACATTTCTTCCTCTGCATCTCAATACTGTCAGACTTCAAGCATTGTGACAAAGCTGAAGACACATAAACCATACTTGAAACATGAGCTGTCTTCAGCTACCTGAGCTATCAAGGGACACTCACAGTCACGTTGACAGAGTATTTCAGAAAAGAAGACACTAAGAAGTTACCACAGCATAACACTGGCAATAGGGGGTTTTAACAATCAGTCCCCATAGAACCGCTAACCAATCACGGGTACAGTGCGGCACAAGCAACCACTGTTTTACAAGGTCACCAGCAATAACAGCCAGAACAAGCATGAAAGCAAACTCAGACCCCTAAGTAAATTAAGAATACATTCTAGAATACATACGTGAGCCAGGGCCGCAGAGGCTCTAAATCCTAAATTTGGAGAAATAACAAGTCACATTATTTAAGCAGTGGACTGACTACATGTGGCCAAATTTATGCTCTTTGCCCCTGCCTCTGGGAGACAGGGCCTACCATCCCCAGCAGCAGGGCATCATTGATGGGCCACCTTGAGTCTTCTTAAGTTACAGGCATCTATTACAAAGAACAATGAACAGCATCAAAACAAATGATATTACAAGCTCAAGTTTGTGGCTTGTTTTCCATTCTGCTTGATATTTTCATTAAGCATGAAAACAAAACGTAACTGCTATGGTCAGCTATAAGCGAGGACCTTCATGCGTTTTCCCACCTCCACCATTACCCCAGAACCTTAGGCAATTTCCTATATGTTCTGTTCTGCAAAATGAAAGAGTTAGATTCTTAGGTAAGGAACAAGAATTGGGTCTTAAACATATTTGCATTCACTGCGTCAGGCACTTACAGCCGCCGCTCAAATGTTTGTGAAATAAACTCTATGGTTTCATCTAGCCATACAATGTCCATGTCTCAAGGATTATACAGCTGGGCTCCAAAACGCAAAGTAAAATGGACATGAAAAAAAATATTTTCCCTCTCTCTTGTGAGAGTATAGACACATGGATGTGTTTGCATGTATATATAGAGAGAGCTCTTCTCATACAGATATAAATAGGTATCAGAATAGGTACATGGACATATATAGGGGGTGTGTATGTCCCTTCACGTTACCTATTTTTAAGCTGGGGGCACCTGGGTAAAAAAGTCAAAGTATTATGATTACTAAAATGAGATAACACAAAAGAAAAAAATATTTTAAAATACTTTAAAATATATGAAGTGTTACATAACAGAATATTATAAGAATTCTTGGACTATTTAGTCAGAAAAAAATAACATTTTTTAAAAGGACGGACAGAGTAGTGCTGTTGTTATAATTATTAAACATCACAATGAAAAATGAATTACATGTTATCTCCTCTACCAAGGAAAATATTTCCAAGGCCACAAGTGACTTGAATTATATAATGCCTTTTAAGAATGTACAAGACATTTCAGGTTTTCACATATACATTATTAATTTCCAGAATGTTTAATTAAATAGAGTTGTCAGACCCAGGCTTTGAAGTTTTCAAAATAAAAAATTTTATCTTGGGAGAAAAAAACCTTACAGACGTGGGGGGCACTCCCTTGGCATAACATCTTCTTAGGTAACAGCCCACGCACCCTCCCAACCACCACAGGAAAGGCATCACAAAGTCTGCATCCTCAGCACAGCTCCAGGCCGCCTCAGTTAGTATTTGGATTCTCGCCTTTATTAATGGATTGGTCAAAGGTGCATCCTCCTTTGGGGTATTTTGGCAGCAATAATCAAAACAAACCGACAAGGAAGGCTGCAGAGAGGTGTCAGACATGAAAACTCTTGGAAGACATAAAAATGGGGAGTAGTAAACACCTAGGAACTACAATTCTCTACATTCTCCGTATGCACAGCAGCACAAATTCTAGGGTATCAGAGGCCATCTGCCTCCCTTTAGACTCCCCAGGGGCAGACAGTGGCAGCTCATAGCCTTTGTCCTCTGAACACAGGAACTTTATCCAGGTTAAAGTACCTGCTTTGGAAGCTTCTGGCATGGGTGCTGGGGTGATAGGAAACAAGACCGATTCCGCAGCCGACTACAGCTGAAAAAAAAAACAAACTAAAGAATAATCCTCAGAAACTGACGCTTGAATATTAAAATGTCTTCTAACCCCGAATGCCCCATTTCAGTTTGGTCTTCCGAAAAAATGGCTTATTAGTTTCTCAACTAAAGAAAAAATGTTGACGGTGTAGTACGTAAAATATACCATATATTCTTTTCTTTTCAAAAATATAGATCCTCCAGTGAATTCTCTGAGCGTAAAAAGAGGACAGGAGACTGACCCGCGTAGTATTAGAGCACAGCTTTCTAAAACACATTAAAGAGCTATAAAATAATGCCCAAGAAAAACAACTTTCTCAGCCAGCTAGACCAGGAAATCATGGTCTAGCTAAAGTTGGATATTTAAAAAGGTATTGCGGTCCTGGAGTCAAATGACTTTTTCAATGTAGGCGACGTATATGTAATCAACAGATTCAGTTGATAGTTACAAGGAAGAGGCTAAGCAAATGGTTATTTCACTTAAGGCTGGCGGAAGCTTTTAAGCTCAAAGAACTGAAAGCCAGGGAAGAGATGGGGGACAGGGTCTGACTCCTGAAGTTTGTGTTTCCGCAAGTGCTAAACACAACTCTGCGGAACAAACCCTAGGGCCATTACTCCCCACAATCTCTTCTCCCCTATCCTGCATCCCCCCCAAGGAAACACACAGCTACTACTTCACAGCCCTCTGGTTACGCAGGAGGCTGAGCCCTGCTCCCGGCACACAAAGCGGATGCGGGCAGCTGAGGACCACCCGCGTGGGGGCGTCCGCGCGCGCCCAAACCACCTGGGCGGCCCACGCCCCAGCCTCGGCCGAGGACAGCTGGTGACCGTCACCTTTGGACAGGCACCTTCGTGGCGCCGTCCCCGCGGCTCGCGACAGCGGCGCAGCCCTTCCGAGTCGGCGAGGCGCGCAGGGCCCGGCGCCCAGGCGGCGCGGGGCACCTGAGGAGCGCGGCGGGGACCGGGACGCGCGGGGACTGGGAGCGGCGGCGGGGCGCGCGGCCCTCCCGCGGGACCCACCTGGATCTGCAGTGGCACGAGGCGCACTTTGCAGCGCTCGCTCACCGCGAAGCCCTTGGGCAGGTCCACGTACTGGCCCCACTCCTCCGCGAAGAGCTGCACGACGAATTTGCGGTGCATGTCGATCTGGTCGCCGTACAGGCTGAGGAACTTCTGAATGAGCAGCTCGTAGCCCGCGCCGTGCGGCACGGACGAGGGCCGCGCGAAGACCGAGAAGCAGAAGAGCACGGGGACCGTGCCCGACGGCGCCGCCGCGCCCCCGCCGCCGCCGCCGGGGAGCGCCGGGACCGCCGGCTCCGCCGCCGCCATGTTCCCCCGAGCGTCTGCGAGCTCCGAGGCCGCGGAGGCGCACACACGGCCGCCCGCCGCGCCCCGCCTCCCCGCGCCGCCCGCCGCCCGCCGCCAGCCGCCCGCTCGCTGGGCCGGCGAAGGGGCGGGTCCCGGCGATCGCCGCCCGCGCGTCCTCCCCCGCCCGGGCCGAGGGCGGGCCGCCACGGAGGGCTGGGCGGTGGGGCCGGGAAGCGCGCGCGAGCCAGCGCCTGCGCCCGCCGCCCGGACCGCCCCCTCCAACCTTCCTGGCGGCGCGCCGCCCCCACCGCCGTCCGAGGGGCCGCGGGGAGCCTGGGTCCCTCGCCGCCGCTTCGGCTGCCTTGGCTGCCCCGGGGCGCTAGTCCCCAGGGGAGGTTTGTGGCCCGCTTCCACCCCGCTCCGCCCACCTTCGAAAGAGCGGCGTTCTCGGGCGCTTTAAGGTTGAGCTTGGGGACACAGGGCTGCCGGCTGAAATCTGCTGGGACGCGTACCTGTTGGCCTTTTGCAGGGGCACGCCGTCCTCCTCGAGGATGGCAGCAGTAATCTTAAAACCGACAGGGCACGCAGGGACTCTTAAGAATAGCAGCAGAATTTAATGCTTCCTTAGGGGGCCATGCAAGGTTCAGAAGTTCATGTTTTTTCAGTCCCATGGAACGCAATGTCTCTAGTTATGAATATGAGATTTTGGCCTCCCTGTATCTCATCCCAGTTTCCGGGAGAGCTTGGATTGGGAATTGGAAAGTATAAAGAGATTTGAGACCAAAAATCAGGACTTTATATTCAAACTGCAGATTTCTGTTTTTACGCAAGTGAAAGTGATAACCTTCAAATAAAATAATCCTCTGCCTTATGAACATTGTAAGGCACTATAATTAACTGGAATTAGAAAAGCATATGTACACTATGAACAAGGTGTCCCTAACATCAGGTCCTGGGAAGATAGGCTCATGAGTCTAAACATAAAATTAGATATTAGGAGTTTCCTCTTCTAAGAAAGTAGTAACTTTTAAGGCGGAGTTTCTCACCTAGCATTGTTGACCTTTGGAATGGATACGATTTTAAATGGGGACTATCTTGTGTATTTGTAGGATATTTAGCAGCATTCCTGGCCTCAACACACTAGATGCCAGTAGCACCTTGCTCCTCCCTCCTCTTGACAATCAAAAATGTTTGCAGACATTGCCAAATATCCCCCAGGAGGTAAATTTGACCCCAGTTGAGAACCACTGCCTTCAAGTATTGTTAAGACCATCCTTTGGCCTTTATGGCTCACTTGTTGTACCCAAGCTACCAAAAATAGTTTTCTGGGTTCTCATCAAACTTGGAGCGATTCCATTTAAAACTCTGTTGTCTGAACCCATCAGATCCAAAATTACGTTTTTGTGCATATCACTCCATTGCAAAGTCTTCGGTATGCAGATGTGCAACTCTGTGCTGATAAGAAGAAGGTCCTTCCTCTAGGCTGACTGATTACAAAGAGGTACCTATTCTGAGTGGACTAATTATAAGTGTTTCTTATACCTGCTAAGGTCTTCTGGGACAGGGAGGGTTGGAGATTGGATATTGGGCTCAACTTTAGGCCCTCTCACCAAGCACCTTTGCATCTGTACAGTCTTCTCTGGTAGCCCTAAGTCAACATACTTCGTTCCACTCTCAGATTTTTTTAAATGTTTCTGAATTTCAGTTAAGAAACTAGTTTCCGGGGGCCAGCCCAGTGGCCTGGTGGTTAAGTTTGCATGCTCCGCTTCAGCGACCTGGGGTTTGCAGGTTTGGATCCTGGGTGCAGACCTAGCACCTCTAGTCAAGCCATGCTGTGGCAGCATCCCACATAAAATAGCAGAAGTTTGGCACAGATGTTAGCTCAGCAACAATCTTCCTCAAACAAAAAGAGGAAGATTGGCAACAGATGTTAGCTCAGGGCCAATCTTCCTCACACACACACACACACACACACAAAAAGAAACCAATTTCTATATCCACTGTGCTACCTGAAATTGGCCTTTGGCCACTTAATTTAATAGTGCTGTCTCTGTGGTAATAGCACTTCAGAGAGCATTAATGAAATAGATGTTTGATGAGCACATTCATTTTTATTAAGTACCATGTGTCAAGCAGTACATCACTATGCTAGAAAAGGGCTGTGAGTGCACATTTCACTGACAATTTGCTCTTCTCAGGAATCTAATTATTAGAGTAATAAGTTTTATAAATGTTATTGGAAAAAGTCAGTGAATAAGAACCCATAAACAGATATTCCAATGACAAGTAGAAAATAACTATCCTAACTGACAATATTATAATTATAGATAAAATGCCCAAAATGACCTCATATAGGATTCTCAGGAGATTTACTAGTTAAATTTAAGCACTTACGTTCAGAATTTAAATTCCAAGCAATTCAAGAAGTTAGTCTATACAGTATTGATTAATATGTAATGCACTGCAGAAACAAACCCCAATGTCTTAGTAGATTAATATTAATCTAGGCTTGTTAATAAAGGCTTATTTTTTGACTCTCCCTACTTTGTAGCAACATTTGACAAGGGGATCACTCCCTCCATTTTGAACTATATTTTTCTTCTCTTGAATACCACTCTTTTATTTCTCCTTCGACTTCATTTTCAGGCTCTTTTCCCATGTTCTCATTTCCCAGACCTCTGGACATTTGAGCACACCAGGGCCCAGTCCTCACATGTCTTCTCTAAGACCTGTGGCTTTAAATAGCACCCATAGACCTTTGACTTCCAAATTTATGTCATGCAAGACCTCATTCCTAAATGCCAGACTCATATACAAGTGCCCATTCCACATCTTCACTTGAATATCTAATAGATATCTCACATTTAATATGGTTTTGTGCCCTCCCTAGACATTTTCTCTCTAGTTTTGACATGTAAGCAAATGACAACTGCATTTTAATCACTAAGTACAATAAGTATGAATTTATCCTTTATTCCTCTTTCTCTTCCCCTCCTAGCCATCAGTAAGACATGATGGTCAGAATCCAAACCCTCTCATCCACACCGGTGATACCATCCAAGAGCAAACCACCACTGTGTCTCATCTGACTATATCACTGTCCTTATAAACTGTCCCATTCTTTGATTTTTGTATCCCTGAAGTCCATTCACCACATGGCAATCAGAGTACTACTTTTAAAACATAATTTAAGAGTATATCACTCCTGTTGAAAATTTTCCAGTACATAGAAACAGACCTGAAGAAAATCCGGATGCTGGAATTAAGAGAAAAGAACTTTAAAGCAGCTATTGTAAGTACATTTAAGACTTCAAAGAGGGGGGCTGGCCCCGTGGCCGAGCGGTTGAGTTCGCGCGCTCCGCTGCAGGCGGCCCAGTGTTTCGTTGGTTCGGGTCCTGGGCGCGGACATGGCACTGCTCACCGGGCCACGCTGGGGCAGCGTCCCACATGCCACAACTGGAGGGACCCACAGCGAAGAATATACAGCTGTGTACCGGGGGGCTTTGGGGAGAAAAAGGAAAAAGTGAGATCTTTAAAAAAAGACTTCAAAGAATTGTCATAAGAATGAACAGATAGGGAATATCAGCAGAGAAATGAAAATGACAAAAAATAAATGCAAGTTTTAAAACTGAAAACTACAATATTTGGAATGAAATGAAAAATTTACTGGATAGTCTAAACATCAGATTATAGGTTGCAGAAGAAATAATTAGTGAAATTGTAAACAGATTAATAGAAACTATCCAATGTGAAGAACAGAAAGAGATTAAAAAGTATGAAGAGAGCCTTAGTGACTTGTAGCATAGTATCAAGTGGTCTAAGGTGTAATTGTAGTCCAAGAAGGAGAGGCAAGACAGAATAGGGCAGAAAGAATATCTGAAGAAATAATTGCCCCAAATAGCACTTCCTGTTAAGTCTTCAGCATGTTAGCATTTACCTCAGAGTCTGCTTCCAGGGAAACCAACCTGTGGCATTTGGTGCCAGGAATGACCCAATAAAGTCAGTATGGATGGGATTTGGGATCTGCGTCATCCACAGTCAGGCTGTGAATGCCTCACCGCTTCTGGAACCTGGAGCACAGATAGCCCCTGGTGACTGTTAAAACTTTCACCAGTGGTGCACTTGGATCATTACTAGTGGAAAGGAATGCCTTAGCTCTATCAATCATTTCAAAAATATGGGTAAAATACTAATTATAAAGATAAAGGAATTAGGTGACAATTGAAAGATTGATTGATGCTCTAGAAAAAGATAATGAAAAAATAATTGTCAATTAAAAGCCAAGGGTGAAAGCCAGAAGGCCTTTTTGGTAGCATTGAAAGAGGCTCTCGATTTCTGCAGTGAGAAGACAGAGAATGCTGAGGACTAGGACTAGGCCTTAATATTAAGAGTAGCAGAGCGCCAAAGAAGGTTAAAATCTTAAAGAATGCATATTTTCTATGCCGAGGTTAGGGTCCTGGTTGGGAAATGGGACCATGACACATTACATGGGATGGGGTTGATGACACCAAAAATCATGGGTCCTCAGACTCCTTAATCACTAGCACTTCCCCCATCTTTTGAAGACAGTGCAGAGGCTTTTCCTCAGCAAGACATGAACTCCTCTAGGATTTTCTTCCCACCTTCCCTCCCAATACGTAAGCCCATGTATGGGCTTAAGTAACAGCACAACCAGGCCATAGATGTACTGGGCCTTATAAGGAACAAAAGGGACTATATCCCAAAGGAATTGCAGTATCTATCAAGCACGTACCAGGGAACTGAGACATTATGCGTGCACTGGGTTATAAGGGTACATGATCAAGGATGTGGACCAGAAGTTTATCAGTTAAGAAACACTCTACCAGCATACAGAATTTAAGACCCTGGTAAAGCTTTTGAGCGATGGACCAAACACTGTGCTTCTAGGGCAGCTCCTACAAGCAAATGTGTGGGCCATACATTTACATTATCACTCCAAAGCTATGTTAACTGTCTTTCCATCTGTCATAATATACTCTGAAGAGACATAGACTGGCTGGACATCATGCAGAACATCACACTTGTCTACTATGTTGATAACATCACGCTAATTGGACAAGATGAGCAAAAAGTGACTATTCGTGGAAGCCCTCGGTAAGATCTAAGAGCTCCAGAGGGGAGAGAGAACCTCTAAGAAGTTTTAAGAGCCCACCACATTAATAAAATTTTAGGGTTCAGTGGCTTAGGGCACTCTAGGACATCCCTTTCATGCTACAGGACAAATCATTGCTTCTTGCACTTGGCACTTCCCACCATGAAGAAGGAAGCACAGTGCCTAGGAGAACACTTTGGATCATAGAGAGCGTATTCCACAACTGAGAATAATGCTATGACTCGTTCAGTGTGACATGAAATGCTGCCAGCTTTGAGTGGGGCCCAGAGTCATAGAAAGGGTTTTGCGGTAGATGCAGGTAGCAGTGTAAGCAGCCCTGCCTCTCAGGCCATACGACCTGACAGATCCTATAGTATTGGAAATATTAGTGCTACAAACAGATACCATTAGATTTATGGCAAACCCTAATGCAAGAATCACAATGCGAACACCGTCACTTTTGGAGCAAGACCATAACATCTGCAGCAGAAACTTGTATTGTTCTGATAATACTTCAAGTGACCATGGAGATGAAACAGCCTACCGTGAGCTGATTTGTGTCACATCCACTGAGACTTAAGGTTAAGAAGGCCCAGAAGAAATCCAAAGAAAGTTGGAAGTGGCACATATGGGATCAAGAACAAGCAAGACTGGACAGAACAAATGACCTACATAAGCAACTAGCCTAGACACCCAAGTCATCTACTACTCTTCCACCAGTGCTTCTCCCTCAGGTCATATGGAGGATCCATTATCACCAGTTGATGGGGATAAAAAGTTTGAGTTTAGTTCACAAATTGATTGTCTTAATATGTTGGTGCAAGCCTTGGAAGACAGAAATGAGAGGAAAATCCTCCCAGTGGGCAAAGCTCTGGGCAATGACCTGGTCATCTACTTTGCATGGAAAGAGAAGTTGCCAGAGCTGAGCTTAGAAAATACACAGAATCATGGGCAATGGCAAGTAGCTTGGTAAGCTAGTCAGGAACCTGGAGGAGGAAAGATGGAAAATCAGAACAAAGAGATCTGGGATGAAAATGTTCATAAGTGAATGAGCTTCATGTGTGACAATTTTCATATTGCACGATGATGCTCACTCCAGAGGATACACTATAGGAGAGACACTATACCACCAGGTAGACGAGCAGACTATATAAAGGACTCCTAATAATCAATAATAAAAAAGACAACCAAATTAAAATGGGGGCAAAGACTTGAACAGATGCTTCACAAAAAGAGACAAACAGATGTCCAACAAGCATGAGAAGGTATTTAAACATCACTAGTTGTTAGGAAAATACAAATTAAATCAACAAAAAACTACTACCTCACACCCATTAACATAGCTAAAATTAATAAGACAATGACAAAAATATGCAACTAGAACTTTTATACATTGCAATGGATGTGTAAAATGGCACAACCATTTTGGACAAATTGATATGGCAGCTTTTTATGTAGTTAAACATGCACCCGTCCTTTAACCAAAAAATCTCAATCATAAGTATTTATGTCCCCAAAAAGACTTACACCTAAGTATTCATGGCAGCTCTGTTCACAATATCCAAAAACTGGAAATAATCCAAATATCAATGAGATTCAATAAACAGATGGTGACATATTCACACAAAGGAATACTACAGAAATAAAAAAGAATGAATATCTGATATACGTATCAACATGGATGAGTCTGAAGAAAAAAAAACCTGTGAAGCCAGACACAAAAGAGTGAATAGTGTGTGATTCCATTCAAATGAATTTCAGAAACAGAGAAAATTAACCTCCGGTGATAGAAATCAGAACAGTGGTTGCCTGCGAGAGAATTCGAATGATTGGAAGGATCACAGAATTTTCTGGGGTGATGTTAATATTCTATATTTCATTTGTATACTTAGGATTTGTGTACTTTACTGTCCGTTAATTTTTACCTTAAATAATTTGAAATAAAAAGTGTAACCCAATGTCTTATTTCTCTGATCCTAATTTCTGCCGCTCACTCTTTATACTCCAGCCCCGCTGACCCTTTTTCATTCTTTATCCTTTGTACTCGCTATTCTTTCCACCTGAAAACTACTCTTCTCCCAGATAGCCACACTATCTGAGTTTTATGTGAGTCTATATGAGTTTTTGCTCCCTCATTTACTTTCGGTCTGTGTTCAAATATGGACCTCAAATCAAAGAAGCCCACCCTTACTATCTTATGTAAAATAGATCACTTACTGTGATCACAATCTATACCCATTTCCTGCTTCATTTTTCTTCTCTTTCTTAATGGTTATCACCATTTGTATTTATGGTGAGAGCAGAGACTTGTTTCTGTTGTTCTCTGCTGTATCACAGCCCCTAAAACACTGCCTGGCACACAGTAGGCTCTCTACAAAGATTTGGTGAAGAATTGTTACACTGAACATATCTTCAAGCTCACCATACTAAAAAATCAAAGGTATGTTCAGTCAAAGGCAGTGCTTTTTAGGTGATGCTTTGTCTGCATTGTAAGTTAGTCCTGGGATAGCTATTCTTAGAGAATTACTGTATTTCCACAGCAGGCTCCAAACAAGATTATCTAACTCCCTTTGTGTTTTCTGGAAACTTTATGATAAGGAAAGCAAAATATCATAACAGCTTTTACACCCTTTGTCAGTGTTGCAATCCAATGTACACATCAGGATAGATGCGGAGAGGGCTGACGGCCACTCTGAGTTATTATAACCAGCGTTTCAATATATACGTAGCTTACATCTGTTAAACATACACAGGTGTTCTGGGTGAAGTAATTAGTGAATGCCAAGAATTCTTAGTGATTTCTCAAGGAGCCCTCCCTTGGCCTCTGTTTTAATATTGTCATGTTATTGCTGTGCTCGTATACTTTCTCTGGGAGCATGCAAGGCCTCCTAGGCAACGTCCCCTCCTGCTCCCGATATGGTGTCTCCATCTGTGCCCCTGGGGCGGCTGATGCCTGTCTTAGGTTGCCTCCCCCTGGAGGTCTTACCCGTCATTGGCTAACCGGCCTTCTCACCTCCGGGTCACAGTTTGTTGGCAAGCTTTTTCCAGTGATTATTAACCCTTCCTGTGTCAGGAGCGGCTACACCCTTCTCCATGGGAAATTCTGACAATTTTCTGCAATTCTGCAAAGGAATGGAAAGGTGTATTCAAGATGTGACTTTATACATAGATGGAATGCGGTATAGTCAAATGATTTGAAGAGATGCCAGATAAATTTTAGAACCAGAAGAGATCTTAGAGATCATCTAATAGAGACATCTAGAAGAAAATTATTACTAGGCTTTGTTATTATTATTTTATAACATCATGGAGGATCTGAAAGTTGATTGTTGGCACATTCAGCTGTGACTGTCATCCGTGGTGTTATTCAAACTCACATTAATATAACATTGAATTGCTTGAATTTTTCATCTATTCATCCAACATCCAATCAACAAATAATATGCACTAAGGATTCTGTGGTAAACAAGATAGACAATGTGCTTATGAAGCTCCTTCTTCTTATGGTCTACAAATAAATGAGATAACCCTAGTTACTGAAAAGGCTAAGAAGAAAATGTCATGAGCATAGTTGGGAGTGGTAGAATGCAGGATATTTTAAATAAATTGTGATCACAATTAGAATTAAATTAAATAATTGTGATCACAAAAGTGTGATCTACTTTCCTAGGAGGAAACTTTTAAGCTGTGATCTGAGAGGTAAGAAAAAGTATTTCAGACAGAGGGAAGAATAAGTACAAAGACTCTTGGAGTGTAACAAGGCTACTATGTTTGAGGAATGATGTGGTTGGAACATGGTGAATTGTATGAGATGAGAGCAGAGATGTGAGCAATGGCTATAACCACATAAAGAATTCGGTTTTATTCCAAGTGAAATGTTTCAGTTAGGGAAATGACATGAACTGAGTTATGATTTTAAAAATTCATCTTACTAGTATGTGGAAAGTTGCATGTAGTGGTCAAAAACAGAAGCAGGGAGACCTGCATCATTGGCTGTTACAGTCATCCAGGTAAGAGGTGGTAGCAGATTGCTTTAGAGAGGTGGTTCTCAACCAGGGGTGATTTTGCCCCAGGGCATATTTGGCAATGTCTGGAGACATTCTTGGTTGTCACAGCTGGGAACTTAGATGATACTGGCACCAATAGGCAGAGGCCAGGGATGGTGCTAAACACCCAACAATGTACAGGCTAGCCCCCAACAATGAAAAGTGATTCAGCCCCAAATGTCAGTAGTGCCAAGGTTGAGGAACCATGCTCTAGGCTACTAGTACTGTAAATGGTAATGAGTGGATGAATGTGCTGTTATTTTAGAGGTAAAAGCAAGAGAACTTTCTATAGATTAGATGTGGGAGATTAGAAAAAGGCAGAAATCCAAAATGACTCCTAGTCCTTGTGTTGAGTATCTGGCAATGCCATGGTCCCATTACTGAGATGAGGAAGGCTAAGAGAGGAGTGTGTCAGGGGTTAAAAACAAGAATTCTATTTTGGCCACGTTAAGTTTGAGATGCTTATTAGGTATCAAAAGTAGATGGTGAGTAGGTAGTTGCATATATATATATACATATATATATATATATATATATATCTGGACCTCATAGGAGCAGAAGCTCATGATTTACATATAAGACATCAGCCCAAAGAAGGCATTTAAACAATGGGAACAGATGAGATCTCCTGGAGGGAGATGATAGCTAGAGTAGAAAATAGACCTTTGACAAAGAGTTAAGGTTTAGCAAAGGAGGTAAAGGTAGGGATGAGATTGGTAAGGAATAGATATTGAGCTAGGGAAAAAACCCTGGACCCTTGAATCATGGAAGTTAACAATACGAAAAATTACTACCATTTTGAGCCAAATGAAATTGCCTAAATCATTTTAGACCTACAAAACCAGAAATTTCATATTGAAGGAAATTTCTAATTGAAAGAAAGAACAACCAACTATGTCAAATACTGCAGAGCGATTAAGTATGATGAGAATAAGTGTAGAGAATTTGGTGACATAAGGCTCTTGGTGACTTTGGCAAAGCCAATTCCAGTGAGACGTAGGGGATAGAAGCCTGGTTTTACTGAGTTCAAAGAGAAAATTGGTAGTGAGAAATGAGTCCATTGGTTCTTCAGATTAAGGGGAACAGGAGTTTAGAAGAATTTCTTTAAAGATAGGAAATGCTAGAAGCATTGGATTATCATTCTACACCAGGGAGAATTAATCAGAAGAAAGGGAGGGATTAATGATGCAGCGGGAGAGGGTAATTGAAAGAGTACAGTTCTTAAAGAGGCCACAGAAGGGGGTTTGGGCTTCTTGTAGGGTCAGAGACACTTGTTCTGTCGAGGACGGAAAGCAGAGAATTTGAGTAAACGTACAAGCAGGTTAATACCTTTGGAATAATAAAATGAGGGAGTTGTCTAATTATATTTTCCTTTTTGTTACATATAACTTGGTACACTATTTGTAAATGTCTATTATCCTTATTTGTTGGTATAACTTAGATATGTATGAATACGTTAAAGTCAGTCATAATTTTGGCCTGATGTGGTATTCCTAACTGTCTTTTCTTATTTTTTTTTTTTCACAGAACATGCTTTCAGAGCCACATTTCTTTTTTTTTTTTCTTTTGAGGAAGATTGGCTCTGAGCTAACATCTGCCACAAATCCTCCTCTTTTTACTGAGGAAGACTGGCCCTGAGCTAACATCCATGACCATCTTCCTCTACTTTATATATGGGGCAACTGCCACAGCACGTCTTGACAAACGGCACATAGGTCTGCACCCAGGATCTGAACTGGCGAACCCTGGGCCGCCGAAGAGGAATGTGCAAACTTAACCACTGCACCAGCAGGCTGGCCCCCCACATTTCTATTTTAATACATTCACCTTGCCATGACCACCTTTTGAAGATAGAAAGGTGTTTATAATTTATTACATGTTGTATTTCAGAATTTCTGTGTATCTCATCAGGTAGTTCCTGTCCAATGTTGAGTCTGGTTCATTTTTCAATAAAGGCACTCCTGGAGTAGAAAGGAAAAAGCAAAATTATAAACTTTTTCCCAAACCCATAACTCCCATTGTCTCCAAAATTTATCTTAAGATCTGGAAACCATGCAACCTAAGACAGTTCAGTGACATCTCACTAACCATGATTTGTGTGGCTTTAATTTTCTCAAGTTCAGTTATGGCTGGTCTGGAATCCTTAATCCCATTGCTGCTTGTCATCACTGCTTTGCTACAGGGGAGCGTATCACCATTGGCAAATGCAGTTTTGTGATTTGCCATTCTTTCACAAAAGTTGGTAGAGCTTTTCAGGTCAGCACAGCATTTAGCATCCACATCTTCCCTCCTGAAAAGGTGAAGGAAGCATCCTTGCTCCAACCATCCTCCATCTCTCAGGGACTTCTCTTCTGCAAGTAACCCCCTCCTGTTCTACATGAACAATTTCTGCCTCTTTACTGGATCTTTCTTATCAGACAGGATTTGTTTTCAGTGAGAAGACAACAAATTAACTCTTTTCCTCTTCTTCTCTTACAAATATAAACCCATTTCTCTGCTCTCCGTAGAAAAACTTCTTGGAAGAAGTGACTGCACTTCTCTTTCCATTTACTCCTTAACTCACTGCACGATGGCTTCTGCCTTCCTCAGTCCTTGAAAACTGCTCTTGTCAAGGTCACCAGTGATCTTGCCAAATCTCGTGACCATGCCTGTGGCTAGGGACCATGTCTGTGGTCTGAACTTACTAGACTTTTGAGACATTCAACACGTCTGATCACACTCTGATTTTTGAAATATTTTTAGTTTGTAGCTGCCATTACTTTATATTCCCCTGATTTTCCTCCTCACTGACTGCTTTCACCAGTCTTTTAAAAAAATTTGTTGTTCTTCCGTTATCTGACTTTTAAGTGTCAGCACACACTAAGGCTCTGTCCTGAGTCCTCTTTTATTCTCTCTGCACACCTTCCCTAAATGATATGACCTAGTCCCATAATTTACATGCCACCTATATGTTATAACAACCAAATTTATATCTCCAGAGCTGACTCCTCCCTGAACTTCAGACTGGCAACTTGACCTTTTCAGCTGACGTCTCCAGGACTTCTCAAACATTCCATGACCAAAGCAGAACTCTTAATTTTCATCCTATATACGTTTTTCTCCAAAGCCTTCCCTCATTTTTGAAAGTCGCATTATCTTAGAATGTGGGATCACCTACCAGTGATCAAGCCAGAAACCTGTGAATCCTTCTTAACTGATCCCTCCCACCCCCAACACCATGACATTCATCGAATCAGCAGAGTCCATTGCTTTTCCCAACCAATAATCCTCAAGTCGCCATCATCCTGGTCGAAGCCCATCAGCTCTCACCTGGATTACTGGCAAGTAGTGTTCCTGATTTGACTCTTGCCCCCTAACTATGGTCCACACAGGTGACAGGGTGAGCTGTTAAAAACATAAATGAGGACATACTTCTCTGCTTAAAACCCCTCATTAGCTTCCAACTGTATTTAAAATGAAATGAAACCCATTTCCTTACGTTGCTCTGCTAGACCTTACAAAGTCTGACCTCTGTTCTACCTCTCTGCTCTCCCCTGTCTTTCTATCCTTAACTCACAGGGCTCCAGCCACATTGAATTCTCTGAGAATTTTCACACTTCAAAGCTTCGCACTTACTCTGCTTGTAAGGTTGTTTCCCAAGATTTTCCCATGCTGGGCTCTTTCTCAACCTTCAGGTCTATCTAAAGTAGATGACCCTCACTCTTATCATATTACGGTCTTAGCATTTCCCATTCAGTATTCATCTTTTCCAGAAGTTTATTGATGAAGTGTACACACTGCATGAAGGCAGAGACAATCTGCCTGTTTCATCAAAGTATTCCCAGCGGCACAGCGCCTGTCAAATAGTACAAACTCAATAAATACTTGAACAAATCAATGAATATCTAAATTTAATGAATTTATCTTTCTCCTTATTCTTTTTATTCTCTGGTTGAGTAATTTGGAGTCATTTCCCACCCTCTCCCTGAAGATGTTGTAATATAGTTACATCTAGTGTGCTCCAAGGTCCCTGAACTCAGATTATTGACAATCTGAATTTATTTGCATATATTGTATGAATTGCAAATACTTTTACTTGAAAGAAACAGAATACATGATAAATAGTTTAGATTTTACATGTAATAAGAAGTCCAGAGGAGAGTGGTGGTTGCAGTGAGGTCAACAGCTCAACAATGTCATAGTTTATTTAAGGTTGGCATCTTTCTAATTCCCTCACGCTTCCTCTCATGGTCCTGTGATAGGTGCTATAGTTCCAAGCATCGCACAACTGTATTCAGTGGTTGCAAGCAAGAGCAGCACAAGGGAGAGAAATTCTCTGCTTCCCTTGCCGTCAGCGAAGAAAAATACATCTTTTCCAGAAAGCCCTGAGCAAACTTCTTCTGGCATGTCATTGGCCAGAAGTGAGTCACATGCCTACGCTTAGACTTCAAAGTGGGTATTTTGGTACTAAGGATGAAGGAGAGAATGGTTTCTGGGTGGACAACAAAGAATAAGGGCTATAAACTATCACAAGGTTGGCCTAATTCAGCCTTCCGTCTTTGGCTTTGCTTAGTGAAGGCAGGAGATGGCGATCGCCCCAGTTTCCACTCCATTACCCTACTCACAATCTTGGGATGTTTTTCCAGACGTGAGCATTATGACTGAAGCAGATGCCGAGGCCTTGTGCTTTCTCCACTCAGGTAGTACATTTCTGCCTTTTCTACATGGCCTCTGTGGCCATTTTATATTGTTGATTCTGTCACTTCCATTAAAATTTAAAATCTAGCTATGAAGAAGTTAAGTGATTTCTTATAACCTCCCTTCTGGAGCTAAAACTTGGCAAAAATAAGATTTCTATAATATTGCTTTGATGCCAAAATCTACTTTCATAGGCAAGATTTTTCTCCAATTTAAGTTTATTAAAAAATTGGACCATCTCCTATTACTTTTCTTTTCAGGAACAACCTCTCCAGTCCTAATTTGCTACCCCCAAACATTGTGCTGCTGGACTTTCATGCTTCCGAGAGTAAAGAATATAATATTTGGGGCTAAAAACAAACAAAAAACTTAATGGGACTTTTTGTGCACAAATTTTTCACTTTTTCTTAGCCTTATAGAAATCAATTGTCTACTTAATTCTCCGTGTTTCTGAATGAATTAATGCTTTGGCCTCCTGTCTTTTGGACACTGTTCATTGAATATTTACTGCTCACCAGGCCCAAGACTAAACACCTAACATGTGTTATTTAATTTGATTCATACAATAATCCAATGAGCCAGTGTTGTCTCCCCACCACTGTGCCCCCTCACCCCCATTTACAAAGAAAACTGAGGCCCAGAGAGGTAAAATGTCTTCTTGGGTCATGTGACTTGTAACTGCAGATTCAGGACTCAGTAGGGCATCACTTTATCTGACTCCAAAGGCCCTTACTCACTACAGCAGACCACGTTCTCCTGCATGGGTTTCTTATCATTCTCTGGGAAGCAAATTTTAGTTCCAGATACTATTCAGGGCCACAGTTGTTAAGGCTTTGATAAATCTATCACATACCTTTCCAGATGATTTTGCTTTCTGGAATAGAAATAGGACATCTTCTTAATTAAGCAAAAGGAAAAGGCTTTGGAGTGCGGTCACTGCCTCCCTCTGAGGATGCACGAGTCCCTCTCCTTTGTAGCATCTGATTAAAATGTCTGCTGGTGGAAGGTGGACTGCCAAATAGCATATTCTTTTCTCTTCCTTCATCAGAATAAGCTTCTCCCTGGAACCCACTTCTGTACTCAAAGAGACACAGATTCCTTCAAAATACACAGTTAATGGTCCTTGAGCTGTCCAGTTCTCAGTATTTCAGAGTGTGAACTTCTGGCCATATTCTTGGCATACTAATAGCAAACACTTTTATAGTGCTTAGTGTGTTACAAGCATGGGCCTAAGTATTTCTATTAGTTTCCTGTGACTGCTGTAACAAATTACAACAAACTGGGTGAATTAAAACAACAGAAGTTTATTCTCTCACGTTCAAGAGGCCAGAAGTCCAAGATTAGTATCATTGGGGCAAAATTCAGATGTCGGCAGGGCTGTGCTCCCTCTGGTGAGTCTAGAGGAGAACTGTTCCTTGCTTTCTCCAGCTTCTGGTGGCTGTTGGCATTCCTCGGTTGTGGTCATATCTCTCCAGTCACTGCCTCCATCTTCATACCACCTTCTATCTGTCTGTGGTCAAATTCCCCTCTGCCTCCTTCTTATATGGACACATATAATTGCATTTAGGGTCCAACGGAATAATCTCCTCATCTCAAGATCCCTAACTTAATCACATCTGTAAAGACCCTTTTTACCATATAGGTAACATTTACACATTCCAGAGATTAGGACCAGACATCTTTGAGAATCATGATTCAGCCTATTCGAGTATTCTACACATGTAACTCACTTAACCACACAGCCATTGAGATAAGTATTGTGATTATCCCCATTTACTGAAGAGAAAACTGAGGCAGAGAGTAGTTATACAATTTACCCAAGATCAAGTGGCCAGTAAGTGGCGGTGTCTGGATTTGAACCTAGGAAGTTTGTAACCTTAAAAACTAGCTGCCATGTAAGTAAATGAGAAAATAATTCCTATAGAAGAACTCCTCAGACTGAGTATGCCAAGATAGGAGTCAAAGGAACAGAGGTTTCTCCTTTAAAGGCAGTACTCCTAGGTTATGGAATTTCCTTTCTTTCTCATCTTTGGCAGGACTCCTTGTTCTATTGTGTACTTTATTATCTTACACATACACAATCACTTTAAGTGCAGGGCTTTTAGAGCAGTGTGAGAAAAGGGTGCTGTATAAACTGCATGCAGTTGAGATATTTGCTGAATGAATGGACTTTTAACCAATCCATCAAAGGAACACCCTGTTTGAGTTGGCAATAAGCAGCAAACAAGCTAGATACTCCTCATCATTTTTAATTTTTAAGACAGACCCTTCCAGAACAGCTTGCTAGACTCCTGTACCCACAATACCTCAGCCTAGTTAAGCTGTTTCTGCAACCCCTAGATCTCAGGAAAGGGTTTCTTAGACTGAACATCCTACGGCATCAAACGTGTCAAACTCCTAGCAGACAATCCTGTAACCTTTGGGATATGGAGCCCTAATGGCTCTGCTCCTTGAAATCTTTATCTTGTCCATCTCAGACTCTTTTAACCAAGCAGCGCATTTCTGTATGTATGTTCTGGGGTCTCTTCTAGAAAGCTCTGTATTTATATCCTTTCCCAGGTCTACATTCTTTATAGCACCCTTTTAAACAATTCATTCTCTACTTCTCTCCCCGCACACTCAGAGTTTCACCAAATCGATTTCCATGGTTCTTCATATCACCACACTCTTAGGACTGGGTCGCTTGCCCTGAAGGTCACATTTTCCTTTCATGTGAATCTCATTCTCCCCTGACTAAACTAGCACAATAGCTCGAATGCACCTCAGTTTATAGCCTTAAGCTGTCCCTCCAGTGCTGGGACAGCACAGGTATTGCTATTCTACAAAATACTGCAAAGATGTATTCAAAGAATAATACCATGTCAAAAATAAAAATGTTTTAAAAATACTATATGTTGGTAGATGGAATAAGGCAGTCTTTCATACATTTCTGGTGAGCATAGAAATTAATATAATCTTTTAAAAAAGCAACTTGACATCATGTAACAAGAAACTTGAAAATATTCATAATCTTTGATCTATGAATTCTGTTGTGTAAGTCGGTATAGGTTAAGGTTCTGTAACTGATAGTGTTAACATGTAAATTGGCTTAAACACACTAGATGTTTATTTCTCACTCATGTGACAGCCCTGGCTGGGTGACTCTCCTCCACATAGTGATTCGAGATGAGGCTTCTTCCTTCTAAAGTTTTGCCTTCCCCTGTGTCATCATCATCTGCCTCTGGCAAACAGAAGAAAAAGAGAGGATGGGGAAGATATATTCACTTACAGCTTTCGTCCAGAAGTGACAGACATCACCTCCCCTCACATTCTGCTGGTGAAAACTCCGCATATACCAAACTATAAGAAAGACTAGGAACCTAGTCTAGCTATGTGCTCAGAAACAAGAGGAACTGGTCTTTTGTCAGTTAACAGTCTCTGCCATATCAATCTTTCAAAAGAAATAAGCCTAAATATAGCACACAAAACATCATGTAGTGGGAATGTAGAGCCAGCACTAAGATTGCACACGTGTCAAGGACAGATATGTGGATTCGGGTCTGAATGCTGGCTCTGGCCCTCCCAAGTTGGGGCTCTTAGCCAAGTTACAAGTTGTCTCACTTTATAGTTGGGATAATCATCTCTCAAGGGGATTTAGTGAAGATTAAATGGGATACCGTATTTAAAGCACTTACAAAGCACTTGTTATGTGGTAAATGGTTACTATTATTATTGCTTTTTTAAAGTTTTATATACAAACGTGTATTGAGGGTATTCTTGTTGAACCATAATAATCTAAATGCATCAGTCAGTCAGTCATGGCACAGACATTCAGTAGAACAGACTACAGTTATTTAAAAGTGATGCAAAGTCTACACAATACAATGGGAAAATGTACATAAAATAAAAAATTTAAAAGCAGGAGACATTTGTAAACCATATGAACTTAATTAGGTTAAAATATTCTTAGCTATTGAAAAATTTAAAATACAACAAAATCGTAATCAACATTATCTATGATTTTTCACTTTGTTTTGACTTGGTGTACTTTTGAATTTTTTAAAATTTTTGTTTATTTTATTTTTTTTTTTGGTGAGGAGATTGTCCCTGAACTAACATCTACGCCACTCTTCCTCTATTTTGTATATGGGATGCCGCCACAGCATGGCTTGATGAACAGTGTGTAGTCTGTGGCTAGGATCTGAACCCATGCACCTCTGGCTGCCAAGGTGGAGCACGTGAACTTAACCACTATGCTATTGGGCTGGCCCCTCTACTTTTGAATTTTTGGTGACTACTTTACTGTTTTTCCCTTGTTTTTTTTTGCTCTATTTCTTATCTTAAAACTTCTTTTCAGTAATAAAATGTTACAGTTATAATTAAAATCTCTTTTATATTCCTCCTAAAACCCCTCCCTCCATCGCAGATAAAAACGTTTTCTTGAGTTGCTATATGTCCTTTCTGATCAAGTATTTTACTCTGGCTAGGTAAATATGTTTGCATAAAAATAAATGATTATTTAGAATTGTTTAAGTTACATGAATGGTATCTATCTTTGATTTTTTTTCATGCAATACTGTATGTCCAATATATATCCATATTTATTCTATAGATCTAGTTCATTTATTTTAATAGTTCCATAGTGTTTTATTGAATGAATATAATATAATCCCTTCATTTGTTCAGCATGGGTGGATATTTAGGGATTTCCATAGTTTTGCTATTCCAAAAAAACGTTGCAAGGAGCATTCTTCTATATGCTCCTTGTGAATGTAAGAGATAGATTCCCTGGAGTATATTATCAGAAGTGAAATTTACGGGTCATAGGTTATGATAATACTGAGGTTTATTAAATATTGCTAAATTGGTCTCTTACTGAGTTTATATTCTACTAGGAATATGTGAGGTTCAATTTTCCATAACTTTTTGCCAATTCTTTCAGACTTTGTCTCTTTTTTTTGCCAATCTTATGGTATTTAATGATATCTTTCTGTGGTTTTAATTTTCCTTTCACTGATTAATTATGAGGTTAAAGATTTTTTCATTTTTTTGTTAGACATTTAGATTTCATCTTATCATGACTGTTTATTTTAACTCTTTGCTATTTGTGTTTATATTTTACTTATTGATTGACAGGATTCTATATCTATATTCTCAAAACTAAACTCATTTTTAAAATATAAGCATACCAAATGTCATTGTTTATTTTGCAGCCTGATATTTTGCTTAACAAATAAACTTAAAAATCAAACTAATATTTGGTAACTCTGGTGGGAAATTATAATTATTTTCAAGTTGTTTTTATTGTGACTAATACATGTGGTTCACTGAAGTGATTTCTGGGGACAAATGTGTATTCCACACAGATAAAGAAAGACAAGCCACTGAACCTCTTGCAGTTCACCTTCCCTGCAGCTAAAGACAACAGAATCTAAACATGCTGCCAACTGTGAGGGATTTTCATACTGCTCATCCAGGCTTAAATATCTGCTAATTTAGATAATGGCTGCAGTCCATCAGTTAATAGTATTTACAACAAAAACATATGGCCAGTATTTGGAAGGCCAGTCATTAGCTAATGTGAGTCATTTCCAGATGATATAGAGATAATTTGCATTGTCAGTATGAATTCTGTTTGAATATGGCATCTACAAGGGGTGACCTTACCAGTAGACATTGGCGACTACCTATGTGTTGATGGTTGAGGGCCTCTGAAAAAGACTACTCACCTATCACAAATTAGGTGGTACAGACTGAAACAAGCACTGGAGCTTGAGGGAGGTAAGGGAGAGATGAGAGAAAAAGAAAGAGTCAGAAAAGGCTAGGAGGACGGATTGAGAAAATCAAAGTCTACATTAGTCAGAATAGGTATGCTAGGTTATGCTGCAATAACAAATAATCCCTGATAATAATGGCTTAACCCAATAAAATTTTCTTCTTGCTTACTTTACATGAGTCAGAGAGGGCTCTGCCCAATGTAGTTACTCAGAAGGCAGAAGCTTCTGTGATCACAAGGGCTTCTTCCCCAAACTGATATACACCATTTCTGATCGTACTTGGTTGTCCACAGCAAATCCCATGGCCATCTATAACTTCCACAGGAACTGACATACCTTCTGTGATATGCCTGGAAAGAAGTGAACTGGAGTATTTGGTAAGCAGCGTCATGGTTATGACATGTTGGTTCAATTGGTTCACTCTATCCCACAAACAGAATATATCTGTCCCTACTCCGAGGAAGACAAGCCCTAAATCCCCCTCAGTCATGGCATTAAGCTCAATATCTTGGACCTCCATGTTATATGCGTCAGTTTCTACCTCCACTTTGGATGTGGGTTCTTTTGAAATGGAGGTATAGCAACTAAAAAGACATGTTAACAACTTCCAACACACAGACACACACACCCCCTATATGTTAGTGTAACGGAAACGGGTAACCGTGATAAGGCTGGAAGCAGTAGGAAGCCAGTTCACGAAGTTAAGAACTGCTGAAAACTGCTAGTTCAGTGATTTTTCTGTGAATCTTACCAATGAGCAGGGTCTGGAGGCTGTCTGGCATTTCATTCATCCTAAACTAGGCCTAGGGTGATACCTGGAAAAGAAAGACACAAGGAGCTTCTACTTTACTACACTCAGTACTTTGCCAAATTAGTGTGATGAAGTTAAAACCCTATGTAGCATATATAAAGATAGACAGGATGACAGTTTACTTTTATCCCAGGCATGTCTGTCAGTTTCTAGATCTGCAAAATTAAATTCCCTGTGGGCTGACTAAATTTAAACTCCAGGACTCCTCTAGCAAATGCATTTCTCTTCTATTTCCACCTCATTTTCTTCTCGCCTGTGTGGTCTGCAGACCCTGAGCTCATTTGGACTGAAGTCTAATATCTGTGCTTCTGGCATCTAGTTTGTTTGGTCCCAACTGAGTCTTTCCCTTACAGAAGAGAGATCTATAAAAAGAAAGGGGATATTTTTTAGAAGGATGGAAAACTTTCATATTACAACTGTTTTCAGTAATTGATGGCACAATTGGCCGAGAAATCAATTATAAATGAGAGAGTATGAGGGTATCTTTTAGTATGTAGATTATACTTCAAGAGGAATAAAACTAGGAAATAGTGAATCAGCCTGAGAAGACGTACAGAATACCAAACACCAAAGGGAATAAGCAATTGGAAAAAAAAAGGCCCAGGGAACTGTCAAGCAGGAGTCAGTGATGGAGGCTCACCTGCTGTCAAAGCATAATCTGTGCACTAGCAGCATGGCCATCATCTGGGAATTTGTTACAAATGCAGAATCTTGGTCCTGAGCCTTACAGAATCAGAGTCTGCACTCTAACTGCATCATCTAATGATTCATGTTTGTGTTAATATTGGCACTTCTCTAGATTGTAATGAAGTTATTTAAAAAATATTAAAAAATCATTGTTTGTATATTCTGGTATTCAGAAAGCAGCACTTAAAGTGTCTGATAACTAGGTGGTTATCAGTAACTATTATTAAAATCAAACTATACCTTCTGTACTGGAAACATTATTTTGCTGTGTAGAATATTATTGCTGAAAAAAAGAATATTATTGCTGAAAAAAAGAATATTATTGCTGAGATAAAGTTTATGTGGATGGCAAAGCAGTAAATATAAAATTTGAAAAAACAATTTAGGTAGAGTAATGTCTTACCTTTTATATGTTTACATATTTATGTACATGTACACATACGTAAATCATGTATACAAACATATAAAATGTAACATAAATAAAAAGTGTAACCTTTGTCACATAGGTGTCATTATAACATGATAAAGGATATTGAGGCACAGAAGAGTTAAGTGTATCCAAAGTCACAAAACTTGTAAGTGGCAGAATATTGAATAGCATCTAGTTTTGCATTGTATCTAATAACTTTGAGGCTTAAATATTTTTATCAAGGTTAATTACAGTAGGATTCCATGATGAATTTCAAACAAGAATCAAGTTAGAGCTTGAATGGGATGGGATTTATGTTCATGTTCTTCTGGAATTTTAAATTAATAAATGAAATTTTAATCTTGCAGTTAAAAAATATTTTTCATAATTTATATTCCTATACTTTTAAATGTTTATTTTATGATTATGGATTTACTCTTCTACTTTCTAAGTAAGATGGGGTAAATTTTTGTGTGTGTGTGTGTGTGTGAGGAAGATTGGCCTGGAGCTAACATCCGTTGCCAATTCTCTTTGTTTTTTTTTTTTTTTTTGGCTTCAGGAAGACTGGTCCTGAGCTAACATTCATACCAATCCTCCTTTCTTTTGTATGTGGGTTGCTGCCACAGCATGGCTTGACGAGTAGTGTAGGTCCATGCCTGGGATCCAAACCCATGGACCTGGGCCACCAAAGTGGAGCATGCCAAACTTAACCACTTTACCCTGGGGCTGGCCCCAGATGGGGTAAATTTAGTTTAAACATTAAGGCTTTACTTCAGAAACTTTAATGTCACTAAAGTTTATCACAAAGTTTTAAATCTGAAAGTTTTTCTTACTCTTGATTTGTTTTAATCTATTCAGGTTTGATAATGGAAACCGTAAAGCATATAAAATGGTAAAAACTAATTTAGTATTTTCTATTTGTTATTCATTTATGCCACGCTTTTGCACCAGTAAAAGTTACTTCTCTTTAAAATATTAATATACATTAGCTCCAGCTTTTATTATGCATAAATAATACATTATTCATATCTATGAAGACTAAAAATAGAGAACGTAGAAAATTAAAACATGTTTATGTTAAAATAAAATAATCCAAAATTGCATGTATACCATGATTACAATGTAAAGATATTAATGCACATGGAGGGTGAAATACAAAACTAAGAAGTTTGTTTTAACATGGGGTTATAGATTTTTGTTATTCTAACACTTAATGTTGAATATTTGTTTCAATAAAAAGTAAGTGCTCCATGTGCACACACTCACAACAAATGTTTTCTGTGAATTGAGTTTTCATCTTCTTAATGATGAATTTAGGGAAACATAAGGACATAATTTCAACTGAATTAGAGATATTAGTCTTCCAGACTAATATCTTGTTTTGGTTCTGTTTTAATTTTTTCATATCCTGAGTTCATATTCTCTCATCTTCTAAAAATTTTGTTTTTACTTTCACATTTAGATTTGCAATCAATTTGTAATTGATTTTTGTTTGTGGCATGATCTTGAAATACATTTCATTATTTTCACATATGGACATCCAATTTTCACAACATTATATTTTGAAATCAACGTAATTTCCCCACCACTCTCCAGTGCCACTTTTGTCATAAGTCAAATCTCTATATGCCAACAGGTATGTTTCTGGATTCCCTATTCTCTTCCTTGTTCTATTTTTCTATCTTTGTGACACTATGATAATATCTTAATTATTGACTGTATAATAAATCATTAAATCACAGATTGAATTTACTTAATACTTAGAAAAGTATTCAGATTTAACATTTCCTATTGTATGAGTTTAAGTAAGCGTAGTTGTCTAAAATACATTTAACTAAAGTCCCAGAAGAAAAAAAAGCGAAAAAGGGTGGGAAAGAAAGAATATTTGAAGAGATAACAGCTAAGAATTTCCCCACACAGATGAAAGGCTTCAATTCATAAGTTCAAGAAACTCAAACTCCAATCAAGGTAAAATTTGTTAGA
Source organism: Equus caballus (assembly GCF_041296265.1). NCBI lineage: Eukaryota > Metazoa > Chordata > Mammalia > Perissodactyla > Equidae > Equus > Equus caballus. The sequence goes on from NC_091697.1 coordinate 61,515,958, forward strand.
GGCAGATAAATGGTAAAATGATTAAAGAAGTCACAAAAGTAGAAAAAGGAACAACAGAGTGGCAAAATATATAGAAACCAGGTATCAAGATTACAGGTTTCAACTCAAATACTATTGATACTAGTTATCAATTCAAATACCTGTTACATTAAATACAAATGTACTAAGTGCTAGGACTGGGATTTTTCAGAATCTCTCAGCTGCCTTAATAAGCTATTCTGCAGTCTCTGTAAGAGCTGATTCATTTGCAGTTTACCCTGACTCCTGGAGTGCAATCTTTTGAGCCCTAATGTAAGGGCATTGTGGGTTTACAAGGGTCCCCACCATCGGTGGGCTCTGGAGTGACGCTTTTGTCCTATGTCTCCAAAATTCTTTCAATAGTGCTGCTCAGCTTCCCTGCCACCACTTCTGGGTTAACCAAAGAACCCTGGGCCAAAGCAGCCCCAGAGGGATGCTGCATTTCTCTGCATTCCTGTCAAAATTCAATTCTCTGCATTTCTGTCTTCTCATCCAGTAATTCTGGACTACTTTGTTAGGATCCTGGTCACTTCAAGTAAATTTTTTGCAAACTATTTTATGCAGGTTTTCTAGTTGTTCTCAGTGGGAAGAGTGGTCTTAATTACCTAGTTTGCCACTATCAGTAAAGTTAATTCCCCTATTATTTTTTACACGCATAAAGGTTGTCATTTCACTCTTTCTAAACTAGCTAAAATGGTTTCTTCATTTCTTAAACTTATCAAAAATTCAAGTTTTAATAAAAACAGCATAAAAATCACATTAAAAAGCAGAGAATCTCTGAATTCAATCATTAATATTATATTTAATATTTGTAGGTCAAGGGTTTCATGGATTCATTGTATTCATCGTCCTAGTACCCAATTTCATCAGTATTCAAATGGGCATCACTTTTATGCAAGCATGTTTAACATCAGTTTCCTTTAGCTTAGCTAACTCTAAGGAAAAACAGTAACAGATATAATATTAGGGATACGGGGCAAGTGAATTCCAAATATTTATAAGCTGGAAGACACAAGAGAGCCAGGAGCACTATGAAACTGAAAGGAAGGACAGAAATAAAAGTAGATATGTGCAGAAGACAAATTCCACTGTTTATCAATTTTCCTAGGATCTACCATGGCGCTGTGGAGCCATTCACGAATAGCTGGCAGTTCTCCTAGCATGCAAATAATGTTGAATTGGGGGTTCATGTGAATATTTCTCCCATTTCAGTTTCATGACTGTTATGCTTGGTTATTCTTGATAATGAAAACAAGGCCAGATGGTATGGCCAGTTAACAAGCTCTATGAGACAGCTACCAGAACTTAAATGGGAGTTCATCTTAAATAACTCAAAGTCTTTCAGTTGCTTTTCTTAGTGTGAATGAGAAATGTGCAGTCGGTTGGCAAGAGATGGACTCAGTTACTTTAATACTTCAACCTTTGTTTAATGCAGTTCTGTTCAGAAACTGCTTATGGAGTAGGAAAGATTTCCTGGTAAAGACAAAGTCTCTGATTACTGTTGAATAATGAGTATGAATTAGCAAGGTAGAGAAGGTTATGGGAGAAGGGTAGTCAATGCAGGGAGATATTTAAGAGATATCTATTTATTTATTTATTTTTTGAGGAAGATTAGCCCTGAGCTAACTGCTGCCAACCTTCCTCTTTTTGCTGAGGAAGACTGGCCCTGAGCCAACATCCATGCCCATCTTCCTCTACTTCATACGTGGGACGCCTACCACAGCATGGCTTTTGCCAAGCGGTGCCATGTCTGCACCCGGGATCCAAAGTGGTGAACCCTGGGCCGCCAAGAAGCGGAACGTGCGAACTTAACTGCTGCGCCACCGGGCCGGCCCAAAAGAGATATATTTTAAGATCTTATGTGAGAAGCAAAGGAGCAATTTCTAACTCTGTAATCAGATAAAAGTTTCTGATGTGAATAATTGGGTGAGTGGATAATGGTACAGTTTACTGTGATCAGAAATACAGTAGGTTGAAATCCTGAGATGCATCAATATTTGAGAAATGACTTGAAAAAGAGGAAGAGCACTTTGAGATGAAATAGAGGAGAACTCAGAGAGGGTAAGTCTAAGGTGTCCTAGAAGTCAAGAGATTCAAGAGTTTCAAGAAGAAAGAAGTGTTCAAAGACGTCAAATAAAGCCTGCAAATCTAGGCAGAAAATACTGAAAAGCCATTGGATTTAACAACATCTTTTTTTTTTTAATTGGGTTATTGATAGGTTACAATCTTGTGAAATTTCAATTGTACATTAATGTTTGTCAGTCATGTTGTAGGTGCACCACTTCACCCTTTGTGCCCACCCCCCACCCCACCTTTCCCCTGGTATCCACTAAACCGTTCTTGGTCCATAGTTTTAAATTCCTCATATGAGTGGAGTCATACACAGATTATCTTTCTCTCGCTGGCTTATTTCACTTAACATAATTCTCTCAAGGTCCATCCATGTTATTGCAAATGGAAGAATTTTGTTCTGTTTTGCAGCTGAGTAGTATTCCATTGTATATATGTACCACATCTTCTTTATCCATTCGTCTGTTGATGGGCACGTAGGTTGCTTCCACGTCTTGGCTATTGTAAACAGTGCTGCAATAAACATTGGGGTGCACAGGACTTTTGGGATTGCTCACTTCAGGCTCTTTGGATAAATACCCAGTAGTGGGATGGCTGGATCGTATGGTAGTTCTATTTTTAGTTTTTTGAGGAATCTCCATACTGTTTTCCATAGTGGCTGCACCAGTTTGCATTCCCACCAGCAGTGTATGAGGGTTCCTTTTTCTCCGCAACCTCTCCAACATTCGTTGCTATTACTTTTAGATATTTTTGTCATTCTAACGGGTGTAAGGTGATATCTTAGTGTAGTTTTGATTTGCATTTCCCTGATGATCAGCGATGATGAGCATCTTTTCATGTGCCTATTGGCCATCAGTATATCTTCTTTGAAGAAATGTCTGTTCATGTCTCCAGCCCATTTTTTGATTGGGTTGTTTGATGTTTTGTGGTTGAGTTGCGAGAGTTCTTTATATATTAAGGATATTAAGCCTTTGTCAGATATATGACTTGTAAATATTTTTTCCCAATTAGTGGGTTGTTTTTTTGTTTCAGTCCTGTTTTCATTTGCCTTGAAGAAGCTCCTTAATCTGATGAAGTCCCATTTGTTTATTCTTTCTATTGTTTCCCTTCTCTGAGAAGGCATGGTGTCCGAAAAGATCCTTTTAATACTGATGTCAAAGAGTGAACTGCCTACGTTTTCTTCCAGAAGCCTTATGGTTTCAGGTCTCACCTTTAGGTCTTTGATCCATTTTGAGTTTATTATGGTGAATGGTGAAAAAGAATGGTCAATTTTCATTCTTTTACATGTGGCTTTCCAGTTTTCCCAGCACCATTTGTTGAAAAGACTTTCTTTTCTCCATTGTACGCCCTCAGCTCCTTTGTCAAAGATAAGCTGTCCATAGATGTGTGGTTTTATTTCTGGGCTTTCGATTCTGTTCCATTGATCTGTGCACCTGTTTTTGTACCAGTACCATGCTGTTTTGATTACTGTAGCTTTGTAGTATGTTTTGAAGTCAGGGATTGTGATGCCTCCCGTTTTGTTCTTTTTTCTCAGGATTGCTTTAGCAATTCAGGGTCTTTTGTTGCCCCATATGAATTTTAGGATTCTTTGTTCTAATTCTGTAAAGAATGTCATTGGGATTCTGATTGGGATGGCGTTGAATCTGTAGATTGCTTTAGGTAGAACGGACATTTTAACTATGTTTATTCTTCCAACCCATGTACATGGAATGTCTTTCCATCTCCTTATGTCGTCATCCAATTCTCTCAGAAAGGCCTTGTAATTTTCATTATATAGGTCCTTCACTTCCTTAGTTAAATTTACCCCAAGGTATTTTATTCTTTTTGTTGTGATTGTGAATGGTATTGTATTCTTGAGTTCTTTTTCTGTTAGTTCGTTACTAGAGTATAGAAATACTACTGATTTATGTAAATTGATTTTATAGTCTGCAACTTTGCTGTAGTTGTTGATTACTTCCAAAAGTTTTCCAATGGATTCTTTGGGGTTTTCTATATATAAGATCATGTCGTCTGCAAACAGCAAGAGTTTCACTTCTTCCCCCCCATTTGGATTCCTTTTATTCCTTTTTCTTGCCTGATTGCTGTGGCCAGGACCTCCAGTACTATGTTAAATAAGAGTGGTGATAGAGGGCATCCTTGTCTTGTTCCTGTTCTCAGGGGGATGGCGCTCAGTTTTTGCCCATTGAGAATGATGTTGGCTGTGGGTTTGTCATATATGGCCTTCATTATGTTGAGGTAGTTCCCTTCTATGCCTATTTTGTTCAGTTTTTATCATAAATGGCTGTTGGATCTTGTCAAATGCTTTCTCTGCATCTGTTGAGATGGTCATGTGGTTTTTATTCCTCAGCTTGTTGATGTGGTGTATCATGTTGATTGATTTGCGGATGTTGAACCATCCCTGTGTCCCTGGTATGAATCCCACCTGATCCTGATGTACGATTCTCTTGATGAATTGCTGAATTCTGGTTGCCAAAATTTTGTTTAGAATTTTTGCATCTATGTTCATCAGTGATATTGGCCTGTAGTTCTCTTTTTTCGTGGTGTCCTTGTCAGGTTTTGGTATCAGTGTGATGTTGGCCTCATAGAATGTGTTAGGAAGTGCTCCATCTTCCCTAATTTTTTGGAATAGCTTGAAAAGGATAGGTATTAAATCCTCTCTGAAAGTTTGGTAGAATTCCCCAGGAAAGCCATCTGGTCCTGGGGTTTTATTCTTTGGGATGTTTTTGATTGCTGTTTCAATCTCTTTCCTTGTGATTGGTCTGTTCAAATTGTCTGCCTCTTCTTGAGTGAGCTTTGGGAGATTGTAGGAGTCCAAGAATTTATCCATTTCCTCTAGGTCCATTCTGTTGGCATATAGTTTTTTGTAGTATTCTCTTATAATCCCTTGTATTTCTGCAGAGTCTGTTGTTATTTCTCCTCGCTCATTTCTGATTTTGTTTATTTGAGCTTTCTCCCTTTTTTTCTTTGTAAGTCTGGCTAGTGGTTTGTCAATTTTATTTATCTTCTCAAAGAACCAGCTCTTTGTCTCATTGATCCTTTCTACTGCCTTTTTCGTTTCAATAGTATTTATTTCTGCTCTGATTTTTATTATTTCTCTCCTTCTGCTGACTTTGGGCTTCATTTGTTCTTTTTTCTCTAGTTCAATTAGGTGTGCTTTAAGGTTGCTTATTTGGGATTTTTCTTGTTTGTTAAGATGTGCCTGTATTGCGATGAATTTTCCTCTTAATACAGCTTTTGCTGTATCCCATATGAGTTGGTATGGCATGCTATCATTTTCATTTGTTTCCAGGTATTTTTTTATTTCTTCTTTAATTTCTTCAATGATCCATTGCTTGTTCAGTAGTGTGTTGTTTAGTCTCCACATCTTTGTGCCTTTCTCAGCTTTTTTCTTGTAATTAATTTCTAGCCTTATAGCACTATGATCTGAGACGATGCTTGTTATTATTTCAATTTTTTTAAATTTGTAGAGGCTTGCCTTGTTTCCCAACATATGGTCTATCCTAGAGAATGTTCCATGTGCACTTGAGAAGAATGTGTATTCAGCTCCTTCAGGGTGGAGTGATCTATATATGTCTATTAAGTCCAATTGTTTTAGTTTTTCATTCAGCTCCACTATTTCCTTGTTGATTTTCTGTCTGGATGATCTGTCCATTGATGTGAGTGGGGTGTTGAGGTCCCCTACTATTATTGTGTTGTTTTTAACATCTTCCTTTAGGTCTGTTAATAGTTGCTTTATGAATCTTGGTGCTCCTGTGTTGGGTGCATAGATATTTATAAGCGTTATTTCTTCTTGATGAAGTGTCCCTTTGATCATTATATATTGTCCCTCTGTGTCTCTCTTTACCTGTCTTATTTTGAAATCCACTTGGTCTGATATGAGAATTGCAACACCTGCCTTTTTTTCCTTGCTATTTGCTTGAAGTATTGTCCTCCACCCCTTCACCCTGAGTCTGTGTTTGTCCTTGGGGCTGAGGTGTGTTTCCTGGAGGCAACAAATTGTTGGATCTTGTTCTTTAATCCATTTTGCCACTCTGTGTCTTTTTATTGGAGAGTTCAATCCGTTCAAATTGAGAGTGATTATTGATGCATGTGGACTTAATGCTGTCAATCTGTTGCTCATTATCTTGTTTTCCTGTGTTTCTTTTCCTGTGTGCTTTAGACTACCCATTTAACACTGCAATTTCTTATGCTGGGTTTCTTAGATTTTTCCTTATCTATGATTTGTGACTCTGTTCTGTACTTTATTTTAGTGTCTACCTTGAAGTTTGTATCTAGAATCTCGTGTATAATATAGTCTATTCTCTGATGGTCTCTTACTTACTCGACCAATACTGATTTAGACCCTTTGCTCTTCCCCTCCTAAATAATTATTTTCATTTTTTATTCCAACTCGTCTCATTAATTTGTAGTTAGAGTGCTAAGATCGTCCTTGTTTTGGTAGTTTCCTTATTTTCACCCTAGTGCTATAGTTGAATATTTGCTATCCTGTTCTGGTTCTATCCATCCATCTTCCTAGTCTGTGGATTGTGTCCCCTTTCTCCCTTTTTTCTTTTTTCAAGTATGAGAGCCTTCTTGAGGATTTCTTGTAATGGAGGGCTTTTAGTTACAAATTCCCTTAACTTTTGTTTGTCTGGAAAAGATTTAATTTCTCCCTCATATCTGAAGGAAATTCTTGCTGGATAGAGTATTCTTGGCTGAAGGTTTTTATCCTTTAAAGCTTTGAATATATCACTCCATTCTCTCCTAGCTTGCAGGGTTTCTGTAGAGAAATCCACTGACAGTCTGATAGGGGCTCCTTTATAGGTTATTCTCTTTTTTTTTCTTACTTCCCTGAGTATTCTTTCCTTATCATTCCTATTTGCCAACTTTACTATTATGTGCCTTGCGGTGGGTCTTTTTACATTGACAAATCTAGGAGATCTAAAACCCTCCTCTACACACATTTCTCCATTGATCCCTAGATTTGGGAAGTTCTCTTCAAAAATTTCGTTAAGCTCACTTTCTGCTCCATTTTCCTTTTCCATATTCTCGGGAATTCCTATGATCTTTATGTTCTTACTCCTCATTGAATCCATTATCTCTCGGAGATTTTCCTCATTTTTTTAAATTCTTAGTTCTCTTTCTTCCTCTGTCTGGCGCCATTCAGCCTGTCTGTCCTCGATTATGCTGATTTGCTCCTCTAAGTTGTCTACACGGGCATTCAGGGAATCCGTATTCTGTTTTATCTGGTCCATTGTATTTTTCATCTCAAGTAATTCTGTTTGATTCTTCTTTATGATTTCAATCTCTTTTGTGAAGTAACTCCAGAACTCGGCTTGTTTCTCTATCTTTCTCTCTACCTCATTGAGTTTTTTGATTATAGCTGCTCTGAATTCATTATCACTTAGTTTACCTAATTCCAAGTCCTCAGGACTTAATTCTGTGTTTTTATTGTTTTCCTTCTGGTCTGGGGCTTTTATAAATTGCTGGATGGTAGAGGAGCGGTTTTTTCTCATGGTGGTAGAATTCAGTTGCAGATACAGCCTGTCGCCACTAGATGGGGGTCGAGAGCAGCGTGTTAGCTCTCCGCCTTCGGGGCAAGATGGCTGCGCCCAGTGGCTTTGTTAGGGGGGAGGGGCTGTTACTCACACGCGCCGGTCTGGGTTCAGATCAGTTCTGTTCTCTGGTCTCCCAAAGCCCTTGATTTATAGGGTCCCCGCGGACGGAAGCTTCCCCCCCCCCCCCCCCCCCCCCCCCCCCCGTCAGCGGGTCTCCACTGAATCAGCGGCAGGAGTCCTGGATCATTCCCCGGTCACGCGGCCCCTCCCCCGCTCCTTCCCGACCCGCGCCGCAGCCATCGCAGACTCTAGGGGAGGGAGCGATGTTCTCTCCTATTGTTCCAGCACCTCCGAAGCTGTCTTCAAGGTTTATGATCTCCGCCTTCTTGGTATTGTAGGTCTCTAACGAGCTGGCCTTATGTTTATTCTCTGAAATTCAGTTCTTCCAATCTTTTGTTGTATTTTGGAGGGGAGAGAATCCCGGGTCAGCTCACCCCGCCATTTTGCTCCACCCACCCATCCTGGATTTAACAACATCTTGATCATTATAAGGAGCAATCATTAGAGAACAATTTTGACATTGCTATGGTCCCCAAAATAAGATTTCAGCGAGTTAAGATGCAAAGGAAGTGGAAATAATAAGGACAGAGTAGACTTTCAAGAATCTTGGCTATGAGGAGCTGGGATGATAGATATAAAGGGATGCAACGTTGAGGGAGCATCTCCCTTTTTTGTTTTCCCAGAAGGAGTAAACTTAGCAACTGAGAAAGACCCAGGGGACCGGTAGGATAAATATAGTATAAAAAGTGCATAATTCATGGAGAAAATACCAAGTGAGAAAGGGGAGTCTTGATGGAAAGAAATGGGAAGCAGTTGGCCATAAAATGAAGGGAGGGTAGGCAAAAGTTGCACAATGAAGGTACAGATATGAATATGTTTGTAGAAGTTTAGCTGTGTAGATGGTGCATGATCAAATTCTACACTGTGCAAGATACATTGGTTAAGCTGCACTGGGAAAATTCGGTTGAAGTTGATTTTTAATACAAATGTTATAAATTGCCTTATTTCTCTTAATTATAATAGTCATCCACTTAATGAAGACTCTAAATAAGATAAATTGTATTGTGAACAAATCCAACAAGAAGATTTTAATAAAAGAATCTTGCACTCAAGACTGAGCTTGAAGGACAATTACGGAATGGAAATGAGTTGCTCATGTTCCACAAGGCTATGTTTTCATCAGTAAGACTGCCCTTAGACTTCAAGGACATCCAATCCATCAACTAAAGAAAATGCCAGTGGTCAGAATAGGGGGAATATTTGAGATGGCAGGAGTAAAAGAGGGGGACATGCCTAAAAATACGGGTTTTGAAACATTCACAATTTCTCACACCTTGTAATCTTCTATTTCTATTAGCCTGTGGGATTTAGATAGAGATCACACTTCCTCATTTTCCTGGTTTACATCTGTTGTCACAGTATCCTTTCCTGCTTCATGTTTATCATATGGTGATCCTAGATTTAGGCACACCTGCTTGAGCATTAAAACTAAGAAAGGTCATGCTGGATGTGAGTGAATATGTCAAGTTAGGATAGCTAAGAAATATTAAAATCAGATTACTGTGTCCGTTGGTGTTTGCCCTAAGCCACTCCCAGCGAATGCATTTTGCTTTAATCTAATTTAATGTTGATATGCCTGATATTATAAGCTTAGCTGTTCAGACTACAGGAAATTAGCTAAGGCTGAACTATTGACCTGATGATAAAAATCTAACCACAGGGAAAATGCCTAAAAGGCTCATAACCCCCTAAAAGCTTTCTCATAGTCTCCTAGTGGTTCCTAGGTTAAGAACCAGTGCCCCAGAAAGAAATAGGTATTTGTAGTATTATTTTTAAAAGGAAAAAAAGAAGAAGAAAAATCAAATTGTCTCCTTTTCCTATTAATTTTCTTTGCCTTCCTTCTTTTCCCTCCCTCTTTCCCTCGCACTCCTGGAAAACTAACATAATTTGAATATTGTTTCTTGAATACAGAGTCAAAGCAAAATGCTCCATAGGCAGATAAGGGATTTTATACTTTAGTTTAATGATTCTCACACTTTGGCATTGGAAATACCTGGAGGCCTTGTGAAAATACTGATTGCCGGGCCCTGCCTCCAGGGTTTGATTTTGTACATCTGGAGGGGAGCCAGAGAACTGCATTTCTAACAAGTTCCCAGGTGATGTTGATGCTGCTGGTCCAGCGCCACACCTGAGAACCACTGCCTAGCTATAGGGAACTGTTGAAAATACACTCTTCCTCGTGTAACGCTTGAGAAACTCTGATTCATTCTTTTCCCACCTCATTGCTTCCTAGATTCAATGAAGATTCAGGCCTGCATTGAAATCCCAGCTCACTCCTGATTAGTCACCTGCCTCAGGAGGCTATAGCCCTCAGGGGGCTCTTGTGAGTAGCAAGAATATATTAAGTTAAACGGCTACTAAGGTGCCTGATAACAAATCCAAAAGTTCGCTGGTTACCAACACAATGCCTATAGTCATCAGACAAAAAGCCTAAATGAAAGCATCCTCCTTTGTCAAGTGTGTTCAACTGGGACACCTGAGCGGGCCAGAAGGGACTCATCTGCGGTCATTGAAACATCATCTTCTTTCGTATCTTCATATAATTGCAATATTGATGATTATTGGCCATTTTACAGATTTCTTAACAAAATTGAACAGTAAACCATGGTTCTAATTTAGTGGTTCTTAAACTTTTCAGGTCCTGGACTGACTTTGAGAAACTGAGGAAAGCTATGGACACTTCTCCCAGGTAAATACATTCAACTTGTCGGGGGAACAGTTAGCGGTCTCTTAAGGGATCTGTATTCTCCAAATTCAGAACCTCCTGCTCTACGTGCTTCAGTCGACCCCTTCCTGGTGATTGTGCGGTCTTGCCATCCTGTGATATGAAGGGCTGCTTCCAAGAGGATTTCACAATCAGGATGGGATAGGCTCCTATTGACCTTACATAGTCTCTGTCTGTACCTCAATCTTCTTTTTTCCTAGAACTTGGCATCTATGTTAGTTTTAGCTGTTATGAGAAATTACCACAAACATTGTGGCTTAAAACAATGCAAACTTACTGTTTTACAGTTCTGGAGTTCGGAAATTCTAAAATCAGTGTCAGCAGACTGTGCTCCTTCCGGAGGCTCTAGGAGAGAATGGATTTTCTTGCCTTTTCCTGCTTCTAGAGCCCACTTGCATTCTTTGGTCTACGGCGACTGCCTCCATCCTCAAAGCCAACAGCCTAACTTTGTCAAATGTCTCTGCTGTCACCTTCCTATCTCCAGCTTTCACTCTGCCTCTTCTGCAGCCCTCTTTCCCTTTATAAGGGCTCCTGTGATTACACTGGGCCCGCTTGGATAAGCTAGGATAATCTTCCCATCCCAATGTACTTAACTCAATCATATCTGCTAAGTCCCTTTTGTATTTAAGGTAACATACTCGCAGGTTCTGGGAATTAGGACATAGACATCTTAGGGTGTGTGTGGGTGGGGGAATGGGACATTATTCTGTCTACACAGCATCCATTTATTGTCATCTCTCTAACACACACTAGTTCTTGGTTGATTATCATTACTGTCACCATCAGTCAAATAAAATTAATAACTGTGGACGTCAGTTAAGCAGTTTCAACTTCTAGCATTTGGTAGGACTCCAATAGCCACTCCATGAACTATGAAAAACTTCTGAAATTAGATATTTATACCCATTTAATAATGACGTTTCCAATCCTCTAATGTAAAACCTGCATACTATGGAAACATGGTCAAATGAGCCTGTATTTTGAGACCAACTGAAAAAAGATAGAAAAAGAATAAATTAGCTTACCTTAAAGGTACGTTAAGTAATCCATCAAAAGTTCTTGCACTTAAGTGCAAAAAATCACCCTGAACACGCAATGAGAAAGACATAATGTTACAGACATAGTGTCAAAAAGAAAATCTTATGGCTTTTTACTTGACCCCATGTACAATATGAGTTTTTAAGGTAATGCAATTTTAAGCTGCATTAATCGTAATATAATATTTAGAAAAGGAAATAACAGTCATTCACTCAAAAAAGATTGTTTTTAAAGCATCTGTGTGCCAGACAATGGAGATACTCTCGTTTTTGTGCTGTTACTGTGTCCTCATTTTTTCTAAATTTTAGGTTCATATAGCTTGCATAAAAAAATCCCATTATAGGTATAGGAAAAGACAACCTTTCAACTCGGTAAAATCTTTGTACCACAGTTTTTCTGAATCATTGTATCTGATTATGCAGATTTATTACCCAAAACCACATTTAAAATTGTTTATTATCATGTCGGTCACAGATGTTAAGGTTTTGAACCATCTGCTTTTCCAAATGTTCAAACATCACCATCAGCACATTTAAAAATTATTTCTTTTAATTTTGCTTATATTTCACCCAAACATCTCTCACTATGAACTATAATAATTATGGAATTTGTATTCTAATATTATTTTTCACCAAACTTTTAATATATTGCAATTTTAAACTGCAATAAAGCTAGTAACGGAGGTATAAAAAATAATTTTTAAGCAAATATTTATGGACTCTAAATTGTCTCAACCTTTTCCAACAAATAGACTCCAATCCCTGTTTTGTTGTTATATTTCAGATATATACATATTCTCAAAATTCATAATGATACATAGGTAGGCAGAAGCTATTTGTGTTAAAAGGTTTGTGAGAAAGAAGTAATTAGTTCCTTTTCTTCAGCAAAATAAACCTAGAAGAAGATGGAAAAACATGGGCAGTGAGCGCTGAATGTATCAGGCCGCAAACTCAGATGCAAAGGAGGTGAATCCAGTCCTTGGTCACTTTGGTCACTTCATGATGGCATCTGCTGAGTTGTACATCTTTCCATTAGCCCATCTGGTCTACAGATCAGACCAGTGGCCTATCAGTGGCAGCTGAGTCTTCGTCCTCCCCAGATTCAAAGCTTTTTGTTCCAATTCTTTTACTACTACAATGCACCTCTGGAAGGCTTAGAAAAATACTTGGCTGTGCTCCCAAGCCATGCTGGCATAAGAATTCTTTCAGGCTGTCTCAGATCCTTTTTGCCTAGATATTCAAGAGGCAATTCCTACCCACACCACACCATGTTGGATGGAGGCCCCTGAGGTCTTGCTGCCTCCCAGGGCTTAACTTGAACTGGAGCTCAGATCCCCACCCGCCACCACTGCTCTAATTACGGTTTCTAACGTTCTTCTCTTTCCCGGTATTGGGCCCCAGATGTCAGCCAGGACACAAAGCCCATTCTTTGGGAATCACACCAGTATCTAACCCTTTTGTATCTGCCCTTCTTCCAGTCGCAATCTTGAATGTCATCTCCAGAGACAGCCAGCAGTGGCTCTGACTGTCTTTGAAGCTTAAACTTCTGAAGCTCAGAAGTGAAGTACTGACTTCTTTGTTCTGTGTTCTGCTATAATTAACAGTTCAAATTGGAGGTAATGGATGCCTCTTGCCCTAGCTGGTTAGGAGAGTAGTGAGGAGGGAATGAGGGGGCTGAAAGGGTCACTCTTGGGATAACTAGGAGGTGGATACTAGTGCAGAGTCTTAGTCTCAAACTCGTCTAGACAAGGAAAAGGACAAACATGAGAGTGAACATTTAGAGGGAAAGCTCTTAAACTGTCTGGAATTCTTGAAATTAGATGAATTGTGAAATGAAAATGTCTCTACTTGAGAGGGAATAGGATTAGAGAGTTAAATCCAGGCTAAAATAGAAACATCTACTCAGGTGAGAGAGAGAAAATTGCTAGTTAATTACCCAGTTTTTTAATGAATGTATGATTTTATTTATTGTAATTTTTCTTGATCTAAGTTAAATTTTAGATTTTTTTTAATGCTTTGATGAATGAAACGTGCTGGGGCAGAAAGAATTCACTCACATTTTCATAGTCTGTTCTCTTCTGGTCATATGGTGGTAGCAAAATTTTATCTTAGGGACCGGCCTCTTGGCGGAGTGGTTACACTTGCACGCTCTGCTTCAGTGGCCCAGGGTTTTGCTGGTTTGCATCCTGGGCGTGGACATGGCACCGCTCATCAGGCCATGCTGAGTCAGCGTCCCACATGCCACAACTAGAAGGACCTACAACTAGAATATACAACTATGTACTGGGGGGATTTGGGGAGAAAAATCAGAAAAAAAAAAGAAGATTGGCAACGGTTGTTAGCTCATAAAAAAAAATTATCTCAGTAAAAAGTGAAATAAAGTACAGAGAACTCACCCTCATAATCCTCTCCCCTTCTTATTGTACACTTTTAATCCTAAACCTCAGATTCTGCCAAATATTATGAGAGGGGGTTCTATTTCTCTTTCTTTTTCTTAAATTTCTATTTTTATATTGTTGCTAAAGTAATACTTGTGTTTTGGCAAGACAATTATATTTTTGAAAGCACAATGTAAATTGTATTCTACATGGTAACAGGAAAAGTATCCAGGCACCAGCTCATAAGGGCATTATAGTTTCCTTGTATAAGTCAATAATCTGCTTAGTCCTATGGAGAGTGAAATGCTATGATTCTATAAGAGGAGCAAGCTGAAACTGACAACCCGGGCATGCTTGCCTGGGCCACAGGCTGACCCCAGCAGATACTGGGCACTCGGGAACTAGGCACCCAGCTACTGATACCCAGAGAGCAGCAAAGCAATATAGAGATATCCTCAGCTGTGTAATCTATTTTGGCATTTGAAAGTTTATTTAATCCATCTTTTAAAGTACAACTTACCTAAGGTAATATGTAGCAAAATTTGTCCTTAGAAATGATCTCTTTACAATAATGGCCACTTCTTATTTTATTCTCCTTTTCCTCTTCTGGTTATGGCTTAGTACTGCTGATACTGTCAGGCTTTGTGCTTGACTTACCTATGAACTTGATTGAGCTGCTCTCCTGGAAGTCTCTGATGTGTTTCCTAGTGTATGATAAGCTCATGAACATACTTTCTATGACAAGTAACAGGAACACTACTCAAACTAAAGGGAGTTTACTGCCTCCCAAAACTAAAAGTCTCGATGAAGAACAGACGCTGGAGTGGTCCAGTTAGAGATTTGCTTGGTTTCTCTGCAATGCTTTACTCTGCTTCTGTGTGTGTCAGCTTTTTCCTTATCTTGACCCCCTCGTGATTGTAACACAGCTGCCATCAACAATTAGGGCAACCCTGCTTCCTCATTCACATCTGGCTGCAGGGTCTGGCTTTCTGTTCTTCTCCATTAAAACTAAGGAAGGACTTTTCCAAGAAACCCCCGGAGAAATTGCCCTTGTGCCTCATTAACCAGAATAGGAGGCTTATCTCCATTCTTAACAAGTCTCTGGTAAAGGGAATTCCAAGACCAGCCAGTTCTGCCCCATGAGCTGAGGTCAATTACCCAAACCTTACTGTTCCTTATAAATGGAAGGAGGAGAAAATCATCATCATCCTGACCACCACGATCATCATCACTTCAGATAGGTTTAGGAAATTAAACATATTGGCCTTCATTTATGGGCATTTTTTTTCCCATTAGAGACTGCCACCACTGCATCTTGCCAGTTACACTCCAGTGACCTATTCGCTCATCATGGAGCTTCAGGTGGTCTTTTCTGAACTTCTTATGTCCAACCCTTTCCTTCTCATGCACCTTGTGCAAACCTTCTGAATCAAGTGCAGTCCCTATTCTTGGGGTCTGCTAAATAAAAGTAAATGAATATACTGTATGCTGTTCATTCCTGTATTAACCTGCTGATTGATTGATATGCACTTTAGAAAGCTTCATGATGAATAACATGAAGGAATATCATTTATTAATGATGATAATTGATGCCATGTTTAAATTAATAAAGTTTGGGAATCCATCTCTTTAGGAATGTAACCGTCTACTGAGATCATGTTTCCATGAAAAATGAATTTATCTTTCATCATTTCCACTGCCGTAAATTCATTTTTATTTGAATTAGTAAATGGTTCTAAATTTAAATATCAATTTTTCTAAATTAATGTGTCCATTCATTCATTCAATAGAAAAGGTAGTGCACAGTATAACCCTGAAGTTAGGAAACGGGCGCCTCTGTTTTTACAAAATGAAGGCGACACACAATTTTGTGTATTCTGTAGATGAATGCAACAAATATTTTTTTCTTTTTTTTATTGAGTGTACTCACGACCTTCACATTTGTTGTTCATTTCACCTTCACAACATTTTTGTAAGGTAGATTTATAACTTCTATTTTACAGATGAAGAAAATAAGACTTAGAGAGGTGACTTGCCAAAGGTTACCCAGCTAGTTAAATGGCAAAGCTCTGAAAGGACAGAAAGCAGTAATCCTGACTCCAGTTTCCCCTATGAGTTCAAATAGGAAGTCATAATGGCTGGACACCAGACAGAGCAAAGCCAAGGCGGCAGTGAATTTAATTTCGGAAGTCATTTATTAAAAGAATATTTTGCCACATGTTAAACTTATGCATCTGCAGTTTGGGCTGGTAGACAGATACTATTGTTTGACCAGAAAAATTCTAAAGAAGTAAAAAATCACCACAGGTTAATAATTAAGAGGGATTGCTCTTCTCTATTCTACAGAGTTTATAGAATATGTTAACCTGATATCTTTCCTAGACAAAGATAATAATTTTCCCAAAATTGCCCAATATGTAAGCAGCATAAATTTAAAATTCCAATTATGGACATAAATGTCAACCCACAAAAACAGAAACCAGTTTAAGAGGCAAAGCGTTTATTGGGGATCAAAGAATTGCAATTCGGGGAGCACAAATTCCAGTAGAAACCCAAACAGTGTCCTGACTACAGGAGAGGGGCTTAGGGTTTTTATGGGAAAAAGGGAGGACAAGGTGAGTTGTATGAAAGAAGAGTTCACTGGTACTAGATAAGGGAAGGCTAGGTTTGGATTTCGTAGCTTGGCTCAAGGTTAGATCATCAGACAAAAGGCTAGACTTATACTTGATTGATTGATTAGCGATCCAGTCCTCAGCAAAGCCCAGGTCCATCAGTTCTTACAGACAGCATATTCTTGTACCTTACTGACTTCTTGAAATATTGGTGGTTTGGTTCAGTTTGGAAGATTAAAAAAAAACAAGACATGAAAGGCAATTCCTCTGAAATGGCTGCTCTGGCTCTATTTTAGTACAGCTCCACTCATGTCATCTTTCACACAACTTTATACATTAATGTCCATTTTTCACAAAAAGCATCTTGTAACTTTAGCTGTTTTAATTGAAGCCTCCTTGTTTTTACTGACCTTGATAGTTTTGAGGAGTGCTAGTCAAGTATTTTGTAGAGTGTTCTCAATTGGGATTTGTCTCATGTGTTTTCTCATGATAGGACTGAGGTTATCTACGGGTTATTGCGCACAGTCTTTTTCAGTACAATGTCAATGACTAAAGTCTAAGAAAAGCACATGAGAAATCTGAAATTACTGCTTTGCTCTTCTCATATACAGAAATTTCCCCATTCCCTGGAAAAAAATTGATTCATTTTACTACAAAACTCCACTTGATCTAAATGTCTTTTCGCAATTAGATCATAACAGCTTCAGATAATGTTCTCTTTTTGGATTTAAATAGGGAATGAAGTAATTAAATAGCAAAATCAGGTATTTTGATGCAGATCAAAAACAACTGACCATTCATAGACTTCCTTTTTAAGAATAATAACTTGGCTTGTTTATCAATCACCAAAATATTTGACTAATGCAGGATTTACAGGAGTAGGTTTGATCATTATCTTTGATATAAACCAATTAGTTCATATCTCTCCCATACTGGTTTCTTGGCAACATCAAAAAAGTATTGCTTTTTTGTTTGCTAAACTCAGTCTGGCAGAAATTTGTTCATTGTGTTATTGCCCTTTTGGCATAAGCTTTCATGTATCGTCTTCAACATTTTTAGCTTGTTTGCAGGAGAATACAATATCCGGTTTCAATACTGAAGCTCTTACTATATGGAAAATTTACTTTAATTTTCCATTGTGTCATTGACAACTTATAAAACAGGTCTGTAAAAAATGGCATTTTTTCGCTCAGATGCCCACTTATAGATAATAGTTCTTTTAAGAAATAGTGCGAAGAAGAGGCACAGTGAAAAAGATAGCAAATGCTTTACCTAACTATTTCAATTCCCAAATCTGGCAGCTCAGTGTCAGCATGTGTCTATCTTTGACCCACCCATTACCAATTGTATAGGTCCCTTGTTCCCATCCTTCGTGCACACTGAGATCAAAGCAATCTCTTAGCTGCTTTTCCTGTTCCAGCCCTGATTCACAAACAGGTAGAAAGAGGCAAAATATCTCTCAATTCTGCGTTCTGCCTTGTGACGCATACTAGAAGACCCCAAGAAGCACAACTGATGGACAATCCTTTGAATATCTATCCGTGGAGATCCTTTTTTGCAATTTTTATTCTACGTCAAGAATTAAAAATTAGGGAATTTAAATTTCAGTTCAAGCCAGAATTAATTTAATTTCCAGTTTGAAATACAAGATAGCAGCACTTAATTTCAGGCAATTTTGGCTTCTCTTCTACCTATCATTTCCCTCCACTTTGGGTTTAAGTTCTTGCGAGTGTGCTATGGACACTTGCAGAGGAGGAGGGCATTGTGTTACCTGCCATGCAGTTGTCTCTCAAACACTCATTGTTTCATTAGGTCTCCAGTAGAAGAGCCATGCAGTTAGCCTCTGAGACATCCCTTATTCTCAGCCATGAGGCCTCTGGAAGCCCAATGGCTTTCTTACTAATGTCCTGCTAAAACTGGAATCATGGCAACCATTCTATTTCTAAAATACTCTCTTTGCTTCTCTTATATCTCTGCTTTTCTAAGACCAGAAAATTTTCACTCTAGATGGAAGCCCCATTCTTCTTGAGCTTCTCTTTTCTACATTCTCCTAAGGACTTTAGTTTTTTAGAAATTAAAATCAGAAAACCTCCTTTTCCCCCCTGCTTTTGTCCTGACAGAATTGATTCTTGGTAGGAATTCCATTTCTCGTATTCTCCTCCCCGCCCTCATGACCCCCACCCCCCACTTTCATACCACTCAAGGATTATTCTGGGAGGCCAATTGGCATTTCTTCCTCTTGCTTCCCTCTCCCTGAAGAATTTCACTATAACCCCTTTTGGACTAGAGAGAGGCTGGGTCTCTATGAGGAAGGACTCTGCAATACTTGGGCAATTATATACCTGAGTAATTTCCCGTTCCTCTAAGGGACCGATGACTGTTTTCTCAGGTAATCATACACTAGGGAGAGGGAATACCCAAACTTTTCTTAGACTGTAGAATAAAAGGTTCATTTTAATGTCCTGGGAACCTAGAATAAATCATGCCACACCCATTAGAATAGGAGTAAATAGGAATCAGGAATTAAAGAGAGTATTGGTCCAAGTTCATCTCACAGTAGTTCTGTGGGGTTCACAAACACATACTGTGGTCATTTCCCTAGTTCTAGAATGTACAATAGGAATGGATATTTTAGGCAAGTGGTAGAACCAACATATTGGTTTCTTCACCTGTAGAGTAAGATCAACAATAGCAGGAAAATGCAAATAAAAAACCTTGAATTCTACTCCTTCAGGCTAAGTAGGATATCAAAATAAATAATAATAATGCATCCCAAGAGGTATGGCAGAGATTTGTGCCACCTTCAAAGACTTAAAAAGTGCAGAAGTGGTGTTTTCCATCATATCCCCAATCAATTTACCGGTTTGGCCCCTGCATAAACCAGATGGATCATGGTGGTTGACAATAGCCCACTGGAAATTTAGCTTAACCCAACAGGATAATCAAAAAATGGCAAATATGTTGAAAGTCTGGATAAGATACATGCATTTAGAAGGTAGAAGGTAAATCCTACAAAGATTCAAGCACCTTAATATCAGTGAAATTTTTAGAGATAAAGTAGACAAGTCTTAAGGAATGTACTCTCCAAGGTACAGGACAAGTTATTCCCTCTTGTGTCTCCTACCACTGAGAAAATAACAGAACACATGATACGTCTCCTAGGGTTTTGGAAGCAGTATATTCCAGATTTGTGAAATTGCTTTGGCCCATTTATCAGATGACGCAAAGGCTTCTGGTTTTGTGTGGGGTCTACAGCAAAAAAGGATATTGCAGCAGACCTAGGATGTTGGTACAAGCAGTCCTGACACTTGCACTGTATCCAGCATGTCTTATGGTACCAAATATATCTTCAGTAGAAGACACCATATGGAGGCTTTGCCAAGCCCCAACAGGAAATTTAAAGTACAGACAACTAGAGTTCCTGAACAAGGCTAGGGAATTTGCAGCAGACAATTATTCACTAAGTGAAAAAACAGCTGCTGGCCTAAAATTGGGCCCCAGTGAGGACAAAGTCTCTGTCTAGAGGGCAAATGACCATGCAGCTAGGACTGTCAATCATAAATTAGGTACTGTCAGAGTCATAAGATTGGACAAGCCCAGCAGCAATTCATTGTAAATCTGCAATGGTATATCTGGGACCAGCCTTGAGCAGATCCAAAGGACGCAAGTAAGTTGCATGAATAGATAGCATGGGACCCATAACACACTCCACTTTTTTTTTAAATTAAGAGCTTTATTGAGGCATAATTCACATACCATAAATACATACTTTAAACGTGTACAATTCAGTCACTTTTAGTATATTCAGAGTTGTACAACGATTACCACTATCTAATTTTAGAACATTTTCATCACCCCAAAAGAAACTCCCATTCACAGTCACTCACCTTTCCCCCTTCTCATAACTGTGGCAACCACTTTCTATTTTCCATTTTTATAGATTTGCCCATTTCAGACATTTTATATGAATAGAATCCTGCAACATGTGGCCTTTTATGACTGACTTCTTTCACTTAATGTGATTTCAAGCTTTATCCATGTTGTAACATGTATCAGTACTTCATTCTTTTTATTGGCAAATCATCATGCCTCCTTTTCTGGAGAATCATTTTGCCCGTCTTGCTTAGGAAATTATGCACTCTCCTCAGGGCACCTCCAGATAATGACTGACTGACTTTGAGCACAGAAGGCCAGCCGTCAGTGGTAAATTCACCCACCAGAGGTCACCATGGGAACAAGCTGAATCCAGACTCTGAGACCACATCCTTGCTGAGCCTCTTTCCCTGCCCAGTCCTGCTTCCTGAATGCCCTTTCTTGTTAGAGTCCTCCACCAATAAATCATTTACAATTTGAGTGGCTGTCTTGGGCTCTGCCTTACAAAATCTGAGCTAAGACAGATGGAGAAAATCACATAATGATGCTGAATTGTCTCTAAACATTTGACCACTTTCCTTAAGAAGTTTCTCGAATCCCTGGCCTAATATATTTCTCGAATCAATTTACTCATCACATCTCGTTTCAACTCTCCGCTACACCTTCCTTTTCCTTACTCTCAACCAATGATCTCTATTATTTTTTTCCTGAGAAAAATAGATGCAATAATCAGAGAACCTTTTGAATCTTCCCACCAATAAAGCTACCCTCGTTTTTTCATATGTTCTTATTCACTCGGCCTTTCTTTATGGACAGTGGACAAACAGTTCACACTCCTATGAGTCAAGGTTTTGTCAGGAAAAGACAACCTCTCTAGAAATTCCAAGTAGAAAGGATTTTAATACAAATATAGGGTTAGGGAATTGTTGGAATAGTTTGGGCGTTAAAGGACAGGAAAGTCACCCCTAGAAGTAGATGACTAACAGGAGCCCACATGGAAGCTAGTGTGAGTCACAGTAATCTCAAGGAGGGTCATCACCTCCAATTTTAACAGCCTGCTTGATTTTTAAAGTTCACCATCTTGCCACACACCAGCCTGCAACTGTCTCCAGAGAAAAGTGGCTTCTCTTTCTCTTCTGCCTTCAAATCTGCCTGTCATTGACTGATTCTAATCCAGAAGTGTTCCAGGTAGTTCCAGGCATCCTCTCTGTATACAAAATTTTACCACGGCCTACAAGGTCCGGCTGATGGAGTCCTCTCTGTTCCCTTCCCTGCCACCCACCTCGTCCTCTTGCTTAGTCTTCCATCTACATAGGCTTTCTTGCTGTACTTTGAGCCATCATACTTCTTTCTTTCTCAGGAACTTTTCTAAATGTGTGCTGTTTCTACTACCTAGAAACCTAATCCCCAAAATGCCAGAAAGTGAGTTTCACCAATGCAGGGCTATTTTTCTATGTTTTATTCATATTTTGTAAGCACCCAAAATAATAGTTGGATATAGTAAGCGATCAAAAACTACTTATTGAATAAAGGCACAAACTCAGAACTTACTCCCTTTAGCTCATTCAGCTGTGTACAGAGTTCATTGATCCCCCCGCCTTCCAAAGACACTGGGCCTGGGCCCCACACAAACGAATGTGTCAAAAATGGCCACTTCAGCCTTGACTCTAAGGCAGAAGTTACAAAAAAATACGTCCTGTGTCATGTTCCTTGTCTGGGCTGGCCACTCCGATGGGCACCTGACAGGACTTTAGAAACATCCCATCCGTGGGAACAAAACAGATAAAAACACCCCATCCATGGGAACAAGAAGAAATAACTCAAAATATCCAAATATCTAAAACCCTGAGTCAGAACCCAGAGAAACCTTAGGATAAAAGGGAGTCACAGGCATAGAATAATTGGGAGTCTCACTGAGGAAAGGACGCTTTGCCTCAGACCTGGACAATCGGCACTCCCACCCCCCATACAAACTATTGGGACTTCCCCGGCTGATTGTGGTGTGGATGTTGTAAATACCGATTTGTTGTCCTCTTTATCCCTGATCCTTGTTCTGTTTCCCTTTATCAATAAACTTTGATTGCTTAAACAACCAAGTAGCCTTGGTGGTACCTGTCATTCCTTGCCCTTTGCGGCTGCAGGCAACAAGGTGTCAGATCAAATAACACTTCAGAGAGGTGTTCCCTTATTCACTGCTTCTAAAATGGCATACTAGTCACCCCAATGGCCTCTGTCCAACCCCTTTCTCTGCTTTGTTTGCTTCATAATACTTCTAGTTTCTAGGAATATAGAAATAAAACAGATAAAGTCCTGATCTTAGAGAATAGGAATAGACAGAAAACACTCGAATAGGTAAATATACCAGGTGATGATACATAACGTAAGGAAAACAAAGCATGCTAACAGAGCAGAGAGTGATGGTGAGTGGTAAAGAGAGAAGGCTAATTCTCTGAATTTGCTGTCCTGCTCTATGTGAACAGGGAATTTGTCTTGTTACTCTTCTGTCCTCGGTGATGAGAAAAGTGCCTGAAATACAGTAGGTTCTCAATAAGCATATGTTGAATAAACTGGATGTCTTGTCACCTTCCTTCTTTAAGGCAACAGGCAGAAAATGAGGTATCTACTTAAATGGGAGAAAGGAAAAGTAGGGAATTCCTGGGGAAGGAAAAGCATTGGTTACTATTTCAAAAATGTGATCTCACTCTAACATCATTGGAGTTCCCAGCAAATGATGGAGTCAGATTAAATCCTTATGAATCCAGAACTAGGAAGTGAGTCTGGATGATCCACATATGTGAGGTCTACTAATCCTCTATCAGGTAATTTCAGCCAGAATTATTTAATTTATGTGTTTTTAAAAGAAATCCATTTCTCCTTGTTTACTCTATTCAGTTTACAGGGTAGTTGTTGAGTAGTTGACGGTTTTAGTATCTCTGTGTCTGTGTTCACTGTCATCACCAAAGCCCACCTTGTTTCTCTTGGTCTTTAAGAAAGGACTCATTTGCTAGTGAGTGAAAATAAACACCTGCTTTCTAGGAAGGGAGATAATCAATAATCTTAAATATGAGAGAAATCATAAGTTGTGTATGATGCTTCACATTATAATGCTCAGCATTAAAATAGCTGAAGTATTTTTGCAAATAAGTAATAGAATTTGAAATTTAACAATTTTTCATAACCTTTCCAATAATTTTTAACACTGTATTATTCACTTATTGACAAATATATATTAAACATTTGAAAAGCATATGCAAAGGCCGTAGTATAGTAAAGAGTTTGGCATGTTGGATGAACAGAAAGGAGGCCAGTACTCTAGGTGGCTGGAGCATAGTGAATGCAGAGGAGAAAACTCTGAGTGGAGGTTGAACCTGTAGGCAAAGTGTTTGGATTTTATCTCAAGTGTGATGAGAAACAATGGAAATAGTTTGATTATGGAAGAGACGCTATTAAAAGAATCAGACTGAGAAATGAGGCAAAAGTGGAAATGAGAAACCACTTAGAAAACTATGTGTTTTGATAGTCTTATGTGTCGACTTGGACAGGCTATCATGGGCAGTTGTTTGGGCAAACACTAGTCTAGATGTTGCTGGGGATGAATTTGATAGATGTGATTAGATTTACAATCAGCTGACATTAAGTAAAGAGATTACTCTCCATTACCCAACGGATGAATGGGTCTCATCCATTCAGGTGAAGACCATAAGAGAAAAAACGAAGTTTCCTAGAGAAGAAATTCTGCTTCCAGACTGTAATACAGAAATTCTGCTGAGTTTCCAGCCTGCCAGCCTGCCTACAGATTTCTGCCTTGTCAGCCCTTACAGTGATATGAGACAATTCCTTTAACTTCTTGATAGATATGTAGATAGATAGATAAATGGACAGATAGATATAGATAAGATATAGAGGTATATAAACATACACATGCATATCTATATATCAATAATCATAATCATAATCTAAGCATAATTAACTAGATTTCGTTATACATTGGATAAGGAGTTAAAGGATAGTGTATTATAGCCTAGGTTTCTATTTAAACAACTGAGCAGATAGTGATTTTATTTATTGAAATGGAGGTAACTGGGAAAAAATAAGCATTTGGGTGGTGAGGGTAGTGGGAATTAGTTCCCTTTTGTCCAGGTTAATTTTGTGATATCCAAGTATATACGTAAAGTTGTGAATATGTGAATGTAGAGCTGAGTGGGTGGTTTAAGTTAAAGATAAAATTATAGGATTGCCACATAAATATGATATTTAGAGTTAAGGAACTTGAGGAGAATTTCTAGTAGGAGAATGAAAGATGACTTATGACCAAGTCCAGAGAGCCTAGGACCACAGTGTGAGGAGAACCAACAGTTAGAGCTCAGGTGGAAGTGGAAACACAGGAGTGATGAGAGAAGGAAGAGGTAAATGCGTGCTATGGTGTCACAGACCTAGCAAGAGAATAGTCAATAGTGTGGAATGATTCAGATTTATCTAGCAAGATAAGGCTAGAAAAAAAAGCGTTACATGGGATTGGCAAAATGGATGTCATTAATGACCTCAGCAAGAGTAGTTTTTGACTGGTGGGGAGGCAGCAAGACAGATTCAGATAGGTTCAAGAGTGAATGGTAGGTAAGTGGAGACAGTACGTGGAGATAATTCTTTTAGGAAATTTTGTATTAAACAGGGACAGAGAAAGAGCTTGAGGAGTATGTGGTGTCAAGAGAGAATTTAAATATTTTATTTATATTTTGTTTTAAAGAGACCAAACTTTTTAAAATAAAATAATATATAAATAAAACAAGATGAAAAGATATATTGGTAAGTCTTGATTTTATCCTGACTTTGTCTCTCACCCTTGATAAATAACCACTTTTATTCATTTCTTGTGAAAAGTTTCAGTGTTTCTTTATGAAGATATAGTAAACATGAATACATATTATTTCTGTGCCCATTTCAAGCATATAAAATGCTATTTTGTATCTGAAGTTTTCCGTTTCATAATGTATTTGGGAGATCTTTCCAAATTAGTACAGGGAGCTACCTCATTTTCGTAGTAGTTTTGGACACTTATATCATGGTTTGTTTAAGCAGCCCCCTGTTAATGCACTCCTGGATTTTTTCCAGTATTGTGCTACTATAGACAATGCCCAAATCAATGACCTTGTAAATATTTCTTGCTGTCTATATCCAGGCGCATCAGTTGAATAAATTCCCAGAAATGAGATTGCTGGGTCAAAGATACATGCTTTTATATAGATATTGCTAAACTGATTTCTATGGGATTATGTAATTTTACATTCCCATCAGGAATGTATAAGATGGCCTGTTTCTCTAGTCCCCTACCAACTGTTGTGAAAATCTTGAATTTTGCCAGTCTCTTGCTGGAGGCTGGGGACTCAGGTAATAAAGGCTTCCTACAATAATGTGATGGGGAGGAGGAGCCATCACTGTTTACAAGGTCAGGTGTGTTACTGGGAAATCCATTCACACTTTCAGCTCTTTCACCTCACTGTTGAAATGTGACAGAGTACATAGATGGTAATCGTACAGCTATGCTCCTATCTCCAGAAGGATTTGACTCAAATAGTTACATAGATTAAATGTCAGTTAGATTAAATCAAGAAACCAAAATTCTGAATAAGGAAAAGACAATGAAAGCACAGCAAGAAGTTAATAAAGTAAACTCTACAGACATTTTTAGTACCGCATTTTAACTTTCATTTTTAACTTGGTGGAGACATTGCCCAGAGTTTCCTGGTCTGAAAACCACAGTCCTGGTAATAAACCCTTCACCAGTAAAAAAGCCAGAGATGTAACAGATACCTCAAATAAAGAAAGATCATGATAAATGTGGTTCAAATGTGGTTTTTGTTATATATATTTAAAAACCTACTTACAAATTTACTGAAATTTAGGCAGAACTAACAGCCAGAGTATTCTTCTTCAAGAAGTTAACACTCATGTATGAAGTTTATAGAAAATAGATGTTTTTTACTCTTGTCTTTAATGGTCTTAAAATGATTCATCTTAAATACGTCAAGAGGTGGTGGAGTCTACAGGGATGTGAAATATATTGAGAGAAAGAATGACAACCTATAATTTATTTCTACTGAGAAATGGTTGAGTATCTTAAATTCCCTCCTGTAATGATACTTAATTCAATTCTCTGCCTTCTGTCTTATGCTTTCCTTAAAGGAGACAATTTATGTAACTTTTAAATTGTCTTAAAAGCATACATAAGCAGTGTACAGCAATTTTTCAATTCAAATGACAAAAGGGTATAGAGTAAAAATTAAAAACCCACCCGGTCCCCATCCAGCTCCACACTTCTTAATTATTTAACTAGTTAGGAATATTTGAAACTGTCCTTGCAAATGTTTATATTTCTCAAATACATTTGTAACAAATAAATAATAAATACCCTTTCTAACCCCTTTTTTCTTAGTGACATAATATGAATATTCTTCCATGTCGGTACATCCTGACTTATCAGTCACTCTTTGTAAATCATTGCAGAGCATGGCAAGATATGGATTCTACCAATATTTATTTAACTTTTTTCTATTTTAGATTGTCTTCAATTAATAATACTGCCCTGAGCAGAATAAATTTTGATATAAATCCTGGCTCACTATCAATAATAATTTTTTTATTTCTAGAAATAGAATTGCTGGGTCAAAGTTACATCAATTTTGTATGCTGATTGGCACTGTCCTCTAGAAAGCTGTGCCCATTTATAATCCCACCACCTATGCCTATAAGAGTTCTATTGCTAATACGTTGCCAACTCTAGACAGATCCAATCTTTTTAATTATTCAAATCTGATTAGCAAAAAAGTCTCATTCTTATTTGAAGTTGCAATTTCCTAATTGCTAATGAATTTTAAGATTTTTTTCCCAGTGCTTCATAAGTATCTGTAATTTTTCCATTGAATTTCCCATTCTCTATGCGATGATTGTTATTTGTATTACATCTACATTAAGTATAAACCCACAAAACCAATGTTATGAATTTTGCATTAAACAGTTATATGCATTATTTTCAAATTAAGAGAAAATATCTTTGCCCACATATTTACCATTTCCAATACTCTTCATTCCTACCTGATGGTTGGAGTTTCTGCCTACTCTTATTTTTCTTTGGTCTATGGAAGCTCCCTTAGCATTTCTTCTAACACAGGATTCCTGGCTATGAATTCTTTTAGATATACTTTACCTAAAACTGCCTTTATTTCACCCTCATCCTTAAAGAATACTTTTGCTGTATGTAGAATTCTGGGTTGACAATTGTTTATTTACCATTTTAACATTATTGTTCCATTTGCTTTTGGCTTCCATAGTTTTGGTGAGAAGTTAGCCATAATTCAAAGTGTTGGGTTCTTTTTTTTAATGTAATGTGGTGTTTTTCTCTTACCTGCTATCAAGAATTCCTCTTTATGTTTAGTTTCCAACAATTTGATCATAATGTGCCTTGGTGTGGTGTTCTTTCTATTTTTCCAGTTTGAAGTTTGCTAGGCTTGTCGTATAGTGAAAATTTTTTACGTCTATTGCCAAGTTTGCTTTCCAAAATATCTGTACTGAGTTATAGTCTCAATAGTGGCACTAGGAAGTTAAAATTTACCCACATCCTGGCCTGCCAAACCCAATAATAATGTGTACAAATGTGTAATTATTGCTTGATGGGCAAAACCTGATGTCATTATTGTTTAAATTTTCATTTTCTTTAACAATAAGATTGACTATCTTTTTGTAGCAATTGTCACAGTTGCAACTCCACATTTCATTGTGTGTTTTTTTAATGGCTTCCTCTCCTCGCCTGTTGACCTGATTGTGCTTATCAGTGTATCCCTAGTACCCGTCTTTCTTTCTTTCTTGCACACACACATATATGGGGTTGCGTTAAATGATTGAATGAATTGAGTTTTTAATTTTTGCATTGTTAAATCACCTGTTCTCATATTTTTCCCATTAAAAATTATTTTGCCTTTGTATTTTTTTATTTGTAAGTATTCTTTATATACTATACATATGAACAATTATCTTTCCCTGGTTTCTAGATATTTTCTCCTGGTTTCTAGCTCTTTAAAAACTTTAATCCTTACTGTCTTTGTCTTAAAGAAACTTTGAATTTCATGTGGTCTTATTTGCTATTTCTTTCATTTCATGAATTACTTTGTCTGCTGATGGAAGTTTTCTACAAGCAAGGGACAGGCAAGGCACCTCATGATCTCAATTTCCTATAATTAATTACCCTGATGATTACACAGAGGCCCCAGCTGGGTCTTTATATGTTTTCAATGTGGTTGGAGTTTCTTTTGCCTTTGAAGCAGTCTCCAGCTGCATCCGTGTGAAGTTTTGTTTCACCCCTTCCTCTATTGTTTCTTTGATAATCTGATTCCATCTGTTTTCTATTTTCCAGTAATTTCTCACAATGTTTCAACTATGGAAGACACACTCTCTCGGTTTTCCCTCATCTTTTAGTGGCTTATTCTCTTTGTAATACTTTGTCTTTTATTGTAATGGATTTGACAGGAAGGATGGGGAGGGGGTGAGATAGGTGTGCTTAGTTCACACCATCACAATCTAACTCCAAAGGTTTTAAAGAGCTAGGAATTAGTAGAAAAGAGTTCAGTCATATTTATAGCATTTAAAGGGCACCTATAAATTACAAATATATACATAAAGGCAAAACAATTTTTTAATGGGAAAGGTGAAAAACAGCCAAATCACCAATATAAAAATTAAATGTCAATTTGTTCATTTCATTTAATACTTTTTTATTACAGAAAATTAATCCATTCTCATAGATAGTGGGAGAATAGATATGCTTAGACTTATTTTTTCTATTTATCATTTTTAATATTTCTCTTTTAAAATTCCTGGTTTTTGCAAAATTGATTACACTTTCTTGTTTATTCGCTCATTCTAAACTTTGACCTTTTATTTCTATGCTACTTATGATTAACCTTTAATTTTAAAAAATGTTTTAACTTTATAACATGTTTTCCTAACAATGACAAAAAGGAACTATCTGCAGCTTCTCTTCGAACGAAAATAAGCTTTTTCACCTGGAGAGGAAACATGAGGCAAAGCCCCCTTTCCTTCTGGTTGTACAGGAGGTAGGTTTATGGGCAGCAGAGCTTCCTGCTGGGCCCTACGCCCCTTCTTAGTCCAGCCCCACAACCCAGCATACGGAGGACGCTCACTTTAAGAGAGTCATTCATGTGGTTCTAGCTTGAAGCAAACACTGGAGCCTGGTGCCTCCAGACTGAGGGACAACTGTGCTTATTGCATTATCCTTGTCTTACATTTCCCAGTTAGCTGCTCACAAACCTGCTCACACTCAAAACCTTTTCTGCCTCTGATCTTGGGGTTAATACCTGGGTTCTATTCTAGTCTGTTCTTTTCTCGTATTATTAATGGTTTCTGCAGATCTGTTGGATTTTATTGTCAATTTGATCCCATTTATATATCTTCCCAAAATTCCTAAATACTTTTAGCTTATCAGTTTTCCTGCTTTGCTGTTTCGTATTTTCATATTTCTTCTATCATCTTAATGTGCCTTTAAGCTAAGGGAGAGAGCACTGCATGCATTTGGTCAGTCAGTTTCTCTTGACTGGAAGTTTACAATTTAAAACATCAGAACAAAATCTCAAAACATATTAATGAAGATGGTTTTATTGAGTTATAGGACAGGGCACATAAAAATCAAATATTTGAGTAAAATTTAATGATTTATTCAAAACTAGAAACTTTAAATATTAAAAAGTTCATTTTTAGTAAGCGTCTAAAGTCTTAACCACTGATTGATTATTTAAAATCTTTAAGATTAAGGCAAATACTTAGTTATGCACTGAATCTCCAAAAAGGTAAAAAGAATAGTCAACTAAAGGTTCTCAATTAAAACAAATTAAACTTCTCACTTAATTAAAGAAAAGCTTTGAATATTAAGGAAATAGAGCACACAATTAATGTCAGTTCCCTTTCCCCATTTCATATTAAAGAGTCACATACTATCACCTCTCCTAAGAAAGCATATGAAAATGCCATATATAAAAAATCTTAAAGTTTGATCTCCCCCAATATTATTTGATCATAAAGTTCTTTGGTCAATGGAACATAAGATTTTTTCAAGTTATCCATAAAGTAAAGTGGATCAGAAATTTTCAGTGGACTAAATCCTTCTTCTACCAGCTGAAACTTCTGTAGTTTGAATGTCTCTGTCGTTTTCATCTTTTCCTATAAAGCAATTACCAGGATTAGTGGAATCACTTAATATTATCTATAATATATAAATAAAACATTTAGCAATGTAGATTGTAATAGTTAATTCTAACACTTTTATATCCAATAACTATCTCTATATTTACTACCAATAATTTAACATTAGAAATAAAAAATGCCCCCTGGAACATTTAAGTCTTTAGCTTGATTTACCTGTGAATTCTATTCAACATATAAGAATTATGAATAAAGTCAATAACTGATTACAACTTATTACAAATATGTCTCAAAACACATAAGCTTATTGGTTCAATTCAGTGTCGATACAATATTATGTACAGAGAATGCTAGTAGATACCAAGAAGATAGAAGCTGTAAAAGACAGCAATGTATTCCATAAGGCAGAAAACTCTAAGAACCAGAGGGAGTAAAGAACGATCTGAAACTTGGGTTTCCAAACTATGCACCGAGGTACCTTGTGTAGTACCTCTGTGAATTTCCAGGGTCCCCATGGGATATTTTAAATATTCAAGGTAAACCTAGTGACATCCGTTGGTCACTACTCACAAACTACTAGCTCAAGGTAGGTCACAGTTTCAATATTAGTTAGTGATACATTCTTTTCAATGATGTCATTTCTTTGTGAAACAGGGTTTTCAGTGGTTGCTGTGATAAAAAGCAAGTACAGCCAAAAATCAATGTGGAACATGGAATTAGGCTGGGCCTGTTCGGTTCAATCTAATTCCAAATTTATAATCCAACTTATATCTCCTTAGTACTTGTGGTTATTTAAAAATGAAGTATGAGTATTTTTTCTTTCAATTTATATACATTATTTTTTCAAACGGAAACTAATTTGTTAGATCTAAATACTTATGAGTTTGTCTTACCTAACTACTGAATAAAGGGATGTTTAGGTATTCGTTTTGGCCCAAGAGTGCCATGAAATAAGTTTGCTGTTGGTAGTGCTGTGGAGTGGATTCTGACTCCTAGTGACCCCATGTACAGCAGAGTGGAACCCTGCCCAGTCTTTTTGCTCCGTCCTCTCACCTTCTGGTGCTACCTCAGACAATGCTCCACTGCTATTCACAGGGTTTTCAGAAGTGGGTGGCCAGGTCCTTCTTCCTAGTCTGTGTTACGTTGGGAAGCTACACTGAAACCAATCCACCACAGGTGACCCTGCTGGTATTTGAAATACTGGTAGCATAGCTTTCAGCATCATAGCAACGCACAGCCACCACAGTATGGCAATTAACAGACAGGTGATATGGTTCCCTGACCAGAAAACAAACCCGGGCTGTGGCAGTGAAAGCACAGAATGTTAACTACTGGACCACCAGGACTGGCTATGAAACAATTACTGAGACACTAAAGATGCCATGAATCTAGAAAGTTTAAGATGCTCTGCTTTAAGAGATTTAAAGGAGATAAGG
The DNA here is from genome assembly GCF_041296265.1 of Equus caballus. Classification (NCBI taxonomy): domain Eukaryota; kingdom Metazoa; phylum Chordata; class Mammalia; order Perissodactyla; family Equidae; genus Equus; species Equus caballus. Next base: position 61,547,970 of record NC_091697.1, read on the forward strand.
TATATATCTTTGTGGCAGTTTCGAGTATGGAGAAGCAACCTTGTTTTAAATCAGATGAATGTAGAGGTTCATATAAGGTTCTGCGAGTAACTCGGCCATTTTTATTCATCCTTCTGGCCTGATTCAAGAATCAACTTCTCTTCGAAACTCCTTCCCTGATCTCATGCCTTCTCTCCCCTCCTCACCCAAAAATGTCATCACAGAATTAGATGTGACTGTGTAGAAACACATATTTTTTTCTCTTTTTTAGAAAATTAGAAGCTTACTGTATTTATACCATTTGATATTCTGCTTTTTTTTAAAAAAACAATATTATACCAGGTATATTTCCCCAGGTTAGGTAATTTTCATTGAAACAGTACTTTTTAGTGGTTTCATAAGATCTCATCTAACTATAATATTTTAATTAACTTTACTCTTATTCTTGAACTTACAGAGAATATTGAAAATTATTACTACTACAAATACTTTGAAGAACATCTTTACATATAACATTTGTGCACCTTTGATTATTTACTAAGGATAAATTTCTGGAAATTAAATTATTAAGTCAAAATATATGCAAATTCTGAGTCTGATCATATATTTACCAAACGGTGTTCTAGAGAGGTTATGATAATTTGTGTTTCCACAGCAGATGAAAGGAACAATTTAATTTCATCCCAGCTATACTGAGTAATATCACATTTTAAAATTTTTTCTAAATTTATTGGCAAAAAGAATCTTTTTTTTAATTTGTGCTAAACAGATTTTTAATGAAATAGTTGTTTTATTCATTTTGTCAGAAGTAACTTACACTTTGCATTGCTTATATCAGATCATTTATTATAAATCATTTATTAAATAAATATTTTGAAGGCCAACTAAGTGTCATGCATTGTGCTAACTATAGCAAATACTGTAATAAACATAACAGTCATGGCCCAAGTTCTTTTAGGTGTTTAATGATGCTAAAATATTTTCTAAATTTGTACAAGACTGATTTAGTCTTCGAGTAGTCTTACGCCAAAATATTTCTTCTGCTTAATGAAGTGAATTTTAAGTTGCCCTGGGGAAAAATGTTTAAAATATTATTTGATCCATCAACTTTCTACTCTATTAAAATACATTATTTCTGGGACAGGATAGGAAGGGGCGGAGCTGGTGTGGTTATAAAAGGGCAACATTAGGTATCCTTGTTGTGTTGGAAGTGTTCATATCTTGACTGCGATCATTGATGCATGAAGCTACACGGGTGATAAAAGTGTGTGGAACTTAATACACACACACACACACACAAATGAATACAAGTAAAACAGAGGAAACTTTTAAAAGATAGGTGAATTGTATCAATGTCAATATCCTGGTTGTTATAGTTTTGAAAAATGTTACCTTTGGAGGAAACTGAGTAAAGGGTACACAGGATCTCTCTGTATTATTTCTTACCACTGCATGTGAATTTATAGTTATCTCAATCAAAATTTCAATTGAATATATGTTACTTCTGCTTCATATTTACTTCCTTTAGTATTTCAGAGGATCGCTATGAAATAATCTGAGACAATATATATGAAAGCTCTTAAAAATAAAAAAAAATCATGTAAATGAAGTATGTATTTATGACAGTTCAGATGATGTGCCCCATTGGCCAAGTAGTGACTGGGCCACAAGGATTGCTCAGCAAAAGCTTTGAAAATGAAATGTCTCCATCTGTTGCTCCATTAGGGAATCTAACAGTGATATGACAAAAGTATCCAGAAAAATTCTGTGTGAATAGATGTTAAGAGATGATGAGTACTGGCTTTGGGAAATTACATTTGAGGCACAATATTAAATAAATGAATGGCTGAATAAATGAGCCAGTAAAGTTACCCAGTACCTGAGTAGATTTGTTTTCTTTTTACTGTACTTTATTCCAGTAACCTAAGAAGAGAGAGCCCACCTCTCAAAACCAATGAATTCAGGATTACCCCAAAATATAAAGTCCCGGAGGGAGGTTGGACAGAATGAGGAAACATTTTAAAAGCAGAATTGCTTAAAGCAAATTGCCTGTAAGTTCTGCACACATCCTGCAGACACCTTAACGTCAGCTTGGTGGGACCTAACTTTAGGTACATTGCACCAAAAGTCTTCACAAGGCATGTGTAAGATGTAGTTTGGGCCTTGCCACAATCAATGGGAGCATCATTTTTTCCCTAAGGTCTTGATTGAAGAGGAAAAGAGCAATTCTATAATTAGGACAAAAACATCCTAGCGTTTCATCATGCTCCCTTCTATAATCAAGCTTCAAAAATGGCATAAATTAGCATCCCAACACTTTTAATTGTTCTTGAAATTTTCTAATATAAATAAAATGCACGTATTATGTAAGGGATAAAATACTGTTTTGTGATTAAACCATTTCTTGGATTCCTGGTCTTAAATTTGATGGGTAAATAAAATTATCTGAATTCTTAAAATTCAGACAGGAAAATTACCTGAATTCTTAAAAATCGTGGGCAGGCATAAGCTGGTAGATATGTTACAACTTGTTCATAAAGTTTTTCCAAGTCTAAAGACTTATTTGGTTTTAAAATAATAGAAGCCATTCCTGCTTTTCCTTCATAATCTGAAAAAAAAGTTTGAAACAGAGTCAATTTTGTAAGTACTAGTTAAATTTAAAAAATAATCCTATTAATTATATACTAATTGTTGCAAATAGAGACATTAAATCCACTGCAGCAATAATAATGCAACAGTAGCATAAATGAGCAGATCCTTCCCTGAGCATATGATTTACTCCCTAGAAATAATTTAGCAACCGAGAACGGCAGAGTATATCCCTAATTGTCTACACTATAAAAGTGAAATAGATGGAATGGAAAACCCCATAAATGATCCATAATTTGCATCCTACCACCATTAATATAAAAATATGAAGAGGAAACACTTACTTAAAGGCAAATATATTCCAGAGAATTGTCCATGTTAAGCATTAATGCAAAAAATAAAGAGCACACTTTTAAGTTAAGAAACTAGAGACTGGTATTTCCATAACTAATTCCACAGATGGCTTACTTCTTATCATGCCACGTATGGATTTTTCCAGGGGATCAGAATCTCCTGTAGCATTTCTCCAGCACCAGTTGCTGTCTATTAGAGTGACCATCTCCTTCCTCTGCCCCCCTGTGAAAACCCCCCAGTGTCCCCTGCACCTACAAACATTAGCTGGAAAGTATTGTCATTTAAAAAAAAAAAAAAAAAAAAAGACAGCAAAGGAGAACAGCTGTCTGTGATTTCACGTTGGTCACTTTTCTTTGCCATTTTCACCATCATAAGACAATCCTTATATGCATATTTACAAAGATAAATGAGGCCAAACAGATTTTTGAATAATTTTTGAAAAAAATTCAACTTAACAACAAGTGTTACTAAACGTTTAAATTAGAACACATTCCTGTTTAGTGGCGTGTATAAACTCCAATCATAAAGAGAAAAATAATAGACTGTTGAAAAGCTGTAAACTATTTTCAAGCATGAGTCACTAAAGTGAGTTATTTTAAGCATGAGCTTTGCTTAAAAATACACACATACGTTAAAATTTAGTGGGTACCTTTTCCCTGAGGTGACCATGAAGTTTGTTAGCTTGGTCTAGGGCATTACTTGCCAACACAAGACTAGGATATTTATTTTAACATATAAAAAATAAAAGGTTGAATTAGTTAAGATTGCAAAACTAAAGAAAAGTAGTACATACTATTCTGAGAATCCTTCCAAACCCTGAAATATACTCATACCTGGCACAGCTACACCATACGCGTTTGTTTCCTGTATGAAATCCAACATTCCAATAGCATCAGCAACTTCCGTGGTTGCAACATTCTCCCCTTTCCATCTAAATAAACACAAAGGTCCAGTGAGTGCACCTATATTTGAAGAACTAGGTACCCAGTTCTAGTTTTAGTGCCTTGCATTTGGCTCTGTGCGAGCACCTAGTAACCAACAACAACGGCAGTTTGCAGAACAAAAGGCATTTCTAAGGTAGCACTTTGTTGATAAGTCAACAAAGTCAACATCAGTATCTGTTTTTTAGTGAAAATTATTTTATCTATGTCTAATGTATATAAATTGCTTACTGTAAAACATAACATTTTTACAATGTTATAAAAAGTAAAATAATGATAAATCCCTCTTTATTTTGTAATATAACAACAGTTAAGTACATACTGTTCCATATCTCTAATGACAGACAGAAAAAACTGAAAAGAAAGCTACAGTAGTTGTCTTTCAGTGTACTGACTTCCCTTAATTTCTAGGGCTTAACCCCTTTGGCTCTTCAAATGCATATAAATGAATATTTTATTCTAATTAAAATAATTTTACATAAAGTGAGCTCATAACATGGTACAGGAAGGAGAGAAAGTAGGAAGTATAACTCGTTTACTCAGTCAATCATTTTTGAATGTGTACTGTCTGTCTTTCACTGTTCTATGTCATTGACTAGTAAAGCAACATAATTTCATAAGCCAAAAATAATCTTAAGGAACTAAAAAAGGACACATAAGAAAAGAAAGTTTTGCTGTTTCACTATTTTTATCATTAGGTCAAGAATTAGACTATATTTGATGAAATTGATTTTCTGTTTTAACCCTACTATTTAGATTTCATGTCTGCTTCCCTGTTTTAGATTCTAAAGAAAAGAAGCTCAGATTTGGACCAAAGTGATTCATTAAAATAATTATAAAAGTGGACATCAAACTTTAACTTATGTTTCAATCTAAAAACAGATGGCCAATGAATTTTTAAGTGGGGAGACATTATAGAGCGAAAAGGGCTCCGTCCGCCCTGAAGGTCAAGAGCACGTGGTCTGTAATGTTTCCACAGAGCCTTGCTGGGAGCATGGTTCACCGTCACAGAACGAGCAGCACAACTGATGGTCTTTCATACCTGAAAGTGTCTCCAATACGGTCCCAAAAGTAAAGGAAATCCTCCTGGTCTTGGACTATTAAGTCTCCTGTGTTAAAGTAAACGTCTCCCTTCTTAAAAACATCACAAAGCAATTTCTTTTCCGTGTGCTTCCTGTTCCCCACATAACCAAAGAAGGGATTCTGTGCATTCACTCGAGAAACGAGAAGTCCAGGTTCTCCTGTGAGAGAAGGCATTTTTCAGTGATCTCATTAACCACCATTGCACACACTATGCAGGTACCTAAATTATATCCAACCAACACAACCAGTGTTGCTTATCTTACTTTCCTTTGAACTTATTTTTATTCTATCCGATATCATTTACTCTGGGTGTCTACATTTAGCACCTCCTTTCACAGATTGCCATAAACACAAATTACTTTGGAAAAACTAATGAAAAGGAAATCGAATGTAAAGAAGGTTACGTTAACTTTATTTTATATCCTGGGTGGGTGGACCAATGGCTCCTTGTTTTTTGGATTACATAGATTTTTAACAGTGATAATAATGACAACTATATACGTAATAACCATAATAATAATTTTAATAAGATTATGAGAGTAGCAATATTTATTGGGCATTTGCTATATAGCAAGCCCCATACGCCCTTTGCAGCAGTCATCTTGTTTATTTTTCACAGAAATTCTTTGAAATTGAAAATTATAATCCCTGTTTCACAGGGAAGGAACCAGGGCCCAGAATGAAGTAAGTTATCAAAGTCCAATAGATAGAAACGAATGGACTTAGAACACAAATTCAAGTCTCTATGATTTTGTAACAAGGTTTCTGTACAATACTTTGATCTAATTAATATATTATTAGAAATTTAAGAAAATGTTTTATTCTTCTGGGATGTTCATTTGGAAATCCTTTACAGGCAAGAGATGAGACATGAAATGTATTGGTTTTACCTATATTTAGACACTTTATCTGAAATAAATTTTCAATAGGATTTATCCAAATTAATCAAGATTTTGCCCAGCAATCTGCAAGGTAAAAATCTACTCCTAAGAGAAGAGTAGAAGACAGAGGGGAGCAGCAATCACTGCCCTACAAGATTTCAAGGCCATTGTTGACTTGGTCTGTCCCCTGCCCCCTGCCCCCCTTCTCTTCTGGATGAAGGGCAGCAACATCCACATGATGAGTTACACGGGGTTGAATTCCAGCAAACTGTAAAGCAATTTGTGTCATTTTAACACTCTCTATTCAATTCCCATTGCTCCCACTCCTTATGGACATTCTGGCTTCCAAGGGCACACACGTCACTGGCCAAAGCAAGCCAGCTCTGCTATAGCAGAGGCCTCTCATTGTCATTGTCATCACCAACACCATCATCATCACAATCATTGCCATTGTTACACTTATTGGGCACTTTCTGGGTACCAGCCACTACTCTGAGTGCTTTACCTATGTATCCCATCTGGTCCTCATCACAAACCTGTAGGACAGGCCCTTCTAGTATCTTCATTTTACAGGTGAAGAAACTGAGGAAGAAAACCTGATTTGCCCAATGTCACACAGCTGCCAAATGTTGGAGCTGGAGCTTTTTAACCAGGTCCATCCAACTCCAGAGCCTCTCCTTCATCACATATTCCATCAGTCTACGTTCCCTGTACTTCAGAACTTTCCAAGCCCCTTATATTTCCCTTAAAATTTATGTCCTTTGTTTTTCTTGTTCAGGAGACAGGTGACAGGTTCTTCCCTGACAAATTAATGACTACAAATGCTTAAAAAGGTCACAGTCTATTCTTATCTTTCCCTTCTGGATATAATTTATGCAAGACAAAATACTTTAATGAAAAAAATAATATTGAGTAACCCAAAATGAGAATTGGAAAATAGTAAAGTTGATATTTGGAGACAATCTGCTTTTTTTCTTTTATTGACGTATAATTGACATAGAATATCCTATTAGCTTCAAATGTACATCACTGATTTGATACGTCTCTACATTATGAAATGATCACTACAATAAGTCCTGTTACCATGTCACCATACAAATTTATTTTAATATTATTGACCATATTCCTTATGCTGTACATTGCACCCCATGACTTATCAATTTTATAACTAGAAGTTTGTACCTCTTAATCCCCTTCACCTATGTCACCTGCCCCCTCAATTCCTCCCTACTCTGTTCACCACCAGTTTCCTGTATCTATGAGTCTATTTCTGTTCTGTTTTGTTTGTTCACTTGTTTTGTTTTTTAGATTCTACACATAAGTGAATCATATGGTATTTGTCTTTCTCTATCTGACCTATTTTATTTAGCATAATACCCTCTAGGTCCATCCACATTGTTGCAAATGACAAGATTTCATTCTCTTTTATGGCTAATATTCCACTGTATCTGTATACCACATCTTCTTTATCCATTCATCTATCAATGGACACTTAGGCTGTTCCTATATCTTGGCTATTGTAAATAATGCGGTATTGAACATGGGGTTGCATATACCTATTCGATGTAGTGTTTTTGTTTTCTTCAGATAAATATCCAGAGTGGAATTGCTGGATCCTACGGTAGTCCTATTTTTAACATTTAAAGGAACCTCTCTACTGTTTTCCATAGTGGCTGTGCCAATTTACATTTCCACCAACAAAGTGTACAAAATTTCCCTTTTCTCTACATCTTTGCCAACACTTGTTATTTTTTTATATTTTTGATAATAGCCATTCTAACAGGTGTAGGGTGATATCTCATTATGATTTTGATTTGTACTTCCCTGATAATTAGTGAGGTTGAACATCTTTTCATGTGCCTGTTGCCCATCTACATGTCTTCTTTGGAAAAACATTCAAATCCTCTGCTCATGTTTTAATCGGAGTGTTTGTTTTTTTGATATTAAGTAGTGTAAGTTCTTTATATATTTTGGATATTAACCCCTTCTCAGATGTACGATTTGCAAATATCTTCTCCTGTTCAGTTGGTTGCCTTTTTGTTTTGTTGATGGTTTCCTTTGCTGTGCCAAAGCTTTTTAGATTAATGTACTCCCATTTGTTTATTTTTGCTTTTATTGCCATTGTTTGAGGAAACTGGTGCAAAAAATACTAAGATTGATGTCAGAGAACTGACTGCATATGTTTCCTTCTAGTTTTATGGTTTCAGGTCTTACATTCAAGTCTTTAATCCGTTTTGAATTAATTTTTGTGTGTATGGTATAAGATAGTGTCGTTTCATTCTTTTTCATGTGGCTGTCCAGTTTTCCCAACACCATTTATTGAAGAGACTGTCCGTTCCCCATCATATATTCTTACCTCCTTTGTTGTAAATTAAGTGACCATACACGAGTGGGTTTATTTCTGGCCTCTCTATCCTATTCCATTGATCTATGTGTCTGTTTTCATGCCAGTACCATACTGTTCCAATCTGCTTTTTAAGGAACCCTGAGGTTGCATAAGCAGTTCTGGGATTCAAGTTCCAATGTCAGATATTGTTGTAATTGTAATAAATAAAACACACTAGAAAAGTGTTTAAATAAAGTTCTTTGCAATCTCTTTAGAAATGCCTTTTATCTTAGATGCTGTCTATAGAGGTGAATTAGGGAAAGATATTTGAGAAATTCTCCTAGGCTTGAAATTCAGAGGATTGGGAAATTTGTTTTTTAATAGATAAGGCCTATATTTTCTCCAGTCTTTCAGCTACCAGGAAAAAAAAAACAAACAGGTTTGCAACCTTTAGCTTCACATTTTAAATAAAGATTTAAAGAAAATCATCTCTGGAATGTAGTTTAAACATATTCTGAGGCTGTAAAAAGTATTTTTGGCCTGATTTATTCAGAGTGGATCTCTAAACAATTCTAAGTGCACGTTTCTACATTTAATTTTCTAGGTTAATGATATGTAGCAGCAAATTAATTGGGGCACTTGCTTTCATTAAAATTTCTAACCAAAAATTATAAGAAAGTCTACCTTAGTGGAGGAGGGAGAGTGAGAGGGAGAAGAGAAGGGGAGGGAGGTAAGAAGGCACATGCCAGGCCCTCTGCAGGGCTTTGCACACATCGTCTCATTTAATCGTCAATGATAACCTTACAAAATAAATATTGTCACTCTATTCTACATATGAAGAAAATAAGACTCAGGTTGAGTGAGCTGCCTAAAGCTGTACACTTTCTAAATGTGAAAGCCCAGATTGAAATCCAAGTCTGGCCAACTTTCCCCCAGACCTACAATGACAAATTAAGTCATTCATTTCTATAGCATATTTTGGTGATATCAAGCATTCCACATGTGCCACTGTTACAAACCAGAAGTGATAGATTAAGAAAAATATGAGCCTAATAGTAACCACTTTTAACTTTTAATAATGTGCCATCTGAGTGATCCTTTTGGGCCCCCTAACATCTAATAATTAAACCATTCTACCTGCATTGAAATCCCAAATAAGTTACACTATATATTAGAAATAACCATTCTTTCTTTTCTAAATACAGTAGTAATTAAATAAAAATCCAGAAACTTTGAGGAGAAATCTTCAAATACAAGAATCTTACCTTTTTTTACATTACTACACCAGCCCTGTTCATTTCTAATGGGCTCATCCTTCTGAAAATCAAACTTTATCAAGTCAAAAGTGAAAAAAAGCTGTAAAAACAAAATCAAACAAACAAAAACAAAACTTGTTATTTATTTGGGCAGTGACATCTACTGGTAGTAGATTTTATGCTCAGTCAATTGAAATAAAGAATTGGAACGTGGATTTATTAAAACCGGTAAACTTTACTGATGAAAAATTAAATAAACATTTGAAAATCAAAACTGAAGGTATTAGTAAACAGAACTTAGGTACTGACATTTACTTTCATTTCTTTTACGATGCACTAATTTTAATCTTGAATGAGTGATAGCAAGCAATCCCTGCACATAATGAAATATTCTACTAATGATAGGTAGGAGGACCATTTTCTTGCCTTCCCCTTTTTGCAGTCATTCAAAACATCCCTTGAAACGGAAAGTCTTTATAGAACTAAAATGTAAGCATGTGAATGCAAGGATTTTGTTTTCTATTTTTAACTTCCAATCCTTTGAAAAGGGACCAGATGCCTAAAATGTACTTATTATTTGACACACATTGATCTTTCCCCAGGCCTTGCACTTGAATGTCCCTGAAGGAACACTCAGTGCTTCTGCACACTGTTGTGCTGGGAGACGGCAAATCTGTGGGAACATCCTCATCACATTGGGAAACAAGTTAAGTGGACATCTCTCCTTGCCCCCAAATATATCTGGCTACCCCGCTCCTGTAATGTCCATGTTGCCATGTCACGCAGATTCACAGGTCCACTAAAATCTGACCCTGAGAGAGAATCGCAAATGGGTTCAATCCGACCCGCTCATTTTATATATAAGAAAATTGAGGTTTTCCTGATCATTAAACAAGCAATTTCATTAAGCTCAACTAAAAAAACTAAAATGGAGGTAATAAAATGAAGTGAGAAAAATAAGGAAGGATGAAGAGAGGGAGGAGGGAGAGAGAAATGAACAAATATAGAACAAATAAATGGGAAAAGATGAATAAGATGGATGTAATAGTATTATTTATTATCAAAGACTGAACAGAAACATCTCTGGTTTTTAATCTCAGTAAACTCAGCATGTAACTAGAATCAGAATTCATTATTTGAATTGAAATATAAATGAGAGCAACTAATATTGATTGAGCACTTACTGCATGCCAGACACTGTGCTAAGAGCTTAAGAGCAGTATTTAATTTAATCATCAAAACACCCTATGGGGTAGAAATTAGTATAATCCTATTTTACAATGAGGGCCAATGAAAGAGGCAGCAAAGGAAAATGTATTGTTATTCTAGACATAAAGATTCCTCATTAAAATGCAAGCTTGCTTCTTCTTGGTCTTTGTCTGTAATTGGGATAACAGGATGTTGGCCACTTGCCTAATGACTGGTCAAAAGAAAGATTCCAGAAGTTCCGGAACTGCATTTATCATTTAGGCCAAACAAGAACAGAGCCCAGTTCATTACCTATTCTTTTCTCTAGTGTTTTAACATGCTTTGTATCTTGAAAAATTTGCCCAGCAACTGGTGATATTATTATAACAGCTTTAGTGTTATTTCTTTTAGATTAATTTGGCAACCACATGCATGGGTGATTCATTCCACACCCAATCACTGTTCCATATGCCTGTTATCAGATATAGGGATTCAATGGTCAAAAAGTGGGTAATTTTATAATACAAAGGAAATTTAAATATATCATAGCATCTTCTAGAAGTAGTCTGGGTCAGAGCAGTAAGTCTCAGCTAGAGGGGTTTCTATCTTTTCTCCCTGCATTCAACAGGTCCCACAAGATTACAAAAATGGCCATTATAATAACATAAAAAAATAGATGCCACACTTTAATATCTCCTAAATGTATATGTACCTGTACAGGTACAGGTAAAGGTATAGGTATAGGTATATATGTGCAGAGCACAGCGGAAGAGGCTCCCATTCATACCAGGTTAGGAGCACAGATCCCCCAGAACTGTGCTGTGCACTCCTGTGGCTGTGCACACTGCCCCTTGGAGTTCCCGCACAGATGGATCTCTATGCCTTTGCAGACTCAGATTTGTAAATTTAGAAGTTGGAAAGGGAACACAAGAATCATTTCTTCTATTAACACTTGAGGAGACTTTGAATCCAGAGGAAAGTTACTTGTCAAAGTCAAAAAGTCAGGTAGTGGCAGAGCTGAGATTAGAGTCCTTGGTACACTGATTCCAGTGTAGGATTTTTCCCCTCAACATTCTGCTACATTGCCTCCACCTTGACAGCAGAGGCTCATTTATTTGGCACCATAGGTAAAGGGCAGTTTCTCTGTTTTCTTAAACAGAAGACTCTTAAAAAAATACAAACACGCACAAATAAGTCGTCTACCTATTATAAATCTATATTTTTATATATTGTAATATATAATATTATATATAATTAGGGTATTATGAATACTTATTCTTAGAATGTATTGTTATGCAACAGTATAGTTCTGAATAGTTTTCAGAGTTAATTGTGTTTAAAAATTATCTAAAAAAAATCAAAGAAAAGAGAAAAATAAGAAGGAAATTAAAAATTTTCCCAAACCTGAACCAAAAGTAAGCCATTGTTAACACATTGGAACATATTCTTAACTCACCCAAAGTGATCCCATTAAAGCTAAAACAGATGCACTCAATCTTCTGCTCAAAATCTTTGCTCACTTTACTATCAGTACCGTGGTCTCATTGCTGTTCCTCAAACATGCCAGGCAGGTAACCACCTTAGAGCCTTTGCACGGGCTGTTCATTCCACTTTGAACAGCAGATAGCCTCATGAACTCATTGCCATATCCTTCAAGCCTTTCCCTAAATCTTGCTTTCTCAGTGTGGCCTTCCCTGGTCAACCGATCTAAAATTACAAAAACCCCTACCAAAACACACACACATACACACAATCTCCTTTCCCTATTTAATTTTCCTCTTTAGTGTTTATGAGTATGTAATATAGACTGTATTTAACTTATTTATCTTGCTTGTTTTCTGTCTTCTCCAATAGAATACAACCTGCACATGGGCAGGCATTTATGCCCATTTGTTCACTGCGTTCACAGGGCGAGGCATATTGAAAACTTGGAACAAATATATATAAAGAAATGCATTTGATGAGCATCATTATAAATATGTGTTTAAATTGATTGAGAGGAAGGTAGAAATGATTAATAAAATAATTTATGAAAAATGAAACTATACCATTTTAATAAATGCAATCAATTTAAATTTTCTTGAATTTAAACAAAAGGAAATGGAACTAAAGTTAAACTAAATTGTTTCTTGAGCATATCAGTCCCTGTGGGGTAAAGAATTTAACCTTAATTCAAAATTTAACCAGGGGTCTGGCTATTACTTTCAGCTTCTTGGAGACAATCTCTAAGTCTTTGCAAGGTCTCTATAGATAGGAGTGTATTTGATGCCCGAGGGCTACAGCAACCAGATAGTAATATGATGTAGAGTGGCGTCTCTGAGCCACATCAATAATGTGACGTAGGGTAGGGGCTTTGAGTCACCCAGCTTGACCTCCTGGGGGGCTGGATTTGGAGGTCAGCCATGGAGGCAGCCAACTAGATTTACATGATTGAGTCACCCCCGCCCCCAAAAGGCTCTGGACATCAAGGCTTAATGAGCTTCCTTTATTGGCAATAGTCCATGTAAATCACCATACATCAATTCCAGGAGAGTAATGCCACTGTCCTGACTCCACAGGAGAGGACACTAGAAGCTTTGCATCTGGTACCCTCCTTAGTTCTGCCATAAGGCTTCTTCTCCTGGCTAATTTTAACCTGCATCCTCTAGATGTAATAAGCTGTAACTATGAGTCTAACAGTTTTCAGTGAGCTTTGTGAGTCCTAGCGAATTACCAAACCTAAAGGTGGTCTTAGGGACTCTCAAACAGCAATTGATGGCAGGAGTAAGGGTGGTCTTGTGTGGACTGTTCCCTAAATTTGCAGTTGGCTAAATTTCCTAGTCCCTAAAAGATGTCTAATTTTAAGACATTAAAAAAGTCTATAAAAATGTGAAGAAAATAAGCCTATTGACTAAACTCCATATTTTATCTTTACATTGTATCTATGGTTTTCTCACTATGAGAGATGAAAGAATTAGCACTTATATTTCCTCCCACCCAATTCCCATTTTTGTTAGTGTTACAGTTATTTTTATATTGTCAGGATTTACACTTCCATTCCATCTATAAACAGAATTCAGAGCTGTTCGATCTTCTATATTTAAACAGATTCAATCAAACCTTTTAACTGAAGGTGATTCCTTCATTTTTTCTGCTTTATCTTCTGGTTGACCAGAAATTTCCACTCAGTGAATTTTATAAAGAAGCATTGCATTCCTGTAAATCCACGGGTATTATGTTCTCTGATTTCTTAAAATTTTGAGAACACTTCTTTGTTGCCTTTATACTTGAAGAACAACTTAGAACTAAAATTCTTCGGTGGAAACATTGCTTTCCTTTCTTTCTGATATTTAATGTTTTATTCTTGTTTTGAGCGATGTCTAAGATGTTTCCCATCTTCATCCTACACTTTCTACGTTCTTTGTTTTTTCTGTCTCAGCGTCTCTTCATGGTTCTCTAATTTATGTTCAGTAATTTCACCAGGATATATTTTTCTGATGATCATTCTGCGTAATATTTTTTTTCCTGGAACGCAATGTGCTCTTTTGCTAAAGATTGGAGTCTTTATTTTAAGGAAGTTTTCTTCTATTAGGTTTGAAAAAATTGTTTTTCTCTTTGACTTGATCTTTTCTACAGTAACACCAATTAAGCACATGTCTATGTTTTCAAAATCTATCTTTCTAATTTACTTTATATTATAAGAATATTTGCTTATTCTTTTTATTCTTTGTGTGACTCCTTAATCCTATCCATCTTGTTCCCTAGGAATGTTTATATTCCTGTTTATTTTTAAGTCTTTTAATGTGGTGTTGTAAGTCTTTTAATGTAGTGTTCATCTCTGTAATATTTTCATTTTTTCCTTTATTTTTTTCTTTGAGCTGAGCATGCCTACTTTCCAACTCTTTTTGTTGATTTACATTTTCCTTGCACTTTCCTCTTCTTTGAGCTCTTATTTTTAAAGAGAATATTATCGCTATTTTTGAACTTGTGGGAAATTGTTTTTCTAAACATTTCCTGGCCACTTTGGAGGCCTTATTATTTTAATGTGCATCCATATTTTTTTCAGCTGTCTTTTATTGAGATTCATTTTCTCCCTTTTTTCAAGTTTTATTTCCTCTAGGGATTTCATGTTTCTTCCTTCCCTGTTATTATCCCTGGGTGTAGAAAAGGAGAAGACAGTCCGTAACTTACTTGGGTTTGTCTCTTCCATGCATTGTCACAAATTTTTTTATATTTTTTCCTATGGGGCACATCACCATTCAGATTCATGCATTTAAATAGTATGTATAGCACAGAAGAAGGACATTTGGGTTACAAGAACTCTGTGTTGCTGCCTCATCTTTGTCCTTCAGTGTTAACATCCTACCTTCATTGAGAGGCTGTTTCCTCTCTGAGATGGTAAGTCTCCTTGGGTTTACATTTCTGAGAGACACACTTCTTAAATCTCCCCATGTAATTATGGAATAGTTATTTGCCCAAATTTTTCTGATTACCTGCTATGTAACAAACAATATGTGAAGGGAATAATAAAAGAAACTAGAATTCATATGATATTGGGTATATTTTTAAAAATTTACTAACTGAAAAAAACCCTAACTAAATGGTGTTGAACATCAGAAGTTTTCCAAATAAATTGGAGACAATCATGACTTCCAGCATTGACATTATTACAATCTGACAGGGAATTTAAGACATTAGAAAATTGTAATGAAGTCAAGCCAGTAATAGAAAATACAAATCTTCTTCATTGTGCTCCAGTTGGATGATTACTTTGGAATGACTCAGGAGCTTTAATAGGAATACCAAATTTTTAACAGAGCTAGTGCAATGAATTGAGAAAATCAACTGTAAGGAATGTAAAACTCAGTAATATCAGCATTTATTCTTCCCCAAGTTACTTTTGTTCAGAATGCAGACATATTTCTGAGATGTCAATAAGACCTTCAAAATCCCAAAGAACGCATTATGAAAATAGTTTTCACCTTCTTGAGGTTCCAAACATTAGGACAATTGCACCAGCTTTGAATCAATTTCTTTACTTTTTAAAAATTATATTTTTATCTCTTGACACTCCTCAATAATGTTTCTATTCTATTTCTTCAATTTATGCTCTTTTTTATTTCCCTCCTTTTATTTTCTTTGAGTTTATTTTAGTGTTTTTTTTTAATTAACTTATACAAATGGACATTTAGTTCACTAATCTTCGGCTGTTCTGAGCCAGGCCCACAAGTTTTGAAATGTAGCATTTTCATTATGATTCAGCTCAAACTATTTTCTAATTCCTATTTTGATTTATTTGTTGACTCACAGAAATTTAAAGATGCTTTATTTGCAAATATATAGGAGACGATCTAGCTGTCATTTAAAAATTTTATTTCTAGCCTGTTAAGCTGATGTCAGAGAACATAATCCATATATATTCAATCATTTGAAATTTGCTGGAATTCCATAAGTGGTCCCATCATCCTTGTGAATGCTTCATAAGTGCTTGAAAAGAATAGATATTCTGCAGTTTTTAAATACGGAGTCCTATGTATGTCCGTTAGTTCAAATAGTTTGTTTATTGTATCATTCAAATATTTGCTATCACTTAAGATTCTTTTGCTTATTCTGGCTAACACTGAAAGAGCTATAATAAAATATCCTACTATGATTCTGAATTTATTTCTCCTTGAGGTTACATAAATTTTGAGACTTATTTCTTTACTTTCACTTTTATTCTTCAAAAAATATTATTGTTGAGTATAAATTCTATTTTGACAATTGTTTTCTCCAAGCAAGTCGAAGATATCTGTCCACTATCTTTTGTTTCCCATGGTTGCCACAGAGAAATTAGCTGTAAGTCTTATTCCTAGGAAGGTGATTTTTTCTCTGCTTTTAAGATTTTAGTGGCATCTTGATATAGTTTTTTATAAAAACATATATTAGGGGCCAGCCTGGTGGCATAGTGGTTAAGTTCATGCACTCCACTTCGGCAGCCTGGGGTTCTTGGGTTCCGATCCTGGGTGCAGACCTATACACTGCTCACCAACCCATGCTGTGGCAGAGTGCCACATACCAAAAATAGAGGAAGATGGGCACAGATGTTAGCTATGGGACAATCTTCCTCAAGCAAAACGAGGAAGATTGGTAACAAATGGTAGCTCAGGGCCAATCTTCCTCACCAAAAACAAAAAAAAAAGAAAAAGAGGGGCTGGCCCAGTGGCACAGCAGTTAAATTCACACGTTCCACTTCTCGGCAGCCCTGGGTTTGCCGGTTCGGATCCCAGGTGTGGACATGGCACCGCTTGGCAAAAGCCATGCTGTGGTAGGCGTCCCATGTATAAAGTAGAGGAAGATGGGCATGGATGTTAGCTCAGGGACAGTCTTCCTCAGCAAAAAGAGGAAGGTTGGCAGCAGTTAGCTCAGGGCTAATCTTCCTCCAAAAAAAAAAAAAAAAAGAAAAAGAAACCATATATTAGAAGCCTATAAAATAATCTCACCTTATCTGCAGTTTCAGTTACCTGTGGTCAACCACAGTCTGAAAATATTAAATGGAAAATTCCAGAAATAAACAATTCATAAGTTTTAAACTGCACACTGTTAGTCACTTAGTACCCGTCTCGATTATCTGATCTGATTATCCGACTGTTGTGGGATTGCAGTGCTTGTATTCAAGTAACCCTTATTTTACTTAACAATTCGAATACGCCAAAGAGAGGCTGTAAAGTGCTTCCTTTAAGTGAAAAAATGAAAGTTCTTGGTTTAATAAGGAAAAAAAAAATCATATGCTGGGGTTGCTAAGATCTATGATAACTTTTATTACAGTATATTGTTATAATTATTCTATTTTATTATTAGTTGTTGTTAATCTCTTACTGTGCCTAATTTATAAATCCAACTTTACCTAGGTATGTATGTATAGGAAAAAACATAGTATATATAGGGTTTGGTACTACCTGCAGTTCAGGCATCCACTGGGGGTCTTAGAAGGTATCCCCCGCAGATAAGGGAGGACCCCTGTATATAATTTTTGAGTTATATAAAAATTAAAGGTACATAGAAATAGTGGATTGAAAATACTCAAGGAAAGTGGAAATAGTTAAATTAATATATATCAGGACTTATGCTTGCTGTTTATATGTTATATCATAAAATTTGCAAACTGAACAAAAGAATTAGGTATCATTATCTCCATGTTATAGAGGGAAAACATGGGAGATGTTTGCAGTTTTCATAACCCACAGCACCACAGTTCGTCTAGAGGCCACTACTTTATTTATGGAAGTTCTCACCTTAAAAAAATAAGTTGATAATATTTACCGTAATTTACAAGCACAAAGTCTAGAAGAGAGATTAGGAGACCTCAATGTATTTCTTTTGTAAAGAAAATATTGTACTTACTTTGTAAAAGAAATTTGTTCTCCCTATTGATCCAATTTTCCCAGTGTGATTCATGAAACAAATGTTTCCTTCAGTAGCTCCATAAAGCTCACACATCTTAATATTTCCAAATCTGTCTAGAAATTCTCTCCATACATCACTTCGTATGCCATTTCCAACTGCCAAACGCACCTGATGATCCTTTTCTTCTTCTCTCTGTTAGAAGAAAAGATTTTATTTGTAATTTATTAATTCTGGTTCCCAATTCTTTCTTTCAGCTGTTACTTAAATGGCAAATATCTAGGGGTAAGTTGCATATGTGCAATAATGGAGAGGAAGTAAAAAGAAATCATGTAAGTCTGTTGCAGAATGGTGTCCAACAGCTAATGAAACAAACACTAGCCCAGAGTAACATAGCTTTTATTTCCCCACATCTGGGAAGAGCTTTTCCTAAATTCCAGATTACTGAAGCCTTATTTTGGTAGAGATCAAGTAAGGAAGAAAGCATGTATCAGGAAAAAAGCATTACTTTAAAAAATTATAAAATAATACTTGAGTTTGTATTCTCACTCTATTATTTATTATCTATATAACTTTGAAGAAGAGGTTGAATACTATTCTGATCTCGGTTTATTCATCTGCAAAAACTGATAATAATACCTGTCTCGCTTACATACTGCAGTATACAATTCACTCAGTTCCCAGCATACAGTAAACCATAGATTGAGCTCATCTAATCACGGTAATATTTGGCTTGAAAACATTATGAAACCTATTTGTAACTATTATTTTTGAATGTACAATATCTTCATATTTTTACTTCTAGTTCATATCTTAGAATTAAAGGAAAAATAGAACTATATTTTATTCTATATTCAATAAGCACTATGTTAATTAACATGAATTATACAGGGATCAAAAATTGGAACCTCAGTAGAATGGCTATTATCAGAAGACAAGAAATAACAAATGTTGGCTTCGATGTAGAGAAAAGGGAACCCTTGCGCACTGCCCGTGGGAATGCAAACCAGTGCAGCCACTATGGAAAACAGTATGGAGATTCCTCAAAAAATTAAAAATAGAACTACCGTATGATTCAGCAATTCCCCTTCTGGGTATTTACCCAAATAAAATGAAAACACTAATTCAAAAAGATATTTGTACCCCCATGTTCATTGCAGCATTATTTACAATAGCCAAAATATGAAAACAACCTAAATGTCTATCAATGGATGAATGGATAAAGGAAATGTAGTATATACACACAATGGAATATTATTCAGCCATAAAAACAAATGAAATCTTGCCATTTGCGACAACATGGATGGATCTTAAGGGCATTATGCTAAGTGTAATAAGTCAGACAGAGAAAGACAAATACCGTATGATCTCACTTATATATGGAATCTAAAGAACCCACAAAACTTCAAGCTCATAGGTACAGATTGGTAGCTGCCAGAGGCAAGGGGTGGGTGTGGGTGGAATGGGTGAAGAGGGTCAAAAGGTACAAATTTTCAGTTATAAAGTAAAAAGTTATGAAGATTTAATGCACATCATAGTCGCTATAGTTAATAACACTGTATTGCATGTCTGAAAGTTGCTAAGAGTAGGCCTCAAAAGTTCTCATCATAAGAAAAAACATTTGTAACCACGTATGGTGTCAGATGTCAGCTAGACTTATTTTGGTGATCAGTTTGCAATATACACAAATATAAAGTCATTACATTGCACACCTGAAACTAATACAATATTCTATGTCAATTATACCTCAATAAAAACAATTAGAGTAAGAATATATTATCAGTATAGTCATGGTAAATCCATTGATTCCTTCCGAGCTACTTTCATCCCCGCCAAAAGTAATACAAAATAACAAGAACTAATAATAAATCAACAACAATAACAAAATACAGAAATCAGTGACCCTTACACTTGCAATTAAAAATGATTAACTGATCACATTCTTTATCTCAGTTCCTTCTCAGTCTTAAAGGAAAGATTTTAATATATTAACTCTCAAAAACAAAGAGAATGTGAACGAAAAGTAATTTTGGAAACTGAAAAGTGAATAGATAAGAGGCACGTGACTAGGCAGAGTGAATAATGCTGAACTCTAAGCCTGCAGGTGGGAACACAACAAGTGCTCCTGAGAGTGTCAAAGAAGCATCAAAAAGAATGAGTGGGAGCTGGCCCTGTGGCCTTTTGGTTAACTTCAGCGTGCTCCACTTCAGTGCCCTGAATTTGCAGATTCAGATCCTGGGAAGGAATCTACACCACTCATCAAGCCATGCTATGACAGTGACCCACATACAAACTAGAGGAAGATTGGCACAGATGTTAGCTCAGGGCGAATCTTCCTCAGGAACAAAAAAAACGCATGAGGAAGTCTGCCTTGGAAATTTGTTTAAGAAGTATTTGCACCCCTAGATACCCTAATGTAGATGATGCATCTGGGAGTCTGCCTTTGCTACACTTCAGCCAAATACTGGAGACTTACTCTCTGGAGAAGTCCAACCAGACAGCTGCCAGTTTGGGTTGAGGAAATCTACTGGAAATAGTAGAGTTAAATGAAAGTCTGAATACCAGTTGGTGAGATCACTAAATTGTTCTGCTCTGATCTCAGAGCAAAACTAATCTATATTGAGAGAAACCAGAATATTGTTCACATTTGGTAGGACAATGACTGATTCTTGAAGATATCCAGGGCAAATGTCTTCAAGAAAAAAATAAATAAAATTGAGTAAAAATACTTGAAGTGTTTGTTAAATCGTACTGAGAAATTTCAGCTATGATGGAGCGTTTGAGAAGGATTAGTGACAGGCATTTAGAAAGCTAGATAAAAGAAGGCAATTATTATCAGGAATAAAAAGTGGAAAAAAAACAAATTGTAATTATATTTGCAATACATTATGTATATTAGCTATGAATAAAATTATATATTATAATTTCTTTATAATTCTAAAAACGGATAATCAAAATATTTGCAAATTTTCATAATTATATTGGTGCCTTAGAGGGAGAAGAAATATGTGTGAATATGAGTAGGAAGCCAGGTAAGTGATAGTTAAAACTGAAAAATTGAGAATTAGTAACATATATATTCTATTGAGAAATATAGAAGTAAATGATAACCAAAAATATCTTAAAATAATTAAAAATGTTGACCTCTAGAGATTAAGTATTGATAACAGGAGGGTACTGTTTATCTTGAGAGTACTATTTTATTTTTGAAAGTCATAAAAGTACCAAATTGATAAAATAAAAACTATATTAAAACAAATAAGAGACAGGGGGCTAGCCCAGTGGCATAGCGGTTAAGTTTGCATGCTCCACTCCAGTGGCCCGGGGTTCTCTGGTCTGGATCCTGGGCGCAGACCTGTACACTGCTTGTCAAGCCATGCTGAGGCAGGCGCCCCACATATAAAATGGAGGAAGATGGGTACAGATGTTAGCTCAGGGACAATTTTCCTCAGCAAAAAGAGGAGGATGTTAGCTCAGGGCTAATCTTACTCAAAAAAAACAAAAAAAATTAAGAGACAGCCAAGACTGTGGATACATCAGAAATGACACTCTGCCTTGCTGATTACCTTAGGCCCACATCAATAGGGTTTAAGGTAAATACTCTGCAGATACAGAAAAGAAGTCACTCAGATAAGAGCAGCTCCTTCCCAAACAGGATTCTTTTCTACCACTAAATATAACCCTGGGCAGTTCTGCCCCGGTTCTCACCTGTGGGCATGTCAGATATTGCCTACCTGGTATGGAACTAGCTCTTGGAAATTCCACTGCCATTCTCCTATATAAAACAGTAGCGCCGCAAATCTTAGGATTTATTGTGCTTGAACAGAGCACACTCTTTTCTATTGCAAAATTCTTGGATGCTTTTCAGGTGAGAGATGAGTTTTAGCAAGTATCACTGTTTACAAAATGTGTTGGCACATTCCAGAAACCAGTAGGAAGCTGGTTTATAAACTAAATTCCATAGACTTTAACTTGTGTGGGCTATAGCTGTACAAGCTTACTGAATAAGAATAAATATTCATCCAAAATGATTCCATTGATATAGAAAATCAAATTATCAAAACTAGGATAAGGTTTCTGTTTAGAAATATCAAATTCATTATTTAACTCTCAAGATATCTTTACTCTGTCTTCTTCTCCTTTGAAAGAAAACTCAGAAGATCATGCTTTGAGGAGTACGAGGAAAAAGAGAATGTCTGTTTCTTCTGATGTTGAAATGCATGCACATGCTGGAAAATTTAGAAAGTATAAAAAAATAAAAAAAGAAATAAAAATAACCTGTAATCCTGTGACATCAACATTACTATTTTCATATATCTATATATATATATACATGAAAAGTTAGTTATAATGAAAAGTCACACTTTGTATAGAACTATATATTCTAGTTTATTAATATATTATATTCTGAACATGGTTCTGACCTATTAGCGCTTATCTTTCAAAAATATGATTTTTCATGTTTATATAATTATTGTACAATTATACCACAATTTATTTGCTATCACCTATTTTTGGATAGCCACATTGTTTTTAAAGATTTTTAAAGAAAAAGATCATTTAAAGATTCATTGTTTTAACGTTAATGTACAACTGAAATTTCACAAGATTGTAACCTAGCATTAACTCAATTTAAAAAAAAAAGATTCATTGTTTTAAAGATTCAAGTGAATATCTTATCTATAAATCTTTGCATCTCATTAGGACAGATTCCTGGAAGAAGCCAATAGTTGTAAATATTTTTATGACTGTTGCCAAATTGTTGTATAAAAAGGACATCCTATTTGCATCATACCTCCTCACTGCACTAGAACTAAGGATTTTCATTTAATTTAAAATATTGTCAATTTGATAAAGAAAATCTGGCTTATTTGTTCTTTGTATTTAGTTTGTTTTTCTTTGATTTTAGGCAAGTTGAATGCTTGTCATATAGTAATATATTAATAAGATTAATACTTTGTTTCAATAGTATTTGTTTCAATTTAATTTTTATTTTTAATATTTTTATTCAATGTCTTAATTTTTATAATTAAATATATTATTCTCTTCTCTTGTTAATATTTCTACTTAATTTATGATAAAAAGTCTCTGTACCCATCCATAGCCAAAAAAATTGAAAGATTATTTTCTTCTTTACATTTAACTACTATATTCATCTAGAATTTACTTGTGAGAAAGGTATAATGTTCTAAATTTCATATAATGATTTGTCTCACTCATGGCCAATTTAGACTTCATGAAAATTTAATTTTAAATTTATTCAACTGTACTTATCCAAAGCCTTGCAAATAGAAGCTCCTCAATTAATAAATGTCTAAAATTTTAATCTGATTCAGTAAGCACATGAACACAAAATACTTTTAAACAATTCTTTAAAATTTTCCTTTAAAACATAACTGAGAATCTAAAAATAAGAGTAAAACATAAAGAGAGAACTGAAATAAGTGATATAAATTAGTTATTTTACAGTTTATTGAGATAATTATCAAAGCTACCAATGACATCATTCAGATTTTTGTTTGCTGATTCAAATCATGAGCATGAAAACAATATGATTTATTTATAATAATAATGTAAAAATTATATGAAGTCCTGTAGCAAGCCCAAAAGATATAGTTATTTTTGCCATGCACACACACACTCATATATACATATATGAAGAGAGAGAAAAATATAAACAAACAGAAGCTTAAAAAACTAGTATGCACAGGAATGAAAATTTTACCTAAAAGAGATCTACAATAAGTATTAGCATAAAGTCTAAATTGAGGGTTAGCAAACTGCATCTTGCAGGGGTCAAATCCAGCCTATCTCCTGTTCTTGTAAATAAAGTTTTATTAGAACACAGCCACACCCATTTATATGGATTGTCTATTGCTGCTTTTGCAATACAGAGGCAGAATGAAGTAGCTGTGATAGAGACAGTATGATCCACAAAGCCTAAAATATTTACTAATCTAGTGCTTTACAGAAAAAGCTTGCTGACCCTGTCCTAAATTATAAATAAAGTCAAAAAAGCAACAACTTCTTAATGTTAACACAAGTCAAGCACCATCTGGTTAGTTGGATAATACATTGGTGCCACAAATATTGGTTCATTAAGCTACCTCATCCAGATTCCCATGTATGTTCATTTTATGTTTCTTTCTTAGGAAGGGCTTTATGTCATTGGACATAACTGGGAGTTGGTTTTATTTGTAAAGTGAGAGAATAGCTTCTGATGCACATTAAGCATATGGTAGGTGAGTAAAATATTGGTCAGATGAGCCTTCTTAAAAAGCCTATCCTGCTACTGATGTTGTGTAGCTCTCGGTGACGCCGAAAAATGACTGGAAACCAAGGGAGGGCATCGAGCAGAGCCTGACGTAATAACATTAACCCGGCACCAACTGGCAGGTTGGTAGGGGTCAAGGATAGCAGGTGAAGTGGTCCAGATAAAAGATGATGATGGAAGAACGCATCTTGTGGTCAGGGAAATAGAAAAGGAGGGTCAGCAGAATGACAACTGTGAGGAAGAAAAAATCGTCAGGATTAGCAAAGGGAGGCTTAAAAAGTGACCCTGGAATATACAGAAATTGAGAGGAGGGTCTGGGGTTGCTAATTATATTTGGTTTTATATGTGTCCCTTTTGAAGCTGCTGTGAAACTAGCAGTATATCATCTAAAATACAACCAAATCTTCCTAATGCCCATCTATAAGTTAAAAAATCCCCTTCTCCGTCCATAAGTCCCCTCAAGGCTTCTTTAGAACAAATTCCTGTTCCTTTTCATTCTTTCTGAGACATGAGGTTACTACCTAAATATCACTGGATATCTAAGCTATGTTGGAAAAAGAAGAGGAGAGCATGTGCAAATACAAGTACAATCAAATGAATGAATATGTAACACCTACATATATACATACACAAGAGAAAGACATAGAGTGGCCGAGACTAAGAGACAGAGAAAGACAAAGAGATGGAGAGAGTCAGAAAGCACGAGAGACAGACAGACAGATAGAAAGCGGGAAAGACAGAGAGTGGAAGTGAAAGAAAGTGAGAGACCTACAGAGAAAGAAAGCAAGAGACACACAGAGCAAGAGAAGAGAGAGAGAGAGAGACAGGGAGAGTGAGACAGAGAACAAGACAGAGAGCCAGGGAAGGGGTTGGGGGGAGAATATCAGCAAAATAGAGAAAGAGGCAGAGTGAAACAGAGATAGATAGAAACATAGAGTGACATATGCAGAGACAGAGAGAGACCCACACTGCGAGACAAACACAGAGAAATGCAGAGAGACACACACACTCACACAGGGATGCAAAGTGACACACACTCACACAGAGATAGAGACCCGCACTCTGAGAGTGAGATACAAAGACACGTGCACACAGAGAGACTGTCTCCCTCTCCCTCTCTCTCTCTCTCTCTCACTCACACATACAGATACACACACACGCCGAAAGAAAGGCAAAAAAAGACATAAGCTAGACACAGAGAGGCATACTCAAAAAAAGAGGGGGCGCACACATAGAGACACAAATACAGAGACACCGTTGCACACAGAGACACAGGTATTGAGACCCTCAAAAAGAGAGAACATGCAAATAGAGACATACAAACAGGAACCAAGGTAGAGAGAGACTGAGAAAGGGGGCAAATATGGAAACCCAGAGAGTGCTGGATGGGAACAAGAGACACATTTGCAGCCAAATCAGGAGAAGCGAAGGGAGTAAATATGTTTGAGTCCCATGTCCAGGTTATAGTGTTATCTCATTTTAATCACCATGATAATTCTATAAAATAAGAAACATTATCCTCATCTCATTTTGCACCTTGCGGTAATCAAGTTCAGGTCCAATGTCACATACTAAATAGACAGAATTCGAACTCATTAAAATGTACATGCTATGTGGGCAGAGACTGCTGCCTGTTCTGCCTCTGCTGTACCCCATTGCCTAGGATAGTGCCTGGTGCATAAGAGATGTTCACAACACATTGGTGGAAAGAAGAAAGAAAGGGAGGAAAGGCAGGTTGAAGGAAGACAGAGAAAGAAGGAGGGAGGGGAGGAGAGAGGGAAGAAAAGAAGCCAAGAAGGAGAGGAGGGAGAAAACCAGCTCCAAAACCCCTCAAAAGCCCATGCTCTATTTTTCCAAGCCTCTCCCCATGATTTCTGTCATAGGAAGCAATCAAAACATGAGTCTCTAATTCAGTAGTTAGTGCTTAAATGTTTACACGCTCGCACACACACACACAGAGTAAGCCATTTTATGATATACAGAAAGTACTCATTTCATCTTCAGCCGTAAAATCTCATTCAAAATTTAAAAGAGAATTTGCTGAATGGGTCAGCGCTTTTAATATAGAGATCCCAAGATCTTGGATTTCAGTGGACCAGTCTCCCCCTGGCTTTCAGCGGCACGCATCAAATTGGCGTGATGATATCAGTAAAGAAGTCACATCAAGTTGAAAAAGGCTCTTGTTTCTTCAAAAGGTTCTTCTGGAGCTATTTTCCAGCAGTGTCTGGTGAACTGCCATACGCCAGGCAGTGGTTGAACTAGGGTTACCTCCTACCAAGTCACAGATTTATTCATTCATTTTCTGAAATAGGCAGCCCTCTAACAATGCCCTCCTAGAAAAAAAGGCTCTTTCTTCCAGAACATGTGCTTAATCCTACTCAGAGAATCTAAAATACACCCAGGCTGAATAGCCTCTTTATACCATATGAAATGTGAAACTCTGGAGGTTCTGTTTAAATACAGGTAATTTTTTACCAACCTTGATTTCTCAGGACACAAAGACTGTTGATCGATGGAGAGACAGAATAAAACAGAAATTCATAATGAAAACAAAGGGGCAAATCATTTCTGCCTTAAGCCCTGGGTAATTGGTTGCTTTAGGTACAAAACAAAAATCTGGTCTAATTCCTAAAGCATCACCTAAAATATCTAACAAGACATTTTAGGGATTATGATTCTTCCATCTTGATTCAATTTAACATAAGACCTCTTCTTCCTAAAACCCACTGATAATTACACATGCACACGTGTCACACCAGCATACCCCATGTAATAATAAGAATAATTACAGATTCCAACAGTTTGTTTCCTTCACAAGCACTCCAATATTATACACGGAAAAAATATCTGCAGCAAGTCAAGTGGGTATTACAGAACAGGTACAAAGTAACACTAAATGCAAACAGGATGTCAGAGAATCCTCGGGCAGAAAAGCAGACAGACCTTCTTGCACTGAAGCAGGAAAGGAATGGTCGGGGGGCGGTGGGGGCCTCTTTTGAGAAAAGACGGGAGAGTATTTAAAAGAAGAGGCCTGCAAAGCTGAGACAGTCCAGCTGCCCCTAAAAGCCTTTGTCATGTTGCCTCTCCAGCCTGAGTCTGCGCAGGCCATAGTTTTAGAGATGACAGCCGTCAGTTCAAAAAACCATTTTCAGTCATAAATAATAGCTTGAAAAGACCTCTGTGATGTCAAGTGTGACAGCAGAAAGCAACCACATTGTGGGCTTATTTCAAACTCATTTTCTAGATATCACAGGAATAGGGATTGCCATTTACAAACCACTCAGTCTCAGTAGGTGCTTTCCATCCTGGCAGCGCTTGAGAGAACTGACAGTGGAAGGAAAGCAATGCTTCAGAGCAGACATTTCAAAGTCGCCCTGCAGAGAAAGATCAGCTCCAAGAGTCTGTAAGACCGGCCTCTAACCTGAACGACTGTGTTCACTCGCCTGAAAAAAAGGCTGCGTAGATGTGAAGGGAGGTTGACCTTCCCTGGAAGCCCAGAAAAAGGGTCACCTGAGCCGTGACGACTACAATTCATCAACGCAGTGTTCTGAAAAGTGCAAGGGCCCGATGGCAAGATCATTTCTGCTGTGAGGTGGATGCAGCAACGGCCTGAATCCTTCCACGCCATGATGTGAACCTTTGATTTATCCACACTCCCTCAATGGACTCTGTCCTCCCCAGGAACTCTGACTTTCTGATTATAATTCAGCTTCCTTGCAGGTCGGGGACCAGGCAAAGATTGTGCTGGTCATGAGCACAGAAGTGTCCCAACAACTGGGTCAGGAAGACTGAGGAAGATCTAGCAATGGAAACAAGTGAAAGCTATAAACTGGCATTCTTGAGCCTGGCTTATGCGAGTCTAACCTAAAGACTTGAACTGACAAATGGGGCTCTGAACCTATCAGGCTGGAGACTAGATCTTCAATGTTGGCATAGTCACTATGATAACAAAAACCATCTTGTAAGGCCCCTTGGGAGAAGACTTAAGTCTCCTTTTCTAGAGAGCACCCAACATTGTGGTCAATCTGTTTCCATTTGAATTTCTACACTTAACTAATTAATCCTTATATGAACTCTAGATGTAATTGTTATTATACTCATTTTATAAATGAAAAACTGGGGTGAGGGCTGCTCAGAAAAGCAAGATAATTTGCTCAAGATCACAGAGTTTGTAAGACATGGAAGTAAGGTTTGAATTTTCAAGCTCCCAGACTCCAAGGGGCAAACAAATTAAGTGACTTGGCTGACGTCACATGGTGAATTCATGGAAAAGCTCGAATTAGATCCTTGATCTTTTTCATCTAAATTCACTATTTTTTTTCCATTGGGAATAAAATGATCTACTGGAAAATTCTAGTCATTAATCATTTGCTGGAAATTCTCGTATTTGCTAGTAAGCGCTCACTGCAGAGTAAAGAGTGACAAGACTGACCATTTCTGACATTGACTTTATGTGTCCAAAGCAAGGATGTCAGGAACAGACTATTAAAGGAATAGGCAATGTGAAAAATAGCAAATGAATGATAAAATAAGTAATTTTGGATGTAAATTTTAAAATGTTAAATCAATTTGGAATGTAGGAAAACCTTACTAACATACCACATTTATAGTAACAACAGTATATTACCCAAGAGGAAACAGGCATAATATTTTCAGGGTTTCTAATTTCATATGTTTATTTCTAGTGTTTTAATTTGTGATAAGTATAATATCATAAAATTGTTAATATTTTAATATGATTAAAATTCTATTTTAAAATTATCATGATATATTTAAGTGGACTTTTGCAATCAATGTAAGATTTTTATTAGTCAAAGACCAATTATTTTTCAACACTCACAAAAATTACACTAATTTTATAATGACATTGGTGGAAAACATTAGTACATTCCCTTTAAAAATAAAATCCTTCCATTTGCATTGGGATTCCCAGTTTCACATTTTTTTACTCATAACTAGATTGTGAGAATCAAAGGCCAAATTAGGAGAAGTAGGTATTGTTACCTATTTTTTATAAAGACAGGAACTATGGCTCAAAGAGGAGAAGTGACCAGCAGAAAGCCATTCAACAAGAACTTGAAACTGAGCCCATGTCTTTTGATTCCACAGCCAATGCACTCTCTGATGACTTTCTATGTAAAGCTAAATTTGTTGGGAAATTTAATAAATAAGGGATATGTGTGTTCTTAATGGAAATGACAGCATGAATGGTATAAGCAGAGAGACAGAAAAAGATGTATATTTTATATGCACCACTACCCATGAACTATAAATCAAGTACCAAAATTAGCACTTATTAAAAGCCTTTAATATATACACAGTTCTAAAACATTCCAAAATATTCATTAATTCCATTCTAATTCTATTAGCATTAGGCTGCTAATAGATATTTCTTATTTTAGTCCCTCATATTTCTATATTTGTTGTTTCTAAGCAGAAAAGGAGGTTCTGGTCCCTTGCCAACTTTTCTAATTGCTTTCATATCTAGTATGAGAATATTAAACATATTTTTGGTTTATTTAAGAAAAACCTGGTTTTAAAAAAGAGGCGATTTTTCAACCATATAATAATATGCTTCTAATGTTTGGGGAAAAGAAATAATAAAAAATGTATAAATATCTTAAAACAACTAGGCTTTAGAGATAAAATCAATTGTTTTGAGCGTTGCAGAGAAGAAAATGGCAATGAAACTAAATCAGAATATATTAATAACAATTAAAGTTCACATTAATTTAAAAATGTCATTCTTTAGAGGTTACTAAGCATGATGAGAAAAGTTTCCAAAGCTTAATGCTTTGATAAACTGCATCTTTTACAAGATGTGGAATGGGGAAAACACAACAGTAAAACACTTGAAGTTATATAGAAACTAAGAAAATGAAAACATGATAAAAGAACAAATTTTTATATATCTAGTTTCAATAGGACAAAAAGAATAAACAGCAATGCACTGAACCAGGGACAAGGTAATGCCAATGCATTTAGCCTGTGACCGTCTTCAGACTCATTCAAAACATAACTGGTAAAACAAACAAGCTCAGGAGATGTTGATCAAGTCAGCATCATTTAGCCTCCCCACTGCAATCTTATTCTCTGGTACCGCTGCACCTTCCTCATCCTCACATCTTCTCTAAATATGACAAGGGAAACTCTTAAAGCTTGAAAGAAATGATGGGCTTTCTTTGGAGAAAGCAAAGTAGGTGCACTTTCAAACTGAGGTCTTAAAAAAAATCTCACAGAACCATCATTTGATTCTTGTCATTCAACATTTTCATTTTGTTACCTTCAAAAAAGAACCCAGAAGGGGCCTGGCCCCCGTGGCGGAGTGGTTAAGTTCTCGCACTCCACTTGGGCAGCCCCGGGTTTCGCCCCTTCGGATCCTGGGCACGGACATGGCACTGCTCATCAAGCCATGGTGAGGTGGCATCCCACATGCTACAACTAGAAGGACCCAGAACTAAAACAATATATACAACTATGTACCAGGGGGCTTTGGGGAGAAAAAGGAAAAATGAAAAAAATCTTAAAAATAAAAAAAGGAACCCAGCAAACACCTAGGCATTCACTGCTGGATTATCTAAACATTACTAGGGAATAATTTAGTACAACTTGTATAGCTTTTAATGAAAAATATTTAATAAATATTTATCAAATATCCAGGTACTTTAAAATGTTTCTCTTTTCATAAAGGGAGTTGAGTAAACCCATTTTGTCAAAGTTTTAATATACTTTAACAAAAGTGTACAAAATCATAAGAATACTGTCTGGCTCCTAGTGAATTTCTTAGCTTTTAAGAAAACAGAATAAAGAAAAGGGATATGATATACAGAAAATATATATACTAAAATACATATATTAAAAAGTATAGGCTATGCCTTGAGAATGTCAAAATGTAGGTATTCCACATTGAGAGCTATAGACAAACTATATAGCCTAAATGATAAACCATAATATTAACTTGAAAAATAGTATCATACATGTGTATGATAACACAGGTCTTTGCTTTGTTAATTAGGTCCCAACCTCTGTACGCTTTGGGCTCCAGAATCCTATGTCCAGCTGCTTATTTTACTTCTTCACCTG
This sequence comes from Equus caballus, assembly GCF_041296265.1. NCBI lineage: Eukaryota > Metazoa > Chordata > Mammalia > Perissodactyla > Equidae > Equus > Equus caballus. The sequence continues at coordinate 61,579,286 of NC_091697.1, forward strand.
GATGCCTAATTAACGCACCAAACTTAACAAGTCCTAAAGAAATTTAATTTTCATTCTTCAAATCTCAGTTTTCCTTATCTCTGCAAATGCTTCACAATTTTACCTAGATGTTTGAACCAAAAACCTGTGACTCATCCTTGATTCTATCTGATCCTTTACTCCCTATCCCTCAGTTAGTAAGGCTTATTATCTTTGCTTCAAAATAGATCCCAAACTGGTATCGTTTTTCCAGTTTGTCTTCATCTTTTTCCAAATGCTTTGATGGGAACAAAATCCAAACTTCTCCTCCATGGTCTACTGAGCCGTACAAGATCTGGCCAATGGATGGCCCAGCCACACTCTCCTTCTCTTCAAACATTCAGGCTGTGTCCTCTATGGGCTTCTTCATTTTCAGGTTATTCTGTTGCAACTGCAATCCCCTCAGCTTTTCCACGGCTGGATCCCACTTGTATCAGTTCCTCAGCTCATAAGTCACCATTTCAGGGAAGTCTTCCCTGACCACTCAGTCTAATTAGCAACGTCCCACTCACCACCCCTCACTCTCCATCACCTCAATCTGTTTTGTTTCTTCATAGTACTAGTCATTGCCTGTAATTACTTTTCTTCATGTGTTTGCTGGTTTATTTTCTCTCTCTCTAAACTAGAGTGTAAGTTCCATAGAAAAAAAGTCTTGTTTATCTTGTGTGTCCCTGTATACCCAAATCTACAATATCACTTGAATGAATAAATGAGTGAATGAATGAGTGACGTATAAGATCCTATCCCCAGATATATCCCTTGGTACAGCTAATTATCAAGTGCCCTAGGCAGAGTTATTTAAACAAAATAAACTGTGCAGCAGGAGTCCCCCAGAGGATCAGTGACATCTAGAGTTCCGCTACATTCCTCCTCTATCAGCATTAAATGCAGCATTAACATGAGAAGAATACAGAGCTAGACCCAATCAGAATGAAAGACAACTTGGAAGACTGGAAAGTGAGGAAGAGCTTCTGGGAAGAGATTAATGACCCCATCCCTCTGCGACTGAAAGGAGCCAGAACTTCCACTTTTTTTAAGGATAGTGCTGTTGCCAGCAGTTTGAGGCACATCCAAAGTTTACGCCAAAGGAACTTTTGTAACTGGAGTTTTGCGAAAGAGAAAAAGACTGGGTTGGGTGGGGTGTCGATAAATGCTTCGAGTCAGGGAAAAAGCCAACCCTAGAGCGTTTTTATGCAACCACATGTAAGCACTCAACACAAACTGAAACTTTTGCCTGCAGGTAAATCTGCACCAAGTCTGCATACATTTAGAGAATATGTGGTTTTGCTTTCACTTAAGGATTTATTTTAAATAAATGTCTATGGGGCTTCAAACCATGGCTTATGAGACATTCAATTTTAATTCTTTAGGGTGTGGACCACATCACTTGTTCACTCTCTGGCCCTACCTGAATCCACTGCTGTGCTGGCTGCACAGCAGCCACTGCCCGTTTCTTTCAGCAGTTCACTGAAAGGAATGAATATTGAACAGCAAAAAAGCAACATCTCCTTGAAGGGATAAGATGTCATAACAGAATGACTTTCTCCGTTTCCTAGTCTTTAATGCCAAGAGCTGCTTGAACTCATTCTGTGTGAAGGGGATTAGGTAATACAATGCATGTCTGCTCAAAAAAATTATTAAGTTTTCCTTTGGGAAAAACTGTATTTATTTCCCTCTCTCTTCCTCAATTTGCCTTCAGGCAAGTGCTTAGAGATTATTTCACAAACACTATCTTTTCTTCAAAGAGCTTTAGTTAAGTATTAAAATATTTAATTAACTAAAAGCAATCAGCAACTCTGCTTTCAATTCTCAGCGCTCTCAAATTCTTTGCAGCTATAGTATTTTCCCAAAATTAGTGCATTACAAATTGAGAGGTGAAAAGGATATTTCACTTTACAAAAAGAAAATTCAAAGGGAAACATCTTGAGAAAAGATTTGTAGCAAATATGACAAACTATTAATACCTTTATTATATGAAATGATAGCTCAAATGGATAAGATAAAACATGTGCCAAATAAATAAATGAGTAAAAGACTCAGGAGAGACATTTTAAAAAGGAAATACAGCTAAAAAAGTATCCCACCTTGCCAGTACTCTTAACAAAGAAATTTAAAAAAGTTTTTTTTCTGGTCTATAAAATTATATGTAAAATTACATAATCCTTTTCCCATTTTTCTTTTTTAAAAAACAAGACTTTCTTTGTTCAAACACAATATTATTAAGAAGCCCAAGCAAATGGGTTTCATCCACCATATCTGGAAGGGTGGGCCATGAAGACTGGCTTATTCCCGAGTTCTTCATCCTTTAGGGAATTTTCAGGAAGCTTGAAGGAGCATCTAGTTCTCCATGAAGCACAACTGAAAGGCCAGTATTTTTAATACCACCCGGGACTGATAAGAGACTGTGCAATAGGCACACTCTCACATTGCTGATGAGATTCTAAGCAGGCCAATCACTCTGAACAGCAATTTGGAAATATGCCATGAAAATCACCAAAACATCCATGTCCTTTGACTACTTCACTTGTGAGACCCTATACTGTGGCTTTATTGCATGAAGATACTAATTGCAGCATTATTTCAGACGGTAAAACTTTAGAAAAAAAAAATGTATGTCTTCAACCATTCAATAAATACTTACTGAGCAAATGACCTTGAAAAGCTAACGTTGCTGTTAAAGGATGAGAGGCAATAGGAATGGCTGGGGTCACAGTTTAGAAAGGCCGTGAAGAAGGTAGCGCCTACTACGTGCTTTACTGAAGGTGCTTTTATCTTATTGGAGGGCGTTAATTCCTTAAATTAACGTAGTCCAGTTAGCACACTACCAAAGAATACAATGAAAACCAGAAGAGAAAATATGTCAAGTCGTGGCATTATAATTGTTCTACAGGGATGCTTCAGGTAAGACCACAATCCGACACTGGCGAAGTCTCCCTAAGAGAATAAAGGTCAAAAACCTAAAACATTTCTCTGGGATGCCCTGTCTTAGCCATGGATCTAGGGAAAATATAGTAATTTGAAGCACTCCTGACCAAAAAAAGAGTAAGCCTGGCTTCTGCCACAAAGAAGTGGGTCTTCTTCCACAAGAAGTGCCACAAGGAAAGAGGTCTCTCCATCACAAACTCCAAGCTTAAAACGAATAAAAGCATTTTGTAAATATGATCATCCAGTTTCACATTCTTTTCTGTGTTTATCTCCTTTGTGCAATCCCATGTCTTTAATAAAGTCTTATTTAAATGCCTCCAACCTAGTCTCAGCTGTGCTCTGTGTAAAGGAAGGATTACATGTCCAAATTGTAGCCAACCAGAGAAGATATCCCAGCCCACCATCCATACCTTAAGCTGGTGTGACGATGGCAAAGGTGATGAGTGAGAGATGCCCTAGCCTAGGAAAGTGTTTCTCAAAGATCAAGGGCAGGCCACCAGGCTCTGCTGCCCCGCCTCACAGAGGGAGGCGTTCTCTATTGCCATTCTTCAAAGGGCTGATGTTGACTTGATTACAGAAAGAGTCACTTCTTTGTAGCCTCAAGAATGTTTAGAAAATCAGACATTGAAAAAATAAGCATCTTGAGATACAAATGAAACTGGGAAAAGGAAAATAACTTGTGAGAGCAAAAAAGTAAACAAACTAATAAAAAACAAACGTCAGGCCCTTGCAACTCTCTCTGCTTGCCTGTTTTCAGAAGGGGGCAATTTATCACAAGTATGTGGAAATGATTGCTTCAGGTGGGGAGACAAATCAAATCAAAGCAACCCCCCCCCCAAAATATTCTAATGTAATCACTAATTCAAAAGAAAATGATAGAAAAACAAGTATAATGAATGTCATTAGTTTTGGGGTTTTTTTTAAAGAACAGGATTTAAAAAAATTATCTAATTCAACCTTGGAATAATTGCTTTCTGTAAACACAGCAGGCATCTAATTTCATAAGTGGATGCACGCTATGTTTACAGAAATTTTAATCATTTAAACATGACGTGGACTGGATTGAGGGTCTGTCCTATCCTGCCACAATATAAAACACATTAGTCCATTCCTGGATTTCTCTGACTTGTTTTATATTCATTTTATCTTGAGGTATTGCATACATCTTTGTAAGGCAGCTAAACTATGTTCTGACAGAAGGTGGAGAATAAACAAGCAAAAAATCCTTTTCCCTCAATGCTTTTTCATTCTGAAATTACTCTTCCTCTCTGAGGATTACTCTTACCTTGGGTTGTTTGCAAAGGTAGCGACAAAGTTCTCCAATATACTGAAACACAGTCACGTTATGCTTTCTGCAGTCGTTCCAAAACTGGCTTGCTGAGAATTTCTTCTTTAACACACAAGTAGCACCTATGAGAAAAGGCAAAAAGAGGCACTAGGGAAACAATTCAAGGGCAGAATTAACATAAAATACAAATGATGTTGCACTTTTGCTCACTTTCAAGGCTTTTATAATCCATCAGAGGCCATTTATATCAAGCTCATTTGCAAACATTAATCATACAGTCCCAAAAATCTTTTAAAAATATTCATGTTGTAATTCTATATTTTGACAGTGTATATACCTTTTGCAATACATGGGATGAAAGAATCAGTCAAAATAAGTAGGAGAGGGGTCAACTCCGTGGCCTAGTGGTTAAGTGTGGCACACTCCACTTCAGTGCCCTGGGTTCACAAGTTCAGATCCCTGGCAAGGACCTATACCACTCGTCAGCCATGCTGTGGTGACAACCCACATATAAAATAGAGGAAGACTGATATGGATGTTAGCTCAGGGCTAATCTTCCTCAGCAAAAAAAAAATGGAAGCAAGTTACAAGTATCAGAACGTGACTTCAAAGAGACCAAGAATATTAACTTACTTTTGACCTTAACCTTAAAGCAGTCTCAAAATAGCTTGAAGTCAAGAGTTAGTAAGATAGAGTTGGTAAGACAACACTAAGAAAAAAGTTCATTGATGACTACAGAACCTCATTTTAACAATATATGTCACATGAATATTTTCCAAGGAAAATGCTAATGTCTCAACCCTCATCTTTATTTATTGTGGACATTGATCATATTCTAAATATACTATTCTTTAAAATTACTTTATAGTATTTTAGACACACACAAATAGTATTGAAAGATTTCTATTTATATATTATTTCAGGGCTAGCTAGTAACAGACAGAACCTCAGCCTGTTGCCGAATGGAATCTACTGAACTACAAGCTTTACCAACTGACTTATTGGGTGCAAACAAGGTACACTGTTTGCAAAGATAGCCTCAATAATTCCTTCTATGCACTTACCTTTGCAATGTGAATTTGCCATTCCTCCCTTCAAGAGATGGGGTCTATTTCCCTGTCCCTCAAATCTTGAATCTGGACTGGCTTGTGATTCACTTTGATCAACAAAATGCAGGTGAAATGATCTGCACAACTTCCGAGACTAAGCCTTAAGAGCTATGCAGCTTCCAAATTCACCCTGTTGGAAGGCTCCAACCACCACTTAAGGAGGCGAAGGTAGATCACTAAAGAAGGAGCAATCACATGGGAGGGAAGCCCAGGCAACAGCCAGCTCCACCCACATGGCAGAATTCCTAAGGCACTGCTCTTTCTACTTCAGGAATACATGGAGTATATCATGCAATTATGCCCTTTTAATAAATATGATGTTATAATTATATAATAAGCACACAGTCACCCTGATTTCTGATAGCATTTCAAACTTTAACAGACACAAGTTCTAATTATTAGGCATTTTGAAAACTTACCAAACAGAAAGTTAAAACTTACCTAATTCAATACATCCACCAATTCCCAGGAGAGATCCTGAACTGTGGTACAGAGGAAGGGGTATATAAACGATGTCATCAGCAGTACAACCAAAAGCCCACAATGCAGCAGAACCCTTTAAAGCCTGCAGCTGACTAATCACAGCTGCTTTTGGTAGACCTGGAAGAAAACAAGGAAAAAATCTATATGTAATAGAAAGCAAGTCTGTGCTGGTATCAACTACAACAGCAATTGAGACAAAATACATCAAAGAGTTCTAGATGCTTTATAAAAGGGGCCATGCAGGGGCTGGCCCGGTGGTGTAGTGGTTAAGTTTGCATGCTCTACTTTGGTGGCCAGGGGTTCGCCAGTTCAGATCCCAAGTGCAGACATACACACTGCTCATCAAACCATGCTGTGGTGGTGCCCCACACACAACATAGAGGAAGACGGGCACAGATGTTAGCTCAGTGCCAACGTCCCTCACCAAGAAAAAAAAGTGGGGGGGCCTTGCAAATGTGTGTTACTGCTTTAATTAATTTCTATCACCTTAGATCTACCCAGAAGGATCAAAACCATAAAATTACATTTGAGACACTGTAAGCTTCAAAGAGCCATATCAGCTACAAGAATGCCAAAAATGCCAAAAATCTGAAAGCATACACCCAAAACGAGGCAAAATATAAATCTAAATTATACTTAAAGTAGAAATTTTCTAGTGAACAATGCCAATTCCAAATAAGAGTCTGTCTCAATTATGAGCCAATGATTTCGTTATGTTTAATATGTTCTGGAAAAAGATCATTAGAGAATATCAGATTCCATGATCCATGATGTTGAAATAGTTCTATACTTTCATGATACAAAGGTAAATAGTTTTCTTTTTTTCTCCCAGTCTCCTTCTATGTACAATGGGTTTCTTGTAAAAAATTGTGGTTGTGATTAGTGTATAAAAAGTTTTACATACTGCTTTTGTTACGTGATATTTTTAGCCTATTTTCCATATTGTTATATCTTCTGTATTATGTCAGCATAATAAATTCATCTAGTTAATATGTAATATAATATGAAATTGCCATATCTATGGTTGAACATCAGTAATTTTATATGTCAACCTATATTTCCTTACCAAGGAACACAGCTTGTTTTCACAGCGATAAGTATCATCTCTTGAATTAATGTGTTAGATTAAACTGTATTATAGTCATAGGCCGTCCGTCAGTTCAGAGTCCTAATATTTTTAGAATGTCTTGATGTAAAGGGCCCCATCCCAAATCTAACTCATCAATAAAGTTCCTTTGCTTCATAAAGCGCAGTGTAACAAGGAGTATCCATAGTTTTCCCAGAGGCAAGCAGAGACCAGTGGCAGAGAAGCCACAGGAAGCATGCAAATGGCAGGATCAGGAGTGAAGAGGAGCAGACAGCAAAGCTTTAAGCGTGGTCCTTGACTGCACTGCACGGACTTACACAGGCCTGCTTAGCCATTTGTCAAAGGAGAGTTACTAACTTCAGTGGCTCTGCAAACTTATTCTGCACCTGATTTGACTTTATTTCCCAATTCTAGAAATTGAGTTCTAAACTTGACAACGTGTTTCCCAGAGCGAAGTACTTCCTTGCTGTTGTCTAATTGTCCAAGACTAGAGTCTAACATTCAAATACATTCTCATGTCTGATGTCCCAATTTTTATAGCCAAAATTTCCTACTGCCTACTATGTGCTTCTCTGGGTGTGCCCTGGCCACATGTAATGCCCTGTGGCTGGTATTTCTTCCTGGATCTCCTTGCCACTGATCATTTACCTGTCTTGACTCAGCCTCCTTGATATGATGCTCTATCTTCTAACTGACACTTGACCCAAACTTGCTGCTGTTTTTATCTCCCAACATATATCCCACTCAGACAACGAGATCTATGTATTCTGTACAAACTAAACCCCAATTTGCTCTTGTAGGCCTTCTCTGGTGTCACAATATATTCTGTGGTCTGTAGTGACCAGAACTACTTAACACACTGCACGGTCAGCTGGGGCACTGTCTTACTCAGAATAGGACATCAATCTTTCCCTTATGAAAGCCAAAGTTTTCATAGGGTTTCTGGTTACAGCAGCACATGGAGCTATGAACCATGGTCTACAGTGACTTCTGGACACTCTTACTAGGCTAAGCCTCAAGTCCACCTGTGGCTACATCTGCTTTGACATTTTCTGACAGGCACTGTACTCCATTTCTGCTAACTGGACGAGACTTGATCTCATATGCAAGTTGGCATTATCTTACCTATTATCCTAACTAAAATTCAGTTATTAATTTTTTCAAAAGAAATCTCTGCAGCTCTTCCCAATAGCTTGGCATCTCACGAACTGAAAGAGATTCTTGTCATCCACATGCATAGAGAATCTCTCCAAATTTTCTAGTCAGAGCCATGTACAAAGATTTTGAGTGAGACTAACTCCAGGCTTGATTCTAAATAATGCAATGCCTTTCTCTTCTTCATCCAGAGGACCAAATATTTATGTTTTATGCTTCCAAGAAGTTCTCACCTATGGCTCTTCAGTCATCATATTTCCTACTTCCCACACTGTTCGTGATCTCATGGCAGCCCAGCTTTAAAAAAAAATAACTTTTCATTTGGAGGTGTGTCAAAAAATGAAGGATGATTTTATCTAGTTATTTTCCACCTGTACGCTTATGTTACTCCTTCAAAGCACTTTAGTAAACTAATTAGCCATGCCTTCCTTCCTAATTTGGTTAGCTTTAAGTGAATAATGATCTCATTAATTTATTATAAACTATCCAAGGTACACAGTTAAATTTTTTGATAAAGGAGACAACAGATATGAGCTTGTCCAACAAATGAAAGTGATCAAAGGTCGATGGAGTTTAAAGTTTGAAAGAAGGAAAAAACCAGGAAAATAAACGAAATTTGTTAAAACTGCATTTTAGAGTCCCTTCTTAAAAGAATTAGAAAGAGAGGATGGCCCTATGGCCTAGTAGTTAAGTTTGGTGCACTCTGCATCAGTGGCCTGGGTTCACAGGTTTGGATCCTAGGCACAGATCTACACCACTTGTCAGCCATGCTGTGGTAGCAACGCACATATAAAATAGTAGAAGATAGGCACAGATCTTAGCTCAGGGCTAATCTTCTCAAGCGAAAAAAGAGGAAGATTGGCACAGATGTTAGCTCAGAGCTAATCTTCCTCAGCAAAAAAAGAAAAAAAAGAGAAAGCACATTAACATATTAAAGCCCTTGAGAAGCCCAGCAGTATAGAAACCTAGGCATTTTTATTAATGGTGTTTCCCAAACTTATGTGGTCACTAAAGCCCTTTTTCAACTTTTATTTCATTTCTTTGAAGACATGAAGGGATATGCTGTAACACACATTTTGAGAAATGCTCCCTTAGATTGTCTCTAAAGTCCTTTGCTCTTCTAATGTTCTATGAATTCCTGGCATTGAAACTCTTCTAATATCCCTAGATGTGAGTAGACCATTGGGATGAAGTCTAAAGCATAAAGGTGGGAATGAGACAATGTCCAATGAATTAGGGATTAGGAGAAAGAGGTGATGTCAAGAGACAACCAATGCAAAGGCAGGGATAAATAATTTGGGAAATTCAAGGATAATTTTGGCAAAAAGAAAAAATCCATAAGGTTAAGGAGAGGGAGAGACAAAAAGAGAGATTTAGATGGTGACAGCAACAGGCTCCCAGGTGCAGCACAGCAGGCAGTTAACCTTGTTTTCCTCCTCCCACTACCTTATAGGAGTGGTTGAATGCATGGCTGCTCTGTCCAGGCTTAAACAGCCTTTTCCAGAGAGTCTTAAGGCTACTTGACCAAGTCCAATGAGCCATAACAGGACTAGAAGTAGACTGAACAGATACCTAGACCCTCAAGACAAAAAGAATGGACTCAGAAATGACAGCAACAAAATTTTAGAAAAGCAGATGGACAACCGAGGTGACTTATGCAGCAGACCCAAGAAGCTGAAACCTAAGGTGAAGCCTTGAAGAAAGCTGATTTGTGCCCACAGAACCCCTGAAAGGCACAGAAATTTGATTACCAGGTATCTCATAGGATGACAAGGATGGAACTATAATCACGGAGCTTTATGGAAGTTCTGATTAAGAAGTAACTACATCAAGATCATAGATAAGGGAATCTATATAACTCTCACTCTTTGCTCATCTAGATATCACATAATCTCGTAGGTCAAAGAGACATGAATGGTACAAAAACTGACTTCAATCCTTTTCTTACTCAGAGATGCTTTAAGTTCATTCTTAGGTACAGGAATACAATATTTTGGTGACATTGGGCAAACAGGATTGGGCAGTAGTAAGAAGGGCTAGGAAATGTTCACTATCATCAAAAAGGCTCCCTTATAACCTGTTGAAAGGCCTCTGAGCAGACTCTACTTCAATCATTTAACTTTTCAAAGACTCATTTCTGTGTATCACGTCCTAACTTGCACCAACACCTTCATTATTAACATTGTAAGATGATTTTGTGGGTGAGAATCAAGTGATTTCTATATTAGGTGGCAGACCAATATAAATTCTCATATTTATTACCATTATAATCACTTAATTCAGCTCTGGGTTTTGAGTTGCAAAACATCAGTTTTTATTACTGAGAAAGAAAGAGAGAGATGTCTTTTATTAAAAATGTCAATTAAAGATTTAATGAGCCTCAGTGTGATTTTGTTACATTCTTCAATAGCTTTATATTCATAAAGCAACACATCTACTGCATGCCCAATTCTGAATGATGCTGTGCTCTGCCATCTACAAGACCCCACATTGCTCAGGACTGTAAGCTAAAAGGAGATGATATTTGCATAACTTTCCCTATGTAAGATCATTCACAAACCAATTTTGGAAGAATGCCAACAAATGCTTTTGGTATTTGTTTTAAAATGCAAAAAATAAAGTAAAACAAAACTACAGCCCCAGATTGCTTCTTCCACACTGGTAGAAGATCTGAGGTTTATTTTCTGTAAAAGATGAGCCTCTGGAAACACCAGGAAGAAGAGAGATTGAATAAATAGGGGGAATAAGAGAAAGTCTGCATACTCCTCCAGCTCCCTTTTAACATTTTAGTCTTACCCTTCAAGCTCCTTGTCTGAGGAATCCAAATAGCCCACAGGTAAAAACTGAAAGACACTGACAGTCATGAATCCCTAAACACAACCTCCTGGACACTGAAACCAACCAGTCCACAAGTCCCACTCAGGCACACAGAGCTTCTAGTCAGGATTTGGTTTGTTTTTGCTGTGTTTTCATGTCTGCACTTCAAATATAAACTGACTGCCAAAGGTCACCAGATACTTGAGGAAATCCTCTAGGAAAAAAGACAAGAGACCAATATAAACCAAAAGAGAAAGGATGTTGGAGAAAATATAGACAAGATAGAAGAAATTTTCAAAAAATTATCATTAATATTCTGAGAGAAATGAGACAAGAAAGTATCAATAATACAAAAATAACATCTTACAAAAAGAGGAATATTCAGAGAACAAAAAGGTTAGAAGATAAATCTCCTCAAAAGTTAATCAAAAGGTAAATGAAGGGGCTGACCCCATGGCACGTAGAGGTTGGGTTTGGCACACTTCACTTTGGCGGCCCGGGTTCATGGGTTCAGATCCTGAGCGTGGATGTGCACCACTTGTCAACCATGCTGTGGCAGTGACCCACATATAAAGTGGAGGAAGACTGGCATGGATGTTTGCTCAAGGCTAATCTTCCTCAGCAGAAAAAAAGATAAAAGAAGGAAAGTGGAATAGGAAAGATTAGAAGCTTAATAATTCAGTCCAGGAGGGCTAACCTTCAAAAAGTTAGAGTTCCACAGATAAAAGAATGAACAAACAAGTGTAATAGAAAGATGGAATGGGCAGAAAGAACATAAATAAAGAAGAGGATGTAGAAAACAATTTCTTTTAATTTTCCAGTACCTAAAATTGCACAATATGAATTTCTAGACTGAAAAGGCCTATAAATTTCCCAGAAAAATGGATAAATAAGACCAGTCTCAATAAAAGTCATCATGATGTTATAGACTACTGAAGACTCATAGAAGGTTCTAAAAATCCCCAAAAAACATAGAGAGAAAAACAACACCAGGTTGCACATAAAGGATAAGAAATCAGAAAGAAAAAGACTTCTCAATATGGATAGTGGAAGTCAGAAGATAATACAGCAATGCCTTCAAACCTCTGCATAAAATAATTTCTAACCCAGAATCCTATACAAACAACTGTAAGGGTAGAAAAAGACATTTTCAGATATGTAAAGACTTAAAAAAACTCACCTCCCAAATTCTCTTTTATCAGACAGCTATTAAAAGCAGTGCTGAGATAAAATGAAAAGTAAACCAAGGAAACTAATTTAGGAGCTAGGAATCAGGGGATCAGAACAAAAAAAAAAGTTGAAGGGAATTCCCAGGAAATGGTGAAGAATGAACCCAGGACAGTAGAACAACTGGTCAAGACTGAAATAACGGGGAGGAAGACTCTGGAAAAGAGGTGGCCAAGAACATGGGCTTGACAGAATACAGACTATCTTTTCAACGTCAAAAGTGAGTTACCTTCTTTACAAAGGGGTGGATATGAATCAGTTATAGGTGTATAGAAAACTAAGCAAGGAAACAAACAAAAACAATGATTAATTCCAGGTTGGAGGTATTTTTACATGAAAGGAAATAAATATAATTTAGTTATACTATTGAGCTCAGCTAGCAACAGTGTTTACTAAGTTATGATGCTGACACCAATCAAGCCAATCAAGCTGGGGAGAGAAAGTGTCTGCATCAGAGAGAAAGAAATGAGTGGAGAGAGAGAGTGATGATAAAAGAAGACAAAATCATCTTCCATCAGGGGAAATCAGCAGATACTTTTTAAAGATTTTATTTTTTCCTTTTTCTCCCCAAAGCCCCCCAGTACATAGTTGTATCTTCTTCATTGTGGGTCCTTCTAGTTGTGGCATGTGGGACACTGCCTCAGCGTGGTTTGATGAGCAGTGCCATGTCCGCGCCCAGGATTCGAACCAATGAAACACTGGGCCGCCTGCAGCGGAGCGCGCGAACTTAACCACTCGGCCACGGGGCCAGCCCCAGCAGATACTTTTTAGTAAGTAGCTGTTAAGTATCTAGGAGGATACTCATTCTATTAAGAAACATGGAAGTGATTATAAAAAGAAAGATCTAAAAATACTGAATGTTGATGGTTTGGGGAAGGAGAAATAGGAGGGTCAGCAGGATACTTTTCTCTCAAATTTCTAAAACTATTAGAATTTTTCATCTCTGTGCAGTATAATTTTAATACCAATAAATATCAAATGAAAAAAATTAGTAGTGCTTTTGCTTTCAGCCTGTTGTACAAATGTATGAAACACTCTGGTTTAAGCTTGAAGAACAAAAGCCGTTAATGGTCTGCTCCAGCTTGTTCTCTCCAAGCTGCGGAGATGGGTGGCCAGGAGGGGGGAGTAGTGAAGATTGTTTTGAATGCCAGAGTCATGTTCTATTTTTCATAAGAAAACAGCCATAAAGTCAACTTGGTTAAGTACCTTCTGTTGAAAGTTTTCGAAGCACATCATTTCTAAAATTTTACAGTCTCTTTCAAAGTCTGAAGTCAGACTGAATTTTTGTTGACAACTTGATACATATTAGCATTTTCCAACTCACTTATCAAAACGCTATGCTACATGTAAGTCAAAGATATAGTCTATGGAGCCAGCCCAGGGGCACAGAGCTTAAGTTCGCACACTCCGCAACAGTGGCCCTGAGGTTCGCAGGTTTGGATCCCGGGCGTGGACCTATACACCCTGTATCAAGCCATTCTGTAGCAGGCGTCCCACATATAAAATAGAGGAAGATGGGCACAGATGTTAGCTCAAGGCCAATCTTCCTCAGCAAAAAGAGGACAATTGGCAGCAGATGTTAGCTCAGGGCTAATCTTCCTCAAAAAAAAAAGTCTACTCTCCAGTCTAAAAGAGATCACTGTAAGACTCCAAATAGTAAAAAAGAAAAAACAGTAAGAAAACTTTACTTATATAGTAGTAGTTTTGCTTACAATACTACCTGTGCACAGGAAATTAGTAATAGAATATTTTTAATGTCTAATTCAAACTCTTAGTCATCTTCAAACTAATTACCAAAGCTTATTTAGCCTACCATAAATACCATTCAGTTTTTCCTAAGAATCAATTAAGTTTAACATTTCTTTTGAATTTTCAGGCAGTTTCATTATTCTTCGTGCATGTGTATTTTTGTTGCTTACCTAAGAAAAGGAAAGTTTAGTTACTTGATTCTATTTGGTACCTTCTCCCAAACCTGCAATGCCTTCAAGACCCTGTTTGTCACATGTTTCACACTCTGAGCAAGTGGGCTGGGTCAAGGTCTTCAAACATTCCAGTGCCCTTTCTATCACCAAACTTGAAGAAAATCTTTTCCAAGTGAGACAATGGCCAAGTGAACCCATGAGCACTGTGGGCTGGGTTAAAGTCTTCAGACATTCCAGTGCCCTTTGTATCACCAAATTTGAAGAAAATCTTTTCCAAATGAGACAGTGGCCCAGTGCACATTGACTTGCCAAGTTAAAGCAATTAACTTTTTCATCTAAGTTTCAGAATTCCAAGATCTAAGTAACTCAGGTTTACTTGGATGCAAGCTTTCTCAGGTGTTTGGTGACTCTGCATGGCAGAAAGTTCCCCAACACTGTTGTTTTGTAAATATGTTGCAAGCTTTTTAAGTCTTAAGAAGACATGGATCATACCTGTGGTTCCAGAAGTAAAAATGTAAAGATAAGGAGATTTGAGGCTTGAGGCAACATGGTGGCTGCGTGGCACTGGCCTGTCAGATGCTGTGCTCAGTTTGTCTTTGAGTGAAAGTACACCTTGTGGGACAGAATCTTTCATGCCCCAAACACTGATATCTTCTGGGAGGCTTGGAAGGATTTCGTCTATAGTTCCAAGCAAATCTAAAAAACAAAGGATTAGGAATAGGTAAACAAAACATGAATCTCAAACCATTCACCTGTGTTCTCTTTTGTTGTTGGAATAGGGATAAAATCTAAATACAATGCTGATTTCCTTTTCATGTTGGACGAGTAAGTCACAACCATTTTATGATTCTGTTTTAACAGGACCAACTGAAAGGGACATCTGGTTACCACCTGATTTAATCAATGCAAATAGATAAATTCTAATTGAATTTTGGAGACTCCATTATCCAGATTATGTTTTTTCCCAATTTTTAAATAAAACTCCATTTTTATGCTCTGTTTTAAATCTAAATTCAGGATACTGAACTAAACGTTTTCCTTGAAATACAACTCAGTAGCTCATTATTCGAAAAAGCCATCTGTTTTTCACTATTGTGATGGTGACATTATAGTTTAACTATAATTTAGTACATTAAGGAGAATCCCCTGACCACTCTGGAATCATAAGATCATTATGGCTTAGAGACCACTTCAGAGCCAAAAGTTAAGTGGGGAGATTTATGGATGTCCTTTTCCCTTGATCAGAATAATTAAAGGTAAAAGTTTTTGAAAGGAAAAGGAGAAAAAGAATGCCTTCCAGAAATGGCAATAAGATCCACAGTGCAGAGCAGGGTACAACAATAGCAGGTGAGAGTGGACTGATGAGAGCAGGACCTCTGCCAGCAGCACTGGGATGCAAGGCCCAGCTAGAACTGTAACTGAAGTCAAGGGATTCCCTCTCTTGGTGGGTGTGGAGCCAAAAAGCACAACCAAGGCTGAAGTGGGTGAAGAACAGGTTTATTGCTCACACAAGCAATAGAGAACACTGAGGATAGCTCCCAAAGCAGTCTCTCCCCTAACTGAGCGCCAGTGGAGACTTTATACACAAGAGTGAAGAGGATCTGTTACAACTGTGTAACAGCTGTGCTCAGTCAGGGCACATGTGCAGCAGGTAAGCAGGCCATTGCATAACGAGTTCAATGTAACCTGCCATTACATAACAAGTCCATGCTAACTTTTGGACACTTGGAACCGGAGCAATTTGCCGGAATCTTGCTGTACCAGTGTAAGTTTCACTGCAGGATGGCAACATCTGCAAAAACCAGGACGTGGACTTCTGAAAAACAGAACATTTAGCTTCTCCTTATCTGGAAAACATTGACAGCCCACGTTAGTTGCCGATGAGATTCTTGGTAATCCTTTCCTTGCCTGGTTCCAGGTCACAGAACGAATGTCAGGCAAAAAAGAAGGCAGGGGAATAAAAAAGCCTGAAACATTGGTGTCCTCAGGCCTGAAGAACTTAGGGGTCCTCACAAGACCAAGGGTCTGGGTGGAGATTCAGGCTTTAGAAAGTGAAAGGGAGACTTCTCTCAGGACGCATCTACTGTCCAGATAGCAAAAGGGCAACTGGAGGTGAGACGAAACAGAGTTAATCTGGGAGGTTGAACTAGACCTTCTTAATTTGGTCATCAATGTAGGAGAAAATGTCATTTGAGTAGTGGTAGAGAAAAACAGAGAGCAAAGGGGGGTGTGGGTCCTTGAGGAGGAGATATTAAGTATTAAGGTATCTGGCACTCTATGGGATGCCAAAGGAGCAGAGCATCATCACTCCTGAGGAGTCTTTTGTATAAATGAGTGAGGCATCTTTTTTTTTGTTTCTTCCAGAGTACAGAGATAAACAGTTACTTACATTCTTTCCGTTCTTTTAAAATTTAACATTCCTTTACTTTAACGTGGATCTCTAACAGTAAGGTCAACTTTTATACTCTACATGCATGTCCCAGTTGTATTTTCATATTCCTATAATATGTCCTACTTTTCTAAGATTTCAGGGACTTCTGAGTGCTATGTTATTATCTTAAAATCTATATTAACATCCTTGGGGATATTAAGCAATAATACCCCTCTGGCTTTTTAGAGATAATGGAAGGAATACCCAAGATTACCAGCAACCCTGAAGCTAGGAAGAGGCAAGGAAGGATTCTTTCTTAGATGCTTCAGAGGGAGCATGGCCCTGCAGACATTTTTATTTTGGACTTTCAGCCCCCAGAACTGTGAGAGAATAAATTTCCGTTGTTTTAAGCTACCCATATTGTGACTTTATTATAGCAGCCCTAGGAAGTGAATACAACAGAGTCACAAGTTGGCGGACAGTAGAATTGTTACTCTAACCCAAATCTAATTAACTCTAAAATCTATACATTACCTTATAAAAAATGTTATTAAATGTAGAATATACCCTGGTCAGAATGCTCAAGCACATGTAAATATAGACATTTCCATCTAAACAATTATATTTTTTTCTAATTTTTTAACAAAACTTTAAAAATAATCACAAGATATATTCTGCTTTGAAGCTAAATTCAGGGCAGTGCATTAAACATTTCCCTGGAAATGTAAATCAGTGTCTGGTTACCTCAAAAAGCCATCTGTCAGCCACTGTTTAGTTCTACTAAATACAATACGTTTGAGAAAAACTCATGATTTACTTCCTCAAAATCTATAACCCAGACTGATCACAAAGAAGCAGCTAGAGAAATATGTCAAACGGGACTAGGCAGCTGACAAATAAAACCTGCAAGGAAACTAAGGAAACACAAACAATGATGAGGAGTTGATAAGTTGGTGTTGGGGAGGCAGATTGGGACTTGAAATTTTTTGAATTAATTTTTATTTTTGTAAAAAATCCAAATAAAGTAAACGTCCAGAGGAAATATCTAGTTCCACTGAGCATACACAGCATGCTGCTGTGTACAGATTGCTCTGGTTAAGAAGGAGAAGTGAAAAATCACAAGGAATGCTGGGGGAAGGACGAGTCAGAAACAGATGAACATGCAGAACAAGCAAATGATCTAGATTTTCTATTTTCTTTTAAATTTTTAGTACCGGATTTTGTTGTAAGGACTCTGTCTGGCATTTCGAATGTATAAGTACAAGTCTCTGAACTGACTCCATTTCATTACCTTAATTTCAAATCTCTCATCTGGAATTATAAATTAACAGCACAAACTTTAATATGTATGTATGTCTAAATTGGAAAAATAAATGCAAAGAAAGTTACAATATGATTGATTGTGGCCCCAAATGTTTGTTGGAATTGTAGAGTCTAAAAAAACACTGAGTATTTACAAAGAGTGATGACTTTTACAAGAAAAGGGAAATGAGTAGAGTCCTAGGAATCAGAGGAGATACAATTTAATTTCCTTCATATATTAAAATTAAATTGACAAACTAAGACATTTAGAATTCTCAAATAAAATTTTATCTAACCAAATTATTTCTCCATTAGCAGTAGGAAATGTGGGTGAGGACAGTGAAAATTGAAATAAAAATTTGAAAAGTCTTGTAGGGGATAAAAATCATTGTTTACTTATCCCTGTCAATCTTTGTTAATAAAATGAAAAGTTTTAGTGTCATTTTGACAGTAAATTCTGAATATGAAGCCCTGACACAAAATAGCATTTGTTTAAATACCTCACGGAATCTTGGTTGTATTTCATGAAGATTTACTCTTTAGTAAGTGTTCTACCATTGAAACCTGTAGAATCGTAAGTACTTCAAAGGAATGATGTGTGTCCTGCTCCATCCTTCGGCTGACTGTGCCTGGCACACACGAGGTGCTGGGTAGATATCTGGTTACATAACTGAGCTCTGCCCATGGGATCCACTGTAGACACAGCTCAGGACAGTAACTACTATAAGAAAACGAGACAGCTGGAATGCTCGATGATCTTAACAAAGTCTACATTACAGGAGAAGGCTCAATCTCTCTTTTCAAAGCAATAGTTTCTCCCAAGAAATACTGTTTCTCTTACATGCAAGGCTCAGCATTAGGTGGGGTTGCAAGCATAAAAACAGATAATTTATGATCTCTGTTTATGATCCTTTAGCACTTTTTGTACAAATTACTTGCTTGTTTCTGCATCATTATTATATCTCTTATTCACATTTCTGAAACTAAAAAATCAATAAGTAAAGATTTACTATATCCCTCTAATATGCCATTAGTGTGAATTAGATATTCATAATGCATTAAAAACTCTTTAAATTATCTTATTCTACATAAAACAAGCTAATATTTTCAAAGGTACTTAATACTTTGGCAAACATTTAAACTTTAAACTTTTATGTATTAATAAAACTAACATGAAATTCAACTACAAATGGTTAACTTGAGCTTCCCATAGTGAAATTATAAATCTCACCATATGCTTATAACTACCATCCCACTACTGAGAGCACCTCAACAGGTTTTCCATAGAATTCATGGGCAGGCTATTCTTTCTAAGAAAATTGATGCTTAAGTAAGCAAGGTCCTAAAGCAATTCATGACATGATGATTTTTGCTCCTGCCTGTGTTCAAGCATCATTCCCTTACAGTAAACACATGTTCCGCAAACACTGTAAGTAAGAACTCCAGGGCCATGGTCAGTACAGAAAAAGCCATGCATGCACCAGGGCTTAGAACACTGCCTTTTCCCCCTAGTGAAGTCTGAAACCAATTAATATTGAAATCAGGTACTTTCTTTTGGAATGGATGTAATTCTTGACCTAAAAGTCTGAAATGGTAAAAAAAAAAAAAAAAAAAAGATAAAAAAAGCAAAACATTCATTCATTCTACTAACTCCAAGTAAAAATATAGAAATGCCCTGAAAATAGATATTTATGAGAATATCATAGTACACGGATAAAGTAATAAAAGTTCACATGAGCCATGTCTTATCTTTCTGAGTACATATTACTTTCTATAAAACTTAAAGAGTCTTTATTTTTCCTCTAACTCTTCCTCTTGGTCTGTAAAAAGCAGCTGGCTTTAGAGTTGAAAGTCATTTGGGGAATTACAATGGCTCGATTGTTAACTGGAACATTTGCCCTGCACAGTCTGAACGCAACAGTTCATGAAAACTAACAGGGCAAGGCTGCACACATTATCGACAGTTTACAGAGCCGACACAGGATTTTTACTTCTTGTGAACAGAAACACAAAACCCTTCCAAACATGTTAAGACACAAAATACTATTGAGTTTAAAGTAAAAGAGTTCAGGATAGTATCAGTATATATTTTTTGGTTGTCCACTTATAACGATTACAATGATTTAATATGTGGTATATTGAGAAAGCAGAGAGTGCAAAAACTACAAGCAGATTGAAATCTCGTGGATGCTTAGTGTGTCTAGAACACTTTAGACTTTTGGGGAGTTATGATTCTAATACTTAGCAACATGGATATAAAATGACACAACAAAGAAATTCTGTTGATAGATCTACTGTCAAATTCATTTACCAAACAGACAGAAGAGGGTCAGTTTATTAGCAAAAATATGCAAGGAAATAAAAAGTTACTGAATGCCCATATGTACTGCATAGTTTTTTTATTAGGTCATTCATTCATTTACTCATTCATCCAGGTAATAAATATTTATTGAGCATCTCCTTTGTGATAAGTGCTGAGAATTTAGCAGTGAACAAAACAAACTTCCTCAGCTCAAAGAGTTTCATCCAAGTTCTTGGCCTGTTCTCAAAGGCACGCACATACCTATTTGCGAATTAGCAAACAGAGCTTTGCCATTCTATTGGGTCGCTATGAATAGCAATAGCACACTTGAAGCAGGAGGATTTAATGGAAAGGAGGGGGAATGAAGAGGAAAGGAAGGGAAAAGATGGAGATGAGGGAATGAACAGTAGCAGAAAGAAAGACAAAGACAAAGCTGTCCCCAACAGGCTTTTATCATTTAGCATCAGAAAATCCAGGTCCAGTCCCCACATTGCCTCTCCCAGATGTATAAGCTTGAGGAGATTACTTGCCCACTCTAAACAATGCTGTATTCATCTTTTTTTTTTTTTTTTTTTTGCTGAGGAAGATTAGCCCTGAGCTAACATCGGTGCCAATCTTCCTCTGTTTTGTTTGGCATCTGCCACAACATGGCTGATGAGTGGTGTAGGTCAGCACCCAGATCCAAACCCCCGAACGCAGCCGCCAAAGCAGAGCACACCGAATTTAACCACTTCACCACAGGGCCAGCCCCTTTCTTCATCTTTAAAAAAGGCCATGGCTGTGGTGAAGATCATATAAAATAATATGTGTAAAAACACTTTGTAATTTAAAGTACTTTAAAAATGGGAGGGATTATGATTATGATTACGATTAACATTATTATTATGGCTAAATATGTCAAAGGATATAATTAAATAGACTTTTAAAAATGATGTACAAGCATCTCAACATTTTTCTGTTTGTTCTAAGAGAAAAGCATATATAGGTAGATGATAATCTGGGCAGCAGGCACTATTAGAAATATCAGAGTTGAAATATTGGGAGGAAAGGGCTATAAGTTTAATCTAAGATGATTTAATTTTCAATAAGTGCTGAAATTTTCCAGGGAAATTTGAGATGCTGCTTGACACATCTTCTAAACCAATTACACAGATATAAAACTTCTTTGCCATCATTTTTGAGTCTTCAGACTATGAGAGAAAGGAATAATAGTTTTATAAACATTGTAATATTTTTATAGATATTCGTGTATGAAAAACCTGATGTCTTAATAATAGCAATTTTTATTTTACTATTTTTATATACTGGACTGCATATTTTTTTCATAGTTATATCAAAAGGGGATTGGCAGCCCCAGAAACAACTGGACTATATAGTACATAGATTCTTATATCAGAGACCAGGTTTTGCATCTTTGCTCTGCAACCTGCTATGTTGTGACACGATAGACACCCCACATGAATTTCTTTCCCCCTCGGTTTCCAAAAAATCACTCAGTACCTGCCTTTCAGAATCATTGGAGGTACCTTTTCCATGGTCAGCCTTGAGTAAATGGCAACTGTTGATATTTTTGTTAATGACAATAACAGCTAGAAGAACATTTGCCTGGTGGCTTAGTTGATTTCTTTTCCTTTGACTTGTTCCTGGAGACAGAATTATCAGACACCTGCCATAATTGAAATTTCATCTATCGCCATGGATGTTATCTGGCTTGCCTGTAAAATCTGTTTGAAACTGGTTCTATATAACTTCTGAAAAATAAAATTTTGCTAAAACATAAAAGCGTTCAAGATGCTATTCCAAATAAATGACTTTCTTATAGCTAACACCAAATTAGGTTGTAGCAGCAAAATCCACATGAGATCCCTTATTAAATGCCTCAGATGTCTCTATAATAATAATAGCAATTATTTCAATTCACCAAGGATCTAATTAGTACATACCAAGAACGCAGCTAGCCGCTTTACAAAAGCTACCTCATTTAATCCTCAGAATTACACTGTGACTTAGGTAGTATTAGCACCATTTTACAACTAAGTAAAGTGAGACCCAGGGTAATTGATCTTATCTTCGTCACACAGCTAAGAAGTGGCAGACTATAAACGAAATCCAGATCTGTCTGCCTTCTCCTGTCTAAACCACTTGAGCGGTCTTGCCACTTCAATACACTCTCCCTGGGGATATAATGATTTAATAGTACATATCTGTGAGAAATACCCAACGAGAAGCTAAGAGCTCTGAAGTTTAAAGTTCTAAAAACTATACATATATATTATTCACTGATAAGACTCAAGATGCCAAGAATACAGTATTTCAGGGTAAGAGCTTCAAATACAGAAAAGCGGCTGTGATCTAAGCCATGTCTTACTAAACAAATATAGTAATTAATTCAAACAGAATGGTCTCATCTTTGAAAAACAGATGTAATTCATGTATTTTAGAGGTACGCTAAAAAGAACTGCTAGTAAGATTTAAGGTTGATTTCTCCAGCTGCCTTTAACTTACTGAGCAAATTGACTAAACGGTTTTGGCCTAAAACTCCAGCATCCCAACATGGCTTTTATATACAAAAACTGACTGTTGGTGTTAAAAACAAGGAAACAGTGCAATTAGTTATTGGCAAGCAAAGCAAAAGCTGGCATAAGTAAAACTGCAAAATTAATTGGTCCTAATGAGGCAACAACTCAGTCAACAGCAGAGTTTGAATGCTCTGTTTGGGGAGGTAACCAGCCCTATGCACTTTAAGAGGAATCCCTCAGAAGATCAGCTAGGGCATGTTTCTCAGGTTGCCTTCAACATCATGGGCACGGAAATCTTTTCAGGGCTACTGGGGCCTTCTTAGTGTGCTCCTTGAAAGAGAATTTATGGCTTTCTCAATTTTTACCACAATTTCAGGTTTATATTTGCTCTAGAAACTGCAATCTACATTAGACTGAGCAATAATATGGAAGTAGAATAAAAGGTCAGAATATATCCAGAGATGAACCGTGATGTTTTTTCCTGCCACATTCATGTTATCACTTGCCCCTACACAGGTGGTAAACCTTGTTTCACCATGTTATCAAAATTCTTTGTGACTCATTTATTTTGCTTACTTCTATAGTTCAGAGAAATTTCATGGCACTAGTTAACCTCTTTCCAAGGTGAGAGGTTGAATTTCAATTTTGGAGGTTATGACTGTTGAATGAAAAAAAAAATAAACAAAAAATACACGAGAGAGGCTTTCTGGCTTCTTCACTCTATAGCTTAAATAAGATAAAATCAGTGCTTCAGAGTAAATATTTTGGTACTTTATCAGGTCACAAATTGAGCTAGAAGAAGAAAACAAGCAAAAGTGAAAGCCTTGAATAACCAACCTTTTTACTGTATATTGCCTACTCACTTTTGTGTGATGTGCAATTATTAAATGATCAAGGTGACCTGGAAAGTTCTATACTTTAGAGATCACAGGTGTATAAATGTAGATTATTTTTCCATACTGCTCTGTGAATCTCAAAACTCTATATGTGGTGTCAGTATGTATCTATTAATCTAAAATACCTAAATATTTTCACTAATGTCTTTGCCATGGGTCCTTCTCATTTTCCACCTTCCTACCCCCATGCAAGAAGAATAGGCATAAACCACTTAGACTATACCAAATAAGTATCACTTTACATACTTCAATTCCACTTTGTTATGCCACCCACCTTCCTAGGTTCCTTGGTAAGTAGGCACTCAACCAAAGACTTCTCTTTGTAGTTCTCTGTCAAAAATGTGTATCCAAAGCCTAACTCCAAGGGGAGGGCTAGAAGGCTAGAAGTTACTGAAAGAAAGAAAATTTTGCACAAATGGAGGTGGAGGAAGAGAAAGAAAGAGGCCTAAAGTCTGCCAAGAGCCCGCCCACTGGCTGGCAGGTGGGAGCCCAACTTTGCTAGGCAAATCCTAGCTTGCTGCAGGCAGTGCAAAACAAGAGCAGATAGGAAGACAGGAATTCATGCCCTGTGCATTAAACATATGTGTTCTGCAAACGTAGCCAGCCTTCAGAGTGTTACTATAAGAGGCAGGTAGGTATTCCACAATGGAATCAAGGTAACTTCCCTACTCATCAAATAATTCTGTCAGATCTGACAAAATGTAGGACTTAGCAAGTTCTGTCTCTGTTCTTACACTCAGCGCAGTATCAGCAACAGTAAAACTGCACCCCCCCCAACAACACAAAAACTCTTCCCCTTCCCCCCCCCCCCCCCCCCCCCCCCCCCGCCCCGAAGAGTAAGAAGCAGAGATTTCAGGAAAGTTTTCTGAAGCAGTCTTGGTATTTATTAATCTGCCACAGAATAAGTAATTGAAGTAGGAGAGGGGTTATTAAACCACCAGTCATAGAACTGCAAAATTATTTTGTACCTTTAACATGGACACTTCATCACACACTCAAAGTATTAGTCGTGGACTGTTCTAACAAAAAAGGAGGGCGGCGGCAAGGGCAGGGTCGCCATTCTGAACAAGCAGACCACACCCCATACTCTACCTGCGCCCACTACGAGGGCCCTGGGCTCGCAGCTACGGATGCAATGCAGGAGGGAGTTGGAACGAACGTTGGAGTTGAGGAAGGCCACCACGCAGCCCAGCTTGGCCAGGCCGAACCACACGTGGACAAAGTCTGGCTCATTGCTCATCAGCAGGGCCACGGTGTCCCCCCTTTTCAGCGTGGAATGGTTCAGGAAGACATGGGCCACTCTGCTACTCATTTTATCCACATCCTCATAGGTGTAGGTGTCTCCCTCGTAGATGATGAAAGGTTTCTGGGGCTGCTTCTTGGCATGACTCAGGAATTTATCCAGGACAGTGACAAGCTCCCCTTTCAGTCTGCACATCTCCAGCCAAATTCCATAGCGTACCACCTTCAGCAAGTACCAAAAGTCATGCCAGAAGTAAGGGAAGAGAAGTTTCTGCAGGAAGTGCAGGAAGACCACTCCAGCCCCTAGTCCTGTTAACCATGGCAGAAGCATGGGGGCCCTGGGACCAGAAGGCAGCTCGGGTCCCAGCCGTATCAGTCTCCTTCTCTTCTAGGCGCAGCTCTCTGTGGAGACCGCTGGTCCTCAGCCCTCAATGGTTGGCACCTGTAGTGTGCCAGCCCTTCCGGGGGAGGAGCGGGGAGGGGGATCTTAAGAAACAAAAGCAGAAGGTCGCACAGAGGAGGCTGCCCCAGGGGCTGGGTGGTGGAGATAAGGCTTGGCACACCTGGCGGATGAGCAGAGAGAGCGCGAGAGGAACGCAGGCACCGCCAGGGTCCCGGAATCTACAGCCCAGCGCAGCGCCCTCGCCTCGGGGCCCCGACGGCGGCTCGCGCCCTGCCGGGTTCTCTCGCACTTTCCAGCCCTCTCCTGGCGAGATGGGTCAGTCCTCGGCGCCTCTGTGGCCCTGAGCAAACCCCACCACCGTCAGGAGAAGTAGGCCCAGGGGTATACGCTCTCCTTCTCGGAGTCGTCCTTCCGGCGGCTGCAATTTGGGGGCTGAATGGAGCCGAGAGAAGCTGGGGTAGCGAAAGCTAAGAGATGCAGAAGCTCCCCGTCGTGACCCGCCAGAAACCGCGCTGGGGCTCGGCGCCACGCCTCAGCCTGATGTGTCCCCAGGGCCCGTGAGATCCGGGCCCCTCAACGCCGCCGCCACTCCGAGCCCCAGCCAAGCTCCTAGGAGCTCCCCTCGGACACACCGGGTCCCCGCGAACTGCTCCCGGGTGACTGCTGCGCCCGCTGGAAGCAGCTCCTCCCCCGAGTGTCTTTGGGGCTGCTCTCTCCTCCGAGCAACCCCAGAGGCGCCCTCCGCCCACCTCCCGCCTCCAGGCTTCAGGCCAACCTCAGCTCCCACCGCCTCTCTGAAGCAGCTCGGGCCCCTCCCTCTGTGCGCGTCCCGCCACCTCGGCAAGTGTGTCGCGACCCGCCCCTCTGGTGGAGCACAGGACAGTCTCATGCAGAGACAGCCAGGGATCGTGGAAGAAATGGCATGGGGTCAAGGGGAACCAGACTGCTGAGACTGGGTGGGAGGCGTACCTTCACTAAATCAGAAACCAATTAAAGGGAACTAAACTAGAGGCTGGAGAGGCGAGGGGAAGAATTAAAGAAAAAAAAAAAAAACCCAAAAACGGAGGGGGAGAGAGAGAGAAGGAGGAGGAGGAGGGAAAGAACAGAAAAAAAGATATTTATGAATGGGACAGATCAAGGAATATTTGAACTCTGTTCACAAAATTGACTTGCTGTTTTACAAAAACTATTTTTGAAAACTTATAATAGGTAGGTATTGACATTTATATTGGAATTCTATCCTTAGAGTGCCTAAGCAGTGTTTTTTACAAAATTTTCCAAAACTATGTATTGATGTGGAAGCTTAAGTCCATATCTACAACTTTTTTTTAAAAAAAGTATAAAATGCTGACTATTCTCCGTCCTTAAAAATGACAAAAAGTTTTTCAGTTAGATCCTTTAAAGAATATCGGGACTTCAAACTAAGAATTCTAAACGGGCGAGAAGGAATTGGAGAGGAAACAAGTAAATGCAAAGAATAACGATAAAATTTTGTACAATGATGAAATTTTACTGATGATAATAAACTGACGGGCATTTAGTGACACATTTTTTCTTGCAGACACCATCCTCCCAGCTTTCTGCTGTTAAGAAGTGTGTATAAATGGTTAAGGACACATATTGAAATGGTTAAGTATTTCCTCACATTGTCAGGCTTTTCCTCCTTTTTCTGTCTTACATTCTATAGCTGGGTTCTAGCTAACCTCAGATTTCCTAATAAAGAAAAAAACTGATCACTCAGAAGACAGACTGATTTATTACTCTGAAAATTATTACTTTGAAGTCACAGTGAACAGCCCAGAAGTAAGACAGGCTCTTAAAAGCCTTTTGGGTAGATGAAGAAAATGCTTTCTAAATTTGCTCAGAAGCTCTGGCCTTTTCAATTCAGAAACATCTTTTCAGTCAAAAAAAAAAGTGCTATTATCGAATAGTTTGCAACTGGAAACACCAGCTTACAACTGGAAAAACGTCTTTGTAATTCTGTCCTTTTGTCTCCCGGTTTTAGTCTGATTCAGTCACCTCCCAGAAAACAACATTTGAAGCAGAGAATATATAGAACATTGGTCACAGACTTTTGGATTTCCAATAGGAGTAAAATCTGTCCTCTAGTGGAAAAAAATGAGTAAAGAAACAAGGTTTCCATCTTTCTATTTTGTTAAATTAGGAACACTAAGCACACTTTAAAACAATTACCATCTGTCACCATTTGTTTCATAAAGGAGGGATTTATTTCAACATTAAAAAGAAGGAGGAGGATACCATTATTAAGGACAGTCAAAATACATAAAATTAACATCATGAAAAACTCGTGTTACACTTCTTGTCATGGACCTGCTAATATCATCCCAAGGCGTGGGACTTAATTTTTAGCAACTACTGATATAAGTGAGTCGAGAATATATTTGACACCATAAATGTGAGACAGTTTGATATATTAAGAGAACTACAAGCATATGTTGCCAAAATTTATATTGCCCAAGACCAATTCCATGCCTGAAATCTCACCATGAAAGGAGGAATCATGAAAATCTGGAGATTGTGTGCATTCCTACATCAGCCCATGTTTCTGTTCTTATTTCTCCCAGAAATTTTGTATTCACTTTCAAATAATGTCAAAGACAGCTAAGTAAAACAGATGTAATTATTAATTATAATTTTTAATCACTGTAAAATGGGGGAAAGACAATCAGAGGTAGTTGTAAATGAGTAAATTTATTGTTTAACTAAAGAGAAACACATGCAAATAGTCTAGACATTGTTAATATTACTTTTGATCAGGGACAACGCAATATTTCTCAGGTTCCCCTTTAGAAAATAGAGAAATTTTGTGTTTTTCTTTAATGTTATTTGAAAATAAATGTTGTAACTAAATGCAAAATCAATGCAAAAAGAAAAATCTTTAGTTTTCAATCTAAATATGCGCTTTTCTACCCCTTCCTCATTTCTGATTTGACTTTTCTCTCTAACCGGCTCCCCTCTGCACCCTCAGTTCTGTTGAAGATGAGTTGTTTAGTGAGTAGATCCAAGTAAGACTGAACAAATAGCATCATGTGATGGACCCTGACTCATCTTATGCCCACAGAACTTTATCACTGAGACTTAAGAACCCTGACTTTGTGCAGACAAATTACGTGTGCCCATAAGTCTTCTGATGAAATTCTACAGCAATCACAGTTTGGATTGTGGGAGGTATGGGTGAAACGGCAGAGATTCAGAAAGGATTCAAATTATGCTATGTTGGTACCTGACACACCGAGTGGTGTTTGAAATGAGTCAGGAAGCTCTGAGTACCTAGAGTGCAGCTGGGACTTGGGGAAGGGCATAAGGGTGAAATGGATATGTGAGGGAGATGGATGGCTCTAAAAGTGAGGGGGAGAATGCTGAATGTAATACATCCACTTTACGATTCCGTCCAGTATCAGGGTACTGCTTAAGTTTTAATCACTGCCTTAGTCTCTGATTACAGCTTAGTTTTTGATGGGAAGCATACTCTTCCTACAACCTGTTTGTATTAATGAACAATCATTGCCAAGAATATTACTCCTCACAAGGACTCATGAAGCAAACTGAACATTAAAGATGAGGAGTTGTTAGAGGGTTGGGAGGCATTAACATTACTATATGTCTTCGACACATCAAACACTCCTTGAATTATAAAATTTTTATAGCACCAATAAGTGATCCCGTAATAATGTCCTTGGGAAAAATTCCCAAACAAATTAAATATTTAACTATCATTTTTGCCATCAACTGCAAACTATGCCCAGAAATTAATGCCTATCAGGATCCTGCCAAGAAGATATTTGACACATGTGTCCTAGTCATGGTTTTTAAAAATAGCTTTCTTACATCCAGATACTTCTGTTCATGATAACTTCCCCTTCTTCAGGGTTGGTGAAACGTACTATTTGGAAAAGATATTTATGTAAAGTTTTATCACTGACTCTGAGTCCTCAGGGCAGCTTCATTTCCATTTTATAAGCCACCTACATGGAGGCAGGTCATCTGATCACTAGTGAGACAAATCAAAGAAACTTTTTGGCAACTTTTATTAGGAATTAACAATGTCCCCAATATTGCAGTGAATTGTTCCACAGACTCCTACTTCT
This sequence comes from Equus caballus, assembly GCF_041296265.1. Taxonomy (NCBI): domain Eukaryota; kingdom Metazoa; phylum Chordata; class Mammalia; order Perissodactyla; family Equidae; genus Equus; species Equus caballus. Next base: position 61,608,461 of record NC_091697.1, read on the forward strand.
GCATGTCCCAAAAGGTCTAAGATTTAGTCTCGAAGGTGTGGGAGGGGAGAGTGAGACTTCAGAGGTTCAGAGTGTGTGTTTTGTTTCTTGACACAACCTGCAAATTTACAACACTTAAAATTAAATTTTTTCCAACAGCATAATTACGATAATTATTTCTCCCTGCGTAGGTAGGGTCCAGTGCTGGTAGACGGATGGCCCAAGGCTGGCACGACTCTGCTGACTTCAACCTGTGGCTCCTACTTATGGAGTCAGGGCAGCTGCTTCAGTGTATTCCTGCTCCCAGGCATCGAGAGGGAGAAAGGAAGTACCAGGGAAGGCACATCAATTGTTGTTTGTTTGTTTCAGTTTTATTTTTTAGCTTTTTATTAAATGAAAAGTTTCAAACATATATAAAGATAGGAATAATAAAATGACACCCCCCACCATATACTCATCACTAGATTTCATGATTTTTAACATTCTGCCCAATTTGTTTCAACCATTTTTTTCTGAAGTATTTTAATTACAGACAACATAGCATTTCTACCCTAAATACCTCTGGGGGCATCTCTGAAAACAGGATATCTCTCTAACTAATCATACCATGATCACATCTGATAAAATTAACCCTAATTCCCTAAAACTATCTAATATTTAGTCCATATTTAACTCCCTCCAAATGTCTTTTGGAGTTGGTTAGTCTAAAACCAGAATCGATTCAAGTTCTAACGTCTAAGTTCTCTTTTAAACTGGAATAGTCCTCATCACAACCTCTTTATCTTTTCCCAAGACATTTCCTTGTTAAAGACAACAGACCGGTGGTGGTGTTCCGTCCCACCTCCTGCATTGGTCTGGTTGCCTCCCCGTGTCTCTTCAACACATGCCTTTGTTCCCATATTTCGTGTAAACTGGTCATTAGACTTAAAGACATGATGAGACTCAGATTAAACATTTTTGGCAAGAATACTCCACAGGTGATGGTATGTACTTTATGGTGTATTACATCAAGATAAACATAATATCTACCAGTTGTGCATTACATGTGCACATCACTATTGATGAAACATAGCTAGGTGTATATGCTGATATGCACCTAGCGTTTTTCACCTCATGTATCCTGATGATCACAATCTGTCATTATGCAGAAATCCTCCTCATTTTCTCGATGGTTGCATGTATACTCCATCATGTGGCGATATCATAAATTAACTTGTTCTCTACTGATGGGCTTGTTTTTAATCTTTTGCCATTACAAGTAGTGTTACAATTAATGAGTCTGTGCACATGGTACATACCTTTGCCAGACTAACTTCAGGATAGCCTCCTAGAAATGGGATTACTGAGTCAAAGAGTAAACATATCTATGATTTTTCTGGATATTGTCAACTTCCCCTCCACATCAGTTGTATCATTGGCATTCCCACCTTCAGTGTATGAGAGTATTTGGGAAGTGCAAAAGAAGTCTCTAATAAGACTACTCCTGCTAAATTGGAAATATATAATTGGAGTATATATAATGTTCCCACAAACATGTAAAAGTTAACTCGTGTTAGTTATTGAATATGTTTTGGTTCTGTGTTCTAACACCATTATTGAAGTAATTCATGCCTATGGAATGTAAATTTTTCTTTTCTTTTACATGAAACTATATAATTTGAAATCCACATCTGTTTTATGATTTTGCAATACTAAATTTCCAGTCTGTATTAGTAGTAAATTAGAAAAACATATTCAAAACACAAGCTAAACTAAATTAACAGATCTTTTCAGACATGAGAAATATGGCAGCCACATGGCCTCAAAATCCAGACCGCACACTTCAAAGAGATATTGTTCTCCAAATTATTGTAAGAATGTGTGTTCTGATTTGCTACAGGAGGCACATGCAAATTTTGGCTCATTTAATTAATGATACCCATAACATAATACCAAATGAAAACCCTAAAGGTTAAAGACAAGGAATTTCTGATGCATGCCAACAGCAAAAACTTGTCAACTCTAAAATTGGCTTTTGAACCCAGAGAAAGATTCCAGAAGTCCTAATATGGACCTTTCTCAATGTGGAAATTTTATGAAAAGAACTAAAAATTTGTTAATGCATTCTTTTGCCAATGAAAGACACCCAAAACCAGATAGAGAAAGCCTGCTTCTCCATCATAACCATGGATTTCCAATAGAGTCAAGGGCAGATTCTGTGGCCCTGTTCCAATAAACTGAGAACCAGAACAAACACGGTGATTGACACTCATCTTTAGAGATTTGAGTACAAGGGACTGACTTCCAGCAATAACATGCTGGTAGAACCTTGGGCTAGAGGATTTACCTTGGGGAGGTTAGAAGCACAGTTAGGCCTAGTTGCTGTCATTTGGCCACATAATTCATCAAAGTTTAGGCACAGGAATGCCTCATGCAACTCAGGACCATCTTTGACAAGGCTGTAGAGGGACTGTTAACTAATTAAGTTGTCTCTCCCCAGGGAAGCTTATGCTTGGCACTTTACTTATGCTCTAGCATAATACTAGTGGGTCGCCAGCAATATAAAGCATATAGAATTTGGGCTTTTGCATCGTCTTGTGATGCCCACTTGATATAGTGACCCATACTTTATAGAATATATTCATCTAGACCAGATGGACCAAAGAGTTTTCTGTACCTGCTCTTGAGCCCCAAGCAGCGTGGGTTCTGGTCTCAGTGGACCTGAATATTGGTCCGCGTGCTTTATTAGCCAAGGTTGCCTAATTCATCCCCTTGATATGAATCATCCTTGGATATCCATACCCAGGTCTTTTTGTCCTCTGGCTTCCAAGATCACATGTTATATGACTAAAGAACTCTAATTCATATCCTACTCTTGGTGGACCCTTTTCAAAAATTCCGGGCACTTCTATAGTTCTGTTTAGTACCCATTCCCATGCCCGTAATAGATGCAGAAAAGACTGTAAGCTGAGGAGTACCTCCAGTGCTGCATCACCTAGTGCATCACTCGTGTCTGTGGGACAAAATTGACATGCTATAATTCTTTCCAGGCATTTAATCGGTAGAGAGTCTTCATTATAACAGCTTTTGTCTCTCTCACTGTTATTGCAGCTATTCAAATAGCAGGCCGGGATTTAAAGAAACTGCATGACAAATAAAAGGCCTCAAAGTAGGTAAATCAGAGACAGAAAACCACAGCCAGCAAGGCCTACATTCCTCAGGTTCATACATTTTAGGGAGCCTTGGTAGGCATGAGCTATAGCTCTCACCTCTCCGGAATCATTCTACTTGGATTTTCCATTAAATAAAAAAGAGGTTCCTTGTCTAATGCTCAGGGATCAAGCTAATACCCCAGGAAAACTTCTGCCTGAAGCTTCTTTTCCCTTCTCCCAAGAGTTGAACTCTGGCCTCCGCCATTCTCTCCTATCACTAGCCCATAGCATTCTACCTGGTTGCACCTCAGCCTCAGTATTAAGAGTAGAGGATTGGGATATATGACATGATAATCCTGTACTCACATAACCACAATGGTCAGTTGTAGTATCAGGTGAAATGGAAGGGATATAGACCCACCTCAAGCATACTGTATTTCCTTGGTTCTGTTTATTCAGCAGAACACCAAGCGACCCAGCCTGCCCTCATTTAACAGAGAGCATCTACTGGAAGACTGATGAGTAATGTTGCCTGATACTTGAAGGGCCTTCAACTCACATGTGAGAGAAGTATCATTGCTGGGACCCGTTCCTGGACGTTTCCACTAGAAGTGCTGTAGGCTGTAACATCAGCAGGTTGACAGGTTGGTCTTTCAAATTCACAACTGGCTATCACCCACTGATTCTCATGGTGATTGATCCTTAAATTACCAATGAACCAAAGATCAGTCTAATAAGTGACACATTAACTAAAATTTAATTCACTAAAAGATAATTTGCTGAATTATTGAGAATTTCTTTAATGTTTTAGAGGTTTTTTTTAGTTTTATTTAGCATTTTCTTCTATTGCTACCAATGCCTCAAGCCTGCCCTTGTTCCTTCCAGAGGCTGTCAGACAAATACTGGAATCTGTCTAAGACAATTAATGCAGCAGTATTGCCACCAGAGGCAGGGAAGGGGCAGACTCAACTGAAGGAACAGGATGCCATTGAGCTGCAGATGGAGAGTTGAAGGGTCAATTGATCCTTTCAATATAAAATAGGAGGGTCAGCATAGGGTCAAGCATAGACGGCAGAGCAGAAGAAGATGTAGGAGGAAGCAGTGACTTCATTTAGCAAAATGGAAACTTTCTGAACAGTCCGTTTTTCTTCCCAGGCATGATGTTCAGTATATTTACTCACAATGGATTAGGAGAAGAGTGGAGTAAATCTACAGATTATTGGAGACACATTATGGAGCTACAATGAGGAAGGGATTGACTAATCTTTTTTTTTTTTTCTTCGTTCTTTATTTTTGGTGTCATAATAGTTTATAACAGTGTGAAATTTCAGTTATAATCATTATTTGTCAGTCACCATATATATGTGCTCCTTTACCTCCTTTACCCCTTATGTCCACCCCCCAACCCTCTTCCTCTTGGGTAACTATTAATCTGTTCTCTTTGTCCATTGTTTTTTAATCCTCCACATATGAGTGCAATCATATGGTGTTTGTCTTTCTCTGTCTAGTTTATCTCACTTAACATAGTACCCTCAAGTTCCATCCATGTTGTTGCAAATGGGATGATTTTGTCTTATTTATGGCTGAGTAGTATTCCATTGTGTATATATACCGCATCTTCTTTACCCAATTATCAGTTGATGGGTATTTGGGTTGCTTCCACATCTTGGCTATTGTGAATAATGCTGCAATGAACATACGGGTGCACAAGTCTCTTTGACTTGTTGATTTCAAGTTCTTTGGATAAATACTCAGTAGTGGAATAGCTGGGCTGTATGGTATTTTGATTTTTAAATTTTTGAGAAATTTCCAAACTGTTTTCCATAGTGGCTGCACCAGTTTGCATTCCTACTAGAAGTGTATGAGAGTTTCCTTTTCTCCACATCTTCTCCAACATTTGTTGTTTTTTGTCTTGCTAATTATAGTCATTCTAACAAGTATAAGGTGATATCTCATTGTAGTTTTGATTTGCATTTTCCTGATGATTAGTGATGTTGAACATCTTTTCACCTGTCTGTTGGCCATCTGTATATCTTCTTTGAAAAAATGTCTGTTCATATCCTCTGCCCATTTTTTGATCAGGTTGTTCAATTTTTGTTATTGAGTTGTATGTTTTCGTTATATTTTTTGAGATTAACCTGTTGTTGGATATATGATTTGCAAATATTTTCTCCCAGTTGATGTGTTGTCTTTTCGTTTTGTTCTTGGTTTCCTTTGCCTTCCAGAAGCTCTTTAGTCTGATGAAGTCCTATTTGTTTATTTTTCTCTTTTGTTTCCCTTACCCACGTAGATATGGTATTCAAAAAGATCCTTCCAAGACCAATATCAAAGAGTATACTGCCCATATTTTCCTCTAGGAGTTTTATGGTTTCACATCTTACCTTCAAGTCTTTGATACGTTTTGAATTACTTCTTGTGTATGGTGAAAGACAATAGTCTGCTTTCATACCTTGTGTGTAGCTGGCAAGTTTTCCCAACGCCATTTATTGAAGAGACTTTCCTTTCTCTGTTGTATATTCTTAGCTCCTTTGTCAAAGATTAGCTGTTCATAGATGTGTGGTTTTATTTCTGGGCTTTCAATTCTGTTCCATTGATCTGTGTGTCTGTTGTTGTACCAGTACCGTGCTGTTTTAGTATATATGGCATATACTATAGTTTTGTAGCATATTTTGAAGTCAGGGATTGTGATGCCTCCAGCTTTGTTTTACTTTTCTCAGGATTGCTTTCGCTATTAGGGGTCTTTTGTTGTCTCATATGAATTTTAGGATTCTTTGTTCTGTTTCTGTGAAGAATGTCATTGGGATTCTGATTGGGATTGCATTGAATCTGTAGATTGCTTTAGGTAGTATGGATATTTTACCTATGTTTATTCTTCCAATTCCTATGCATGGAATATTTTTCCATTTCTTTATGTCATCCTTTATTTCTTTCAATAATGTCTTATATTTTTCGTTGCATAGGTCTTTCACAACTTTGGTTAAATTTATTCCTAGATATTTTTTTGTTGTTCTTGCAGTTGTAAATGGAATTGTATTCTTGAGTTCTCTTTCTATTAGTTTGTTACTAGAGTATAGAAATGCAACTGGCTATTGTAAGTTGATTTTGTACCCTGCGGCTTTGCCATCGTTCTTGATTATTTCTAATAGTTTTCTGATGGATTCTTTAGGGTTTTCTATATATAAAATCATATCATCTGCAAAGAGCAAGAGTTTTACTTCCTCCTTGCCAATTTATATATCATTTATTTGTTTTTCTTGCCTAAATGCTCTGGCCAAAATCTCCAGTACTATGTTGAATAAGAGTAGTGAGAGTGGCCACCCTTATCTTGTTCCTGTTCTCAGAGGGATGGCTTTCAGTTTTCCCCCGCTGAGTATGATGTTGGCTGTGGGTTTGTCATATATGGTCTTTATTATGTTGAGGTAATGTCCTTCTATACCCATTTTATTGAATTTTTTTTTATCATAAATGGATGTTGGATCTTGTCAAATGCTTTTTCAACACCTATTGATATGATCATGTGATTTTTTTTTAATTGAGGCTTGGGAGGTTATTTAATTCAAGAGACCCTGAAGTCCTGAGAATTTTCCATGTGGCTCTGGTATGTCTACTTTGCCTGAAGTTGTTCCTCTAGTTCCTTCTTGTGCAGGATCTTAGCCCCTAACTGTTCCTCCCATCCATTTTTTTTTTTTTTTAAAGATTGGCACCTACCTGAGCTAACATCTGTCACCAATCTTTTCTTTCCTTCTTCTTCTTCTCCCCAAAGTCCCCCAGTACATGGTTGTATATTTTAGTTGTGAGTGCCTCTGGTTGTGCTATGTGGGATGCCACCTCAGCATGGCCTGATGAGTGATACCATGTCTGCACCCAGGATCCATACTGGTGAAACCCTGTGCTGTCAAAGTGGAGCACGTAAACTTAACCACTCACCTGTGGGGCCGGCCCTGATCATGTGATTTTTATTCCTGTTTTTGTTAATGTGGTGTATCACATTGATTGATTTGCAGATGTTGAACTATCCCTGTGTCCCTGAATAAATCCCACTTGGTCATAGTGTATGATCCTTTTGATGTATTGCTGAATTCAGTTTGCCAATATTTTGTTGAGGATTTTTGCATCTATGTTCACCAGCAATATTGGCCTGTAAATTTTCCTTCTTTGTGTTGTCCTTGTCTGGCTTTTGGATCAGGGTGACATTGGCCTTGTAAAATGTCTTAGGAAGGTTCCATCTTATTCAATTTTTTGGAATAGTTTGAGCAGGATGGGTACTAAATATTCTTTGAATGTTTGGTAAAATTCTCCAGAGAAGCCATCTGGTCCTGGACTTTTATTTTCTGGGAAGTTTTTGATTGCTGTTTCCATCTCTTTACTTGTGATTGGTCTATTCAGATCTTCTATTTCTTCTTGATTCAGTTTTGGGAGGTTGTATGGGTCTAAGAATTTATCCATTTCTTCTAGATTGTCCAATTTGTTGGCATATAGTTTTTCATAGTATTCTCTTATAATCCTTTATATTTTGGTACTATATGCTGTAATTTCTCTTCTTTCATTTCTAATTTTATTTATTCAAGCCTTATCTCTTTTTTTGTTAGTGAGTCTGGCTAAGGGTTTGTCAATTTTGTTTGTCTTCTCAAAGAAACAGCTCTTAGTTTCATTGATCCTTTCTACTAATTTTTGGTTTCAATTTCTATCTGCTCTAATTTTTATTATTTCCCCTCTTCTGCTGACTTTAGGCTTTGTTTGTTCTTCTTTTTCTAGTTTTGTTAGATGTAGTTTAAGATTGCTTATTTGAGGTTTTTCTTGTTTGTTAAAGTGGGCCTGTATTGCTATGAATTTCCCTCCTGGGACCACTTTTGCTGCATCCCATATGAGTTGGTATGGTGTGTTTTCATCTTCATTTGTCTCGAGATAGTCTTTGATTTCTCCTTTAATTTCTTCAATGATCCATTGTTGATTAAGTAGCACATTGTTTAGTGTCCACATGTTTGTTCCATTCCAAGCTTTTTTCTTGTAGTTGATTTCTAGTTTCATAGAATTATGGTTGGAAAAGATGCTTGATATGATTTCAATCTTCTTAAATTTATTGAGGCTTGCCTTGTTTCCCAACATATGGTCTATCTTTGAGAATGTTCTGTGTGCACTTGAGAATAATGTGTATTCTGTTCATCTGGGTTGGAGTGTTCTCTATATAGCTATTATGTCCATCTGGTCTAGTTTTTCATGTAGTTCCCTGTTGACTTTCTGTCTGGTTGGTTTATCCACTGATGACAGTGGGGCGTTAAGGTCCCCTACTATTGTTGTGTTTCTGTTAAAGTCTCCTTATAAGTCAACTAATAGTTGTTTTATGTGCTTTGGTGCTTCTGTGTTAAGTGTAGATGTATTTATAAGTGTTATGTCCTCTTGGTGGAGTGCCCTTTTATCATTATATACTGCCCTTCTTTGTCTCTTATTGTCTTTTTTATCTTGAAGTCTATTTTGTATGATATAAATATGGCAATACCTGCTTCCTTTCATTTGCGGATTGGTGAATCTTAATGAGGACTTTTTTTTCTTAAAGCCTCTTAATTATTTGAAAATACATTTGAGGGCTATAAGACAGATTCAACAGGTTTTAGAAGATAGAATAAAAGGATTAGAGTATATAAAGCAATCCTTTAGATTTTTTGCTAGGGACTATGATTTATTTAAAGTACCAGGCTAAGGCTAACCCACCCATTTACTATTCCACTTGCTTCAGCAGCTCTTCTTCTGCTTTTTAGCAAAGCTAGTCAATTGTTTTCTGATATGCTCTAATAAGCTGGTTGACTTCTGTGTACACTTGGATTGTGGAATGTTTTGCAAAAAAAAAAAATGCATGAGGGTTCACTGTACTAAAAATAGAGCTTCATCAACATAAATATAGAGAAGCATCTACTACTGAGGCATTCACAGTAGAATATGAGTTCTTTTTGTTTTAACTTCACAACAAGGTAAATAACTCAGAATTAGCTTAATTATATGTGTGTATGCATGTATGTATATTCTTTCACTAATATCTAATAATAAGTATTATTATTAGTGAAATTTATGTTCTTTAGGTGACTAAGTGAATTTCTTGTGAATGTCTTGCTTTTGAAACAACTTTATTGTTAGTATAAAAACTGTACATATTTATTTATTTATTTTTGAAGAAGAAGAAGACCAGCTCTGAGCTAACATCTGTTGCCAATCCTCCTCTTTTTGCTGAGGAAGACTGACCCTGAGCTAACATCCGTGCCCGTCTTCCTCTACTTTATATGTGGGACGCCTCTCACAGCATGGCTTAACAAGGTGGTGTGTAAGTCTGCACCTGGGATCCGAACTGGTGAACTCCAGGCTGCCAAAGCAGAACATACAAACTTAACTGCTGCACCACCAGCTGGCCCCCAAAACTGTACATATTTAAAGCGTACAATTTAATAAATCTTGACATATGGATATACCTATGAAATCATCACCACAATCAAGATAATGAAGATATCCATCAACCTTCAAAGTGCTTTCACTTTGAAATCCCTTCTTCCTGCCACTCCCTACCATCCCTGCCCCACCCCTGTCCCCAGCCAGTCCTGACAGTGCTTTCTATCGTTATAGATTGGTTTGCCTCTTCTAGTAGTCCATGTAAATAAATCATACAATATGCACTTTTAATTTTCTTTGTTTTTGTTGTTTTTTAGTTTAGTCTGGCTTCTTTCACTCAGCATAATTATTTTTAGATTAACCTATGTTGATGCATGTAGAAATGGTTTATTTTTTATATTGATAAGTAGTATTGCATTGAACGGATATGCCATAATTTGTTTATCCATTCACTTTTTAATTAACATTTGAATTGTTTCCCAGTCTTTAGCTGTTACAAATAAAGCTGCTATGAACATTATTGCACAAATATCTGCCAGGACATATGCTTTCAGTTTTCTTGAATAAATACCTACGGGTAGAATGAATGGATCATAGGGTAAGGATCTATTTAACTTTCAAGGAAATGGTCAAAACAACTTCCAAAGTGCCTGGACAATTTTTTATTCTCATTACAGTGAATAAGAGTTTCAGTTGTTCCATAGCCTGATGCACACTTAGTAATTTTAAACATTCTAAAACTCTGTAGTGATAGCTCATTATGGTTTTAATTTTCATTTCCCTAATGAGTAATGATGTTGAGCTACTTTTCAAGGGCTTATTTGCCATCATATAACTTCCCCGTCTGTTCAAATTATTTTCCTATTTTCATACTGATTTTTTTGTTTTCTTGTAGAGTTTTGAGAATCTTAACAATACTGATCTTCCGATCCAGGAACACAGTATATCTCTGCATTTATTCAGTCTTCTTTAACTTCTATCAACAATTTTTTTAGCTCTTGGTGAACAGGTATTGCACAACTTCTGTCAGATTTATATAAGTATTTCATATTCTTGACTGATATATATAGTATTTAAAATTTTTTAAATATATAATTTTCCATTGCTAGTATAAGGAAATACAATTGATTTCTGCATGTTAGTCTTGTATCCTGGAACTGTTACTAAACTTATTTACTAACTATGTTAACTTTTTTTCACGTTCCATTGGATTTTCTATGTAGACGATGATTTCATCAGTGAATAAATTGAATAAATGCAGATTTACTTCTTCTTTTCCAACCTGCATGCCTTTATCATGTTTTTGGTTTTATCTTATTGTGCTAGCAAGAACCTCCAGGTCAATGCTGAATAGAAGTAGTGAAAGGACACCCTTGCCTTGTTCCTAATATTAGGAAGACAAGAGTCAGTTTTTTACCATTAAATATGATGTTGACTGTAGATTTTTGATTGACACCCTTCATCAAGTTGAGGAAATTCTCATCTATATCTAGTCTGGAGGGATGTTGGGTTTTGTCAAGTGCTTTTTCTGCATCTATTGAGATGATCATATGGCATTTCTGTTTTAGTCTACTGTCATTGATTTTTTAATGTAAAAACCAAACTTGTTTTCCTGGGATAAACCTCACTTGGTCATGATATATTATCCTTTTTATATACTGCTGGATTTGATTTGCTAGCATTTTGTAAGAATTTTTTTACCTTTTTCTATGAGCAATACTAGTCTCTACCTTTCTTTCTTTCCTTGTAGTGTCTTTGTCTGATTTTGGTATCAGGATAATACTTTCCTCATAGAATGAGTTAGGAAGTATTCTTTCCTCTTCAATTTTCTGGAAGAGTTTATGTGGAACTGGTATTATTATTTTTTTTCTTAAATGCTTGGTGGAATTTTTCAGTGAAATGATCTTGGCCTGAAAGTTTCTTTGTGAGAAGTTTTGCAGCTACATATACAATGCTTTTAGTAGATATAGTGTTACTTAGATTAATCTATCTGTTTTGCATTCAGTGTGCTTTGGTAGTTTGTTTTTTTAAATGAATTTCATCTAAGTTGTCTAATTTGTTGATGTAGAGTTGTTCATAGTACTACCTACTGTAGTAGGTGGAATAATGGCCTACCAAAGGTATCCGAGTCCCAACACTCAAAGCCTATGAATGTGCTATCTGACATGGCAAAGGGACTTTGCAGATGTGACTCAATTAAGGATCTTGAGATGGAGGAGATTATCCTGGATTATCCATGTGAGGCCAGTGTGATCACAGTGGTCCTTATAAGTGACGGAGGGATGCATGAGTCAGAATCAGAGAGAGATTTGAATATGGTATGCCACTAACTTTAAAGGTGGAGAAAGGCACTCAGGAATTCAGTGATTTCTAGAACCTGGAAAAGTTAAGGGGACAGATTCTCCTCTTAAGCCTCCAGAAAGAGTGCAGTCCTGCAAACATTTTAATTTTCGCACAGTGAAACCCATTTCAGACTTCTGACCTCAAGACATGTAAGAGAATAAATTTCTGTTGTTTCAAGCCACTAAGTTCGTGGCAATAGGAAAGTAATACACCTATCATCCCTCTTAACGTTTGTAGAATCTGTATTGATGTTTCTGTTCCCAATGTTAATATTAGTAACTCATGTCTTCCATATCTTTTTCCTGGTAAGTCTGTCTAGAGGTTTATCAATTTTATTGATCTCTTCAAAGAACCAATGCTATTTTTTTCTGTTTTCTATTTCATTGAATTCCTCTCTGATGCTTATCATTCCTTTCATTCTGCTTATTTTGGGCTTAATTTGGTCTTCTTTTTGTAGTTTCTTAAGATGGGACTCAAGGGCCTTGACTTTCTCCTAAGTACTGCTTTAGCGCATCTCACAAATTCTGAAGTGTGTTTTTAATTTCACTCTGTTTAAAATACTTTCTGATCCCTTTTGATTTCTTCTTTGACTTATAGGTTATTTATAAAGTTGTTTAGTTTCTAAATATTTGCAGATCTTCCAGATGCTTTTCCCTTATTGATTTCAAATTTAATTTCACTGTAGTCAGAGAACACATTTAGTATGATTTAAATTATTTTAAAGTTATTGAGACTTGTTTTATAGCTCAGAATATGGCCTATAAATGTTCCAAGGAAACTTGAAAATAACGTGTCCTCTGCTTTTGGTAGGTGGAATGCTCTATAAATGCCAACTAGGTTAAGCTGATTGACAGTGTTGTTCAAATCTAAGGCAATACTGATTTTCTGACTAATTGTTTTATAAATTGTTGAAGAAAGGATGTTGAAATCTTTATATTTATGTACTTTTCTATTTCTCCTTGTAATTCTATCAATTTTTGCTTCATGTATTTTAAATCTCTGTTATTAGATGCATAAACATTGAGGATTGTTTTTTCCTTTTGATGAATTGATACTTTTATCATTATTAAATGACCTTGATAATATTCTTTCCTCTTAAACCTAGTTTGTCTCATATTAATATAAACATTAATAATATTTATAAATTCCATGCTTATATTTAACATGCTCAATCAATCTTGGTTTCTTGAACATAAGGAATACAATTATACTTATTGTTTAACTGTCCTAGTAATACTGTCACATATGTAATTTATGTATCAATTTCGTTTCTTTTTTTTGAGGAAGATTTGCGCTGAGCTAACTACTGCCAGTCCTCCTCTTTTTGTTGAGGAAGCCTGGCCCTGAGCTAACATCCGTGTCCATCTTCCTCTACTTTATATGTGATGTGGAATGCCTACCACAGCATGGCGTGCCAAGCAGTGCCATGTCCACACCCGGGATTCCAACCAGCTAACCCTGGGCCGCTGAGAAGTGGAACGTGCAAACTTAACCCCTGCACCACTGGGCTGGACCCCTATGTATCAATTTCAATGGATTGATAAATCTCCTCAAGATGGGTCATATTTTCCTTCTTCTTTATATATTTTATATCCAATAAATTTTTATTGGATGCTAGACATTGTGAATTTAACTTAGTGCTGGATATTTTTGTATCCCTTTAAGTATTGACCTATTTTTCTAGGATACTGTTTAATTGGATCCTTTTGAAACTTCTTTTTATGCTTTGTTAAAGTGATGATTAGTGTAGTGCTCATTTTGTCCCACTACTGACCTAAACTCTTTCTTTCTACTCTACCCAATGCCCTGTGAATAATGAGGTTTTTCTACTCTAGACAGTTGGAACAAGAAGTATTGCTGGTCCTGTGTGAGCTTTGAGGATTGTCCCCTCTTATCCTTTTGGTTGACTCTTTCCCCAGCCTTGAGTACTTTACTTGCATCAGTTTCACTGATCTGAACTCACCTGAAGACTTAAGTAGTACTCTCTACAGATTTAGAGTTTTCTTCGGGTAGCTCTCTCCTCAATGAGGCCTTGCAACCTCTGACCATGTCCATCTCCCAGGATTCCGAGCTTCATCTCCTTAACTCAGAGAGACTGCCAGATTCCACCTAGTTCTCTCTTCTCTTGCTGTGTCCTGGAATTCTTTCAAGTCTGTAAGCTGGGACAACCATAGAGCCCACCTCACTTTCTCCTCATCTCTCAGGGATCACTGTACTTCACTGGCCGATGTCCAATGTCTCGAAAAACATTTTTTCTTATATTTTGTTCAGTTTCTAAGTTGTTTCAGACATGATATGTAATCTAAGCCTATTAGTCTGTCTTAACCAGAAACAGAATTCTTCTGCATAAGATTTCCTTATCACTAAAAATTAGATATAGTCTTATCTTTCCCTCTTAAAATAATTTTTATTTGCTTTCAAGAAATACCCACCATTCTGTGTTCTCTAGCAAATTCTTGAAACAAAAGGTGAATGATTATCTGATAAGTTCTTGATCTACAAGAAGATTAGTACTTATAGCATAATTCCAAAAGATTATCAGTAATCTTTTCTTCCAGAATGAACAGAGTATTATAATTAGGAATTCGGCTTTGAATGAATAGAAACCTATTAAAAAGCTATTCCAAAAAATTACACAATTAAATTCTTATTATTGAGTGTTGTGTAACAAGATTATTTTAATAACTACCTACAGTTAGTTCTGCTCATTTTTGAAATATAATTATTTAGCAAATATGGTAAAAGTTATTTCTTTTGTCACTTTTTTGAAATATAATTTTATGAAAATTCTCCTTTTTTAGGTTTTTAAGAATATTAACATGATACTGTATCATATTTGTTGACTTTATTCGATGGAAAGTTAGTTAAATATATAAAGTATAAATCTAACCTCACTGAATCTCTCTGTTCTTTTCTGATAACTAAGAATAAAACTTCCTCAGGAGGAGGTTGTAGCGTTTTAAGGAATTAACGTGTAAGAACATACTTTGTAAAATGTAAAGCGTTTGGTGAAGGATCAGAAATATTGTTATATGACAGCAAAAGTAAAGGCAACAAAGCGAAAATAAACAAGTGAGACTGTCTCAAACTAAGAAGCTTCTGCACAGCAAAGGAAATCATCAACGAAATGAAAAGGTAACCTAATGAAAGGGAGAAATATTTGCAAATCATAGATCTGATAAGGGGTTAATATCCAAAGTACATAAAGAACTCATACAAGTCAATAGCAAAGAAACAAACAGTCCGATTAAAATATGGGCAGAGGATCTGAATAGACATTTTCCCAAAGAAGACTACAGATGGCCAGCAGGTATATGAAAAGATGCTCAACATCACTAATCATCAAGGAAATACAAATCAAAACCACACTGAGATACCACCTCCCACCTGTTAGAATGGCTGTTATAAAAAAGACAGGAGATAACAAATCCTGGTGAAGATGAGGAGACAAGGGAACCCTCGTACACTGTTGGTGGGGATGTAAATTGGTGCAGCCACTATGGAAAACAGTAAGGAGGTTCCTCAAAAAATTAATAATAGAACTACCATATGATTCAGCAATTCCACTTCTGGGCATTTATTCGAAGAAAAC
This sequence comes from Equus caballus, assembly GCF_041296265.1. Classification (NCBI taxonomy): domain Eukaryota; kingdom Metazoa; phylum Chordata; class Mammalia; order Perissodactyla; family Equidae; genus Equus; species Equus caballus. Next base: position 61,623,881 of record NC_091697.1, read on the forward strand.
GAAAACTCTAACTCAAAAAGATATCTGCACCTCCGTGTTCTTTGCAGCATTATTTACAATAGCCAAGATATGGAAACAACCTAAATGTCCATCAATGGAGGAATGGAAATAGAAGATGTGGTGTATATATACACAGTGGAATATTATTCATCTATAAAAAAAAAGAGTGAAATCTTGCCATTTGGAACAACACGAATGGACCCTGGGGAATGATGCTAAAAATAAGCCACACAGAGAAAGACAAATACTGTATGATCTCACTTACATGCGGAATCTAAAAAACAAAAAACAAAAAACATACTCATAGATACAGAGAACAGATTGTTGGTTGTCAGAAGCTGGCAGTGGGTGAAATGGGTGAAGGGAGTCAAAAGGTACAAATTTCCAGTGATAAAATAAACAAGCCATGGGAATGAAATGTACAGTATTGCTACTATAGTTAATAATAGTCTATTGCATATTTGAAAGCTGCTAAGGGAGTAAATCTTAAAAGATCTCAACACAAGAAAAGAAATTCTGTAACTATGCATGGTGACGGATGTTAACTAGATTTATTGTGGTGAGCATTTTGCAATATATACAAATATCGAACAGTATGTTATATACCTAAAACTAATATAATATCGATTATACCCTAAAAAAACAGATCTAAATATAACTATGGCATAAAAAGGAAAAATTATTAATGAACTTAAAAGCCCATTAGCTTTTTCATATTGTTTAAAGATATTTATTACATATGAATATCTTGAATCAATGAAAGGCTTAGGTTTGTCATTATGTTACCTTTTTTCTTTTTCTTTCCTAAATAGTTCCAAATATATTAATAAGCAACATGAATTACCATGCCATTAATTTGTTTATTATGTATTGTTTAACTTCTCACCTAAATATGATTGTTCTTAATATGTATATTTATAAATATGTTATCATTATAAAGTGATTTAATTAAACATTACTATTTTATCCACCCTAGTGGTAATTTTGTGAGCACCAGCCCTTTAGCTGTAGCAGGAAAATTGTATGCTTCACGCAGAAGCATTTCCCCATATATTGAGGGAAGATTTGCTCTTCTTGGAGAAGATACGAAAGAGGATAAATTCTAAAAGAATTAATAAGGGACACTTGACATTGGTGGACCATTTTGTTCAGTAAGAGGAGAATTTCCAAATACATATTTTATCCTGTGTGAGAAAGAAGTCTACACCTATCAGGATGAAGGCACAGGGGCAACCCGGTTAACCATGTCTTGCTGGGCCAGGCAGCTCATCAGAAGAGAGACATTGCTTTGCTGCTGAGCCATACATCAGATTTCGTTCATGTACGGTTTGAACTGGTCAAGTTGGATCATGTAGTAGCACTCCTCATACTGGCTCAATCCAACTCCTGCCTGCACTGTCCTCACCAAAGCAGAGCCACATTATTGGTATTGAGTGATGTTAAGTCTTCTTTTATTTATAATGATGGTCAACCTACTGGCTTTTATTTCTATAGAGAATGTTAAACGTGCCATTCATTTATTTAATGAATATGTACTTAGTACCTATTCTGTAGCAGATATTGATCGATTTGGGGATACAACATGAAATATCACAGTCTCCCCTCTCAGGAGAGGGAAGTGGATGTAGGGCAACCAGTGTGCTTGTTTATATAATGGATGAATGAACAAAATGTATTGAGGGGCAGAAGGAAAGGATTCTTGAGTTGCTTGGGAGAGTCAGAGGAATCTTTCGAAAGGAAGTGATACTTGAAATGAGCTTTCTGAATTTCCTCATCCCATAGAGCAGCCACGCTCCAGGCACAGGCTCAAGAGTGAGACTACCTGGGTTTCACCGGAGCTTCGTGTGTTATGGTGAAGTTACTTGGCCTCTTTGTATTTTACTCTAACCATCTACCACCAGGGCCTATTGTGGACATTAACTGAGATAACATAGAAAAAGAACACTGAGTAGCATGTAGTAAGTTTCTAGTAAATATGATACATTTTTGCTTCCTTTGCATTACCAGATGTTTAGTCATATCAGTTATTAGGGTGACACTATCTGGTTCAGGACACACAGATGAGGAAAAGCAGACCTAGAGAAGCTGGTCAGCCGCAGCCACACAGGTAATTAATCTCCTGAAATAATTCCCCAAATTAATTTATGACTTTTTTGGAGGTATAATTTGCTTCGTTTTCATTTTTCTTGACTCCAAACACACTTAGATTCTGAGCTTATCATTCCTAAAGTAGCACTTAAAAATTTATGATAAAATGATTAAGATTTTAAAATCTTCTCATTGTTTTAACTGTGATAATCCTTCAATTATTTTTTAATCAATTGGATCAAAGATTAAAACTATTTGTTCTTACCTTAAAAATTTAAACTATTCTCCTTCTCATGGTTGATTATGTGAATATTTGTGAAGATGAGCTTATCTGTCAGCCTCTGGAAGCTAACTTTAGCATTTGGCTCATGAGCAAGAATTATCCTTTCCCACACATTAATACTTTATTGGATAAACTAGATGATGCCCCCAAAGAGCCTGTTCCTTCACATCTCAGAACTGTAGCAACTGTAGGCAGCCCAGCCTTAATCATACTCAAGTCTGAAACCACAAGTGGTACCTCTTCATCATTTATTCATAATGTTCAAAATCTCTATTGCACAAGAAGTCATAGGAACAACATCCATGCCCTACATCTATATCTCATTGTCACAATGCAAGTGAAGGAAAGAAAAGTTCTGAGGAAAGAAAAATTTCTGAGAAAATAAATATTTCTAAGACTTTCTTTCTTTCTTTTTTTTGGTGAGGAAGATTGGCCCTGAGCTACCATCTGTTGCCAATCTTCCTCCATTTTGTACGTGGAATGCCTCCACAGAACGGCTTGATGAGCCATGTGTAGGTCTTCGCCCAGGATGTGAACCTGCGAGCCCTGGGCCATGAAGCAGAGCACGTGAACTTAACCACCACACCACCAGCTGGCCCCTCTAAGCCTATTTTTTACATGGAAATTCATGAAATTAGTGCCAATAAATACAACCTTCCCAAAATTTTTTAAATATTAAAATTGATATTTTGATATTGAAACAATATTTATATTATATCTACATATCCACTGTCTAAGATAAATTAGTCAAAGTTTAAATGAAATTATTTGTTACATCTTCCTTTTTTTTTGCATTTTTGTCATTAGCATGTCATGTTTGTTTCATTAGATATTTCACAAGTGTTTATTTGATACAAGAACACATTTGTCTTCATTTGCCATAGAAGCAGGCATAAGGAGTCATCATATTTACGCATGTGCCTTAATCCAGCACAGATTTAGTAGGCTGGTGACATTTTGGGGGTGAATTAAAAAGTTTTCAACATATCTGCACTGGATTTATATACAAAACATTTGTTCTGAAATCTCTTATGCAGTGAATATGGTTGAAATGTCAAAACATTATGTTTCAAAGAGGAAAGCAACAATGGAATTTAGTGAGTGTTTGCCCCAACAAATCTGTACCTTTTCTTGGGTATTCCTTATTCCAATCCTATTAACTAGAAACTATAAAGAAATTGAAGTACCATCTGGATGAATCAATCAGGAGAATTTACACTGGTTATCTAGCCCTTAACTGGGAAGAATTAAACTGGCTCTCACAGTCTGGGGATCAAAATAATAATAATGATAATAACGATGTTTATTTTCAGATAACTGCTCCTGAGTAGTGGATGTGTTTCAGTTTCACATATAGTTCTCTGCTCGTATATACTCAGGGCTGGCCTCCTGCATGTGAGGCTATTTCAGGGAGTGACCATAATGGCTTGCTTTTATTTCCCAGTGCTGCACCTAGGGCTCCTTTACCTTTTATTGCATATGACTGCTTCCATTTTCTTACCATGGAATCTTGGTCTTTTGGTACCCCTTGGAATTTTTGATGGAAGGAAGAGAAATAATGAGGAAGCTAGTTGAGAAAAGAAAGTGGGGAAACTCCAGGGCAGATTGGATCAATATGGTGGAGTAGGAAGAGCCTTAGCTCACCTCCTACTGTGGCCAAGCCAAAACTACAACTACACATAGAACGACTACCACCAAGAATGACCTGAAGACTAGAAGAACAGATTTTCCACAACTAAGAATATGAATAAAAAGTCACATTGAGATGAGTAGGAGGGGTGGAGACACAGTCTAGTCAGGACCAACAGTCCAGCATGGTGACCCACAAGCAGGAGGGATATCACAACCACAGAGGTCCTCCCAGGTGAGCGAGAGGCTTGAACCCCACATCAGGCTCCCTGACCTGGGGGATCTTCACCAGGAAGACAAGCCCTCATAACATCTGACTTTGAAAACCAGCAGGGCTTACATCTGGGAGAGCCAGAGGGCTATACGAAACTGAGACTCTGCTCTTAAATGGTATACGTACAAACTCAGTTGCTTTGAATCTGAGCACAGAGGCAGCAGTTTGAAAAGTACCTGGGTTATACATGAAGGAGATGCATTGACTAATTTTAGGGCATGTGCTAGAGGGGCAAAGTATCTGTTGGAACTTTCTCTAAGGATTGAAGCACTGGCAGGTGACTTTTTTTTTTATTCTCCTTCTACCTAGCTGGCCCGGCCCTGGTGGGCACCATTTCTCACATTCTCCATCTACCTTTCTAGAACCACTCAACCTGCCCTGGCATTCCCCTGTAGACTCAATGCTGGCTGCTGCCTCTACGAAGTGGCTCCTACACCAGAGGGTCAGCCCTGCATACCAGCACTCCTGCTGTAGTCATGGCTCAGGCATAACAGGAGGGTGCACACAGCCTATATAGGGGACACACCTGGAGCATCTGGCTCTAGTGACCAAGGGGGATTGCACTACCAGGCCCCACAGGACATCTTCTACATAAGGCTACCCCTTCAAGACCAGGAGACATAGTTGATCTACCTAGCACATAGAAACAAACACAGAGAGTTAGGCAAAATGAGGAGACAAAGGAATATGTTCCAAACAAAAGAATAAGACAAAATGTTAGACAAAAAAATCTGTAAAAAAAAATTGAGACAAGCAATTTACCAGATAAAGATTCAAAGTAATGGTCATAAAGATGATCACTGAACTCAGGAGAAGAATGGATGAACACAGTCAGAACTTTAACAAAAAGACAGAAAATTTATAAAAATTAACCAATCAGAGCTGAAGTATACACTAACTGAGATGAAAAATACACTAGATGGGGGGCCAGCCCCATGGCCTAGTGGTTAGGTTTGGCACACTCCACTTCAGTGGCCAGGTTCATGAGTTCAGATGCCAGGCTCAGACCTAAACCACTCATCAGTCATGCTGTGGCAGTGACCCACATATAAAGCAGAGGAAGATTGGCACAGATATTAGCTCAGGGCTAATCTTCCTCAACAACAACAACAACAAAATACACTAGAAGGAATCAACAAGAGATGAGATAATGCAGAAGAATGGATAAGTGATCTGGAAGACAGGGTAGTGCAAATCACCCCAGTCAAAACAACAAAAAGAAAAAAATTAAAATTAAATCAGCTTAAGGGATCTATGGGGCAACATCATGTGCACTAATATTCACATTATAAAGGTCTCAGAAGGAGAGTAGAGAGAGAAAGGGACAGAAAACTTATTTGAAGAAATAATGGTTGAAAACTTCCCCAAGCTGATGAAGGAAATAGACACCCAAGTCCAGGAAGCACAGAAAGTCCCAACTAAGGTGAACTCAAAGAGACTCGCCCTAAACACATTACAATTAAAATGTCAAAAGTTGAAGATAAAGAGAGAATTTTAAAAGCAGCAAGAGAAAAACAACTAGTTATGTACAAGGGAACCCCCATAAGTCTATTAGCTAATTTTTCAGCAGAAACTTAACAGGCCAGAGAGGAATGGCACAATATATTCAAATGTGCTTAATGTGTTTAATGGAAAAAACTTACAACCAAGAATACTCTACTTAGCAAGGTTATCATTCAGAATTGAAGGAGAGATAAAGAGCTTCCTAGACAAGCAATAGGTAAAGGAGTTCATTACCAGTAAACCAGCCTTATAAGAAATGATAAAGGAATTTCCTTAAATGGAAAAGAAAGGCCATAACTAGAAATAAGAAAATTATGGAAGAAAAGATCTCACTGGTAATGGCAAACATATAGGAAAGGTAGCGGTCAACCATCTTTTAGCTAGTTTGAAGGTTCAAAAAAAAAAGTAGTAAAATCATCTATATCCACAATAATTAGTTAAAGAATATATAAAATAAAAATATGACATCAAAAACATAAAATATGGTGGGAGTAAAAATGTAGTGCTTTTAGAATTTGCTCAAACTTATGCAACCATCAACTTAATATAGACTTCTATAAACATATATGTTATATATGAACCTCATAGTAACCACAAACCAAACACCTATAATAGATACACAAAAAAATAAAGAGAATGGAATACAAACATAACACTAAAGAAAGTCATCAAATCACAAGGGAAAAGAGCAAGAGAAGAAAAAAGAAACAGAGAGGAATTACTAAAACTCCCAGAAAAAAGTAACAAAAATGACATCAGTACATACTTATCAATAGCTACTTTAAATGTCAATGGACTAAATGCTCCAACCAAAAGACATAGGGTGGCTGAATGGATAAAAAACCAAGACTCATATATATGCTGCATACCAGAGGCGTACTTCAGATCTAAAGACACTCACAAACTGAAAGTGAAGGGATGGAAAAAGATACTCCATGCAAATGGCAAAGAATAGAAAGCAGAGGTAGCAATACTTATATCATACAAAATAGACTTTAAAACAAAAAATTGTAACAAGAGAGAAAGAAGGGCACTACATAATGACAAAGGGAACAAGCCAACAAGAGGACACAATACTTGTAAATATCTATGCACCCAAGAAAGGACCACCTAAATACATAAAGCAAATATTAACAGACATAAAGGAAGAAATTGACAGTAATACATTAATAGTAGGGGACTTTAACACCCCACTTACATCAATGGATATATCATCTCAACAGAAAATCAACAGGGAAACATTTGCCTTAAATGATGCATTAGACCAGATGGACTTCACAGATTTATACAAAATATTTTATCCCAACACAGCAGAATACACTTTATTTTCAAGTGCACATGGAACATACTCCAGGATACATCAAATGTTAGGCCACAAAACAAGTCTTAATAAATTTAAGATTGAAATCATATCAAGCATCTTTTCCAATCACAATGATGTAAAACTAGAAATCAATCATAAGTAGAAAACTGAAAGAAACATAAATATGTGGAGGCTAAGCAACGTGCTACTAAACAACCAATGAGTCAACAAAGAAATCAAAGAGAAAATAAAAAAATACCTTGAGACAAATGAAAATGGAAATACAATGTTCCAAAATCTATGGGATGCAGGAAAAGCAGTTCTAAGAGGGAAGTTTATAGCAATATAGGCTTACCACAGAAAGCAAGAAAAATCTCAAATAAACGGTCTGAACATACACCTATAGAAACTAGAAACAGAAGAACAAACAAAGCCCAAAGTTAGTAGAAGAAGGAAATAATAAAGATCAGAATGGAAATAAATGAAATAGAGACTAAAAAACAACAGAAAAGATCAATGAAACTGAGTTGGTTCTTCAAAAAATACACAAAATTGATAAACCTTTAGCTAGAAAATCTGAACAGACCAATTACTAATAATGAAATTGAATCAGTAATCAAAAACCTAAAGCAAACAAAAGTCTAGGACTAGACGACTTCACAGTTGAATTCTACCAAACATTTAAAGAAGAGTTAATACCTATCCTCTCAAACTATTCCAAAAAGTTAAAGAAGAAGGAATGCTTGAAAACTCATTCTATGAGGCCATCATTACCCTGAAACCAAAAACAAAGTCACTACAAAAAAAGGAAAATTACAGGCCAATATCTTTGATAAACATACATGCAAAAATCCTTAACAAAATATTACCAAACTAAATTCAACAATACATTAAAGAATCATACACCATGATCAGGTGTGATTTATCTCAGGGGTGCAAAGCTGGTTCAGCATCCACAAATCAATCAAAATGATACATCACATTGACAAAATGAAGGATAAAAATCATATGATCATCTCAATAGATGCAGAAAAACATTCAAAACAATTCAATATCAATTTATGATAAAAACTCTCAACAAAGTAGTTACAGAGGGAATGTACCTCAACATAATAAAGGCCATGTATGACAAACTCACAGCTAACATCATACTCAACAGTGAAAAGCTGAAAACCTTTCCTTTAAGATCAGGAACAAGACAAGGAAGCTCACTCTCACGGCTTTTATCCAACATAGTATTGGAAGTCCTAGCCACAGCAATCAGACAAAAAAAGGAAATAAAAGCCATTCAAATTGGAAAGGAAGAAGTGAATCTGTCACTATTTTCAGATGCCATGATACAATATATAGAAAACCCTAAAAACTCCACCAAAAAATATTAAAACTAATAAATGAATTCAGTAAAGTTGCAGGATACAAAATGAATATACAGAAATCTGTTGTGTCTCTATACTCTAATAACAAGCTATCAGAAAGAGAAATTAGGAAAATAATTCCATTTACAGTAGCATCAACAAGAAAAAAAAACCTAGGAATAAATTTAGTCAAGAGGTGAAAGACATACTCTGAAAACGGTAAGACATGATGAAAGAAATTGAAGATGACACAAATTAATTGTAAGATATCCATGCTCATGGGTTGGAAGAATTAATATTGCTAAAATGTCCACGCTATTCAAAGCAATCTACAGATTCAAGGCAATCTCTATCAAAATATCAATGGCATGTTTTACACAACTAGAACAAATAATCCTAAAATTTTTATGGAACCACAAAAGACTGAATAGCAAAAGCAACTTTGAGAAAGAATAACAAAGCTAGAGGTATCACACTCTTTGATTTCAAACTATACTATAAAGCTATAGTAATCAAAATAGTATGGTACTGGCGTACAAACAGATGCATAGATCAATGGAACAGAACAGAGACCCAGAAATAAACCCATGCTTATATGTCAATTAATCTATGGCAAAGGAGGCAAGAACATACAATGGTGAAAGGACAGTCTCTTCAGTAAATGGTGTTGGAACGCTGGACAGATACATGGAAAAGAATGAAACTAGACCACTTTCTTACGGCATATACAAAAATAAACTCAAAATGGATTAAAGACTTAAATGTAAGACATGAAACCATAAAACTCCTAGAAGAAAACACAGTCAGTCAGCTCTTTGGCATTGGTCTCAGCAATATTTTTATGCATCTGTCTCCTCAGTCAAAGGAAACAAAAACAAAAATAAACAAATGAGACTACATCAAACTAAAAAGCTTTTGCACAGTGAAGGACACCATCAACAAAACACAAAGGCAACCTACTGAATGGGAAAAGATGTTTGCAAATTATATACCCAATAAAGGGTTAATATCTAAAATATAAAAAGAACTCATAAATTCAATATAAAAAAAATCTGATTAAAAAATAGGCAGAAGACCTGAATAGACATTTTTCCAAAGAAGACGTACAGATGGCCAACAGACACATGACAAAATGCTCAAAATCACTAATCATCAGGGAAGTGCAAATCAAAACAACAATGAGATATAACCTCACACCTGTCAGAATGGCTATTATCAGAGGTAATAATTGTTGGCAAAGATGTGGAGAAAAGGGAATCCTCATACACTCTTGGTAGGAATATAAATTGGTGCAACCACTACAGAAAACAGTATGGAAATTCCGCGAAAAATTAAAAATGGAACTACTATATGATCCAGCAATTCCGTTTCCAGGTATTTATCTGAAGAAAATGGAAACACTAATTTGAAAAAGTATATGCACCCCTGTGTTCACTGTAGCAGTGTTTACAATAGCCAAGATATGAAAGCAACCTAAGTGTCCATCAGTAGATGAATGGATAAAGAACATGTGGTATATATATAATACACAGCAGAATTTTATTTAGCAGTAAAAAATAATGAAATCTTGCCATTTGCAACAACATGGATGGACCTAGAGGTTACTTGCTAAGTGAAATGTCAGACAGAGAAAGAACAATACCATGTGGTTTCACTTATATGTGGACTCTAAAAAGCAAAACAAATGAGCAAACAAAACTAAACCGGAACAAACTCATAGATACAAGGAACAAATTGTTGGTTGCCAGGGGAGGAAGATAGGGGGATGGGAAAAAGAGATGAAAGGGATTAAGAGGTACAGATTCCTAGTTATAAAATAAATAAGTCACGGGGATGTAATGTACAGCATACGGAATATAGTCAATAATATTATGATAACTTTGGTGACAGATGGTTACTATGCTTGCCATGGTGACCATTTCGTAACGTATATAAATGTCAAATCACTATGTAGTACACCTGAAAATAATATAATATTGTATGTCAAAGACATGTCAATTAAAAAAAAACCCTGCAAGATGAGTTCTTCTACTTACTGTCTCACCAACAAGCCCTATTCTCAAACTCCCAAACTTTCACCTCTCGGAGTTCTCCATCCTTCTCTTCATTGGACTTCCAATGCAGATTTTGCAAGGAATTACCAAGACAGTCATCTTTTGCATAAAGCAGAGCCAAAGTCTCTAATGTTTAACTAAACCTTAGGGAAATTTACTGCAACTGATTGCAAACAAGAGAAACTAATTTACACTATGCATACTTAAACAGAAAGAATTGCCAGAAAGGCTGGAAAATCTGACACAGACAAGGCAAAAATTAAAGAAGGCTGGACACTATGATTCCAGCTAAAAGCACACCACCAAACACCACGTGGATGCAGACACTGCTATCCTTCCAGCTGGATATTGAGCACAGCATCTGTCACCCAAGTCCATTTGGCTCTAGACAGTGTACACTGTAGCACCACAGTGACTGCAGCCAATAGTAATTTATGCTCCCAGATGAATTCTTGCTCCAGACCAAGGTCTTGGAAGGTAGTACCCATCCTTACTTGTTCAACTCATCCTTTGGAGCTTCAACACCTAAACAGCCAAAGTAAATTAAATGTCTAGTAGAGTGACATTTTTGAAATGACTCGAAATTTTGTTAAATTTCTCTTGTTAGTTTTAAGCCATTTTTAAAAAATTTTAGTATTAAAAAAATTTTTAAACTTCCAAATAAGAGTTCTTCAAACTGTGGGATGTAACCTGCAAATCAGACATGTGACTAACATTTTTTTCATAGACTACAATGGAACAGAAATTATCAATGTGCATATCACACAGTATGATGAGTTTTGTTCCATAAAACTTCCATTTCAGTTATTTATATGTAGGTATACGTTTATTTAATTATGATATAAAATGCTTTTATTACTGTGAGTCATAGTCAAAGATATTTTGAAAACCACTGCTCCAAAGGTCTGTACACCTTGATTCAGAGACTCGGAAACTAGAGAGTAACTTTAGCTTTTCGTGTCAGTGGCCTGGGAGAGGAGACAAACTGTGGGCAGAACGGAAAGGTTGGGGTAGTAGAATTGGAAATATGTTGGCCACTTTCAGGGCCCTATAAGAAATGTAATTAGGAGTGGATGCAGAACAAAGGACTTCTGAGGACTCCTCGTTCTCTTCCTATTGTCCTTTACCCAAGCCCCAGATGACTGGGTCTCTTTATCTGGGTCCCAGTAATCATTCTCAGAGATTGAGGAGAGAGTGTCAGAAAGGTAATAGCAGTGGGACATGGTCCCTGTCCTCCCAAGCTAGAATCCATGATGAATTTCCCCTGAGAGAGCATGGAGTGCAACACTGAAGTCCATGGTGTTGTTACCACTATATTCAGGCACATCATGAGTTATGGAAGCAACATGTATAATATTATTTCTATAGGAAGTAGGTTCAATTTCTAAAGAACTGACACAATTTTCTAATGACTTGGTAACTTCCTCTAGTAGTTCTAAGTAGAAGCGGGGGCTGGTAAAAAATCATGTGGACAAGGGAGGAAGTATCTCTCAGTATAAACATCTGAACAGGCAGTAGAAGCCATGTAGAAAATGCTTTGTCATTTTTTTCATAGTTCAAAAATTCTTTTTAAAAAGCTTGTAAAGTTTAATTTGGCATTTGCACAAATTGCAGTAATAGACATTTTTAATGTTTTCATACTCTACCATTACTCATTTTCAAGTCTCCTTAAAACTGGGTTATCATTAACTTGAAGATAGAGCGAAAATGTTTTTCCTCTTTGTGGGGGAAAAATTTCGTGATATTACCACGTTAATCTTCTCATGCACCATGCCAGGTCATCTCCTCTTGGCATTGGAGAGTGCACGGAATTGCACAATTTATCTGCTGAGTAAACATTGTTCTGTAACTCAGACTTGCGTGGTGTGGTTCGGAGGACAGGGGACTACAGAGAGAATCATCACCAAGATTGCAAACACATTTCTCTCGCAGAGCACTAGGCTGTAAACTTCTAGAGGGTAAGGAATGTGATTTATTTAACTCTGTGTTCCCAGGTTGAATATAGAGCCAAATACACAACTGACACTCAACAAGTCATTCTGGAATGTGATAGCTACATTTCTCTGTAACATTTACTCTTACATGCTTTACTAATTAATCTTCTCCAAAACCCTGTGAACTGGGTTTTATCACTGTTTACATTTCCTCAAATGAGGAAACTGAGAAAGGCTAAATAATTACTCAAAGTCACACAACTCAGGAGAGACCTAGCTGGGATCTTAACCATGTGGTCTGAATCAAGAGTCCACACCCCGAATCACTGAGCTCAACCGCCTGTCTCAATGCCGAAGTACTGTTGGAAGGAAAGAGGACCACAAGGAAGATTACCACAAGATTTACAGAAATTGTCAAATTGAGAATAAAGGTAAAATTATAAAATCCCCCAGGAGAGTGCTATTTCTTTTGCTAGAGTAGCTTTCCTTTCTGCCTCCATTTAGTGAAACTCTCTAAGACCTGTAGTATCAGGATCTGTCTCAGCTATATAGACCAGAATACATCTGAATAATAAGGGCTTACAGAAAATAGTTTATTTTATTCTCATATAAAATAAACCTGGAGGTAAGAAGTCCATCCTATGTTTTCATCAGAAACTCAACTCCTCTCTTTCTGTTCTACCAGCCTAACACAAGGTTTTCGTCTTTAAGTCACCTTGTGGCTCAGGATGGTCTGTGGAACTCTAGCCATTACACAGGAGTTGTGGTGCAGAAGACAGACAAAACTCAGGATGGTAAAGAGATTTCTTCCTGAAAGGCAGCTACCTTTAAGCAATAGGCACAGAAATCACACATAACCCTTTTGCTGACATCTCATTGGCCAGGGCTTAGTCACACGACTGCACCTAATCTTAAGGGAAGCTGGAAAATGTAGTCTTTCTTTCCAAGCGTCAACATGCTCAGCTAAGATGTAAGATTCTGGACTAAGAAGAAGGGGGACCATGGATATCCAGGTAGACAACCAACAGTTCCTGTGACAGTGTCTAATATGTCACCTATTCCATGAAATCTTTTCTTTAACTTCTGGTCTGATATCATCTCTGCTTACTTTGAATCCTACAGCATGTTCTGTGTGCTTCTAATCGCAGGTTTTATTATCTGTTCTACATTGTACTCTTGCCTTATCCTTAAAATTTGATCGTCAGATTCTTGAAGTCAGACACACTGTCTCAGTCCTCCATGCATCCCATGTAGCACCAAGAACATAGTCTTGCATTGAGTAGATATTCAATGAAAGTGCAAATGGAATCTTCTTTTTTAGGTACATTTTAGGGAAACAAAAGAATGATAATTAATGGTGTTAATATTAACACGTAACATGTAGACGATTTCTAATATGTCAATAAGAGTATAGGTTTTCGAGCAGATAGAATTATTTGAAGATCTACTTTGACCTAAGTATAGTGTTAAGTAATAGAGATATTTTTACTGCATCATGCAAACATGTTTGAATAGCACAGAATATGTGAATGACGAGCTTATAATCATTACCATTATTCCTGCCTTCAGGGAGATTCTAAACAAACAAGGAGTTAACTAGTATATAAATAAATATGAGCCATATAAGCAAATTCCCAGTATAATCTAAAATAGAAAATCAACACTTTGTAAAGAGAAAATACCACCAGAATGATGGAGAAGCTTTCAGTTAATCTGTGATGTCTTAGAAGACATCTTTCTTATGATTGCCTTCTTATGCATTTATATGCAAAATTAATATGAACAACAGAAAAAAATTTACATCAAAAAGAGCCTAGAGAATTGAATAATATACAATAAAATAGTTATCATGAAAACAATCAGATATCTTTATTATTAATTATGTCCTCAAGCCTTTCCCACTATCACTATATTAAAATCACCTTTCAATTTGCTCCGTCACATAGCCTGTTTTGCTATATGGCAACTAGAAATTTAGCCCAATATTTAGGAGAAACCTTCTTATATTTGATTACTGGCAAGGCATTTATAATTTTTGAATAAAAAATATGAACCTTCTCCTGTGAATTTCAAATTCATCTTATGATTTAGTGCTTTTTGATTTAAGTGGGATATGGATATTTCTTCTAGTTGTCTAATTGCCCTTCTCTCTGACTGGTGTCTATTTCTACATACCTCAAATAATTTCCAATTACATATAATAGCAAATATTCAAAAATCATTATTTTGCATCACCCATTTAGTGCCATTTCCCACAATAATTTTTGCATGTGGAAATTTAAAAGTTGACATTTTTGTTAAAAAACTCATAAATATTTTCATTTATACAATGAACCAAAATTGAATTAATTTTGGGAAAAGAAATGACCATCACAAGCAGAGGAAAAGGTAAAAGCATGAGAAGGACAAGAAAAATACGAAAACATTTCTAGCAGTTTGTTAAAAGGAAAGCTCAAGTTAGAAAATCAACCCAGAGAAAAAAAGACAAATGGAAATTTTCTGAGGCACTGACAGTGAAGGGCTCCTTCCAGCTCATGTCACGCACACGGAAAACTGAAGAACACAGCAGTTACATTGCTATACAACTGGTATTTTGTTAAAATGTCAGGCCATAAAATTAGAATTGTATTGTCAATCAACTGGACGTTTGCGCAATTGTTCTAAATAAAAGCTTTTACAAATGGATTCATTGAATATCACTATTATCAACCATACAGCTTCATACACGCCTCCTTGCTAATCGTGAGAGAGTAAATTTGGCCAATTATCCACCAGAGGCCAAGGAGTGTTGAAGAATGGCACATCCTATCTTGAGGCCATTTGACCTCACAACTAAGAGTCTCATTTCAAAGTCTGAGAGTAACTTTGAGACGTACAAAGTCACAGTGTTCTGAGCTCATCCTCAGATTGTCCCCCATTATCACCAAGAGACAGAGTTTTCCACAGGAAAGTAACTAACAAGACACAAGTATTCTGCTTACCATAGCCACACAAAGACTAAGTAAAAATTCATTCTGAGAAAGACTTTCATTTTCTGCCAAAGAATCATTGAGTATTAATTTTAAGACCTCAGAAGCCACTAAACAAAGTCAGTACAATACTGTGTGAATCTCATTTATAACCTACGATTAACACGGAAGCATATTTTACAGCTTTTAGAAAATCCTCAACACAAACTGTGCTTCTAGTATCTTGGCCTCACTAGTGTTCCTTTTCATTCTTTTATTTATTTAATTTTTAACACTGTTTGACTATATGCCACGTAAAAATGTTACAACCTTTTCCGAAGAAAAGAAAGATCACCAAGTAGGCCTGGCACTGGCCTGAGACTTGGAAGAAATTTCTTGACCTGTTTAGTCCACTTAAAATGTTTGGGGTTTATAGATCCACAGAGGGAAATATATTTGCCTTCATCTACACAACACCACCGGCACTGTGGGACATCCCATTGTCTTCTCGGAGATAAATGTCAGCACACTTTTGTGTAGACCGGCTGCCCAAGCCTGCCTGTGGAGATTCAGCTTGATTCAGATTTCGTTCAGTGTTTGCCAAAATAACCATGATTTTACCAAATAGTGTTTTTACTTCATTTAGTGTGACAATCCTTTCACCTTCTTGATATTTGGTATAAAAAAGAATGGACAATTCGGAGATGATCATGGATGGTATATCAAGGCCAAACAGGATATAAAATGGCTTTCTTTCCAGTACGCCATAGTTGATTGCCTCAGATGAAAGAAATAATACTAAAATATTACTGTGGCAATGATGACATAAACTTAAAGCTGGAAAATACAGTAAAAATATTAATGCTAGACAGGCAAAAACAAAGCAAAACTAAAAGCAAAATATTTTCCTTCCTGTAGTGGTTTGAACAGTAGCCCCCAAAAGATATGTCTACGCCCTCATCCCTGGAACCTGTGAATGTTATCTTATTTGGAAAAAGTCTTTGAAATGTAATTAAATGAAGGATCTTGAGATGAGGAGATCATCTTGGATTATCTGGGTGGACCCAAAATGCAATGACAAGTATCTTTATAAGCGACACACAGAAGAGAGGACAGACATACAGAGGAGAAGGCAATTTGAAGACAGTAGCAGAGATTGAAGCGATGTGACCGCTACCTGGAAGCTGGAAAAAGCATGAAACAAATTTTCCCCTAGAGTTTTTATAGGGAGTGAGGCCATGCCAACACCTTGATTTTGGACTCTGGCCACCAGAACTGTGAGGGAATCAATTTCTATGGTTCCAAGCCACCAAGATTGTGGTAATGTTATGTCAGCCATAGGAAACTAACACACATTCCAAACTACACACACACACACAAATTTGTGTGTATACATATATCCACACATATGGTTGTGTGCATGCATATATGTTATACCCAAATACATGTGTGTGCACACATGGTTCTGTGTATTATATGCATTAGACATAGGTTTATGTATACATATTCATAATATGTTCATTACATAGCTTCTGCTAACCACATCTTAACAACTTGAAATATCCTGTGATGTTTGGCAAATATCCCTGAGGGCCTGCTATGAACTAATGTCTGTATCTCCCCAAATTCATATGTTGAAATTCTAACCCCCAATGTGGTGATATTAGGAAGTGGGGCCTTTGGGATGTAACTGGGTCATGAGGGTAGAGCCCTCATTAATTAAACTATTGCCCTTATAAAAAGAGACATGGGAAAACTTGCTGCCTCTCTCTCCTTGCCAAGGGAGGATATCACGAGAGGTGGCCATCTGTAACCAGGAAGAGGGCCTTTACCAAGAACCTGACCATGCTGGCACCCTGATCTTGGATTTTCAGCCTCCGGAACTGTGAGCAATCAATGTTTGTTGTTTAAGCCTCCCAATCTATGGTATTTTTGTTATAGCAGCCCAAACTAACTGTGACAGTCCCCCAAGGTCATCAGTTTTTCCTCGCGGATATTATCATGAATGATAGAATCATGTGGTAAGAGAAACTTAGGATTTTCTATTATCCTTCCCCTTGCTTTCAGAATGCTTTCTACCTCCATGCCAGATCCTGTTACAGCTACAGTCCTTAGATATGACCTGCTTTCTAAATGAGATGCTTCCATTAGAAGGAGCCTATCCCTAAGGGATCGTGTGAGGTTGTACTGAGGCTATGTAATGTGTGAACCAACTGGTTTTCTGTCTTTGGCAATCTTATTAATAAATTCAGGATTACCTGTAATCCTACATTTTAGTGCAATTTAAACAAGGGATATTTACTGCCAATATATAGTGACAATGAGTCCTCTAAGAATAATGAGAGAAATGCATTTCCAAACTATCCACATGTAGGTGCCTCTATCATGAATGAATAAAAGAGCAAAGGAAATTTTTCTTTCCTTTTGTCTCTCAGAAGAGGTTGCCTTTTTAAACCCCAAGTGATTCCAAACAACCCCTTCCTAGGCTATGATAGAAATGAACAGGCTACTAAAAACAAACTCTAAACAAGGTAGTATTAAAGGAGATCAGCGTTGGAATTTGGGGGCCCTGCTCCTGATGGCTCAAGATGGGTTTCTGTACTCAGGAACCAAGCGGGTGATACATTCAGGTAATGTATTTTCTGCAAAAGTGCAGAGGTGAGGCTCAGTCACTGAAGAAATGCTCAGAGACAACTTACAGAAATAATGATATCATGCTCCTTCTGAAAATTATATTCAACATATGCTGAAGCCTAACATTAAAACGTAATCTTTCTATATGCGGGAAGCTGAGATCCCAGTCACGTGGTTGTCTCTTGGCTGTGATCACCATGTAATTAGGTTCTTTTGCATTTCCCTGTCTTTCCCTTTGTGTTAACTTGCAATCAGGCACTATTTGCACTATAAATGCACAATAGCGAATACTATTCTTATAGTGAGTTGGTACAAACTCTTGATAGTTTGAGTATGATGTGTTCAAAATCACTGGGAATAGCCAACTCATTTATGTGTTTTAAGGTATAGTTTTCAAACTGGAATTCAAATACTTTAGGGACTAACAGGGCACCTCTTCGATGAAAGCTATCTTACTTATTTCCTTCTCTGTCTGTAGGCACAATCTTCTCCATTGATTAGATTTGCCTCTTAATCTTTGCTTTTCATTGTCTTGAAGCTACTGGGCGTCTTCCTGACCCTCGCTGATATTGGTATCTTTTTCCCCCCTTCAATTTAAATCTTAGATATCTGGATTACAATTTTATTGGAAATGTGGGGTTCTGTTTTTATTTTTAGAGTTTAAATAAAAAGCGATCTGTCTCTTCCTTTTAATAATATTTTTCTCAAGGAGAGAAATTAGGCTAAAGCAAAATTTGGTTGAGGTTATACATGTTTTTACTTTCTGGAAATTAATAAATTTTAGAATTTCAATGTATAGTGTGTGAGTATATACAAATAAAATAACTTGTTTGAAAGAAAAGCTTCCAACTTTTTCACAAAAAGGAACTTATTTTCTGTGCACTATATATTTAATTAGATATAAAGGAGAACGTATTTCAACCATGGAGGTTTCTGAGGTCACTTGCACACCAGATTTTTTCAGAGAGGCTAATGTATATGGAGTGAGATTAAAAGATATGATGCAATTTTGGTTTCAGAATTTGGTTAATTTTTTAAACCTGAACATAAATTTACCAGAGGGATGGAAATTCAAAGACCTCTAAAGAGAGAAAGTAGTAATCTAGCTAAGAAGTAGAATTCTTCTAAATGAGAAATTAGAACTACTGTTTCTTCTTTATATGTGCAATTATTATTCAATGTCAACTTTCTGTATTTACTACTCATAATAAATTTTGCAAAGGTATAAGCATGTTTTTCTTAAAGCTTCAGTACATTAGCTCAAGGATAGTCATTAAGACCTTACTTTGCTAATTCTATATGAAATTTAACACAACACCATGAATACAGATACGCTTAATACTAAATGTTTTGATTGTGTTTGTTTTTTTCAGTTGACTTGGTTGTGAAAGCAATAAAATTCGAAATTCCAATTGCATGAAATTTAAAGAAGTATTCCATCCAGTTGATAACTTAAAAATGAATTTTAAACCGTATTAAACATCCAGCAACAATTATAATTATCAACTATTGATCTGAGGCTCCAAAGGGCCGATAGGAATGGTGATAGTGGTTCTTACCGATCTCAAGAGCTGGATGAGGAAAGACTTTATGAGCATGTTGTGAGGTTCCTCCTGAGTTGAGTCATGGCAAGAAAAGAGATACCACTTCCAAAAAATATACTTGTTTTTTGTTAAATGGCTCCTGACTCCATTCCTCTGAATGGAGCCTAAGAAACTACAGAAGCAAGAGTCCATCTGGGGATACTGAAGACTGTCATGAGTCAGTGTGAGGACTGAGTGAGGCAGTGGTGGTACGGAGGCAGCAGTGGCTGAAGGTTAAAGTGAAAGGATAATTTGGAGGAAAGCTATAAATTCTGTTCTTACCTTTCACCACATTGCCTGGGGAAAATTATCGCCTTCCCCATGACTGAAGAAATTCTCAGCAAGTGCGGGCTGTTAGGATCAGTAGGGTATATAAGGGCCATAGCCTCCCAACATCTGCTCAGAGATTTATGAGAAGACAAGCACAAGGATGTCCTCTGCAGCCTCATGTGAGCACAGGGAGGACTGGTAGTCTCTGGGAGTGAAGGAAAAGCACCTTATGAGGTACTACACAGCAGTTAGTGTCTGCTTTTTACCAAAACATAAAACCTTGTGTAAAGAAAGATCTAAGATTAGACCAGCAAGTGGTTGGAAAAGGAACTATAGATATTTTCATTAACTCTGAGGTCAGAAAATATGAGTAGTGATGTGTTTCAGCTACTAGGTGTGTCTGACCATGGGAAACATTTCTGTGCACTTTGGAAAAAGAGCTTTCTAAAACAGATAAATGACCCAAAGAAATGAGGTAATTCAGAGTCATCAATATAAATTATTAATACCAGTAATTTCAGTCTTTTCCCATTCCCCATGTTCTCATATCTGTCAATCCATGGAAGCATGGCCATGATTGTGAGTCTTTCCTCATGTACAATAATAAGTTTATAAAGTTATTTTACTTGTCATGCAATCCAATATGGTTGTCCTTGAGTCTGAGTCCACAACTGAACTACATAAGTGACATGTTTTAAAAGGCAGACATGGAACCCAGGATGCTCCAACATCATCATTAATCTCCTGTTTTCTAAAGAATGTCTGATAATTCAATCCCAACTGTCTTCTGAAAGAGAGTCTCTATTACTCCTGCACCTCATATCAGCAGGCAGGCTTCAGACCCGTCTAACCTGTGTTAGATAACTTAGCCTCATTTTCCTAGTTTTTGATTTGGTAAAGACTATAAAAGAGGGCTAAAAAAAACCCTTTGCTATGTTAGAAAAGCAATACTGAAAGAGATATTACACACTTTCAAAATTTTATTAACTGGAATTTTTTAGGAAATTGTGACAATACCACCAACTTTGAAATGTTTGCAAGGAGCTCTAACAACAAAGGCATTTAATCCAGATGTCATCTCTGGACCACTTTATTATTTGGAAATCCAACTTTCCTTTAACAAAGGAAACCTATATGAATATCACTTCTGACTATGTCCAGTTATAACTGAGATCGTGACATTTTTCAAAGAACATGGGAATAATTCTGAGAATCTGAAAAAAGACTATGATTTTAATGGTTATCTGACAGTTTTTCTAGTTGGCATGTCTGTACCTCACATCCTTTTCTTTTTTATTTCTTACCAAAAAGTATCATTTTTAATTTGATCATGAATCTTGAGTTATGAAAATAATAGGGTTTAATGAAAACATTATTTACCAAGAAGGCAATGGTAAGTCTAAGGATTTTAGAGGGGCTGGCCCAGTGACATAGTGGTTAAGTTCACATGCTCTGC
The DNA here is from genome assembly GCF_041296265.1 of Equus caballus. NCBI lineage: Eukaryota > Metazoa > Chordata > Mammalia > Perissodactyla > Equidae > Equus > Equus caballus. Next base: position 61,645,195 of record NC_091697.1, read on the forward strand.
TTCAACGGCCTGGGCTTTGCGAGTTCAGATCCTGGGCACGGGACTTAGCACCGCTCATCAACCTATGCTGTGGTGGCATCCCACGTGAAATAGAGGAAGACTGGCACAAATGTTAGCTCAGTGATAATCTTCCTCAAGCAAAAAGAGAAAGATTGGCAACAGATGTTAACTCAGGGCCAATCTTCCTCACACACACACAAAAATTCTTATTAAAAATGAGTATATTAATTTCATAGTATATAAATCACCATGAGCTCTTTTTAATAAATTAAGTTAATGAACAGAGACAAGTCCTTTTTAAATTTACCTTTTTAATAATCAAGATAAGAAGTTGACAAAATCTTCTATGGTATCGGCCCAAAAGTCAGAGGATGGTCAGAATCCACAATTTTTAAAAAACTACCTGTGCTAAAGACATCTTGTGTAGGTGCAGAAAACATCTATGTATGCTTTGACTAACGATGAGACAAAGCTAAACATGCACAGTCACTGTTGTAGAGGTTCACTTGGTTGAGTCAGACAAAGGCATTTGATCATTTCAGCAACAGTCTCAGTCTCAGTCTCTTGTTTGGAATTCTTTTATATATAATTTCTTTCTGCTCCCATGCACTTAGAATTCTGCAGCCATATTATTACTATTATTATTATTATTATTTTGCTGAGGAAGATTTGCCCTGAGCTAACATCCACTGCCAATCTTCCTCTTTTTGTATGTGAGCTGCCACCACAGCACGGCCACTGACAGACAACTGGTGTAGGTCTACAGCCAAGAACCGAACCCAGGCTCAGTAGTGGAGCACAGCAAACTTAACCACTAGGCCACCAGGTCTGGCTCTATATTGATACTTTTAAAACACCAATTCCAGGTCATTATTTCCCTCAAAAATTCTCAGCCATCCTCTATGTTTTGTAAGACAGTGCTCAAATCTCCCTTCCTGGCTACATCATGCTTCTAATCTACACCTCTTCCCCAACTGTTCAACCAGATCTCCCATGCATTCTTTTGGGATACTAATACTGCTCTTTGCCTCAAACTGCCCATTTCCAGCGTCAAGCCTACCTTGTGTTTTTTGCGCCACTTGCCCTTTCTCAAACTATTAGCTATGTATCACGAGACCAATTTCTTTTAAGAAGATTTCAATATCTTTAGCATTCATGTATCCAAATTCTTGTAGCACTTATTGTCTCATCTGCTTATTTTAGCATCTAATTATATACTTCCATATCTTGTTAATTATTATTTCAAAATTTAATCAGGTTCCTATAATTAGGCATTTAAATAATAATTACTGCTGTGTATGAGACCTTACTGTTTTCTAGCTAGCAAAATGTTTTGCTCAAATCAGACCTTTTTTATCTGTTGAATGAATGAATGTTGAGAGAGAAAGTTCAGATGCATTGATCTAGCAAAATCAAAAGTAATGTTAGGTCTCTTGGTTACATAAATCCAAAAAGTATACAATATATAATAGCAACTAATTTCTCATCTGTGACAACATCAGGCAATGTATGCCAGCAGGAAATAACTTGTATATGTGGTCAAGATGTCTTCAGTACCTCAATAAAGATTCTGACGAGACTGCTTTTCCAAGTCTCTATTGTTTTTAGTAGTCTTCCCTTGACATTGCAGAATACCTAATGGTGCCTATTATCTCACTTTGATTGGAAAAAAACTAGATTGTTCTAAGATGTGCCTGAAATAGTGCCCCCAAATTTTAAAAAATTTAATAGCAGATTTTATACTTCCAAATAAAGTATTTTATTGTGTGTGTCAAAATAAACCTTACATTATCACCACGGCTCATTTCCAAATAATACCCACCTTATTCACTAAATTTAGCTCCAAACTGAATTAACTTCTTTTTGAGTGAGACGGGAAGCCATTGGTGTTTGGGAACAAATGAGTGATACGATCACATTTATATTTGGACAAGGTTATCCTGGGTGTTGGGTTAAAAATAGACTGATAGGACAAGGGCAGAACTGGCAGACCAGTTAGGAAGCTACTGTACTAATATACTCTAGGAATGAGAGTTTCTTGGACCCGGCTGACAGTAGCGAAGATGAAGAGTGGCCAGAGTTTGGATATATTAAGGCAATGGAGCTGACAGTGTATGCTGATGAATTGGAGGCTAGGATGTGAGCGAGAGAAGGAGGCAAAGACAGACCAAAGTTTTTTGACCTGAATCATCAGAAAAGAAAGAATTGCCAGGAGTTCAGTTTCGGGCAGACTAGGTTTGAGAAGCCTGTGAGACCTTCAAATAGAGAGATTGAGTGGGCAGTGAGGTCTGCAGTGGAGGGAGGAAGTCCTGTCTAGAGATATAAATTTGGGAGTCGTCAAGATGGTTTGAAGTTTCACCTCTATGTCGGTATAAACAGGAATGAGAACTTCTCCCTTTCTGGTCTTAGATTAGGCCTCTTTCATTTACAACACTTGTCCTGCCTAAATGCATCTACCATCTCGCTGTAATTATTTAACCCAGCCTCCATGGCAATACACTCAGCACATGTTTATTAAACCCCCAGCACGTGCAGGAACTGTTCTCAGGGCTGAGGATACAACAGTGAACAAAACTGACAGAATCCTGTCTGTTGTGGAGCTTATGCCTTATTAGGGAAGAACACAAACATAAACAGGCAAACGTATGGTTGGTTGATGTTAAATGTTGTAGATTTTAACAATAAATCAGCATAAGGGGGGAAAAGAATACCGGGGTAGAAGGGGCATTATTGTGTCATGACTTTTTACAAGGTAGTCATGGAAAGACTCATTGATCTGAACTGAGCAGAGACCTACAGAAATGAGAGAGAGTCATGTCGAATCCGGAGGAAGAACTTCTCAGAGGGAAGAGCAATTTGAAGTGATTTCCCCCTAAGTCAGTAAATCAGAAAAGAGGTCAAATAAGATTTGTGAGTAAGGATATGTTTTCTACCACTGGCTTAAAAGTAAATAGAGTTTTCACCAGGTAGCTTAATTTATAAAAGAACAAATTTTAATCTGATATTATGGGATGAAAAAATATACATTGCTCTTGAACTTAAGAACATAAACAACAACAATAAAATAAGCAATAACGTAAACTGGTTACATCCTATAAGGTGGAAGTAAGCCTTTGAATCATCCTTTACAGGTCCAAAAGCCAAAGGCTGCATTGACTCTACACTAACACAAATATTACTGTAAATAAGCACCCTTGCGTGTGCTGCCATCCTGTGGCACAACAAAAAACTGTTATTAAATGACTACATTTATGCTACTCCTGGTTCTTTTAGTTGTTCAAATATGTGTCCTGAGAAAGAAAGGTATACTTTATAATGGACCTTTGAGATAAAATATCTTTGAATTAAATTAACATTGAATAAAACAACTGATAAAGTGACATTTATAAAAACTGAGACTTCATCAGCTTGCCTAAAAAAAAATTGCATCGTCAAATTATTTCCCATACAAAAGATTTTTTCTCAATACACAACTACACCATTTTAAGATTAATTTTATTATTCTGTAATCCCCAAATCAACCTCTTTCTCCATTTACTCAGATCATGTCTTTCAATCTTTGACGAATTGCTTTCTGTATATGTTAAAAAATACATACAAGGGTAATTTCCATTCTTCCCCAGGTCTGTGACTGTTGTCCTTTTTAGCTGTAAGTGACTTGAACAGACCAGTTGCCTGGGTATTTATGAGCACTGTGCTTGGAGGAATAGGATTCCTTGGGTGGGGCGGGGGGCCACCTGAGGAAGTGAATTAATGTGTCATGAAGAGTGACTCCTTGCCTCCTGGTGAGTTAAAGAACATGAGACGTCACCGATGGTATGTTATTGTGAATTCATTTGCCCTAAGAGCAAAAGTATTTGAGACATGGCTCTGTTGTAACACCAAGTCACAGGTCTGACCTTTGCCTCCATCTGAGGCTATTCGTCCACACAATGTGCTGGGGTCCTGCTCGTGCCTGATTGCACATCCGTCACTTTTATCTCATAGCGCATTGCTGCTTGGTGGGTCTCACAGACCTCTTTCACCTCCCCTGCGAGGTAGTGTTTTTACATTGTCAAAATGTATGTCACTTACATGTGGTTTATAGTAGTAACTCCCACATCGTTTAAGCTCGGTTCCATGTTTAAACGAATGCAATGTTGTGGCAGAGGCAGCTAGTAGTCCTCCTGTATCTACCCTCCACCTTGTCCATTGTCAGTAGCAGGAACTTTGATTTTCACCTGCACACTTGATTGTCCAGAATGAAAAGCTCATTTCCCGGCCTTCTCGCTATCTGACTAAGTTCTAGCAGAAGTGCTGAGTGACTCCTTCCAGAAGTCTTTTTTTAAATGACAGCTAGTGTCCTACATATTAATTTTAAAAAAATCAATTTCAGGAAGTAGCATGGAAGGTGGAGGAATCTAGACACATTCTATAAGGTGGGAAATGAACCCTACAAAATTTCAGGAGTACATCACATCAGTTAAGATTTCAGCAGTCCAATAGCATGGAGCATGCCCAGACATCCCCTCTAAAATAAAAGACAAATGATTACGTCTTGAAGCCTGGCTCCACTGTGGGACAACCTTGAACGGCCATCCAAGCTCTAAACTCTCTGCTGGAGCTCTGAGACCTCTGTTGCAACTTCTGTCTGCCCAATCTTGCTTTTCCTACTTCTTTATAAGTGAAAGGAGAGGAGCACAACTCCACCACCCCCTAATTAAACTCGTCCACACAAAATCCCATTCTGAATGCTTTTCCAGGGATTCCAACCTAAGACTCCTTTCAGTGCCTGCTCCATCTCCACTCAGACCTGTCTGACTTACATGTTCTTCTGAACCCCACAGGGTCTGCTGTTAAGTGTGTTTAATGCTGAATTCTAACTCCTTCCTATCCATTTAGGTGTAGTACATACAGTTATACACAATATACAATATGATCCTATACATACATATGCAGATTTTTAAAATACTGGACAAATGTCATGAAATGTGTACAGAATTAGCTCTAGATTGCAGATAACGTTTTTTTTTTTAAGATACTGCCATTCCTTTTTTTGTTTTTAAGTTCTTTTGGTGCAGAAGACTGGCCCTGAGTTAACGTCTGTTGCCAATCTTCCTCATTTTTTCTTCCCCAAAGCCCCAGTACAAAGTTGTATATCCTAGCTGTAAGTCCATCTAGTTCCTCTAGGTGGGATATCATCATAGCCTGACTTGATGAGGGGTGGTTGTGCGTCTGCGCCTAGGATCTGAAGTAGCAAACCCTGGGGCCGCCACAGTGGAGCATGCAAACTTAACCACTATGCCACCAGGCTGGCCTTTGTGGATAACTTTTAGTGTTCTCTTTTTACTGATTTTTTTTTCCTAAAAAGAAAATTTACTACTTTTATAATGAAAAATTTTTAAATAAAGCAAAAAAATTCCTTTCACATCTAACAATAATTACCAATTAGAAATACCACTTATGATTATCCCAAATGCACCAAATATACCAAACAAACGTGATAGATTTGTAACACACACCCCATTTGTGGTGACTAATAAGTACAGAAATGATCCCAAGTCTACCTCTTTCTCTGCATTCCACGTAGAGTAGTGAGATAAACTTTGCAGTTCGGGCTAGAAATATTTCAACACTCAAAAATTTTTTTAAAAAATCAAGGAGTTATTTCTGCAGTCTCTGTCAAGCGATGTCTCTGCCACAGCCTGCTTTGTGTCAAGTAAAGGATAAATATAATAAACGTGTGGAGTGAGAACACATTATAACACATAAACTTAGCATTTTCCAGGTTAATCAGCGTGGATGATCTTTGAGAATTTATCGGGAGGGCATTTCTGGTGGTATTATTATTAGAACTTCCAGAATGAATTGCTAGTTCACCTTTTGCTAACACTTGAGATCCTGGCTTTCTATCTTAACTCTCTTGAGGTATAATTCATTTAGTTGGGTCTCTCTTCTTTTACCTTCTAGTCCTATCCTACACTGTTTTCCAACTTTTGCTGCATTTCTTAGGGAAAAAAAAAATCTCATAATTCTTTACAGGTTTAAAGCTAATGTTTATTAGGAGAGAGTGCATCTCTTTCTCTGGAGCTATTAACTACATAGAGGTGGACCAATTGTTTCTCAATGCAGATAACGTTGGCTTTTTCGAGTGCTTATTTTTGACGCTATCATTTTTTGCATTTGGGATAATCATAAGTCAAAGTCACAGTGGACACACCTATAATTTGCTCTATGTTTGTGTGTGTGTGTGTGTGTTTGACTTGTGTGAGAAGTCTCTAGGACTTCATGTGTCTGGCATACAAGTGGCTCTATTTCTTAAGACAATACATTTGTTCTTTCAGATCTGTAAACCCAACTATATTAACGCCACATTTTACAAATCACTTCTACTTCTCTCTAAAGTTATAAAAGGCTTTAATTTTAAGGATAAATGAAATGTTTTAAAATAAAAACATTAACTAGTCCTAACATTTTGTGGTCAATTATTAAATCACGTTACCAAAGCTGAATGCCTTTGAAAATCAACAATGAAGTAAATAAAATGTTAAATGAAATTGATAATTAGGTATTAATATTAAATTATTTTAATAAATAGTTTTCTGCAATCATAAGCATGCCTGCACATACTTTTTAGTGGGCATTGGGGCGTCAATTTCCTTATGGAAACACTTCCTTTTCTTTTCGATTCTTGTTTGAGCATGAGTATCTTCTCAATAGATTCTTAGCTCTTTAAGGGTTGGAGTTTTGGGTTCATATTTTTACTTCATGGCAATTAGCATAGTGCCAGTGTCTTGTGCATAGATGATGCTAATGGTTGTTTGTCTAACTGATTGATAGGCAAGAAATTAATATAGTGATGCAACTCACTATATAAATTAGTGTTACCAGCTTTGAGCAAAGATAAACAGTTGATACTATTTGGTTTAGCAGCAAGTGAACAGCTGTGTATATATATTCCAATGTTATCTTGAGTCGCCTGTTACCATATGTGGCTTATTAAAGATGGTCACAAGTTCTTCGACATTTCTTCCATTGAAACTGAGCACAACGTCCGTTCCCTCTGAATCCAGGCTAGCCTTTGACTGCCGTGACCACTGGAACACTGCAGAAGTGAACTATGCTAGTTCTAAGTCTAGCCTAAGGAGGATTGACAACTTTCACCTTGGTTTCTAGGAGTCCTGTGCCACCGTATAAGAAGTCTGACTACCCTGAGGGACAGAACACATGGAGAAGCCCTGAGATTACCAAACAGAGGGAGAAGGAGTGACAGCCCATTCTTCCAGGTGTTCCTGCCAAGGCAACAGGCATGTGAGTGAATTCATCTTGGACTCTCCAAAACCAGACCAGCTGCCAGTTGAATACCACAATGTGACCCCAGTTGATGCCATATGGAACAGAGAAATCATCCAGTTGAACTCTGCCTGAATTCCTGACTCACAAAATCATGAGCTATCATCAAAGGAATGTTTTAAGCCACTACTTTTTGGGGTAGTTTCATACATAGTAATCAATAACCAGAAAATTCTACATGCTGGTTTGCCCAGGATAGTCCCAGTTTCTGCCAGTTGTCCAGCTACGCTGTCATGATTTACATTTGTTCTGAATTCCTGGATTTTGAATTTTTCACAAAGTATTGTTAACCATTGTGTTAGAATAAGCCAATTTCCATTTGATAGTTTCTGTCATGGTCTCATTTAGAAGAGTGTGAAAATTATGTGGAATGAATAGTTTTAACTGAAAGACAACCAACATAACTCTTTCTCCTTTCCTAAAACCCTCAGACTGAAGAAAACTAACATTCCCCTTTCAAGGCCAGCATGCAGGGTGCCTGCTGATAAAGTTGTGGTCCTGGGACATAAACTACAAAATACAGCCATCTCCTACGGGTCTCGGGTAGTGGTGGAGGAGCATTCTACACTGCTGCTGTAGCTAACCACTTGGCAAACCAGCCAGTGGTGTCTTGGTCCTGCCTTGGTCTATGAGATAGACAAATTTGCCAGGCTACCAGTCCTTCATGAAGACTCTGTTCATGATAGGTCTGGGTGAGAGACCTCAGGGGGAAACATGGGAATTTATAGGTTAAAGGTATATGATTAATGTGTAGGAAATAGAACTGGAGCTGTCCTTCAATAGAGTGAATAGAGAGCAGTCAGCACTCTTGATGTAGTGGTATTGTAATTATTGTATCATGTAATCGTTTTTCATTGTTTCTCAAATTTCAGAATTTTTCAATAAATGTTCAGAATCAATGAGCTAAACATAAAAGTGCATATTTCAGGAGAGGCAAATATTAAATTTTCCTTTCGTGAGAAAGTAGATGATAAAAAGTAATTTGCACAAGTTTTTCATCATTTCTCATCCACTATGACATCTATACTGTATCACTAACACGTGAAATCTAGAAGACATAAATCTGCTAAAGAAGTATCAGTATCTACCTCAAAAATTAATCATTTTGAGAAGAGTGTGCCTAAAGAAAACATTGGGAAGAAGAATTAATTAACCAAACATTCAAATTAGCACCGATTCTTGGCAAACTCTTTTAAAAAGTTGAAGAGGAGGGAACACTTCCATATTCATTTTACAAAGCCAGCATTACACTGATACCAAAACCAGACAAGGATGACACAAGAAAAAAAATTACAGGCCAATATCTCTGATGAACATAGGTCCAAAAATCCTCAACAAAATATTAGCAAATTGAATTCAACAATGCATTAAAAGGATCATACACCATAAACAAATGGGATTTATTCCAGGAATCCAAGGATAGTTAAACATCTGCAAATCAGACAATGTGATACACCATGTTAACAAAATGAAGGGTAAAAATCATATGAGCATCTTAATAGATGCAAAAAAAAAAGCATTTGACAAAATTCAATATCCATCTATGATAAGACTCTCAACAAAGTAAGTATAGAAGGAATGTACCTCAACATAATAAAAGCCATATATGACAAATCCACAACAAACATCATACTCAATGGTGAAAAGATGAGTGCTTTACCTCTAAGATAAGAAACAAGACAAAGATGCCCACTCTTACCCCTTTTATTCAACATAGTATTGAAAGTCCTAGCCAGAGCAATTAGGCAAGAAAAATAAATAAAGGCACCCCAATTGAAAAGGAAGAAGTAAAACTGTCACTATTTGCAGATGACATAATATTGTATATATAAAACTGTTTCTCTAAAGTAAATGTATTCATTTTCACTTCCAAGATTTCTTGTGCACATATGAAAGTGAAGCAATAGCTGTTAATGCATCCAGTATTAGTAAAAAAACCCAAACTTGGTGAATAGTTAATTAATGCTGTTTCTTAATCAATGTCACCAGGTACTTCAAATAGAAAAACAGCTAAATTCATATCAATAATCATTCAAATATTTTTCACTCAATTATTGAAATCAAAGAGAAGTGTTTGGTTCATTTTGCAAAACTAAAACAGCTGACAGTGTGGATCCTACTGTAAAACTTGTTTACACATTCAATACTGAAAATAAAACTATTTTGTGGCAAAAACACGAAGACAAATTTAGAATAAAGTTTTAAGATAAAAATAATAGTCTTGAAAAGAAACTGAGGGGATCTCATCAAGATGGCAGCATATGCAGACTCTGAACTCACCTCCTTCCACAAATACAAACAGGTTACAACTGTTTTTGGAAAATCACCCTGGAGAGAAAACTGAAAACTGGATAAGAAGAACTCCACAACAAGGGACAGTCCTGACTGAGGTGGAAGAAGCAGAAATTCCTTCTGGAGGGAAAAAAAGCCACCTTCGTAAGCTGTGGAGATTCATAGCTGGCCGAGTGGGAGCCACCCTAAGGTACACAGCCCTCCCTAGAGGAGCTGGGTCCCAAGCGATGGCATGCTACTGCTATAAGCATCCTCCAGACTCAGCACAACTGAGACAAGTGTCCTACTGTCTGGCTTCACTGGCTATTAACTGCAGCAGAGAATACCCCCAGAAAAGCTATCAGACGAAAGCTGAAACAACCCAGCTCTTAAAGGACCCATTTACAAATTCACCCATCTCAGAGAGCAACATAAAATCACCAGAAAGAAGGCCACACACAGTCCTTTGGTGAAAAGAGACTCACCTGGTAGCCTCTGGGTGCATCTTGGTGAGAGATGAGATCTCTCCAGAGACTGAGATATTGGTGGCAGACGTTGTTGTGACCTAGTACAGGCGTTCTGACACAGATGCTGGCAGATGCCATTGAAGCTCTTCCTCTGGCTTGTTAGCCCAGGGGTCTGCCACACCCACTAGAGCACAGATTTAATCCAGTTCAGCCAGGGTAGGCAGCTGGCCCTAGAGACCAGCCCCACTGCAGGCTACTTGTCGACTTGCATAGACGGAGTGCCTTTATCCTCTACAGGCAGGCAAGTGTGTCCACCTCTGTGGGGCAGGGCCTGTAGGAAGACCAGGTGGAAGGGAGGAGGGGAAAAGGGGTGATTAGGCACATGTGCGTGGTGATGGATTATAATGAGCCTTTGGGTGGTGAACATGATGTAATCTACACAGAATTCAAAATATATTACGATATACACCTCAAAGTTATATAATTTTATAATGTAATTTTACCGCAATAAAAAATAAAAAGAAAGAAAGAAAGAAAAGAAAAGAAATGAAACTGAGAGAATAATTCACTTGGAATTGGTGGAGGCGAACACGTAATTCATAACTGAATCCAAACAAGTGTCAAGGTTCTACTAATTGAAACCAAACATGTTAATTGCCCAAATTTATGATTTGGAAATATTATTACATATTCAGAATTAGATTAACTGGTCTAACATTTTTTGCAATGAAGGTGATTTTTAATATTTAAAAAATCACTTCAGCAATGCTGCAGGCACTTCATTAATTGAATATCACCTGAAGATTCGATATATTTGAGTCTTTGAAGAACCACTTTGTAAAACAACCGACGTGTTCTGTGAGTGGCATGGAAGGTTTCTGTAAGTTAGTCCTTTAAAGTTTAGAAGAAATTTCTTTAAAATTAGCTGGAAATTTTTAATCAAAATGTTCCACAAGTTGGGCATTAAAAATCTTTGAGGCATTTGCACATCACGGCAACTAGAAAGTGTTGCTTGCAGAATGGAAGACACTGAAAATCATCCTTATGAAAGCTAAAGAGGAACTGAACAAATTAGATGTGAACTCAAAGCATGTACAAGACTTCAGTTTGATGTTCTGTAATTGAAATTGGAAAAGTCTCAATTTGCAGGAAGAATCTTTAAGGGAGCTCCTTTTAAAAATAAATTTATATTCCATGCTGGAATGGAATAAAATTGAGAAGGCCTACAGTTTTCTAACATTTAAGCTTAGTAAAACATTGAAAAGAATCATACATAGAATTTTTTGATAAATTTTGTCTCGGAGTAATATTTGTCAAAGACAGTTTCCTGAATGGAGACAAAAAATATCAGAAATATTAAGCTAAAAATTTCAGTTTAATAAAAAATTTTAAATTGAGAAAGTCTTCTATTAGCAGAACTTGCTGTGGATTATTAAGGATGTTGACACGTTTAGGGCAAGCACTTTATCAAGGAAAACTATCATTGTCTATAGACAAGTCCTTTTCAAATTCAGTATCATAAAAGACAATTTCCAAAAAGATTGCAGACAATTTTATGAAAAATTAAAAATAACATTACATTGAAAATATATTCTCTAGAAAATATTAATGACAAGGTATTAAAAGCAGAAACAGCTATGAAATTTATTAAAGTACGTGACTACATATATAGCAGAAGCAATTATTTTGCTTCTCTTATTTATTTTTTTGAGGAAGATTAGCCCTGAACTAACATCCACCGCCAATCCTCCTCTTTTTGCTGAGGAAGACTGGCCCTGAGCTAACATCTGTGCCCATCTTCCTCTACTTTATATGTGGGACGCCTACCACAGCATGGCTTGTCAAGCGGTGCCATGTCCGCACCTGGGATCCGAACGGGCAAAACCCGAGCTGCCGAAGCAGAGTGCCTGAACTTAACTGCTAGGCTACCGGGCCAGCCCTTTGCTTCTGTTATTTTTAATTTTCAGCTAATCAATATTTTTGCTTTAATGTATATTGGTGTATTCTATTTTTGATAATGAATTTTAAAATGAACAATTTCATGGGTCCATCAAAGAAATAAAACCAATGTGCTGGCCTAAAAACGTTTCTAAAAGTTACAACATTTTAATGATTTTAGTGCCCATGTTGGCTCTCAAAAGCGTTCTAGTTTGGAAGATAAATTAAATGGTTGCTTTACTTGTTTCTAATCTGAATTATTGCTTCTAATCACTTCTTTACTTTCTTCACATTACAATTCATGCCATCATTATCAGATTATTTCTCTATTTTCATAATGCAAAGAAAGTAAATTTCTTTATGTTCTTTTCCAGTCTGACATTCCCCTTCATTTTCTATTTCCAGTCCTTTCTATTCCCTGAATGTTATTTTTCCCCTCTCTAATGTCTTACGCGTTTTCTGACATCTTGAACTTTTCTTTTCCAAAGCAATCTGTGGCAATCTTCCCCATCTTTCAACATCTAGTTTAAATATCGTCACCTCCCATATTCTCTAATCTACAGTTAATCTCGTCCCTTTTCTCTCCCCAAGAGCTGTACATCTACTGGAACACATCATGTTTGCTTTGCATTGTGGATAACTGCATGCCTAGTTTTCTTCCTCTAAATCATCATGTCTTTAAACACCACATTTTCTGGTTGATCTCTGCTTTCTTCTCTTCCATCCCCTCCCTACTGTGGTAAACAGTGGATTAAGCTGAGCGGTGCTCTATCAAGTTTGTTCGACTAATTGCTATTTTTCTGTAAATATTTTGAATTTATCTATCTCTCTTTACACATGTAATCTTAATTAGTTTTATTGTCTTAATGCCTTAAATGTGTATACTCTTTTTATATGTACTTTAAGTAAACTTTCTCACCCAAGCTCCTTACTACAAGAATTCAAAGTTGGCCTTCTAGGTTTTTCTCACAAGTAGATACTTTTTCCTGTGGTCTCATTCATCTCCTAATTTTGCTGCCAAGTCTAGTCTTTCAGATTGTAATTCTAATGGCTTCTTGACAAAAATATGATTTCTTCTTAATTTTTAACTCCTAATATTTCTCTCTATAAAGAACACATGATTTGTTCAGACAATGAAGAGCAAGGGACAAAAAGCACATACAACAATTGACACAAATCAATGAGAATGATAAGGCCATGGTTATTATTAATATAAGTAAGCTGAATAGATAGCAGCATTTTGAATACCTAAATATCACCATGTTTAATCAAACACTTTTAATAATGACTTGCTAAAGAAAGATATGAGAATTTGTTTAGTAAAAAAAGAATGTCTGTTAACACAAAAAATGGAAAATCACTTGGATTTATTTATCAAGAGTTTTTTTGCATACTTAAAAATTCACATGACAGGACTCCACAAAGCAGAGGGAGCAAATTATAGAATATAAAACTCTTGTGCATCCCTATGTAGTAAGAGGTATGAAAATGGGGGTCATATTTCGCGTGTAAAAGAGGAAGATATTACTGGAATTATCTTTAGCTTTATGTGCATTATAACTTGGTGTGAGTTATGGATTTTTAGGCAGACTGATTGTTTTTTGCTCAGTTTTATTTCTCTACTGCTTTGGAAGTTATATATCTTAGTTCTATTTTTTTATTGACTTAAAACTTTGACATCCATACCTTACTTAAACTCAAGCAATATTTAATATCTCTCTCTTATTCCTGAACGATCAGAGACTTCTTGGACATATTAAATCACAAACACTAACCCCCTTCAGACTTATATATTATTATTTTGGTTCTTTTTTTGTTGTTTCTTTTAACCACACAAATTAGGCATTGCTATTATTGCTTTTAAAAAATCATTGTTAACTTAAATTTGCCTGCAAGTATACCAACTTCCTTGCATAATGTTTCATCCTAGACCATGGACATTCATCTCTCTTTAGAAATTTCTTTAGTTAAGCTCTATTGATAACAACCTGTAAGTTTGAGGTTGTCTGAAAAATTTCTGTATTTCACTTTCATTCTTGAACAAAAATGTACTGAGAATAAAACTGTACGTCAATAGTTGTATATTGTTTTTACATTCCTCAAGATATATAATTCACTATCTTATAGTTTCATTAATAATGTTGAAAATTTTCAGTCTTATTTGTGATGTCTTTTTATTCTGTCCGTTTTAAGACCCTTACTTTGGAGGTTCACTATGATGTGCTGCTAAATCTTCATTTTCTACCAGTTCTGTAAAATGATACCTTCAAAGTATCCCTTCCAATATTACCTCTTCCTCATCTTCTCAATTCTCTCCTTTGGGGACTCCTATTAAAGATATATTATACATTTTCATTCTATCCTCTATGTCACTTAACCACTCTCATATTTTTTATCTGTCTCACCATTTTGCATTCTGAGTAATTTCTTCAAGTCTGTCTTCCATGTCACCACTTTTCCTATCACTACTCATTTTCTCATGTTACTCCAACCTTCCATCTGATGTAATGTTCTTTCTCCCTGAAGAATATACTTTACCATTTTAAAAATATCATTCTAATGGTAATTTTTTTATTTGAAAATGTCTTATTTTCCTTCTTTCTTGAAATAAAATTTACATGAGGCTATGATTCTAGTTTAGGTATTAATTTCTCTGAACTCTCTGAAGCTACTTTTCCCTTGTTTTCTGGCTTCTCTTGTTTCTCAAGAAATCAATAGTCAGTCAAATAGTAGCTCCTTTACTAGTAATCGACTATTTTTCCCTAGCTGCTTTTGATATATTTCTTCGTATCGTTGGATTTTAAGCAGTTTTACTATATGTCTAGGTGTGTTTTTGTTAGCTCACTTGGAGTTTTTTTTGGCGTTCACGAATCTGTGGCTTGAATGTGTTCAAGAATCTGTTCATGTTCATGAATGCTCATGAATCTGTATTAGTTATGGAAAATCTTCAGACATATCTCTTCCAATATTGCTTCCACTCTTTTCTCTCTCTCCTCTCTTTCCGAGACTTCAATTAAACTTGTGTTAAGCTTATCATATCCTTTACATTTTTATTCTATCTTCTTACATTCCCATCATTTTTCTCCGTTTTTCATGCTGGATATTTTCATCTGAATGATCTTCCAGTTTGCAAATTTTCTCTTCAGCTGTCTCTAATCTGCTGTTTTCACTATCCATCAGTTTTTCTTTTAATTACTGTTCTTTTCAATTCTAGAATTTCTATTTTGTTCTTTTTCCAATCTGCTATGTCATTTGTCCTCTTGAACTATGGTAATTATTTACTTTGAGACATAATTTGCAGATCATAAAATTCACTCTTTCAAAGTGTATGATTCAGTGGGTTTTTGTACATTCACAAGGTTGTACCATCACTACTATCTAATTCCAGAACATTTTCATCAACCTAAAAAGAAACACTATACCATAAGTAGTCAGTCCCCATTACTCTTCCACTCAGCTGCTGCCAACCCCTCATCTATATTCACTCTCTCTGGATTTGCCTATCTAGATGTGTCTTATGATATAATCATACAATATGCAGCCTTTTGTGTCTGGCTTGTTTCAGTTGGCATAATGTTTTCAAACTTTATCAATATTGTAGCATGTATTGCTACTTTATTACAATTTGTGCCTGCATAATATTTCATTGTATGGATATGTCACATTACATTTATCCAGTCATCAGTTGATGGAAATTTGGGTTGTTTCTATGTTTTGGCTATTTGAATAATGCTGTCTCTTGTAGATAACATATAGTTGGATCATGTTTTTTTTACCCATTCTTACAATATCTGCCCTTTAATTGAATAATTTGAGCCATTTGCATTTTATGTACCTACTAATAAGGTAGGATTTATTTCTGCAATTTTGATATTTATTTTCTATATGTCTGGAATGGTTTTCCCTCAACTATCCACACAGTTCACTCCCTCATTTTTTTATGATCTTTCCTCAAATATCGGCTTCTCAGTGAGGTCTTTCCTGGCTACCCTGCTCAAAATTTAAGCATTTCCAACATGCATACATTTCCTAACTCCATTCCCTGCTTGATGTTTTCTTTTCAATATTTATCATTATCTAACATATGATGGATTAAATTTACTCATTTTTCTTAATGTATATATTGTTTTGCATACAAACAAATTTAGCATATTAGATCATAAGCCCTGTGAGGGTAGGGTTTTTTCCTGTCTTGTTTATTGCTGTACTTTGGGCACCTAGAAGAGAGTCTCACCCATAGTAGATGCCCAATAAATAGTTTATTGAATGAATGCTCAAAATACTTGGCCATTTTTTCCATGAATCTGTCAGTGGAGGCTGGTTGATTTTTCTTCCAATCAAAGACACTATGAAAATTTTTGAAATTGAATTTTAAATGCTGCTTTTAGAGTAAATTAAAAGAGAAGTCACTTATGATGCTTATTATATGTGCTGTATAATAAAGTATAGGCTTGTAGATGCTGAAGAGGGGAGTTTGCAAAACAGAATTCAATAGAGGCATCATTGAAATCTCTGCATGATCAGAAGGCAAACTTGATCTGTCTCAGAGCAGCTCCTAACTTCAGTATACCATTTTTTTCTTACAGATGGAACAAGTGGTGTTATGTCACTCCAGGCATCCCAAACATAATCATCAAACTCCAAATCCAGATATCTTTCTGCCACTTGACATTCTCTTTTTGCTATTTCCAGGGCCCTCAAACTCAACATATCTAAAGCAAGAATATATTCCTTTTTACACCAGATTCTCTTTCTAAGAATGCCATCTCAGCCATCATATTACATAAGCATTATTGACACATTACTTTCCTTAGGTCTTAATATAAAACTTATCGTTAATACTTTTCCATTTGCTACCTAAATAGCTATCAAATTTATCCAAATTTCTCCATCTTCATCACAAGTGTCCTAATCCAGGCTACTATCATCTTGATTTGGTCTCCTGCAATAGATTCTTGGCTGGTCTCCCCTCTGCCACTTTTATTCCTCTCTAATCCATTCTACATATTTCAGCAAACATAATTGCTAAAATAGATCTGCTTACAATATTTTATCAGCTTCTTATTCTTCTTAAGATAAAGAAAATATTCTGAACCTGGCCTAAAACTCTGTATGGTTTGTCCCTGTCTGCTCCTTCATTTTGAAGTACTCTCCCTCTCCCTTCTTTATACAGCTGAAGTACCTTATTTCCTCCTGCCATTTTATTCCTATTTCCTGGCTCACTCTCTCTCTCTCTCACTCTTTCTTCACATACATACCTTCTTGTCTCCCTAATCACCTAGAGAAGTATTACTACACACCCACCAGATCTCAGCTCAACGCTTTCTTTTTCAAGGACGTTTTCCCTCACCTTCTTCCCACTCCACAACTCCACATATCTAGGTTAGATATCTTTGTTATATTCTCCTATGAATTATGTTCCTTTTTCTTATAGCACTTATTTGGCTTGCAATTAAATGCCACTTACTTATAAAGTTACTTTATCACTATCAATATTTTAAGCTCTGCAAGGTCAAGGCCATGCTTGTTTTTGCTATATATGTTTTGCCCAAATACAATGTCCAGCATGATAAATATTTACTAAGTGAATTTATTATATAGTTTTATATCAAGTAGACCACAACTTGATGTTATGCTGCCCTGTGATTTCCATTTTGCATTACCTTTGATGATGTTGCTCCTTACTTCTCCCAGAGATAGCTACAGAAAGCAAACATGGTTATCTCAAGCTGTCAGAACAAATAAAGTCAGGACTGCTCAATCATGTGCTCAAGGACTCATAATAATAAAATTTTATCAGGTAAATACATGGCCTGCTGCATACAAAAACACTGTTATATCAGTGCTTGCTGATCTCCACACACTCGTTTATCACTGATGTGTGTAGAGATTATCATATTTTTTGTAAATAAATAAATACGTGTACACGTATGTGCATCTGTGTATTTGGAAATGTATATATGTATTGGAAGTGCGTGTATGTATTGGAAAATCAGTAATGATTACACATGTAGGAAAATCACTCAATTCTCTACTTTTATTACCTGTTGATCCCAGACCCAGCTCCACGAAAACTGTGAAGGCTGCCAACTCTTTATTTTTTTTCATGTATTCTTCCACCCTCCTTTTCAACCATGATTGCACCTACTCTCATTGTTTTCTCCTGGCATCTCAGGATATGCTGTGGTTCTCTAGAGACCCAGTTTTTCACCTCCTCCACCTCTTCTGTCTTGAGTTTCCTTCACTTTCTTCCTCCTGCTATTGCTTGTCAAAAATATTATTAGATGATTAGCAAATATCACAAATTATTATCCCTATGAGAAAAAAATCTCTAATAGTCGACTTTCATTTATTTAAAATAGACTGACAGATGATAATTTTGGGAGCAAGAAATACTATATGTATCTCTTATCTAAACAGTGTAGGTATCCTCTAGCAACCAAAGACAACTCAGAGCTTTTCCCAGTGGTGCTGTTCTTAGCTAGTATTAAAAAAGAAAAATCAGCCAGTAAAACACATGAGGAAATTACCTTTTTAAAGCTACTCAAATTTTTTAAAAGAAAGAACCACACCCCTAAAACTAAACATTACAGTGCTTGCTATAGATTTTCTCCCTGCATTTGGAAGCTACCCAACTATTTTCATATGGTGCTCAGCACTAGTCTCCACCCCCATGATTGATGCAGTTTGAATGCAAAGTTATAGTTCCCTTGTCATCCAAAGTGATTTCCCAAGATGATCTGTTTCCTCTCAAACCTCAGAAATTTTAACTCACACTCTGACAACAGCCAAAGCAGTTCTTAAGAAGATCAAATTAACTTACCATCAAGGAAGTATAAAAAACATAAAAACGTCTGGATCTTAGTCAGTGTTCTTAGATGTTCCTGGACGTGACTGAAGACCTAAAACATGTTCTAACTATAGTCACTATGGAAAACAAATTCTATTTATTTAAATTTAAAGGAGATTGATTTTAAACACCAATTCTTCCCCAGTAAAATCATTTAAGCTTCACTATGACTACATGTATCAAACAAAGGGAAGATGTGAGGAAATTACTCTCTGGATAACAGAAAAACATCTCCCACTATTTTATCTTTGATGATCTAGATAGTGCAGGTAAAGAGCCTTGTTTGGCAATGCCTCAGTTGCGCACACTTCCTGATCAACTGGGACTATTGTCTTTCTAGTCACACATGTGAGTGTTTCTTATATTCTACTGTCAATGTTTTCAATTAAAATTTGGAGATAAGTATTCCATCCTATATATAGAAGACCAGAAAAGGGGAAATAATTCACAAAATTTATGCTTGTAGAGATGAAATAAAATTTTTAGAAGGGTCAGTAATATTGGCCTCTGCCTCTATCCATCAGCCACCCTTGATGGTAACATACACCTCATTTGTAGCGCCACCTCAGGAAATGGTAATACCAGCTCCTTATTGCTTAAATCAGATACCAGGACATAAAGGCTTGAGTCCAATCTTTTCTTCTATATCCACAAAAGATGCCACATTCTGTTGTCTTTACAACACGTTAGTGTTTCTAAAATTCCTCCACTTCTCATCATCCCCATTGAACTATATGTTACTTGAGGCCACTGTCAGTTCTTGCTAGATTTTGGGAGAATGTTTGCCTGACTTCTCCGGCCACATTTCTTAATAGATCTTTCTACCTCCTCCTCACACCCTATCCTTCAACCAAGCTTGCACACTGGCTGTCTCAGCATATGTCATGTCCACTTTTACCCCCATGATTCATGCCTTCTACTTCTTTTGTCTGGACTCTTCACCACAACCTATCCTAACTACTTCTTGTCTTCTATTTTTCCTTCAAGGATGAGCTCAGTAATTAGCCTTCCCGATCCTTTCCACCACCACACATGTGATGAGTGTTCCTCCTCTGTATTTTTTCAGCCACAAGAAAATTTAAAACAAACAAAACCAAACTGATATTTCAACTAATACATTATAGTTTTATTATAATAAAAAATATATTTTCCAACAGGCTTTATGAATTACTGAAAAATAATATGCATTTCTTTTTTGACCACACTTTTGCACTCCAGAAGCCAGGGTCACCGAGATTAACTCAAAGGGATGAAGCTGCTAAGGCCACAGCACTTTATTAAGTCAGTGAGGTAGTAAATGGAATCTCATGGGCCTGTCTCACACCAGATCATTTTTTTGTTTCTTTTTATAGGGAAAGATTAGCCCTGACCTAACAGCTGTTGCCAGTCTTTATCTTTCTTTTTTTTTCTCCCCAAAGTCTCAGTGCATGGTTGTATATCCAAGTTGTAAGTCCTTCTAGTTCCTCTGTGTGAGCCACTGCCACAGCATGGCAATTGACAAACGGGTGGTATGGTTCCACAGCTGGGAAATGTACCTGGGCTGCTAAAGCAGTGAGAGCGCTGAACTTTAACCACTAGGTCATCATAGCTGGCTCTCACACCAGATCATTCTTGAAACCACTTGATTTACAGACTTGTTTATAAAAAGAAACGGTCTCCATAATTTGGCATCGTTTCCTTCTCAATTTTATAATCCACAAGAGAAGATGAATTATTTAGCTCATTAGAATTTAAGCACTTAGTCTTCTCTATAAATACTCATCTCTACTATTGCTTTCATCTCAACCAAAAAGCCTCAGAACTGGTATGTGTTCTATAATTACAATATAGCTTCAATGTATATGGCTCACTATAGAACATTTTTTCTTTATGGATTTTTCTGTCATTACCTCAAATCTCAGCCATTCAAAAAGATTCGAGGACTAAAGCAGAGACAAATGAGTTTAGCAAATTTGAATTATTTCACCAAAAAGGAAAGGTAATTCAATTTTCAAAATCTCCTACATGAATAGTGTATAAATAAGGTTTAAAATTAGTCAAAGTGAGTCTCATATCTTCAGGCACTGCTGAAGCTATGTCCTCTTCCAATCTTAGTGACTCTCAGGTATCTTCCGTCCTTCCAGTCTCTCTGCCTTGCCTTGGGAGAGTATGACAATAGCTCATTTAAATTTGTGTAAAAGACTGATCTAGCTTTAAATAGTATCCTTCTTCCATTTGCAACTGGAGGAGGGGTTTAAACAGAAGTAATAACTCTTAGGAGAAGCAAATTTGGGGAAAGACAGTCTTCTAGATCCCTTAAACTTTGACAGTCTAAGCATAAGGCACCCTCTATCCTAGAAAAGTAGAGGGTTAGTTTAGAAACTGTCCTGCACACTAAGTCCATTATTATATGACGAGTTAATATTCTTTCATTGAGTAGTTAAGTCAATAAAGTTGATATTTATAATAGTAAGATGGAATTAAGACAAAATAAAATATACTTAGTAGTTAAATCATTGCTAATTATTTTTAATCTTTCTTTGATTATGAAGGTACTTTAGGGTCTTGCAGAACCACAGGATTCTTATTAATGGAAAGTTCCTGCTGATATCAACTAAATATGTTTTTATTACCTAACACAAGAATTGATTACTCAGTAATTCCACTAAAGTTATTGATTATTGTTTGCCTTTGTTCTACTCCCTTCTAACAGCTGCTGGAGAGTGGTGGCCTTATTTTGTATTCATGTGGTCCCCACTCTTAGACAGATGATCAGAGTTCACTGAGTTTCTCAGATATGTAGATTGTTTTTCATCAAACTTGAGGCAGTTTTGATGATTATTTCTTCTGTTCTTTTCTGTCCTCTCCTTCTGATACGCGTGTTTTGCATATGTTGGTGCACTCAATGGTGCACTTAACTACATTCCTCTGAGGTTCTGTCTATTTTTCTTCATTTCTTTTTCTCCCTGTTCTTCAGGTTGCATAATGTCTAAGGATTTATATTTAGGTTCACTACTTCTTTATTCCACCAGTTCAAATCCACTGTTGAGCCCCTCTAGTGATTTTTCCATTTCAGTAAAAATCAGAATTTCCATTCAGTTCTTTTTCGTAATTTCAATTCCTTTCTTGATATTCTCTATTTGATGAAACACTGCATAACGTATCCTCCTTTATTTCTTTAACCATAGTTTCCTTTGGTTTGACAAATAAAAATGGCAAGTAATAGGATATATTGGAATATATGAGGAAGCCATTTGGTGTAAACCTAATTCGGCCTGAACTTCTCTTTCCAAAAGGGCCTGACCGAGGCCGTTGAGCATGCATTGTATATCTGCTTTAGAGATTCCCTATGGCAAGAGCAAAAGGCCCTTGAGATAAAGGTGCAACTTCCCTCCCCCTCCCAAGGTTGGCATCTCCTTAAGGATTAAGTATCTTTCCTCAAGCTGGAAACTGATTGCTGCGCTCACCTGTGACCTCCCAGCTTGAGACAATAGACTTGCCTCCTGCTACGCCCGCCGAGATAGCAGACCCACTACCTGCTGTGTCCATCAAGTGCTGTGCCGGCAGGGCAATCTTGTGACTATTGTGGGAGGGACATTTCAATCATAAGTGAAACACCCCGTTTGAGGGTATATAACCACCCTGTGTACCCCCACTTCTTTGGAGTGCTCTGTTCCTTTGTGGAAAGACTCTCCCGGGTTATAATCCTAAAATTTAAGCTCAGAATAAACTCACCCAAATTTTCATTTATAGATTGGTTATGGATTATTTTCATCAACAGGTTCTTTGAACATATTTATAATGGCTTCTTTAAAATCTTTACCTACTAAATCTGATATCCAGTTGCTTTCACAGGTAGTTTCCATTGTCTGCTTTTCCCCCCATGTATCAGTTTTCCTTTCTTTGTATATGATGTGATTTTTTTGCTGGAAACTGGACATTTTAGGTAATATATTATAGCAAGTTTAGGTACTGGTTCTCCAGCCCCTCACACTAGGGTTTGCTATTGTTTTTTGCTCATTTATATGTTTAGTGAATGGCTCAGTTAGTTTAAGTGAAGTCTACTTTTTCTCCACAGTGTGAAATGTCTAACGTTGCTCCTAGAGGGAGTAGCCTTGAGCATGCCCAGTCGTTCTGGGATGGCAGTGATTTGGGTTGGGCTCTCTTTGACCACATCTTTTCCTGACCAAACCAGCTGTTAAGCCCAACTCATCGCCAGCTAACTAGTCTATTGTTTTCAACAATGCTCTGGGGTATAAATTGCTCCCCAGACTGATCTAATTACATTCAAGATCTTTTGTTATGGGATAGATTCCAAGATGGCGCCGTGAGTAGTCCTCTTTGTCTCTCGCCCTTCGAGTCTACAATTATTTGGACACTTATCGCTTGACAAAGGATATCCAGACAGCATCTCAGGACGTCTGAGACACCCACGCGACTATACATCGGAAGGCGGACGGACTTTCCTCCGGGAGGATGTGGAAATAGGTGAAAACTCTCCGACCCCGACGGGCAGCCTAGTACCCGCAAGCGGCTTTCTTCCAACGGACGCCCCCAGAGGATCCACACACATCTAGGGCAGGAGCGAGAACACAACAGAGGAGCGACGGTGGAAACAGGTGACCAGAACCCTACTTAAACCCCCCGCAATTACTCCTAAACGCAGAGGGAAACTTTGGAGTTGCACACCTGAGCCCGCGGGGAGAGTCTCTCCCCGCCATTGGCGGGGAGACCCAGCCTGGTGCTCGGGGCGCCCGGAGGGTCCCAGAGAGAGACACGGAGGGCACGGAGGTCTCCCAGCTGCCGTTGCCCGCCCCGTGGGACTAGGGATTGCCGGAGATCTCGGAGAGGACCGGGGCGGGGGAACTTTCAAAGGCCGGTTCGGGCGACCCGGAGGGGAAGCGCTGGAGCTCCGCCCGGCAGCAGACAAAACTCTCTGTCTGCCATTAGCAGAGGGGCCACGCTGAGCACTCACGGCTCCGGGAGAGGCCCGGAAAGAATCCCAGAGGGCGGGGCGACCCCCAGCTGCCGTTGCCCGCCCCGTGGGACTAGGGATTGCCGGAGATCTCGGAGAGGACCGGGGCGGGGGAACTTTCAAAGGCCAGTCCGGCGACCCGGAGGGGAAGTGCCGGAGCTCCGCCCGGGCAGCAGACAAAACTCTCTGTCTGCCGTTAGCAGAGGGGCCACGCTGAGCATTCAGGGCTCCCGGCAGAGGCCCGGACAGAAGCCCAGAGGGCGGGGCGACCCCCAGCTGCCGTTGCCTGCCCCGTGGGACTAGGGATTGCCGGAGATCTCGGAGAGGACCGGGGCGGGGGAACTTTCAAAGGCCAGTCCGGCGACCCGGTGGGGAAGCGCCGGAGCTCCGCCAGGCAGCAGACAAAACTCTCTGTCTGCCGGTAGCAGAGGGGCCACGCTGAGCACTCAGGGCTCCCGGCAGAGGCCCGGAGAGAAGTCCAGAGGGCGGGGCGACCCCCAGCTGCCGTTGCCCGCCCCGTGGGACTAGGGATTGCCGGAGATCTCGGAGAGGACCGGGGCGGGGGAACTTTCAAAGGCCGGTCCGGCGACCCGGTGGAGAAGCGCCGGAGCTCCACCAGGCAGCAGACAAAACTCTCTGTCTGCCCTTAGCAGAGGGGCCACGCTGAGCATTCAGAGCTCCCGGCAGAGGCCCGGAGAGAAGCCCAGAGGGCGGGGCGACCCCCAGCTGCCGTTGCCCGCCCGGGGAGGCTAGGGATTGCCGGAGATCTCGGAGAGGACTGGGGCTGGAGAGAGTTCCAGAGACCCAGCTTAGTAGCCTACGGGGAAACCCTACAGGCTCACAGAAGCCTTAGGGAAAGCCTCTGCACAGCACCAGTAGAAGGCACCCAGCCGCCAGCCACAAGGCTGGAAGACCCCAGGGCAAAAGCAGCATAGCTAGGTGTACTAACCACAGACTGTAGAAGATGCCAATAGCTCTCCTGCGACCCATAGAGGACAAGTGAGATTTGGTGGGTGCCGACAGCAACAGAGCGACAAATATAAGTGATCCCACCCCTGGCCGCTGGAAAAGCCCATAACACCATTGCAGACCCCAAGGAGAGAGCGCATCTAGGTGGGCAACAACAGTAGGCACCTGCAGCCTGAAGCCCCCCGTGACGGCCCCCACGGCAGAGGAGGGAATCCAAAGGGCCACTGTGGCTACGAAGAGGGGCCCAGGCCCAGTTAGCAACTACGGACAGGGTTGCTGGTTGGTGAAGTATAAACAGCTGCTCCCCCCTCCGCAGCAGCTGAAACAAGTGAAAGGAGCAACTAAACTCTATCTCCATGCGGAGGCACAAATCAACATCATCAAGCAATATGAAAAAATACATTAAATCTCCAGAACAGAAAGAAAGTAACAAATACACAGAAAACAATCCCAAAGAAAATGAGATATATAACCTAAATGATGATGACTTCAAAACAGCCATCATTAAAATACTCACTGAGTTAAGAGAGAATTCTGACCGACAACTCAACGAGTTCAGGAGCTATGTCACAAAAGAGTTTGATACGATAAAGAAGAACCAAACAGAAATATTGGAAATGAAGAACACAAAAGAAGAGATTAAGAAAAATCTAGATGCTCTGAACAGTAGGGCCGATAATATGGAGGAAAGAATTAGCAATTTGGAAGATGGCAATATAGAATTGTTGCAGGCAGAGGAGGAGAGAGAAGCAAGACTTAAAAGAAATGAAGAAACTCTCCGAGAATTATCAGACACAATTAGGAGATGCAACGTAAGGATTATAGGTATACCAGAGGGAGAAGAGAAGGAGAAAGGGGCAGAAAACCTATTCAAAGAAATAATGGCTGAGAACTTCCCAAATCTGGTGAGGGAGATGGATCTTCAGGTGACAGAAGCCAATAGATCTCCAAACTTTATCAATGCAAGAAGACCAACTCCACGGCATATAGTAGTGAAGCTAGCAAAAGTCAACGACAAGGAGAAAATATTAAGGACAGCCAGGCAAAAGAAACTAACCTACAAAGGAACCCCCATCAGGCTATCAGCAGATTTCTCAGCAGAAACTTTACAGGCTAGAAGAGAGTGGAATGATATATTCAAAAATCTGAAGGACAAAAACCTACAGCCGAGAATTCTCTACCCAGCGAAAATATCCTTCAAATACGATGGAGAAATAAAAACTTTCCCAGATAAACAAAAATTAAGGGAGTTCATTGTCACAAAACCTCCTCTTCAGGAAATCCTCAGGAAAACCCTCATTCCTGAAAAATCCAAAAAAGGAAAGGGGCTACAAAACCAAGAGCAGAGGAGATAAGTAGAAGGACAACAACAGAGAGTAGCAGCTCTACATCAGAACAGATTAAACCATGGGACGAGAAACAAAGGAAACTGAAGAAAACCGGAAAACAAGACACAAAATGGTAGTGGTAGGCCCCCACGTCTCAATAATCACTCTAAATGTAAATGGATTGAACTCCCCAATCAAAAGACACAGAGTGGCAGGATGGATCAAAGAACAAGATCCAACAATATGCTGCCTCCAGGAAACACACCTCAGCCCCAAAGACAAACACAGACTCAGAGTGAAGGGATGGAGAACAATACTCCAAGCTAATAATGAACAAAAGAAAGCAGGTGTCGCTATACTAATATCAGACAAGGTAGATTTCAAAGCAAAACAGATAAAGAAAGACAAAGAGGGACAGTATATAATGATAAAAGGGACTCTCCACCAAGAAGACATAACACTTATAAATATATACGCACCCAACACAGGAGCACCAAAATTTGTAAAGCAACTCTTAATAGAACTAAAAGAAGACATCAACAACAATACAATAATAGTAGGGGACCTCAACACACCATTAACACCAATGGACAGAACATCCAGACAGAAAATCAACAGGAAATAATAGAATTAAATGAAAAATTAGACCAGATGGACTTAATAGATATATATAGAACACTTCATCCAAAAACAGCAGGTTACACATTCTTCTCAAGTGCACATGGAACATTCTCAAGGATTGACCATATTTTGGGAACCAAAGCAAACATCAATAAATACAAGAGAGTTGAAATAATATCAAGCATCTTTTCTGATCATAACGCTATTAAACTAGAAATCAACTACAAGAAAAAAGCAGAGAAAGGTGCAAAAATGTGGAGACTAAACAACACACTTCTCAACAAACAATGGATCATTGAAGAAATTAAAGAAGAAATCAAATATTATCTGGAGACAAATGAAAATGAGAACACGACATACCAAATCATTTGGGATGCAGCAAAAGCAGTCCTAAGAGGGAAATTCATCGCAATACAGGCTCACCTCACTAAACAAGAAAAAGCTCACGTAAGCAACCTCAAACGACACCTAACAGAACTAGAAAAAGAAGAACAAACAAGGCCCAGAGTCAGTAGAAGGAGGGAAATAATAAAAATAAGAGCAGAAATAAACGATATTGAAACAAAAAAGACAATAGAAAGGATCAATGAAACAAAGAGTTGGTTCTTCGAAAGAATTAACAAAATTGACAAACCCCTAGCCAGACTCACCAAGAAAAGAAGAGAGAAATCGCAAATTAATAAAATCAGGAATGACAGAGGAGAAATCACAACAGATACCAATGAAATACAAGAGATCGTAAGAGAATACTATGAAAAACTATATGCCAACAAATTGAACAACCTGGAAGAAATGGACAAATTCCTAGACTCCTACAATCTCCCCAAACTGAATCAGGAAGAAATGGAGAATCTGAATAGACCAATCACAAGTAAGGAAATAGAAACGGTAATCAAAAACCTCCCCAAAAACAAGAGTCCAGGACCAGACGGCTTCTCTGGAGAATTCTACCAAACATTCAAAGAAGACTTAATACCTATTCTCCTCAAACTGTTCCAGAAAATTGAGAAAGATGGAGAACTCCCTAACACATTCTATGAAGCCAACATCACTCTGATCCCCAAACCTGACAAGGACAACACAAAGAAGGAGAACTACAGGCCGATATCACTGATGAACATAGATGCAAAAATCCTCAACAAAATTTTGGCAAACCGATTACAGCAATACATCAAAAAGATTATACACCATGATCAAGTGGGATTTATACCAGGGACACAGGGATGGTTCAACATCCGCAAGTCAATCAACGTGATACACTACATCAACAAAATGAAAACCAAAAACCACATGATCATCTCAATAGATGCAGAGAAAGCATTCGACAAGATCCAACACCCATTTATGATAAAAACCCTCAGTAAAATGGGTATAGAAGGAAAGTACCTCAACATAATAAAGGCCATATATGATAGACCCACAGCCAACATCATACTCAATGGACAAAAGCTGAAAGCCATCCCTCTGAGGACAGGAACAAGACAAGGGTGCCCACTTTCACCACTCCTATTCAACATAGTTCTGGAGGTGCTGGCCAGAGCAATTCGGCAGGAAAAAGAAATAAAAGGAATCCAAATAGGTAACAAAGAAGTAAAACTCTCGTTGTTTGCAGACGACATGATCTTATACATAGAAAACCCCAAAGAATCCACAGAAAAACTATTAGAAATAATCAACAACTACAGCAAAGTAGCAGGGTATAAAATTAACGTGCATAAATCAGTAGCATTTCTATACACTAACAATAAACTAACAGAAAAAGAACTCAAGAACTCTATCCCATTCACAATCGCAACGAAAAGAATAAAATACCTTGGGATAAACTTAACCAAGGAAGTGAAGGATCTATACAATGAAAACTACAAGACTTTCTTGAAAGAAATAGGCGATGACATAAAGAGATGGAAAAACATTCCTTGCACATGGATTGGAAGAATAAACATAGTTAAAATGTCCATACTACCTAAAGCAATATACAGATTCAATGCTATCCCAATCAGAATCCCAAGAACATTCTTCACAGAAATTGAACAAACAATCCTAAAATTCATATGGGGGAACAAAAGACCGCGAATTGCTAAAGCAATCCTGAGCAAGAAAAACAAAGCCGGCGGAATCACAATCCCCGATTTCAAAACATACTACAAAGCTACAGTGATCAAAACAGCATGGTACTGGTACAAAAACAGGTCCACAGATCAATGGAACAGAATTGAAAGCCCAGAGATAAAACCACACATCTATGGACAGCTAATCTTCGACAAAGGAGCAGAGGGCCTACAATGGAGAAAAGAAAGTCTCTTCAACAAATGGTGCTGGGAAAACTGGACAGCCACATGCAAAAGATTGAAAATTGACCATTCTTTTTCACCACACACCAAAATAAACTCAAAATGGATCAAAGACCTAAAGATTAAGCCTGAGACAATAAGTCTTTTGGAAGAGAATATAGGCAGTACACTCTTTGACATCAGTTTCAAAAGAATCTTTTCGGACACTGTAACTCCTCAGTTGAGGGAAACAATAGAAAGAATAAACAAATGGGACTTCATCAGACTAAAGAGCTTCTTCAAGGCAAGGGAAAACAGGATTGAAACAAAAAAACAGCTCACTAATTGGGAAAAAATATTTACAAGCCACTTATCCGACAAAGGGTTAATCTCCATAATATACAAAGAACTCACACTGCTTAACAACAAAAAAACAAACAACCCGATCAAAAAATGGGCAGAGGACATGAACAGACATTTCTCAAAAGAAGATATGAATATGGCCAATAGACACATGAAAAGATGTTCATCATCGCTAATCATCAGGGAAATGCAAATCAAAACTACACTAAGATATCACCTTACCCCCATTAGATTGGCAAAAGCATCCAAAACCAAGAACGACAAATGTTGGAGAGGTTGTGGAGAAAGAGGAACCCTCATACACTGTTGGTGGGAATGCAAACTGGTACAGCCACTATGGAAAACAGTATGGAGATTTCTCAAAAAGTTAAAAATAGAAATACCCTATGACCCAGCCATCCCATTACTGGGTATCTATCCTAAGAACCTGAAATCAGATATCTCAAGAGTCCGTTGCACCCCTATGTTCATCGCAGCATTATTTACAATAGCCAAGACGTGGAACCAGCCTACATGCCCAGAAACTGATGATTGGATAAAGAAGATGTGGTATATATACACAATGGAATACTACTCAGCCATAAAAAAAGACGAAATTGGCCCATTCACAACAATGTGGATGGACCTCGAGGGCATTATGTTAAGCGAAATAAGTCAGTCAGAGAAAGACGAACTCTATATGACTCCACTCATAGGTGGAAATTAGTATATTGAGAAGGAGATCTGATCGGTGGTTACCAGGGAAAAGGGGGGGTGGGGGGAGGGTACGGAGGGGGAAGTGGTGTACCCACAACATGACTAACAAAAATGTACAACTGAAATCTCACAAGGTTGTAATCTATCATAACATTAATAAAAAAAAAAAAAAAAAAAAAGATCTTTTGTTATGGATAGTTTTTTAGGTCCGTGTTTCAGATTTGTTCTGACCCTAGGAGGGCTCTTTCAATTGTCTGTTTCACCATTTTTCTCTGATAACTAGCTGGCCAATGGTTTGTCTTCTATCTCTAATGAATCATTTTTTTTTAACTGTCACCAATCTTCTTTTCTCTTTTTCCCCCCAGCTTTTTTTGTGCCCCAAATACCCCCCAGTGCAAAGTTGTATATTTTAGTTGTGGGTCCTTCTAGTCGTGGTGTGTGGGACGCCGCCTCAACATGGCCTAATGAGTGGTTCCATGTCCATGCCCAGGATCTGAACCCTGGGCCACTGAAGCCGATTGCGCAAACAATCACTCTGCCATGGGGCTGGCCCCTCTAATGAATCTTTAAGTCTGTTCTTAATTGCTTTTCACCATAACCTCCATTTTTTTTTGAGAGTACCCTTAGGCTTGAACTTCCCCATACTCTGTTGCAAATGAAGTCAGCTCTTTTAGGAAGTGCTTTGATTGCTTGGGTTTATGACCCCCCCCCCCCCCTTTATCACTGAGCAAAACCTCTGTTCCCCTCTGAAGCTCAGGGTGGAGAAAGTGGCACACTTTTCTCTGAGTGACATCTTTGCTTTAGAATCTGGGACATTTGGCAAGGAGGTAGGGATTGAGGACAGTAGGCTCAGATCTCAGCTTGCCACTTGTGACATGGAATATCTGCCTTATGAGTGGAGCAAGGGCGATAGGGCTCCAGTATTCACTGTATCCAAGGTAGAGCTTCTGTCCCAGGAAAGGAGGCTGGGGAGAAGAAGAGAGCCCCCAACTGTTGGTTATACTTGCCCAGAATTTAGGATTTGCAGCATGTAGTCGGGGGCAGGATGAGAAATGCTGACATCCTGTCCCTCCTGGGAAAATACGATAGCCTTTGACTAGGAGCTGGGGGAAGAAAAAGCCTTGTGTTCTTGGCTGCACCCATCTGGAGCACTGTTTCCATCATGCTGAGCTGGGATAGGGAAAATTGAGGGAGTAGATTGTAGTTCAAATGCTACACAATTTTTCTGTTCTTATCAAGTTATAGCAGGCTTTCTTGAATAAATGTTTCTTCATTTGCTGTATATCCTTAAAATCATTTCCAGAAACTTTAAATGGTTGGAGTTTTCAAAAATAATTTTCACTAGTTTTTCTGGAGGGTGGGATCATGGAGCTCCTCACATCGCCATGCCAGAAGTGGAACTTCCTTGTGCATTCATTATTAGAGAAGGAATGTATTTAGCCCAGATGATTGTACTCAAAATCATTACCAAATTAGATTCCTCTCAGAAATCTGGAATTGGGAAGCCAAGAACTTGTAGCAGTTATTAGGAAGGGCAGATGCCAAAACACCATATGAAGAATTTTTATGAGGTAAAGAGTATCTAGTCAATTTGAATGAGTTACAAGAAGCTGAACTGAATGGATACCATGAGGAAATGGAGATAATGGGATAATTATTAGAGAGACTCGAAAAGCCACAGAAAGGAAGAGAAGCTATGTGTGAGGGACCATGTAGCTGCATTGATACCAGCTCTATTTCTTGTGAGGCCAGGTTCAACTTTGTTTCTCATCTTTGGAGTCTTGAGATCCCTATAATCCTGTATTCATACAATACAACCACCCTACCAATCAAATAAGAGTAAAGAAAACAGGAATTTTCTACCTAGTGAAGCCTCAGGTTTTATTCTCTCTACTCTTACTTGTTTGTTTCAGCAATACACTGAAGTAGAATGAAGGCCTAAAGGTCCGAGGGTAACAATATTAGGGAATGCCTGTTTGGGAGAAATTGCAGTTCATATAGCCTGGAAAATTTTATGATATAAAAATCCTAGAAATTCTGGATAAAATGTGACAAATATACTTGGTTTTTATTGTGGTAACATACATGTATAACATAAAACTTACTTTTTGAACCATTTTAGAGTATACAGTTTGGTGACATTAAGTGCATTCACATTGTTGTGAAACCATCGTCACCATCAGTCTCCAGAACTTTTGCGTCTTCCCAAACTGAAACTCCAGACCCATTAAACAACTCTTCATTCCTCCCTCCCCCTAGCCCCTGGCAATCACTATTCTGCTTTTTGTCTCTAGAAATTTGACTACTCTAGGTACGTCGTACAGGTGGAATCATTCAATATTTGTCCTTTTGTGACTGGCTTATTCCACTTAGCATAATGTCTTCAAGGTTCATCCATATTGTAGCATGTGTTAGAATTTCCCTCCTTTCTAAGACTGAATAATATTATATTGTATATACATAACACTTTGTACTTATCCACTCATCCTTCAGTGGACCCTTGAGTTGCTTCCACCTTTTCGCTATTGCGGATAATGCTGCTATGAACATTGGTGTACAAATATCTGTTCAAGTCCCTGCTTTCAACCATTTGGGGTATATACCCTGAAGCAGAATTGCTGAATCATATGGTAACTCTATGTTTAATTTTTTGAAGAACTGCCCTACTGTTTTCCATAGGAGCTGCACCATTTTATATTCCCACCAGCATGAGCAGGGGCTCCAATTTATCCACATCCTCACCAACACTTGTTATTTTCTGGTTTTAGATAATGGCCATCCTAATGGGAAAATGTAATGAACATGCTTTGAAATTCATATCAGAGGAAGAAAGGTAAAGAAAGTGAAAGTCAAGGTGGTAGATTATGGAAGAGGCTTAGGTTTTTAACTGTCACCAGAGCACAGGAGACAAATGTTGAGACTGTGCAAGGTGAGAAACTGACTAAAGTTCCTGGATAAAGCAGGACCATCAAAGAGCTATACCATTGATGGAAGAAAGGTCTAGGAGGAAAAAGTAATCATCCACCAGTTTGTGGAGATGAGCAGAGAAAGCTTGTCCACTTTAGCCTGAGGTAGAAAGTACAAACATGAGCAGAAAGTTCTTGGAGAATTTGAAACCAGAGATCCTCAAGGAGATTCTGAATGAAATGTACACTCCTGTGTGATATGGGAATACAGAAGCTAATATATCAGCATTAAAGCGGTCAAAGCACCCGTCACTAATGCTCATGGCAGGAGAAAGCATAAAATAACTCTGGAGGCTCATACTGTCAATCCAGCCCCCATAACGTTTCCTTAGATAAAGCTCCCCAGCTCCTTTCCAACATAAGCATTTAGTCCAAAACAGTAAGACATGAGAGAATACAAGCTATCACAATCAAGTTAAACATAACAGACAGTATATTTACACTCCAAGTAGACTATGGAAGCATCAGTAAATAATAACATAAAAATGTTATACTGTTGGGGGCTGGCCCCGTGGCCGAGTGGTTAAGTTCGTGCGCTCCGCTGTAGGCGGCCCAGTGTTTCGTTGGTTCGAATCCTGGGCGCGGACATGGCACTGCTCATCAAACCACGCTGAGGCAGCGTCCCACATGCCACAACTAGAAGGACCCACAACGAAGAATATACAACCATGTACGGGGGGGCTTTGGGGAGAAAAAGGAAATAAAATAAAATCTTTAAAAAAAAAAATGTTATACTGTTTAGAGAAATATAAGTGAAATAAAAAGAAAATAAAGGGATATGATACTTTAAAAATATGCCACTTTGATGTGAACAAAAATTAAAGAAAATTTCTACAAAATGAAAAAATAAAGTCACTGAAATTAAAATCGAACAATCAATGGAGTTGTTAACATGTAATATCAGATGTTACTAAGAACAGAATTAATGAACTGAATTATAGTTCCAAAGTGATTGCCTATAATGCAGTATATGTAAAATAGAAAGTGGGAAACACAAAAAAAGAAATTAAGAGTTTCAGAGGAAAGAATGAGCAAGGCCAATATGCCTCTTCTTAGAGTTTTAGGAAGAAACAGAGATGATAAATGAAAGGCAATATTGAAAGATAATGGTTGAGAATTTTCCAGAATAATGGAAAACATGGGTCCTCAAATTCATGAAATACACTAAATCACAAACAAGGTAAACAAGACCAAATTCATAACTAAACACAACGTAATTAAAACCAGAGTATTTTATGGCTATAATGATTGTAATAGCAGCCAGATATAAAAGACAGAAAAAAATATCTTGAAAGCAGAAGAAAAATAATAGACTCAAAGTCCTGAGGTAAAATGATTGTCAGTTAAGATTTTTATAGCCCTAAAATTACTATCTTTCAAGAATAAGGATAAAATTGTGACATATTCAAAAGAATATTTTGAGGAAATTTTTCTCCAAAAGGCTTTAACTTAGAAATTCTAATTTCTTCCAGAAAGGAAGAGCTGAGGCAAATGAAGTAATGATGAGCAAAGGAATTGGTAAATTTGTGGTTGTATTTACAGAAGCAATACTATATAAACTCAGAAAAATAATCGATAAATTGGTTCTGGGAACTAACTTAATGGAGATAATCTTCAAAGTTAAAATATTCTAAGTTATTGTTTACAAACAGTAAAGGTTATCATTAACTTTTGACTTTCTTAGTTTCTGTAAGTAAGTAAAATTTTAAGACTAACCGTAAAAAAGAGGAATAGAATACATAGTTTCTAAACCAATACAGGATAGTAAAAGAATAAGGAAATCTTGATCAATCCAAAGAAAATTTATAAAGGAAAAAGTGATAAGTATAGAAACAGCAGGACAGATGGAATACACAAAATGTGATAGTAGAAATAAAACCCAATAAGTGTAATTCAGCTAACTTCGATACATATCCGTTCAAGAACCAGACTTATAACAACAGTAGTTAAGGTTAAATGTAAAAAGCAAAACAAAAACAGGCACATAAGAAATAAACAAAAGTCAGTGTAGCTTTTAAAATTGATATTAAGGCAAGAGGAAGCTGTATCTGTCATATTTTTGACAGGTAGTAGGTGCATATTACCATTCTAAGTTTTTGTTATGGCTGGAATACTTCCTAATAACAGCAAAAGATGACAAGGGAAATGGCCAGACTTCAGGGTTAGGAAACAGTCCAAAGGCTGCTGGAGGAGCCCAGTGGCCAATTAACACAATGAGGATTTGGCATCTAAGACTGAAAATGCCACTGGTGTTTTGTATAATGATGCGTGTAACGTGTCCAATGCGAGCTATGAATCAGTTACAAGGAAGCCCAAGAGGACTGTCATTTTGGCAAAGATCTAAGGGACCAAAGCCCTGAGCTTGCTTTTGTCTCTCTAGGCACTCCAGATTTGAACAAAGATCAAATTTCCAGTCTTGTGGTAGTTGTTAGGGTGACTGTGAGGAGCCCAGGGAGCCACTGTGGACTTTCCTGCCACCTGAGACAAATCTTGAGAGAAGAAAGCATGGCCTGCTTTGGCAAGCATTTCTAATTTGATGTCAATAAAAAAAACTACAGGACATGGATGCACACACACACACACACACACACATGCATGTGCATATGTGCACGCTATTTCCTGTAGATGCTGAGAGATTTCAGGGCAAAGTAGAGACAGCCAAGACAAAGAGGGGGGAATGAAGACGAATAGGGTGCCATGAAAGGAAAAATCCAGCTTCCCATTAGAGACTGAAGGTGGAGGGAAGGATGGAGTGGGGGGGGGGGGTGGAGTGAGGGAGGGAGGGGGAGAGAGAGAGACAGCAGACAAAGTGAGGAAGAAGAAGAGAAGAGAAAGGAGAAGTGGAGAGGAGGAAAGTGGAGAAGAGGGGAAGGAAGAGCACGAGCCAAATGTCAATCTCTTTCAGAAGTCTATAGAGGTGCTGCTATGTATCGAAGAACAAGATGAGACTTCAAACAGCTGCACTTTGCAGAGAACTGGACAGTAACATAATGTAAACTCTGTCAAACCAGAACAAAACCACATAAACAAACAAATCTAGTGCTGATATTCCATCATGCATGTCTTCTCTAGGGAACATTCTACACATTACCACAACACTGGTTTTCCTTATGTTATAGTAATATTATTATTAGATTAAAAAAAAAATATATATATATATATATATATATACTAAATGAATTCTCACAGCAACCCTATGGGTAAGAATTGTTTTATTCCAATTTTAAAGATGGCGCACCAAGGTAGAGAGAACTTAAATAACTTGTCTGAGGCTATACAGCTAACGAGAGGCAGAGCAGGTTCTGAACCTCAGTAATCTGGTTTAGAGCCTCTCTCTTAATCCGAATGATGACGCTCTAGACTTCAGAAAGGCAGGTGTGGAAGTGCGCTCCATACAAGCAAGCAGGGCTATTGACTGGAGCTCTGAGATCCTTCTCCACTCTCTGAGCAGCGTCAGTTTGGGTTTTATGAGTTCCAGTCACAAGCTATGAGAAGGGGAGGGGGACACGGTTGCACATTCCTTCTGCTCTATGCTTTTTCTAACTCAGAGCACGCTTGCAACCAAGGCAGAGAGAGAGAGATAAATGAAACACTGAACTCAAAGACAGACCTGGTTTTAAGCTTGGCCCAGTCCTCTGTTGTGAGGTTCCAAGGGAGCAGAAAGAAAGGTGCAAGACGCTTCAACGTCTGAGACTATTTCCCTGCACATCTCACTCACTATTCCTCAAAACCATGGGCCTTGGGGAGCTCTCTTAATAGCATCGTAAACTAAATGGCAGAGAAGTTTAGTAAATAAGTGTGGTGGCACTCTCTGGTGGAGCTCTCATTTGTTCCCTATTATGTGTGATTCTAAGTTCCATTCAGATTCCATCACACCTCGCAAAAGCCCTGTCTCTCCTAGGGTCTAAAAATCCCTCCATTATATCACCCCAGTTGGCACAGAGTACCTCTGACATGTCAGTTCTCAAGTTTTAAGACACTCTTATCTCAGAGGGAGCCCAGCAACTCCACCTAGGACCCCGGAAAGCTGAAGACTGAGCTCTTCTCACCCCTTCACTAAAGGAGCAGTGCGTAGCACTCATCACACACCATGGCAGTTGACAAAAACGAAATATTTATTTTTGACTTGAGAGGCTCTCTGGGTAATTTTGCAGGATTTCTTCTGTCCTGATTGCTTTTCTTAGATTAAAGTTTTTGCCAGCATTCCAAGGGCATGCACTCACTCATGCGAGGGGCCCCGTAACGAGTGGGAGTGCCACTTTGGAGTCAAACTCTGCCAAGTCTAATACTAAAAGTAGGTGAATGAGATTTGACTGCCTCCTAAATTGAATGTGTGTGGAATTTCTTGGACCAGAAACAGAGCCCAGAACAAGGTCTGTATAGTAACATTCACTAGGTGTCAGTGTTTGACAAACTGTCTTGCCAGCATCATTAGTGGAGTGTTCGTTTTGGCACAAATTGTCTATGGAAAATGCAATTAGGAAAAAGTTGTGCAAATAGCAATTAGAAACTGAATAACCCACCTTATTCCTTTTATTCAGATTATCCTTGGCTACTAAGCTGAAATAAAGCCCCACTGGAAATAGTTTCACAGTAGCCTCTGGAGCTCATTGTCTGCATAGACAGTGGGAAAAGCAGGCAAGGGTGCTTGCCCACTTCCTCTTCCTGCCATGTTCTTCCCTTTTCTGGACACCATCCTGTTACTGCAATGGCCATTAAGCCCAGGCTTCCTTCTTTGATCCTAGGCTAGTCCCAATACAGAGAGAGGAAAACCCCTGCAAAAGAGTGGCATTTTCACATGAATTCAGCCTTGACAAACACTGAGCTTCTTTGAACAGAGAGGTATTACTCTCTGCCCCATCCTTGATTGGTGAAGTACCAAAGAAATTCATTTGTTCTTTCATTCAAGTCATTCAGTTGTCAAGGATGTACTGAACACTTATAATGTGCCAGACACTGTTCTGGGTTCATTACAAATAACAGTAAATATCCTTGACTTCATGGATGGTGCCATTTAGTTAGAAAAGACAAAATAAACAAAAAGTAAAATATGTAGTATGCTAGATGTTTATAAATGCTATGGAAAAAATAAAGAAGGGAAAGGAGAGAGAGATCCTGGTGTGGAAAGTGGCTGCAAATTTGTTCTGGTGGAACATATCACTGAGCAGGTAGATATCACATGAACAAAACCCTGAAAGGGGGGGAGAGTCATGCCCATCTCAGGAAATGGCATCCAGGCAGAGGAACTGGTAAATGCAAATGCCTTGAGAGAGGAATGTACCTAGTGGGCTCAAGAAAGAAGCAAGGTCACTGTGGCTGGAGAGTAGGAGGAATGAGATCAAAGATGTGAAGAGGAGTGGAAGGGTACACAAAGTCAAGGGCCTTTAGGCCTTTGTAAGGATAGGCATTTACTCTGGGAACCAATGGAGCATTTTGAGCAAAAAAGTGATGTGATCTGACACAAGTTTAAAAGGTGACTCTGTCGGGGACATTCTCCAGGGGTCGGGTGTGAAGGCAGAAGCAGAGATACAAGTTACGAAGCTATTACAATAATCCAGGTGAGGGGGTGAGATTGAGGTGCTAAGAGATAACAAGATTCAGGTTGTATTTTGAATGTGTAACTTCAAAGGACTTGCCGGTGGATTGTTTCTGGGGTGTGGGAAAAGAGAGGAGTCAAGGATAATGCAAAAGATTTTGACTTGAGCAACTAGCATTACCATTTCCTGACAATGACCTGGTGGGGTGGAGGGCAGTGTGGAGGGGGGAAGGCAGCAGTTTAGTTTTGGACCTTGGACTTGCTAATTTTCATGACTCTTAGATATCCAAAAGAAGATAATATGTAGGCAAGTTGATATACAAGTGTAGAGCTCAGGGAAATGGTCCAGGCTGGGGAAATAAATTTGGGTAATGTCAGTGTACAGGTAGAATTTCAAGTCCTCAGGTGTGCAAAATCACCAATGAAGGGAGCGTAGACAAAGAAGAGACAATGTGCAAAGACTGAATCCTGGAACACTTACCGTTTAGAGGTTGGGGCAACAGGAAGGAATCAACGAAAGACACCGAGAATGAATAACCAAAGAGGCAGAAGCAAGACATGGAGTATGTGATGTCCTGGAAACCAGGGGAAAGAGTGCTCGGGGAGGAGGGAGTGGTCAACTGTGGATCAAGAAGCCAAGGCAACCAAGCGGGGTGGGGGTGAGAAAAGAGTGTTTCCAGACCCTAAGCGAGGTATTTTCTAGTACCGCTCTTTCACTATGTTTGAAGAACACATAGAGTAGTGATGTGATACTGCTAATATTTGGAGATAAGAATATCTTTATTTTGTTTAAATGTTGCTTCCTTCCTGACTGTACAATTTCTACTACTTTTACCCTTTGCATCAGCCATACCTGTGTGATTAAACGTATGTGTACAACAATCACATGTATGCACACGCACAACCACACACACACTGAGTTACTTCTGGGAATCCCCAGGGGTTGGCTCACTTGCGCTTATGAGCAAGTCCTGAGAGTTCCCACAAGGTGCCCCCTTCTGTCTTTCATGCGGATGTCTGTTAATGCATCCAGCCCCATACATGAGCCTTAAATGTGTTAAGAGTTCTCAAGGCATTAGAGACTAAACTTAATAAAAGAGGAGGGGGATATAATATTTTTATGATTAAGCATTTGATTTAAATTAATAATTAATTCATGACATTGTTACCTCTCCAAAAACATGCTAAACCAACACGTTTTGTTTGCTTGTTCGCTGCCTTCTCCTCCTCCTCCTCCTCTTCTTCCTCTCCTTTGTCTTTTGTAATATGACAAAATTTCAAGTAAATATTCTGAAAAGATAAAAACAATTTAATTCAGTTAAAAATAAATGTGGCACAGGAACCAACCTGAAAGGGCTATCAATGGTCAAAAATGGAACAATTGAGCAGGAAAATAAATGACAATAGTACTGCGTTATAACCCACAGAGTAAAATGAATATCCATGAGGACACACTAATAGAAATCAACAATTCAATAAATAAATTATTGCAATTTTTTTAAAGCTATGTTTTTTGGTAAGGAAGATTGGCCCCGAGCTAACATCCATTGCCAAGCTTTCTCTTTTTCTTTTCCTCCCTAAAGCCCTAGTACCTAGTTGTATGTCCTAGTTGTAAGTCTTCCTAGTTCTTCTATATGCGGCATCACCACAGCATGGCTCAACGAGCAGTGTGTAGGTCCATGTCCAGGATCTGAACCAGGGATGTTTTATTTGGAAGATATAACCATATAGTTATATATATTTGGCTCACCACTTCTAAGTGATGCACAGTATTTCACCAATTTACATATCCTTTATCTTAAAGATAAAGATTTAGATTTCCTTCTACTTCCTCCTAGCACCAACTATGCTGCACAAATATCCGTGAACATGACTATCTTTACAGAACTACATGAGAATATTTCTCTGGGATATGTATCCAGCAGTAGCATCTCTGGGTCATAGAACAAACACATACTTAATTTTGCTAAGCACTTCCAAATTGCTTTCCAGAATGAGCATACCAAGCTATACTTTCACAAGCAGTGTACAAGCTTCCTGTCTCTTCACATTTTTGCCAATACTTTATCCTATCCTCCTGTCCAATTTTTGCAATTCTAGTGGGCATGGTATTAATTTCCATTAATTCTGTGACAAGTTAGCGGAAATGTAATGGTTTAAAACAAGTGCAATTTATTATCTTACAATTCTGGAGCTCAGAAATCCAAAATCTGGGCTAAAAATGAAGGTGTCACCAGGGCTCCATTCCTTTCTGGAGGCTCAAGGAAAGCACCTATTTTCTTGCCTTTTCCAGTTTCTGGAGGCTGTCTGTCTTCCTTGGATCATGGCCCCTTACTGGATTTTCAAAATCAGCAATGTATTAGCTACAAATCTCCCTGTCACTCTGACCTTTCTGCTGTCCTCTGATAAAGACCCTTGTAATTACATTTGGCCCACCCAGGTAGTTCAGGATAGTCTCCCCATCTCAGGATTCTTAATTTAATCATATGTCTAGTAAGGCAAAATATTCACCGGTTCCAGGGATAAAGATGTGGACATCTTTGGAGGGCCATTATTCTACTTACTACTGTATAAAGTTTATTTTATCACCTTCAGGAAATTGGCAAAATATAAAAGGGTCGTATTCCACACCAAATGCCATATG
This sequence comes from Equus caballus, assembly GCF_041296265.1. Classification (NCBI taxonomy): domain Eukaryota; kingdom Metazoa; phylum Chordata; class Mammalia; order Perissodactyla; family Equidae; genus Equus; species Equus caballus. The sequence continues at coordinate 61,686,400 of NC_091697.1, forward strand.
AGCTTTTTTCTTTCACTCATTACAGTGCACTGTCACAAGACCCTCGTTTGTCTAATAAGGACATTGAAGTCCATGTACAGAAAGGATTTGTACAAGAATACTAATTCTTCAAACTAACGCAAGTCAGACACTCCACAAATCAGCTTCTAAATAAATCTGCAATTTCCTAAACACCTGACAGATGAATAATAAAGTGGAAATGAACGTACTTTGATCTAACTCTGAAGACAGAAACTTAACTGAGAATATTCTTATTTCTTAAGTCTTCAGATACAGTCATTTATGCACAAGTATTGCACAAATATTACCGTAGATTTGATATGTTTCATCCCTGAAAACAAAATTGTTCCTGAATTAGTATGCAGAATTTTACATTATTCCCCACTTCAAGAGTACATGTCAGAACCAGAGAAAGAGAATAATCTAGAGCACCAGTTTTCAAAAAAAATTTTCTTGAAAGCAATAGAAGCCTTTTTCAAACAAACTCTTAAATTGATCACCAAGATGTAACAGACGTAAAGCCACAATCCCTGGTTGAAATAGGAGGTGGGGACCCAAGAGCCAAACTCACCCATCCTCTTTCCCTTTTGCAGGAGCCCTGGCGACATCTCTGTGGGGTCAAAGACTTTGAGCATCACAGCTTGACTAATCCTGGAGTAGTCTAGAGGGTAAACTCCCAAAACAAAGAAAAAAGTACAAAATTTTTGTGCATGCAATGAACGTGTTAGGGGAGAAGGAGCCCTATTAGCAATTTGTCAGTGACAGAAGAGCATCCTCTCTTCAATCAAGAATCACAGGAAATATTAACCAGAATATAGACACTTTAATTGTCCACTAAGGGACCGCTATAACTGGCTTGTCACTTGTAGCAGCACCTTTATAACTGGGGTGTTTGGGCATAGTGGGTGAATTTGGAAGGGAAGCTCTATATTAACTCTTTCGGGGAATATGTTGTAACATGGAGCAATTAGAAATTTGTATTAGAAATACAAAGTTCTAATAAATGTTTAAACGCATAGTGTAGGCAATCAGATTCCCCATATATGGAGATGTACAATGTCTCAGTCATTGTAATCACTTTGTCAACCTCCTGTTGATAATACTTTAAACTCTGATCCCCCACTCTCTAAATTCTCCTGCCAGTTTCGTTGCCCCTACAGTTCAGTCACCATCATTCTGCCCTAACAAACCCTTACCCAAATGCATGCTCTGCAACACACAGCATCTCTGTTACTTGCCTAGTGTCCAATCCAATCTGATTGCAAAATCACATTTTATGGTCATTTCTCTCAAGTCTATTTTTAATATCCATGAAGCTGCAATATTTATATGGTCTTCTTAATTTAATCTGCTAGTTCTTAGTTGGTGAAAATGACAAGAAGTTGGCAACATTTGCAATCCCTGGATTGGGTTGATGGATTGTTTTCTATTTAAAACACTCAATTTAGAAACATTTCTTAGACAATTTAGCTTTTTTAAAAAAGAACATCATCAACACACTCTCCGCTCTGTTTTTAGTCATTGCCTTGTTTCCATCTGTCAAAGGGGCTCTGTGCTTTTTTTTTTAACAACTCTTCAAATGTTGAAATTTAACCAATAACCTCAATTGTGATTTGATTTGGCAACAGTTCCCTTTAATGCTATAAATTGACTTAAATCTTTTGGCTGTAGTGGAGCAATCCACATAATTGGCTGCTGATATGGAAATTAGAAGGTGAATTAGCCAGGTACAGCCATACAAACTGGATTAGAGACTAAAATGAGAAAGATTGGCTTGAGGCACTGCAATGCAGCCCAAGTATCATTCACATGGAACAGATTGGATCTGCGATCTGGAACCCCAAGTTGGTGGTTTGGCAGCTAGAAGAAGCTCACAAGGGGTAAAAATGTTCATTTAACCCCTCCTTTCACAACCCAGAAAGCTAGTGTTTACAAAGTCTTGGGTAAGAAAACAGGCAATGTGATAAGCAGAGAGCCTACATTCTGATTCCACGTGAACATCTCCAGCTGAACTGGAAATGCTACAGCCATATCTACTGAAAAGCCAGAAACCATTCTTTTGCATGACATTAGGTGGACCCTTAAATATTCTCTTTTGGCCTGGAAATAAGTATAAAAGGCATATGTATTATGCAGGGTTCTTCAGTGAAACACAACCGATTATGTGTATGTGTGTAAGAGGGAGAGAGGGGGAAATTTATTTATGTTAAGGAATTGGCTCATGTAATTGTCGGGGCTGGCAAGTCTAAAACTTACACAGTGGACCAGAAGGCTAGAGGCCTAGGGAAGATTTGTTGTAATCTTGATCCTGAAGACAATGTGGAGGTAGAATTCCTTCTTTCTTAGAGGACTTCAACTTTTTCTCTTAAGGGCTTCAACTGATTGGATCAGGCCCACCCACAATATGGAGGGTAACCTGCTTTACTCAGCCTACTGACTTAAATGTTAACTACATGTAAAAGATATCTTCACAGCAACATCTAGACTGGTATTTGGCCAAACGTCTGGGCATTATAGCCTAGCCAAGTTGACACTTAAGATTAACCACCACAGAACAGTAACCTTTATTCTAGCTCTTTTATTTACTCATTCAAAAATATTTACTGAGTCCTACCCCATGCTAGGTACTCTCCTAAACACTCAGGATACAGAAGGGAACAAGACTGGCTGGGTCTTTACTTTTACGGAGATCACAGCCCAATCAGGAATATGGACGAGAAAAAACACAAAACATATTGAATAAGGTTTGCCTACTGATTAGGAATTTTGGCTGAAGACAGAGAAATATCAGATAATTATTCTGCTATTCTAAAGATAAGCGTTTGGTTTTTCAGTTATATATTATAAGCAAGCAGATAATATATAATATATGAAATATTTTACTTCAAAGTTGACTAAGAAACTCAAACGTCTCAGAATGGCCTCTATTTTTCAGAATTTTCATACTCATGGCACTCAAGGAGCATAATTTCCATCATTCAGATATTTCTATCTAGGTAAGGTAAATAGTCAAACTGGCTATACATGTCTAGGTATAGCATTACCTGCTTAGCTAAATTTCTGCCAATGTTCTGGACAGCCATAAAATGCTCATATTGTTGTCCTATAAATAGGCAATGGTCAAAAGACTATCATTCTATTTGGATCTACTGTGCTTTTCTGTGAAGACATAGCGTGGCCCAAGAGCCCAAATTGGATAATAGTCTCCCAGAAAACTGTCTGGGGGCCAATCTGTGGGCATTGCCCTCTGTCCACTCTGCCTGCTATGAGGAATGTGCCTTAGTGGGCCAGGCAGTAATACTGATCAACTTTCCAAAAGGGAAGGGGACTTCTCAAGAATGAAGATTAATTCAAGTTAGAAAGATTCTAGAGATTAAGGAAACCAGTTCTGAACTCAGACTGCTTATGTTTAAAATAGGACTCATGAGCTACATAAGCTCAGGTAAGTAGCCCCACTTCACTGTGATTCAGTTTGCTAATTTGTAAATTAGAGACAATACAGTGCCTATCTCATTGGATTATTGAGAGCAAATAAAATTATTTATGGTAAGAAACTAGCATAATTCTGGCACTTGGTATGTTCAATTATGTATATAATATATACACATATATTCTTATATATTCCAGTATACATACAAATATATAGATTTGTTACATGTATACTATACGTATTTACATATGTATTTCATAGTGTATATTCATAATACAAGTATATCAAAATGAAAATTTATTATTATCTTTCATTGTTCCTTTAAACTTTATTTAGTGAGGTAATATTTCCCTGGATAACATCTCTCTTTTTGAACAGACGCCATTTAAATAAAAATCTTTTGGTCACTTTAAGTCCCAAACAAGCTTCAGCTTAGATTTTAGGGTATATAGCCCCAAACAAAGTTATCAAAACTCTGCACTTGATCTAAGATCAAATCGTCCCTCCGCCTCAGCTGGGAGTGGCCCTGTCTCTTTACCAAGCATTTCTCCTCCCTCAGTGGGCTCTCTGTGTTTTCGGACCTTCCCAGGGTCCATTCGTGGAACAGAGAGGATTAGGAGAAAAGGGAAATTTTACATCGTGAGTGCAGTTGTCATCTACATCATTAGAGCCCACTGCCCACTGAGTACCAGCTGTACAATTGCTGTCACTGTCCCTAGATGGGGTATTCTTAGCTTGCAGTCGAAGGCACACCTCCTGAAATGATATGCACTATTGTCCCCGTGTGCGAATGTGTATGGAAAGATAGAGAGGTATGTATTCATAATTTTTATTCATTCCCAGAAAAACAACACTGCTCTACATAGAAATCGTATCATTCAGGGATAGCTGGTCTGCCCATCCCCTGCTTGTCCCTGTGGTAAAGGACAATTCAAGAGAAGGGGAGATCTCTGGGGAGATAGAGATCTTAATAATAAGGTATGTAAGAAAAGTAAGGAGATGTGAATGCATGCGTACCCTGACTTTGTAGAACAGATTATAGAGTTTACAAATACCTTCCTTAAACAACGGTAATAAAAGCAGAAACAATACAACTAATAAAATAGTTATGCATTGGGCATCTCCTTTGTGTCTGGTACTAAGTGTTTGATATGTATGTTAAAAGGACCTGGCAACTAGGTACATCATAAACAGGAATTCCTGTCTTTCTTTTTCCTCACTCACTGTCCCCTTCTCCCTCCTGCCATGCTAGGATCATTCATTCATCTGATTCATCATCCTCACTCCCTAAGCTCTTCTTTCCAGTTTTCTCCCCAAGCTTTCTATAAGGTTGTTTAGCAGGAATTCATCAATAGAAAAACTCTTTCCTTACCCAAATATATATGCAATCATAAACAAGGATTGAAATGTCCAAGAGCTGAAGTAATCCATTTAAGATAGCTCTACTTCTCAGAATTCAGAAGGAATTCCTTTCCTTTTCATCCTACTCTCCTTTTTTAAAAACAGATGATAAGAACCTACTTGAAGTATTTCTTCTTTTTTACCGCAAAGATAATTTAAAGCATTAAAAATACTTGGAAATTACAGAAATGTTACTTATAATTGTTCTTCTCTAACAACAATTGTGTGTGTTCTTTTCTAGCAGTTGTCCATATGTTCATCTCCTTACATTCACATAATCAGTGTACACTTGTCCACCATAAGCATTTTCCTTGTTGCTCCATGGTCCTCATAATTATTCTTATAATGGCTACCTAGTATCTCATAAGGTACGTAATTTTGCCTTCTCTTTCTGCTGGCTACTTTGATTTTTTAATTTTTATTCTGTTACAAAAAACAATAACATTTTATTCTTATTTTGTTGGATTAATGTCTTTTAGATGCAATTCACAGAAATGGCATTACTTGGAATTTTTTTCCTATAGGAATTTTTCTCTATAACATCATCAAAAATTGCAAGTTACCCAACATCATAGCCCGCCGTCAGTAGACCAGATAAATCTGTGTTTATTACGCTAAATATTTTTAAACTGTGCCATCAGGAATCAGATGATTTTAAGACAGATGACTCCGTCAAACAACCAAAAGCCATACTGGGACTACCCACTGAAGTGGCTGTGGAACGTGCCCACTTTTGATTTGAGTGACTCTTAGAAATAACGAAGAGCCTCTCTCTTAGGCTCATAGGAGAGGCTGTGTGAAGGAAGCAAGGAGGACAGGGGACAGATAGAGGTGGACGATACAATCTTATCTATCTTTACTTCCTGACTCAGCCCTCATGGAAAGTTTTTTGAAGGAAATGAAAGTGTGTGTATCCTAGGGAGAATATCCATAGCATGTTTATAAAAGATCACTCTGGTAAGCTCTTGGCAAGCCTTAAGGATCATAGCTGTCATCTTTGCCCATCCTTCATAGTCTGGAGAAAATGAATGATGCTAATGTTACTCATCTACAAGAGCTCAGTTTTCTCCATAAACACAGCTGTGTCGTGAGTTAAGCAAACTCAGTATGTGAAAATGTGGATTGACTGGAAAATAAACTGAAGATGATTATTTGCACCATAAAAGAATTCTGTGCTTCATAAATGATTCATCGTGGAATTATTTGAATAGTGAGGTCTCCTAATGATTCTGAAATACAATTCTGTTTGTAAGCGTGTGATTAGCATGCAAGTTTTTAAGGCCTCATCAATTGCATACAGAAAGATATAACCACACTGATGGTTCTCCTTACTCTTTTGTGAAGGATTCTGTTTATTTTTCCAAAGATAGATCAGTTTTAAGTTATTATTTTATCATTTAAAGGTGAACTTAGATTTAAGCTAAACTTTCCCTTCAGTTGACTCTTTAGGAAACTAATTTCTATTATTTCAATGCTAGCTAAAATAATTTTGCCTATTTGACCACCTAATTCTAGAAAATAATAATAGAGACATTATTTTAGTAAGAATATGGTTTGTAATCACATCATTTGTGTTTCCAACATAGCACTGCATCTAGGAATAAATCACACTCCATCATGGAATGGAGCATAGGGGCAAAGAAAGTGGGCTGTAGTGTCAGAACGACTTGAATGACTTCACCACATTATAGTAGAGAGGAGACTTCATTTTTCAGAAGTCAGCTTTTGAATACGTAATTACTTGCCAGACTAATAAATGAATTTAAACCTGGCAAAACTTGGGAGATGGAAGCAATGATGGGCAGCAAAAAGGAATATAGGAACATTCACATTCTCACTTCACAAGATGGGAGCAAAAAGAATGATCATTTAGAGCTCCAAAGGGTAAAACAAGCAAACAAAAATACAATAGCTGAAAACAGTAAATATGCTTATCGAAAACTGTGAGAAAAGAGAAACGGGGTTTAGCTTAAGTGAACTAAGTCCTCATCTTTTATAGTGGAGGAGTGGTCAAAATATATGGTCTAAAGTTTTAAAATCAAGAAAATAGCATAACGGACTAAGCATCATATTTAAACTTGTCAATGAAATTACCAGAAGAACTAAAATCTAATTGGCTAAAAGCGATTCCTTCGCGAAGCAGAAGTGGAAAGAGAAGGGATGGGGTGCAGAATATTGCTTTTCAGCATAAACTCTTTACTGTTGTTCTTTTGTTTTATTTTGTTACTGCGTATCTGTTTTTCTTTGATTTTAACAAAAACTTTTGCATGTATACACATAGGCATACAGTCACATCAGAATCTTCAATGGTTCACACCATCTTGACAAAAAAATGCAAACTTATCAGGATGATCACAGGGCCATTCACGACCTGGAGCTGCTAACCTGTCTAAACTCTTTCTCCAGTGTCCACCTACAAACCGCACTGAGCAACTTACAGCTCCTCCAGACTTGCCTTTTTCTCTTGCCCCTCAATATCCCTGCATGTTCTTCTGCTTGCTATTTGCTTATTGGGTCTCCCATTCATTTCCTGTCTTTTCCCTGCTCTGTTCTGTATCACAAGGAGCTGACCCCAGCAAAACATATTCTTATACTTCCTTGCCTGGGCTGTGGGAGGCAGGGCTGGAAAACTGGCATGCAGGAGAAAGGTAAAGATCAGGGTATTTTTCCACCTCCCTCTGCTACAGGCAATTTCCCTGACGGTGCTGCACGACCTCGATGGTCCCAGCTCTGGGCAAGCAGACTCCTCCATGGCTCTGTTCCCACCTGGCAGCCCCGGCTGCCCTGCCCCTGCCAGGTACAACTACTTCTCTTTATCTCTTCAGTTGTAGGAGCTGAAGTGATTCCCTGCAGATGTTAATCTCTGAATTGCTTCACATTTTGCTGTTCACTCTATCCTCTCTTCCAGTACCCTTACAGCTACATCCATCTATTAAATTCTCCCTCTTGAGCTACATGGAATGGGTTCCTTTTCTCCAACTGAACCCTGACTGATAAGCTGGTTAACTCTATTTGTCCATAAAGACTAAGGTCTGGCATCAGCACCTTCAGGAAGCCTTCCTGGTCTCGGTCAGCAGCTCTTCTTCTGCCTCCTAGAGTCTCTGCGATCGTCACCCTCATTTTCACACTGCATTGTAGTTGTTTCTTGATCTGTCTTCCCAGAAGAACGCGAATTTCTCAAAGGCTAAGATTCTGTCATATTTGACTTGTTTCTCTTGTATTGAATACTGACTGGACCCAGTGAGCACCCAGTAACTATTTGTTGAATGATGATGTTAGAAATGTGGAAGATTTTCTTTTCAGATTGACAGTGGAGTTGACCTTCCAAACACTCAGATTTGACAGTCCTTGGATAGAGTCCTAAGGCAGTTCTTATGAATGTTCACTGCAGTATTCTCTAAACTGCATCTTCCATCTATGTCAGTGCCTTTCGAATGTTTTCCACCATGATACCCAGTAAAATATACACTTATATAGAGACTCACTATTTAATAAAGAGTAAATATTTTTAATTATGCTTTTGTTTTGATGATATGTACATATGTACACAAGACTGGTACTTTGTATTCTATTCCTTTCAACTCTGTTCTATTCCATTAAAAAAAATTCTGGTTGTATCCCACTAAATAAATTTCATGAAAATCTAATAGTTCACAAACTTTCAGTTGAAAAGTCTACTTTAGGTGATAGCAATGTCTTTTACTTTCACAGGAGGTCTTCAAGGATGCAGAGAGATTATTTTTGCTGTCCTCTTTTAAAATTGTTCACTCAAATATATTACAGATGCCTGAAATCTGACCGTGGACTCTTAGTTGCCTTACGTTAAAGATTCAATACCTACTACTGCCAATAATAATATTAGTAGTAATTACAATTCCCTTTGGAAGGTGTAACACTTTAAACTTTTATCACACACACTTGAATATATGAATATATGCAGATGAGTTTCAGATCTTTCGGTAAGGTGAGATTTGATGAATAGAGAAGGGAAGAATGCTGAACACCTGAAGGGAAAGGGAAAAGGTTTCCTAACTTGGACATTCACACACATACAAAAGTAAAGGTTTAAATCACAATTTTACCTTGAGCATTTGATCGAACACTTTATATATCTTCAGCTGATATTCTGATCAATAGGAACTCATGCTCCTCTCTACTGAGATACATACTTCAAAGCTGATTTTTCATTCACTGAATTCAATCTTATAAAAAGTTTGAAAATGTTCATAATCTTGATTTGGATGTTGCATGGAACAAGCTGCCAAAAATCAAAATATTATAGTATTATTGATGAAATATTTTGGATTAGGCTTACTATCAGAATATCCTCAATAGATTTACAGGGCACTAATCCATCTCTCTTTCCTAGTATACAGATATTGTTTCTCTTATTAGACATTCATGCACAGACACAAAATAATTTTTTCCAAGGTAAGTAACAAAAGACCATCACTGAGCCATCTGTGAGCAATTTCACATCTGAAATGTATAACCAAGGTCAGGAACAAAAACACATAATAGATGGCTCAGGGTCAAAGTCTACATCCTGAACAAAGAGGTAGATGTGATCCAAAGCAAAAGAAATGTTGCATTCTTTTCTTTTACTTCAGCTTCTAGAGACCATCAACTCAGAGTTTGATGGGAGTGGAGACATGAGGGCTTTTACATATAATCCTTATTAATACGGTATAGTTTTAAAAAATGGGTATATGTGCCTCTACCGAGCTACTGCTTGGTAGTATTAAAAGAACTCTGTATCTGGTCCACAATAGAGCAGAGAAAATAAATTTTGTTGAGCCAGACCAAAAATAATAATTCTAGGAAACCAGAGTTATGTTCTAGCCTGCATGTGTGCATTCATTGTATTGCTGGGGGTAGTCTATTAAAAGGGAACAGAATAAAGAGAAGGGGATAATGACAAGAATGAAAGAAAAAGCAAGGGAGATAAGATGGAGAGGGAGAGCACACATGAACGTATGCTTATAGGACAAAGTTTCTTTCTTTCTGGAGTTTAGACCTTACCAAATATACATAGCATTATGTTTCAGACCAGATCCTATTCAGAGCCTAGGTTTCTTGCTGATACTTTGTCCTTAATGGAATACTCTTATGGGTTGAATTGTGTCACCTAAAATTCAAATGCTCGTGTCCTAATCTCTAGTACCTTAGAATGTGACCTTATTTGGAAAGAGGGTCATTTCTGGCTTAGTTGGTTAAGATGAGGCCATACTGGAGTGGGTGGGCCCCTAATCCAATATGACTGATGTTTTTATGAAAAGAGGAAATTTTGGACATAGAAATAGCCATGTACAGAGGGAAGGTGATGTGAAGAGACGCAGGGAGAAGATGGCTATCTATAAGTCAAGGAGAGAGACCTGAAACAGGTCCTTCTCTCATATCTTGCTTTTGGACTTCTAGCCTCCAGAACTGTGAAACAATCCATTTCTGCTGTTTAAGCTAGCGTTTTGTACTCTGTTATGGCAGTCCTTGCAAACCAATACAGATACTAAGGCAGATTTTAGTTCACTCAGTAAAATTTAAGTGGTCTAAATCAAACACTAAGCGTTGCTCTCATATAGGAATAGAACGATGAGTCTCTCAGTCCCTGCCTTCAAGGAGCTCATGATCATGATCTAGCGGTCAAAGCAAGCAGAACATTTCTTTAACCACCCCATCTGAGGAGAAAGTAGTGCGCAGATATCACTGTCCCACCTGTAAAGACAAAGGACCAAAGAGGAGAGATTAAGTGACCTAAGCAGAGGGTCACAGAGTGAACTGAGCTTTTCTCACTTAATCTGCCCAGGAACAAATGGTTTCATTTGTAAACGAGGGATAAGTGGGATGGGAGCAGACAGCCTCTTCTGTAACTGAAAGTCATTTGGGAGCTTGGGCAGTACATAGTTAAGTCCAAACATATGTCCCACTCTGCCATACCCCTTCTTCACCCTTATTTATATATACGTCCTTTTCTTCCTTCTACTGGTACTATGTGTGTGAGATGCCATGTATGGTGGGCTCGACAACAAGTAATAGTAATATTCCTCAGAATGATTGAGTGCAAGGGGATAAGAACAAAACTGAATTGTATAAACATGAAGAAAACTCAGTTAGGATGACCATGAAATGTATACGAAGTGCAGAAAATCTGTTGTATTGAATTAGCTCTTTAATAGAAATATTTGTTTTATGCCAGTCAGTTACTGGGTTATTTGCCATTTTTACCCTCAAGTCTGAGAAATAGTCGGCAGTGTTTGAAATGACATCATCTATGCAGGGCTGTCTATAATTATATAGGCTGTCTGGTATTTTTACTAAGTTTTACAATATGATTCCCATAAAGTCATACACAAGACTCATATTCAAGAGGCATTTTTGCTGTGTACAAATTGACTCTGCAGGATCTTGAATCAAAAATTTAGACTATAGTATAGTCTCAGAAAAATCCCACTCTGCCTTATTGTAAGCATCTACTAATGTAGATTGCATTGTGTTAGATACCAGTGTGAGGAAAGCAATTTATTTTTTGTGTCTTTCAAGTACCCTTTTTCCTTTTGTATAATACATCAGACACTGATTTATCCATTAGAGGGCAGTGTTTCACAAATTATAGTTCTGTTGTCACCTGGAAATTTGAAGGATCAATTCCCTGACAAAACAGTGAGGAAGCCTTAGAAAATTCTCACTATTTCAATCACTAATTCAAACTCAGAATTTTGAAGACAACATACATGAAACCTTCATTTGGAATATAAATTCTAAGAGCACACTGGACATGTTTGCTCATTTGTACAGCACCTAGGTGTAAGTGATGAGAAATGTACAAAATGTTTGCAGCATCAAACTGACACTGATAAGGTGATGTAATAAAATGTTAAGGCTTCAAATTATTTTAAACTTCAGAAACTCAATCTGTTCTTCAAATTTTTCATTGGCTCATCCAATAGTCCATTTCCTTATACTTTCTGTATATTCTGGGTACAGAAAGAACAACCTATGAGTCATTGAACTACTAGCAAACCAAAGAAAACTAATGCATAAAGTTCTAGAAAGAAACACATTGGCTGATGCAATGATTACCTCTGGACAGGAAGTATGTTTGAGGAAAGATGAAGGAAAACTTTCACTACTAACTTTCTATTTTTGTATACTTTGAATTTGATATAAGAAAAATGATATAATGCAATGTGTATTTCTTTTATAAAAGGATGGACTGACTAGGTGGTATCTTCCATTTAAAAAATGTTATTACTTGAGTTGAACTTTATAGCTCTCTTTCCATTCCAAAGAAATTGTTATAAAGATATTTTAGAGGGAAACATTCTTTATACAAGCATAGATACTGGATTTAGAAGCAGAATGCACAGAATAAAGTAAATATTGGCATTGGGGATTTTTATACTATAAAAATATATAGTATAGTTAGATAGTTTGAGTGATTTTACAATTTGAAGATAGTAAGCTTCCAGTGAGAAGAAATTTTCACCGTCCCCTAGTTCTAGACAAAAATGTTTTCTAAGCTAGAATAAATTTAGTAATTGAAATATAAAATTATTTAAAATTAAGGAAAAATGAGTTCATTAGACAAAATGAAAATAGTAACAACCTATTTCACTCTTGGTAGAAGTTCATGTGCAGATGGTTATTGAGCAGTCATTCTAGATTGCCCCTTAAAAAGGACTGTCACCAGGAACAATGATTCATTCTTGCAAACTCCAAAATTCCAAGAGGTGAAGTCAAAACACTTATGTTGTCTACTTCACTGTTACGCTTCTAGCCCCTTCCCAAGCCCTTCCCCTTTTTCATTCATGCCCATGACCTTCTTATTTTTTGATGAGACTTTAGGAGGTGAACTGAAGGCATATCTAGCCACCTGATGTTTTCTGCTTCCAAGATTCTATTTATGAGCTTTAAAGGTGGGGGACATTTTTTAATGACTAGAAGTAAAATGGGTATTACGCAGCTTATCCTTTCTGAGCAGTTTCCTTTTCTAAGTGAATTATTTGGTCCTCCAGAGTTCTACATCTTTCATAGGGCTGAAAGAGCAAGTTTTAAAAATTTAAACTATCTCTGGTCAAAGACCTCAGCTATTTGGAGCATCTACAAATGGTAGCCTGGATGACTTGGCTAAGCAATGGGTAAATAGAATAGGATTCTTTTTCATATTTGCATTGTTATCCAACAATATTAACTTCACTTTCCTCCAAACCTATGAGTAATGTGCACTTTGGTGGGACAGAACTGATGACTAAAAATGGCCAAAGGGGAAATCTGTGGCCTGGGAAATTCTGTGAGTTTGATGGCTTAATAGCAGTATGAGATAACAAGTCTAGACTCTATAAATTGAAATACCATTATATGCTTTAGAATAATGGGAATATCTGGAAAATGCATTTACCTAACTCATTTCAGGCCCATGCAAACACCAGAAAAATTGATCTGCAGGATAAGTACAGATTCTAACACTCTTGCATTATTACCATCACTCCTGGTTACTTGGATCCTTGACATTAATTAATTTACCCCTTTGGCTGGGTCTTTTTAAGCCCACAAACAATTCTCTTCAGTATCTTCTTAACTGGATTGTCTGACGTGAACTGAACTGAGTAAAGAGCACTTCTATTATCCATTCTGCTGACCTGAATTTGATGTTAAATCTGTGCCAGAGGTGGGTGAGTATCTCAAGGAAAAGAAAGATCTTTCCTTCTGCCAGGCCACAAGGTGGGGCATTAAGAATGCTTTGACATATTACAACTTGGGAAATGTGTAAATACCTAAGAACTGAGCAAGAAGAGGAAACTGGGGCCATTTCTGGTTAACAGGTCATTGGGCTTCCTCCAATGTTCCTATTCCCACAGATCTTTTTCAAACCATGACCACTCTCAAGTTCTCCTAGGCTTGCCAGCTCTCACTCAGAGAAAATAGCCTTGCCCATTGCTTGCCTGGGAACAAAGGTTTGCTGGCGTGAGCTCCTTCAAGTTCTCTCCTTTCCTGCTACAAACTTAACCTTATGTTTACTAAGTCTCTCCTCTTTTCTCAAAAGGAGGGCTGCGTACACCACCTTTCTAGACTTTTACACTGTGGTCTTCATCCCACCCCATTCCATTCAATTATCCTTTCAGAACCTTGCTCCATCAAGTAGTATCTTAATTCTGCTTAACACAAAATCATATTCAAATTTTTTCACTTCAAAAAAACTCCAGGAGGCCAGCCCCAGGGTGTAGTGGTTAAGTTCGGCGTGCTTCACTTTGGCAGCCCGGGTTGATGGCTTCAGATTCTGGGTGCAAACATACACCACTTGTCAGCTGTGCTGTGGTGGTGACCTACATATAAAGTGGAGGAAGATCGGCACACATTTTAGTTCAGGGCTAATCTTCCTCAAGCAAAAAAGAGGAAGATGGCAACAGATGTAAGGTCAGAGCTAATCTTCCTCAGCAAAAAAAAAAAAAGATTAAATTAAATTTTAAAAAACTCCAAAACTTTCTTTGGTATCCTATATCCCTGAAGTGTCACCAACACATCAATATCTTCCTTCTTTTACGAAATTCTTAAGTAGGCTACACCCCATTCTGTTATCTTGACTCTGAATTGATGCTTCCACCAGCTATCATCTACTCTTGAATTTTTAGTGTACTTACTCTCACAAAGCTTCTAAAGTGTAGATGCAGTGATCTCTAATCAGTTCTCTCCATACCTGACATTTCTGTAGTATCTGACACTGATGCCTGAAACTCTCTCCATGAAAAGTCCTGCAACATCAAATCTCATAGACTCCCTCCTACTTCTCTTACTGTTCTTTTGATGGCTCCTCTTTTTCTTCCTATCCAATAAATCAGTGGCTCTCAAACTTCACAGTGCATCAAAAGCATTTGGAACATAGATTTGTGCATTCTGAAAGTTTCTGATTCGGTAAGTCTGGGGTAGAGCCTGAGAATTTGCAGTTCTAAAAAATACTGACTCTAATGCTGCCAGTCTTAAGGCCACACTGCTTGAAATGGACATACTGTATTCTTTTCACTCGCTTTGCTCCTAATTTATACTCTTGTATTGAGAGAATTCATCTCTTCCCATGCATCACCTATTTGTATATGAATGACTCCTCCCAATTCTATAACAAGGGTCCAGTCATCTCTCCTCCTGAACTCCTCACTCAGGTTGACGACTGCCCAGTAAACATCTCACTTTTGTTTATGTATTTTACAGGTTCTTCAAAATCAGTATGTCCAGTATGGTACTCATTGTGTCCTCCACTTCAAATGGACTTCTCGTTTGTGCTGTCTTTCTCACTCATAAGAAGTACCCACCCACCTTCACAAGTAAGAAAACTTGGGTTCGACTTTGGCTTCCTTTGTTCTCAGCCCTTCTTGCCCCACATAAAAGGGTTCAAAAAATTCTGTAAATTCTATCTCCAATATATTCCTCAGCTCTTGTTTTATACAAATTTTCTTTGTTTTTTTAATAGTTCTAAATCTATTTTTATTTTTTTAAACACTACTGAAGTACAGTTGACATACAATATTGTATTAGTCTCAGGTGTAGTTTTACATTTATATACGTTATGAAATGATCACCCTGGTAAGACTAGTAACCACCAGTTATCATACAAAATCATTACAATATTGTTCACTGTATTCCCTATGCCGTACATTACATCCCCATGACTTACTCATTTGATGACTGGAAGGTTGTACCTCTTAATCCCCTTACCTATTTCACTCTTCCCCCGACACCCTCCACTCTGGCAACAAAACAAAACAGAAAGACTCATAGATACAAAGAACGAATTGATGGTCTACAAATTTTTTTATCTGCTATATCACAAATACATCTTAATTGAATATCTTGCTTTCATTCTTAACATTCTTAAAATGTCTTTCTAAAATTGATATCTGATCATGACACTTAACCCTTCTTTAAAAACAAAACTCTTAATGATTCTCCACTATCTACAGTATAGAGTTGTGATGTCTTATGATGTTCATAAGCTAGCCCCTACCTAATCTCATCTCATGATTCTCTCCTTTATTTCCAGATTTATGGTTATACCTGAGCGCTCACCACATCCAGAATCAACCACATAGAGTTCATTTGTGTGTATACTTATGCTGGATCATTCCCTTCTGCTTATCGTCCCCATTCACAAACACTCACCTTTCTTCTAACTCCCTGCATGATTAATAGCCTTCTCTTGGGCTCCCATGCCATTTTGTTCATATAGCCTATATGAACTTTCCACCTGGTACTATGGGCTTTTGTATATATGTCAGGCTACCTTGCCAGTTTGGAAAATATTTGACGACCTGAGCCATATATCAGTCATGTTCATATCCCTGGTACCCAACACAAGGAAGCCCTTCAATAAATATTCAGTTTGAATTGAAGCCCTACAGTCAGACAAATGTCATAAAGTGGGATAAGCAGATATTCATTAGACTTGGATTTCTAGTCACTGTGGCTAGGATTGTGGATTTCCATTTCTCCTTCCCCAGCACTACGTGAGTTAAAGTAAATACTCAAGTATTATCAGTGTCCTAACTTGGATTGCCTAGTGATTAGCTCAAAGAACAAGTTTCAAATTAGATTTGAATAATATATTTCCTGAAACCCTAACTTTCCCTCTTTATTTGTTGAGATTGAACACCTGCCTTTGCTCTTATGGTAGAACCATGATGTACCACCTCTTACATAGTCCATAATTCTACCATAGAGCCTGTCCTAGCTCCCCATTTACATTCGTCAAGTGACTTAGCCTATCTGGGCCTCAGTCGCCTCATTTCTAAAACCGTTAAGACAGTCCCTACTATAGGTCTCTGGTCTGGGCTTTTAAAACAGCCACTCACTAGACTTCCTGCATCATCCTCTCCCTCTCCCACTTGTTAAGTATTTAAATGAGTTACTTTAAATATTAAATGAGCAAGCATATACATAGGTGCTCAATAAATAGTAACTATTTTTAATGTTAGCTATATTTTGAATCTATTCCAAGGACCCACAGCACAGAACTCCAAAGATTAAGCTTTCCAGGGTGTTTGTAGTATGTTAGGATGTCTATATTTTATACATAATTATTAGAGATGCAAAATTATTTTTTAACAATTGGGCCTGGAATTGCTGAAAATGCTTTCAAGCTTTTTAGATACTAGAAATGTGCTTTATGTCGCATATAAACTGACTTGTTACCATACAGAAACAGATCCCATTTGTTGGTACATTTCTATATACCACTTGAGAGAACAATGTGCCTGTATCATACTGCAGTTTTTAATAATGAATATGGGAGCAGCAAATATTACTATGCTGAAAACTGTATTGAATCTGTTTTTCCTTCTTATCAATGAAAATTGTTTTTCCTTAATCCACAAACTTATTAAGTTGTCCTCTGGGACAGAAAACAATAAAAGTAATTTGACAACAAAGTCTAAAATCACTCAAACTCCTTTATCCACCCTACACAGAGCTCTTAGCCAAAATATTTTCCCCCTGAAACTTAATTTTATTCTGCATTTAGAAAATATTCATTCATTCTTGTAGCATTCCTGGGTTTTAAGGAAGATAATTCCAAAACTCTATCCTTACTTCACCCCCTGAAATTTGAGACACTAAAGGGAATCTGAGACATCAAGAGGTTAAACGGCTTTCTCAGGACCACACACCGTGTTAGGGTCAGAGCTGAGGTTAGAAACTGCAAGTTTCTCCATTTCTTTGTTAAGTGTTTCACGGGGCTACCCTTTCTCTCTATTTATTTAGGTGTAGTAACTGTGCTGGGTCACCAGTTAGTGGTATTTCACAGTGTGACAATAAGATATTTAAAAGATGACCTTTTAAGCAAGCATTTTGTGCCCTTTGTTTAAAGTAACACAGATACTCTCAAAATAAATCTTTCTCTCCATTTGTCTGAATCTGGAAGTCTGTGTGTGTCAACATAGCAGGTAACCAGCTTTGGGACATATGTGTATCTTGTTTGGTCCTTCAAGAAAATCCCTTTCCCACGGCCATCTTGTTTTACTTTTTGTAAGAAATCTACAATGTACCTCCAAATTACACCTTGTCAAATAAGAGGAAAATACTTATTTATGGTTATAGGATACAACATTTGTGATAGAATCAAATATCCAAGAGCTTCCATTAGACATGGATGCTGTCTACAGTGGAGTAGTTTACACAGTGAACACCTCAACGGCAAGTCGCTCCTATCAGTCATAGTCTATATGAATGGCACTCGCTGGAGTTATACAATGTACACCATGTGTGGCCAGACAAAACTGAAGGTCATATTCGTGTGCAGAATCATTTCAAGCCATGTCCTTTGGCCTAGCCCATGAAAAATGAAAGTATTGACCGACATCTGCCAACAAAATGTTTAAGAAAATATCATAATATATAGAAGCAATTAAATTTTGCTCCTGGATTTTTTGACTTGTTTATCATTTTTTAAAGTCCATTTTCTTCCTTTCGTTTTCTACGATCACCACATCTCTACTTTGCCACTGGAGTGTTATGTTATTTTATGATTTGTTTTATTTCTTTTACTTTTCTCCTCAAAAAACCAAAGGTTTATGCATCTATTTCATGTTGCACTTCTTAATAATGAATATCAGAGTATCAAACGTTCACTGTGCTGAATCTAATTTTTCCTTATTAATAAAACTTGTGTTTCTCCTTAACCCAGAAAGATATTAAATTGTCACTTGAGTAACTTAATTTTTACTTGGATTTAGCTATTATAGCTCTCCCTCAATGAGTCCTCTTCTCCTTCCCTAATTCCTCTTAATTTGCTTTATTGCTAGTTTGTTTTTGGAGTTGGATAAAAGGTATGAAATATCAAGCCAGGGCAACTTGGTTCCAGTTTGACTCGTTCTGCATTAGGGTTTCTCTGACTGTGAGTCTGGATGTTCAGCTGCCTCATCTGAGTAATGAAAAGGATTGTTTGTAATCCCCAATGCCTCTCATAGTTTTAAAGATTTGTATATTAATGAATTTTTTTTATAGCACTTGGATGCAAGGCAAATGATTTGTGGTTTAAGGAGATACTATCTGATATACACTGGATTTTAGGTTCCACTTTGACCAATAATCTAAATTATAGCTGAAAAGGCACTTTCAGTCAGCCTTATGTAACTCTGGGAAACGCACTGCCCAAGGAGGCAGGGTGGTAAGCCGAAATGTGTGCCGGGGCTGATCAGTGGCCAAGGAATCCAATTCCTAGCTGCTTCTTCTTCTAATTATTCCAGGATTATTCTTAACCTTATTAGCTAAGATATATTACTTAAGTTCATCCATAAAATGAAGATGATACATAACTTCTAGGGTTTTTGTAAGACGGAAACGAGATAACATACGGAACAGCATCTGACACAGAGGCACCATTCCATAAATATTAGTATCCCTTCAGTCCTTTTGCCAACTCAAAGTAAAAAGAGCTATCTAAAACACAGAACAAAGTTTTATTTTGGAGGATTAAAGCTAAAAAATGTTAGCTTTAATGGGGGTGTGACTTCTCTCTGGAGTCATAAATAACAGTGTAAACTAGTTGATTCATTAGTAGGCAGTCAATCCAAAGCCTGTTGAGAAGCTGGGAACACAGTTTGGTCTGAGTGCTGCATGAACTCAATACCATGTGGCACAATACGGAGCCCTGTCTCCTGTCTGCCCAACCCATGACATAGCTTCACTAAGGTGTCTAGGGCTTCCTAGCAGAACTTAAAAATGTTCATGGGGATAGTAATTAATACACCTAAGCAAAAATTGTATTTATTTTAAAAAGCATTTTGAGACATGACTGTAAGGGCGGTTGAAGTTCTTCATCAGAATGAATGCTAGTAGTTTAAGACATGTTTAAAAAGCAATTTGTTTTCATTTATTGAACAAAAGCAAAGGATAGCCTGGTAAAGGAAGTCTCACAAATTGCAAATGAAACTTTCAGGAAAGGAATGCACTTTCCACTTTACAGATTTCTAGGGAAATAAATGACTCACAGGTTAAATGTAAATCTATTGAACAAAAAATTTCTAAGTGTTTGCAGTTCCCTCGTTGACCTTAGGTTAAATAATGGCTAAGATATCCTGAAATAGCGATGATAAAAGACAAGACAAGTATCATTTTCTAAAAACTCAGTGTTAAAGTTTGAGACAGCACGCTTCCGGAATTTCCCACTCTTTGCTATGTGCATGGCACTGCCTAATAAAGAGTATACATGCCTATATCACTTACCATTTTTTCTGATGCAATTAACACTCAAGCCACATCAATTGTCTTTAAAAATAAGAAGAATTCTCTGGACTATCTTAATGAATGTCTACAGGTTTCAGGTTTGCTCTGTTGATTGAATGGCACCACCAAAAACCTTGTTTCTCTCCCTATTTGTCAGCTCTGATTTCTCAGTGGTGACTCCATTCTCAGGCTAGGTCTTCCTTGTGGCATAAGGCATTTTCCCGAGGCTCCTGATACTTTCGTGTTTGCTTCCAGTAGAAACTAAGAATGTCTACTTCTCAGGTAACTCAATCCCAAATCCCAGAATTGTATCTCCTGGCCCTCGCTTGCCTGGCTTGTGTTCTATGCCTACCCCTGAACCAGTTGTAGTCTGGGATGTGAAGTATGCAGATCGGTCAAGTGAGGACTCAATGGAACTTAAGGCATGGTAAATCCCTGGCAAGCCACCTGACTAGGAAATTCAAAGGGAAGTTAGGAGAGGGAGGAGGGGAAAGGAAGAAGAGAGACAACCAACAAATATCCACCACATTGATTCCCTCAAGCTCTTACAGTCTGCTAAGGCCAAAGAAAAGAAAACTTATAATGCCAGATCCCTTTTCTCTGCAAAATGAACAATTCTTTAGACCATCCTGGTTAGAAGAGGCACTTTGAATTTCAGTTTTGTATTCATTCATGTCCGACTTAAAAAAAAGCTCCTCTGGATCTCCCTTACTTGCTCTACATAGAATGGGTTTCTCAGGCTGTGGGAAGTATAGCTTCTGACGCTGAGCTGAATGATCTTGACCCATCTAACCAGTCACCCTGCCTGGGGGACAGCTGGATGGAAGTAATCAGTCAAGTTATTTTGGGTGATATAAACGTTACCTGTCAACTCATTTGTTCACCATATAGATGGCCTTTCTCTTATTTATTTACAGCCATGCGTCACCAAATGACATTTTGGTCAATGATGGACCATATATATGTCAGCGGTCCCATAAGATTAGCACCATACAGCCTAGGTGTGTAGTAAGCTATACCATCTAGGTTTGTGTAAGTACACTCTATGATGTTCGCACAACGACAAAATCATCTAACAATGCATTTCTCAGAATGTATCCCTATCATTGAATGATGCATAACTGTACAATAAATAACAACATAATCTGTGAAGTTCTTTTCCTTATAACTTTAGAAACGATCTTGTTCCAACCTCAGATGTAACTAATTGTTTTTTAAAAAATAACTCTGATATAATCTACTCACTTTAAACACTCTTTCATTAATTCACTCAACACTCTTTGAGCACATATGATGGTCCAGCCAAGAATTATACCAGAGTTTATTGCTGCTACATTCTGCTCCTCCTACACACTCAAAAAGAGGGAATGAGGCATAGAGGGGTAGTATTGTGTTATGTAAACTATTTTTACTGTCCATATCCAGATTTGGGTTCCAATGTGAAAAATAAAAAGAAGGTCAAGGAGGTGAGGGGGATGCTTTCAATCAGGCTGTTTATTTGATGTTATAGTCAAATATCTCTTCAGTTCTTTTCATGACTCATTGCAAATATACTACTAAATAAGTTGATTTTTTCATCTTAAAAAGTTATTATATTCTACATAAAGTTCCATGTTAATATTTTCTGTTCCCCTCCTCCCACAGCATTTTAGGATTTCAGAGAGAAAAAGGCATTCTGTAGAAGTAATCAATTTGATAAAAGTCAGAAAATCATGTTTTTTGAGAGCCAGTTTTGATTTTCTTTTCTAGATCATCAGGAGGATACAGGTTTTGATTGCCATAATTATCTCCAAGACCAGTGGCATTAGTTTCGGAAAATAGCTATTGCCTTTATTTTGTATTCCGTGATATTGTATCTCTCAGCCCATCAACTCTTACATCCTGGATGATCCTGAGCTAAGCTTCCCACACTGCTATTAAGGATGTTAAGGAGGCAAGCAGCAAGATTCAAAATCAGCTACTCCGCTTGCCTACTAGCTGTCTAAATCTGGGCAAGTTACTGCGCATTTCTAGACCTTGATGCTGTGAAATGGGAATGATAATAAATAGTCCACAGGACTTTGTGATGAAAGAATGAAATAATGCACAAAAGGAGCTCAGCATGTTGCCCAGTGCAGAGGAAGAACCTACTGACATATTAACTGTTACTGTGAGGTCCTTTTGTCTGGAAAGCATTCTTCTAAAGAAGTACTCCAGCTTCATTTTAGAGGTAACAAAACCCCTGCATACCACAAATCTTGAAAACTTGCTCGGTGTTTTTCCAGAAAAACATAGAGAATGTAATTATGCTCTTTAGCATAATTTGTAGCAAATTATGCTGTTTTATGTTAATTCTAATGCCCCACTGTCTAGTGAAGTCTACACAGCTATAAGTGAAGTGAGCATTTGTTTGTGAAGACTCATAGAATAATTCAGGACAGCTGGGTGTCTCTACTGGCGTAAGGAACTGAATAACTGCCAAGTGTCTGCTTAACTTTCTGCAGTATAGACAGAGAATCAATGTTTGCACATCCTAGAAATACGCTGTGCCAAACATCGGCAGAGCAAGGAATTTTTCCTTAGCTGTTGGAGGGGTAGGGTGAATCTTCAAACCCAGATAGATGATACGATTATTGTAGTGTGGAAAATTCTGACTAATATGAACTGACTTCTAATACTCTTTGCTTGTAGAGCAACTAATCTTTTTCCCAACTAATGACATAATATGGCTGTTAAAGAAGGTTTTTGAAATTGATATTTTATCTCCTCACACCCAGTCCTATCAATCTTTCACACAAGCTGATGATACTCACATAGGAAGGGAGGGGATGGGTAGGGAGAATGGATTTGTGTCTGTGCACCCCTTCTTAAAGGGAGAGAGAACTTATACACTTAGGAAACTTAAGAAAGCTTAACCATGAATGGGTCCCAGACTATGAGTTTGCAATAATCTATAAAAGGCAGAGAATCCCTTGGAAATATGGTTCTGGTCCTCCTTTCAAATTGAACTAAAGGAAAGAAAATATAATATCAAGGAAAGGGATATAATATTTACTCAAGCTGAACAGCAATCTGGAGTTCAGGGCAAATTATAAGTAATCTGTGGATGTAGGAGTATATTTGCTATTTTTTCCTGCTATTACCTATAACTAACTTTCTATTTAGTGTTTAGGATAAGGAAATATAATAGTATACAGATATTATTAAAGAATATGTTTATTTTGGTTTCCAGATTCACTAGCTTCTCTTCTGGAGTCTTCTAGTATTAAACAAATTTCTTTTTTTAATGATAATTTATTGGCAGCCATAGACTGATGTCACAGTGGTGCTAATTAAGAAAATATGACAAAAGGCTGTCGAGGCAGCTGTTTTCAAGATGTTGACAAATCTTAGAGGATGGTATCACTTTCTTCTAAAAGTGCATTTATTATTTTTCCTAATAAATTCTGCCATTTATAAGCATCCTTTATAGCAATTAATAGAATATCAAAGGATGTGGTCTTTAAACATTAGAACTCAACACCTCCAGAGTTGTGAATTATGGATTTCACCCTTCTTCTGTTACATACATAACTTCCCGCACCACCATTGTGCTCTATATTTTCTGAATCTCAGCAAACTGATGCTTAACTAGACTGGAGATTTTTAAAGCTTTAGATGATCTTTCTAATTAGAAGGGATAATGTCATTTCTCGTGGTAATTTTCCAATTTTGTCAAGGACAAGGGAGAAAATTGTCCGTTTTAAAGATTTTTGTGGAGATGATTTGTAGTTTGAGTGATAATTTATTAACCATCTCTCTCTAATACAGTGCCTCAAGGGGCTCCTTAGCACCTGAAAGAATTCCTGCACCTCTAACACCGACCAGCTTGCATCTGGCAGCCACCCAGGATCTGTGAAGATTCATGTTAGAATACTTAGCATCACTGAAACTAGTGAGTCTAATTCCACAATATGAAAGCTATTGATGGGCCTCAACTCTGGTCCTCTACTAAGCATGATCTTTCCCATAATAATATTGGATTATTTTTACAATAGCAGTCAATATGAATCACATGACATGATAGATGTCTGTATTTATTACGACAATTTTCCAACATACGTCAAAGGTCTTCTGACATAGTACAACAATACCAAACAATTACATAATTATGTGGCATTGCAACTATTACCTAATGATGGAATTCAAGTGTTTTAAGGCAGATGAGCCTTTTTCTAATTTGCATAGAGGAACCATTTAAAGCCGTAGACGTTCAAGGTCTCCCTGCTCTACCCACCTCATTCAGTATATTTCAGTCCCACAGCCCTTCCAACACATCAAGCTCACATCTACTCCTGGAAATTTGCATTACTGTTCACTTTGCTGGGATTGCTGGGATTTTGCATATTTTTGACTGGTTCCTTCTCATTATTCAAAACTCAGCTCAATTGTCACTGCTTGAGAGAGGTGTCTCCTGACCAACCTATTAAAAGTAATGCTTGCTTGTACATTACCATGTTTAATTTTTGTGTCAACATTATCACTGTCATTTTCCAAAATTATTTTCTTTGTTTACTTTTTAAATTCTGTTTTTCCCATCCTCACTAGGATTTAAGCTCCATGAAAACAGAGAATTTGTCTATTTTGCTATATCCCCAGCACCAGGAACAACGGTTGGCACACAGACAATGCTTAACAAATATTTTTTTGTTACACAGTGTGAATGGATATTTATGGAGAACTATTCTTAAGCCTAAGCAGTCAATAAATGTCACCTTGGTTTCTGTGACACCACCAGTGATCTGTGTTTTCAGATGACATTTTAGGATTACTCTTATGGAACTTTGCTTTGGAGGAACTATGTGGACCCACTTTAATGAACATTATTGCAACAACCTTGTGAAGGCGATTGCTGCATTCATAACAAGACTGCTATTAAATAGATTGTTCTCACCATTAACATGTTCCCTTTATGAAGACACAGAGAAAAAAATTCTCATAATTCTCTGTGCCAGAAGGAGAGAGAATTTCTCCTGAGCAGCTGGTTTGTTTTTCTTTCTTGATGTTCTAACTTATATGATTAATCCTGTTTCTCTTCTGAGCTTGTTTGCTAGGAAATTCAGAGCCAAGTTTGTGGCTCACCTCCAGTGAGTATACAGCATGCATTTTGTGTATCAAGCTTATTTCTTGTTTTCCTACCCTTATTTTCTGTTCAATTTCCATTAAATTTTCTACCCAATTTCCTCTCTCAATTCTTATTTATTTGCTTTATCATATTGAATGACCCTGTAATCACATTGTTTGGAACAAGGCAAGGTGGAAATACATTTTAAAGTGAGATTATGTTCCAGAAAGCACTGTGTTATTTTTGGATCCTGTATTTTGAGAATGGAGTTAGAGCCGTGAGTGACACAGACCCTTGGGATACAAGCAGGTGTGCTGTAAAGAGAAATCAGAGGACTTTCCTTTAGTTACTTGTTTTTTGGCCCTAGTATTTAAGATGCTCCATATGCTTGAACAAAATTGTCTTCTTAAGACAAAAATAAAAGACACTTTTTGGACATTCATGGAGGTGAAAGAAAAATCCAGATTGCTTTGAAGGATGAGCCTGCAGTGCAGAAGGGTATAAACACAACCCCAGATGCCAGATGTTTTAGCATAGCAATGTGAAGAAATACTCCTCTTTCTTTATTTACACTTTACAGCAAATATTTTGCAAAGAGAAAGCAAAGAATGTTGATGTTCTACGAGTTAAACTTCAAGCATAACAAGGCCCCAAGTTCCAAAATGTCAGCATTCCTTATAGTGTCCTTCAAAGCACCGTGGAGTGATAACCATCTGGCATTCTATTTTCTAGTGTTCGGAAACGGTGATTATTAGGACCATAGAGAAAGGGAAAAAGGCCTGCAACACTAATCAACTTTTAGCTCTTTATAGGTTGCAAGAAGCTAGATTCAGTGATATCATTGTTACTTTTTTTAACCAGGGGAAAGAATTTGCTAATTTACATTGACATACACACAGAACCACTTGTCCTGCCAGCCGAGTGCTTCAATTTTCTTAAAATGGTATTGTTAGATCATAGAGCCATCTTGAAATTTGGAC